>NC_067476.1:94941256-96308756 GCF_947179515.1 Apodemus sylvaticus | reverse complement strand
TTTACAATAATAGGAAAAGATACATTTGAGAGAAATGGCTGATTCAAATTCTAAAGTAAAGGATGCATCTGAGCCTGGTCACACTAAATAAACAAGAGAACTGTGCAAGATTGTTTCTTTAGCCTACATGTCTGGATCTTCCCAAGTTCATAGGCGCAAATTCAGATCTCAATGTGGTGATATTTGCAGATGGGCCTTTGGGAAGTAATTAGGTCACAGAGGTGAGACATTTTATGAATGAAGTTAATATCTTTACAAAGCAAGAGAAGAGAAGTATTTCTCTCTACTCCTTATAAGTAAGAATAAAGTAAGCCAGGAAAGAAGCTCTCTCCAGGAGCTGGAGTCAGCCAGCACATTGATTTCCATTATCAGAACTGGATATTCCTGTAGCTTAATCCGCCTAGGCTATGGAAAAGTCATTCATCATTTAATGACAAAGAAACATTCTGAGACATGCATCCTTTGGTGATGTCTTCATTGTGTGAACATCACTGAGTGTACTTGCACACATATGAAGGATGTAGCCTCTGTTTTCCTGGCACAGAGGGCATGGGAGGAAGTTGGGTCACATATGATTATCTGATGTTGTAAATGTGTCAACAGTGTTTGTGTCCTAATAACATAGGAGTGCCCTAGCTTCTCACACTGCTAGACCACAAATGGCTTCAACACGGTCCCAGGCAAGATTCTTTTCTTGTCCTTAGAAGTTTTGAAATGTGAAGTCAATATGCCATATAGAGAAAAGTCTTTTCAGACACATGTCTCTGGGAAAGTGGAATTTTGTTTAGAAAGTTTGCTCTGGGAAGTAACTTTCCTCTTCCATCTGCTTATCTAGAATCTACAGTCATTCAGCTCCCATTAAGTCAGCCCTTGTATGCACATAACTCTATTATATTATAAATAATGATTCTTGAGTCTTTGAAAGTACCTAGACCTAGTAGGAAGTTTAACATGAAACTTGCATGCAGACTCCTCTTTCAGCAGTATACACAAGTTTTTAGCTTGGGCTGTGATTATCATGGGACTAAAAGGGATATGATCTCAAATTAGATCATTATCAGTTTCCCCATATACTATACAGGACCTTCTGAAGTTTTGTTTGTGTCTTTGCCTTCAGTTAAGGAGCTTGGTTCTTACTCTTCAAGACTGTGGGTATGGTGGGAAAGGACATGCCTCACTGCTGAGCAGTGACCATCACTGACTTTCCACCATCTTAATCTTTAATATTTGTACATTTCCTTCCTAGAACAACCACTCTATGTGTTTTCTTATTCACAGTATTAGAAGTGTGTTTTGTATGCACAGGGGACATGAAGAACAAATGGTCCAAGGTTAAGTCAAGGACAAGAGTAAGAGATACAACCAAAAACTGTGGTGAAAGGTACTAGATGATTCTGCTGAAGTAATGGGCATGGTGCTCTTCAGGAAACTCTTTTTTTTCATAAATAGGAGTGTTCTCTACAACAGCCATCAGGGTGGTTGTTTTAGAAGGAAGCCTCAGATGAGGAATTATCTAGATCAGCTTAGCCTACAGGTATGTTCGTGAGGGATTGTCTGACTGTTAATTGAGGTAAACTAAACATACTGACCCTGAATGTGTCACCATTTCATAGATCCTGAACTGTAATATAAGTGAGAAAAACCAACAAAGCACAAGTAAACTTGGACATGTTTGTGATGTGGACACGGATGTAATGTGACTCAATGCTTGAGTTCCTTCCTTGACTTCCCCAAAAGAATGGATTTTAATGTGGAATTTCAATGTAAATAAACCACTTACTCCTCTCTATTCCTTTTCTCGGAGTATCTGTCATAGAATCAGGAATGAAACCCTGATAGCCTCACAAGGTATCACATAGTAAATGCATACACAACTAACATATTCCATCGCTATCATCATTAAATATCAGGCACTGCACAAAGTTGCATGTACTGGGCTTTTATACTACCAACATCTTAGTACATTTGCATAAACCAGTATCACCACAAACGTAAGTAACTACCTTTGTTATATATAGGGTCTCATTGAGTGGCCAAGGTTAGTCTCAAACTCATAATCATCCTGGCAGCTTCCTGAGTGGTCCAAGAATTCACTGCACCCAGCTGAGGAATGGTGTTTTGATGGCTATAATACCATCAGGCAATAGGAATTTTTCAGGTCCATTATAAAAATTGTATATGCTGTTTGTCGTTGACTGAAATGTCATTATGTGGTATGTAAGTATGACAATGTTTTATTGCAGCAGCCTGAGGTAAAATGTTCAAGTTTTCCCTGAGCATAGGTTTCCACGAGTCCCAGAACAGATTCTGGAGTTTTGTTTTGTTTGTTCCCCCAGATATTTGACACATATAGAGTATATCACAGCTGAGACATTTGCCATGCAGTGGGCCACTCAAAGCATGTCCACAGAGTTGACATCATGGGTCAATACTCATCTAACAGTGATGCTCCAGGTGAGAGGGCTTCCTGTCACCTAGACATTAGCTTTCCATTAGCCAGGGCAGGGCAACTTGTGCATCGGAAAGATGAAGAGCAGGGGAATAAAATGTATCAAATGTTGTAAATCCATGAGTTCATAGTGATATTAAAACTAAAATCAGAACAAGAAAAAATAAAACTTACCTTGCCATCTTTGACAAACAGTGAATTTGTCAGTGAAATGAAATAATTGAGTTGTCAAATGATGACAAAAGGCACTCAATGGTTTGTTCTGCCCTATGAGCCGAGGGAAAATTGTTTACGAGATACATAAAGAATTAATACTAGAAAACCCTGATTTTGTAATTACCACTGTCATGATGGACTAGAGCAAAGAGACCCACTAGCTGTTAGTCACAAAAGCAGTGCTTCTCATTAGCAGTATGGGTTGGGTGGGCTCAGCTAGATGGCTCCTCTGCTGGCTTTGCCTGGGGTCCCACTGAATTGAGTTGGTGCTGTGGCTGCATGAGGAAGAAATGGAAACTGTAAAGCCTCTTTGAACTATAAAGTTGTATTGTGTAATTCCCAGTGTCTATTATTGGTGAAAACAAATCGTAGTGTTATCTCAGATCAATAGAGAGTGGTAATGCCACACCTGAAAAAGTCACTCCAGCTAACCTGGAGGTTAGCCAGCAGTAAAGTGGGTGTTTAGTGCATACGAAACCCAGGTTTCCGCCCTGATTCCACAAGGAAAAGAAAGCTAACAAGACAGGAGACAATGCTAAGGGTATCTATCATGGTGTGAATGTGTCCCTTGAAGTTCATATGTTGGAACTTAGCCTATAGTGCAACAGTGGTGAAAGGTGGGCTGTGTTAAGAGGTGAACAGGAATGAGGGAGAATATTGTGAAGAGAATATTGTCTCCATGCCAATGCATATATGAAAGTGAGCTTGCTTTCTGCGCACTCATACGCGCCTTCTCCTGCCCTTTCGTCCCACTGCAGGAGGGTACAGCACAGAAACCCTCCTCAGAGTTCAAGCAGATGCCAGCACCATGCCTTTGGATTTCCCAGCTTTCACAATTCTATAATTTTCTAAAATTATATTTTCTAAAACTCCATAATTTTCTTCTCTTTGTAAATTGCAATATAGAAGTACAAAATAGCCTTAAGGCACTATTTATAGAAACAATTCTTTTCAGGACAAACATGAATTTAATCAAGACAGTAGATTTACTAACTTACAAATTAATTCCTTTGTTGTATGACTTTAGATATGAGAAATGCCTTCATTATGTTGAGGTATAATTTTATGTCATTTAAGTGTCTAGGTGACAGCAAGGCCTCTCACAGGGAACAATACTGCTAGATAGTGGTGGGCATTCTGTGAACGCCAGTGTATGACAAATGTCTCAGCTATGATATACTCTAGATGTCTCAAATAAGTTGAGGAAACAATCAAAACCAACTCCAGTGTCTGCTCTAAGACTGTTCTAAACCCATACTTGGTGGCAAGACTCTCACACCTGATTTCCTTGAGATGTCTCATTCCGTCAGGATCCCCTGTCTCAGGTGATGGCACCACCGACCGCACCACCACAGCAGCCTGCATCTCTCTCTCTGAACACACTGTATGTGGGCCCATGCCAGTCACCCCATCTTACCCTACTGTCCTACATCCATGAGCAGTCTCTCATCCAGTCAGTGTGTTGGGGTGTCCACAAGGTCCCCAGTTGCTGAGTGGTCTGAATTCATCTATTTCTTCTCTTCATGCTTATTTGCTCATATACTTTAAGAGGCAAGAGGTCTCACCTGTCCTAAAAGTCACCAGCCTCAAGGATAAATGCTACTTCACTACCAAAAGACTTTAAAAGCACACAATCATGTGTATTTATTAATATTATGAAATACAGAATTTTTGTTAATTGACTTATTTGTGCTTCTGTGTATGTATATGTGTGGAGAGGTCAGAGAACAACTTCCTGGAGTCAGTTCTCTCCTTCCTCTGTGTGGGTCCCTGGGATTAATCTCTGGCTATCAAGTTTGGTGGCAAGTACCTACAAAGCCATCTGATCAGCCAAAAATAATTTATACTTAAGAAAGATACTTGATCAGTTTGATAACCTCCATTGAACAGGCAAAAAAGCTGATGCTCCAAGTAGTTAAATAACAATTCTAATCTTACATGGCTATCTCGAAATGGGCCTGAAGAGTTGTAGTAAGCAACTCTTGAATACAACATTAAGCTCATCATGTTAGATTTCACCTGTATTTCTCCCTGTATGCTTTAGTAACCCCATGAACAATTTTGGACACCTGGGTAAGGATTCTCCCACACTCTCTTTTTTACCCAAAGCCTTAACTGACTTCAGCAAAACCTTAGTATCAAACACTTTTCAGATTATATTCTCCTTTAATAAGTATGACCCATTATTTGATTTTTCTGTTCAAATTATGAAGCTAAAACAGTTTACACAGTATAAGATCATCCCTAGAAGTTGTGAGGAGAATAAACAGAGGGAATCTGAAGAATGGCTCAAGTACTTCCAAACCCCCAACATGAACAGAAAAGCTGACAGGTCATGAAATATCCAGTAATTCAGGGTCTAGTGAGTTATGTAAGTGCCATAGTAAAACCACACGACCTTTCCAGGGGAAAGTAATGATGATTAAAGAAAAGATAAGTGACTCATTCTTAAATGGTATATTTTCAGGAATTTATCAGAAAACAGCATTGAGTGTAAATGTATGATGATGTGGGCACAGAATTAAAGCCATAAGAAAACTGGTTGTATTGTCACTAGATAATTGAAATAGACTCTACACCTCAAACCTTACCACTGCCACTGTCAATGTGACTAGGTCACATTTTTCTCCCATGATACCACAATCCCTAGTATTATTCCTGTTCATGGGCTGACAATAGTTGCACTGCCTATGACAATTCTCTTCAAAGTCACATTTCTCATCCAAAGATCTCCATAGTCCAACCACACTGTACTCTTTCAAGCATATCTCCCCTTTGACCCTGTGTTCCTGTAGTTGCTCACTGTCTCTGCTGTCCACCGCTCCTCCCTCTGGCTCATTTACTTACTGTCCTTCTAGATTCAGAAGACAAGACCCAGCTTGTGTTGGCTGTGTTCCACTCTCTCCAGGGAGCATCTCTGACCAATCCTGTCTTACTAATCTTATGTTTCTCATATCTGAAATTATAATCCAGGACAAGAGTCTTCGAACTCTTGCATGCATGCTGCACTGATCTTCCCATCTGGGAAGCAGAATGTTTTAGGCATCTAATCTTGGCTAACTGCATCATCACAATTCCTGACAAGACTCTAAAGGGGATTTTGACAGGCGATGGGAAGGCATTCTGACGTGTAGGCAAAGGTAAAGATGTAGTAGGTGCTTAAATAAAGCCTGTACTGAGAGGACTCTGGAATGTGGTTGTTGATAAGTCAGTCATTTGGATGAATGAAGCAAGAGGACTCTTCCTTACCACTACCCTGTGAATCTTACAGATCTGATGGTTTCAAGAGTATTATGGTTTCAAGAGTATTATTTCATTTTTTTTTTACATACTCTAAAAGGCCACAGGTGCAAGACCAAAGTACTATATCCAGCAAAACTTTCAATCACAATAGACAGAGAAGAAATTCCATGATAAAAAACAAATTTAAGCAGTATAGGTCTATAAATCCAGAAGGCAAGAGAAAGAAAACTTCAACCTAAGAAGATTACCTACACACAAGAGAACACAGGTAGTAACTAATCCCAGACCAAAAAAAATATCAAAAGAAAGGAAACACACACACACACACACACCCCACCACCACCACCACCACCAACAACAACAACAACAACAACAACAACAACAAAATAACAGGAATCAACAAACACTACTCATTGTTATCTCTCAGCATCAACAGCTTCAATAAAAAGACACAGACTAACAGAATAGATGTGAAAACAAGATCCATTCTTCTGTTGAATACAAAAAACATTAACATTAAGGATAGACATCACCTCAGCATAAAAGGATAGAAAAAGATATTCCAAGAAAATGGACATATAAAAGCAAGTTGGTATAACTATTTTAATATTTGACAAACAGACTTCAAACTGAAATTAATCTGAAGAAATTGTGAAGGACGTTATATACTCATCAGAGAAAAATCCACCAAGAAGACACTGCAATTATTAGCATCTATGCACTAAACAAAATGTACCCAAGTCCATAAGAAAGACTACTACAGCTTAAATCATATATTGATTCTCACAATCTGGTAGTGGGAGACTTCAATACCTCATTCACAACAATAGACAGGTCATTCACATAAAAACTAAACAGAAATGCTAGAGCTGACTGATGTTATAATCCAAAAGGGCCTATCAGATGTTTGCACATTTCACTAAACATGAAGGAATATATGTTTTCCCCTGGACCTTATGGAACTTTCTCCAAAATTGACCATATTGTCAGACACAAAGCAAGTCTTGACTGATACAAAAAACAGAACTAACGCCCCGCATCCTATCTGACCATCACAGATTAAAGTTGTATATCAACAACAACAGAAACAACAGAAAGCTTATGATCAGTTGTTTATGAAAACTGAACAGCTCACTACTGAATGAAAAGCAGGTCAAGACAGAAATTACACAAGAAATTAAAGACTTTCTAGAATTGAATGAAAATGAATACACAATATACCTAAACTATGGGACACAATGAAGGTAGGTCTAAGGGGCAAGTTCGTAGTAATAAGTGTCCACATAAAAGAAATGGAGAGAATCATCCTACTAACTTAATAGCATCCCTGAAAGCTCTAGAACAAAAGGAAGAAACCATGCCCCAAAGGAGTAGATATCAAGAAATAATCAAACTCATGGCTGAAATCAATAAAATAAAAACAAGCAAATCAAAAGCAACAATAACAAAGAATCAATGAAACAATGTGTGGGGCCAGGGAGCCATGGTACATGGGGAGGGAGCAGGCCTGGAGCAAGAATAGAGTTGAGTCCAGACCCCAGAAATCTCATCCTGAGATTTGCATATTTCCCCACTCCTGCCCCAGGCCTCCACACACAACCCTGTGCAATATCCATCTAAATTCCCACACAATTCCTCACAGATCTTGAAAGGACAATGTTCAGCTAAATATAGAAACATAAAAAACTCAGGCTAGCTAAAATAAAAAATTCTGAAATAAAAGAAGGACAACTGAGGTATCACCATCTTTGATTTCAAGTTGTACTACAGAGCTATAGTGGCAAGAACAGTATAGAAATAGAACAGACATGACAATCAATGGAATCAAGCTGAAAACCCAGACATAAATCTACACACATCTGAACACCTGAGTTTTGATGAAGAAGGCAGAAATACACACTGAGAAAAAAAGCATCTTTAACAAATGGAGCTGGTCAAGTTGGATGGCGACATGTAGAAGACTCCAAGTAGACCCATACTTAGCACCCTGCACAAAACTCAACTCTGAATATATCGAAGAACCAACATAAAACCAGATACACCAAATCTGAGAAAGTAGGGAATAGCTTGGAATTCATTGGCACAGGAAAAAGAGAAATCAGAGAGAACTACACTAAAGATGATGTTACATTCTGGCAAAAGATCAGCTACATGTTGCCGATGTCCTGACAATTTGTGAGGTTGAATTAAAAAGTAATGAACCCCTTTGGTGGCGAAAATTTTCAGAATAGCATAACATTGCTATTCTGGCTGGGCATGTTTGCTACTGCTTGCTTTTAGCCCTTCTGCGGTGAAAATGGAGAAAATGGAAGAGACTGGTGTTAAGCCAGTGAGGCTTGGGAGCACCTGAGTGCATTTAAAGCTGTGAACAAGGACGCACTGATGCAGCAGAAGCAGGGAGAGAGAGATCAGCGTGTGCACTTCACCCTGGGACAACAGGGAAGGTGCTTTAAAGGCAAGATGCCACTTCTCAAAGCCCACAGAACCTAAGAACATAAACTCGTTTGAGAGATCTTCACTTGTAAGAAGACAGAGCCTTCGGGATGTCATGCTTGAACAGGGCTACTTGGGAAAGTATTTTGCTTCATTTTGTTTTGTTTCTGTGTAGGTACTCAGAGGTCACTGTGACAATAGTAAAAAAGGGATAAGCTGTATATGAAGCTAGCAGCCAAGACTGGCATCATACATTTGATGCTGATTTTGCAGGTGTGGACTTGATAATCAATGCTTGTGCTAAGGTTCCTGAGAAAGGCCACACCCTAGGGTCAGTTAACCTATAAGGTGACCCTGTTGGTATGGGTAAGTGATCTGAGTGTGAAGCTATGAAGGTGAAGCAGTGGAGACTTCCTGATGAGGGAGATGTCAGGGATGTCTTCTAAGAAAAGCTGTAGGCAGTAAGTGGAACATGCTATGTGTTGTAGCCAACAAAGCCCTAGAATTCCAGTTCCCAAAACTTGTTATAGCCTAGATAAGCAGTTGTCAACCTGTGGGTCCTGACCCCAACTCTTTCACAGGAGTTTCTCAAGACCATCAGAAAACAGACATTTCCATTATGATTCATAACAATAGCAAAATTACAGTTACAATGTAACAATGAAAATAATTTAGTGGGAATCACCTCAACATGAGGAGCTGTATTAAATGGTCACAACATTAGGAATCTTGAGAACCATTGACCTAGATGATGTGACCATGAGCCCTAATATAGGTCAAGGAGCTACAAAACTTGATGTTTGTTGTCCTAAGTCTCAGTCTTGCATTGGTCTGATCTTTCTTTGCTATGACTCCACTCCTCACTTTTGGAATGGAAATCTTTACTCAGTGTCATTATATGTTAAAAGTATGTGACTGGGCGGTAGTAGTATATTGTGGCGAGCCCCCTGACTAGCAGGGGAAGAAAACCACCGACACGAGGATTCTTCTCTGATCACACTTTATTGGAACACTTCTTGGTTGTGGGAGAGCTGGAGGCAAGGGGCGAGGGAGGAGGAGAGGGAGCGGCATATATAGGCGGGGCAGGGACTTCCCCCTGTTGATAAGCTAGTCAGGCTGGGATAGGTTGCAGCTGTTGCCGGGCAGACTCGTGCTGGGACATGGGCCAAAATAAAGGTGTTTACTGCACTCCTCGGCGCCATCTTGTAATGGCGAATGGTGTGGATCGCCACAGTATATACCTTTTTTTTGTTGTTATTTTGGTTTGTTTTTTTTTTTTCATTTTAATATTTTTATTTTCTATATTCTTTGTTGACATTCCAAACGATTTCCCCTTTCCCAGATCCCCCTTCCCCATATGTCCCATAAACCTTCTTCTCTCCACCCATTCTCCAATCACCTCCCTCCTTTTTCTCTGTCCTAATATTCCCTTCCAACACTAGATCAATCCTTTCCAGGATTAGGACCCTCTCCATACTTCTTCATGGGAGTCATTTGTTATGCAATTTGTGCCTTCGGTATTCAGAACTTCTGGGCTAATTAATATCCACTTATCAGAGATTGCATTCCATGTGTATTCTTTTGTGATTGGGTTACCTCACTTAGGATGATATTTTCCAGATCAAACCACTTGCCTAAAAATTTTGTGAATTCATTGTTTCTAATTGCTGAGTAGTATTCCATTGTGTAAATATACCACATTTTCTGTATCCATTCCTCCTTTGAGGGACATCTGGGTTCTTTTCAGCTTCTGGCTATTATAAATAAGGCTGCTATGAGCATAATGGAGCATGTGTCTTTATTGCATGCTGGGGTATATGCCCAGGAGAGGGTATAGCAGGGTCCTCTGGAAGTGTCATGTCCAGTTTTCTGAGGAACTGCCAGACTGATTTCCAAAGTGGTTGTACCATCTTACAGCCCCACTAGCAATGGAGGAGTGTTCCTCTTTCTCCACATCCTTGCCAACACCTGCTGTCTCCTGAGTTTTTGACCTTAGACATTCTGACTGGTGTAAGGTGAAATCTCAGGGTTGTTTTGATCTGCATTTCCCTAATGACTAATGATGTTGAGCACTCCTTAAGGTGCCTCTAGGTCATCCAAATTTCTTCAAGTGAAAATTCTTTGTTTAGTTCTGTACCCCATTTTTTAATAGGGTTATTTGGTTCCCTGGGGTCTAACTTCTTGAGTTCTTTGTATATATTGGATATTAGCCCTCTATCAGATCTAGGGTTGGTGAATATCCTTTCCCAATTTGTTGGTTGCTGTTTTGTCCTTTTAACAGTGTCCTTTGCCTTATAGAAACTTTGTAATTTTATGAGGTCCCATTTGTCAATTCTTGATCTTAGAGCATACACTATTGGTGTTCTGTTCAGGAACTTTTCCCCTGTGCCCATGTCCTCAAGTGTTTTCCACAGTTTCTTTTCTATTAGTTTCAGTGTGTCTGGTTTTACGTGGAGGTCCTTGATCCACTTGGAGTGGAGTTTAGTACATGGAGATAAGAATGGATCAATTTGCATTCTTCTGCATGCTGACCTCCAACTGAACCAGCACCATTTGTTGAAAAGGCTATCTTTTTTCCACTGGATGTTTTCGGCTCTTTTGTCAACGATCAAGTGACCATAGGTATGTGGATTCATTTCTGGGTCTTCAATTCTATTCCATTGGTCCACTTGTCTGTCATTGTGCCAATACCATGCAGTTTTTAACACTATTGCTCTGTAGTATTGCTTGAAGTCAGGGATACTGATTCCCCCAGAATTTCTTTTGTTGTTGAGAATAGTTTTAGCTATCCTGGGTTTTTTGTTATTCCAGATGAATTTGAGAATTGCTCTTTCTAACTCTGTGAAGAACTGAGTTGGGATTTTGATGGGGATTGCATTGAATCTATAGATTGCTTTTGGTAAGATGGCCATTTTAACTGTATTAATCCTGCCAATCCATGAGCATGGCAGATTTTTCCATTTTCTGAGGTCTTCTTCCATTTCCTTCTTCAGAGACCTGAAGTTCTTGTCGTATAGATCTTTCACTTGTTTGGCTAGAGTCACACCAAGATACTTTATATTGTTTGTGGCTATTGTGAAGGATGTCATTTCTCTAACTTCTTTCTCAGCCTGCTTATCCTTTGAGTATAGGAAGGCAACTGATTTGCTTGAGTTGATTTTATAACCAGCCACTTTGCTGAAGTTGTTTATCAGCTGTAGGAGTTCTCTGGGGGAGGTTTTCGGGTCACTTAAGTAGACTATCATGTCATCTGCAAATAGTGATAATTTGACTTCTTCCTTTCCAATTTGTATCCCCTTGACCTCCTTATGTTGTCTAATTGCTCTAGTTAGAACTTCAAGTACTATATTGAAAAGATACAGAGAGAGAGGACAGCCTTGTCTAGTCCCTGATTTTAGTGGGATTGCTTCAAGTTTCTCTCCGTTTAGTTTGATGTTGGCTACTGGTTTGCTGTATATTGCTTTAACAATGTTTAGGTATGGGCCTTGAATTCAAGGAAGAAATAAAGAAATTAAAGACTTTTTAGAATTTAATGAAAATGAAGACACAACATACCCAGATCTATGGGACATAATGAAAGCAGTGCTAAGAGGAAAACTCATAGCCCTGAGTGCCTCCAAAAAGAGAATGGAGAGAGTATACACTAACAGCTTAATGACACACCTGAAAGCCCTGGAACAAAAAGAAGCTATTTCACCCAGGAGGAGTAGAAGGCAGGAAATCAACAAACTCAGGGCCAAAATCAATCAACTAGAAACAAAGAGAACCATACAAAGAATCAACAAAACCAGGAGCTGCTTCTTTGAGAAAATCAACAAGATAGATAAACCCTTAGCCAGACTAACCAAAGGGCAGAAAGACAGTATCCAGATTAACAAACTTAGAAATGAAAAGGGAGATATAACAACAGAAACTGAGGAAATTCAAAAAAAATCATTAGATCCTACTACAAAAGCCTATACTCAACACAACTGGAGAATCTGGAGGAAATGGACAGTTTCCTAGACAGATATCAGACACCAAAACTAAATCAGGATCAAGTAGTATATACCTTTAATCCTAGTGCTTGGGAGGCAGAGGCAGGTGCATCTGAGTTCAGGGCCAGCCTGGTCTACAGAGTAAGTTCCAGGACAGTCAGGACTACACATACAGAGCTATCCTAGAAAAAAATTAGAAGAAAAAACCTCATGTAATTTGTTGGTTATATTTTGTAGAAATTCATAGCTAAGTGCTTTCCTTGAATCTAGATAGAGCCTTGAGCTTTTGAGCAGTGTTGGGGCTATTAAGACTTTGGGGATTCTTGAAATTGGACTGAATAATTTGGCATGTTGAAAAGGCTATGAGATTATTAGGGGTCAGTGGAGAACTGTCACATATTGACTAGGGACTATTCCCCTCAGGCTGATATATTTGAATGCTTGGTCCCCAACTACCATACTGTTTAGAGTCTTTTGGGACATGAGGTCCACCTGGTGGCTGTGGGCCACTTGGGATCTGCCTTGATAGCTGAATCTAGTCTTGCCTTTGGTCCTATCTCTCGCCCCCCCCCCCCCCCATTCATTAAAACATGGATAATCCGTGGCATGCTCCCAATGCCATTGATGGAGCCCCACAACCAACATGCTTTTTCCCCACGATAGACAGATACTGTGGCTCTGTAAGCCAGCTCAAGTCTTCCTCCCTTAAGTTGTTTGGGTTCTACATTCTCTCTTTGTTCCACAAACAAACATACTCAAAATCAACCAGGCTGAACTGGATCTCATAGAGACCCATGCACCTGTCTCCTGAATGCTGGAATTAAAGGTGTGAGCCATCAGGTCTGGCAAGAAATGCACTTTCATTTGGTACCATCTGCATAAACATATGGGTGACCAGAAAAAGGACTCCCACAGTTTGGTAGACCTGCTTGTCCACACTTCCTGCTTTTACACACAGAGAAAGAGAATTCTGCTTCTCCCTAGTAAGTTTGCTGACAGAACTGGTAGAAAAATGAATTTTGGGATAGCAGCGGTAACGGAGGGATGGTCAGAAAGCAGCAGTAGCTCAAGGAAGAATGAAATCTTTATGTGAAAGAGCAGGGATCTAAGGCAGTGGGCTCCCCGATGCTATTTTTATTTTGAGCATTTCAGGGTAACACAGATCGAGTTAATGATGTATAGCTCCAAGGCAACTCAGAAATGGCAGGGCTCAGACAGCAGAGATGCACTTCTTGCAGACTAGGGAGAGATGCTGAGGCAGGTCTGGGGGCGCTGCGCTGAGCCCCTGGCTGAAGATTCAGAGGCGAAACATATCGTGGCAGGGGGGAGGGGGTTCTATCCCTCCCTAGGCAAGTGGCAATTCTCCTGCCTCTTCTTGTCAGTTTCTCGGCTTGGAATCTACTGCTCCATTTCAGTGGTTAAGGACCTTTTATATTGGAGTAGCCCCAGAGGTTCAATGATAGAAATGAGCCAAATGAGGGCAGGAAACAATTAAAAAGAACCCTGAATTCCATTTTACCTCTACTGTTTATGTCTTCCGTGGGAGAGATAGAGGTATGCAGGAAATTTCTAAGACCCTTCTGGGGTACTTTGAGATGCTTCCTATTGTAAAGGATTGCTAAAGACCAAAGAATCTGCTCAGCCTGAGGCTTCATTTTTGAATGACTGGAGAGTTATTTTAATTTTTTTTAAAGCAGTGAAGCTCAAAAAAGACATTTTGAAATCTCATCTCAACTTTCTTCTTGACATTTTTTTCAAATGAACTTTTTTTTAAATGAAATTATTTGCTTTTATCCATATTATTTTTAGTATGTAAAAACCTGAATCAAAACCACTTTACAAACCTCAAACATCATTTACAGGTATGTATATGGCTGTGTGCATTCTCATATGTACCTATAAGACAATTCTATTCTTTGTGTGTAAAGTGTGTGTGTGTGTATATATGAAAAGTGTACATACACAGCATAAATGGAGACCAGAGAAGGAACCAGGTGCCTGCCTCTACCACTCTCTGCCTTATTCCCTGAGAGTATGTCTTGTCTCAGATTGAACCTGAATCTCACTGTTTGGGCCAGGCTGGCTGGCAAGCAGTTTCCTAGGATCCTCCTGTCTCCACCCCATGCCTGACTTTTATGTGGGTGTGCTGATTCACACTCCGATATTCACGATTACATAGTAAGTATCCGACACTCTGAATGTCCCTGTCACCCCTCCCCAGCTCTAGTTCAAGAGATGCCAGTTATCTCCTGTAGACACAGGAAGGCCCAGGCTTTGTCCTCATTCTCTCCTCCCACTGTGTGAGTGATGCCATCCCCTCCTAAGGCTTGTCAGTAGTGATTTCCAAAGCTTTGTGCAGGATGTGTGATAGGGTGTGACACAGACATGACAGAGTATGGCAGAGCACATGGTAGCGCTGGTGCTGAATTGGCATCAAGATTCAGATGCAAAGAGCCTGGAAGTGCCTGCATGACACTCTTGAGTTAAGGCTGTTTCTTCCACATGGATTTTAAAAAGTGGACTTGCCTAGACATAAAAAGAACTCCAAAGTCTTAATTGTTCTTACAAATTGAACAATGAGGGGTGTTAATCCATGATTAGCTTCAAAAGGTATTGCAGGGCTGCATTTAGGATAACTTAGATTTTTAAGGATGAACAGGAGGTAATGACATTAACTGATATGAAAAGAACAGGAAGAAGAACGAACAGGCTGCTGAGGGGTGGACACCAAGACACTGATGAGGAGACCGAGGAGCATGGAGGAAACCTATGGCAAGCCAGGAGAACTGTTCATGGAGACACAGTCAGTAAGGTGGACTTGGAGCACCCCAGTAAGATCTGAACCAGGGCAATACAGAGCTGAAAGCCCTGTGATAAGAAAGGAAAGCCACACTAGTGCATGCATCACTCAGGGTGAGCATGCAGCGTGGGAAGGGAATGAGGACAAAGCCCCAGGGAGACCTTACAGCATGAGTGACATAGGAAAGGACTCGAAGACATCCTAGAGAAAGGCACTGTCAGCTAGCCAGGACCGTGCAATAACGGCTGAAAACCAGCCAGCCAGCTTGTCTCCCAGTTTGCTGTCTCCTCAGCAAGAGCATTCTCAGTGTACTAATTACCATGAGACCCAGGGACATCCAGGACCAGAAAGTCATGGCTATCAGACACTCTTGCAAGATTTTTGTATGAATTCAGTGGGTGGGATAGGGTAGATTAAGAACTTAAGAAAAAATTTCTCTTATATTTCTTTTTTGTTGTTCTTGTTCTTTGGTTGGTTGGTTGGTTGGTTGGTTTTCTGAGATGAGTCCTTTTTTTTAGGATAAGAAAAGAACCAATTGAAAAGGAAAAAAATAGGAACAAAAAATAGATGAAAAATTGAAACAAGATCCTGAAGTGAAAAATGGATGGGTTTGTCTGTGTAGCTGGAAACATCACTGGGCAGAAAGAGGGTGCCTCCTTCAGGGGAAAGAATTGAGAATAAGAGTTTTGAGCATACACCTCTCTTTCACACATGGAATAATTTCTCTTTGCACTTTACAGCAAGCTCCTTAATTCTCAGGGAAGAAGAGGAAAAAATAGATTTAGATTTTTCTCTACTATTAAAATAACAATAGACATGTAAACATTATTGCCTGTTTTTCTAATTTGCTTTTGGCTTCTGTGATAAAACACTACCCAAAAGCAATTTAGGAGAGAACAGGGTTTATTTGACTTACAAGCTACCTGCCCCATCCAGTGGGGAAGCCAAAACAGGAACCCAAGGCCAGAACCTGGAGGCAGAAGTTAGAGCAATACAAGAGGAAGGCTGCTTGGTGACTTGCTTCTGGTTTATGTTCAGCTATCTTTCTTGTACAACCTAGGTCCAAACTCCTGGGGGTGGAACTGCCTACAGTGGCTGGGCCTCTTATATTAATCAGCAATCATAAAATGTCTCACCGACTCTCCCACTGGCCAATTATTGGAAGCAATTCTTCCATAGGGCCTTTTTCTTCTCAGATGTGTCAAGTTGACCCCCAAACTAACCAGATCCCTATATATCTATTCCTTTCTTGTTGTGTGAATGTGATCAAATCATATGTAAAAATCATCTTCCATGTAAGTAAACCAAAAGCAGTAGAAGAACTCTCCTAGGTATCACTAATAGGATTCACCATCAAACCAGAATCTGGGACTACTGATGGCTGGGCTGACAAACCACTCATCAGTCTCTAGCAAAGTCTATCACAGTCGTCTCACAGGAAGTAACTAATGCAACTCAATGTTTTGCTTTCTCTGTCTCCCTCCTATAAGTTTGGCAGTTTTGATAATAGAACGATATATCCCATAATACACAATATGTATTTATTTCTGTGATAATTATCTCAGTGAATGTATTAAGTCTTTTGTCCCATAATACAAAAGTGGTACCTATTCCCATTCCAGAAGACAAACTCGGGGAACTTTAAAAGGCATTACAATGATGCCATGGAGAAACTGTCGCATCCGCTGCAGGCTCCATCATGTTTTACTGCTAGAGAAAAGCAGATAGAATTTGTTATAGAACTTTAGAGTCAAGACCATAAAAGTGGACTTAGAGGCTGAAACGAAGGCACTCATGAGACAGATCATGAACCCAAGAGCTCTTGGCTTACTCAGAGAATCCAGAAATGACTTGTAAAGGTTAACACCATTAATCATTCTTCTCTTCTTCTACACCTTCTGATATAAGTCACTCTCCTTTTGACATGAATAGCTCTTGCTCACCATCACAAGTGGATTTGGAATTATTAATTAAATTTAGTGCACTCCCATGAATCCTCTGGCTAAGGAAAAAAAGTATAGAGTCTAGAGCTTTGAGCCTATTCATGCACTAAAATTACCTGGAACCAAAATTATTTTATGTTCCCTTACTCCCCTCTGCTGGTAAACTCTAGTATAGTTTTTAGTTATTGTAAAATTAAATTGATATGTGCATTAATTTTGCTTTAAAATTATTTGTTTTTTCATGTACTATTTTAGTTTAAAATTCATAAAACTATTAATTAGAATAGGCCATTACTATATTCAGGTATCTTTTTGGTACACCCTCCCCCAGTGATATTAGATGCATGCTCAAAAGAATGGAGCTTGGCACAGTGTGAAGTGTATTTGGACAGAAAATAATTATTATAAAATTAGTTTATTTACCAGTTAAAATCGATGGCTCACTTTCGTGGTTCTTTACAGTGCAGACCATTCTTCTATTTGTTCCCTCTTACAACAGTGCCATTTGATAGGTATCCACACCATGAAACCCATAACTCATCCTTCCTAGGAAGTAATCAGAATCAGGTGGGCAGCTTCAAATGATTCTAAAGTAGATTCCATATTTGTTGACATTGTCATTTATTTCCACAAGGCCTTTTCTTATCTCTACACAATGACATCAATCTCCTCCTTTGAAAACTAAAGTGGCTGGTAATGTGTTGGGATGTACAATTTCATTCTCCAAGTTTTAGCTGTCTTATCTGTAAGTGGGGATAACAGCGTCTCCCTAAGCAAGCAATGAGCAACTGACTGCTGTGCTGAAGGTATGCTGCTGCTCCACCTGGTCCTTTGGTGGAGCTTCTTAGATGGCTACAGAATTTAAATTTTGCAAGAGACTAGACAATTCACAAACATTCACGGTTTTGAGGCTATGCAGAAGAACAACCTTTTCTAGAGACTATTCCCTAGAAATATTTCCAAGTCAGGTCTCTTACCTAGTATGCTCAAGGGTATAGGGCCTTTTCTTGTGGACGTATAGATAGGAGATAGCCACACAGCATCTTTGTGTGTTTTTACTTACTTTCTTCCTGAGTTGTAAAGCTGCTATTTGTAGTTAACAGTCACCTCTGCCTGTCATCTCTGCTGCATGGTCAGTGGAAGACTAGATCATGAATTTGAGTCAGTTAATGTTATAAAATCATGCAGCTGGTGGCTGGCATCCCTGACAAATAGTCCTGTATTAACCTTTGGGCCAAAATGAGAGCTCATTTTTTGTCTTTCCTTGAATTTTCAGGAAAGTTTGTAAAACAAGAACCAATCTTATCAATGGTCTGGGAAAATGGTTCAGTTGGAAACGAGTCTGCTGCATAACCACAAGGACCTGAGTTTGGACCCTCTTCTCTGTTGCTAAGCACTTGGAGGTAAAATTCAGCAGTATCCAAGAAGCAGAAGAGATGGTCATTCTAGAAAGATGCTGAGAAGAGTAGACAGGGCGCAGCACATGTGAAGGTGGGCTTTTTCTCCCTTTCAGCATCTAATGCAACTGTCAAAAATACCTGAAGGCTGACTTCTGACTTTGTCCAATTTAATTATATGTCATAAAAATATTTAATATTCATTGAAGTATTTGATATATCAGACAAAATGTTTGGACTACAGCATGAGTTGTATTACTCTCCTAATAGCTTAATGAGGTAGATTATATTGCATATAAGGATTTTTTTCTGTAGCCCTGGCTGTTCTAGGACTCATTCTGTGATCTCCCTGCCTCTGTCACCCAAGTACTTAAAGGTATTTGCCACATGGCCCAGCTTACTTATGAGGAGTTTATGAATCATAGAAGTGTTAGGTGATGGTGACACACACCTTTAATCCTGGTACTCCAGTAGCAGAGGCAGGCAGATCTCTGTGAGTTCAAGGCCAGTCTGGTCTACAAAGTGAGTTCCAGGAAAACAAGTGCTACATAGAGAAACTCTTGTCTTGAAAAAAAAATCAGAAGAAAAAAGTCACAGAAGTTCAGTAAATCACCCATGACTACGTGGTAGAGTTGGAATTTTTGCCCCAGTTGTCTAACAACACTCTCCAAGGCCATCAAAATGTCCTACTCTGATTTCTTAATTGGAAGAGTGTAAGCAACTGAGACCATGTTGCTGACTTTTGGGCCCATCACTGTGTTTTCAGTCCATACTGCTGCAGCCAGTGACCCAGCATTCCTGGGGGTTCAGACTCTTCTCCCAGGTAGATGCTGGATGGGGAACTTTCTATCAGCTTGTCCAGTTTTTCTTAGCACTGATTTGAGGTTCTTATGCAATTCCACCTTTCTGTTCTCCTTTCACAGGAGTCTTGGACTAAAATTTCCCTATGATTACCCCTGCTATCTTCCCTTTCTACTTTAAAGTGCTCCCCTCCAACAGCTCTCTTGTACAACTGTTTGTCTTAGCATCTGCTTCTTGGAAAGCCCAAAGAACACACTATCCATGCTTTGTTTTGGAGACGAGTTTAAAACTCTAGCCTTGTCTACTTGTGCAAGGGTTAAGTGGGAACTGCTAGAGAGATTTTTGATCAGAGTCCTAGTTTCATTTCTGTTTGTTAAGATTATATACTGACAAAAAGCAACTTAGGGAGGAAGGGTTTATTTGTGTTTACAATGCCATGTAACAGTCCATCACTGTAGGGATGTCAGGGACAGAAGCTTGAAGCTGCTTACATCATATCTACTGTCATGACTGAAGAGAAATGAATGCATGCTTACTGAGTTTTCAGCTGTTATTCCATGCTCCTACACTGCCCAGGGCCCCAAATCCAGGCATGGTGTCTTCCTACATTAATTGCATCAAGACAACCTCTTATGGATAGATTCACAGACCAATAGAATCTAGATAAACTAGATAATGCCTCATGGAGATTCTCCTTCTAGGGAATTCTAGATTGTGTCAAATCTGTAAACTAGCCACAACTTCACTGCTAGTCAACTTGACACCAAAAACATTTTTAAAAGTGTGTGTGTGTGTGAGTGAGAGAGAGAGAGAGAGAGAGAGAGAGAGAGAGAGAGAGAGAGAGAGAGAAGGTGGCTGTGGAATCCAGAGACATTAGATCTTTCTGGCGCTAGACTTACAGATGGTTGTGGCCTATGGGATGTTGGTCCTGGGAATCAAACTAGGGTCCTTTGCAAGGAGTTTGAACGAGAATGGGCCCCATAGGCTCACGTGCTTGAACATTTGGTCCCCAGTTGGTAGAACTATTTGGAAAGAATTAGGAAGGGGGGAATTATTCAAGGAGATGTGTAACTGGAAGGAAACAACTTTCATTTTTATTTTCAAAAGCCCGTATCATTTCCAGTTAGTTTTCCGTCTTCCTTTACGTATTTGTGGATCAATATGGAAGCTCTCAACTGTTCCTATTGCCATGCTGTTATGGTTTGTATATGCTCAGTCCAGGGAGTGGCACTATTTGGAGGCCTGGCCTTGTTGGAGCAGGTGTGTCATTGTGGGTGTGGGCTTTGAGACCCTCATTCTAGCTGCCTGGAAGCCTTCAGATGAAGATATAGAACTCTCAGCTCCTCTTGCCTGGATGTTCCCCTGCCTTGATGATACTGGACTGAACTTATGAGCCTGTAAGACAGACCCAATTAAATGTTGCCCTTTATAATAAGACTTGCCTTGGCCATGGTGTTTGTTCACAATGGTAAAACCCTAACTAAGACACGTGCCTTTGCTCTACTATCATGAACTCTAACCTTTTGAAACTGTACTCCCCAGTTAAACACTTTCTTTTATACATTACCTTGGACACAGTGTATTATCACAACACAAGAAAAGCAATTAAGTTAAGTTGTATGCACTCTTAACTGCTAAACTAGCTCTCCAGCCCCAAACACATCACTTTTAAGTTATAACCTTCTGACATTAACTCCAAAATTTAATATATTTTATTTTATATAGAATTTTACAAAATTATTTTGAGAGTATTTATGTATTTAATGTGTATGAAAGCTCTGTCTGTATAAATGCCTGCAGGCCAGAAGAGGGCATTGAATTCCATTATATATGGTTGTGAGATATATAACATGTAGTGTTTGGGAATTGAACTCAAGATCCCTGGTAGAGCAGTCAGTGATCTTAACTATTGAGCCATCTCTCCTGTACCCCATCCCCTTTTTTTAAATAATATGAAATACAATTCAATGTTTAAGGCCCCAAGACCATAGCTCCAATATTTTAAAAGTCCAAACTCTCTTAACGATGATCTCATATATGTAGTGGTTAAAAACAGTGACTTCATAAAATTTGAAGGTAAATGTATGGAACTATAAAATATCATCCTGAGTTAGGTAACCCAGACACAAAAGAACACACATGGTAGGTACTCACTGATAAGTGGATACTAACCCAAAATGCCTATGATACAACCTATAGACCATATGGAGTGTAGAAGGAAAGAAAACCAGGGGGTGGATGCTCCAGTCCTGCACTGAGGGGGGAACAGGATGACTGTGGGAGATGGAAGGAGAGGGGGACAAGGGAGGGAGAAAGGAAGAGGAGGAAATAAGGGTGGCAGTATCAGAATCTGGAGGAGACATGAGAGAGGAACAGAGGGCTAGAAAATTGAATAAAAGGAGGAAGCAGGGGGGATGAGGAACTGGGGATAGCCACTGGAGGCTCCCAGACACCAGAGAAATGTGAGGCTCCCAGGATGAATGGGGTTGACTTAAGCAGTAATGCACAGAGAACGGGGAGATAGAACCACCTCCAGTCGCGGGATGGGGCCACACGCCCATCTCAAAAAAAATTTTTAACCCAGAAATGTTCCTGTCCAAAGGAAGAACAGGGACAAAAAAAATGGAACAGAGACTGAAGGAAGGGACAACCAGGAAACAGCCCCATCTGGGGATACATCATGTCTGCAGACACCAAACCCAACACCGTTGCTGTGGTCAAGAAGCGCTTTTGGACAGGGACCAAGTGTGGCAGTTCCTGGAGAGGTCCAGCCAGCAACTGACCAATGCAGAGGAGGATGCTTGGAGCCAACCATCAGGTTGAACTCAGGGAACCTGGTGGGTGAGCTGGCAGAAGGACTGGAGGAGCAGAGTGGGATTGCATCCCCATTGGAAAAACAACATAGGCTGGCCTGACCACCGAGTTCTAGAGACTAGATCACCAACCAAGGAGTGTGTCTAGAAGTATCTATGGCTCCAGACACATATGTAGCAGAGGATGGGGAAGCACTCTCATACAGGCGAAAGGGAGGAGGAAGGGCAGATGTGGGATGGGTTGGTGGCAGAGGGATAACTGAGAAGTGGGATATCATGGGCTGGGGAGTTGGTGGAGGGGGTAACTGTGAACTGAGATATCATTTGAGATGTAAATGAATGGAATGACTAATAATAATAAAAGAAAAAAGGGAAAAAACAAACTTTATACTTTCCAAATATAATTACAAAAAACAAACATTCTTATCCAAAAATGGAAAAACAAAAGTATAGCAAGTAAACAGTCATACCAAAGGAAGATGTGTCCATCATCTGGAGCTCACAATGCAATTTTCTTGGCTCCAAAGAGCTTGAGTAGTCCACCCTTCCCTGCCATCTGCTGCACACACAGCTTCTGCCTTGGGTTTAGACTCTCTCTACCACACACCTTCACCTCTTTTGGTAGACATCCCATGGTCCCATCAACTATAGGATCTTGGAATCTGCACTGAGACTGAAACTTTACATTCACACAGCCCCATTGAATGTCCTCTCAGGGGCCTCTGCAGAGGGACTCTAATCCTGTCACATGGTACCAATCACTCTCACTCTCCTTAAGCCCTCATTCTTTCATGCTGTGAAAACAGTACCACATGGCTGATATACATTACAAGTTCTGTTAGGAGCTTGAGATATAGCCAGGCCAAATTGGGCCAAAGTTGTGTCTTCCTTTGCGTGCTGACTCCAGGGGAATACTTTCCTATGTTCCCAATGAACCACGGGAGTTTTCACTTTAGTGATGTTGATTCCTTTAAAAACCACAGCTGCTTCTTCAGCCCTTGTCTCATCAGAACACACACATTCTTAGCCAAAATATCACAGAAATAGCTCGTATACCTTTCCCTGGTAGGGTCTTTATTCCTTTCTAAAAATTCATGAGGCATGCTGCAACTATCCATATTTAACTCAGCATTATTACTATTGAAGTTCCCACTAAAATATCCCATTAGGCTCTGCTTTCATATTCAATAGTTTTTCTAGCTCAGTGGACCAAATGCGTCCACATTCTTCCCACAAAAATAGCTCAAAGCATGTCTTAGTTAGGCTTTCTATTGCTGTGAAAAGACATTATGACCATGGCAACTCTTATAAGAAAATATTTAATTGGGGCTAGATTACAGTTTAGAAGCTTAGTACATTATCATCATGGCTGGCAGCATGCAGGCAGGCATGGTTCTGGAGAGGTAGCTGAGAGTTCTTTACTCAGACCAGCAGGCAGCAGGAAGACCATGAGACACAGAGGTCTGGCTTGAGCATCTGAGACCTCAAAGGCAGTGACATAGTTCCTCAAACAAAGCTACACTAATTGCAGCAGGCCCACGCCTCCTAATAGTGCCACTCCCTATGGGACCATTTTTATTCAGACCATCACAAACCATAAAAGCCACACAGTCAGTTCTATCACAGCAGTCCTCTTCCCCTTTCACAGTACCAATTTCTGTCCCTGTTTTATTTCTGTTGCTGTGATAAAATACCCTAACAAAAAAAAATTAAGGAGGAGAGAAGTTTATTGCAGTGTACAATACCAGACTATTGTCCATCATGGGGAAGTCAAGGCTGGAACTTCAAACAACTAATAACATCACATCCGCAGTCAAAAGCAGAGAGAGATGAATGTGTACATGGTCACTACTTGCTTGCTTGTACTCATCTTGATTTCTACATTCATAAAATTCAGGACTCGCTAACTAGGGAATGATGGCACCCACGGTGGGCTGGGTTTCCCACATCAATTAATTTAATTGTCCTACAGACATACCTGTAGATCAACCCCATGTAAATCATCCTTCATTGAGACCCTTACCCAGGTGATTCTAGGTTGTATCAAGTTATAAGGGTAACTGTGATAAATGTAACCATCATTCATTCATCACTTCTTTGTGAGCAATTTTGTACTGTTACTCTTGTTGAGTCGTTGTTTATTCTGTTATTGTTATTCTGTTTTCCATATGTGAACACCTATGGATAAAACAAATATACACCTACCTAAATATAATTAATTACCATTATTTTCATTATAATAATAGTCAAAATTTTATAGAGTTCAGGTATAAAATTGGAGTTCAACATAAATAGAAAGCATTTCTTATTCAAGAGCTGATCTAAGAGTCTTAAAAGACATTCTGAGCCATCTGAGACAAGAAAAAATGTCATCTTGAAAAGGATATGCACAACATAAGTTATATTTTAGACTTATGATTGAAGCAAGAAGATAGGGAATAGACTCCGTTTTCCCTTTAAAGCAGATTCTTATTAAAACTTTATAGTTTTCTGCAGGAGTTTGTCTTTAATGCTGTTTCTACTCAGCCATCTCACCTTCACTTTTAAAAAATTAATTTATTCCTTGAAAATTTCACATATGTGTATAATACATTCTGGTCACATTTATTTTCCTACCTTTTTTGCATAAATTTTTAATTTTCTGAGAATATTATGCATGAATACTATCTTTATATCATCATCTCCCATTCTCCCTCTTTCGGCTCCAACTGGTTCCACATCTTCCTACTAACTCTTCACTTCCTGACCTCTTTTCCTTCAATTACTGTTACATATATATGTAACAATATATACATATATACACACACATCGTGTTAGTCCCTGTTCTTTTGCTGTGAAGCGATAACATGACTAAGGCAACTATTATAAGAGAAAGAATTAATAGGAGCTTGCTTACATTTTCATTGGTTCAGTCCATTATCATCATGGCAGGAAGAATGGTAGCATGCAGGTACATACTGGAGCAGTACCTGAGAACTCTGTCCTTATCCATAAACAAAGAAAGAGGCTCTGGGTTTGGCATGGGTGTTTGTAACCTCAAAATCCACTCCTAATGACACACTTCTTCCAACAAGGCCACACCTCCTAATCCCTCTAATCCTTTCAAATAGAGTAACTACCTGGTTACAAGCATTCAAATATATGAATCTATGGGGGGGCATTCTTATTCATACCACATCCTACTCCCTGGTCCATAGGCTTGTAGCCATATCATAATGCAAAAATGTATTCAAGTCAACTTCAAAAGTCCCCATCATCTATCAGTCTCAACACTGTTTAATGTTCAAACTGTCTCTTCTAAGTTCAAAATGTCTCTTCTAAGACTCAAGGTAATTGGCTAACTGTAACACTCTATAAAATCAAAAATTTTAAAAGCAGATCACAAACATCAAACATTCAATGGCACAGAATATACATTACTATCCCATAAAAGATGGGCAGGAGGGAGGAGCAGAGTGCGGAAAAACTAAACCAAAGCAAGACCAAAACCCAGCCGGACAAACTCCAAATGCTACATCTCTTTGCCTGATGTCAAAGCACTCTTTGGCTTTTCTACTGCTTTCAGTTTTGTTGAATGACTGCAACAAATGAACTTCTTTCTCTCTCTCTCTTTCTCTCTCTTTCTCTCGCTCTCTCCTCCCTCCCCTTGCTGGTTCCATCAAGCTCTTTTTGATAGCTATCCCACAACTGACAGCTCCAACATCTCAGAGTTTCCAACATAATTCAGATTTTACATTGGCAGCCTCACACAATGGCCTCTCTAGGCGTCCATGGAGAAGTAGCCTCCACATATGTCTGGCCTCGGTGGCTTTCCTTAGTTATTCCATAGCTCCTATCTCATCTCCCTGATTCTAAAGCCAGAAATGCCTGCAGTTAACCAGCTCTGGGCTCAGTGGGCTGGGGCTGGAACTTAGGCCACTCCTTCAATTACATTTGCATAAGCTTTCTGGAGTTGACTTGTGCTTTCCCTGGTTAGGCTTTTGTTTAATTCCTTTTCACAAGTTGAACGCTCACCTGGGTGGGCTCTTGCCCTAAAGTCACTACTCCCTTTATCCTATTTACCACCAGGCTTTCTTTCAACATTTTATCACCCTGAGCACTGGACTTAGCTCCCTCACACTTTCTTTTCTTCTCACACTGTACATTTTGCATTTCTCCTTGTCCATCTTGTTCCTTTTCATTATATACCTGCATAAGAGTGACCACTAATAGACACACAACACAGTCGATACTAGGCTCTCTTGAAGTCTCGTTCAATGCCACTAACCCAAACTCTTAATCCTTGGGCAGATTTCTTTCTTTTTCTTTTTATAAGAGCAGAAAGCAGCCACATTCTTCTACAAAATATCATAATTTTTTGTTGTTTTAAAAACAAAATCTCAATTATTCCATTTTACTAAATGAAGACTCAGGAGCCAGAAAACCTACTAGCTCAGAGAGGCAGAGAAAGCATCTAGCTGACTTTCCTACTCAGCAATGTCCCAAAAGGACAAAGCCTTTTCTCTTTCTCTGTGCTGTACCCTTCAACTGTTTACTTATCTATGTTCACTCCCTGTCAGCTTGGTGACTTGCTCTGTCTCTTGACCTTGGGTTGACTTTATTTAGCTCTTGGGTTAAAGGTATATGCTAGGGTTGAGCCACACCGCAAGGTTTTCCTAGTTCACAATCTTGGGTTTCACAATGTGTTCAAATATCCTGAAACACTTCTGCCCCTCTGAAACCTCTTGGGCTGAGCCACCATCATCTGCACTGCTCTCAGCACCATTGTCTCCCATGTTCCCAATAAGACGACCCAGGAATATCCACTTCAAATGTTCAACTACCTTTTTAGTCCAAAGTCCTAATAGCTTCCATATTCCTATAACAGCATGTCCTGGCCGCACCTGTCACAGCAATACCCTACTCCTTGGTACCGACTTGTGTTTTCAATTACAGTTAACTATCGGTGTGATGAAACACTGTGATCAAAAGCAACATGGTGAAGAAAGAGGTATTTAGCGTTATATATTCACATCACTGTCCATCATTGAAGGAAGCCAGGAAAGGAACTCAAACAGGACAGGAACCTGAAAGCAAGAACTGATGCAGCGGCCATGGAGGAGTGCTACTCAGACTGATTTCTTACAAAACCCAAAACCACCTACCCATGGATGGCACCATTCACAATGGGATGGGTCTTCCCCATCGATTACTTAGTGGTGAAGGGAGTTGGGACTTTTCAGAATCCATAGTTGAGGCAGCAAGCAGACTAGAACCCGGGCATGCTGGACAAGCTTGAAGCAAGGTTATGGTTGAGCCATTCCACAAACAGACCGGCCATAAAAGATAAGGGGCATGCCTGGGAAAACTCCTATGGGTCATACACTATCTGGACTGGAGTCTCCTGACTCCAGTCCCTTGGATGCAGTTTACTAACGTCAAAGTGACCTTCCTGCTAACAAAAATAAACCACCCTCCTACATTGCTGACGGCCCGATCTGCACGTATGCCAAAAAAAAAAAAAAAAAAAAAAAACCCACCCTGCGCGCCAGAATCCCCCGCCAATGTTTGAATCAGCAAATCATGTGTAACCGTGCCAAACCCCCCTGACAACCCCCCTGACTTTTCCTATAGAAACCCCTAACTTTTGAGCCTCAGGGTCGACTCCTCTGTCTCCTATGTGAGATACTTGACGGCCCAGAGCTCTGATAATAAATTACCTCTTATGTTTGCATCAAATCGGTCTCTCATGTTTCCTTGGGTGTACGCTATCCCGAGAATAGAGTGGGGGGTCTCCCCAAAAGGAGGTCCTACAGTGGCATTTTCTCTTTCCTTCAGATACTTCTAACTTGGGTTAAGGTGGCATAAAAACTATCCAGCAATAAATACCCGGATGTAAATTAGAAAACACTACTTAATATTCAAAAACTGATCTAAGCACCTTAAAGGTAATTCTTAGTCATCTGAGAACCAGAACAACGTGGCCTAAATAAGGATATACAAAACATAAGTTATTTTTAAAGTTATGACTGAATGCATACACAGACCACACACACACACACACACACACACACACACACAATCACCTTGTTTGAATGAGAGGACTCCCTTAAACTCCATAATCTTGGATGTTTAAATACTTAGTCCCCAGTTGGTAGCTGTTTGGGGATGTAAGTGTTAGGATGTGTGTCCTTGCTGGAGGAAGTATGTCATTGGGAACAGGCTATGAGGCTTCAAAAGGTCTGTGCCAGTTTATGCTAGCTCTCTCTGCTTCCTATTTGTGGAGAAAGATGTGAGCTCTGAGCTACTGTTAAAGCTTCGTGCCAGCATGCCTACGGCCATGCTCACTACCATGATGGTGATGGAGTCCTGGCTCCTGGAACATACCTACTACAGACCTATGTTGCTCTTACGTACCTGTTTCCCGCTGGCCTTTGGGATTGGATAACCTATCAGAGAACTCATCTCTGGAGAACACCGATTCCCTCTTTCAGTAGCCACTGGTTGTCTATAGCTCTTTGTCTAAATCTTCAATGTCTTTTATCCTCCTAGTCTAACAAACTGCCCAGGGTTGCTCATGCCAAGTCTCAAGTCCTCATCTCAGAAAATTCTGTTGCAGTTCTGAGTTTGCATGGGGCGCGCGCTCTCTCTCTCTCTCACACACACACACACACAAACACACACACACAGTTGGATTACTGGTGTTTGAAAATGGAAAGGCAGCTCTGGTAAACAAGACGAGAAGGTGATGTCATGCAAGTAAATCAGACAGCTGAGGTTTCAGTAATGGCAATGGCTAACAGGACTTTTGGTCCTTTAACCAAGTCCCACAGAGGGAAGCTATTGCGGCAGCCTTCCATGGGCTCCGTATTCCTCCAGAACTCTCTTGTGACAAGTCATCTTTGATGTGCTTAACTACCTTATGTAAGAAAATTTAATAATACCACCAGTCTCCCAAAGAAAGACCAGTGGCCCACGGTTCCAATTCCCTGTTAAGACCTTGGGTCCGAGTCTCAAAAATAAACAATAACAAATAAAATAAAACAAAACAAACAAAAAAGCCCCGGCGTTTGTGATTTATAACTAAAGTTGATTCCTCCCGCCTTCCGTAGAATCGGTTTTTCTCTCTGATGGGACCTTTAGCTGCAGCTGAGAACTGAAAAGGGCGGAGGTGGGGAGGGAGGTTTGAGTTGTCTATTCGGATCCCCGAAGTATATTCGCTGAAGAGCAAAGCAAATATATTTAAACACGCTTTAGACATTTTTCTTTCAAGGAAATCGGCAAAGAGAAAGTGGAATTCACTCCCTTCACATTTCTTAAGCCTGCTCACCACGCTCGTTGTGCTTTCTGCTTTGCCGGAACCTTTCAGACAGGCAGCTCCTGGCCACCCAAAAGGGTCCTCATTTGAAAACAGGAGCGGGCCAATCAGATGCAGAGCGATGTTTGGCGCTGGCATTTGAGCCACTGCTCAGGTGCGGTCGCGTCGGGTCTGATGTTTGCCGAGAAGGTGGGGCGCTGGCATAAGCCGAGCCACCAAACTTTAGCAGACCGGGGCCACAAGCAAGGCTAATGGGCTAGAAGAAAGGCTGCGTGTGAGACGGGGTGACGGCGGGGACCAGCCCGGGCGGGGACCGGGACTGGGGATCCCTGAGCAGCCGGCTGGCCCGGCGGGAGGAAGGAACTTAAGGTTGCGGTTCCATCTCGAGATCTGAGCGAGGAAGGCCACCCTGCGTAGAAGAGGATAAGTGGAAGTGTCCGGAAGTGAGAAACTAGCCGCAGGCGTTAGTCTGGGGAAAACGGAGGAGTCAGGGAAAAGGGAAGTTTGTGGAAGTAACTGACAGGGCTGAGTGACCCGGTAAGAAGGCTGGTGGAAGTGAAACAAGAGTGAAGTGTGGCGGGAGAGAAGAAGGTCTGTGTAAGTGGGTCGAGGGAAAGTGGAGGAAGTGGCCGGGGCCAGAAGAGTGTCAGAGGTGGTCGGAAGGCAGCGGAGCAGAGCTCAAGCCTGAGGGTGTTTGGAAATTGGAAGAGTTGGTTGGTGGCAAAGAAAATCAGGACCCGTCGTCGGCCTCGGAGAGTGGGCGACGTGTTCGGGATGTGGGATCAGAGACTGATCAGATTGGCCCTGCTGCAGCAGCTTCGGACTGTCTATGGCATTAAGGTCAAAGGTGGCCGCGGTCAGTGTGATCGCAGGAGACATGAAACTGCAGCTACGGAAATAAGAGTAAGTTAAAACAAGGGCACACCCATTTTATTCTGGATAAGGACACGTGCTTAGAATTCAGTCTCTGTGGTGATGGTCAAATGTGCCTCCCTATATTGTGGATTTTTGTTTACAGTGCTTGAAATAGGGTACTGGGCTTTCTACTTAAATACTGTGCTACTGATCTGATAATCTTTGGTGTTAATCTTTGGTGTTTTAAACAAGCAGTACGTGGGGGAGGGGAACACACTATTCTCTGTCAGGCTGAAGTGGGCAGTCAGGGCATTTCAAACGAATCATTAGTTGAGAAAGTCAGGGCCAAGTTTAGAAGTAGACTTCATATGATCCGTCTGTATTCAGCAATTTAAGAAAAGAGGCCTGCTGCTGTTCGACTTATCACACTTCTGGTCTCTTTAGAGGTATAAACATTACCTACCCAACATCAGTCCTTAATTGAAACAAAGCTGGTTTTTAACAAGCAAATTGAGAATCCAGAGTTGGTTGAAGTTTTTGTTTTGTTTTGTTTTGTTTTTTAAGACGATTCAGCACTGAGTTCTTACTTTTGCTAAAGTTTCAGGATCCTCACCTCCACCCAGTGCTTCCCAGGTACTTTTGTGTGTGTCAGTTGTCGGACCCATGACATGACATGCATCTGGGTGTCACAAGGACAGCTTGCATGAATTAGTTCTCTCCTGTTTGTGGGCCTTGGGGATGAAACTCAGGATCTCAGGCTTAGCAACAAACACTCTCCTCTTCAAACTCTCTCACTGGCTCAGTCAGTAAGCTGTTTTTTGATTTAGTGGTAGAGGCCAAGAGATTTCGGTTTCGATTTTATCTCTAAGACTTTAATTGTGAAAACTGAATATAAGTCATTTTAAAGTGGGAGCTGGGTGGGAGCACACACCTTAAATCCCAGCACTAGGGAGGCAAAGGCAGACCACTGAATTCCAGGCTATCCAGGTCTAGGGAGTGAGTTCCAGGCCAGGGCTACACAGAGAAATCCTGTCTCCAACAAGACAAAACAAAACAAAAAAGGTATGTGAGTAATTTGTTATTAGCACTTTGTAGTACCTGAAGACAAAAAAACTAAAAATTAATTTCCATAATTTTGTTGTCTTGAGATGGAGTGTTAGATAGCCCAGGCTGACCTTGAACTTACTAGCTGAAGCTGATCCTCTAACCAACCCACCCACCCTCACCCCCACCCCCAGTACTGAGATTACAAAGGTGTGCTACCATCTACCTAATATGCTTGCTTATTGCTAAACATTACAGTGATTACTTCTGTAGTTAAAACTGGCTTTCCACGGCCTTAAAAAATAGGTATTTGCTCTTTTTCTTTCATTCCTTAACAAACAAATCCGACACTTGCCTCTAGAGACAGGCATGAGTTTGACTTTTGCAGTTAACTATGAATGTGGACTGTTTGTTTATTCTCACTGAGCTTCTGTCTCTTGTTCTATAAAGTGGTAATTCCTGTGAAGTTCTGTCGGTAAGCCTGACACAGTACCTTTCACTTGCCTCCTTTTCAACTATGATAGTTATCTATATCCTAATTATTGTATGCTATAAATTTAGCTATGAATGCTAGTAACATTCTAGTGACATGCAAATATTCTCTAACACAGTGGCATAAGATTCAGGCTCAGATATAAGAGACAGAGAATGTTATAATGGTTTGATTAAGATTGCACAGCTAAAAATTAGACAAACTGGCAGTCTTTCCAGTGGGAACTTAATTTCTTTTTTTTTTTTTTTTGGTTTGTTTGTTTATTTGTTTATTTATTTATCTATTTTTGGTTTTCTTTGAGACATGGTTTCTCTGTGTAGCCCTGGCTGTCCTGGAACTCACTTTGTAGACCAGACTGGCCTCGAAATCCGCCTGCCTCTGCCTCCCAAGTGCTGGGATTAAAGGCGTGTGCCACCACCACCTGGCCAACTTGGGAGTCTTTTTGCTTGGAATATTTGTCAAAACAAGCCAAGTGCTAGAAACGGGACAGTAAAATTTCATTATTGGGTTGAATCAGCAGTGCCTAGCAGTGCTCTCAAGCAGAATGACTGGAGTAGAAGTATGGAGAGCTGGCGCATCTCTACTAAACCAATAGGAGTTAGGTGCACTGACTTAATGTTGAGTATGCAGACATATACAGGCTTGACTTTTTCAATCCGTTGCAAAGCCACAGCTTTTGTTAAGACATAATAGGAACACAGAGGCAAAAAGCACCAACACCTCGAGTGTACTTTGGGAATCCTTGGTGTTGAACTATGAATGTATATTCTTAAAAAGGGAGTCTTAAGATAGCTAAATGAAAATTACCTTAAATGTTACAGTCTGGTCTTGTGTACCTCAGGACATAACTGCAAAGCACTTTGCTGTACAGTGTGAAAAAGGTAAAAGTCATAAAGTCTCAAAATACCCACATCATGCATTTTAAGTACTCAGATGTGGCAGGAACTCAGGAGTTACTGTTTGATTTTCCAGCTGACTTGGTCTTTTATGTAAATTGGTATTTGTAGGATGACTAGAGAAAAGTACAAATAAGGTCACTGAAGAAATGTGTATCATAGGGAAGGGTTAATATTTGGGATACATTTGATTTAAGCACTAATTGTATTAATTTTCCATAATGAGGTCAAAGGCTGGCTGAATGCACTAGAGTACTTGAAGGCAGTGTTTTATCTTGGTGTCTTTTTACTCAAAACATCTAGCATAATGTCTTGGAGTTACTTTCAAATAAATGTACTTCGGTTAATCGTTTTGTATTGGTTAATTGATAGCTTGGAGCTTATTTCTGATGTTTTCATTCCTAAGATCTTTATTTGCCTAATGTTAAAGATTTTCCTTTATGCCTAACCGAGTTTATGAATAACCGAGTTTGTCATTTTAGGGTAAAATATTTGGAGTTCCCTTTAATTCCTTGCCTCATTCAGTTGTTCCAGAATATGGACACATTCCAAGGTGAGCCAACTTCAAAATGGAGAGAATATTTCAAACTGGTTTGAAAAATAGTTTGAAAATAGTTGATGTGTACATTTGCTTACAACCACTTAATTTCATCTCTGAGTGTTGCCGGTTATTAAAACAAACAAACATGGGGCGAAACGATGACTTAGTGGGTAAAGGTGCTGGCAGCATCATAAGCCTGGTGTCAAACCCATGTATAAAGGCGAAAGGAGAGAAGGCAGCTTCACAGAGTTGTTCTCTGGCCTCCAGTGTGGGAGCTGTGGCACCAACACATACGCATCATATATACATGTGCTGGGGTAACAATCACAAACTCTTAGATCTGGAAGTAATGACTCAAACTGTTGTCATCTCTTGGCTGCCTGGACATAAACACAAAGCCAGCCTTAGTTGCCCTGTTCCCAGGGCTGACATCTAATCTCTTTCAGTACAGCTCAGCCATTACTTGTAGTTGGCATGCTTTCTAATTTTTTGGTGCCAGCTGTTGAATTTAAAGTTAGCATTGGTTGAGATTAGTTTGTAGGTAAAATTGAACCTTAACACAAAAATTATTATAAGGACAGGGAAGGATTCTGTTTTTGCAAAAGAAAATATTAGAATGAAAAAAGCTTGATGTTGTTTTGGGGGGAAATATAAGATGATAGGTATGCATGCTGTACCAGGTCACCACTGTGGAAACAGTGGCTAGAGCAAGCCCTGGGCCAGGTAGGCATGGTGGCTAATATTTGTAATGCCAATGCTTGGAGACTGAAGGAATTGCAGTTCCAAGTCACTGGCTACACAGCAAAATGTGAGGCCAATCGGGGCTACATGAAACTTTGTCTTTAAAAATGGTGAACAAAGCTCAAATCATTCCACATGTAGACATCAAGAAAAGGCACCTAAAAGGAGCTTGAGAACCAGTAGTTAAGGAGATAGCAGGAAAGCCAGACGAATAGTGAAAAGGACACTTGAGCAGGGGAGTGGTCGGATGCATCACCTGTCTGTGAGTAAAGCAGTATGAGGAGACAGTGGGTTGACTCTGACTTGGTGAGTTGAAGGGCATTGGTATCCTTGGAGAAAGTTGTTAGCAGTGAGGATGAATATGTCAGAGTTAGGTAGAGAAGGGGATGTGATAGGCAAGGCTTGAGTTAGGAAGAGGCAGGAAAGAATGTAGACTTGATAGGACACCTGTGTCAAACAGAAAGCCCTAACTGTGTGAGGTCCTAGTGAATGTGTGCTGCTTATGGGCACAGTCATGTCCACGGCCCCAGAGCTTCATAGCCATGGAGGAATAGGAAAACCTTCTCCACAGAATGAGGCTCAGAAGGAAATGGCAAAGCCTTCTTTGGGCTTTGGGCTTCTAAGGGCAAGTGTTGGCAGTGTATTCAGAAAATGTCTACCATAACCCTCTACCCTACCTGGAGTGGAAACTGATATTCTTTAAAGACTTCTTCCAAAGACATTAGCAATTAGATCAAGACTGCCTTCTTGATCTTGCTGTATATGATAAGCCCAGCTTCTTTTTTCCTGTATGAAATAACTTCCCTGCTTATTCTGCAGTATGCAATAACCCCATCTCTTTGTTCAAGTTTATGTAATAAACACATTGAGTTTAAGTGAGCTGTGGTTTCTTTATCAAGGAGCCCAGTCCACCTGACCTCAGCTATTTTTCCGTGTCTGATTTTTCTTCATTCCCCCACCACCCTTAGTTCTGTCCCTGGACTCTTGCTGGATGTGGTACACACTGACACTGTCATGAGTAAAGCTGTAGACCTTAGAGGAAAAGTTAGGAAGCGAGGAAAACAACTAGATAATATTTTGTTACAAGGATCAAGAGGACTTTGTGCACGGGAGCTGCTTGTGTATTAGCAGTAGAATGGGACTATTGAGGTGGGTATCCAGCCCCTGAAAGAATGTGGTTTCTCTTTCAGCTTTCTTGTTGATGCATGCACGTCTTTAAAAGAGCATATTCATACAGAAGGACTTTTTAGGAAGTCGGGGTCTGTAATTCGTCTAAAGGCACTAAAGGTAGGCACAGTTTTGAACTATATTCTTCTAGTAGTACCACTTCCTGATTTGATTTTTACAGTTGAAGTATTTTTCTAAAAAATAGTTAAGTGAATTTATCTATGCTTTAAAAATATAGTATGCATTCAGATTTGTGCTCTTGAATCTTATAAATTACTATATGAAAAGAAAACTCAGCTTTATTATTTTTAGCCTTTTAGAAAGAACTAGAATTTTAAACTAGAGTTCTTAACTAGATATCATAACCATTACTGTATTTAATATATTCTTAAGCTTCTAGAAGGCTCAAGATTCTTTGTCTGTTTTAGAGTAAACTGGATCACGGTGAGGCCTGCCTGTCTTCTGCACTTCCGTGTGATGTTGCAGGCCTGCTTAAGCAGTTCTTCCGGGAATTGCCAGAGCCTGTCCTCCCAGCTGATCTGCATGAAGCACTTTTCAAAGCTCAACAGTTAGGAGCAGAGGAGAGGACTAAAGCTACATTGTTGCTGTCGTGTCTTATGGCAGATCCTACAGTTGATATATTAAGATACTTCTTTAACTTTCTTAAGAATGTTTCTCTTAGGTAAGTGGTAATTAAAAGCCTTAAATGAGTTTGTTGCCTAAAGATGTTCTTAATAGTTAATTTGGAATGAAAAAAAATTAATGTCTTTACTATAGGAAATATACCCTGTGTAATTTAAGAAACAGTATACTGGATAATTTAATAATCCGCCTCATTAGAATCTTCATTATTTGATGCCTTAATGACATTGTCTATTGGATGGATTCTTGTTGGTATTCTTTTAAAAATGTCTTGTGTTTCATAATTTTCCTCTTATTCCAGTTAGTGAACCTACTTGTTTATAATTGATATCTTCTAGTGATTTGTTCACTATTTGTGGCTCTAAAAGTCAGATAAACAGACTTAATTTGGGTGAGGAAAAAAAGTGTGTACTTATTAGTACAGTCTTTATGAATCTGAGTGCTGAGGTTGGCACTCAGGCCTGCACATCAGATAGACTCCCGCTCAAGCCTTACCCTAGTACTCCTAGTACTCTTTCCTTCCTCAGGCCAGGTGTGTGGGTGGATCAACCAGAGCTGTTTTCCTTTTAGGTGTCAGGTAAAGTAAATGCACTCAGTATGTTATTTTAACTTCCTGGAGTCTTTTCCGTCATTTAAAAAAGTCTTTTGTCATCAGGGCAAATGAGAATAAAATGGACAGCAGCAATCTTGCAGTAATATTTGCACCAAATCTCCTTCAGACAAGTGAAGGCCATGAGAAGATGTCTGCCAACACAGAGAAGAAGCTACGTCTGCAGGCAGCAGTAGTGCAGACTTTTATTGACTGTGCATCAGACATTGGTAAGAGATAGCTGCATTGTCTAGCAGTGGAGTGTGTTTAGATGAGGGAGATCCTGGCTGCTTCCATGTGAACTATGAAGACAGCTGTACTAATAATACCTGTGCTTTGGCATGGGAAAGGAAGGAAGAAAGGAATAATTGCCTTATGAACATTTTTTATAAATCTGTTCACTGTTAGGACGAGTGCCAGATTTTATCCTGGAAAAGATCCCAGCCATGTTAGGTATTGATGGACTCTGTACTACTCCATCCCTGGAAGGCTTTGAAGGAGACTATGAAACTCCTGGTGAATGTAAGAGAAAAAGAAGACAAAGTGTTGGAGGTAATTGTTGCTCTCATTTTAGGGTGGTGCTGAGATTGGCTTTTATCTAAAATGTACATATTAGTTTAAGTGATAATACAATATTAAGTGTTTGATCTTTAATAGAAGGTTTACTGGGTCATAATCACTCAAAACTCTACACACTCGTTCAATCTGGCTTTTCTTGGCTTCTCCTGAATTGTTCTGCTTGGCCTCAAACATGTTCACATGCATGGTTACAAAGGGCCATCCAACCTTGGATGTCTGTTCTGAGTTTTGAGATAGGATCTCTGCTTACTGCAGTGTACTCCAGACTAGCTGTCCTATGAGCTTTCAGGGATTCTACTATCTCTGCCTCCTACTTTCTCCAAAGGAACAGTGAGACTCCATATTCATACTGCCATCCCCAGCTTTAATGTGAGTTCTTGAGATATGAGCATAGGTCTTCACACTTGCACAGGAAGTACTTTATCCACTGAGTAGATCACTTATCCATTTCCATTTGGGAGCATTTCTTTTGAAATCTTTTGACTTAGTTATTGCTTTCTTATGTTCTTTGCTACTTTTGTAGGTTCTTTTTATTCTTTCCTATTTTCATAGGGCTACTGTGTCAAAAGACACAAATTGAGTGACTTAGAAATCACTGTTCTAGCTGGTTGGCAGTGGCACATGCCTGTAATCCCAGCACTCTGGGAGGCAGAGGCAGGCGGATTTCTGAGTTTGAGGCCAGCCTGGTCTACAGAGTGAGTTCCAGGACAGCCAAGGCTATACAGAGAAACCCTGTCTCGAAAAAACCAAATCCATCATTGTCAGCTAGGCTCTGAAATCTGTTCTTATCTCTACCCTGCTTCTATCAAGAACACACAATTCAACCTATAAAACTTCCTGCCACAAATATATATATTTCTTAGACATGGGTGATCTTTATTATTGGTACAAGGCATGTAATATTACATTTTGATTGCTTATGTTACTGTATACATATGCCTTGCATTTCAGATTTTGTGAATGGAGCCCTAAATAAACTTAAATCTAGCAGAACACCCTCTATTACACCTCAACAAGATAGAACAGGTAGGTATTTGATTTGATTTATTTATTTATTTATTTATTTTATTTTATTTAATGAAAATGTCTTTAGTGCTCTGTAAAGGACAGTTATTATAATTACTTAATTATCAGATAATTGCCTAATAATCCAATCCCAGTAATATTTCATTAAAAATATTGTACTGTGCATACTATATTTAGTTATATTGAGTATGATGAACTCAAAATTGTAAGTAGGGAAGAATGTCTTTATCTGTTGTCATTTTTTTAAAAATAATTTTAATCATGATTTTCAGTTGTTTATAATTTAGAGCATTTGAATATGGCTAAACCTCACATTATATCAGAATAAGGAAGTTAAACATCTGTATTCTAGTACTGTGTACCAGTTTGCTTGTGAGTAAATAAATGTACTTGACCAATCAAAGGCAATATGTTTTGTTTCCAGTGAAATGAATCGTCCAGTGCTCACTTAGGAGAAGCAAGTAACAGAGTTAGTTTTATCTTTGAATGTAGTTTTCTTCCCTGTATTGATATTATTTCATCTGTCTATTGCTCTGTTTAATTTATGCTGCTTTTTAAGAGCTTTGCCAAGTATGGTTGCTTGTACCTTTAACACTAGTGCTTGGGAGAACGAGGCAGAAGAATCTCATGTTCAAGTCCTGTCTGGGCTACATAGTGGGGAGATCCCACTTCAGGCAATAAAGAAAAATATAATCTAGCCTTTTTGGAACTTTGTTGTTTTTATTTTAAATAATTGCAGTGTTAAGTTAGCTAAGTAATAGTTGATCATACAAATCATCTCTTACTTTTGTTGATAACATCTAAGTAATAGTGCTTATAAGAGATTACAGCTTTTGTATGCTACCATGTGTGTGGAGAAGCAAGTCATTTCTCTGTGGTTTTCAGCCCAGGCCTCTGTATCACCACTGATTCTCACACCAAGTGTTAAGCGTAAACTGCCAGGAGAGTCTTCTCATGCCTTCTCGAGTAAGAAAAGGAAGTCCATCAAGCACAACTTGAACTTTGAACTGTTGCCAAGTCATCTCTTTAGCAGCAATTCTACACCAGTATCAGGTAACATGGAGTGTAAACATTAACATGAGGCCCTTTTCTCAGCAGATAACTACTTAATGCCACCCACAAGAGCCCACATCACATTGTTATGGTAAATACAATACCTAATAAGAAGGACTCTTGTTATCTTCAGTTGAGCCAAGGTCAGAAGTTTCTCCAAATCCATGAGACTCACTCAAGTAGGTTTTACACAAGCTCTTTAATTTGGGTCAAGGTAATTGACTTACTGTTTCAAACATTTGTAATTTCTTCATTTCAGTGAAATTGAAATTTTATTAAGTATTGAGCACACATTTTTGTTGCCAGAATCTTAGATTAGTTTATTCTTTTAGCACACAGAGTATGGATTGGTTCATGGTACCTATGAATCTCATCAACCAAAAGTGAAGAGAACCCCAAAGCCTAGGGGTCCCCTCTCACAGTTAATAAAAATCTGAATCTTTTCGAGTTTTAAGCCCCATTGATTGTTTCGTTTTGAGCACACTAGCTGACTTGTGAATTCTTCCCAGAAGTCCTTTTTTTTTTAAGTTCATATTTTGCTTAAATTGAACAGAATAGCAAATTGTGGTTTTCCAGAAGGGAAACCCTCACAGGTTATGCAGGGCTCATTAAACTAGAAGCACAAGAAAGCTAACAACTACAGCTGTGGTGCCTTTAGTAACCAGAGGTTGGAGACTTAAATAAACTCTTAAACTTCATACTTGTGTGATATTTAAAAGCCTATCCTGGTTGGAAGACTTCTGCTGCTCCCCCAAGTGGAAAGGGGAAGCGTTCTTGTGTTATTTCGAGCTTAGTTTGAGTTTTCTTTATGAAATGTTCAGTGGTAATTTGGTTACTATTAATTCATCATTCTTCTTTTGGCCTGCTTACTTATTCACTAAACAGTTAAAATATTTGCAAGTCTGAAGACAGGTCGGTTTCTATATTTGAGTTTTAAAAGATCCTCTTTTTTTCCCTCACTGTATAAAGATAATAACCTACAATTCGTGTACCTACCTACTTGTAATTTTGTGTGTGATTAATTTACATTATACTGCCTATTCTGACTGTGCTTCTTATGACCGTATGTATTTTCAAGGTGACTAGGTCACATTGGATATGTTATTGACCATTAAAATGCTCTTTGGCCCATGCATGAAGAAGTCACTAAGATCACTATTTTCATGACTAAACAAACCCACAAATACCTTTTTGGACACTTTGTGGATATTTTTAATCAATAACTAATAAATTGACTGTTCATTGGAAGTATACTGGGTATAATTAGGATATATATACACGTCTAATTTATATGTAACCTCCATTGTCTATCTATTTTTTCCTATAACAAATTACATGATTCTATCTACTCAGATTAGATACCACTGAATAATGAGATTGAGCACTGTTTTAAACATGAATTACTTGCCTGGAACATGGCAGGGATGAATGGGTTAGGCATGGCTTTGGATTATTGGATTTTGTTTGTTTGACAGAAATTATTAGTGAATTATACTTGTCTGGTAGATGTTTGGCTAGCAGTTTTATCCTGAAAGTTCACACTCAAATTTGTCAATCATTTTTTGAAGTTTTAATTAGCATATATTATGCATAGTGGGTTTTATTATAACATTAATGGATATCCTTTCCACATTTAATAGTCCTTGGCAGTAATATTTATGTTCATCAAGGAACTGCATTCCTAGAGTCCAAAGCCATTTAGTAGTGATAGGCAAGTTCTCTTTCTCCATTGCCTGCTCTTCAAAGTTTGGCAGGGTTTATCCCTCCCTTGTTGCTAAGTGTTTAAATCATAACTGCTAGAAGATTAGGGTTAATCTAACCCTTAATTGGCAACTTTTAAATAGGAGATTAATACTTCCTTTTTCTGGTCAATTAATGATACCTGAAACCTCTTACCAGAAGTTGTACTACTTGTTGCTACTTGGATGGTAGAAATTGGATTTAAATCTGTTTGCTGCACTTTTATGTTTTGCAAAGAAAATAAGTATATGTGATATTTTCCTTCTTATAGTTCATTTAGATACAAGTCCTGATGGGTCATCTCAGAGTTCTCTCTCACCAATTGCCATGAGTGGAAACTATCTGGTCGGTACAGACTTAAGGCGAAGTAAAAGGATTGCCAGCAAAAAAGTTTACAGGTAATCTGCCCAAGGTGTGATGTTTTCACTGGCTGATTAGTGGTGTGTGAACTGTCCCACGGAGAATTACAGCTTAATCAGATTCGTTAAGTCCCTCGGTCTTTATGTTTGTCCTTACTAATTATAGGCTCTTCGTATGCCATCAGAAAGAAGAAAAAACATACAAAATTGAATCCACTGTCCTTGATAAAAATCCTGTTCTATGTTGATGGTGTAATTTTAAATTTGTTGGACTTACAAGTAATCCATTCTAAAGATCCTGGTTTGTATGTGACTAAGGATGATAAATAATTGTCATGTACAGATGATCATTTATATAGAGAATGCCAAAGTTTAAGTAATTTTTTTAAATTGTTATTTAGTTATTAGCAATATGACTTCTTTGGACGTAATCAAATTTTTATTTGTAAGAATTTGTGATATTTATACCAGAAATTGACATTTTAAATTGTACTCTCTAGGGTAGAATCTGGAAAAGCAGGCTGCTTCTCTCCCAAAGTCAGTCGTAAAGAAAAGACCAGAAGATCTCTCCGTCTGAAATTTAGTCTGGGGAAGAACAGAGATTCAGTAAGTGTCTTGTTCTTGTGTCAGAAAAACCAACAGGCTGCACAAAGGAGGAATGTCTTTGGTTGGCCTTTTCAGAAGGGTCAGTTCCTCCGGGTGGGGGTGTGGCTGTAGGAGCCCTTCACAGCCTGGCAGCTAAGAAACAGAAGGAATGCAGGAAGGGCTGGGAGGGTCCGGCCCCAAGCACCTGTCCTTTCATCAGTTCCCATGTTTACAACCTCCTAAGCTGTGCCAGCAGCTTAGGACTCATGGGATTACTTCATTCATTAGGCCAGAGCTCTTCTGTAATAATCTCTGGAAATGCTGTCACATAGACCCCCAGAGGTGTGCCTGTCTAATGTTCTAGGCCTGTCTTAGTTATGTTCACAATTATGAACATCATGGTGGCTTATGGCCTTATTAATTTGTTAGCACAGCACAAAGCATAGTAACATAAAACTGAAGACTTATGCCTTCCTCACATTTGCCTTCCTTCCAAAATAATGACCCATGCACCTGCACTGATACTCTTCTTTTTGTTTTGTCTTGTTTCGAGACAGGGTTTCTCTGTATAGCCCTGGCTGTTCTGGCCAGGCTGGCCTCAAACTCAAAAATCTGCACTGCCTCCCAAGTGCTGGGATTAAAGGCATGCACCACCACAGCCCAGCAGACCAATACTCTTTGATCAACGTCTTTTTAATCTCAGAACTCTACTGAAACTGCTCTCACTCAAACAGCTGTGGCAAGGAACAGTGTGTGTGTGTGTGTGTGTGTGTGTGTGTGTGTGTGTGTGTGTGTGTGTGTGTGTGTGTGTGAAAGAGAGAGAGAGTGAGTTTTTTTTTTCCTTTGAGACAGGTTTTCTCTGTATAGCCCTGGCTATCCTGGAACTCACTGTGTAAACCAGACTGTCCTCAAACTCAGAAATCCTCCTGCCTCCCCCTCCCACATGCTGGGATTAAAGGTGTGTGCCAGCACTCTTAAGCAAGTAGTCAAGAGTTGTCAGCTAAAAGGCTTCACTGTATCCTCCTAGCATTTGGCTCAGGACCCCTCATACTTTTCAAACTCCTTTGTAGTGGATTATCCAACACTGTTTGTCTAAAATACCACATTTAAGTTCTCTGGCCTGCAGTGTCCTCCTAAACAAGCAAGTGTCTGTCTTTGCTTGCTGGGTTGGGTGTTTGACTTTATTTGATTTTTGGGAGTATTTTGTCTTTTATTGTGCTGAGCATGTGTTATGATACTGAATCTTGATTTCTGTTTATCTCCTCCTTGGATGTTCAGGCAAAACCAATTATGTGCGCACACAATCGCTCACACACACACACACACACACACACACACATGTATGTATGTCCCTTGCCTCAGCTGTCCCTACAACAAAGCCCCCTTTCACTGCCATCTCCCATTTCCGCCGTGCAGCCAGACCGTGCCCCTCCGTGACTCCTCACTGACAGTCTCCTGTGCCACATTGTCCTTTAGAGAAGCCTGCTTAATTTTTGATCTTAGCTGTCTCCAAATTGTCTTTTCCTGGATAACTTGCAGTTAATCTAAGTGTGCCTGTTTCTACCCTTTCTGCAATACTTGCCTCCCAGAATAGACCTTAAAAAACTAAATGAAGTCATACTGCTTTTCTGTTCTGACCCCCCAATAATACATTTCATCCCGAATGAGACCCCAGCCTCACAGGGAGTGACTGCTCCACATGACCGGAGTGTGAAGTTAGACTCCCGCTCTCCCCACAGTGATCTCCACTGTTCCACCACTTTCCATATCACTTTTCACCTTGTATTATATTGATATATATTGTACTTTTTTAAAATCTCACAATGTAAATACTATGAGGAAAAATGTTTTACTACCCCTCCCCCCATGCATATAACACACACAACAGGCACACAGTTTGTCAACAGACCCTGGCACAGAGCAGTACAAGAACTTAAGCTTTTTATAATACTGAATCAGTTTGTTGTGCTCTTTTTTTTTTTTTTTTACTTTGCAAAATGTTGCCTAATATTTATGCATTTCACAGCAGGCCAGATTGTTTGCACTGGTTACAAAGTTACTTTTCAGTTTATAATCCTTTGAAAGTTAGTTACTAATTTTAATACTTAATTGGTTTTAACAGTTTTAATTAACTGGATTTACTTTACTAAACCATTTTTAAATTTTCTTTTCTGTACAGAATGGATGTTCTGTCATCAATAGATATGAAAATGTTGGTCGACGACTAGCGAATCAGCAAAATCTAGAAAATAGGATTGAGTCTGTAAAAACAGGCCTGCTTTTTAGCCCAGATATTGATGAAAGATTGCTAAAGAAAGGTACATTTACACAATACTGTTAGAATTTTACCTCAAATTCTGGTATCTGTTTCTTTAAGACAAAATATAATCTTTTGTATTCTGTAAGTTTAAAGTTCTCATTTGATGGTGAAAATATTTGACTTGGCTGTGTAGCTTTCTGTAATTGGAGGATGCTTGTAAATGCCAACATTGGGCATTCTTACCTTAAATGATAGCATCTTCAATGTTTTGGAAATAATGCTCAGTAGCTTTGTTATATGTTCGGAATAGATTTCAAAACTAGGTAAGATGTAAGGTATTAAAAGCATCAACTGCTTTATTTTAGGCTCAGAAAAGATCAGAAAATCTGAGGAACACTTTCTAACTCCAGATCAACTAGATGGAACAGGTTACCGGATGTCTTGGACAGAACCCAGTAATTCAAGTTTTCAAGACATGAGTACAAATGGAACTTCTCCAATAATGCAAAATCTTGAGGTGAAGAGCTTTTCTTTGGAGACTGACATTACTGTTGAAAAATCACCAGTTGTGTCCTGTGAGCTCAGGCCTTCCACCTTCCATAGCCAACCTGACAGCAGTGTGCTGGGGAGTTCCTTTAGTGGGGATGAAGGTCTGGCCTCTGAGACCTTGCAAAAGATTCAGAAAGCATTTTCTGAATCTGGGAGTGATCTTCAAATGGTGATAAATCATGAGCAGTCATCAGTAACAAATATGGGGGAAGAAGTTGAATCCAGAGATGTGACCGTGAGTGAGTCAAAGGGACATGATGGGGGCTATACTGAGGAGGATGAGAACTATCCTTCAGAAAGGGATTTCTCGCCGCATCAAAGGCCAGAATTTGCCAGAGAAGCCAATGAGGAATGTTACTTAACTCAGATGAAGGTAGAACGTGAAGACATACACTCAGAAATACCCAAAGCTGACCTCGTCCAGCAAGCAATCCCTGGTGAGGAACCAACTGAGGAACCACAGTCCCCAAGGAACCAACTAAATACTCCGTCACAGGTGGATGAGAATGTGGTGGAGGGGAACTCTGGGGCACGTGAAGCTCCTGAGGAAGAGGAGGCTCGGTCTTTGGAGCAGAGCACATGCAGTGTGGCAGTCCTTTTGGAACCTCAGCCCCAGAGACTTGCTAGGCGACAGTCACTGGTGGAAAAATGTGACAGTGCAGTTCCTGGGGGTCAACAAGTGACAGAGCATGGCAAGGTTTCTGATCACATACAGTGGTTTAATAAACTGTCTCTAAATGAACCAAACAGAGGAAAAGTGAAGTCACCTCTAAAATTTCAGCGTACTCCTGTCCGTCAATCTGTCAGAAGAATTAATTCTTTGTTGGAGTATGACAGGCAGCCTGTGAGGCAGAAGTTGGCAATCCTTCGTGACACAGCTTCTCCTCTTGTTAAATCAGTGAGCTGTGACAGTGCTCTTCCCTCTTGTGTACAAAGCACATCAAAAGGTCCCACTGTTCCATACACTAAGTCAGGTCTTGAAGCACAGAAGTCTACATCTTGTAATAAATCAAGTGTTGAGTTAACTTCTAAATCTTTCACAAAAATGAAGAGACATCTGGATCCTTTGAATGCTTCCCTTGGAACTACTAGGCTTTGTAAACAGGAGAATAAACCTAATGGCCAAGTTAAGTTTCCCTTGGATGATCTCACTAATCAAGATAGATTAAAATCTGTTGTAAATAACAATGTGGCCTTTTCTCCGGGGATAAAAAACAGAGTTCTTAGGAAACCATCAGAAAAAGAAAGGGTCTGGTACAAAGGTTCTCCTAAAAATCCTATTGGAAAGACTCAGCTGCTACCAACGAGTAAGCCTGTAGACTTGTAACTGTCAAATGCAGTGCTTGGCCTCAGTGTAAATAAAATTAGCAATTGCAGGGTGAGGTTGCAGAATGCCCGAGTGCTGGTGTGTAGATACAGTGGGCAGTTTCAAGATGCTTGTGTGATAGTGTGTAGCTCAAGATGCATGTCAAGCAGGTTCTTTCTGAAGAGGTCACACTGCTTGAGCAATTCGGACTTCATACTGGCACATAAGGCTACTTTGTTTTTCTTTATTACTCAAACATTTAAACTTCGATTTCCTGAAGCAGGGGTTATAATAACTTTAGAAGATATTGTTGGCTAGATTTATTTATATAAAAAGGGACATGAGTTTTATTCTGCATGCTTGATCAGAAGAACAGGGGAAGTTGTGCTTGTACCCCCTGTTATTCCTTCACATCGGGAACATTGCCCACTAGAAACTTCTATTACATAAAGGGAATGGTGAAGTACTGTAAATCTTATGTTTTGAATCATTCATGTTTGTTGTCTTGACCCAAAACCAAGAAGTTAATTGGCCTCAGTGGTGTGTGAACACTTACTCTTGTTGGGGACAGAGGGATTTGTCAGCATTGCCTGTGCTGTCTCTTGAATTTTGAATTAGACAGTGAATAAAGCAGAATGAGACCAAGGTGCTTCATACAGTATGATGTTGAGGAAACTGATTACTCTTAAGCCATACTTGATTTTTAAAGGAGATTTGAATCATATTTTGTCCAGTATGATAATGAAATTTTTAGGGAGGTATAATTAAACTGGAAAATTTTAATCGAAATGTTTTTTCCTATGAAGATGATTGATTTTAGAATTTGAATTGTTAATGTACCTGTGTACATTCTACTTAGATAAATATCTGATAGTGTTATCATGTGTTTAAATTATATTTATTTAGCATAGACATTAAAAATAGCTCCTGGAAAACATCTTGTCTCTGTGTTGTATTTTAGATGCAAAGCATTGCACACACTATTAGTGTGCATTTGTGTGTGTGAAGAACTTCAAGTTCTTAGGTTTACTTTGCAGGTTCTACGTGAAGACATGTGGGGATTAGATTTATTTTTACATGTGCTTTTGTCTGCGTGTGTGCATATTAATCCATGTAAGTATGTGTAACACATATGTGCCTATTTTCTAAAAACAGCAGTTGATACCCTGGATGGTTGTGAGCCACTATGTTGGTTCTGGTAACCAAACCTGGGCCTTCTCTGTAGGACTGGGAACCAAACCTGAGTCCTACAAGAGCAACAAGTGCTTTTTTTTTTTTTTAATATTTTTATTTTCTATATTCTTTGTTACATTCCAGATGATTTCCCCTTTCCCGGATCCCCCCTCCCCATATGTTCTATAAACCCTCTTCTCTCCATCCATTCTCCAATGACCTCCCTCCTTTTTTTTCTCTGTCTTTATATTTCTCTCCAATGCTAGATCAATCCTTTCCAGGATCAGGACCTTCTCCATACTTCTTCATGGGAGTCATTTGTTTTGCGATTTGTGCAACAAGTGCTTTTAACTGTAGAACAACCCTTCGACCCCAAAATTTCTGTATTTCAAGGTTATTTCCAATGTTCATTGTCTAGTAAAACTCTCTAGTCCTAAACTTCATATTCATCTGATCAAAACAAACTAGCCATGCATTTTCAATATGGCTGGAACAGGTTGTAAAGTTCTTTTAAGTTGATAAGAGAAATATTTTAGATTTTGGAATATTTACATAGGTTTTATTGGTTGAAGTGCTTCAAGATTGGACACATTTTGAGCTAAGCTTTCCTGTATAGTAAGAATGCCTCCTATGATTTCAGTGGGTCTTTAATGCATGAGCAGGGCATGGTGCAGATGCACTCAGGAGATAGAGATGGGCGATATGGAGAGCTTAGCTCAATTTTAAGTGAAAACTGCAATTTAAGATTGAGGAATGAGTTTAACTCTGATTCCACATTTCATATTTGGGTGGTGAGAAAGTTTTAAAATGTGGTTTCACTTTTGTATTACTCAGAGTTGTTGAATTTTGATTGTTGCTAATTTCATGGGCTAAAAGATCAGACCGTATATACATTTGTGCTTTCTGAAGTTAAAAGTGTGCAGTAACTTTAAGAATGCTCATTTTTTAAGTGTAAGAAACTAGTATTTGGGTGTTCTCATAAGTAAGCAGTAGATTTTAACACACAGAGAACTAAAATTAGTGGGTTTCTAGGTCACATTCTATAGTCACTAAGAACTTAATGTGGGGTTTTGAGAAACAAGTATAGAATATATGATTCATGTTTTAAAAATACCAAAATTTAGTCAAGTGTACTGGCACACACCTGCAGTCATCACTACGGAGGTGTTTTGAGATCAGCCTGGGTAAGATGCTTGTATGCAAGCTTACATGTGAACTGTCACCCATGAGCTCATGCTGAATGCTTTGTTCCTAGTTAGTTAGTGGGACTGTTTAGAGGTTGTAGAACCTGTAGGAGGAAGTGTGGTCATTGGGGGACCCCCAGTTCTTTGTGTGCTCTGCTGTTTATCCTGACCCTGCATGGGCTCCCATCATCATGTACTAGAATCTCAAAAGTTGTGAACCAAATTTAAAAAAAAATTCCTTTCCATTTGCTTTTTGTCAGTAATAAAAAGGCCTTCATACCCTGTCTCATAAGTACAATATGAATCATTTTTGGTATGTCAACCACATAGCCAGCAACCTATTTTTCCAATATTAAGTTGAATATAACTGAACTATGTTGAAGTCAACTTGAGAGCAAACTATTTGTTAGTAGTAAGTATTGTGTACCTGAATCCAGCAGAGTATCGTGTTGATTGAAACAGCATCAAGGGAACAAAAGGCAGTAGATGTCTGGCTTTTCACAGAAACTTCTGACTGACAAGTCTCCTAGCCCCAATTCATTACAGTAAAATGTTGGTGGGTTTGCTGCTTCTAGCTGCAGTAAGAAAAAAAACCTGAATTCTAACCACATCCTGGAACTTACTGTTTACCAGAGGTTTCTTTGTTTTAAGTTTATTATATGTAAGTACATTGTAGCTGTCTTCAGACACACCAGAAGAGTGCATCTGATCACATTACAGATGGTTGTGAGCCACCATGTGGTTGCTGGGAGTTGAACTCAGGATCTTTGGAAGAGCAGTCAGTGCTCTTAACCTCTGAGCTATCTCTCCAGCTCTCCCTCCTGCCCTGCTCTCTCTGGCCCTGTTACCAGAAGTTTCTTGATGAGGACTTTGCAGCTTTTGTACTGTTACTTTTAGGGCTGGGAATCACATAAGATCCTTGGTCCCACCGTTAGCACCACGAAATATAATAAATTCCAGGTCAGTTTAGACAAGTTCTGCATGTCCTACAAGTGTGATTTCTCTTGGTGAACTTAAGAAGCAGTGCTCAGAGCTTCTGGGTGACCTGGGAATTAAGGAAGGGTGCAGTAGAGGGAGCATTGTCACCAGAAACCCTTAGGACTTGGATTTTTCTTAGTCACCCCTGCCATTGCCACAATGCACATTTTCTCTCATAGATTGGGGCTTTTTGTTTTTCTACTTGTGAATGTGTGGGTCTTGAAACTAGTTGGGGAAAGGGCTTCAGTGAGGGGATAGGGAAGGAAAGTACTAGAAAAGACGAAAATTCCAGCATGAAACCCATTTGGTAATTTTAAAATCTAGAAGATGGCAAAATTAAAGATATGCTATCTAGTGGTCTAGGTTTAGGCAATTGCTTGAGACTGATAAAGGAGGTAAATGACGTTCATAGGGGTCGATGGAGGAAGGGGGCACCCTAGGAACAGCCAAGAGACAGACTGCTTCCCCTGGAGCTGAGTCAGGCTCCAGGCCAGAGACGCAGGAGTCTGCAACGCCTTTCAGGAATTCTGGGAAGGCCTCTTCCACCTGCCATGGGCGGAGCCCCGGTGGAGGGCGGTGACGCAGGAGCTATCCAGCACGTCAGCTCCCTGTTTTGGCCCAGATTGCAAGAAGCTCGCCTGCAGTCACACCGTGAGCTCCTCGGTGATGTAAGTGAAGCGGCCTGAGCTGAAAGCGGCAGTACTTGGGTTCCTGAGGTGGGGGAGGATGCCCTTCAGAAACCCTAGCTAGGGTCAGACAAAGGATGGATGCGGGGATTACAAGGGGTGGTTGTAAATAAGGGGTGGGGAAGGGAGCAGCGATTGGGTAGTTGGTCCGTGGGCTAGCTAGTAAAGAAGGCATCCTGTATTGGGAGTTTATGGAGCTGATGGAGCCTGGTGCCCGCATACAGCCCTTTCATTACAGGGGTACACTGTGCTGCTAAAATAGCCGTCCTTGGCTCTTTGAAGAGCAAGGTTTTAATGTCTGCGAGTTACAAGGAAAGGCCTTTAGCAGCAGAAAGACAGATAAAATGAATATTTTAGGAAAGATGTTTGGCTTATTTCTAATCCTTATCCGCGTGAATGCTCAGAGGTGTTTATCTGGCTGTGGCCTGAAGCACCCATCCTAAGCAAGCAGCCGCCGGGGAAGCTGTGTGAATACTGTTTCCTTGTTCAGTTTTCCGTGGCTTCCAGGGACGCCAACATGTCAGGCAGATCGACACCTCAGATTCCCCCCCCACCATTTCACTGTCTTCCCTCTCCTCTCTGACACCTCCGCACATCTTAACTCCCGGAACTGCTTACCATCAATGGGCTAGAAGGTGCAGGGGCTTACTGTGGCCCTGGCTTTGTTCCATTTCCTTACATGATTTTGATCTTTATCTTCACAATAACTCTGTAAGATAGATTGTTACTATCCTTGTTCTGTAGAAAAGGAGGCCGAGGGACTTGCCCAAGAATACCTAGGTGGTGCGCAGCCAGTGTCTTTCATGTTGCTTGCCGCCCACATCACAGAACAGGATCTGAGCTAGTGTACCTCTGCTCAGGATCTTCATGTATTGTCTCTCTGCTAACATCCCCGGCCACCACTCCAGAACTTTCTATGGGTTGTTTTTGTTTGTTTGCTTGTTTTTACTGTTTGGGTCCCCTTTGTTACTCCTTAAACTGGGAAATCTCAAAAATTATCACCCTCCCTATCTCAAATCCAAAAGTGCTTTGATTGCAAGGATCACAGACCAGAGGTATGAGAACTCGCTCCTGTCCTTAGAATCCTCGGGTGCTGACTAGAGGACTTGCTTACCCTGGACTCTTTTGTCTTATTCCCTTCACACAGTGGTTTCCTACTGGCTTGGACACAAAAGCAAACATCTAGGAAGTTTTTATTTGAATCTCCTTTCAGGGTGGTTCTTCAGCCTCAGCTTGCGATTCATGGTCACATCACCTCCGTTGTGTTATGGTTGCCCATTTGGCCAAGTTATATAAACTTGGTCCTCTCTTCTGCAGGTTAAAAATGGCCTCGAGGATGGCCATGCTGTCCGGCCTTTTGTTTTGGTTGGTGTCTGAGTGGAGCCCAGTGGTGGCGTATAGTCCACGGAGCCCTGACCGGGTCTCAGAGACAGACATCCAGAGGCTACTCCATGGCGTTATGGAGCAGCTGGGCATTGCCAGGCCGCGGGTGGAGTACCCAGCTCACCAGGCCATGAATCTTGTTGGGCCGCAGAGCATTGAAGGTAGGTGCTGTTCCAAACTCACAATGTTTCCATTGTAGTTCCGAGAATACAGTCTCCGTTCGCCCTGGGTTTGGTTTTGTTTGGTATATGTGTGAGGGTGGGGTGGGGTATTGTTTTCTTTTCTCTTTTTACTGGTAGAATCTTATTTAGAGCAGACTTACCATGAGTTCCCTATGTAGCCTGGGATGACCTTGAGCTCCTGATCATGCTGCCTCCACCTCCCCAGGGCTAAGATGGGGCAACTTTATGAGATGCTGAGGAAGGAAGCTGGGGCTTCAGGCTACAGGCTAAGCAAGCACTCTATGGGCTAAGCTGCATCCCTGGCCCTGTGTCCCCTTCGTGTTCTGCACAGTGATACATGAATAGCACATTCGTGAGGATGACAAGACCACCTCTCATGAACTTTCCAGTTTTCCAAGTTCCTCATAATGTTCTTATAAAAAAAAACTTAAGTAAAAAGCTGCATTTCACTTGCCTACTATTTACTTATATATAAACAAAGAGCCTTCCCCTTAGAAGTGGGCAGTGGATCTTATAGAAAAATATGAATTCTCACCTTGGATTCTCTCAGAAACCACATCCAGCAAGTACTGTTTCTGATGGATTCCTGACTATGATTGCCTGACAGTACTGTCTGCTACAGGGGTTTATGAATGCTGGGAATAGTGTTAATATTTGATCCCCATTTCTGTCTTGTTGCCGTCATTTTGAGCCATTGATATTGCTGTATATTTTGGTTGACATTTGATTTCAGGAGTAGATGAGCCCAAATCTTCACTGTGTTGAGGTGCTATGACTGTTATGGCGTGCAACCACAGCAGATAGCTTAAATCAGGAGAAATCATCTAGGACTCCTTGCCATTCTTTTAGGAGAGTCTAAACTCTAAACGGCACCGGGCCGTTTATTTAAATTTGTTTGAGATGGTAAATATTTGCTCTCTCCACGAATACAGTGCATGATTAAGCAATCTGCTGTTGTCATGGGGAAGGTTCTCCTTGGTATCCAAAGCCTGTGTTTATTCAGAGCCTCATTTTATTCACCCAGTATACAACCACGTACTGCCCTCCACATGCACTTTGTGGGATACTGGGACACCTCTGTCCTATATGGTTCAGGCTAACTGGGAGAAGGGAACCGACAAGTCATTACAGTGTATCCTGATATGCACTGCTTCCATGGAACAAAGAGTAGGAGACAGGTCAGGAACAGAGGCCCGTAATGCTTCTCAGGAGAAGTTCCATTTGACCTGGGTCTTGAAGTTTGTATAGGAAATCCCCAGGGGAGCAAGGAGAGAAGGCTCAGGGAAGGAAAGAGGATGGATTGATGGATTACAGTAGATCAGAGTTACCGAATTTCCACTGATATTCCACCAATAACCCATCTTGAGGTAACGGTCTTCCCATTGTCTTCCAGTTACCTCTGGTCTCAACTTTGGCCGTCTCTCTCCATTCGTAGTCAAACCAAGGTGAATTCTGATGATCAAACCAAGGTTGATCAGAAATACAACCAAGCTGGTGTGGGAGCTTCTAAAAAGCTCGTTAGGGTGATTGGCAGACTTCATTTCCGTGCAGTTATCAGCTGAAGTTCCCCCTTGCTTGATGGCTATCAGCTGATGGCTATCAGCTGAGTGACCCTCGAGCCACCTTTGCCATTTAAGATTGTAGCCAGTTATCTCCAGTCTCTACCTCACACAAGCCGAGAGAATCTTGTATGCTCAGCAGGTAAGAATCTTGGCGCCATTTAGAATTCTGCCTCTTATAGCTGAGGTAGATAGAAACTGACAGGAAGTGGTTCAAAGACAGTGGGACCAAAGAAAGGAAGCACAAACCCTGTGCCTTTCCCAGTCCATCCTGGGTTCCAGTTGGATGGCCTGGTTCTTTATTTATTTTATGTATGAGTACGCCATTGCTCTCTTCAGACACACCAGAAGAGGGCATCGGATCCCATTACAGATGGTCGTGAACCACCATGTGGTTGCTGGGAATTGAACTCAGGACCTCTGGAAGAGCAGTCAGTGCTCTTAACCGCTGAGCCATCTCTCCAGCCCAGGATGGCCTGGTTCTTATTTATGTGAACAGGTCGTTGTTTCAGCTCAGCCATCTGTCTGTACTGTATGCCCAGAAACTCACTCAGACCGTGTGCAATAGTCCTTCCATTCTCTTACCAGCATCAGAAAGAATCAGTTAAAGGTGTGCCCTAATTTTAATAGAGCACATACACAGTACACGTATTTCTGTGTAAATTTCAACACATATTGAATGTGGATGCTCTGAGTTATGTTTCCAGAGCTCCCTAGATTTAAATGCCAACTCCATCACTTCCTGGTGCTGTCATCTTTTAGTGAGTTATTTCTTTTTTTCTATTTAGCTTAGGCAGATCTCTGTAGGTACCTTAAAAATAGCTCAGTAGCAGCATCTTCCAAATGTAGAAATTCTAGGCCAAAACCAAGACAAAAGGACAAAGAAAAGTCTGCTAGGAAGTGGTCTCATGTAAAGGCAACCTCAGGAGATCCCTAGCAGGGGAACTGAGCCTGTGTCGCGTGCACACTGCTTCCTTGCCACATGTGATCTCGGCACCCTCTCTGAAAGGTGATTTTCCTATGGATGAAATAAGGCTTCCTTTACATACAGTCATGTGAACTGTTAATAAAAAGACTGCAAGGCCCCACCGCCTCTCTGGGCATTTCGGCAGCACAAGGGCTTTGCTTGTTCGTCAGTTTTTATTTGTTGTTTGAGACAGGATCTCTTATAGCTCAGCCTGGCCTTGAACTTCTCACAGCCCTGACTCCACCTCCTGGGGTTACTGGTCATCTTTCTAAGCGCTCATCACCAGCACTGGTCAGCCTCTGCACCTAATATTTCAGCTCAGCACTGCTCATCTTCCCCCAGCTGCCGGAGCCGATCTCTGACATGGCTAAATGCTACTATTGCTCCTCAGCAGCAGGGTGAGCTAGCAGCTCTCCCAGGGACAGACTTGCAGAGCTGTTTGCTACAGGTGAGGACTTTGGTGAATAAAAACCGTCCCATTGACTGACATTCTTATTGGATTGGGGTTGATCAAACTTGGAATATTAACAGCCTCAGCTTAAAAATAAAAAAACCAAAACAGTAGCAAACTGTTCTCCTAAAGTGTCACCTGTTTCTTCCTTCCACACTTAAGCCATCTAATACTGAGCACTGTGATAACACTTAAGTCTTAAACCACTAAAGCAGATGTTATAAATATTAGCATTTGATGGTTGTAAATTATACTTATATTGTTAAAATATATCAAAATGTTTTTATAACATGTTTGGAACCTCAATCTAATTCTTTTCAAAATAAAGGGTACTGAAACTTTTAAAAAATTATATCAAATGGGGGGAAAGTCCTTTGTAAGGTGGCATCATTGGAAAGGCAAGTAGGTTTTAAGGCACCTATGTTTGGCCAAACTTGCTGAATAAAGGAGCTGCAGTACCTCTATTCTGCCACAGGGTGGCAATAGCTGCCTCCCAATCAAAGGCTGATGGGAGAGGCAGAGAAGGGAGGAGGAAGGAGGAGGAGGAGGGAGGAGAAGGAAGGAGGAGGAAGAGAAGGAGGAGGAGACGACTGTCTCTTGGCCCAGATAACTTTTCTAAAGTCTGTTTCTAGTTTTCCCCATTCTAGAGGGACCAACGATAACAGGAGTTGATGACTCACTTTGCCTGCACTGAGGTCTCCTGTTTGGCCTATGCCCTCTGAGGCTACCTTGAAATCACCCATACAAGTGAAATTCTTGTAAAAAAAAGACCTTGAAAAATGATTTTAAACATCCTGTGTGGATGGATAAAAAAAAATCTTAGATGCTTGTAGGATAGGAAGATGACAATGATTGTCTTTAAGGCACTTCAGGGTGTCTTGGAGGACATGAAGTTGGTACTTTGGATGTGCATAACACAAGAGGAATGTCTGGGAGAAGGAAGGCTCTGGGGTCCTCTCCATGTCAGATGTGGCTGAGGCTATAGAGTGGTTGAGGTGTCCAGGTAAACATCGCTAATGGGGACAGAGCACCTAAGACAAAGTCCTGAAGAACTCAACACAGAAAGGCCAGGCAGACAAAATCTACAAAGGAAACTGGGGCCTGCAGAAGTGGCTCCACAGGAGGGCGTTTGCCTAGCTGGCTTGCAGCCCTGTGTTTGAAAACCAAGTAGGGAGAGTGGGAGAAAGAGAGACTGATCAGGACGAGGAGCACAAGGAAGACCAGAAAAAGAGAAACACGAGATAGGACCATATAGGAGTTATTAGAGCTTTAGACAGAGTCAATTTCGTGAAAAATTGGGGGCAGGGGACAAACCCACATTGCAGTGTGTTGAGACAATACTAGAGGGGAAGAGGAGGAAGACAGGTCCGGAGAATGGTCAGGGTAAGGCAGAATGGTGAAAGGATTGGGGTGGGCTGTGACACAGAAGTGGGGGAGATTTTTCTTAAGGTCATCTCTCTTCAGATGTGAGAGTGTTGAAGTTGTTTAGGTGAAAGGAGCTGACGACTCAGGGGAAACTAATCCTGAAAGACATTTTATGTCCTTGCAACCATGTGACAAAAGTACAGCTTAACTGTGTGCACAGAATATAAAATAAGATGAATGACCCAGTAGGACAGTTTGCTAAGGAGCATAGATCCAGGCTAGATATGCTAGCACACACCTGCAATCCAAGCACTGAAAAATTGGGCAGAGGCAGGAGGATCATAAATTTGAGGGTAGCCTATTTTAGATAGTGAGTTCCAGGTCAGTCTGGGTCCATAATGTGGACTTGTCTCAAATACAGAATCACAAATTCCAAGTGGAAGACTCAGTAGCTGTAAACACGGCTATGGCACTTTAAAGACTAAGTGGAAAATGTCAGTATCCATGATTTTTGAACAATATGCAGTATTGGCTCATCTCCAAAATAAATAAGATTTTCTTATGGTATTGTCTTGGCTAGGATTACTACCGCTGTGATAAAACATGACCAAAAGCAACTCGGGGAAGGAAGGGTTAATTAGCTTACACATCCACATAGTAGTCCATCCCTGAAGGAAGTCAGGGATTCACACAGGGCTCATATCTGGAGGCAGGAGCTGATGCAGAGGCCATGGAAGGGTGCTTCTTACTGGCTTGCTCCTCGTGACTTACTCGGCCTGCTTTCTTATAGAACCCAGGATCACACTACCTGCAATGGGCTGGACCCTCCCCCATCAATCACAAATGTTCTACAGCCTAATCTTATGGAGGCCTTTTCTCAATTGAGTCTCCCTCCTATCAGATAACTCCAGCCTCTCTCAAGTTGACACAAAACCAGCCAGCACAGATGTCAGAAGGCCATAGAAAAGCAGCAAAATTAGAAATGTAAAATTGAATGTGCTGCTAAGACGTCATTAGAAAAGTTAGTTATCTGAAGCCCAGCTTGCCTTCATCCGCCCAGGCGTCTTGGTCTACTGCTCCTGCTCACAGCTCTTGAACGTCTAGATCAAGCACTGGCCGAGGTGTTTGATGAGAACCTGCTTCATGTTTCACAGATAGCTGACACTTCACATGGCCGAGGGGCTGGAGAACTCGCGGAGGACACTGTCACTGTCACCACATTGGGGTCAGACTTCAGCATATAATTTTTAAGGGGATATAAACACTGAGTGCTTAGTATGGCTAGTGTCCATCTGTGGGTGCAGGGCCTGAACTAGAGCCCGCGCTTCCACTGAATCCTGCTTCTTGTAGGTTCTATAACCTAACTCATTCTTGTGAATACCAAGTCCCAAATGTGTGCCGTCTCCATGGAAAAACGCATTTGAACCATGAGCCCAGCCCATTTCTGTGACAATAACCTGAATGGAGTGAGAGCGGACAGTGAACTTCATTTCCCCTAAATCCTGATGAGGTTTGAAAAGCATAATTCATTTTTTTCTGACCCTTTTTCTTCCATCCCACTTTCCATATGGTTCACATGAGAGTTTGGCAGGGAAAAAAAATAATCTAAGCATGAAATGTTACACATTCCTCCCTTCCCACCCTCTTGTAAGGCATTGCTTCGAGGCTGGCAGCGAAGACTCCTTACCCTGCTCTTTAGTGTGGTTTAACCTAGGAGGCTTCTTGGTTCCTGCTGAACCTTGGCTCCTGGGGTTTTTCCTGTCAGGCATATCTGTGCGAAGTCCGTGGTGTTTAAACTAGGGCTCTGTCTCCTGTCACCTGATTCGTCCCATCTGGAAAAAGACCCAGGCAACAAGAAGCACCATGAGTCACCTGGGAAGCTGCAATGAAGGATTTTCCACAGAAAATTGACAGAGTGGATTACATACACAGAGGAAACGGAAGAGCAGCAGCCAGATCTTATGTAACATTTATGGTTTGCAGAACTGCTTTCCTGTAACCTGTCCTATTTGATATAATCACCCTAACTATTGAGACTATTTATGCTTTCCAGCAGTGGCTTCAGTTTTTTAAGTGTGTTGGCAAGCCAGCTATGTTAGGTTTGAGTACATCTATCCCTGTAGACTTGAATAATCCTGGGCTAGTTAGCTGAGAAACGATTATGATGTGAGGCATTATGGTAAACCACAGGTGATTTGGGTGGCTGGTATTTCAGGGACCCGAGGCTACAGGAAGCGAATGTTCTGACAAGTTTCCCTCTTGGAACAAATTGGTGAACATCTTGGTCACCGCAGTCCACAGAGAGCTAGTGAGGCAGGCTGGGCTTAGCAGACCACACTTAGGCGTGGCAATTAAGTCTGAGTGTGCACAATGGCCGCTGTGCACCGTGTGCCATGTGAGTTTTAGCAGAGGGAGAGGCGTGTGGGGTTTGGGTTTGCGGAGTAAGAGGAGGATGGATACAGCTAGCAGGGTGTACATTGAGATAGGCTACGCTAGTTCCTTCTCAGATGAGTGGCAAGACAGTGATGTCTACCAGACAGTGTTCTTTGCCAGTCTAAAGATGCCGATGAGCTGTCCGGACCATCTCACAGTGTTGTGACAGCCAAATTAAGGGACGTCACGACACTTTGAAAAAGGTAAAAGTGTTCTAGGGACATGAAATGTATTTGTTTGCTTGCTTGTTTAGTGAGGCCCGGAGTCCGGTTCAGGTCCTCGCCCTTGCTAGGCAGGTGCTCCGCTGCTGTGCTCCACCCCCATCTCGCAAAGGACCGCCATGTTTCCTACTTCTTCTGCCCTCCCATATCCACTTCCGGTTACAAGCAGCTGGAGGTTCGAAAGGTGATCCTATCTTCCAGTTCCCTGTGCCCTGCTAAGCTCAGGCCTGAGACAACGCACTCTCAATGGTTGCCTATTAAGCTTCGGAGGAATCCGTTTCCCTGGTCTTGTATGTATACCGGCCCATGGGGCTGTAGGGAGGACGAGTGAGCAGCGACTTTCCCCGTGCAGACTCGCCCTTCCTGTTTCTTGCTCTCGTGACTTCATGACCCTTTCAGCAAACACCAAGGCAAAAGAGGACCCTGTCGCAGATGAACATCAGCGGTGCTGCTGAGAGGCAAGTGTGCGGTGGGCTGGAAGCAGACTGTCTGCTTGCCGGCCTCTCTGGCCATTTACACCCACCAGCATCCCATCCCGATGCCCACTGATGATGCCTTTCTACTTTTATTCATTCAACAAGCAATTCCATTCTTAGAGTGTTCTGGGAACTCTGGCCTTCATAGGTTTCAAAACCGGTAGGCAGGGATCTTTTAGAATCTTGTAAACCAACTACAAATCAGGCATTATCTTAACCTCTTTGTGAAGGATCAGCTCTGACCAGAGGAATGTCACAGTTTTCTAGACTGTGAGGGTCATGGCAGGTTTTGACTGCTGTGATCTTCCCGTGGTAGCTGAGGTTCCCATAGGTCTTCATTTAAGACCCACTCATAGGAATAAGGATGACACACAAGAAAGATCTGGAACCGTGGGCTGTGTTTCTGCTCAGCACCTCACTCCAGTGAAGTGGGCTGGCTACATGAGGGACGGCAAAGAGGAGGACCAGGCCAGTTCGACATCTCCTTCCTACCCTGACCTGTAGCCCTATCATAGGAGCCTCAAAATGAGTTAGGGAAGGGACACAAAAATCTTCCTGCATGTCTGTGGTGTACTGGGCTATACATAGATCATTAAAGAAACGGTTCTGTCGGGGCCAAGGAATCGAACCAGGGCAGTTGCCACTGGAATCATCATTACACTTGAGCAGAGCTTCTGTGAGGATGTGTATCATGGAGACTTGGGTTTGAGTAGCAGAAGGAAAGAGAAAAACTTTTCAGCCACTCTGTCAAATTCAGAATGGTTACAGGGTGGGGTGGGGGTGGCAGGAAAGGCCGCTTGAGACTGTCGACATGTTGTCTATGTCAGGACAGTGGCTCCATGAGGCTGCCCAGCCCCTAAGCTCACACAGGGAAACACGGCCTCTCCCAGAGCCCACACGGTACTTGTCCCCTAATGCTTCCATGCATCTGGCCATCACCCCAGGGGCAGTGGCAGCAGTGGTCCGTGTCCTTGGCTGGGAGGACAGTTCTGTTTGCACTGGTTAGATCCCCGCACAGAGCTCACGAGCACCGTTGGAATAGCAGCAGACAGAGGCTGGTTCTCCTCAGCGTGGCATTTATGAGTGTTTGTTACTCAGCATAAGTCAGATACTCCGTAAAGCGAACCTCACCCTTTCCAGGCAGCTGCTCACTTGGACACTTTGGATTATAGACTCCCAGAGGGTGGAGCACAGACCCATTATAGCAGTTTAGAATATCCTCAGTACACGGACTGGGGAGGGGTGCTCAGCCCACAGGAAAGAGACCTGACCAAGGCAGGTGACACTTACCTAGGGGCTGAGATGACTGTGCTGAGAGGTTCTCCCAGGAGCAGACTCAGGAACTGGTAATCATCCTCCACCGGAAACTGTCCCAATTTTTCTTTGCCTGAGGGGACAGACAGGGCTGCTGGCCTGCCTTGTAGAGGAAGGCCCAAGGGACTTCCCTAATGCCATCCTCCTAGTAGGACAGCTCAGCAGGCCTCCCTGAGCAGTTTGGATAAATGTGAATGACTAACGTTTTCCCCCCAGGCAGTGGGAACGGATGGGCATGCTGGGAAGGCTTCCTTTGCTCTAAACCACGGAGCGTGCCTGTCTCCTGAATCCAACCAGCTTGTCTCTCCCCTTGTCTCTTCCTTTCTTCCCATGTTTCCAGGCTCTCAGCAGATGGTGGGAGGAACCATTTGTTGAGTCTGTCCAGACCCTGAATAGTTCTTGGTCACTGAAGTGTGTAAAAACATGGCAACGATGCAGGTGCTGTTGTCTAAACCTGTTTACAAAGAAAGGGGAGAAAGAGCAGTTATTCCGACAGGAAAATGATACATTGCACTAATACTGAGAGGCCTTTTCTTTCAATGTGTGAACAGTGACTAGGACTGTTGGCATTGGCTCTCATTTAACTAGGTCTGTATACAGCACACTGGAGCCTGGTAAGTGCCTCTGGCTTTTTTTACAGGCAAAGTTTTGGTGCCTTGGGGTCTGGGCCACGGACCAGCAAGATGTGCCTGCAGGCAGGGCGTGGTCAGCTTACTCCCAGCTGGTCAGATCGCGGAGGCTGGTTACAGTAAATTGTCTGTACCTGTTCACCTTCCTCCTGATGCCTACCTGCCTTACTAAAGCCTTCTCATGCCCCTGCCTCTGGATGTCTGTGCTGTCGAGGTTGGTCAAATCACCTCCCTAACCCTCAGGGAAGACATTAAAAATGTGAGGTGTTGAGAGGCAACTGGCTGAGTATACCCTGCCCTGGGCAGCAGCAGCAACAATGCTGTTCTGATGGAGAATCTGTAAGGATGGGGCCAGCAGCACTTGGGTTTTGAGCCCTGCTTTCAATAGAGTATGCTGCATGTCTAGAAGGAGATCTGTAGAGCTCCTTCTGCAAAGGTAAAAATACAAACAACCCAAATGACTAAATGACTCCCAGAAGCTGTGTATGTGCAGCTTTTGTGGATAATTGGACATGCATGCTGACACTGAAGTCCTCTGCTGCCCCACGACTCTCAGACACTCTGCAGTCTTCTAACCATGGGGCATACCTTGTAGGGCAGGAGGCCAGTCTTTTCCTGGCATTGCCCCCTGTACTCAGAATATCTGCCCCCGTGAGTTCTTGTTTAAGAATAGGGTAGGACGGTGAATTCTGATGCATCCTTTCTCCCCAGTGTTAAAGCTCTAAAATCTAAAGGAAATATGATAGCACTTATCTAACCTCAGAAACTCGTTTGAGGGGAGCTGGGGAGATGGCTCAATGGTTAAGAGCACTTGCTGCTCTTTCACAGGACCGGGGTTCAGTTCATAGCACCCATATGGTAGCCCAGGACCATGAGTAACACCTGTCCAGAGACCTGTGCCGCCTTTGGCTTCCACCGGTACTGGGCACACATAAATGGTGGGCATACATACATATATATATATATATATATATATATATATATGCACAAAACATTTATACACATTAAAGTAAATGTTTATGTTTTTTAAATACTTGAAATGAGTCTCCATATGAAGGGTAAAAAGAGATCTGTAAAATACTTATTCAAAGGGAAATGTTTTAGTAGAAGGGAAATAATCCCCATTTTGTGTCTACTGTCGCCCCGCATGTTATATATTACAATTTTTGTCCTCATAAATCCTATGTGGATGGTTCTGTTTTACACTGGAAGTGGTTGAGAAGTGTGCAAAGACAGGTCAAGGACATAGATTTGGCGCACTTGTATTTGAATCTAGAGCAGAATTTGCGCGGTGAGGGTGCACCACTGTTGATACCTAGGCTGCAGCAGTTCCCATTGACAGTCTGCACCGCTAGCCTCTGTCCACTAGAGGGCAGTAGATTTTCCTCAGTAGGACGACTAAAAAATCTTCAGGCGATTTTAAATGTTCCTTGCAGGTTAAAATCTGTTGAATTTTCTCTGCAATGTATATGTGCGTTGTGTATATCTATGTGTATGCATATGTATAGATGCAATGTATGTGCATATATACATTATGTGTGTGTTTGTGTGTGTGAATATATATGTATGTATGTATAGCTCCCCTTCCTTTTCTTCTCTTCTTTCCCCTATCTGTCTCTTTCTTACCCCTGCACATTCAAAACAAAATATGGGAAGTAACTTTAGGGACTCTAATTATATTAAAACATTTCTTATCATAAAAGTATTAAAAACATTGTGAATCATTAGTACAAAATATTAAAGATTATTTACAGTCTTACCACTTAGAAGTTTCTACTTTTGGGATTTGTTTAGTTTGTTTGTGTTTATCCTGTATGTTTGTGTATATGTGTATGTGCATGCAAATGTATGTGTATGTGTGTATGTGTGTATATATGTGTGTACACATATGTATGTGTGTATGTATGTACACATATGTATATGTGTGTGCACATGTGTATGTGTGTATATGTGTGCACATGTGTGTATGTGTGTGCACATGTGTGCATGTGTATATGTACATGCGCATGTGTGTATGTGTGTGCATGTGTGTATGTGTGTGCACATATGTGTGTGTGTGTGTGTGTGTATGTGTGTGTATATGTAGGGCCCTTTACTTTGATGATTTCCTCTTAATAGGTATCCTTGAAAATAACACTTCAAATAAAGGATTTACAATTATCTGTGGGAAGATTGCTAGGGGCTGTGTGCATGTGAGTGCAGAGGCCAGAAGACAGGGTCAGATTCCTTTCACAGCGGCCATCACAGGAGGTTGTAAGCTTACTGTTGTGGGTGCCAGGAACCAAACTCAGGCCCTCTGTCAGAACAGTAAATGCTCTTGACCACTGAGCCATCTTCCCTGCTTTCATAGTGTTTATCTGTAATTCATAGGTAATATTCCAGAAAAATATTTTTGTATATCCTAACAAGTTAATGTCATTATTTTTAGTAACTGCATTACATTCCTATTATACTGATATTCACAGTTCGAACATTCCCCAAGTTAGATTAGGCAATTAGAGTTTTCCCAACTTATTATTTTCATTAATATTTCCTTTCATGTACATGACCTTTCATGTAGACTCTTGATAAATTTCATAGAATGCACATTTCAGGGAAAAGAATATTTTGGTCAAACTCTATATATTTTTGGGTCCTGTTTCCTAACTACTGTCAAGTTGCTCTCAACTGTTTAACCGATAACTGTAGTGTTTCTCTCTCCCTCCATCTCCTTCCTCCCCCTCTCCCTCTCCTCTCCTTCTCTCCTCTCCGCACCGGCAGCTTTTATATGAGCACTGTCCTTTTAAAAACCTCTTGAAAAGTAAAACTATCATCTTACTGTTTTTTTTTATTGATATATTTTTTATTTACATTTCAAATGATTTCCCCTTTTCTGGGTCCCCACTCTCTGCAAGCCCCATAGGCCCTCTTCCATCCCCCTGTTCTTCCATCCACCCCTTCCCACTTCCCTGTTCTGGAATTCCCCTATACTCTTGCACTGAGTCTTTCCAGAACCAGGGGCCACTCCTCCATTCTTTTTGGACATCATTTAATTTGTGGATTATGTCCTGGGTATTCAAAGTTTCTAGGCTAATATCCACTTATCAGTGAGTGCATACCATGATTGATCTTTTGAGACTGGGTTACCTCACTTAGTATGATGTTCTCCAGCTCCATCCATTTGTCTAAGAATTTAATGAATTCATTGTTTCTAATGGCTGAATAGTACTCTATTGTGTAAATATACCACATTTTTTGTATCCATTCCTCTGTTGAAGGACACCTAGGTTCTTTCCAGCTTCTGGCTACTACAAATAGGGCTGCTATGAACATAGTGGAGCATGTGTCCTTATTGCATGCTGAAGAATCCTCTGGATATATGCCCAGGAGTGGTATAACAGGGTCCTCAGGAAGTGACATGCCCAGTTTTCTGAGGGACCGCCAGACTGATTTCCAAAGTGGTTGCACCATCTTGCAATCCCACCAGTGGAGCAGTATTCCTCTTTCTCCACATCCTCACCAACACCTGCTGTCTTCTGAGTTTTTGACCTTAGCCATTCTGACTGGTGTGAGGTGAAATCTCAGGGTTGTTTTGATTTGCATTTCCCTAATGATTAATGATGTCGAACATTTCTTTAGGTGTTTCTCAGCTCTCCGAAGTTCTTCATGTGAAAATTCTTTGTTTATCTCCATACCCCACTTTTTAATGGGGTTATTTGTTTCTCTGGGTTCTACTTTCTTGAGTTCTTGGTATATATTAGATATTAGCCCTCTGTCAGATTTAGGGTTGGTGAAGATCCTTTCCCAGTCTGTTGGTTGACGTTTTGTCCTTTTGACGGTGTCCTTTGCCTACAGAAACTTTGTAGTTTTATGAGGTCCCATTTGTCAATTCTTGATCTTAGAGCGTAAGCTATTGGTATTTTATTCAAGAACTTTTCCCCTGTGCCCATGTCCTCCAGGGTCTTCCCCAGTTTTCAGTTAGTTTCAGTGTGTCAAGTTTTACATGGAGGTCCTTGATCCATTTGGAGTTGAGCTTGGTACAAGGAGATAAGAATGGATCAATTCGCATTCTTCTACATGCTGACCTCCAATTGAACCAGCACCATTTGTTGAAAAGACAATCTTTTTTCCACTGGATGCTTTCAGCTCCTTTGTCGAAGACCAAGTGACCATAGGTGTGTTGGTTCATTTCTGGGTCTTCAATCCTATTCCATTGATCCGCTTGCCTGATATTGTACCAATACCATGAAGTTTTTATCACTATTGCTCTGTAGTAAAGTTTAAAGTCTGGGATACTGAATCCCCCTGAAGTTCTTTTACTGTTGAGAATAGTTTTGACTATCCTGGGTTTTTTGTTATTCCAGATGAATTTGAGCATTGCTCTTTCTAGCTCTATGAAGAACTGGGTTGGGATTTTTATGGGGATAGCATTGAATCTGTAGATTGCCTTTGGCAAGATGGCCATTTTAACTATATTAATCCTGCCAATCCACAAGCATGGAAGATTTTTCCATTTTCTGAGATCTTCGATTTCCTTCTTCAGAGATCTGAAGTTCTTGTCATATAGGTCTTTCACTTGTTTGGTTAGAGTCACCCCAAGATACCTTATGCTGTTCAAGGCCCATATCTAAACATAGTAAAAGCAATATACAGCAAACTGGTAGCCAACATCAAACTAAATGGAGAGAAACTTGAAGCAATCCCACTAAAATCAGGGACTAGACAAGGCTGCCCCCCCTCTCCATATCTTTTCAATATAGTTCTTGAAGTCCTAGCTAGAGCAATTAGACAACATAAGGAAGTCAAAGGGATACAAATTGGAAAGGAAGAAGTCAAACTATCACTATTTGCAGATGATATGATCGTATACTTAAGTGACCCTAAAAACTCTACTAGAGAACTCCTACAGCTGATAAACAACTTCAGCAAAGTGGCTGGCTACAAAATCAACACAAGCAAATCAGTAGCCTTTATATATTCAAAGGATAAGCAGACTGAGAAAGAAATTAGGGAAATGACCCCCTTCACAATAGCTACAAACAGCATAAAGTATCTCATCTTACTGTTTTAATTAGTATTTATTTTGTGATCTACAAACCTGAACGTCTTTCCTTCCGTGTGTTTTTCTAATTCTTTGAAGTGTTTGCTAGCAAAGTGCATTCCTTCCCTATCAGCTATAGTTCTATTTGACACATTCATGTTTCCTGCCTCGTGTGCCTTGGGTTTTCATATTCAGATTTGTAGCAAAAGTTTTTCTAAGATTTTTAGTACAAGTAGAATGATACTGGGGTGAAAATCCAGGAGAAGACAGGGACTTATTTGCGTGACGGCCACCAGGTGGCACCATTGGCTCAGGATAGAATCATTGCTCTGGCAGGTGGGAGTCTGTTAATTGAACCCTGGTCATGGACTAGGCTGGGTGGTGAAGATCCTTGAGAGCTCTTTGCCTTCGTAGACACCCACTGGTCCCGTTTGCAATTAACCTGATAGTGATCCTGAGTGGGCCTGATGCATTTGTATGTGCTCTGGGTCAAAAGGTCAGGACCATTTCTGGTTTTGTTTAAAATATGTGACAGCTGTGTCTTACACAGTACGCCGTTGCCTAATAAACTGTACAGTTTTGTGGTTTTCAATGCATTTGTGTCACAACAAGCCATTTTATAATATTTTCATCATCTCAGAAAGGAACCTTTCCTTTTTCACCCCTGTCCTCTCTCCTACCTCACTCTCCCCTTTCCCAGTACCCCACGAGCACTGACTATTCTGCCCATGGACTTGCTTTCACAGTGATTTTATATAGGAACCTTTGTATGTTTTCTTTGTGATGATGATTCTATTGCTTTAAGCTTACCAGTACTGCCCAACCTGACTTCCTGAGAGGAGGCACGAGCACTTCCAGAACTGCCGAGAATAATGATCTTTCTATATGACGGCTCTTCACTGTTTAGCTGGGAATGCTAGGATGGAAGCTATCTGGGCCCCACGCCTCTCAGAGCTTGGATTTGGTACACTGGGCATCTATGGCTGGTAAAGCTTGTATATTAGTAACTCTCATAACTCCACTGACAACCGAGCTGGCAGCAGTGGGGAGGTCAATCTGAAGAGAAGAAGGCACAGGAGAAGCAGAGCCTTTCCCTGCCACCCGCTGCTCCAGCTCTGGCTGCAGCGCCCCTGCCCCTCAGCAGGCTGCAATGCTGTTCACTATCAAATGGTCATCTTTGACTTCGTCTGACAACAGGACATAGCTGAAGGCCATCAAAACTAATGACATCAGCCTTCCTTGCTGTTCAGCTGGCAAGAATCTAAGCACAGCATAGTAGGAAGAATATTTAATTTGATGCCTGAAGCTCACCAGAAAATTCCACTGACTGGTGCCTGGGGCTGTTATGAATATCCAGCGAGAAGTGACACACTAAAGCAAACTGGTGCATGGGACAGAATCAAGGGACAGGGTGGGACGTTTGGGAACTTCCTATCCACCCACTGCATTTCGTAGTAAATTGAGTCTGAAGAGGTGACATTCTTTGCTGAAGGCCTATGACGGCTGTGGATGGAAGGTCAACCGTGAGTCTGGGAGTCACAGTTTTGCTTCTCCTTCTCTTCCTTTGCCCACTCTTGCCCAACTCCCTTCCTTGGGAATTGAGTAGACTTAAGACTCATTTCTCCATGGCTACAGATCTACTGGATCTGTAAATATTTGTGCTGAATGGGTATGAGTTGAAGTAATGGCATCTGAAAGAATCGTAGATGGCTTTAGGAGTCTTGTGCAACCGGGAAACCCATGTTAAGAACAGTACAAACTTGCATTTCAAAAGGGCTGCAATAGATGGCTAAGTGGTTAAGAACACTGCTATTCCAGAGGACCAGGGATGAATTCCCAGCATCTACATGGCACCTTAAAACTGTCTCTAACTACAGTTCTAGGGAACCCAGTGCCCCTTTTCTGAACTCTGCAGGCATCAGATATACACATGATGCATAGACTGTATAAAGTCAGAACACCCATACACATACAATTGGAAAATAATAGTAATGGCTGCAAGGTCTTTGAAGTAGTGCATGCAATGAGGGGCTGCACTCAACTTCCCTGTCAGTCTACTGCTAGGACTTTGTAAAATAGGATAGACCTGTTTGCAGAAATGAGGCCTTGTGTACTGAGAAGCATTTCATTACCTTCTACTCTCATGGAATAAAGACAATCCTAGAAATAGACATGCACTGAACACCCGTTCCATGTGAGGGTTACCAAAGAGAGCAGTGAGGCTGGGGAAGTGCCGCCTCACCCAGGATGTGTGGCACAGAAGCCCTGGTAGACACTCAGGCCAGTTTCCTTCCTAGCCACCCACACCTCAGTTTGTTCTCAGAGAATCTTTCATACTTCTTCTTCTTCTTCCGGATGCTTTGTCCATGAATAAAGCCATTTAGCATTGAGGGATGAGGATATTCTCAAGATTTACACGGATTTTTGAAGTTCTGAGTCACAGGCCAAGTCCCTTAAATTCACACTGCTGTCCTGAAGTGAACAGAAGGAAGATGTATGACCAGGGTAGCCTTTCCCCAAAGTGTACCTGATGTCCCTGAAATAATAGAACAAATGCACATCTTAGTAATCTATGCCAACATCGTTCTGGAGAACCACACGTTCATTCATTCTGTCTCCTTAAATGATAATATCAGCATTTGACTTTTTTCCTTTGTTTTTACCCTGTTTTCTGCCACGTCCCAAATGATACAACTTGGAAGTCGAGATAATTCCAGGCTCAGGAGAACTTGGCTATTTGCCTCATTCATTTTCATTGTTGGGTCTGGGTCTGCTGAGTTTCTGTGAAGAAGAGGGCGACAGTCAAGAGTTGTGGAGTCCTATTAGGTAAGCACTGCAGCGCCATTTCCCTTTCCTCGGAACGACCTTGGATGGCAGGGAGACCTGACTGCATGTCTGGCCATTGCAGATGCGCCAGCTTCAGTGTTGCTCAGAAATAAGCACAGGGAAGCTTGGAAACGAAGCTTTCACAACTCCCATGCAGTGCAGCGCGAGGGCTCCAGAGCCCGTGGTCTGAGGCGCGCATGTCCATCTCTGACACCATGACCAATCCCATCACGTAGGTATCACTCCCTATTTGGAAATGCAATTGTAGATATCTTCAGGAGTGCTTCCTGGATAATTCTAAAACTTTTAACAAATACATCCTGAGGAAAAAATTAAACTATACAGAACAGCAGAAAGGTATTTAAAACATGGTTTCAATTAACAATATTTCTTCTTCAAAATCCTGTATGACCCATTAAGAAAACTTTCCAATAGAAAAGCAGTAAGAGCCGCTCCCAATAGGGATTTTGAAGCTTATAATAACTAGTTGGTCTTGTGGAAAGAAGCAAGACTATTCCTTCAAAAAACACTAACTACAGGGGCCCATGAAGTGGTTCAACAGGTAAGCACTTTGCTGAGTTTGATCCTCAGGAACCACATGAATTTGGAAGAAGGAAACAGACTCCACAGAGATGTTACATATACACACACATGCCAACACTCACAGTAGTAGTAAATAAACCCAAAACCTCAATCATACCCCATATGATGCAAACACCCTGTGTGTCAGCCTATAGAAAAGCAACTCGCTGTTAGGTCTTTTCTTTCCTTTTCTTTTTTTCCTTTCTTTTCTTTTCTTTCCTTTCCTTTCCTTTCCTTTCCTTTCCTTTCCTTTCCTTTTCTTTTCTTTTCTCTTCTTTTCTTTTTTAATTGGATATTTGTTTTATTTACATTTCAAATGTTATCCCTTTTCCTCATTACCCCTTTAAAACCTCCCATATCTCATCCCCTTACCCCCCCTTAACTTCCCCCTCCCACTTTCCTGGCCTGGCATTCCCCTACACCGGGGCATGAAGCCTTCACAGGACCAATGGCTTCTCCTCTCATTGATGTCTGAAAAGGCCATCCTCTGCTACATATGTAGCTGGAGCCATGGGTCTCTCCATGTGTACTGTTTGGTTGGTGGTTTAGTCCCTGGGAGCTCTGGGGACACTTGTTGATACATATTATTGTTCCTCCTGCAGGGCTGCAAACCTCTTTAACTCCTTGGGTCCTTTCTCTAGCTCTTCCACTGGGGACCCTACGCTCAGCGCATTGGTTGGCTGTGAGCCATGGATATTTTGTTCCCCCTTCTAAGAAGGACCAAAGTATCCACACTTCTTCTTGAGCTTCATGTGGTCTGTGAATTTCATCTTGGGTATTCCAAGCTTCTGGGATAATATCCACTTATCAGTGAGTGCATACCATGTGTGTTCTTTCGTGATTGGGTTACCCCACTCGGGATGATATTTTCTAGTTCCACACATTTGCCTAAAAATTTCATAAATTCATTGTTTTTAATAGCTGAGTGGTACTCCATTGTGTAAATGTACCACATTTTCTGTATCCATTCCTCTGTTGAGGGACATCTGGGTTCTTTCCAACTTCTGGCTATTATAAATAAGGCTGTTATGAACATAGTGGAGCATGTGTCCTTATTACATGTTGGAGCATCTTCTGGGTTTATGCCCAGGAGTTGTATAGTTAGGTCTTCAGGCAGTACTATGTCCAGTTTTCTGAGGAACTGCCAAATTGATTTCCAGAGTGGTTGTACTAGCTTGCAATCCCACCATTAATGGAGAAATGTTCCTCTTTCTCCACATCCTCTCCAGCATCTTCTGTCCCCTGAGTTTTTCATCTTAGCCTTGCTGACTGGTGTGAGGGGGTATTTTCAAGTAGGCAGATTATAAAAGATGCTCACAGAGACAGAGTGGAAGCTTCTGGAGACTTGTCTCCTGTACAGGTAACTCTGTCGCGCTGCAGTTGGCCGTTGCCCAGGTACATTTCTTTACTTCAGTGGCTACTCTACGCGCCTTTAGTTATCTGTTCATCCATACCTAAGTCTGAGGGAAACAAAATGGACAGGTAATAAGTATGTCATTCTTATCACCTGTTTATAGAGGAGGACGCTAGCATTCAAAGGGTAGAGAGTGTTTGCCCAGAATCACATAAGGTTGTAAGTTGTACATGTCCTACACATTATAAAATGATGACCACAACTGACCTTTATTAAACATCTAGTATTGGCCAGGAGGCATATAAAAAGCCTTAAGAAAAATGTTTTATTTTATCCTGATGCCATCCTGCAAATGTTTGGAATTTTTAATCTTTTTATTTTACACAAGAAGTCATGCATCCAGTTTGATGGAGCCAAGATTCAAACTCAAGCAGTCAGACTACAGAGGCTGTGGCTTTCAGAGCCCACAGCAGAGTTCTCTGCATGCCTGCCCACCCCACACGTGGGTCACCACCCCATATGGCTCCTAGGCAGGTGCCAGACGGGCCACTTAAATTGGCAGATTCCCTAAGTACAAACTACCCAGAATATACTGAAGAAAGTGTGGAAAAAGAGTGTAAAACATTCCAGTGATAGGTTTTTTTAATATTAGCAGTGTGTTGAAATAACAATTTGGATAGACGGAGATAGATAAATTTAAATGTAAATTTAATTATATTATTTAATATAATTTTATATCAATTTATTTAATATGATTTTATATAAATAAAAATTAATTATAAATATAAATAATAAATTTAAAATAAATTTATTAAAAATTTAGTTTCATCTGCTTTTTTTGCTTTCTGAAATGAAGCTATCAGACAATTTTCAGTTATATAAAGTTTACATTATATTGCTATCAGGTAGTGTTTCAGTATACTATTCCAAAATATATAGAAACTGAAACTTAGCCAGACTGAGGTTGATGCTCCTCAGTAACCTAGTTAAAGCTTTGCTTAGGATGGCGGATTGAGAAGTTCCTAAGTCCTTAGTTATTTATGGACTTGAATCTCCATTATTATCATGTGTACGTAAAAGAGAAATCAAAAGGATCAGATAAGCGATGTCCCCTTGTCACTAAGGGGAGCTCTACTTGCTGATTGAGTTCTGCCTGCTGCCATCCCACTCCTGGCCTCCACAGCGTGAAGTGTCACACCCACCACCCAGCTCTGTGATACCTTTCAAATGTGTTTCCGATCACATGCCTTTGGGGCCCAGCACCCTGCAGTGTCTGACATAACTGGCAAATGACAAATGCCCAGTGCTTTGGTTTGTTGTTGTTATTGTTGTTTTATAGCTAATGACAATTGCTAGGCAGAGATTATGTGGGTACAAAAGGAAGAAGCTGGGAACATTTGTAGAGATGGGAAAGCCACACGCTAGAGGGACATCACCGAAGCTTGGTAGGGGATTTATTTTAAGCATTTCTCCCCCACATCACATGTTCTTCCAACTCCCCTCCTCAGGACAGATTTTTTTAAGTGGTGATATCTGGTAAAAGTCAGAAACAAAAAAGAATGTTCTGTTTGTCCAAAATAAATGTTTGTGTTAGCAATTTACAAAGGATACTTACTTATCTACAGCAGCTTTGGGTGGAGAGAGGAAAAACAAGATTGCTAATTAATGTAGTTACTCTGTGGCAGGGTCAAGTTAGAGTAGTCTGTCATGACTCGAAGACCTTCTCTCACCCAAACTGAGGCATTTTTCCTACACTGAACACAGGGTTGAGGGCCAGGGGTGGACACTGACATTTGGAATGATATTTTTCTGAGCTGTGTACCTATTGTCTAAGCTAGTACAGGCTTTATACTCCAGGCCGATGGGAGTGTGGTCTGATATAACAGAGCTAGGGGCCCTCTCATGTCCACTCTGTGTTCGTACTCTGTCTTGACCATGTGACCTTGTTTCCCTGTGGCCTTGTTTCCCTTTAGAAGTCCAGGAGAGCTGGAAAGCTGACCTTGGTAGAGACCATTAATGAACTTTGGGCCTGGGGCAGAGGGTCATACCCACTTTCCTCGAGTCCTGTGCTTACCCACCATCAGACTCCCCTTTCCTAGGGCTTCTGTGGCTCTCCTTTATTGATGAGGTTTTAACCTTCTTCTCAGAGTTTGATCTTCTCTGATTAGGAGTTTCTGAATTATTTCCCCGGGGCCTAGTTTGGCCTCTGACATCTGCTTATCTTGCTTTCTGTCTGTCTACTAGGCTCAAATTGGCTTTGTACACTTTCCGTACCCAACACCACGACATAGCTTCACTTGACTCATTAGCTGGTAAACCAGGGTACCTGGAGCTCCTGTCAGCATATCAGCGCAGTGACATCAGATCACCCGAGAAGTCTTTTAAGATATGGATGGAGTACGCAATGGGTTGCAGTAGAATCACTACTCGTTATTGTGGAATGACTTAGGCCTAGAGGACAGAACAGCTTTAGACAAAGGGTGTCGTGGGTAAGTGCGGCTTCAGACGGCAAAGTGCAACGGGGGTCCAAGCAGATGCGGGAGCACCAGTGTTAACACAGCCTCTTCGCTAGAGTCTCCTCACCCAACCCCAACCACCTCCACAGTAGATGTGCCACTTTGTTTTCAAGTACTACACGAACAAGGGCTCCACTCTGGTGAGTCATGTGCTTTCACGCGGAATCAGAATTCAAGTTTTTAAAGCATCAAAAATGGGCCTTTTAAATCTCAGTATAAAAGTATACTCGGCCTCTCTATAATTCAATGAGTTGATCCTTTATTTCAGACAACAAATAAAAGTTCTATGAAGAAGGTATAAGCACTTCTGCAAATTACTTACTCATGATGGCTTTTCTCAAACCTCCCAGGTTCTTAAGTCTCCTAGAAATGGTCCCACGTCCCAATTATTCTGTTTTATTCTTTGCATTTTGTGTGTATTAAGAGAGGCATGGCTCGTGGTGGCTTCACGAAAATTAAATTCATAGAATAAAATGTGAACTTCGGCAATTGAGTAAACAGCCAAAACAAACACGCTTTGGTGAAGAAAAAAAAAAAGTAGACATTTTCTTCTTTTGAAAAGCAAGCAGTGTCTAAGCAAAATACCTTAAAAGTGAACTAAAAAGCTTTCCTAAAATAAACAGCTTTGCCTGGGATCCTAAATTGGGACCACATGGAGGTGGGGAGCTTACAAATTCAGTGCACCCTGGCTCCGCAGTTCTGCCTCTGCTGCCTGTGTGCCTAGAGGAGCTCTGTAGCCTTGGGTCTCGGAGGAGCCCTGGGGTTTTAGATCCTAGTAAGAGGAGGAGGAGGCAGAAGAAAGAAGAGGAATGGAAACAAACGCCTTTCAACCCAAAGCATCTGAACAACCAGTTTTCCTTGTGGCTCTGCCAGACTCACCCAATGCAGATCTCTCCAGGCAGGCTTGTGGGGCTGAACCCCTGAAGGCCAGGTTTAAACCTGGGGGCTGGGGCTCAAGGAGTGTAAGCAAACTGCCTGGGCCAGCCCCTGTCCTGTGGCAAATCGAGGCAAAGCCAAGCGGGCAAAGATAACATGATTCCTTTGTTTTCCCCATTTACCAAGTGTTCTGTGCTTTGGGGTCACATGTCATGAGTCCAAGGAATGTAGTTATTGCAACATAAACCTTGTCTACTTTAAATATCTTTCCTTAATAGGAGGGGGCCCACAGCATCCATGTTGAAGAGCGGAGGGTGCAATGCTTGTTTCTTCATGCTAGAAGCACATCTCTGTCCGGCCATGTGGTCATGGTCTGCCCTGTCAAGGGGGCATGTCCATCACGTGCTTGTCCACCGTGACATCTTTTTCCCTTTAACTAGAGGACATGTGCCTTGAGAGTGGGGGTGCCAGTGGTTTTAGGAAGAACTGCTCTGAGATCAATGAGGAGAATAAGTTAGAATATTAATTTTTAACTAGAAATTAATATTTAACTAGTGTTAACTGGTAGGGGCTCATAAATGTTATCAATATGTGCCAATTGTTTTGAGCTGGTATTGCTTGAAAGTTCAAATACAGGACTAAGGCTTTACAATGAAAGATAATAGGATATTGCTTGTGGCTCTGTGAGTTGTGCTGTTAGGAAAGAGTACGTAGTGAAAAACGCAGCTAATATGTGTTGAGTGTTTAGTAATAAGCCGCGGCACTAAGGTGGGCATTTTATACAGTGCACAGTGTCTGGTGTGATTCCCCAACAAGTATCTCATTCCTGCATTAGACCAGAGGAAACTGAGCTCCAACTGGGAGATTAAGAAATGGCATACCATGGTAGCCGGTATGCTTGAATCAATTCTCAAATATCAGGAATCGATAATGGTTTTTGCTATAACAGGAGTTCTATTGTCTATGTCTCCCTAGCTAAAGAAGATAGTAGCTTTTCATAAATGTACCTGAATATTAGAACACTTTTCTCTCAGCAGAAATCGTGGGGTGTGTGTGCGTGTTTGTCTGTGTGTGTGTGTGTGTGTGTGTGTGTATGTGTGTGTGTGTGTGTGTGTGTGTGTGTGTGTGTCACATCAGGGACAAGATTCCCACACGTTCAGAGCAAAGGACAGTGTCCTGAGGAAAACCCTTAAAGTTCCTCACACACACAGCTCTTCCAAGCGCCCTCACACTTCCTATGTTTCCTAATGTTACACAAGGACTGTGTCCAACCTCTTCCTCACCTTCCACGCCTGGTCCGTGGCCTTTAAAGTGAGAACTCAGAGGCCTCTGTGCACTTCACTTCTCTCTGTCCTAAAAATAGGATGAGAGCCTCCATTTCTTTCCTCATGTCGTTTCGACTTTCTGTAGATAAGGTCTGTCTTGTACCTCAGCTCTCTCTGAAGAGTCTGAAGGGGGGGAAACAAGGCAAAAAGAAGGCAAAGCCAGGCCCCCTTTAGAACAGTTATGTGGTTGCTCTGCTCTCCCGGACAGTGATTGACAAAAGAAAGTGTGTGGTGGCTTCCTACGTGGTGGATGGAGACACTGAAAGAACCCAAGATGGGACTGAAGTGTATTTTTAGTGCCTGCAGCTTGTGGCAACATAAGTGAAAACTGCTGGATCCCTTCCCTTCCACTGAATGGCTCGTATTGAAGAGTCTGTGCCCTCTCCCTGCCAGACTCTCCTCACGAACTCCCCTTTTATGAGGTGGGTGACTAGCTCCTTGGCACCAGGCTGCCCCGCCACAATTCTGCTTTATGGCTCGGCACTGATGCCCAGCTCCATGGCTCCACAGACAGCCTCGGCATGGGGCGAGGGGCACTGATGGGACTCTGCTGGCTGCGAGCTTGTCAGGGTGTTACCAAATTGTGAGGCAGAGTCTGCCGGGCAGGGATCCGTCTGGACACGCCGAGTCTTCTGGCATGAGGCAGCAATCAGACACGAAGGAACTGGGAGAGTGAGGACAGAGGCTGGCTTCCCATCTCGGAGTGTTTCTGTTGGTACCTTGCTCCCCAGTGGGAAGCCAAACCCCTGGTCACTGATGTATTTGGGCCCCCTTGGAGGGAGATAGAATCTGCCAGAGATACCAGTTATCCTGACAAGTCATTCTGCCACTGTTGCACCAGAGCAGAACCTAATTGGGGTGGGGGGGGGAGGGAAGGAAAGGAAAGCCACTGGAGAGGGTGAATGTGGGGTCCACCAAGCCCCATGGCATGCCTCTGATGTCTTTCAAAGTTGTAGACTGTAAACCATCAGACTACAAACTTGCTGAAGGCCAAGTAGCCATATTCCAGAATTATCTTAAGAGAAGTAATCCTTGTCCTAAGGACCTCACTAGAGCTCCACAGGATAGAAAAGTGCTTTGAAACTATTGAATCATAATGTGGCCCAAACGTGGGGGAGCAATGAGGGACGGAAGGAAGGCCAGGCCCCTTCTTTATTTGTTCCTGATTCTGACCAGCAGTGTTGATCTCTACGATGATGGTTCCAGGTGGTCCAGCTGCACGAGGCTTTTGTGTCTTGGTGAGATGAGATCAGCTCTCTGAAAGACACCACCACTACCATGGAACGTTACCAGCAAGGGGCATGCTTTCCTGACAATTCTATAGGATTTGTTGGAATGAGAAGTGGGGCTGGAAGGGCTTTCTTGTGAAAATGAGAGAGTGCCTCTCTACCCAGAGTAGAACTTGAAACCAAAAGATATCACCACAGCTGCAGCTCCTGTAATTCCAAACCTCAAGTATCTTCCAAACCCTAAATTGCAGGAGGCAGGAGTAACACCCTAAGGTGCTCTCAGAGCTAACTTAATCTTACTTTATTCACTGTTCTAAAACACATGGCTGTCAGATTTTAACTATTGCCACTGAAAGAGCAGCGACGAGAGCACTAACCCGGGAATGGAAAACACAAGTTTAGGCTCTGCCCTTTGCCTACTGCACGGGAATCTGCATTTGGCCAAAGCCCTGAGCGCAACCCTGGTAAAGAAAAGCAGGACAGGGACTTGTGATGCCTCCCCTCACTTTAATTTTAATCATGTAGTCACTACAAGAGGGTGTGGTATGGCTAGCATTATGAGCTTCCAAGAAGGGATGAAACAAGGACTTAAAAAACAGCTGGGACAATTGAATAGAGTTCTCTTGTGTCCTTTAGAGTAAAGAACACCATGTGACTCTGTAGTCATTGATGTGAGCAGTGATGGTCCAAGATTATTATAAAGAGGCCAAATCATATTCTTAAGATTTAGATGTCTATCTACAATTCACTGGGGCAAGTTTTCTTTGAATGATTAGATTAAATGATTGTTGACTTTAATAAGGATGCTCCAGTCTTCTGGGTACTATGTGGAGATCCATCTTCTCCAGCAAAGAGAGATAAAATACCACAATTGGAAACCTCACATTGGATTTGGCTCATGGAGAGTCAAATGACTTCCGAATACTTTGTAATACTTTAGAATTACTCTATGAAAAGCTTACAATTCATCCAGTGCACCAGAAAGCCCATACCGGATCAAGGCTAGATAAAATTTGGGGATTTATTGGTATTCAGTTTTTATAATTTCACTTATTGCATACTGACAGCTATTTTAAATCATTTAAATGGTAACATGCTGTTAGCTTCTTGACACCAGGCTTCCCCACCACAATTCTCCTTTATAGTTCAGCACTGATGCCCGCTACATGGCTCTATAGACACCCTTGGCATGAGATGACACCAGGACCATAGGCATTCTTACAAAAGAGAGCATTTGATTGGGGCTGTCTTACAGTTTCAGAGGTTCAGTCCAGCATCATCATGGAGGGAAGCAGGCAGACATGGTGTTGGAGATGTAGCTGAGAGTTCTATATATGGATAGAGCCGCTGAGTCTGGCTTGGGATTTTGAAAACCCCAAAACCCACCTCCAGTGACATGCTCTCTTCAGCAAGGTCACATCTTCTAATCCCTCAAATAGTGCCACTCCCTGGTGACCAATCCGTGAGCCTATGGGGGCCTTTCTCATTCAAACCACCACACCCTCTAATGCTCAATCTAGATATTTAGTTTTTTCTTCAAGTGTTGATGCATAGAATATATTTAATAAATATTTTAAATTGATTGAATAATAACTTTTAAATATGTGTTTGGGTGATACGAGTTAAGAAGATTGAGGTAAGTGGACCAAGCAGAACCTGCAGTATCGTGGCATTTTGGCTGGTTTAGCATGTGATGTAACAGACCTATCTAAACAATATAATGCATCAGAAAGGTAGCATTTGGTTGCATATGACACTACTTTGGAAGTTATTTTCTAGATGTGTACAGGATAGCATCTTTGACATCTACAAGTCCCCCACAGTTCCTGCCTAACTGAGTGCATCTGGATTCAATGTCATTATGCATGGTTTGAAAAGAGTTTGTGTTCTAATAGATCTACCTAGTTGTAAACATCTGTTGCTACCTAACAAGTACTACATTCATTTAAACGGCACCAGTGCACAGAGGTAAATAGAGCCCTGGCAGGTTTTCCGTAAGGGAAACTGTGTTTGCTTCCTTCATTAATTACTAATGGAGCATTAAGACATGCGTTCCCTCTGAGCCAAGTTGGATAATTCCTGGCATTTAATTCCAGGGTGCTTTCAAAAGCAGAGACATGTATTGACACACCAGAGAGCATGCCCTGTAACAAGCATGGTAGTGACTACACTGCCAAAATCATACTAAGCTTTAAGTTTACCAGTACCAAATGCACTGATCCATTGGTTTAACCTTTGCAGTTTGGAGGTTAATTTGGAAAAACAAGCATATATCCCCAGAGCACTGCTGAAAGCAGCACTACCGTGTGACTTGGAAAACTCTTTATGAAGACTCAGAATGGTTAAAAATAAAGGCAGACCAAAGTAGGAGAGTAGTAAGTTAAGAACAGAATTACAAACCAAAGTGTCATTTACAAATTAGTTTTAACAAATCAACTACCAACAATTAAAATGAAGAATGTTTTCCATTGGACACATCAACTAACATATCATCAGAGCGATAACATGAAAATAGTAAGCAAAGAGACTGACCAGTACATATTAGTCATAGTAGATTTTTAACAAGTAGCACAATATGTTTAGTATATATTTTAATATAGATTATGATAAAATATGAATAAGAATATGAACATCAGTAATATTGAATATCAGTTATATTTGCTTATGAGTTATATGAAATAGCTTATTTTAGATGTCCACATAGTTATAGTGGTCCACAATAGAAATACCTTTTTTTGATCTGCTTGTTTTCGAGACAGAGTTTCTCTATGTAGGCTGTCCTGGAACTCTCTCTGTACAACAGGCTGATCTCAGATTCAAAGATCTGTCTGCCTCTGCCTCCCAAACACTGAGATTAAAAGTGCCCTACCAGTGCCCTACAAAATTTTTTTTAAGTTTTACTTTTATTATATACATATGGGTTTTCTGCCTGCATATATGTTTATATGCAGTGTACATGCAGTGCCCATGGAAGCTAGAAGAGAGTTTTGGATACTCTAATACTGGAGTTACAAATGGTTGTAAGCCATTGTGTGGGTGCTGATAATCGAACAGGGTCCTCTGGAAGAGCTATCCTAACCAATGTGCTCTTTCTCCATCCCCAAACATTTTTTCAAATATATACATTTTTAGATATCCACTGGAATTGCAAAATAATGGAATACAATATAAGCACAAATAAAACTGCATGGTTTGCTGTCTAGATGTGAGGGCTAATGGTACTAAGGGAGGTAAGTTTGTCCCTTTAACATAACAGAGACTGTGATGGAAAAACTCCTCAGAAAGACACCAAGCTCTCCCCATGATGATCCTGCTTGAATATATTTATAGCCCCAAAGAAAACAACGTGACTTGTCCAAAGAGGAGCAGGCTTGGCCCAAAATACTAAACCAGTGTAGTCATGGAGGCCAAAGGAGATTTGCCTGGCTGGACTTAGGTAAAGTGGCCAGATGGGAAGGTCATGTTTCTCACGGACATGGAAGGACGAGGGGTATCCCCCAGATTTGACTGTAGTTTCATGCACACCAGCTCATTCTTTGATTTTGAGTGGGGCCCCTCCCCTGGACATCTGTGAGCACCCTGTACATTGATCAGTGCAGCTATGAGGGAAGAACACCCGTCTCCCAACAGAGTTGAAAAATATAGTCTTCCTAAGAAAGGCTCTGGAAAGAGGAAGCTTCTTGACCTTGTAAAATGTCAGTGTTATGAGTGGAGTAGGACATAGTAGGTGTAGGTACATGGTGGGTATAGGTACACAGTAGGTGTAGGCACACAGTAGGTATAGGTACAGAAAAGCAGGGCATGCATGGGAACTTCTGATTCATGCTGTCTGTGTATAGAGGAGGCTCTTAGAAGTCTGTTGCTGCCATGAAAGACATGGGCCATCCAGTTACTGGACAAATGGAATGGGATAATAGGCTATCCATTTGAAACATGATAAATAATGGATTAAAGGGTTAATTTTTTAAAAGTAAATTAAAAGAAATATACAAATATTGATCATAACCCTGAAGAGGCAATGGTTTTACAAGTCTAGACAGATAAAAAGAAATCGCAAAGGAGAGTTAAAAACAACTCAGACTATACAAATATTAAAAACTTATGTTAGCAAAATATTATAATAGCAACCAGAATTCAAAGTCAGACAATGTTGGGAAATGTTTGCAGAGAATGTGACAGACAAAGGCCTGATATCTTTATTAAATGAAATGTTTGTACAAATTGATAAGAGAAACATTGTAATTCTAGAAGCATAAACAGACAAGTCATAAAAAAGAAAAGAAAACCAGTAAATAAACATATGGAAGATATTTGATTGATTTGGCTGGCAAATCCATTTAAATGAGCAAGAAAAAAATATGAAATTTTATTTTTATGAAACCCAGTGCTAGCGAGCATGTTGTAAAAGTGGTACTCTCATGTTTTGGTGATATTTAAATTAGTACCTCCTTTTTGGAAAATATTTGGCAGGACAATATCATGAGCCGTAAAAATGTTTATAGCCTTTGACCTAGTAATTTGACTTGCTTCTGGGAACTTCTCCTGAAGAAAATTAATCCAAAATATGGAAGAAATTAAGGACCTAAAATAAATTGGGAAATGCTAAGTGTCTCACAATAGAGGATAGTTAATGTGTCATGGTACACTGATTGAATGTAAAACAATGTTGTCCTTCTTAAGTACAGAAATGGAGTACAGGCAGACAAAGGGAAAGATTCTTGTGATTTCATATGAAAAAAAGTCATAAGGTGTTTACATTTTTGTGTGTGGATGTGCATATGAGTGTGGGTGCCCACTAATGCCACAGGTAGTTGCCACTGCTGAGTGTGGAGGGTGGGAACCAAACTCAGATCCTCTGAAAGAGCAGCACACATTCTTAATGACTGAGTGATTATTCCAGTCCTTGTAAAGAATTATGCAGAAAAATATATATGGAAGAAAATAGTTGGAACAACCAAATTTTGAGTTCTTAAGCTGGGGTGGCAGTATATTAGTGAGTTTTTCTTTCATTCTCCCCCAGTTGTATTCCTTCCATCTATTAGACCTTTGTGACAGTTGCTCCCTTATGTGTCCCTCATTTCCACCCAAGTCTGTACCCATTTTCCAGAGTCCTGCTCACCTATGTGAGTATCCAGAAACCCAGTCATTCGCCAGCTGTATGGAACTGTCTCATCTCCAAGCTCTATAATGCTGTCTTAGCAGTTCTAATGTATGTAATATACAATTCACATTCTGAGAAATGACTGATTCATATTGTGTGTCCATTTCTTTGTTTAAATTCCAAACCTCAAGAAGGCAGGATCAATTTCATATACTTCCTTTGCTTACTAAGCACAGTGCTTTGTCTGTTGAGTAGATGTCAATTTAAAGGTGTTTCCTTCCATGCTGCAGGGGGAGCTCATGAGGGTCTTCAGCATCTGGGTCCTTTCGGCAACATCCCCAACATAGTGGCAGAGTTGACCGGTGACAACATTCCTAAGGACTTCAGTGAGGATCAAGGCTACCCAGACCCTCCAAATCCCTGTCCTCTTGGGAAAACTGGTAAGGAACATGGCCCTGGGTTATAATGGGAGGTAAATGGAAATTCTGACCCCAGCTACAGTGTGAGCGCTCTCTGAAGAATGTTCCTCTTTTTATTAGGGTGAGGCCTCTCTTCCCTGAAGCACAGATCTCCCATATTGGGTGGAGCAACATGGGAGTTGGATATGACCAAGCCAGTATGGGGAGGCTGGTCCTGGATGACAGGAAATCTTGAGTCACTGGCTGGCATCAAACCCATCAGTCATCTTTGACTTGCTTGTAGGGTTTGGATGGGTAGGGAAAAAGACCAGCTCAGAGTGTGGGAGTCTGGAAAAGTTGATAAGATAGCACAGAGGTTCTTAAAGTGGGGTACCTGGGCCAGCAGCAGCAGCATAGCCTGCAATTTCACATAAGCTAGAAATGCAGCTCCTTAAGCTGAATCAGACTTACTGGATCAGAAACGCTGAACCTGGCTTCTAGCCCTCGGTGTAGTGAGCAGCCTTGGAGCACGCTGAAGTCTGAAATCTACTATTAGAAGACAAAGGAAAGAGACCCAGAGTCTGCGCCAAGAGATCTGAGTTCCATAGTTAGCTCTGCAGTATGACTTCGCTTCTTTAGGCTTCTGTCTCTTCATCTATAAAAATATGACACACCCAATACCTTAAAAATGTATAGTGTAAGTTCTAGGTTTTCCTGAACAAGACCTTTGGTGACACAGTACTCTGTGCATGCCCTTGACACTGAGAGGAGACCGCAGAGTGAGCTCACAGAGGTGGTTGAGATCCCAGCGCTAGGCCTCAGAATCTGCTTTTGCCTTTGTATCATTCCATGAAGTTAACATACTCCACACTGTTTTCCTGCCTTAATTGGCAATCTAAGAAAAGAAATCACTTGCTAAATTTAGCTGCTGTTGGGGGAGGACTTTGGAGACCACCTTACCATGAATGATATAGGACAGCACAGTTGAATGGCCCAAGAATGGAATCCTGACTTGCCTCTGCTCTGGCATGATCTCATCCGAATCATCACCTATCTATCTACCTGTGCAGATCCGAGCCGCTCCTAGGACCTAACATGGCCACGGGGTTAGAAGGTTACTTTTAGGGCACATTTTCAGCCCCCTAAAATCACAGGTGTCTCTCAGCCGGGCTTCATCTCCACAGCTGATCTCAGCCCACTTAGAGGTACTTGAGAAATAATTACCAAAATGTTGCCAAGCTACTGCATTTAGAGCACTCTGCGTGGAATCCCTTTCCCACATAATAAAGGCATTAGAAATAACTCAGTGCAAAGTGAGGAGTCACACTGGGAGTTGTTTGGAAGACTAATAACTTCTACACTAGCCTCCTGGGGCTCAGCACTGCTGCACTGCATTTGAAAGCCTTCAGTTTAGTCCTAAGAGCTAGACCACCTTGCTAATTGCAAATAGGTCTTCTCTCATTGTTGACTTGACAGGTCATTATCCCTTTGTAATACACAGCACTGGGGCTTTTGAATTGGGGAACCTTCTTTCCTATCCTGATCTTGTACAAATGTTTGAAGCCTTTGTTTTCACCCCCCTCTGCTTCTCTATCAAATTTTATGATGCTGGGTCTTGAACCTAGCATCTCACATGTGCTAAACAGGTACTCAACAACTGAGATACATCTCCTACTCCTATTTCTCCCATTTTAAAAATGTCTAAAATACATCAGAAGCAGATAGTTTTAAAAACTCTCTTTTAGGGGATCATAGCTAGCGATTATAGATCTTAAAGAAAAACAAAAGCTAGGGCAGATAGCCTGCTTTCTTTGGTTTCCACAGAAAGCATGATGTATATATACTTCAATGAACCACTGCAGTGGAATACGATGTCCTATTTCTGTAATCCTAGCCTTCGGAAGGCATTGGCAAGAGGACTGTGAGTTTGTGGGCAGCCTGAGCTACAGAGCAGGCTCATGGTGGGAGCAAGCAAAACAAAGCAAAACTAAACAACAACAACAAAACAGATATCTTGGAATAAACTTTCATTTAAAGGGCGGTGGCAGAGACCGGCCTTAAACATTCTGCAACCTTCCCCTGTACCAAAGGTATCATGCACGGGCATTTTCATTTCTTAGGACAACTAGGTAAATATCTGATTAGAATTAAAGAAGCTGGGTTAGCTTTAGGAAGTGAAACCTATAGATACTACATGTTCTGGGCTTGATCCTTAAGTTTTTATCTGTCTCACTCTAAAACTCAAGTCACTGCTGCTGTAATTCACAGCACCCAGGCCTGTCTGAAGATATTGGAATGGTTCCTAAGTCAGCACTCAAGAGAAACCGAGGGACTCATATGGAATGAAACATATCACCTAAGGAAACACTTGATGGTGAAGCAAATGAAACATTCTAGAGTAGTGGTTCTCAGCCTTCCCCATGATCCTGTGTGCTGTACTGTGATCCTGTTGTGCTTGCTGACCCCTGACCACAGTTATTTCCATTGCTACTTCATAACTGCAGTTTTGCTACTGCTATAAGTTGTAATATAATATCTGTGTTTTCTGATGGTCTTAGGTCATTTGACCACCAAAGGGGTTGTGACCCACGGGTTGAGAACCACTGATCTTGTGGTTCTTCACAATAGTAACTTGATTTTTATTTATATGCAGTAGGATCACAGAGAGGTAAGGGAATAACACAGGTAGATAGTTCTGCTATCTTGACTATGTCCCCAGTTGCCCTGGCTGGCAGCATGCATACTGGCAGATGGGGTAGAGTCGGGGAAGTAGACCGTAATAAAACAGTTTTGTGTCAGGTCTGGAAGTGGAATATATAACTCTTGTCTACGTTATATTAGCCTAGGCATTTGACTCCACATTATTGCAAAGAAAGGCTGGAAATTTAGCCTTGCTATTTGTCAAGAAGAAAAGGGAAGTGGGTTTGGAGTGCACCCAACAGGTCTTTGCTCCCAAAGTAGTCCCATCTACCAGGAACATTGAATCCCAGAGGGAATGTGACTTAGAGTATCTGATACAAACAGACTATGACCCTTGTGTGTCTAGATGTTTTTAGTAAATTAACATTTAGAATAACAACAGATGCTTTGACCATTTCTCAAAAACCTTTGTCCACAGCAGATGATGGATGTCTAGAAAACGCCCCCGACACTGCAGAGTTCAGTCGAGAATTCCAGTTAGACCAGCACCTTTTTGATCCAGAACATGACTACCCAGGTTTGGGCAAGTGGGTAAGTCCATTTTCAGCGTCTGGTAGAGTTTTCACTCAGATCTTGTGGGGATAGGGATAGTAATGCTGGAGATAAACAGCATGCATGAAGAGAAGGAAGGAAGAAAAATTGTTTAGGAGTTGATTCCTCAGAAATCTCTGGTGAAGGGAACACTATGCAATTATTATTTCAGACCACACTTGTATGTCTATACAGCGATATACTTATCCCATTGAAAGAGGCAGCACATCTAAACCATACATTAGAGGCTTCTCTTCTGCTCCATTCCACAGACTGAGTTATACCATTCTCTAGTCTCACTAGTGCCTCAATGCCACTCAAATCCATGAAAAGGAGGGGAGTGTTTCAAAAGAAGAGATACTGAGACAGTTGTAAAGTTGATCTCTAGACTATGCAAAATGGATGATTCGTGTTTATCTCTGCAGAATCAAGGAAATAAAGACATCCAGACTTGTAAAAAGGCATACATAAGTCTGCTTTGTGGAAAGAGAGACAGTCTCCAGATGCGTGGCAGTGAGCTTGCTGTTGGTCGCATGCAACTATGAATAGCTGTCAATGAAGGGTGTTGTTTTATAAGCACTTGGAAAGAGGAATCATGGCCACTTGGCACTGGTGTGCTAAAAACAAGTTTTGTCGATCTGCTCATGTTATTCCATTGCCAGCATTATGCGTGCCAGCTTAATGAGGGCAATGAAGTAGGCACGGTGCCCTTGGACTTCATCTAAGTATTTGACAAGATCTTTTATGATCTCCCATTGGAAGAGGTGAAGGCACATAGCCAAGTCAACAGAATACCACCGAAAGACAGTTTGTTAAAGAAGCTGTGTCAGGAGGGGAGGGAGACGGTGCAGGGAGTCCTGCAGCTCTGAGTGCTGCCCCGCCCCCACATGTGTATCAATGCTGGTAATAAAAGGACAGATCACACACTTTTCAGATTCTCAGAAGATGACACAAAGTTGGAAGGGAGCAGACTGGATGACAGAGTTGGGATTCAAGATGATCCCAACAGGCTGGAACAATGAGCCAAGGAAGATTACAATTGAATGGGAATGTGTCTAGGTGCCTGTGGTCGGGCCTATGTAATCCGATGATGAAGTCATGTGAGAAAAAACCAGGGAAATCCTGAACAGTGTTAATTCACAGAGGAGAGTAGGTGGTCAATGGCGCTGTGGAATGAGTGAATGGGGAAGGGTCGCTCCAACACAGTCCAGGTAACCTAAGCCCTCTGGCCCCATCAGTCCCTTCTAGGTCAGTGCTAGCTGCAGCCTCAGTAATTGTGTTGCAGTGCACACTGAAGCCATGAAGCTACATATTCCACTTCCTTCTGCATTGTTTTGGAGAAAGAAATTTATCCTAAATAACCACTTTCATTTTTTTCTACCATCTTTCTTCACATCACATTAAGTCAGTTCAGTTCCCTCTGCCCTCAAAATACATTTCCAAATTAAGGCAGGAAAGTAACACACTTTCATCTTTAATTTGTACTACTCTCCCTCTTTCTCCCCTCTTTACACCCATCTCCCTTTCTCCCCCTCTTCCTCCCCCTCCCCTACTCCCCCTCCCCCTCCCTTTCCCTCTCCTCTCTCTCTCTCTCTCTCTCTCCTTGCCCACACATATAGTCCTGTTAGGGAGAAATTGTTTTGTCAAACTATTTTCAAGCCTTCTTCTCGCAGAGTTTAAAACAGAAACAGAAAAAAAAACCTTGAGTGTTATGAAAATCTCCTATAAAATGTATCTCAATGAGATAGTAAGAGGTAGTATGGAGGGAAACTGAAGACAGAAAGAAAATGGAGAAAGAAATAAAGTAATTACACTTATGCTGGTCCTGTAGATAGTGATGAACATAAGAATGGGTGTCATTTCAAAGGGAGTAACACAAACAGAATGGTTATATACTATAGACACACATACACACACACACAGAAAGAGAGAGAGAGACTGAGACAGAGACAGAGAGACAGAGAGACAGAGAGGGCGACAGAGAGACAGAATCTATATGAAAGTTTATATACATAAACTCTCCCTATGAGGAATTTTAAAACGAGAGAAGAAGAGATGCATTATGCATTTATGTGCCAATTTAAAGGAGAAAGGAAAAGAAAGAGCAGATAGTTAAGAGGAGTGCTAGGAAAAGACCCACAGTAGATGGGTAGGTATTGCTGAGCATAGCAAGGACCAGGTTCAGACGGGAGCAAACAGGTCTGAGCCTGCTTTGTTTTAGATACTGTGCTTGGTGCATGGTCTCCAGGACTCAAGTGTCTCTGGACTTTCCACAGTTTTATCGTCTTTAAATGAAAAGCATGAAGATATAATAAGCCCAGATTTCCACAGATACAGTGCCCATTCTGGTGGTACAGTGAAGACTGGCTCCCAACCCTAGGAAAGATGAAAGCTAACGGCAGAGGAAGATGTGAGGCCAGTGAGCCTGATTGTTACTTAACCACAGAGGAAGCAGAGGCACTGTGGAGTTCTGAAGTCTTAGGGGAGGGGCACAGCCAAGAGGAGGCAGGACCTGAGAACAAGAAGAGAAAGAAGAGAGGAAATGGAAGAAATCTGAGAGTGGGCAGAGCCCATCTGGGGTTGTGATGGGGTGAAAGAGGTGCTAGCTTCTTCACCAAGCATTTTGTTATTTTGTTTGGTTTTTTGTGTATTTGTTTTTTTTTTTTGATAGTAGGCAGGGTTTGTTTTTTTTTTTTTTTCTTGTTTTTGTTTTTTAAACAATCCTGGCTGTCCTGGAACTCACTCTGTAGACCAGGCTAGCCTCAATCTCAACTCACAGAGCTCCCACTGGCTCTGCCTCAGGGGTGCTGGGATTAAAGGTGTACAGTGCTACATCTACTTCTTCAAAAGCTCACCCCCTCACCAAATCCACTCATCTCCCCTTTTGGAACACTTCTCTTCCCTCTCCCTCCCCTCTCCCTTCCCGCCCTTCTTGGAACACTCCTTGGGTTTCTCTCAATCACCCTGATTCATTGTCCACATCAGAGTTGAAGACTAGAATTTAAAACCAAGAATAAAAAGTGCTATCACATATCAATGGCAAAGGAATGACATTTATGCCTCTTATCAGCTCTAATGATGTGTTTGTTTAAACATCAGTTTCCTTGTTTATTTTCTCATTACCACCCAGCAATAAAACAGTGTTTGCTTGATCTTCACATGGAAGTGTTAACTGAGTATCTATTGCTTTTTAAAGCCAGGATCCACAAAACAGCCTGGGTGTTTATATAGAAGGATAGTCTCAAGCATGTCTGCAACTCAACTATCCTTTCAACTTGCAAAACAGTCATCTCTCAAATAAATGGCACACAAATCCCCCCGCCCCTGCTTCCTTGACAGTACTGCCCTGTTTTTTGTATTATCTGGAGCTGAGTTGCATCTTTAGCAATGATTTCCACATTACAAATATCAGTGCATCTGTCTTATTTCCTGCAGGGCTCTTTCCTTGTTACTGAATCAAGTCATGTTTATTAAATATACACCATATGACCTCTGGGCCCTGTGTTGGGTAATGGGAAGATACCAATACTTGTTATATAACAAGAAATTCTAATATTTATAGCACTCACACTGCACGCCAGACACTGTGTTGATATTTTGCCTCAATCATTTTATCCAGGCTGCCCACCCTCATCACTCTTATTGTCTAAAAGAGAAGATGCAAGGCAGAGGTCTGGGTAGAAGGCTGATGCTAGCCTTTACCTTAATGTACTTCCTCAGTGCATCACAACCCAAATGCCTCGCCTTTTCCAGCACCTCCAACAGCTTTCATCAGTATTTGATCAAAGCCCGAGCTGAGCCGATGGGAGACAGGAGGACTGTGCTCGGTCCCTCTCCGACTTCGTTTATCTTGCGTGACCATACCATGTTTGAATATTGGAGTACTCTCCAGCTCTGTCTTGTCTTGGTTTCCATGTCATTAGACTTGAGCTATGTGTTATATGTCGTCTTCTAATTGACACATATTTATTGTACATATTTACGTATTTATGGAGTAGACTGCGACACGTTTATACCTGTATGTGCCCACACATCATGTGTGATGGTGAGATCTGGGTTTATTTCTTTTAACATTTTTCTTATTTTATTTTATGTGTATGGGTGCTATGTCCCCATGTGTGACCGTGCTTCCTGGAAGTGTGGTATGCTCAGAGGCCAGAAGAGAGCACCGGGTTCCCTGGACTGGAGTTAGAGACAGCTGTGAGCTGCCATATGGATGCTGGGAATGGAACTGGGTTCCCCGGAAGAGCAGCCAGTGCTCTTTAACTACTGAGCCACCTCTCCATCACCTCAGTTCTTTTCTTCATGTTGAAGATGTTCAGAGTACTAGCTGTAAAACTGTGTTTTAGAACAGTACAGTTTACTGTGCGAAACCACACAGCTTGCTGAAACGCTCCTTCGGCTGTGGTAAAGCACACGGACACTTACTTCTCCTTAACTGCGTGTGACCTGGATTGCCACTATGTTCTGTCCTCCTTCACGGTCCCCAGCTCTGGGAGTCACCATTCTTCTCTCTGTTAGCTCCATCATCACGCTCTTCATGGATATCCCTTTGTATCATGGGGGACCTGGTGTCAGTGTGTCACCTCTTAGTGCTAGTTTCATTCTCTTTAGTAAAGTGGTGTCCATGTTTCTCTGGTATAAAACTATCATTTTCCATTTGAAATTAACCTATGGGAAACTACCTTGAGACTGTAAATATTCTGATCTCCATGAGGCTGTTCACCAATGTATTTTGTATTCATTGATGGTATTCGCCAGAGTCAGTGATAACCCCAGTAGTTACAGAAGGATGAGCTTCTTGCTTTCTTGGTCTTTTCCATTTGCATCCTACTCCCATGCAGAGCCTCCACTACTCTCTTTCCTGTTTATAAACGCTCATTTATTCAGTACCTCTATAGGTTTGTTGTTACTAATTTTGATGTTCAAAATGTCCTGCATTTGGCCAGTAAGGATTTCTTCAAGCTGGCATGTCCTTCCTTTGGACCCAACTCTAGCACTTAGCTGAACATATCCTTACTTTCTGGCCCAATCAGGTATTTGGCGTCATTCATTTTTGTACTTCTGATAGCCTAGCCCTATGATCAGACAGTTCTCCAAAAAACTGTCCATCTCCCAGTGTCCTTTAGGAATGGAACTGGTTTACCAAAATCTTGAAATGGAAAGCCCTTTAGTGAACTTAAACCAGTTGCTTTCCTAGCCCTTAGGCCACTCCACCCCAGGCACTAACAAATGAATGTCAGAGGAGGCAGCTGACGCATTTTCATTCATTATGTATGCCTTTTTTCATTCACATGCCAACCCCTGCCACCAAACCCACACTGATACAGAGCAGATGGAGAAGACCCAGGCGTTTCCACCATGGAGGGGCCAGGGTATGGACATGCTAGTCCTGACCTCTGCTCTCCAGGAAAGCAGGAACTATCTTGGAGAGGAAGACTTCTACACCTTGTATACTTCTGCTTATAATTTTCCTCAAGAAGCTCTAAAGGGGATTGAGATGTTACTGCCTTCATCGTGTTTGCAGCAGGCTGGAGCTGTGCCAAGTCTGATGAGCAGTGGGTTTTCACTGCACCAGCTTGCTAGACCCTCTGTCCTCCCTCCAGTTCAGACAGCTGGAGAGAGTGATGCATATGAGTAGCCACTATCCCCACCCTCCTTACCCCAACCTCCTTCCTAACTCTGGCCTAAGCACCCGGAAGATTCTGTGTGCATTGTAGTTGTTTACAGTCAGACACTGAGGTTGAGACCAAATACAATATTCTCATTCCTCAAGGGAATGGCCAGCAGGCCTGCCTTTTCTCCCTCCTGATATTTACTTAATCCATGCCCCGAAGTGAGGCAGAGATAAGGGCTCTGGCTAATGCTGGTGTTTCTGGCAATGGGCATGCTTCTCCTGGCACACACCCTGCCCCTGGATATTTGAGGTTGGGCAGAGCTGTTCATTGTAAATTGCAGGTGGTAGGTTTTAATGAACAAGAAAACCACGAAGCTCATTCTTGGCATTTGTCATTTTCACTTTCAAATCTACCATTTAAATATTTGTATTTAAACATTTGTATCTCAGAGGATACAAATGTTGTATAAACTTGCTCCTCAACAGAACTCCTCACCAAAAACTTGTTTTTCTAGAAGTTAGCATTAGGGTCTCTTAGCAAGATGAATTGTCTTTCGTACATTATTTTCCTTATGATTAGAAAAATGAAATAAAACAACACAAGCAAAACACCCAAATCCCTTTCTTTGGTTTTACATTCAGATTAAGTGTTCTGTCTTTTACAATCTCAACCGGAGAACAATGTGTTGGGCATGTGTCTGATATTCTAGAGCTCATTTAAATCCACTGTGTGTTTGAAACATAGCCGTATGCGGAAACACTTACACAAACTGTGGTCACAGAACAGTACCCCCCCCCCCCCCCAAATCCACTGTGTGTTTGAAACTCAGCCATATGTGGAAACACTTATACAAACTGTGGTAACAGAACAGCTCCCCCCCCCCCCAGCCCCCAACACACACAACATAACTTTCCTTTCTGCCAAGAAGTTTTTTGGCAGTTTTTAAAAGGTTCACTCTATTAAAAATGTTATAGACCAAATGGTTCTGTGATTGGCTTGACGGGGCCACTAACTTGAGCCACGGGAGGGATGGCTGCAGAAGTCAATGTCTCGTTTCCTTACACAGAGGATTGTTGTTAATGGTCAGACACTGCTCCAGAGAACAGTCATGTGTGAAGTTCATAAAAAGGGAATCAGATACTGAGATAACGTTATTTATCTCAAACAAAGCCATTCAAAGTGAGGAGCCTGGCTTCCTACACCCTGGTATTTTAGCATGCCATCTCCCCCTGTTTATGAGATTGTTGGTGGCACTGTGTGCCTCGAGGCAGTGCAGAGGACTTTGTGAAAAGCCGTGCAGTCACCAGCTTTTCTCTTGCGGTCTATCATTCTGACACGACATTCCTTTCATCTGGCTTTGTTTCCAAAATATGTGCATGCAAATAACCAGAGGACACACCAAGTGCTGCTTTAAAATAGACAGTTACCAAATTCAATCCATACTTCTACATTTGTGTTTTCTTTTCTCTCCACTCTAGAACAAGAAACTCCTTTATGAGAAGCTGAAGGGAGGACAGAGGCGGAAGCGGAGGGTAGGTCACACGGGGACCTGGGTGTTTCTGGGATCTTTAGTGTTTCTGAGAGGGGCAACTGAAACATTTGGTTTGGGGGAAATAGAAGAATCTTTTCTGATGCAATTGCAAAGACTAGAACAGAAGTCGTATATGGCAGGGGCCACACCCAGCATATATACCCTTGGTTTCTGGGCTGGTCTCCTCCCTGGGTTTTAGGGGTGTTACATGAAAATCATGCAACACTCATTACTTCCGTGCTGGCCAGCAACCATCAAGAGTAGTTTCAATAGGTAGAACAGACTCCTACCCATGCAGGGGAGGAGTATGCAGGGAAGCTATTCGGGGATGACTTTCCCCATATATTCTGTAAGGAAATGGCTCACACATCTGCATCCATTATGCAAATCACAAGACAGAAACCAGGAAGTGTGAAAGTGTATACTGCAGATCATAATTTTGAATTTCTTCTACATAATTTTTTTCCTACTATCCTAGCCAGGCTAGTATGGTATGCATTTCACTCATCTCACTTCCTGACTGCCTAGTCTGGTACAGCCTTTGTTCGTTCTCATTGTAGGGTCGTCCAAGATGGACCTTTGGCCTCTGTGTTGTGCATTTTGCCACTAATATGGTATTGCCTGGTATAAATCTGAATGTCAAGGTTGCATTGAGTTTCCAGTGCATGTTTATAGACCTCAGACTAAAAGTGCTCAATATCCATCCTGCTAATCTACTGGTACACTCTTTTATCCGACCAAACAGGAGGGGTAAAAACTTTGCTATTGCCTAGTAAAGTACTACCATAGTAATTGTGTTAGTTAAAATATACAAACCAACCCAAGGCCACTGACCATTTCTTTGGAATTGCAAGTACACGGATTTTGGGGAAAATTGGGTAGATTCCCAATTTTGGGTAGATTAGTGGCAATTTTGGCCCATCTGAAGAGCTTGGCCAAGTACAATCAGAAAATGCTTTAAGTGTGGGGTTTATGGCCTTGGTATTAATCATAAGACCCATGGGTTGCTTGACAAACACAAATACACAGGCAATTTCCTATGGAAGAAGCAGAAAACTGTTACATCTGGAAGCAGATCTTCTTTGGGAGAATGAACAGGGTTATTAGGGTTTTTCTTGGTGATTACAGCTTCCAATGGCACATGGTGACAGGAAGGGTGTAATGCGTTCTTGAGAGAACATCAAGAAATTCTATTCTAGGAGCTCAGAATACACATAATTTACCAGGAAGATGGCTTGAATATCTCCCCATGGTACAAGGACATTTCCAAATAAGACCAATTACTGACCCCAAATGAGTAACTTAGCATGCAGCTTTAATTGTCTCTACTTGCTGGTCCACCACACCTTCTGCCTGGACTCTGAGGAGCTTAGGTTAACTGTAGGTCACATTTCCATGAGACTAGTAATTACCAAAATTCAAAATTCTGGCTAAGACATATAAAGGACTTTTACTTTGGCATCAACTTCTTCCACATAGACAAGGCTTGGAATTTAAGGAAAGAAGGGTCACTGTGACCATGGGGTGTCAGTTCTTCTCAGATATCTCCAAAGCCTAATTTCATTGCTTTTGCCCTGGGCCACTGTAGACTGATGGGCAAACACAACTTTCCTTTCACACCACCACGTCTCAACTGCTGTTCCCTTCTTGAAGACCTTAACCACCTTCTCTGCAGCATGAATCAATATAAAGAAATCATAGCTCAGGTATTTGAAGAACTAAAGGTTACTCTGGTGAAGCTCACTATCTACTGAGGATTTGAAAAGGGCAACAAGCAAGGGTCTATCCAAGCTGTCCTTCCAGTTCTCAGATGAATAATGATCACGCGTAACCTACCCAATAATGACCATACATAGATAAGTATTGTGAGTTCTTTGGGACACACTTAAAGTACTTAATTCATAATTGAACATCAATCTGAAACGAAAGAGGCTCAACTCTGGTGTCTCCCTCTTCCCCTTTCCTCACAGAAATTTTCTGGGATTAGACAGCCCATTTTGCACGGAAATTTTAGCCTGTCTCCCACCATGGAAGTTTCTTAGCAAGGGGACTGATCCCTAAAGTTACAACCAAAGCCCCAGGTCATTTTCTGTGGCTTTTAAACTCACTCCAGAGCATTTGAGTTCCTGAGTGCTTCATGTATAAAAGATCAGTGTACTTTTAAGAGATTTTGAGAATATTTTAACTCTGTAGCTATATCTTGATACAATTGAAAAACCACTAGTTATCTTAAACAGTTTATTAGTTACTTAGTCCCAAGTTGGGAAATATCTCATATTATCTTTTAACATATGAGAATTTTAAGAATTAATGTTACAAAACATAAAAATATTTCTGGTATTGATATACTTTTTATTTTTTTAAAGATTTGTTTATTATATGCACAGTATTCTGCCTGCATGCCAGAAGAGGGCACCAAATCTCATTATAGATGGTTATAAGCTACCATGTGGCTGTTGGGAAGGGGACTTAGGATTTTTGAGCCATCTTTCCAGCCCTAAACATACTTTTTCTAAGTATGCTAAGTCTGTTGACAATTTACAAAAGAGTACTATTTTGAATACTTTAAGGATGAATATGTTTTTGTGACATGCCTTTTTCCAAATATGTAAAGACTCCATTCACTTTGTAATCTTCACCTTATTTGTGAGTCATCTCTGCAGAGTGGCTGGGTCCTTTCTGATTCACATGTTCATGCATCAGAATGTGAAGACCACTGATTAGGGCCACTCTGGTGCTCCATCCCAAGTCTTTTGGAACATGCCTGATCACCTTTCAAGAGAGTCATGCAGGCCAGGCCCACCTGAGAATTGTATCCGTTTGTTCATGGGCACTTGGAATTGCAATAGGATTACTCCTCATTTGTAACCTCAGCCTATTTCTTATATTTCTGTTCCATCGCTGGAAGGCAACTTCAACAAACAAATACCTTCCAAAACATTCAAATTTTTTTTTCCTGTTCACTAAAGACTATGGTGCAAAGCTCTGGTTACCAGTTCAAATCCAAACCTCAAAAAAAAATTGATATTATTAGAGAAGCAATGGAAACTCTTTGACTCATTCAGAACATCAACAGATGAAAGAGATTCCAGAATATGAAGGACTGAATAAAACACGAAGGCCATTGGATGGCTGTGTGTTTTAGTTTACTTTTTGGGTTTGACTGAGGGACAGTTGGAAGTGATCGCTGGAGTCTTTAATGAACTGTTAAACAGAATCCTTGCATAGAAGAGTTGTAGCCATGGGATGACCTACTGCCAGTCTTAGAATACTAATTCCTACTTGGTTCGGTTTGTCTTTTCTTTTGAAAATGCTTTTCTGTAAGAGTAATTAATGCATTTCAGAATCTCACTCCCACTGCAATAGGACCATAGACTAATCATTTTCTTTCACATGACACTCGGTAACTAAATTAATGGTAAGACTTTCCCAGTTCACCCCAAACTTTTAACTAAATATAACAATAAAAAGATTATATTGCATTTGATCAAGAACACTATGGCTATATGAAAGACACTATTAGTAACATCTGTCAGTGAGACTGTGCACTGTACTGAGGGACTAACCGGCTCAAAAGTGTAAGTGCTATGTGATCTTTTTGTTAACCCAACAGTCACAAAACAATTCTCATTCACTTATGCGAAGGCTCTGTATCTGAAGTTCTCATGTAATGCTAAACATATTTTTTTTTTCAGAGTGTCAATCCCTATCTACAAGGAAAGAGGTTGGACAATGTTGTGGCAAAGAAATCTGTCCCTCACTTCTCAGAAGAGGAGAAAGAACCAGAATAAAGAGAAGACAGTAGGTGGAAACCCATACAATGCTTATGTGCATGTTCATAGAGCCCATGAGTGACAGCATGCATTTTACATATTTATGGATGGAAAGCAGCTGTCCTTGCCTCCATACCAATGCCTGTGCTTTCTGCTAAATTAGAATAAAAGCTCCTTCTCTTTTGGGGATTTTTTTGATGTGGATCTGCAAGAAACATTACAATTAAAATGTATATGTCAAGTATAATAAAAACACGGATATGAAATACTCAGATTTCTTGCAGTTTTGGGTTGTGCTGTTTGGGCCAAGTCTGTAAAAAGCTAGCATTTGATTTTGATTATGTAGAGTATCTAGCCCTTGGGCCTTGTTACACACCAATAAAGAAGTTTGTACTCAAGGGGAGGGGCTGACACATCTCACTCTACTGCTTCTTAATAAATGTATGTGCGAGCATTGGCTTGGGAAGTTTTTTCTTTTTATATAACAGTATAAAATCAATTTCTTTGCTTAATAGAGCGAGGTGACTTGCAGAAGTATCTAATTTTAGTGCTAATGCTATGAAGTCAATAGGGAAGGTGTGATCTCATTTCACATGTGTTAGAACTGAGAATACTCAACACATGATGGGAATAATCATCAAAACCCAGAACGGAAACACCCCCTCCCAAGTGTGTGTGTGTGTGTGTGTGTGTGTGTGTGTGTGTGTGTGTGAAAAATGCTATAAATTTTAAAGGACTTAAGAGAAATATAAACCAAATGAAACACACATAGGTTTTTCTTTGTTTTCTGATTCAAGTTAAAAACAAATCTATACTGTCAGTCTGACAAGTGTGAGTAGTGGCTGAATATTTGGTGCTATTTAGTTGCTGCAAAGTTTTATGAAATTTTTGAAAGGGCCCTTGTGTCTTGGAGATGTCTTCTGAACTTTGTGCAGGTGGGGAGGGATAGGGAGAACCTTGGGATTTCGATGAGTCTGATTAGCTGTATTGATAGCTGTTGAAGCTGGGTCCCATGTACATGAGGACTTCCTGTACTTCTACCTCTCTGCTTCAATAGGCTTGAAAATTTTCTACGTTAGCCACAGAGGTGAGGCTCAACAGTAAGACCAACTTATGGTGAGCACTGGTCGGGAAATGTAGCAAATAAAGTAGAAATCTTGATGCATAGAGATATGAAGAGTGAATGTAGAATATTTCCCCTGACCACGGTGGAAGAATGTGCCACAGGACTCTATGGGGAGAAAATTTGTTTGGGGATAGGTAGGATGAGTTGGGTAGAGGGGAGGGGCCAGAGTGTCTGGGCAGAAAAGAGATTTTCATAGAAGAGGAAGGAAACTTAGAGAGGACTACAGTAGACTAATAGACTTGAAAGGGATGTGCTCTTCCAGGTGGGGCCTGGACCACATCCACAGCAAATGCATTCATTGAATTTCCTTGGCTGAGAAGGGGCATTACCACCCATCAGTCTTTCCATAGTGCTACAGCCAAGGATCTTTGAAGTTAGGAAGGTGGTTGTAGTCAGCCCAAGGACATTTGGGGAACAAAAGGAGAACATGTTTGGCACAGTAGGCATAAGTAAAGCATATGGTGCAGGAACTGTCAGCATCGCCCTGATTGAACTCTGTGGGTACCAGCTCACTGGAGGCCCCTGGAGGGCATGAGGGCTGTAGCCCCAGAGGATGATACAATGGGGCCATTCTAGAAGAGGATTTCTTCTGTGATTGCTACTGGGGTGGGGGGAGTAGAGAATTGTTCAATGTTATCTGTTGTATGTCTTGTCACTGAAGCTACTCTTCACTCCTGCCACATGATTCATTAGGCTGAGTCTTCAAGAAATAACTATTCAAAATATATTTGCCACTATAATCCAGAATATTTCAGAATACCGAGAATTCCTGAAAGGATCAGTTCTGAGCTTGAAACATTTCTACCAGGGAACTCAGGTTTTATTAGTATAGTGAAGCTATCTGGAGGTGATATGATCTTGGAAAATTGGATTAATCTTCCATCCCACCATGACTGCCACACAAGTAGCAGCATGACCAGACACCCCACATCTTCTGACCACCCTGGAACAGGAAGTGTGCTCCTTCAGTAAGCCTACATGTGCCTACGGAGTGCAGCTCGCACTGGCTAAGGATCTGAGGATCATGTATCTCCAGGCATCTGCTATATACAACACATAGCAAATCACTAAGGTGCATGGAACACACAGGGACCAGGAAGCTGGAAAAGGTGGGGTGGGGAGAATTGGGGGGGGCTAATCAAGAAATTCTAATAAGACTACGAGTTCTGGAAACTGTCCTCCCAGGATAAAGTTAAGTGCTGGCAGACAGGAGGTAAGTGTGGAGTGGCATGGTTGATCATTAGTCCCACTACTCGGAAGGCTGGGAGGCTGCTGAGGCTGAACAGCAGAGCAAGAGGAAGGAGAGTAGTGAACTGGGTTTATTGATCAGCGCTGTTTCAGGGGTCTCTTCATACAGCAACATAGAGAATACTCTCCACATTTAGTATGCATTTGTGGGAGACCCTACTAAAAGATGTGAGGAATGCCGCAGCGACTACTTAGACAAGAGACTAAACAACTTACTTTCATTCTCAGGAAGGAAATTCTGAAGTGTCTGCTACTAAGCCAATTATATGCTTGAAAAATTATTAAAGATATAAAAAAAGAACCAGGATGCATTTCAAACACTGAGTGCAGGGAATGTTCCCGTGGGTTGCTGCTACTTCATGAGGAACAGCTCTTCCATTGGGTGGGTCAGCTTGCTCCTTGCTGACTGCACAGCAGCAGCATTGGAGAGCAGTGGCTAACACAGATGCTATTCTGAGGTCTCTGAAGGTCAAATTTGTTGTTCTGTTTCACTTTTGTAATAGTGATGTGATGATAAAACTCTAGACATAGAGCCTTTCCCTGCTTCTGTATAGACTGTAGTATGCTCAGAATGGGGGTTACTATGACATCCTGCCCAATCTTACACCAGCTCATCAACCCAGCCCCATATTCTTGTCATTCTAAATTGATTAGTAATAGATTCCTGAACATGGAGTTAGGTTATAGAAAGCAGTGTGATCAGGCATACATACACATAAAATACAAATAAATTAATCTTAAAAAATAAATACAGGCATGTTACACACTATAAGTTATCCTAGGACAGTAGGATTTTTAACGTGTATTTATACATTTGAGGAGAGCCCATGACTGTGCCTCACAGTATTTTTGTCTCCACTCCATAAGGCAACACACTGCTCCAAACACAGAAGACGCTGGCATTACAAAAAGCTTTCATTGGGCACCCGGTTTGTTACAATGGGAGTAACTGGAACATCTCTGTTAGGTGATATAATTCACCCAAGTGTTTCATGAGCTGAGACTGTGCCATGAGAGACACAGAACGATTTATGATCCCAGATATTCAGTGTAGAGTATCAGATGTAGAAGTCATAGATGAAAAAAAGAGAAGTGTAAAAAAGACTCAGAGAAAGAGAAGTTTAGTTTGGCATGGTGACTTACACCTGTAATCCCGTGAGGTTGGTCTGGGCTACAGTGTGAGACCCAATCACAAAAAACAAGCAAACAAAAGAGACAAAGAGAAGCAGGTGGAGTGGGAGGAGAGAGGCAGCCTACACACAAGAAGTACATCAGGAAAGAATGGAATGCTTGTGATGGGTTAGACAAATGCAGGTGTTAAGAGCTCGGTTCCCGTGTGTCCTGTTATTGGGAAGTGACTCAGTCTTTAATAGGCAAAGGCCTCATGGGAAAGTTTCAAATCATTGAGGATATGCCCTCAAGGAAGCTCTCCATCCCCTCTCTTTTGCTTCTTGGTCATGCTCTGCCACACCCTCCTATCATGACAAGCTGCTAACAGCAAGACAGTGAGTAGAACCAGTCAATGGGTAAAGTGTCTGAAGAGTGAATCTTTTCTCTTTGTAACTTATTTCTTCCAGTATTCCTTACAATGATAGAAAGATTATCCTCAAAGCCAGGAGAGACATGGATAGTTGAATATTTTAACATGTGCAAAATTATGAGAGGAACAGGGTCTGCATCCTAAACCAATAGGGTGGAGATTCTGGGAAGGGGGAAATCTGGTCTATGAGAAGACGGTCAGGATTTTCTTGAAATCAGCGGTTTTAAAAAAATCATTGTCTTACTTCAGATCAGTGTTCCAGCCATTTTTACCTTTTCTCTGTCAGCATCCTTTTCTGCATAATAATGTCAAAACCGGCTACATTTCCACTAGTGCCTTAAGTTTTGAACACCCACTACCTGTCTGCTGCACAGCGCCTGTTCACTTGCTCTCTTTGCCTCAGTCAACAGTTATAGCTCCTTGACGCCATCGACTCTGTCTTGTCTTTCTTTTTAGCCTGACATCTTCCAGAGAGCTTTCCAAAAGCATACCTGGGTGCCAAATGAATGGATGTTAAGGAATGTTTTGAAAAACTTATAAAAGCTTCATCTTGGCATACGTATAAAGAAGGATGGGCTCCAGAGCTCAGTGGATAAAATGCTTACCCAGAAACATAAAAACATGACTTTAATTCCAAGGCCACAGTTAAGAGGCCAAGAATGGTGACATGCTTGCAATTCCGGTACCATACAGGTGAATATATACAGTTCCCTGGGGCTTGTGGGCCAGCCAGCTGAGAGTAATTGGTCAGTAAGTGACTCTGTCTCAAAACCAAAACCAAACCAAACAAACAAATGAAAAGTGAGGTCTGGATGGCAGAGCCACCTCGCTCAGTAAGAAGCATGTGCTGCACAAGCCCGGAGACCTCAGTTCAGGTTCTCAGCTCCGACGGAAAAGCAGATGTTGGGGACTCTGAAACCCCAGACTGGACCGGTGCCACTTCAATTCCTAAAGTTCATTGTCTAGTCACTTTAGCCAGTCAGTGAGCTCTGGGACCATTGAACGTCCCTACCTCAGAAAATGAGGGATACAGAAAGACAAACTTCAACCTCACACACACACCAGCACACATGTGCACACACACATACAAACACATATACATATATATACCACACATACACACATATATTCACATGTGCATCTTTATACATAGGAACACACACACACACACACACACACACACACAAATACATCCCACAAAAAGAAATAAGTGTGCTATGACCTTTAAGACTTTCGGCATGATTCTCAGGCTTTTCTGGGAGGGACCCCAGCAGAGGCAAATGCTTTTCTTTCAAAAGTCACTGTCCTACGATAACACATTTAAGGCAGAAGTGCAGAAGTCCATCTAGACTCCTCCATTTGCTGCATTTCAAGGATAGCTGAGCACCAGTGTATGGTGAGTAGGGTAATAAACCTGCTCTTCATGATAGCTGCTCTGAAGCAAGCACTGGATTCCACTATGGGTTTTCATTAGTTGGTGCCCCTCTGACCATGGGATACCCCATAGCCAAATGGGCAGCATGTAGGGCATGTGCCAGCCCTTAACTTGTATCCAGCACTACAGCAATAGCCTTAGGAATGACTAGAGAGAGACTTGGGAAGAGTTGGCCAATCAGTGGTGGGCCTAATTGGAGGATTGGGGGAGCATTGCAAAGAGCGGTCAGGGAGTGGACATTCTGGGGCATTGTTCTGTATCTGCCTGGAAGCCAGATATACCTAACTAGAACTATATCTTTTAGGCGTAGCATTAAATCACAGGAGGCCTGGGTTTCCCCACAGCTTGGGTGTAGCTTGGTTCAGGCTTTTTCTTTCAAGCCGTCATCTCAGTTTTCTAAAGAAGAAAAGAGGCTTTATCTAAACTTAGTTAGCAAGATGTTTTCACAAAACAAATTTCTTTGCCCAAAAGTCTAGCGAGAAAACAAGGACCACAAAAACGTCGTCCTAGATGTGCAGGGAAAGCTGAATTGATGACAAGAACAGACGGATCCATGGAGAAAGGTGACAAGAGTTGTGTGTTTGTTTGTTGTTTGCTTGTTTTGGGTGAGCATTGTTACACCTCGGCTTCTTAAGTTCAGCATCAAAGGAGGGTATTGTGATGATTCTAGTAGAAAATGCCCTGGAATTTGGGATTTGAAACATATGAACTTAGATGCTGTAAAGAAAATCTCTCCAGAATTGCTACCCTCCTTTAAAGACCCAAGAAGTGCAAAACATGTTAACAAAATCCACTTTGCCACCACAGCAGTCCCCCATAAGCAGGGCCTCAGATGATTTGTTCATCGTTTGTTGTTACTTTCCTTGCCACAACATTTTACATATTCATTAAGTAGTTATTATCAAGACATATTCTAGGTACTCTTATATACTGAGCCCTCTTCTGGGACGGGGAGGCTGTCCTAGTATGATTTCTGTGGCTGTGATAAAGCACTATGACCAACAGCAAACTGGGGAGAAAGGGAATTACTTGGCTTATGCTTCCAGGTCCTGGTCCATCAGTGAGGGAAGCTGAGTAGGAACTGGAGGAAGAACCATGGAGGGATGCTGCTTTCCTGATCATCTCACTAGGCTTCTTACACAGCCCAGGCCCACTTGCCCCGGGTGCTGCCCACCATGGTCTGGGTCACACATTAATCACCATTCAAACCAACCTCTCACAGACATAACCACAGGCTACTCTGATCTGAGCAATTCCTCATTGGAGGTTTCTTCTTCCCAGGTGGCTCTAAGTTGTGCCAAATTGACAATAAAAACTAACCAGTGCAGAATCTTCTGCAAAAAAAAAAAATGTATAAAATAGGGGTTCTTACATGGTGAGCAAAAAGATGCCCAATGGTCTACTTGCACTGAATCTTGCATCTCTGTAGGTGAACGAAGCAGTTAGACACAAAAAATTTTAAGTAGAGCTACACTGACCCTGAGTTTTATGATTCATAGTTTGTATAACTTAGAAGTGGAGAGCTTTCAGCTCATGGAATCTTCTTTCATATGAAAAATAAATGGGCATGGCCACACCTACCTCATGAAATTAATGTGAAGGTAAATTCCATGCAAGAATCAATTCTCACTCTAGGACATCCCTAGATGAAAGGACTTCACTGTGAGGTATTAGGTGCTTGCAGAACTACTGGAAGATGTTGTGAAGCACAGAACGGGGATCCATGGCCAGGTCACTTCAAGGTCACTGGCATTGCTGGAATCTACAGGTCAGGAAGCAGAGGCTGGTGTCACTGCCCTGGCCACAACATTCAGGCTGATGCATGACACCACAAAGCCATTGTCTGGGCAGCAGAATGCTATCTTGTCTGCAGCTAAGGTCTCTGATAACAGCCGTAGCAACTGCAGAGAAGTGTTTTCTCTCTTCCACCTTCAGAGGATACTGTGGATATGCATATTATTTGGTGCTCTGGTTTGCCTCCAGATTCCTGACTGGCAACTATCATTTATATTTTCCATGTAGAGGTAGCCAAACTATTGGTAACTTGACTGTTCTGTCAAGAGCCAATGCATTGCCCAGTTATACTGATCTCAGGCTAGCCATTAATCCACTTTACTTAACAGCTTAAAGGAGAAAGGTGTGATTTTGGAAATTTAAAGATTATTTTTTCCAGTCTTCTTGTCTGATAAAATAAGAAGGCTTACTCTAAAGAAAATAAGTGATTGTAGCACAGACACACATCAAGCTTAAGCTGTGCATGGATTTTGATGTAGACATCATTCCCTCCTGCCTGGGATTCACAATGGCATTAACGAAAGCGATGGCCATGGAGGTGTGTCTCTGCAATCTTTTATTATGCTTTGGTCTTATTTTGATTGCTTTTTAGATTAGGCAGCTAGTAAACTTAATATCCCAAATGTTAGGAACTTTTCAACTTAAGTGATGTTTTTTTTCCAGTGTTGGCTAGAGGAATAATCTATCATATTGAGATGGACCAGTTGTCCAAGAAAACTCAAATTATTTTAAAACTAGCCACTAATAATCAGGGAGGGAAGTAATTATTATTTTTTGTAATACCAGATGAACTTAGGGACTGACAGGGGACCAAAAAAAAAGACAGATGGAAAATGAAGAGATGCCCAAATATTCTATTTTACCCACTACCAATAGGCCATGAAGAATTTCCCAAATCACTTTTTACATATGTCTTGACTGTTGATTCATCAAAGATGTCTTTAATAGATTCACAACTCAAACCACATTGCAGAATTTTTGTTAAGGAAAAGAGGGAACTAAAGGTGTAAATGTAGGATTTCTTCTGCTTTGGCAATTGGTTTAATCGAGGATACCATCAGCAGCTTATACTACGTTAATATGCACACAAGCAAAAGCTGCAACTTTCTCATATGACATGAGATCAGATACTCTGTGTGCAGGGCATAATCCACTATCCATCCTAAGAGAAGGGGAAATTTTGGTTATAATCAGTGAATACATAACAGAGCAAACAGATTTTTCAAGAGGCAAAGTATTTTTTGTTCCCAATTATTTATATCTATCTATCTATCTATCTATCTATCTATCTATCTATCTATCTATCTATCTTTATATCTATATCTATTGGTAAATAGATATAGATATAGGTATAGGTTTAGGTATAGGTATAGGTATAGATATGTGTGTTTGTATGTATGTATATGTGTATGTGTATATGTATATATATGGAACAATTTAAACATTTTCCCATTTAAACAATATATTTTTATCACCACTATTTTAATACATATCTTTCTTTTTTTACAATTTTATTTTACTTTGTCCCAGACTTTCTGGGTTTCTTATGAGAAAAGAAGCAGAGTTCATTTAAAACACTCTTGTTTATGATGGATGAAACCACAAGTCTTTTGTGATCTTAACTCACGCAGAGGAAGATAATTTGAACTTCAGAGTATTTTGTGTTTGGAGAGAAAGCACACCAAGGAGAATGGGCTCTTTTCGATGCATTGTATTACAGGAAGGAAAAGATCAAGGAAGAGTTGGTCTTAAAAATGTCAAAATATGAGAATTTGATGGGAAGAAAGAAGGAAAACAGAGCAGTTGGAAATGCAAAGATAAAAGAGCTGGATCCAGACATGTCTATGTAATTTCCCAGAAATGGAAATCGTACTAGCAATTTGGAAAGAGATATGGAGAAGCAATATACATTAACTGTTGAGTGTTTCTTTAGCAGTGAAGGGTTTTAGAACACATGGCGTAATGGGCTCATGACTCATCTACATATGGGCTTGTCCTTGGTGACTGATGAAGGGAGATGCAAAGTTTCATAAGGAATTAAACATGGAAGAGGAAGCTAAATCCTTTTTCTAGGAAGGAAAAAAAAGCCTTCTAGGAGGCTTCTGGGTCATCAGCAGAGTGCTAACTAACTCAACCAATTAAAGTCATGTTGAGGTAGATCACACATGCAGGGCTTTTTAATGTTCCAAAGTGCGTTATCTGGGCATCCCTGCCCCTGTTTTCCTGATGACCCAGGAGTTGACTTGTCAGAAGCTGTTCAAGTAGCTGGTAGTTGAGCCCAGGTGCAAATCAAATTCTTTCCACCACATGAGTGATGCTCAAAAGCTGGCTGCTTATCAAAATCATTTGGAAAGCTGTGTAAAAATACAGATTCTTGGGCCTCAGCCCAGGAAATTCTGATTCAGTAGTCTAGAGAATGCTTTGAGAATCTTTTTCTTTTTCCTTTTACGTTCTAACATTGACTCTGATATAGTTGATTTGGGAAAATACTGCATACAGAGATGGTGTGAGAATGGGCAAAGATAACAACCCAGAGAAGAGGGTAGAATATGGTACCTCAGTGCTTGGTGAACAGCCTATAAAACTACACACAGTCTTACAGAATCCAGCCAGCTCTGAGGAATGTGCTTGGACTGTCTTCCAACCCTACTCCTAGAGACCTAGGCCTCCCTAGCTGGCCAGCTTTCCTTCCAGGCCTCCTGTGCTTTGCAAGTGTGCTTCAGAAGGTGCACATTAGTGTCACAGGCTCTTCTCCCATGATCCATTGAATCCTCAGTCCTGTCTCAGTGCTGGAAAAGCAAGAGACATTTGCAATCGAAGTCACTCTCAAGGAATCTTAGCCCTGACCTTGTTCCAAAACAAGAGGGTTTAAAAGGTCTGGTAACCATATGCTACATATCCAATTATTTTTTTTAAAAAAATATAATATATTGGGGCTGGAGAGATGTCTCAGTGGTTAAGATCACTGTCTACTTTCTGAAGGACCCGGGTTCAATTCCACCATGGCAGTTCACAACTGTCTGTGACTCCAGTTCCAAGGGGTCACTCACCCTCACACTGGTGCACATAAAACAAAATTAAATAAATTATTTGAAAATAATTATTTATTTTTATTTTATATATTGGTGTTTTGCCTGCATGTATGTCTGTATGAGTGTGTCTTTGAGATACAGACAGTGGGGACCTGCCTTGGGGGTACTGGGAATTGAACCTGGGTCCTCTGGAAGAGCAATCAGTGCTCTTAATCACTGAGTCATTTCTACAGCAGGATTATTCTTTATTTTATTCAAATCTTTTTTTCCTTTGCACTAAGGGTAATAAAGCTGAAATATTCCCTACACTGCATCCTTAAAGTGGCGCAGAAAGCCAAGGTGAGAGTGCACTATTAACTTCTGATGAAAATGATCTCACTGTTTGTAGTAAGGTGAGCATGACAGGGCACCAAAACTTACTTCTTTAGGATCTGGAAAAACCATCCTTTTATTTTACAAGTTATTTCTATCCTTTTTATATTAGTTTCCATATATTTTTACATATTACCCTATTTTCTTAGGCTATTAAAACAAAATTATCGGAAATTCAAAGGGAAAAACCATATTCTTTCTGGTAGTCAACATATTTAACCTTTAAACTATGAATCTTTTGAATATTAAGTACTAAAGCTGCCAGGATCTCATTTAGGGCCCCCTAAATAAACAGGTCTAAATAGGAAAACATCTTCAGAAAACTGTAAAAAAAAAGCATCAGTTAAAAAGCTTATGTATTCTGTATCTGACAGTTTTACATCGAAAAATGGGCTGGATTTTTAGGAATGGCAGAAGAACACCTTCACATTCATAAAATGGAGATTGTACCAGGATGACAAAATTTAAAACCCAGTTTTCTGTACAGAAGTCTGTTTCATTTGTCACCTGTTCTAAAACCATTATGTACATCCCAGACATCCAGGAAATGTCATGTGGCACTATCCCATGAACCAAGGACATTCTAGTTGTGTTCTGCTTAAACTATTAAGCAGTTCACTCGGGTCTTAGGAGCCTAATCCATTAGGGTTCCCCTAGGTTGCACGGGCCTTGCCTGGCATCACTCTGGGCAGCTACATTTTTCATTGTGTGTAGGCATAGTTGCACAGTCCTAAATCAGCTTCCAGAACACTTAATTGGTGATAAGCTCTTGTTACAACCTCCTCAAACTCCAGTTGGTGGCAGGTCAGTTCAGTCCATTGCTCTATCTGGACCAGCGAGGTCCATTTCCTCTATTCTATAATTTCTTAAAAAACAAACAAACAAAAAGAACAATAGGGTATACTGTGGATGGACAGGCCTAACAGTTGGCAGAGATAGAAGATGTCAAAGGCTGGAGGACTGTGCACTTTCTATTGGTTTTATAGGGATGGGTCAAATGCCATTGTCCTGTTGCTCCTGGTGGACAGAGAACCAAGGAACACAGGGGTGTGTTCTCCAATTCCTCAGCAATCATAACAAAGGAAGCTCTCCTGGAGGACTGTGATCCAGAACTACAATGCTTAGCTCTCCAGGGAGTTTCAGCTAAAAGGTAGAAACCAGAGCAGGCTGACAACAGTAGAAGCTTCTTTGTGGTTATGTGATTGTCACCCAGAGGAGAATGAGAACTCTGTAGTTTTGATGGCAGCAAATGCTTCTGTCCTCCAGGGAGGTAGTGAACAAGAAATGGCTCTTGTCCCTACATAGATCTCACATGAAGGAAATGTATGAAAATTAGACAAATTATCAAACTGGGTAATATGAAAATCTGGCAAGAGCTAGGAAGGGCTTTAGGCAGAAGAAGTGTAGAGTCCAGTGCTGATCCTAAATGTTTGCTCAAGAGACAGCCTGGTGGGCATGAGCAGGACAGCAGAGAAACCATGGCAGCCATCCAGATATGCAGTGATCCTGACCTGGACTGGGGGTATTTTGCAGTCAAATATGTGAACTGCCACTGGCAACTAAGGTTTGGGTGAACACCAGCATGGTTCCTTTGGTGATGGGATAAAACAAGTCAGAGTGCAGCTGACAAGACTCATGGCACTTTAGTTTTGATTCAGCTCAGTCTGTGCTAGACACACAGGGACTCAAAGATGAGGGTAGACGTACTTCTCTGTGCACTCAGGGCTGGTTTGCTCAAGAGCAGAGGAGACTGAGACTACCAGGCAAATACTGAACACAGGGCAAAAGGGAGTGACTATCATTTTGTTTGATCTCCATCCTCAAATTCCTTGCTATATGTGGGCAGCTTAATGTTCATATTAAATACCTAGACTGGAAATACAATTCTTGCTTTGAAAGCTGTCTTCTTAGTGACAGGATTCTTTCCCCTGGATTCATATCATGGAATTGACATGTCAGTAACTTCCATAAAAAAAAGCTAAGACTTCAGTTCCACGTAGAGAAGCTGCCTGTCTTTGAAATAAACATTTAAAAATACACATTCTCCCCTCTCTTCCCCATTTTTTAACTCCTGTCCTTATGTTTATCTCCTCCTTTCCTTTCTCCTTCCTTCCTTCTTCCTTTCTTCTTCCTTTCTTCTTCCTTCCTTCCTTCCTTCCTTCCTTCCTTCCTTCCTTCCTTCCTTCCTTCTCTCCTTCCTTCCCAAAAAGACTGAAAGCCTAAGAGAATTCCAGGCTAGGTTTTCTAGAATAGTAAGAAACAACCATCAACATTCCACTCTTCACTGCCTCAAAACAGTGGGTTGCTCTGGTTGGCAATGTAGCTGCTATATGAATCATTGTGACTGATTTTCAGCAAGGGTTCAGTCTATTACAATATGCCTTCATGACAGTAGACAAATGCAATTCATTCTCTAAGATCACTGTGTGGTCCAGCCACTTCCCTCCAATATGAAGGAAACGAAGGAATATGGCCTCCACTCGGGTGCCTGAGATCCTGCAGACCCTTTGCTGCTCAGAGTGATGTGATCGGAGTCACCAGGAATCTCACTGCACCTGGCAGACACGTGGGAGATCATCTGAAGTCAGTGTCTGGGGACACAGAGCCATGCTTCCCACTTCAAAGCTTGTCCGTTTTATTTTGTCTCTCTTGTCATGTAGACAAGCAACACAGGGTACAGAAACAAACACTACAGTCAAGATTACCTCACCCTGTTGGAAAAGCTTTCTCTCTCCAGGACTTCTTTCAAAGTCAGGGCAAACAGACTGAATGCTCCTCTCCGGGATTTCTCTTGCATTTTGGATGTAAATATGAAGGAATTTCTCTCATAATTGTTTTCTTCCTTGTCTGACTCTTCCAGTGACACTATGTTTCTCTAGAGAATATGTCCCAAGTGCTTCATGTCTATGAGGCTCTTTGTAGACATTAATAGACAAGTGGCTAGTTTATATAAAGTGCACATGTATTGCTCTGACACAGGTAGAGAGGAGAACATAGTTTACTTTTCTTTTGTTTGTTTGTTTTTTTAAAGGGAATGAGAAAACATATTCCAGAAGATCCAATTTTTAATTCAGGAAGCAAAGGAGTGGAGAAAATTTCAATTAAGGGACCAACAAGATGGTTCACTAGGTAAAGGTGCTTGCTGCACAGGCCTGTCAACATGAGTCTCCGAGTCACAGAACTGACTTAGAGATGCAAGGAGAGAATCAACTCCACAAGATTGTCTTCTGATCTCCACGTGTGCATGTGGCACACATGCCCACAACACACTCAGCATTCTCTCACACACAATAATAATGATAAATGAAATTTAAAATATTTAAACTTTGACCTTTGCCAAATGTCAAGTGGCAATCAAGTTCAGGTTTGTCTGCAGAGGGAATCAGGCCTGGGACTTACTCCCCTGCCTCTATTCTTATGCTCTCTCTTTTGAGCACAAACACCAAAAGCCCCCTAGCTCCAGCTCATTTGTAATTTCCTAATTTAAAATAAACATGTGCTAACCTAGAATCAGAAAGACCACTGCCACACTTACTCTCGGGTGTGGGTCCTAGGTTCAAAAAAATCCAGATTCTGTGTTTGATTTGTAATAAGTGTAGAAAGCAGGGAGCTAGGAAACAGCCACCACAGAGTGGAGGAGAAAGGCTTCAAGGGAGAAGGGACAGCAGACTAGAGACAGTGTGAAGGGGAGAGGAGGGAAAGGTTGGAGTGTGGGGGATGGTGTGGAGAGGGCAGAAATGAGGTACAGGGAGGGATAACCAATACTAAAGGAACATACTGTTTTATAAGCTCTTCAAAAAATATAATAAAAGGATCCTGAGACGAATGTGGCTCAGAGGCTAAGAGCACTTGCTACTGTCCTTGAGGACCTGAATCTGGGTACCAGGACCCACATCAAGTCACAGCCACATCTATGTGGAATACACACACACACACACACACACACACACACACACACACAAAACAAACAAAAACAAACAAAAAATAGTTTAAAATACAATTTTTAAAAGGAGTTTGCCTGCCCCAACCCATGGAGGACCGGAAGTTAGGAGGGAGATAAGGCATCAAAGACAACTGGAAAGAGATAATGTTGGATGGATATAATCAAAATACACTGTATAGATGGGGAGTAGTGGTATGGTACACACCGTTAATCTTAGCACAGGGGAGGTAGTAGTATGCAGATCTCTGAGTTTGAAGCTAGTCTGGTCTACAAGCGTTCCAGGCCAGCAGGGGGGCCGCATCCTGAGCCCCTATCTCAGATTGGGAGAAAGGAAAAGGAGCAGGGGATGAAGAGGAGGAGGAGGAGAAGGAAGAAGACAAACTTAAAGAATAAGTAAAATGTTATTCTAAAAAGAGGGTTGGCTGGAGGTGCCCTAGATACAGAGATAATTCACCTCCCAGAAACCTCAGGTAATTAAAAATCTAAGCACCGAATGTAGACTCTTTCTGTGTGTTGGTCAGGTTGGTCCCAGAGGTCTCAAAACAATACAAGACAATGCTTATATTGCTATTGCTATCCACGACAATGCTATTGCTCTTGACTAACCACCAGCACTCAATGGCAAAACCCTTTAAAATGCCACATACTTTTGTCAAAGGACATGAAGTCATCAAGCTTTCCTTGTCCTGGTAGCTTCCTCTATGCTGGCTAACTTATAGGGTGCCAGAAGGTGCTACAGAAGCTGCTGTAGGAAACATCATTGCCAATCTTAGCTGGATGTCAGCTCTTTAAGCTACAGTCATCACCAGCCTGACCATATGTGCCCACTCGTACAACAATGGCAAGGTAGTTATGGAAGGAATCAGCGACTTTCTGATGGACTTCAGGTCTGCTCCACAGGAAAGATTCATACCTGCTACTATAACCTTTGCCAAGACCCTGTGGGTAGGGAGGTCATGGACCCTAGAGGAAAATGGACTACTATTATTCTGTTCAGTGGATACGGTATTAAAGTGCCTTCTCAATATTCATCTCTATACTCATAGGTAGTTCATCTCTCAGCCCTCATTAGACAAGCTTCCTCGCCCCCCAGCAATGGACTACAGTTAGTACAGAGACCGATAACTGGCCAAGTGCCAAAAATAGATAACTGTGCTTGGCTTTAAACAGAACATCTATATCATTTCTTCTGGCTAAGTCTCAGGGAACATTGCAGAAGAGATGAATGAAGAAATTATAAGAGACAGAGATGGGGGGTGCAGTTTCAAAGCAACGTCATCTGGATATAACACAATCAATGCATTCATGAACTCATTGTTGCTATGGTTACCTGTGTAAGACCTGCAGACGATAGAGCCTGTCAACATTTTATCATAGGGGAGAAGGGCTCATGAGACCTCCCCTTCTGTCAGTCACCATCAGCCTAAAGTCATCCTTAGGGAGGGAAATCACACGCTTCAGAGACATAACACATGACACACCACCTATACTCTAGTGTATAACCTACCCATGTGCAGCTAGGTGATCCTCTTTAGACTCAGTGGGTTCCACACACACAGGACATGGAAGTAAGAGCAGCATTTTCCTCTAAAGAATAAAGCTTTCAGCAGGTGAAGGATATGGGGGCTACCACATGGTGATAAGGTATAAAAATGACCAAAATTCAACACATATATGTACAAAACTGTCAAATAATAATGGGTAAATGTGCTTTAAAAATAGACTTCTGTAAGTCACAGTGGCCATAAAGGAGCTAAGGAAGGCTCAAGCTTTTATAGAACACCCCAAGAAGACAGAGCACATCTAATTTCAATGACTATGTATTCGTAAGTCTTCGTAAGTAAAATTCTATGTCATCAAACTTGCATTGTTCATATATATGTTCATATTACACAATGCTGGCTGTTTAATTATTTAAATTGCCTTGTAATTAGATGTGTCTGTAAAAAATTTTTTCTGTTGTGTATAATACAATAGTACACTTATGACTTTTGTTTTGAGACAGGGTTCCACTCTTTAAGCCCAAAGTTAATGACTCAAAACTCACTACTAGCTCACAGAAGCCTCAAATTCATGATAATCTTTCTGCCTCAGCCTCTCAAGTGCCAGGTTACAGGAAGAAGGGCCACGACTGCTCACTGACTGGGACATTTTTCACACAGTGATTTCTGCAGAAGTCATGATGTTTACATGCCAATTCTAGTGTTACAGGAGCCAAGCGTAAGCCACGTGAGGGAGCAAGGACAGCTCTGGGTTCTGATCCTCATGTAGCTGTGTCCCCGATAATAAACCCCACAGATGCCTGCTTCCTAGTCTTCGTAAAAGGACAAATAAAGTGGAACACACACACACACACACACACACACACACACATGGGGGGGAGGAGAGAGAGAGAGAGAGAGAGAGAGAGAGAGCTCTAAGCAAAACCTTCCTATAAATGTCTTTCAGGTTCTTCCCAAACATGGAGAACAGTTCCTGTTGGCACTCTTGGGGTAGACATTCCATGGTGAAGCAGGAGAAGAGAACATTACTAAGCAGTAGCCAATCAGGATAAACTCCTCTCACATCACCTCAGAGTAGTTTAAAAGTAGAATCTGTCATTTAGTAACCCTTGCATAGGCACCTCAGATTTGAGAGTTTTACTTGGGCCTGGACATGATAGCTCAGATCTGTAATCCTAGCACTTAGGAAATAAACTAAGAATTTATCTAACAATAAGAATTGTTTCAGAGCCAAGGCTAGCCCAGACTACGTTCTGAGACCCTGTCTAAATTCCCCTTCTAACTCAACACCATCAAAGTTTAATTTGAGTAACTTAATTGAGTAATCTTTATTTCCCCCTTATTAAAAGCAAGTTTTGATTGTATGATTAGGCTTAAAGGGTTCTGAAGAATCTCTACTCTGTTACTTTCACTCAGATTACATAATGGTTGACAACCATTGGTTGTGACCTGTGGAAAAGTGGATACAAAGAAAAAAAAGTGTCTATTTACATAAATATTTACAAACATCCTAGACTCTAAATTGAAGAGGCTAAGGCCTCTGCCGCAGCACTTGGCCCAGCTGACAGTCCTACTTAGTGGAAATATGCCCAACTTTCTCAGCCCACAAGAATTTATCAAAGCCTGGTTATGTTAGACATCATATTTTGTGTCATGTAATCAAAGCAACCAAAATAGAAAAGGCCCTGCTCTCATGAAGTTTACATTCTAGAAAATACTTGGGTGGCAGGAGGTGATAGATGATGATGAAGAAAAATGATGTAATGACTGGGAGATGAAGTGGACTGTGGAGAAAAACGCTAGCATCCGCGTTCCAAAAGCTAACACTTCGTTAAGGAGGGTAATTTCACCTCTTTGCATTTGTTATTTGGAATAGTTCATATGAGTCGGGAAGGGGTATGTAATTAAAGCTTTGATTTTAGAAGAGAGGGAGTTAATGAATTTATAAAATAAACTCCCTTTTCTCTGGGGGGGGGGGATTGTTCTCACACTGGCTCCAAGCACCCTCATGCTGGGCTCCAATGAACTCCACATTCATTGCATAAAAACACTTCGCGCTTCTGACTCATAACTCTGCTCAAGTTCACTTGACCAGGAGAGATCTAGAAGCCCACCTGATGTGCCTAGACAACCATTAACTATGGAACAGTGTGTGGTGGTGGTGAAGTGCACTAAAGAGTATAGGTATACAACTTGCTATTTGTGCAAACATCATTCAGTACATCCTAATTTTTGAGATATTAACAGAGGCTTCCTCCTTGCTTCAGTTCCTTTGAATATATATATCTATATTCAATATATATTCATATTATATATTCATGCTGAAGCAGATGAGCATCTGAGCTGAAGGAGATGGTGGAGGGCAAGAAGAGGAGGGTATCCTTTGACAAGCCTGCCTGGGTTAACACCAGCGACAGGGTTGGCGCCCTTTAAATTGGGGGCCTCTGGCAGATCCGTTAAGGCCCCTGCACTGCTTGGTCAGAGTGTCCAACGGTGCCATTCAGCACAACGGTGAGGAAACACCTAGGAAACACCTAGTTTGTCAGGACCCGCTTCCGTTGCTCTGCTCAGAGCAGCCGGGGCTCCTGACAGTGGAGCCCCATGCAGGCGAAGTTCAGCTGGCTAGAGAAGGACAGACCTGGGGATGGAAAGGGATGAGGGGCTGGGAGCGGAGCTGGGGGGATTTCCTCCCTCGCTCCCCTCTCCAACGGGAGCGGAAAATGTGATTTGCTGTGCATTCCAGGCGCGGTTCCCTGGGGTGACCTCTCCCACCCAGCCGGGCAGGGGCAGGGGGCGGGAGTAGACAAAGAGGCGAGGCGGGCGGAGAGGGGACCCCGCGGGGAAGCAGGAGGGGTACAGTGGGCGGGGGCACTACCGGGAAAGGGGGCGGATAGCGGGTCCCGCAGCGGCAGCGGCGCCTGACCAATGGAGAGACGCGGTCCCCGGCGCTTGGCCGGCGGCATTTAAACCGGAGACCGGGAGATGCCCGACACTCGGTGCAGACCTGGAGACCCAGAGCACCGCGGTAGCGGCACTCTCCTTCATCTTCCTACCGCATCGAGCCCGGCCACGGTCGCACGCAGCGCCACACGTCCGCAGCGAAGGACCCAAGGACCCACTGCAGTGACAGGTGAGCGCGGTGGCACTCTGTAGTGTGTGTGTGCGTGCGTGTGCGTGTGCGTGTGTGTGTGCGGGTGTGTGGTGTGTGTGTTGGTACCCAGGCTAGCCAAGGAGTCCCCAGACAGGATCCATACCATCTCAAATTCTTCTTAGCTGTGACACAGCCCCTTGGTGCACCAAAGACCTGGCGTTCCCTTTAGTGCACCTTAAAGAACCGAACCTGGTCCTTCCTGCCGCAGAGGTAGAAATGGTGACTGTGGGGCACTGGGTTCATGGGGGGGGGGGGAGGTAGAGAGAGAAGTTGTCTAGAAAGTGCATCCCGTTTCCATTGTGCGGGAGCCCTGCAAACACCGTCCCGGTGCTTGAAGCACAGAGCCCGCGGAAGTCGCCAGCCGGGATAGCGCACTGTTGCCTGAGTCGGAGTCCCAGAGTCGCGTCTCTGTGAGCTGAAGCCGACCTCGCAGCAAGTTGCAAGCGGAGACTGCCCTCGAGGGTTGGGTACCGGGCTGGGACTGGGGGGCGTCTGTAGTAGTGGCGGTCCTAGGGCCGTGAGTGGTAACTGCTGAGGATTTGGAAATCGGTGGCGTGTGCGTTTGCAGGTATGGCAGATGTGACTGAGGCTGGTAAGACAGAATCCGTGCGGATCAACAAAGTCGGGGGGTGGGGGTGGAGGTCGGTCAGGTACCTCAAAGCTTGAGTGCTTTGCTGCTCGCGGTGCTCCCGCGGCACGCGCCACACACTCTTGTGTTAGCTGTGCTCCGGCCGGCGCGTGGCTGTCTTTTTTGAGCCTCTTGGGGGATTCTACGCTCTCATCCTCCATACTGCAGACCTGCAGGCGCCGGGCAGCCACCACTGGCTGGTTCCCACTTCCGTAGATGCTGGCCGATCTGTACCCCCACCGGCCCGGGTAACGCCTCGCTGCGCTCGCTAGCGACTGAGCTCTATTATGAGCCTCGCCTCTTTCTCCTAGCCTAGCCCATTCCGGTGAGCCCTCTCTAGCTCCGGGTAGAAGTCTAGAGTGAAGGGAAAGGCAATGCGGCTGTCATCTCCCTGGTCCTACTTATTTCCAGAATTCTAGTTTAGTTGTGGACTGGCTATCCCCCCTCGGGCGTGTTCCAGTTTAGTGTTTGTCTATACCCGGCTCTGGCAACCATCCACCAGCGAGGCTGGCTGGCGAGGATGCGGGATGACCAGCCTTTAAGTTGTTCTGCGAGAGCCTTAGGGGGCTCTCTGGTCTAGCTCAGCAACAGTCTTTCCCCTCCCCAGTAGAACCCAAATCCTTACTCTTTGATGGAGAAATATAGCCTAGAAGTGAGGGGTTAAAATCTCCTCTTAACTGTTGGAGGGCAGAATGACGACCATCAATAGGTAATTGGATCTCTTGGTGGAAAGAGCAAACCCAAGTGGTGCGCGCGTCTGTTTATGTTCCCCTGAGATGGTGCCAGGATACGAACTGATTAAAACAATCTACGGTGTTCAATGGGTCACCAGGGCTTTAAGCTGTCCCAGGGACTCCAGAGTAGTGGTTTCCTTCTGACTGCTCTTACAAGTTAAATAAATAGCGTAGAAGAGGTTAAGATAACCCCATCCCAGGGTGAGGGGTCTTCTTTCACCCCAGGGCTGCCCTCTCCTCACCCCCTCCCTTTTTTCTTTTTGGGACAAGGCAGGCAGGCGGCACAGGGCACTTGGGAGTACAGACATTTCAAAGCAAAGAAGGAAAAAGATCTTAAGAAAACAAGAGCCTCCTTCACCATCTCCAAAACCAAGTCTACAAATATAGGTGTTTTCATTACTCTTATTGGACACATTGTACTGTTGGATTTATAAGAAGTTACTAATTATTTAAGGCTTCTCCGTGTGTGTGTGTGTGTGTGTGTGTGTGTGTGTGTTGTGTGTATTTAACCCCCAGGGCATTGTAAGAATTAGAGTCTTTTGTAAACTTTGTAATTTCACAGCTTTCCTATGTTCTTCAAAGTTCACTTTGAGTAAAATGTTTTGTTAACCCACAATCTGTAGGAAATTCAAATTGGCTAATGTGGTTTTCACACCAGCACTTAGGGAGAGAAGAACAGAAAGACGTTAAGTCCTTACATCCTTCAATGTCCACCTCTTGTCCCTTCTAAATTGATGCTGTTGGTGACCTCAGTCTTGATGGTCCAGTCTACAAAGTGACAGAATACAAAGAACGCCCATAGCCCCAGACTTCTCCCCAAGAAATGCTTGCTGGCAGCAAAGTTTCGGAGTATTTTTGAGAATGCAAAGACATATAGGAGAACTGGAGCCTTTTATGTAAAGAGGAGAAGAAGGAGGCAGTTAGGAGCAGTGACTGGTGACCGCACATTTAACTGAAAGGCACTGACCAGGCAAGTGCTACCAGCCCATGTCTTACATCTGCAAAGAATTTTCTTTAGTTTTAACATATGTTCTTAGAGATGCAAAGTACAACAGAAATTCCCGTGACAGGAGAAGTCTTTTCCTTTGCATGCAAATATAAAGATACAAAATAGATAATTATTAGATTTACAATATTTTTCAGAAATTTACTGCATTAAAAAGGCAAAGCCACATGCTCCTTGTTAAACGTGCTGTGCTGAATGCCACTGGCGTAGTAACTAAGGACATGTTAGGATTAGATGAAACTGGGCTCAAACCCTGGCTACCCACTCTATAAACTATGTGACCTTGGATGGATTCCTGATTAGTAACAGGAAGACATTATCATATACCTCATAATTTATCATGACAAAACTTGGACAGTATTTAGCATAATGTCTGATGTAGTAAAAGCTAAAAAATAAGGAACCTTTTATTACTAGTGGCTGTGTTGGGGCATGAGAGGCCAGAGGCCGATTCTAAATTCTAAATAATCCCAAATCCCATTTATTCGAAACCACTACAAAATGCAGCACAAGACTTGGCTGTCACTCAGCAGTGCTGCTTGGTGAACATTTGATATTTATACATCCTAATTAATTTCCTGTTGATTCAAATAATTGTATACAATTATTAACCTCACTAAAAATAAATCTCCCAGGGAACTACAAAGATATTTAACCACCAGGTGTCTCCTCCTCACCTTGTGTGGTGTTAGGTTTCAGCCTCACTTAGCCCTAATGGGCAGATTATCTTTAAGAGACTTGCAATAAACATGCGGGGCATAAAACTTATGACATGTGCCAATCATTAATTTTTCTTAATTTTTCTTATCTCCTTGGTATATTTTTTCTGAGAAATAAGCCAGCCTTTATTATTATTAAGGAATTCCCTAGTTAATTTCTTAAGGCTGACTCTAAAATTTAAAGTTAAATATCTAACTAAATTTAACTTTCGCTCTCCTTAAAGACTAAGGCTTAAGGGGGAAAGAAATGGATTCTTTTTAAATCTGGCCTGTCTATAAAGCAATTGCAGCAAATTCCATTGTGTTTTATGCCAGGAGAATGAGCTCATGTCATTCTTGTTGCCCGTCTTTCTAAAGGTCATCCAGCAGAGGAACAATGGCCCGGTTCAGGTACAAACATCTGGAGTTCACTGTAATTGTTACTCAAAACTCCGTTTAGCTCACTGAACGGGCAGGCAGGCTGCTTGACTAATGTGAGAGCCACAATGAGAAGTGTGCGGAAAGAAGCCGGCCCTAGATTCCCTAAACATATCAAGAATATGGGAAACAAGTCAGACATACTTTTTGGGTTTCTGAATCGCCAGACTCCGAAGACCATTCCTGGTGATTTTGTGAAATTTTTTCACAAGTTACCAGGGCAGAAGTGATTACCATCCTTTCCTTGCTTGGAAGTGTTTATTCTTGAACACCAAGAGAATTGGGGACAAATGGGAGGCAGGGAAGACCTGTTTTGAGGGTTTGTCCATTGAGAAGAGTGATTGGAGGAGCATGGTGGTGAAATGAAAGGAGAGGAGGGTAAAGTTGTTGGCAGAGATGAGCTGTGGAGAGAGCTTGCCTCCGAATAGTAACATCACTCAACAGCAGAAATGCACTAGGGGGATATTAAGGCAGGGTTTGGGATGAAGAACGATGGTATCTGTATGGGAGAGCCAAGGGCGATGCTCACCACATGTCATGATACACTTTGAGTTTGGGATGCAGTGACTGGACATGAGTGGGAAGGTATAAGAACCTCTAAATGTGGACCAGTGTTTTGGGTGTGTAGGGATTGATGTGGAAAGAATTGTCTGGAAGGAAATGCCATCTTCTTTATTTGCTCCATACTAGTGATACACAGAAAATGATAAGCATTTGGTAAAAACAGAGTTGCAATTTCAAGAAGAAAATGCTCCAGTTCCTTGACTGAATAATCAACACTAGGTGGTAGGCGGCTTGGATGAATGGACACAGTGACCCCAGAGCCTGGCTGCAGCCTTCCAGCGCTGTTCTCCTCACTCCCCCTCAAGGAGACCATCCGAAGCACACTGGCCTTTCTACTCATCTTTCTTTTTATTGGATATTTGCTTTATTTGCATTTCAAATGTTGTCCCCTTTCCCAGTTACCCTCCCCCTGGAAACCCCTTATCCCTTTCCCCTCCCCTCCCCTCCCCCTGTTTCTATGAGGGGATTCCCCCATCCACCCACTCTCACCTCTCTGCCCTTAAATTCCCCTACACTGGGGTCCCTAATGGAAGAGTTAGAAAAAGGACTGAAGAAGCTGAAGGGGTTTGCAGCCCCATAGGAAGAACAACAATATCAACCAACCAGACCCCCAGAGCTCCCAGGGATTAAACCACCAACCAAGCAGTACACATGGAGGTACCCATGGCTCCAGCTGCATATGCGGCAGAGGATGGCATCAATGGGAGGAGAGGCCCTTGGTCCTGTAAAGGCTCGATGGCACTGCTGATTTCTGTTCATTGATATCCTTGGAGGGTTTTTCTTCGTAACACTAAAGTTTAAGAACTTGAAAGCCTCACAATAAACCAGCAAAGATTAAGCATTTTAAAATGGAAAAAGACCCATACTTTTTACGCCCAGTAATTTTTAATATTTATTTATTTAATTTTACTTTCCTTTAGTGAAAAGTCAGACAGTGTAACATAAACTGTTATGACTTATGTGTTACTCACTCTTAAATAGGAACAGAAAAATTTTCCCAAATTAAACCTCAAAACCATAGTTGAACTAATTATTGCTTTATCATTGGGTTAAAATAAAACTCGTACTATTCTGCATAGAACCAAAAAATTAAAAACAAAAAACAAGCATCCAAACAACAATAACAAAACTTGAGAGCAAATAGAGATTTCCTAGAAAAAGAAAGACAAGTGTTAGAAAGCTGTCTAGGCTGGAAGAACGCTACACTCCTAAGGGTCAGGAGGTAAAAGCATTTCATGTAGCGGGTGCCTTCATGTCCCCAATGGTACTTTAAAATACAAAGAACAGAAACTGTATCAAACTTATGTGGTATAAAAACAATCACTTAACAAATGCTCAGGAGTACCTCCTCTGTGTCAGGAACAAAGGGTCAGATGATGAATTAGCCTTCATCCCTTCTCAGGGTAGATATAACAATATTCAATAGCAGATGTAAATAAGCCAGGAAAGAAGAGTTCAATAAATAAGGGGTCCTTAGTTGCTCTGGAAAAATAAATTTCAGCTTTGTGAATGGATGTCTGTAGAACAGTATGGCTCTGTAACACACATGCAGTCAGCAAACGTCCACAGTCAGTGGTTGTGGACACTGAGGAGTGAATTGGCTTGGAGGTCACTTTTTAGTAGATGTGGAGAGAGATTGTCAACCTAGATCTAGGGCCATCTATGTAATATTCCTTCAAAATATCATTGAATGGATTTTATCTTAGCACTTGGCCTTTTATTTTAGACTCTGGCCCTCAATTGGGAGTCACCAGAACCTTGTGAAACTGTCTTTGATTTGCATTATAGTTCCTTGGAGACAGAATAGACATGGCTTAATTTACCTTGGCCTCTGGAGAAAATCTGTACTGTTTTATAACTGGCCTCTCTTTGTAAGTGATGTCTTATAAGACAAAACAAAGCCATTATTTTTTGTTATTGTTGTTGTAGTGGTCAGCATGGTTTTGTTTAAAGATCAGATACATGGTAACACAAGCTGACACAAGCCAAGGAACAACAGTTGGAATAGGAGTTGAATGTTACATTATCAGCTTTAAACTGCTCCAAAGTATTAAGTTAATGTCAGGAAAACAATGACATTTAAGAATATTTTTAATGAAACATTCAATTATCTTGGTTCGATGCTAGCCTTAGGGCTGAATGGTCCTCACTTGCCAGAAGCTGTCCTTTAAAGAAGATACATCTTATGCTGCTTTTGTTTCTTAAAGATAATTGGTCTAGACAATGATACCAACTTGTCTGGTTCCTTGGAAACGAAGGCTATACTAAAAAAGCTTATATTAATATGCACTTAGTGGGTGCCACATGCAATACTGGTATTTAGCAGAGAGAAAACGGGTGCTTCACAGCTGTTCTTGTGCAGCAAACCTTAAGCACGGGGCAGAGGAAACCCCAGGACACTGCCATGCCCAGAAGAGACACTATGAATCTGAAACTGTTCTCATTGAAAAGAAATCCTTCAATGCTTTAACAATTCTTGGTGTGCTCCAGGCCAGCAAGGGTTCCAGGCCTTGAGCTGGGTGGGAAGGCTGACTGACTGAATTAGGGTCTTCATAGTAACGCTTTCCCAGATGACTGTGTCCAGGGAGTCTGCCCCAGAAGAATCCTGACAGTCTGCTGCCTCTCTTCCCCTTCTCTGCCTGCCTGCCCTGTCTTTTCTGAAGAACCCTGCCTCTGGAAAAGTCCCCTCCTCTCTGATTTGCTTTGTTTACCACGTGCTCCCGTCTCTCTGTTTCTTCTCCCACCCCCTCCACTCTTCGCTTTCTTTATTATTTATGTATGTATGTATTTATTTATTTATTTATTTATTTATTCATTCAGTGTTATATGCCCTTGCCATATATCAAGGTCAAGATTTGCTCACAGTTCATTGGCATCAATGCTATTCTTACAAATTAAAATATTCCTGTACTTATTCTACTGTGCCTGGTTTTCTATCTTAATTTGTTTATTTTTGTCTATTTTAGAAGTAACCACACACACACACACACACACACGTGAATGGACACAGTAAAGCAGCGGGAGAGGGGAATGTGAAGAAGGCGCGGTGACAGATATGTATGAAAATCTGTAATGAAACCCATTTTGTGCACCAACTTAATAATTAAAGCCAAAGAATTAAAGGCCTACCTGATAAGTTAATCAGACAAAACAAATTCTATTCATACATAGGCGCATGGATGGGTGACATTTTACCACTTAAAATCGTTGAAAAGTGGGGTCTGGAGAAATGGCTCATCAGTTAAGAACACTTTCTGTTCTTCCAAAGGTTTTGAGTTCAGTTGCCAGCACTCACATTGGGGGCTCACAACTTCCTATAACTCCAGCTCCAGGAATTCTGGGGTCCTCTATTGTCCTCCCTAGGCACACACATGGATTAACACACACACACACACACACACACACACACACACACGTGTTATATCATGACAGAATGGCACCAGCCATCTTTATCCTCTTGGCCTTCTCTACATCCCTCCTTTTAGGTTCAATTTTTTTTTTTACAGGTTTCCTGGTCTCTTTCCAGTACTGGAACAGTGAAAAGTCTCATGTTGTCAAATTCAAGAATAAATACAGTTAAGTGAGCATTAAAAAAGTCACATGCAATTGTGTCAGGAGCCAGTAAGGAATTCTAATGGGAGCTGGTTCAAAAAAGAGACCGGTCCTGACTGAGTTTAAAGCTTGGCAAATTCACTGTGTGACCTGTGTCGAATTACTCAGTTTGATGGCTGAGAGAATAATGGGAGTAATAGTATCCAATAGCTAGTGATGCTGTTAGAAGTCAGTGCAACTGAAGTGTGTAGTGAGTACAGTGTAAGATGCTAGGTGTAGTTATTAATTTTTATTAAATAACTTTCTTATTGTCTATGTCTCTCTCCCTCTCTTTGTCCCTTGCCCAGAATGAATCGCACCGCGTACACTGTGGGAGCTTTGCTTCTCCTCCTCGGAACCCTACTGCCAACAGCTGAAGGGAAAAAGAAAGGTTCCCAAGGAGCCATCCCGCCTCCTGACAAGGCTCAGCACAATGACTCTGAGCAGACCCAGTCGCCACCGCAACCTGGCTCCAGGACCCGGGGGCGGGGCCAGGGGCGGGGCACCGCCATGCCTGGAGAGGAGGTGCTTGAGTCCAGCCAAGAGGCCCTGCACGTGACAGAGCGCAAGTACCTGAAGCGAGATTGGTGCAAAACTCAGCCCCTGAAGCAGACCATCCACGAGGAGGGTTGCAACAGCCGCACCATTATCAACCGCTTCTGTTACGGCCAGTGCAACTCCTTCTACATCCCCAGACACATCCGAAAGGAGGAAGGCTCCTTTCAGTCTTGTTCCTTCTGCAAGCCCAAAAAGTTCACCACCATGATGGTCACACTCAACTGTCCTGAGCTACAGCCACCCACCAAGAAGAAAAGGGTCACACGCGTGAAGCAGTGTCGTTGCATATCCATCGATTTGGATTAAATCAAAGGGGGCACTTTCAGCCTGTCATAGCCATGCCGAGAGCCACACCCAAACCACCCGATTCCTACTTGGCTTAAACCTAGAGGCCAGAAGAACCAGCAGTTGCTTCCTGGCTGGAGGCTGCTTATGCATAGTATATGCGCAGGAGTGTGCATGGGTGCCTGTGGGTGTTTCCAAACACCTGCGGGGAACAGCCTCTGCTAGAAGGCACTTCCTGTTACTCTGCTTCAGATGGCCGGAAATGCCCACACCACTGGACCCAAACACTCACAGGGGCAGGGCTGTAGCTTGGCTTTGTCACTGTGTTCCATGTGCCTCCTGGGCACCAGGATTTCGCTTGAGAATGAATACTAACTAAAGGAGGAGGTAACTCTGAGGGCTGCATATGACTCAGAACTGTTCAGTGCGTGCCCAATACTCCCACAACCCATTCCTTTCTTTGCTCTCCCTGATATCTCAGTCTTAGCCCATGTTCCTAAATTAATTCACTTGACCGCGCGCGTGTGTAAATGTCTTTTGTCTTGTGAAGAACCTTCAATATGTGAGGAGACATGTGATGGCAAACAAGATGGAGGATTGACCCAGGAGCGGTGAGGCTGAGGACCAGTCTGGGCCAGTGAAATTCAGTAGCAAGATGTCCAGAGTTTGAAAGTTGTTTCCCAAAACAATATGAGCCTCGTTTTAGTAAAAGGGCTTTCCTGATATTTAAAAGAACCCAGATGCACAGAGGAGAAATATAATCAGCAAAAAAAAAAAAAAAAAAAAAAAAAAAAACCAAAAACAAAAAAAACCCCAATTCTCTGTGTAGGCTTCTGTGACCTACTGACACTAGCTGTAACTCAAAGTTAAGGGTAAAATAATGACTACCCATGTTTGTTTGTTTGTTTGTTTGTTTTCGAGACAGGGCTTCTCTGTGTAGCCCTGGCTATCCTGGAACTCACTCTGTAGATCAGGCTGGCCTCAAACTCAGAAATCCTCCTGCAGAGCTCTGCCTCCCAAGTGCTGGGATTAAAGGCATGTGCCACCACCACCTGCTGCCAGACCACCCCTGTTTTAAGAACCAAGTGAAAGAAAAAAAATGTGGTCTTCTACTTTACTTTGCCTCTCAGGAGGACAACTGAGAGCCCTGTTCACTGGGGTAAGAAAAGGTAAAACGTCCTGAGCTTGGTTTAGCTGGATTAACATTCCTTGTCCGTCATTCCTGAAAAATGCCTCAGACATGCAGAACCTTTCAATAAAATCCTGCTTTTCTTGAGGCTGCCTGCCAATAAGAAACAGTGTGAGATGGAAAGCCATCTGCTGCGTTTGAGTTAGACATGTCTGGGGCCTTTTCTGTTTGGCTTTTGTTATAGGAGAGAATCAGAGAAGGAGAGAGAGAGAGAGAGAGAGAGAGAGAGAGAGAGAGAGAGAGAGAGAGAGAGAGAGAGAGAGAGAGAGAGATTGGCTAGGTGGCTAGGTAGTGTCTGGAGAAGTAAGGGCTGTGTTTGCCTCATTTGCTCTTAGAAGGTCAATAAACAGAGCACTAAGGTAATCACCAGGCCACCTTACTCCCAGTAGCTCTGTGCGGCATTGTAATCATCACGCCCACTGTGGATGCTGTCCTCTGAATACACATGGCTCCCCAAATGTCTACTTAGCATTTATGTAAGGGCCAGAGTGAAAGGTGGGTGGGCCTTGGGACATTTTGGTTTGGCTAAGCAATACTTCTTAAGACTGAGATTCAAGCTATGAATGCCCCAAATACTTTTTTTTTGGTCTTTTCCTCTCAGAGTGACTAGTCAAGTTATATGTCATTAGGAAGGCAGACGTTCACTGCCCATCAAAGATAACACGATGAAAGAATCATTGGAAGTAAAGAAACTTTTATTTTAGTCTAGCCCACTCCTATGTGACATCTGAAGAGGAGCCATACTGTAAGGCAAATGCTATATTGAATTTCCAAAACAGTGGGCCTAATTTTGAAAGTTTAAAAGTCACTACTGATGAATCCACACTAAGTGAATTTGTTCAAGCACAGCCTGTGAGTTTCATGTGTCCTGCATGCTCTTCCCTGAATCTCTGAGTCTTGCATATCCATAGTCAATAAGTCGCAGGATGGATTTGATTAGGCCCACAAACACAAAGGCAGACTTTGGAGGGTAGTGAAGAGAGAAAAATAAGAGAGGGAAAGCTGAAAATGTTGAACCACACCAGAAATGGAAAATGACACTCAGTGCTTAGAAACACTTCACGTTGCATCTTAATTCTGCCACAGACATGCAGTATGGCTAAAAAATAAAATAATAATAAATTTTTTTGCAGCCACAGTAACCTTCTAGGAGCTTGTACCACAGTCTTTCATGTGAGTTGGATTTAGATTTGGTTCATGTCAATAGGATTACCTCAAAATTAACTTCTTTGGAACTATCAGCAGCATAAGTCCTCTAAAAGCACATCACTGGCCAGACAGGGGTGTCTGCCTTCCTTGCTGTGCCTAGACTATCAGAAATAAGTGTCCTCCATCGTTTATTGGAGATGCCCTGTTTGCTGGTTATTTTGGATGCACCAGTGATGTAATAATGGTGAGCATTTTCTCCAATGTTGTAGAACTGTTCTTTGGCAAGATTAGTTGTGATCTCCATCTTACCTTCGAGAATAATGCCAGAAACCAAATATGAATCTTATGGCGTTCAATTTGTGCTTGGCACCGAAAGAGGAAAACCACACACCGTGTAAGTCTGAGTGCTTCTTTGCAACGGTGCTTACTCTTCAAAGCTCTTAAGTGAAAAACCTGGAGGAAAGGATAGTTTCCACCATGTGGAATGTGAATAAGCAAAAAGTTATGGTTATTTAATGTAATTAGGAATTCAGAGTCCTTCGGTTACTGTGATTTCAAGCAGAAATGTTTCCTTTCTGTATTTTATGACAGCCTCTGAGTTGGGCAAAGAAGAAACGGGCCGATATATGTTGTTAGAGACTTTTGTCAAATCAGAGGGAAACACAGTCTTGTCACATATGAAGAGATGTTACCAAGTCAAGGATGAACTTTTATTTTTTAAAATTGAATGTTCCTTAAAGGTTGACACTTCTGAAGCAATATTAAGAAAGACTTAAAATGTTATTTTGAGAGACTTATGATGTGTGTATACAAGCAAATAGAAGATAATGATGGCCAGTTTAGACATATACAAGCAGAACATTTCTAAACAAGAAGTCCGAGCTGAACGACTGAAAAAGTTTCTATTGGTTTGTCATTCCTCAAGATATTTAATAGCATCTACATTGTGTATTTAATATGCTTTTAATCGTTTTAAAACAACAAAGGATTATATAGGCTATGATGGAACTACTACCTTGCTATGGATGAGAATGAGGCAGGATTTAATGGTCTCATAAAAGCTAATTTGGCTTAAAGTTTTATAAATCTGTAACTAGAATTTTATTTTCTCCCTAATAACATTCTATATAACCTTTGCCAAACAAAGCAATCAATAAATTAAACGTCTTCTTTTTGTGTATGTGTGTTTGAATTGTAACTGTGGAAGTCTCTCTGCAGGGCCTGGGGCCAGGGAGGGAGCCAGGGATTCACTTGCCCCAGAGAGGGAAAAAGGAACAAAGGAGAGATTTCTCTTTTGAAAAGAGGGATCCTCTCATTGCACCCAGATCTTTTTGATCTTTTTTGAGTTTAGTTGGGACCCAGGTGGTTAAAGACAGAGGAGGCTGACCTGTGACTGAGTCTCCAGCAGTCTCCCCAAGAACTGCTGGTAGGAGGAGTTCCCTCTCAATTATGACAGAGAGGAGCGGTTATGTGGAGAAGATGGCGGAGGAAGGGTGAGGAGAAAGATTTGAGTTCCATAGAGAAAAGAGTTGTGATGAAGAGAGTAGTCAGCAATCCCAGGAACTGCCTTGGGGGAGACAAATTTGGTTTTTCTTGGAAACATCTTTAAATGTGCTAATTATTATTCCATAGAAATATAAGGAGAGTTAGTTCTCTGAGAGAGTTGGCCTTACCTGAACATACATTGTCACTTAGCATTGGAAAGCTGGCAATAGTAGCCCAATCTCAGCAGCTGTGAGTGTAAGGTGCTAATGTTGCACACAGAGCAAAGAGGTTGTGTTGTTCCTCATTTCTCAGGAGAGCTCGATGCAGAAGGCACTGCTATCCTCCCTAAGCGGAAGTCCCAGACTTAATGTGGTGTTACTGACACACTTCAGCCCTTAAAAATTGTAAGAATTTTCCGTAGAAGTGACTTCTCCCTAAGAACAGAACCCAGATTCAGCTTTTGATTATTGACTAAGGCCATCCTGAGGCTGCATGAATAGTTCAGAATAGTTGCATGAATGCATTTAGAAACACTGGCTTGAAGCTTATTTGCCACTCCTCTCCCCTCTTTTTTTTTTTTTTTTTTTTTCCGAGACAGGGTTTCTCTGTGTAACCCTGGCTGTCCTGGAACTCACTCTGTAGACCAGGCTGGCCTCGAACTCAGAAATCCACCTGCCTCTGCCTCCCAAGTGCTGGGATTACAAGTGTGCACCACCACGCCCGGCTCCCACTCCTCTCCCCTCTTATAGATGGGGGGGGGTTTGCAGGGGAGGTGAGCTGGGACAGGTAGGGTCCTTCAGAAAGCCACACCCAGGAGGCAGCACCCAAATAAGGCTTGAAAGGTGAGAGTGGAGCTCAACAAAGAACTCTGCAGGCTCAAAACAACCTTGTCTACAGAAAAAAAGCAAGGCCTAAGGCAGACTCCTTGAAGGAACTGATTTCTGAGTTCAAGCCATTCTCAAGTCTCTGTCCCTTTGGTTGCTAGATTTATAAGCACTCACCACAGTGCTCATGTTAAGCAGATAAACAAGTTCTAAAGAAATAGAGAAAAATAGAGTATGATATTTTGGGAACCTGGAAATGATGTGACAGAGACTCAGAGACAGAGACAAGGACAGGGAAGAAGAGAAGAAGGAGAAAGAGAAGGAAGAGAAGGAAAGGGAGAAGGAGAAAGAGAAGAATTATGAAAGAATACCCAAATTGAAATTGAGGTTGGAAAGCTAGCAGCTAAAATAAACTTCATTAGTTAGAATATAAAACATGAGAGAGAAAGGAGGAGACAGATAGGGAATGAAGAGGAGGAAGAACGTGAAACCAAATATGACAACTCTAATCTCAGGACGCAGAAGGCAGGGCAGGCAGCTCTCTGTGACTTCAAGGCCAGCATGGTCTATGTAGTGAGTTTGAAACCAGGCAGATCTACATAGTACATAGACTGTGTATTAAACAAACACACAAATAAAAACCCAACCAAACAAGCAAAAACCTCAGATATAAAAGAACAAACATCATTCCTGACCTTACCAAAATTTTTTTAAATGCACTACAAAAAATTCTATTAACAACTATAAACATAAAATATAAAAATATAAAGCTAAAGAAAAAATCTGATTTTATGCTTGTGTTTTATAAACTTTACTAAAAATAGACGAATGATCCAATTGCAATGAATAGTAAACCACTGGAAACCTTCATAAGTAAAATTTTGATTATAGCCAACATTATGAATTATATGTTCTGATGACATATTCTAAGTTTCTCTCTTTCCCTTTCTCTTCTCGCTTACATTTGGGCAAGCTGACTAGAAAACCAGGCTCCCTAAGTGCAGCACGAATGGGATGATGGCGCCCTGCCTCATGGGGACCTTTAACTCTCAATTACCATAAAATCCAAAGCAAGTCTCTCCCTGCTTCCTGAGTGATGTGCAAAGCAGAACAGGAGTTAAGGATCGCTTTCCCTCTTCGGAATGGTGTGCCACCATTATCATCTATGCAACTGAACCGAATTTAGGCAAGAATCCACATTATTTATGGAGGTATCCATAACACTTTTTCATATTCAAATTACCCAAAATGCCATAAGTAGAACTAAAAGTTGGAGTTATGATACTGCAACTAGCTATCATACTGCATAGCTATCATACTACAGATTAAATATTTCCTGCAAAGTAAAGCCCACACAGAATGGCTTCACCAAATACTTAACAAAGCACTCATATACTGTTCTTTACCAAGTTGTCCTTAAAAATAGAGGTGATAAGGCCAAGAAATGGCCCAATGGGCAAAAGTTCTTGAGTGATGAGTTTGACCACTGAAGCGAGATACCTAGACTCACATGGTGGAAGGCATGCATATACACAGATTCATTCACAGGCACACACACAGAGACACATAGAGATGCAGACACACACAAACACACATACTCATACATACAGACACATACTCTCACACACTTAGATACAGACAGATACACATAGAAACACACACACACAGACACACACATACACACACACAAAGACAGACACATACAGACAGACACACACATGCAGTCACCCACACTTACACACTCATATATACACAAACTCTCTCTCACACACACAAACACAGAGACACATACTCACCCACATCCATCCAACCACACACACATATACACACAGTGCAGACACAAACATATATACACACAGATACACAACCACATCCACTCTCATGCACAAAAATCATACACACACATACACAAGCTCACAGTCTCACACACACATATACAAATGGCCACACACACATACACAAACAGACACACACACAGACATACACCTATTCACCCACTCACCCACATTTACCCACCCATACACACAGGCACACATACTCGCACACACTCATACATACAAATATAATTTTAAAAATAAAAATATAGAACAGTCAGCACTTCTAATCCATCCTTTAAGAGCAGTATAACCTTGATTCCAAGTCTAGATAAATATACCATTAAAATATAATTATGATTAATATCCCCTATGAATATTGATGCAAAATACTAAGTAACTGAAGTCATCTATATATAAAAATAATGTAAATGCCCTTACCACGTAGCTTTAAAAATAACTTGAAGTTATTCATCATGCTAATAGGATGAGGGACAGATACTGCTTGATCATTGAATAATTGGACAACTCATTTGACAGAATTTAACACCATTCATGTTAAAAAACAACTCAACACATTAGAAGAGAAAGGAACTTTCTCAACCCAAAATATGACATCTGTGAAAAATCTGCATGGATCCTTAATAGTAAACTACTAACAGGTTTCTCTTTTGAGAGAGGCATCCAGCAGGAAATCTTTCCCCATTTCTGTTCAGCATCATACTAGAGGGTCTACCAAGAACAGTTTAAACAAGAAAAAAATTAAGATTGGAAGAAAATAAGTAACAATATTTGTATTTTCAAGTGGCATCGTCTTATACGTGGAATGTCAAGGGATGAGCAGGGAGCCCGGGAACAAGTTCAGCTAGGTTGCAGGACAAAAGACAAAAGCTAATTACAATTCTATGTAATTTCATACATGGACAATTAGAAATGTGAAAGGACTAAGCAAATGATTCCATTTTCAGTCCCATACAAATATACAAAATGAATTCAGTTAAAAGAAATAGAATCATTGCTCACAGAAAATGATGAAATATTGCTTACAGATATTAAAAGATACTCAAATCAGTGGAAACAGAAGCTTTATCCATGGTTTATAAGAATTAGTGTCGTTCTACAGGGTCAATTTCTATGAGCTTTTGGCTGGCTTCCTTCTAGAAATGAACAAACTGTTCATAAAATTCATATAATATCCATATACATTCACACACACACACACACACACACACACACACACACACACATGTTAACATCCCAGGCATCTTTCTTCCAACTATTAGGTTAGGTAGCAGAAACTCCTGTTTCTCCAAAACTCTTTTTATATACCACTCAATGTCAAACATTTTCTACACACTAGTTTTAACCAGTCTTTTAAGTTACAGAGTCCCTCTCCATATTTTTACAGTTTCATTGACAAAGAACACATTCACAACCCAACACTCTAATCCAGTTGCAAACTATTACAGTGATAAAAAGAAAAGCTTGAATTGAGTCCTAAAACCCTATTATAGTCTTGAATACATGAAATTATAACTGATAGCGAATGTGTAAGATCCAGTGTGATGTCGCACGGCTTCAGCATAGATGGTTTAACTGGACAGAAGTTCACTGAAAAGACTTTAGGTCTGGCTGTTCTTACTGCACTGTGTTTTTTATTTTTAAGGTTTTTTTTTTCTTTTCTTTTCTTTTCTTTCTTTCTTTTTTTTTGTAATCGAGTGTTACATAAATATTGTCTTTATGAAGATCATTATAACCTCCCTTCCAGGTCAAAAGAGTAAGTCACTTCTAGACCCACCATACACAGACTTTTTGTTTAACAGGACAAAGAGTGTTCTTATGCTGAGCTGGAGTTTTGTAAAGGTAGTTAAATCAGCAAACTCTTTGGGACACAAGAGTAGAAAGAAAGGACTAAAAAAAAAATCACAAGTAGAAGAGGAGACATTAAAAAAAAAGAAGAGGAGAAGTTATAACTGATACCATAGAAATAAAAAGGAATATAAGGACTACTAGGAAAAATTAGACACACACAAAAAAAACTAAATAGATCTGAAAACATGACTAAATTCCTCAACACACTCAACCCATCAAGGCTAAATAATAAAATATCTGAATAGTCCTTGGACTGGTGTGGGGTTTAAATTAAAAATTACACACTATCAACTGAGAAAAATCCAGGACCAGATGGTTTTACTGACAAAATTTACATATTTCAACAAATTTAATGATGGGCTAAATTTCCTCTCCCCCCCAAACAAAGTCAAGAGGAAGGAATACTTCCAAATTTATTATGTAAGACCAGCATTACCCTGACGAAGATATCATTAGATGTCTTCAATAAAATACTAGAAAACTGAATTAAATAGCTTAATTATAGTGCAATACGTAATTGCAGTTATTCTTGGGATACATGGATGGCCCAACATGAGAGACAGTATATTAAGAAGTATATGTATAAAAATCATATGTTAACCTAATGTGTATAGAAGAGGAATTTGCCAAACTTTAACAGCCTCTTATGGTAAAAATTCTGAACAATCTTAGAATAGGAAGGCAGCACCCAGTTGTAACAAAGGCCACATATAAAAAACCCAGAGCTGGCTACACATTCAGGGATGAGAAACAGTGAGACAGAAAAGGGAAAAGAGGCTCACCATCACTGACCCTATTTCTTATACTACTAGGGGTTATCACCATAGCAATTAGGCAAGAAAAATAAACAGAAGAATTCAGCGAAAAAGAAATACAAAATCCAGTAAATTTGCAGTGCTGCCAATTTTTTGGGTTTTTTGACACAGTCTCTCATGTGGCCTGAAACGTTCAGATTAGGCTAGGCTGACTAGCAGCAAGTCCTAGGGCTCCATCTACCTCTCTCCATCTCCCCAGCACTGAGATTACATGCATACATCACCATGTGGTGTTTTGTTGTTGTTCAATATGGGTTCTGAGGATCAAACTCTGGTCTGTATGCCTGCACACAGTGCAGTGCTTTGCCATTTCAGCTACCATTTCAGTCTTGCAGTATTAACCTAACACACAAATCAGTGATTATTCTAGATTTTGACAATAAGATAGCTGGAAAAATTGGGAGAAAGGTGTCATTTAGAATACACCAAAAAGAAAAAAAAAATCATAGAAATTAAGTTAACAAAGAATGTGAAAAACTCACATAGTAAAAATTGCAATACACTAGTCTAAGAAAATAGAAAAGATGCTCGCAAATGGTGAGACATATGTGTCCAGACTGAAATAGTTAATATTGTTAAATTGTCCATATTGCCTGCAACAGTTTACCAATCCAATACAACTCCACAGCATTGAACATGCCATTGGCATTGTATATAAATAGAAGAAAACATTGTAAAACTTATGAAATCACAAAAGACCATGAAGGAACAAATCAACCTTAAGAAAGAAAAAAAAAAAGGCCAGAGAAACCACCCCTCTTGTTATCAAAATATATTGTATAGTCATAGAAAACACAACTGTGATGTTGGAATAAAGACAGGCATAAGCAAATGGAACAAAATGAGTGCGGCAAAAATGTATAAACAATCAACTGGTGTTTGGCAAGGGCTCAATCTAAAGAATGGGGAAAGGATTGTAGGTTACACAAATGGTATGGGAAAATTGGGTATACACATTCAGAAAGTTAAATTGCACTGTTCTTTTATGCCACACAAAAAGAAACTCAAATGGATTATAGATTTAAAAGGCAGACCTTAAATAAACTACTAGAAGAAAATATAGAAAAACAGTTGTCACCCTGGTGTGTGTCTGTGTGCAAGTATATGTGTGTGTACACACATATGTATGGGTGCAAACAGCTGGGCCTGAATGCGTGAAGCCAGAGGTTGACACTGGCTGACTTCCTCTATTGCTCTCTACCTTATTTTTTGAGAGCAAACGTCTCACTGAACCTGGATGGAGCTCAGCAGGTGGGTGACCAGTCAGCTTCTAAGGATCTGCCTTGCTCTGCCTGCCTGTACTGGAATTACAAAGCACACATTCCCATGCCTGGCTTTCTATGTGGGTACTGATGATCTAAACTTAGTTTCTCATGCTTGAGTATCAGGTGGTCTAACCTGCTGACCCATGTCCTCAGTTCTTATGGAACTTATAATACTTGCTTGGGTAATGCTTTCATAAGATGGACTCTAAAACATAAACAGAATCTAAATAAGCAAGTGGTAGTATATGAAAATAAATCTTTCCACATGGCAAGCAAGCAAGTGGAAAAGGAAGGCAAACCACAGAAGGAGAAAATCTTTTCAAATGATTTAGCCAGTAAAAGGTTAAAGGAGACACTCCTCCAACCTAACAGCAAATAGATAATAGCAACAGCAATAGCTAACTTCCACATTACAAAAAAAGATACAAAAGGCAACATATGTATGAAAAATGCTCAGTATCGCAAGCCATTATTGAAGTGTAAATCGGAACCACACTGAGATATTAACTCTTGTAGGTCAGAATGGCAATTCCAAAAGAAATAAGAAACAATGTATGTTCATAAGAACATAAGGAAATTTGGTCCCTTACACACTGATGACAGGAGTGCAAAATAGCACACCACATTAGAAGAGTATGCAAGTTCTTCACAAACATAAAACATAAAAACAGAACTACCATACTGGAAAACCATGCCATTCTTCAGGCACACCATTTGGCTATACTCTTGGGTATATATATATATATATATATATATATACCCAAAGGAATCAGAATCAGCAATCAGCATATAATAATGTTTATTGTGACACTGTTCATAATATCCATGTTATGGAATGAGTCTAGTTGTCTACCAAAAATGAATAAAATAGAGGAAATAGGGTATATGTATACAATAAGCATTATTCAGACTCAGAAGAACAAAATCCAGTAATAGGCTAGAAAATGAGTGAAACTGGAGTTCATCATATTAAATGAAATATGTCAAGCACAGAAAGACATTTCCCCCTCATATATAGAATCTCTAGTTTAGATAAGACGTAAAGGAGAATGATGACTATTGGGAAAAGGAAAGTGACTGAGAAAGGGGAACAAGGTAGATTAGCTGGCCTTGGCCACAGTAAATGATATACATGTATTAAAGTGTCCAAAGGAAATCCATTATTTCATACAGTAGATATACATTAATTAAAGAGGCAAACAATTAAAATCAGAATTAATATAAGCAAATCTACTTCTAGATACATGTCCAAAGGATTTGGAATTAAGAAGCCAAACTATCAATGTAGTGCTATTTATGACAGCCAGGTAGAAACACCAATTGACAAATATGTGTGTGTGTGTGTGTGTGTGAGAGAGAGAGAGAGAGAGAGAGAGAGAGAGAGAGAGAGAGACAGAGAGACACACACAGAGAGAGAGACAGAGGAGCATTGCTAAGCCTTTAAAACCAAAATTCTGGGACATTGATCTTATTGTGTATTAAATAAGTCAAAGACAAATACTCATATATATGAGGTCTCCCAGACATCCACAGTCAATATCAGATTCAAATGGTGGTTTCTAGGGACAGGGAGGGTGGAGATACACCATCACTTATCAACAGATACACTCTCAGTTAAACAAGGAAAGCGAGTTCTAGAGATCTGTTGTGTAGTATTGCACTTTTAGCCACTGACGCTATATTAACAGTTGACATTTTATTCAAGGTTGGTTTTCATGCCTTATATGTCCAAATAAACTGAATATTTGCTTGCATTGTAAATAACTATTCTTCCTCACTGCTGCAGCTCTCTCTTCTTTATTCTCATAAAAGAACGCTAACAGAAGGGCTTTGTCCTTATCTGTGCCTCTTGTTCTCCTCTCCTTGTAAACCATAAGTGCCAGAGCACACACTTTGAGGCTGCTCCACTGGCTTCCAGATAATCCATGTTACAAGTGTATTATGGAATGTGGAAGCTTAGCGTTCCGTCACAGTGACAGCCAAAGTCCACATGTGGGGAGGATTTTAAGAATGTTTTAAAGAACAACCCTTTCATTATTCCACATTGTACCACTCTCCTGGCGTTTATTTTCTTGTCCCTTTCAAGATATGGGTGAAACATGACATCATATGGCAATAATCCTGGTTCCAATTGATCAACATGGTGGGTTTTGGAAAAGAACTCGAGACAAAGTCTATAAGAATCTTCTTTAAGGGAATGTCAAGGCTCAGCACTTGAAAATATTTGCTGCCAAGTCTGACAACCTGATTTCAACCCCAGGACCCACAAAGTAGAAGGAGAAAGCAGTTTCCACAAGTTAATTGTCCTCTGATTTCTACATGTGGTCCTTGACATGCATGCATATGCCTGAACACACACACACACACACACACACACACACACACCACATAATAAAAAATAAATAAGCAAAATAGAAATTATAAAAGACCCTTTTAAAATTTTCTATATTTTTTGTTTACATTCCAAATGATTTCCCCTTTCCCAGTTCCCCCCTCCCCATAAGTCCCATAAGCCCTCTTCCTTCTGCCCATTCCCCAGTGAACCCCCTCCCACTTCTCTGTCCTGGTAATCCCCTACATTGCTGTATCAAGCCTTTCCAGAACCAGGGCCCTCTCCTTCCTTCTTCTTGGGAATCATTTGACATGTGAATTGTGTCTTGGGTATTCAGAGCTTCTGGGCTAATATCCACTTATCAGTGACTGCATTCCATGTGTGTTCTTTTGTGAATAGGTTACCTCACTTAGGATGATACTTTCCAGTTCCAACCATTTGCCTAAGAATTTCATGAATTCATTGTTTTTAATTGCTGAGTAGTATTCCATTGTGTAAATATACCACATTTTCTGTATCCATTCCTCCTTCACCTCACACTAGTCAGAATGGCTAAGATTAAAAACTCAGGAGACAGCAGGAGCTGGCAAGGATATGGAGAAAGAGGAACACTCCTCCACTGCTGGTGGGATTGCAAACTGATACAACTACTCTGGAAATCTGTCTGGTGGTTCCTTAGAAAACTGGGCATGATACTTCCGGAGGACCCTGTTATACCACTCCTGGGCATTTACCCAGAGGATTCCCCAGCATGCAATAAGGACACATGCTCCACTATGTTCATAGCAGCCTTATTTATAATAGCCAGAAGCTGGAAATAAACCCAGATGTCCCTCAGTGGAGGAATGGATAAAAGACCCTTTTTAAAAATTCAAATATGGAAAATGAAAAAAAGACCTTCTTGAGCTTCATAAGTTACAAAAAGCTCATAGACTGGAGTGTAATGATATTTATCTCTCCACAGTATATAGAAGAAACCCATCGAACAATGAAGCCCCATTCATTGAAAAACAGAGCCAGGAGATGGAGTATCCTACTGAGGCAATGTTTTCCCAAACTGAGCCCAATATTACTCTGCAACAGGTGGCACATTTCGTAGTCTTAAACAACAAACAGTTACCGTCTTACAAATTGTCTCAGAGTTCTGGGGGTAGTTAATGTGGAGGTTCTGACTCAGAATCAGGTTGTAATCAAAGAGTCATGGATACTATAATCATCTAAAGGCCGGGCTGGTATTGGAGAATACACTTCCAACATGGAGCACTTGCACGACTAGTGACTGTTTGGAGCCCTTGAGAGTCTCAACTGTAGATCTCTCTTTTGAATAGAAATGACTTCCTCCAGAGTAAAGTATCCAAGAGAAGGCACAGTGCCTTTCATGACTTTATCTTCAAGGTTACATCCTTTCACATGTACTACCTGGTCTGCTAGAAGCAAGTCTTCCCACAGTCAAGAGAGGACACCAAGACTACCTCTTAAAGGGAATAGTCTCAGGAATTTTGTGACTATCTCTTAAAACTATTATGCTTTCAGTTTCATAAATGCATCCATGTTATTTTTGTCTTAGCTTGATTTGGGTTTCTGTGAATTACAGCCCAAGAGTCCTAGACAATATCTATACCCAGATGTGTTATTTGTTTTGTTTGTCAACTTAACACAAGCTAGAGATATCTAGGCAAAGGAATCCCAAGCAGATTACCTAGAGACAAGGGGGAGGATTTCTAATTAATGATTGGTGGGGGAGGGCCCAGCCCAATTGTGAGTGGTGTCATTTCCGGGCAAGTGTTTCTGGATTTTGTAAGAAAGCAGGCTGAGTAAGTCATGAGGAACAAGCCAGTAAGTACTGTTCCTCTATAGCTTCTTCTTCAGTTCCTGACTCCAGCTTTCTTCCTTGAGTTCCTGCTTTGACTTCACTCAGTGATGGAGTGTAACCAGAGAAGTATAAGGTGAAATGTGACCCCCCTCAAGTTGCTATTGGTCATGCTGTTTATCAGAGCAATAGAAGTCCAAACCAAGATTCCACTTCCAACATTATGTTTTAAATTCATGTTTACCTAGTGAACTTATCATATGCAGGTGGAGATGTGTGATGCTTGCTAGTCTACAACTATGTTGAAGTAATGCTGAATGTCAACTTGACAGGATCTGGAATCATCAGAGACGAGCTTCTATCAATGTCTACAAGAGATTATCTAGATCAGGTTAACTGAAGTGGGAGGACTTACTTTAATTGTTGGACTGAATAAAAGGAAGACAAGTAGCTTCTTACCAGTATGTATAGCAACCGCCATTGGATGCCTCCTGACCAGCTATCCTATGCTTCCAAGACTTCCCTTACATGATGGACTTTGATCTGTGAATCAGAAAAAAACTTCCTTTTTGTCAGGCTAGTTTTTCATAGCAACAGGATAAGGGACTAAGATAACCTATCAGTGGCATCCAAGCTGGTACTGTAGAAGGCAAAACCTTTGCATACAGCAGAGATATGGTATCGCCCAGCCTCTCGAGTGCTCTGTTTTACAGAGAGGAGCTAGCAATTGAAGCCATGGAGAGACCTGTTACACTATCCATTCCGTTCCCCCCACTCTCTAAATATCAAATCTGTATCTTTTCAGTATAGGTGAAAATTTTGTATTCCTTGAAGATTTTATTTAAATCATCAAATTTGTATTATTTTTTAATTCATTGTCCTTGTGTTCTCATAGCTTTGAAATTCTCTGCTTTTATGGAGTTTCACAAATTCATAGTGTAGTCATCAGACTGTAACAAAAGTTGTACTTTCTGTTATTTAATAGAGGGTTATAAATTAAAAGAAAACACACTTTTGCATACATTATTTCATTTGATATACCTTAATTTTGGAGAAATATAGTACAGATATTGCCATAATTTCCATTTAGATGTGAATAATCTAAAACCAGAGGTGAAAAAACTATTTGAAAAATGTTGTGTAAGTGATTGTTTTCTTTTACCTCCATAGGAAAATGTTTTGGAGTTAAGAACAAAATCTGGAAAAAAATCTCTTTTCTTTTGGTTTTACACAGTTGAGGGGGACATACAGTGTATGAAGTTCATAAAAACTAGAATTTGTGTGACAGTGTCACAACCTTAGATTTTATTTTTAGTAGTGGATATTGAATCTAGAGTTTTGCATGTGCTAGTCAAGTGCTCCTGTATAGCTCCAGCCTAATCAATGAGCTTTCATATCGATGAACGGCTGTAGTGGGTTTGGTTGGTCAGGAACCGACTTAGTGGCCCACTAGAAAGACTTTGATGACAGCTCAGCTTCCTATTCCAGGGCAGACTGTTCATTCCTTCACTTGATCCACATGCTGGAATGTGAGAACCTTTCCTCCACATCACTTTGCAGGAGCCCACTTCGGCTGTGCTTATGGTAATGACAGTTTCAAAGAGGAAGAACCCATAATGTCTCCCAGACATACTACAAAGGAAATATAAGTCATCAGATAGTAGGATCTGGATCTGGGCCAGGATAACTCGACTCTTCTTGTAGAAGGTGCCATGGGATCTCTAGTGATGGCAGGTGATGGGAGAAGCCTCCTCTACTTTATGTCTTGTCTGAAAGATGATAACCACGATAATAAATTTAGTGCCACATTCTTTACAGTGCGTTCATCCGACTCCTAGAACAAAGCCATAAACTATAATGGAATCCATGGTGCTTCCCATTATTTGACATTCATTTCTACTCTTCACTTTTTTCTCTTCTGACAAAATTGGGCTTTATGAATTGTACTTTCAGCAGAGATGGGAGAAGGCAGGGTGGAACACGGTACACATTTTAGAAATAAAGGGAAATTATGCCTATCAAAATTAAACCTAGGATATCTATTGGGGAAGACAAAATGTTTATGCCATTGTGTATACAGACATATTATATACCTATAAATTGTATATTTTATATTGTATATCTATAGATATACAGACATATTGTAACACACAAAGTTCTAGGGGTAGGCCAAATCCTTTTCAGTCATAGGTTACTCAATGATGTTAACGTCCTAATTAAGAAAACTAACTTTTATAAGTTAGCTGTTAGAATATACCTGCTGTTTTGACTTTTTTTCCAAGTAGGAAGGTATTTCACAGACTGTTGAGGATGTCACACTGAGCTCCAGAGAGAGCTTGGGAATTTTTTTAGTAAAGGGAGAATAGAAGCGAGTTTTAAGGATAAGCTGTTTGAGTTTCTTGCCCTGGGTCTCAGCACATCTAAGTTGCCGCTCCAGTTACTAGGTTGCTTTATTTTTAAGGCTAAAATAGTTCTTTACTTCCTTACTGGTTTCTTCTTTCATATTTTCAGACACTATAAAAAACTGAATGCCAGAGTCCTACTGAATTCCCTCTTCACTGTGTACTCATTATTCTGGAGGAACCAGACACAACTCAAACCCAAACTAAAGAGCTATTAATGTAGAGAGAAGGTTATACATGAAAACCCACTGAATCCCACCTTCACATCCAGAAACTGTAGCTCTGCATTCCTGTTCTTCCTCCACACCACTTCTCCATCTCCGATTTCTCACATAATCCATTGAAAATCTATTTCCACCACCTTACCTCTTGCCAGAGACTATTCATACCTGTCAAGGACTACAGACTTTCAACAACAAAAGAGGCACTCAGTGAAGGATGTGGGAAAGAATCCTGTGTCTCGGAGGTTAGCAGCCTAGGACCATGGCCACATCTTGGTCATTTCTCTTTCTGATTTTGATTGTCAAACAGCCCTTCCCCTGAAAGATCAGTGGCTGTGAGACTAGCTGAGGAGGAGAAAGGTTGAGAGATAAGATGTCAAGACAGATCATTTTGTTCTTTGTTCCAGAAGGTGCTTATGAAAGGCAAGAAAGCAAAATCAGTAGGACATTGTAGTGAAAGAAAACATACGCACAAGACTGGGAGTAGCAAGCAGTGGGGGATTCCTAACAAGCCACACTCTGCCTTACCCAGACTGTGTTAACTCACAGCCAAGTGCTGCTGGGAGCTTTGTGTGGAGTTATCCTGAGCACAGATCTATTGCATTGTCAGTAGGTTATTCTATTTGGGGAATGAAGAATTGATGAGAGAGCTACTGAGTAACTGGAAAATACTGATACTTCATTGATCACTCCGCCGTGAAACAATCTGGAGGAAACATCCTGTGTTTGTGCACTTTGCCCACAGTAGAGTCGGATGTTCGTGCTAACTGACGACACTTTGTTTTTTAGTACTGAGAAAGGCCTTGACAGTGTTATAATGCTTCCTCATGCCACACTGCAATGTGTAAAGGAATGGTGAATTTGTACAGATACAAGCATATTTCTGCTCTAGGAGCACCATTGATCTTTTTTTTTAACAGTGTTAGAATAATTTACAGTAAGACGGATCTGCTTTTCATAGCAAAAATATAGGGGGAAAGGAACACAAGCTTTCAACTAAACATTCAGTGACTCAGTCCCCAACTGTGACTTGGGCATTAAAGCTAATTCAAATAGTACAACAGAAGTGTTTTCTCGACTAGTAAGTTAGCTACAAAAATCCAGAATTTTCTGCTTTGGGGGCCTTGAGTCTAAAGAGGGTTGGATCACAGACTGGCCAAAAAGGCATGGCCTTGAGCTCTTGAAGATCTCACAGATGAGAAATGAGACTCTGGGGACAAAATTATCAGTGCATTTTTATATGGTCCAACAGAGCGTGTTTCTCTTTGAAACTATAAGGAGCTTGACTGATTCCCCAATTTGCTTCCCTGAGAGTTGAAAAAGCCGTGTACCCTAGACCTCCTGAATATGAGAGAGTGGATGAATCCCTCTATTGGTAGGTAATGTGATCTGCCTTTTGTAGCAAGCCAGAAGCCAGATGTCCCCTCCCCTTTGATCTGAATAACACTTTAGGCTGCAGACAATAAGATTGGTTTTAAATTTATTGTCTCTTTGATTTCTGCATTCTAATGCTTTTTAAATTCTTTAAGCAAGACAAGGCTATATATAGGCAACCGGAGTGGTTCAATGAAGGCCAAAATCACGCCAAGTAGCTTAGAAGCCAGGCCAGGCAGAGCCTCATGCATTTTCTCTGTAAAGAAACAAAGCTGTACTTGGGACAGGAACTTTCATCTAGTTGTTTTTACCCTGAACAAAGGTTCTGTCTTACAGACTCAGCCAAATGTATAGAAATGTTCCCTTCAGAGCGTCTCTCTTAGTAGAGCAGTGAAGAAGAGCTGGATTCAGGTGAAGGAACTCCAAGCTGAGCGCCCTCCTCTGCTGCTACGCCACCGCCCGTCTGTGAAAACTTTCTTCTTGCTTTGTTCTTCCCAATGTGTAGCCCCTGTCAGCCTCCTAGGCAGTTTAACTTCACTGTGGCCATGGAGTTACAAGGGTCCAGATATGAGGAGTTAAGTAGCCTTTGGGAACCGCCTTCAGTGACTTTCACTGACAAAATGAAGCAGGCTCCCATTTGAATGGCTGAAGGCATTTGTCCCAGCATTCACCTGCAAAAGAGTGTAACCACAAATGATTGCCCCCAAGAAGTGAGCATGCTCTGGACAGAACACCCGGTGCTGGTGAAGAAAGGTTCAAGTCTCAGCACACTTTTAGTAGTCTGGAACACTGGGACATTGGGTAAGTCAATACTTCCCTTCATCTCTGCTTTTTGACCTGGGATAGTGGATAGGCTCACATCAGTAGAACCTTTAAAAGCCTTTCCAAGGTTAAAATCTTACCTGAGCCCAGTGAAACAGCTAGCATGGTCCCATCCTTCATATTTTAGGGTGACACTGAATTAAAGGTTTCCAGAAGTCAGACAAGTGCCATCTTTAGTCTGAGGGTAAAGATGTGTCTAGACCTGCTCACTCCTTCCTGAGGGTTTGGCTTTTCTTTCTTTCTTTCTTTCTTTCTTTCTTTCTTTCTTTCTTTCTTTCTTTCTTTCTTTCTTTCTTTCTTTCTTTCTTTCTTTCTTTCTTTCAAATAAAACCTCATCTCATCCACCACCTTTGCTTCTACCCACATACAGTAAGGACAAGAAGTCTTGTTTATTACTATTATTATTTTTTTTAAAAGCCTTTGCAAACAGATGCTGCAGTTAGGGAACAAACCCAGCCCTTCTCGTCAGGACTGCCCTCCCAGTTTCTTCCAGAAGACAAGCTACAAAAGCATGCAGTGAGATGGCAGAAAAGAAAACAAACAATAAATACCAGTCCCCAACCTCATCCCCATCCCAGCTTTCTGGTTTTCTGGGGTGCAGCTTATCTTTGTAGTGTGGGAACAGAGTTCAGTCTGACCTGTTATGTCAACACATCTATCAGGTTTTCCAGACAGTTTTCAATCAATTCCTTGGATATCAGGTATTAGGCTATAAACCATTTCTTCCTACTTTATGGTTGTGAAATATGAACTACAGCCACAGCTGAAGCTTTTAAGTCTGATGTTGATGGCTCCCAAGAGAAGCTCTTTGCCAACCTGAATGGCTTTCAGGAGAGGTGAGGGCTCAGGAGGAGAGCAAGCCTTTTGTTCACTAAATCATGCTTCCCTAGGACATTTTTCTCAGCAGTCCCAAACTTGAAGTTTTGAAGAAAATACCAGGCTCCAGCTGTATGGGTGTCCCATTCAGGACTGAAAAGCTCAGGCTTTTATTGCTAGCATTTTGACCAGATATACTTCCTTTCTCTATCCACTGCTGCCCACTGCAAAGAAGCTTCTGTCACCTAGCTTAAGGGCAGTCTTGAGTATATAGGTATAAGCATAAATATCCAACAAAGGACAGATACAACCTATAGAGACCACCTTTGGTAGATAGGCACGGCCCCCCAGTTGAGGGATAGGGCCACCCATGCCTCTCAAGTTTTTTTTTTTTAATCCAGAAATGTTTCTGTCCAAAGGAAATACATGGACAAAATATAGAACAGAGACTGAAGGAAAGACCCTCCAAGACCTCCTCCTAGGAATCCATCCCATCTGTAGACACCAAACCCTCACACTATTGCTGATGCCAAGAAGTGCTTGCTGACAGGAGCCCGACATGGATAACTGTTTCCTGAAAGGTTCCGCCAGCACCTGACCAATATAGATGCAAATACAGCCACCCATTAGACTGAGCCGAGGAATCCCAATGGAAGACCTAGGGGAAGAACTGAAGGAGCTGAAAAAGATTGCAACCCCATAAGAAGAACAATATCAACTAACTGAACCATCCAGAGCTCCCAGGGACTAAACCACCAACCAAAGAGTATACATGGAGGGACCCACAGCTCCAACTACATATGGAGTTGAGGATTGCTTTATCTGACATCAACGGGAGGGGAGGGAGGCTTTATGTCCCAGTGTAGGGGGATGCTAGAGGTGTGAGGCAGGAGTGGGTGAATGGGTAGAGGAGTACTCTTGAAGAGGCAAAGGGAAGGGGGAGAAGGAGAATGGGATGGGATGTGTATGGAGGGGTAACCGGGAAGGGGGATATTATTTGGAATGTAAACAGAAAATAATTAATAAAAATAGTTAATAAATTTTAAGAAAAGAAGGCAATTTAACAGTATGACCATCTAGTAAAATGACAACAGCTAGTTCTACCCTAGGACCTGGAACCATCACAGGATTATAGGACCAGACATGAAATTGCCTCCAGTGCAACAGGCTTAAAGTCCAACCAGAAAGCCAGTAGTTACTACCTAACAGTGTACCACTACTGCACCAGGGATGATATCTTACCTAACAGTTTGATAGTGCAACATGCATGATCCATCACTGGTTAAGACCATTGATGACTTTTCTCCCCCAGGAACCTGAATGGCCAGCTCCTTGTAGAACTATGAAACCTGGCTATCGGGGAGGAAGTTTCTTTTTCTTTGTTTGGTTTTTCTTCCGAGACACGGTTTCTCTGTGTAGCCCTGGCTGTCCTGGAACTCACTCTTAGACCAGGCTGGCCTCGAACTCAGAAATCCGCCTGCCTCTGCCTCCCAAGTGCTGGGATTAAAGGCGTGCTCCACCACCGCCCAGCTGGGGAGGAAGTTTCCAAGTAGGTTTCAGATCGATTTCTCTGTGTCTTGCAGCCAAAATGTCACACACACTATTTTAAAATCTAGATTTTCATTTCTGTGAGCTGCCACTGCACTTTGGATATTATTTCCTTTGTGAAGAAATTTTTAACCACATAATCCCATTTGTCAATTTTTGGTACTATTTCCTGTGCTACTGGATTTTTTTTTCCTTAAAAAAATTCTTGCTTCTTCTTATACTTGGAAGAGTTTTTACCCAGTGTTTTCCTCTACCAGTAGATACATTATTATGAATAAGTGGTACTTCTTAATAACAATAACTTTTTTTTTCTGGTTGGGAGACTTTTAATGACTGCTTCTCTTTCCTTAAGGGTTATAGGACTGTTCAGATAGTTTCCCTGATCATGATTTCACTTCGGTAAGTGGTTTCTGTCTAGAAAATCATCCATTTCATTTAGATTTTCCAATTTTGTGGAATACAGGCTTTTGAAGTAAGACTTATTTTTTTTAAATCTCCTTAGTTTCTGTATTTATATTTCCCTTTTCACTTCTGATTTTGTTAATTTGGATAGGTCTCTGTGTCTTTTAGTTTAGCTAAAGGTTTGTCTATTTTGTTGATTTTCTCAAAGAACCAGCTGAACCAGTTTTGTTGGTTCTTTGTATTGTTTTCTTTGTTTTTAACTGATTGACTTCAGCCCTGATTTTGGTTATTTTCTGCCTTTTAACTCCTATTCAGAGTATTTGCTTCTTTTTTCTAGAGCTTTCAGGTATGACTTTAAATTGCTGGTATGAGAACTTTCTGGTTTCTTTATGGACATATTTAGTACTATGAACTTTCTTGTCAGCACTGCTTTCATTGTGTCCCATAAGTTTGGGTATGCTCTGCCTTCATTTTCATTGAATTCTAGGAAGTTTTTAGTTTCTTTCTTTATTTTTCCATGACTATGTGATCATTGAGTAGAGAGTCGTTCAGTTTCCATGAGTACATGGGCTTTCTGATGTGGAAGTCCAGTCTTAATCCGTGGTGATCTGATAAAATACAAGAGGTTATTTCAATCTTGTATCTTTTATGCTTGCCTCATGCCCACCTATACGGTCAGTTTGAGAAAAGGTTCTGTGGGGTGTTGAGAAAAAGGTAGATTCTTTTGTTTTGGAGTGAAAAATTCTGTAGATATCAGTTAAATCCATTTGGTTCATAACATGTTAATTTTATTGTTTCTCTGTTTTGTTTATGTTTTGCTGACCTATTAGTGAGAGTGGGGTGTTGAAGTGTCCCATTATTATTGTGTGGTGTTCAATATGTGAGTTGAGCTTTAGTAAAGTTTCTTTTACAAACTTGGTGCCTTTGCATTTAGGGCATTGATGTCCAGAATTGAGATGTCATTTGGTGGATTTTTCCTTTGAAGAGTATGAAGTGTCCTTCCCCATCTCTTTTGGTTACTTTTGGTTGAAAGACTTTTTTATTAGATATCAGAACGGCTACTCCAGTTTGTTTCTTGAACCACTTTGCTGAGAAAACCGCTTGTCCAGCTCTTTACTCTGAGGTAGTATCTTTGTTGCTGAAGTGTGTTTTCTGCATGAAGCAGAATGATGGATCCTGTTCTAGTGTTAGCCTGTCTCTTTTTACTGGTGCATCGAACCCATTGAGCTTTATGAATGACTAATGACTGTTATTTCTTGTTATTTTGATGTTGCAGGTGGTATCATGTGATTCTCTTCTTTTGGTTTTGCTGTGAGATGATGCATTTCTTGTGTTTTTCTCAGGCATAGTTATCCCTCTTTTGTTGGAGTTTTCCTTCTAGTATCTACTATAGGGCTGGGTTAGCTAGAAAGATATCCTTTAAATTTGGACTTGTCATGGAGTATCCATGGTGATTGAGAATTTTGTTGGGTATAGTAGTCTGAGATAGCTTTTTTTTTGTCTTAGGATCTACATGATATCTATCCAGGATCTTCTGGTTTTTAGAGTTTCTGTTGAAAAATCAGGTATAATTCTGATAGGTTTGCCTTATTCCCTTGCAGCTTTAAAATTCTTTCTTTGTTCTGTGCATTTAGTGTTTTGTGGTAGGAGAATTTTCTTCCTGGTCCATTCTCTTTGGTGTTATGTAAGCTTCTTGAATGTTTATAGTCATCTCTTTATGTTAGGGAAGTTTCCTTCTATGATTTTTTTGAAGGTACTTTCTGGAACTGGGAATCTTCACCCTTTTATATTATTCTTAACTTTGGTCTTTTCAGTGTCCCCAATTTCCTGGATGTTTTGAGTTGTGAATTTTTTTTTACATTTTTTTGACTGATGCATCAATTTCTTTTATGGTATCGTCTGCACCTGAGATTCTTTCTTCCATATCTTGTATTCTCTTGGTCATACATATGTAGTTCCCATTCTCTTTCTTAAGTTTTCCATTTCCATGATTGCCTCCATTTGTTTTTATTTATTTCTTCTATAGCCATTTATATGTCTTGGATCATTTTATTCATTTCCTTTACCTGTTTGATTGTATTTTCCGTCATTTCTTTAAGGGATTTGGTTCTTCTTGAAAGGTTTCTACATGATTGATTATGTTTTCCTGTATTTCTTTAAGGGATTTATTTACATCTACTTAAAGGCCTCTATTATCTTCACAAGATAAGATTTAAGATCATAGTCTTGTTTTTCAGGTGAGGAATATTCAGGACTTGCTGTAGTGGGAGAGCTGCATTCTGATGGTGCTATATTCTACTGGCTTCTCTTGATTATATTCTTGTACTTACCTTTTGCCATCTGGTTGTCTCTGGTGTTGGCTGGCTTAGTAGTCCCTGGATGTTCAAGGTTGGAGCAGGCCTCTTGGGAGGCAGGCAGAGCTGTGGAGCTATTAGACATTTAAAAAGAACCAACTTTAGGTATCATGAACTTACTTTGAATTTTCAATTACCTTTTTATTTTACTTTCTTTGAATTTATTTACTCACATTTTCTTTGTTTCTTAAGATGGATGTTAGCTACTAATATTGAGCCTTCTTTTATAATTGTAAATTTATCACTATAAAATTCCTCTTGAATACTCCAGTATTTTTTGCCCACTTCCACAATCTTTTCCAGGAAATATGACCACTCAATGTCAAAATATTTTCTTAGTTTCATCATGATTTATTTTACTCACTAGTTATTTAAAACTGTATTTCTTAAGTCACAACTGAGATACTTTGTGGTCTAAATGATTATTTCTTCCGAAGTTAATTGCTTAGTTTTCAGTGCAATTGTCTGTGTCTATAGCTGATTCTACTAAATTTGATAAGATTAGCCTTAGAGCCTAATTAGTGATTACAGTTTATAAATCTTCTTTTTGCTTAGAAGGTTGTTAGTACTGTGTTCTAGCCATGCCTTGGTTGGCTCATATTGTTTCCATCATCTCTTACCATAGCCATGGAATTTTCCACAGTGTTAATGGAGTTTTCTTTTTATCATTATTGTTCAATTTTTTTTCCTATAACTTGTGGCTATGTGGTAAGTGAAATAAAATTGTTTTATTTTCTCACCAAGTTAAGTCTTTCCTCAATGTGACCCCCCCCCCCACTTTCTTTGATTCTCAGGCTACCTTGATGATAGTCACCAGCTACTGTAGTTTCATGGCGTGTGTGCTACTTTGAATTGTAACATATTCGGCAGACAAGATAATTTTTGCAACTATAAAGAATATATATTTGTATATTTCTTTCATCCTTTTGTCTTATCATTAGTAATAGAGTTCTGGCCTCATTGTGTCTTTTACCTTATTTTCAAAAATTTTACATTCGAGTTTCAGTTTCTTAAATGTACCCAGAACATTTTGGTCTTTGCAACTACACTGAATATTAGAAGACTAAGTAGAGTGCTTAGATAACTTGGTAATTCTTTAAAAATTATTCTTAGTGAATGTCAGCCTCTCTATGTGTGCATGTACACAATCACAACCCTGTGGTGATGTCACATGTGTGGTGGTCAGAAAATGACCTTTGGAGTAAGTTTTCTCTTTCCTTCTTGATCTGGTTCCACAGACAAAACCCAGGTCCCTAGACTTCTGGAGCTTGCACCTTTACCCCCAATTCTTCCTGCCATCAAATAATTTAGTAATTCTTGATGTCTTCTAGAACTTGAAAGATGGGAGGACATATTTTTCTTGAAGAATTTTTTTTCTCTTTTGATTTGCTTCTAGTTCTGGTCAGTATAACAAAATTGAATATAGGCCAGTAAGACAGCTCAGAGGGTAAAGGTATTTGCAGCTAAACCTGAATGCCTGAGTTGTATTGGCAGGACCCCCATGATGGAAAGAAAAAACTGATTCCTTCTGCATACATGCATTGGCATTAGTGCATCCCTCCTTTCCAGTGAGTAAATGAAACACAATGAAAATATTTTCAGAAATTGAATACAGAAACTGCTAGTGGTTCTTCCACTAACAATCAAAAGTTTATACAGAAAGGTTTTTGTTGTTGTTGTTTTGTTTTGTTTTTCTAGCAGAAAATATAAGCTTAGTGAGCCTGAATAAAGTCAAACTGGGTGCTATTTTGGTCTCACATCAATCAGTAGATGCAGTCACAATGTTGATAGATGCTTCAGTTTTTGTTTAAACATTCTTCGTTTGCTTTTGGTACAAATATGGTTTACCTTATTGGGTATATTTCCACTCTGCTTCACTACATGGTTATGTTAGGATAACAACTCAAAGACAGCTCGGCACCAGTCTTAAACTATCTCTCCTATAGTTCTCAGCAACTCTTGACCACACGTGACCCCCTCTCTACTCTGTTTTATCTCACCAGTGGAAGGAAGGAAGCTCTGCAAGGAAGGAAGCTGTTTCTGGAGGACACAAACACACAGCTGTATTGTCTTAGTTATTTAGACTTTTACAGAACTGCAGGTATCGCCAATATTTTTGGGTTGGATTTTGACAAAAAGGTTACTATGACTTGATAGATCAATAATGCATGAAAAATAAGGAACTTGTTAGATGGCAAATGTTAACATTCCTGACAAATTACTAAACTGTTTTGAAGTCTTTATAACCATTATCTAGCAATCCATTTTATCTCAAGAACCAGTAAATGGCATTTCTGTAGACTCAGAAGCACAGTAGTGGCTAGCATTGCTTCCTTGGAGTACTTGACTTGTGCTTTCCCATTCACTAATCCCATGGGTAGTTGTCAATAATTCCATTTTCTTCTGTAAAATGGGGACAGTAGTGACCTTTTCTTGAAGATTTAAACATTGTAATGCATGCAAAATTCATATAATTCCCAAATTACAGGATGCTTTGGAAAAACTATTACATTATTTACTTGTGTGTGTGTGTGTGTGTGTGTGTGTGTGTGTGTGTGTGTGTGTGTATGTGTGTGTATAAGTATGCACATGTCATGGTTTAAATATGAATATCAGGGGCTGGAGAGATAGTTCAGTTGCTAAGAGCACTGGCTGTTCTTCCAGAGGTCCTGAGTTCAATTCCCAGTAACCACATGGTGGCTCACACCCATCTGTAATGGGATCCAATGCCCTCTTCTGGTGTGTCTGTAGACAGCTACAGTGTACTCATATACATAAATATGAATATCAGAGGATAAGTTGAGGGAGTCAGTTTTTTCCTTCCATCATGTGGGTCCCAGGTATTGAATTCAGGTAATTAGGCAAGGCAGCAAGTACATTTACTGATGGAGCCATCTTCCCAACCCATATAGGAAGCTTTAATGCAACATATATGGTATAACTTTTTATTGTAAAATATATAAAAATCTTACCACTCTAACAATTTAAAATTTCTGTGTCATTAAACACATTCATATTGTCTTCTCATTTTCCCAAACATAAAGCATATCTGTTAAATAATATATAGCTCATTTCTCTGTCCCACTATCTCCTAGGAACCATCATCTACTTTTCTCCCACTATGAAATTGTGATTGGCTTTTTTCACTTAGCATCTTGTATTTGAGGCTCATCCATAATATAGTAAAGATATTTCCTTCCTTCTTAAAACTTAATAATATTGCATCATAAACACATACATATGATAGTCAAGGTCAAGGAAAGATCTATTCCAAGCTTCTGAGAAAGTTTCATTCAGTTACTAACAAACAACACCAGTGTGGAGAAATAAGAGACTCCATGTTTGTATTTCCCAAACTCTTGACTATCAAAAGCCATTAGAGACAAGAAATAATTGGTAATGTTTTAATTTTTGTTACACAGCAGTTAATAACGAATATTGTTATTTTTTTTTTACCATTCCTCTTCAGCTAATGTTGAGTATGAAGCAAATGCTACCCTCCTTGAAAAGATTTAGGCCAAGAGGATTCCAAGTCAAAGGAATACAGACAGAACTCATATAGGTCAACTCTAAAGTCTTTTATCCTCATCAGTATAAACCACATAAAAGTAAAAGTCAAATGGATAGTTGATTTAGTGTCAGGCACAGGTCTGTACTATGGTTTGAATGTTTCCCTTTTCAAAAGGCACTATAGGCAATCACTTGGGTCTTCTGTTCTCAAGCTCGATGGTGGTCAATCCTATTATGAAGCAATTGACTTAGCTTCAGCTCTTCTGCCTTGTGCCTTGTGATGGATGATGCAGCAAGAAGTCTCTTGCCAGGGTCTGGTGCTGTGATATTGGTCTAGTCAATGTCTAGTACTCTGAGCCTACACATGTGTGCTTGTAAATCACCTAGCCCTGGGCACTGTTATAACACAAAACAGTTCTAAATTTGAAAATTAGAACATTAGCTACACAATTTAAAGAACAGAAAAACGGCACATGTAAAAATTCAGCATGGGAGAATAATAAGTTATGGTTCAAGCAGACAGAAGATGCCTGTGCTAATCTGGCATCTTTCCCTGGGTCTTTAGGCTGTATAAGCCTCCTCCCCACTAAGATGCTCTAAACAAAAGAACCACCTTTAGATCCTTCCTTTTCAACAATCACCCTAGAAAGATTCTCCACAAAGGAGTATTTGGAGGCCAATTTAATAGGCTAGAGATGAGGAGCAATCAGTGGGCTTTTGTGACATTGCCAAGAGATCAAGTCTCATCTTGATATATTCATATTCTGGATCCCGTTTTCTGTGAGTCAATTGGACTTCATTGGTTTTTCTAGAGATGAAGAGGTTTTTTTCCCCTCTATTGTCCCAAGAATTCCACAGCTCAGTGACTCTGTCATTTGGAAGATGATCTAGTCATGAAGTATCTAATCTCTGTGCACTGATGTAACGATTAAAAAAACGAGTTGATCAAGACCAATTTCAGTAGAAGTGCTTTTTAAAATTACTTTAAGCCATGGGCTTTAATGTTGCATATAAAGTGTTGCTATACTTTGTATTATTGCTTGAAAACAAAACAAAACTTGTACCTCTGCTTGGTGAATATATGTAATTTACATACCAGAAAACATGTAAATTCTATCACATCTCCCTAGTATATAATTTTTCCACCTTCAACTTGAAGTCACCAAGCCTTATGTGTCTCCTCCTTGAGAAACTTTTGTTGTAGTGGCAATGTTTTCGATAAGGCCTGGATGGGTTTTCATTTGTTGTTAGTTTTGAATGTTTAGCCAGATTGCCTGATGCTGATTAGATGGATGGGGAGAAAGGAACTAAATGGTGAAGTTACTAAGAACTTGCCCTTGCAGCTCAGTAGAATTACTGAAATCCAGCAGTAATGCATGTTAAAGAGGACTGCATCAAGTGGCCGCTGAAACAAAAATCTCCACCACACACCAGATGGACATGAAACCAAGATTTATTAAAATACCCTTAGCATATTTACAAGTAGAAGCCATGAATGCATTTCTCTGGGAGTTCAAAAAAATAGAGTTCTATCTCTTAAAACAAATCAACAGAATATCAATAGATTAGGATAAATATAATCTATCACAGAGATAGAATTTCTTTCAATAGACAATCTAAATTTTTCTAACCAATATATATTATGTACAAAAATACACTTGATATAATGATCAAGTAGGGTCAAGAAGGAAAAATATATATACATGCATATTTTCATTATGTACAAGTTGATATTGGTTCCTCCACCTTTGCTTTTTAAAAATAAATACTTCATTTGGTTGCAAATTACATTTACAAATTCAATCCATGAACATTTCTCAGTGTTGACAAAATTAAATATGCAAATTAGAAATACATATTATTTTTAACTTAAAGGCAATATACCCAAATCCAGTTAACTTATTATGCTTAAAAACATCCAAGAGCATGTAATACAAGGTTTCATGTTTTTAGAGTGCCTTCTCCTTTCCAAAGCTGTCTTTATTTTATTGGTTAATTTTCCACCTACAGATTGGCCTAATATTTGAACAGAAAGGCTCTGTTTTACCATGACAGAATAGTAAACTATTCAGGACATGCTTACACTTTCTATGAGTGCTTTTAAGAGCATAACAGTTACTATTAATCTGAAAATAACCACAAAATGTCAACATCCCAATTCAGATTGTGGTAGACATTTGAGTCATGAGCAATAGCAAGAATGGAGTGGCAATAAGAAGTCTTACAATTCAAAATGTTTGCACAGAGGTCAATGTGTTCAGCAGCGCAGGAAGCTGAGCGTCCTAGATCATGCCTTGTCATGGTTGGTGACCTGCTGCAACGGATCAAAAGTGCTCTCTAATTAGAGAGTTTAAAAATCTATGAGAAACCAAGAACTAGAACACCCAACCTTTTTTAATAAAGTAGAACAAAATGAAAAAAATGAAATGCATTTTCCACCTCTTTTATGGATTTTCCCCTCTTTGCCTGAGTGATGAGGTGATGGTGACATTAACAAGAGGCAGTCACAGCAGTGTGTCTCATACAGGCTCCTTGGTGACAGTGGTGCTCTGTCCAAACACTGAAGGCTGGAGCACAGGGTGTGAGAGGACTATGGGACATTTGGTGTCTATGCTGCAGAAGTAAAGGGTTTCTGGGTCCAGGAGAAGCTGCAAAGGTCTCTTCAGGAGAGAAGGGCTGTGATATATGAGGGAAGGGAAAGCTGAAGACAAAGTATGGATGGAGGAAAGCTGGATGACACCAGGTGCTGGGATACTTAGAACGAACAGTAAAGTTCTTGGGCAAGTGACACTTGTAACAGAATCTGAAGCTGGAAGCTACTCAACTAAGCATAGGCCAGTGTCATTGGAATACCTGCCTTTGTAGCACAGAGTCTGTCATGGAGTTATAATAATATGTGGATTCTCCTATTTTCCTAAAACAAATGGCTTCAATTTCTATTAAAACCTGCCCCTGGTACTATCATAGCAAAAGTTGTACAAAACACCGTACTGAATTTGTTTACTCTTTCTTCTCTCCTATTTCCTGTTTTCCCTCTGTCTCAAAAGGTGGACAGGAAACACTACAAAAGTGTCATGAATCTTAGGAAGGAGACTTTGTGATCCCAGGTGGTGCTAAGGCCAAACCAAGCCAAACCATAAATGACTTGAAGTGCCTTACGTTTCTGCTGCATCTGACTTATATTAGGATGCTAACTGATTTCAGGGAGCTTCTAACATGCAGGCCAATGCTTATTTTCCAGGCCAAAACACGATCCCTAAATCAAAGTCCAGGGAGACTGCTTCCCACACTAGTCTGGATTATAATTCAAAGACAGGAAAAGCCTGTGATGAATTGATGACATGCTTCCACTAAAGGTTCTTTAAAATACCCAGTGTCTAATTTGTAAACTTTCTGCCTTTCAGAGAGTATCTTAGATTGCTCCCTTAAAGGGAAATCCTTTTTTCTAAAAGCACGTATTCCTTAAAGACCTTATACACCAAGAGGTAAGTAGGACAGGAGGGGCATAGTATTTGTATTTCAGCAAGTTGAAAAATAGTAGAATTAGAAAAATTAATGATTCTTGGAAGAAACCCATGTCTTTAGTTTTCTTCCCCACAAATCCTCTTTGAATCACTGCAGACAAAACACTTTAAGAGTTTCTTCTTCATTCATGGGTTTGTTTCCAAGAGTAGTGAATGCCTTCCAAAATCTGTGTAGAACCACTAGAGACTGATGGTCAGACATGAAAAACTTAGGTTATATCTAGGGCTATATGATAGGGAAAGGGGGCTGAAGAAATGGTCCAGGGGTTAGCAGTACTTGTTGCTCTTGCAGAGGATCCAGGCTAGGTCCTAGCACTCACATGGTGGCTCACAACTGTTTGGAACTCCAGGCCCAGGAGATTCAACAGCCTCCTCCTGGCTTCTAAGGACATCAGGCACACAGGTGGTGCACATACATACATGTAGGCAAACAATCATACACATAAAATTTAAAAATGAGTATATCTTTTTTTAAAAAGAGGGAAAAAGGTATTTGTAGTTCATGAAACATATCTACAATGTATACTAAATGTCTTTTCCATTCAATGGAAAAGCAGTACAATTTGTATATGATGACTGCTCCTTTTAATATAACCATAGATATTAATTACCTTAAACCCCACTCCATGGATTCCCAGAATTGCTCATTTTTGAACATCTATTAGTGATGCTATGGGGAGGCCAAGTAACCTCCCTGGGTGCTCAAGGGTCTATGGGGCTGGTGTTTTGTTTGAGAAATATGGACTAGGAAAGCCAGATGAACAATTAAAAATACCTGGCTTTATAAGATGAAAGTTGAAGAAAACTCTGGAAAGGAATAGTGGAGGAGGGCAGGTATGACTTTGGTAAACCTCTGCTGATATATACTTGATTTCATACTTGATATAAGATAACACATTGGAAATTCACACCATTTATTAGATGAGTATTCTCTCTAAGACTCTTTTATTGCTTTAGATGTGGAGAGCACAAGGCATTTTAAGGTAACACTCAGCCTAAGTCACACCCTTAATGTGCTAGAGCCTGTTTATTCCCTGTCAAATCCTTGGGATGCTCATTTCTGCCCAAGCATACTGACTCATTTGTGCTTTGGCAGCCCAGTGCTATCACGTTTCACATGAACCATGAAAAATACTGTGGAACCACAGAGACAGTTGGATCAGCCTCCAGGGGATTCCCTGTATACTTAAGACTAAAAAAAGTCAGATAATTATCTGAGGACAGATGGAGCTTGCAGTATGAAGTATACTGTATGGAGTATGTAGGCTTCATCTGTTCCTTAAGGGCAAGCAAGCAACCAACCAAGCAAGCTGAGGTTAGCTCAGTCTCCTTCAGACCAAGAAGTTGACAGAAAAAATATGGGATAAATGTAGGGTTCCCATGGGCTCCAATGAGAAAAGAGAAAAGCGGAGAAATAAAAGGGCCTCAGTGAAGCTGGTCAGCCATAGGGTATTTGGAGTTGGGCTGTGATGGAGTGGGGAAGGTAGACCAGTATGTTCTGCTTAAGGACAGCATATGGCTTCTTTCGTTTTTCTAGTATTCTTTTGGTAGAAACCTGATGACAACTGAAGAGACAAAGTCAATGAGCTAGCATGTTAATGTCTTCATGTTTCCAAGGAAGCTGTTAAGTATTCAAACTCCCACAATGTGATAGAAGGCATTGTCTTGAAATAAATAAGGCTGCTGAACTGGCTTCACATGAAACATGCTTCAACTTTTAAATTCACCACTTCCTGGCAAAGCGTTATGTTGGGGGAGTTTGGTAGATTGCCCATCCTTGAGGAGGGATGTGTAGAATGAAGAAAGTAATAATGAGAGTTCCTAACAAGGTGTCAACAGCTGACAGGAAAACAGGGGTGACACGAAATGTGCCTCTTGGTCACATACAGCTCTGTAACTAAGTCTGGTTGTGCCTGGATCCAATTGCCACCAGCATTAAGAACACTTGGGTTAAGTCCATGGGGGAAGGGATACTGAGTTGAGTTTTTGGAGGTGCTTTTCAGTACAGAAGTCAGTTCTGTACTGGTCACAGCTTCTGAGCAGCTGGATTGTCTCTTTATATAGTTAGAAGATGGTGATGTTTCCAAGGTTATTTGTATTTTGTGAGAGCTAAAAATTAATCCATTCTTTTACAGCCTTATCAGTTGGGGAACAGACTCACCTCACCTGCATTTTGGATTTCCTTATGCAGATGAAGTAGCTGACATTCCTGAAAGTTCATTGCTTTACAAGTCCACCCTGCTTAGCTGCAGCATCCCTTAAGCCAGCACAGCTCAACTATGAATTGCCTTCATGGTCTTCTGATATTCTGCTCACTTATAAACTCCCCTTAAGGAGACTTCATAGGAAGAACACAGATGCATGCAACCCCAGAACATCACATCATTCTCTAAATGTCTTTTTCTAGATTAAGTTTCCCAAGACAATCCTAAACTCTTGAAAATCCATAGTAAAAATGGCCTGGAATAAACTGAAGTCTCAGGCAGAGATGGTAAACTCTTTGTCTCTGCCCACTGGCCATCATGACCATTTAATTTCATACATGCTTATTTAGCACTGTTACCACTTTGGATTTGATAATGTGTCCCTGTTTTGTGATTCAATAATTAAACTTGTTTGTATATTACTAAATCTATGGAAACAGAGGCTTTCCCATGATCTTTTTTTTCCTTTGATAAGTTCTGTCAAAGGAAAATGAAAATAAAAATCAAAGAAAATGTATACTTTTTTCTAGTGATCTTTAACACAATTTAAACTACTTTGTAAAATACGATATTTGGGACAAAAGTATATTTTTAGTTTTTTTTTCCCCTCATTTATCTTGCCATACCATGTATCCACTTGTTTTTTTAAGATTCATTTTTATTTTTTAATTATGTGCACATGTATATGTCTTTGTGTGAGGACATGTATGATGACTGTGCTTGTATCTGTGCATGTGAGTGCAGGTGACCATGGAGTACAGTGGAGGATGTCAGACTCCCCAATATAGAGTTATGGGTGATTGTGAGCCATTCAGCATGGGCACTAGAATCCAAACTCACGCCATCTACAAGAACACTTTGTACTCCTAAGTGTTGAGCCATCTCTGCAGCATCCTTAACCCAACTGGTTTTATCTTTGACTTTTTTAACAGGCAAGGTAAGTAATACAAAATAGAGTCAGGATGTTAGGAAACAAAGAGATCCCCAACCCTAACATGCTATAGTATGGTCTACTTCCTGACAGCCTGTCCGGACAGCTATTGTCCTGAAGGACCAAGGAAGAGAGACAGTGTTGCCTGTGTTGATGCATGAGCATCTTAGAGACCTGAGGTAGCATCTGTTTCTACTCACTCTACCCACAGCATCCATTGCACATCTAGGCTTATGCAGATCTCACAGAATGCTGAGATGATTTCTGTGCCATAAACAAAACTGCATTTCTCTTTTGTACTTCAGTATCAACAGGGGCACCACAGTGTAAAGGATGTCTGCAAGTGGGGTTTGCCTTGCTGATTAAGTCTCTTGCTCGTCGTCACAATGAAACTGAGGAGAAACAACACTAAAAAGCTACAGGAAAAGAACAGTGAAGTCACGCCATTCTAGCTGTGCTAAGGTCCATATTTGAGTGTCTCTTTTGTCCTGTCTCTTCATTTTGAGGAAAACAAACCATGTGACCACAGATCTTTCCTTTGAGCCACAGAAAGACAGCTAGCGGTTGTATGAAGATGGCCTCAGTGACTAAGATGCCAGCTACTCTTGCTTCACCAGGTTTGCACTATGTCAGACTACAGTCAGGCTTTCCTTAGCTTGTGTCTATTATCAGAGTGTCCCTGAGTGCGGGGTGGGGGACTGACGATTGGTGGGCAGATTCTGGGAAGACACTGAAGGGATCTGGCAAGTTCTCAAAAATTGCTGAGGCAAGAGGTGGAGCCCACATGGCAGCCAACAGTCTCCCGATCAGCAAAACTTACAAGATACTGAGCAACTCTAGACTGTCTTCAACAACACGAAAGCACGGTCTTTCATTATATCGCAGCTGAAAAACCACAGTCTTCAATGCAATCCTGAGTTTATGCCCAGTCCTCTTTCTTGTTCTCTCACCTGGGAAGTTGACATAGTGGAGGGAAAGGGGGCAAGGTGGCTTTCTCTGTGACTAAGGGCAAGAGTTAGAAGACACCACCTTGCGCTGATGGTTCATTCGCAGGTTAATGTCAACATAAGCATTTGTTGTTGCAGAATAATTCTCTTTTCTGCTCATACCTTTTTTGGACAACAAATGTCCCCTGGCTACCTTCTTTCAGGTGCTCATATGACAAGGTCACCATAAAAGGGGACAGTGGCATTTGCTCTCCTGTCTAGAAATTGATGCAGGTGGTTGGAGAGACCAGGATACAAATTGTAGAATGCAGTGTAGACATCATCTGCATGTCTCCACAGCATTCATTTGCTGTACACTCTGGATCAGAAGCCTCATGGTCTCTCACACAAGTGGGTACTCTTGATCCAAGTCTGTCCTCACCCCATTTCTATTTGAAGTTGGTACTGAATCGCTACTGGCCAGGAAGCCATATTAACTGAGTGGGCCTATCTCAATAGCTGATGTTCAATTCCAGCATCATAACTTCTTCTCCCGATTAAGACTTATGATTATTATTCTCTCTCCACCCATGTGACATTTCTAGCCTTTCCATGTCATTATATCATCGTCATTGTCGTCGTCATCATCATCATCATCACCACCACCATGACCACTACCACCACCACCATCATCATTATCATTATCATCATCCTTCTCAAAAATCATCTCCCTAGTCTTGGAGATACACAGTATTAAAACTCTTCAACAAAACAGTTCTGGTAAGTTTCAATTTTTTTGGTAAAAATGCGATAGGATCTTAGTATAACAGGATAAAAATTAAGATCAATACAAAAAACTGTAGTGTGTGAGTAATAAGGTTCTCTTGGGGATCGCCATAAAAAGTGTACCTTTTTCCATGACAAGGTCATACACTGGAAGGCTTAGAATTTCTACTTTAAATAAAATGTGAAAAGAATGAAATATCTTCTGATCTTATTATCGGGTGGACTTCGGACTTCTGTAAGAAGCAATTAAATATTCCTGTAGTATTCCCATACATAGCTTTGCATTGTTTCTGTGGATTGACAAGAGACTTCTCAAAGAAGGCACAGGGCACTTTCTGCAGATGTCCTCAGAAGGAAATGAGCAAATGTCCCTAACTGATTTTTCAGGAAGTCCCGTGGCCCTCATGTCTGCAGGAGCATTGAGGCGCTGCCTCTCACGCTGTAGCTCCCTTCCATTTTCATCTTAGTTGGTGGCCACGCTGGCTTCCTTCTGACGCAGTCTTTCTTTCTGTTGTTTAAGGAAAAAAGAAGATCCATTATCTTTGATAACTTTCTTCAATTCTCATCTGAAATGCCGAGTATAACTACTAAATACTCTAGAAATTAGAGTATTCCTACTGTGCTTTCCTGTGGAATCCCCAGTTATCTGATTCTATCAACCTACCACACACACGGTGTGGAGAGAGACATTCCCACAGGCTCCCTACTGCAGTTCCTCGACAGGGTCCATGGAAGCAAGAACAGTGGCTGACATGTACTGATCTTCTTTTATGTAATTGATACTCTACCTGCCTTTCCTGAGTTTCCTCAAAATAAACCTAAATTAAGGATAGTCTTGTCATTGCCCTCTTTTCCTTGAAGAGAATGAAGCAAAGTAGCTTACAAAGGCTCTATGACAGTGCTGAGATTTATACCTCAGCTGCCTCTTTCCCAATAATCATGTATCAATTCAGGTATTTTCCTAATCATGTATCAATTCTGGCTACTGTCTGTATGATGGCTAATGTTAGTTTTCAACCGAACAAATCTGGAATCATATGGGAGACAAGCCTCCTCGCACATCTGTGAGGGGTTAGTTAACCTCTGCTCACACCTGTGACTGATTATCTTGTTAGGATAACTGTATTAGGAAGACCTGCTCACCATGGGCGGCGCCATTCCCTGTGCTGGGCACCTGGACGGTGTAAGAGGGAGACAGTGAACTTAGCACTAGCATTCACTGCTCCCTGCTTCTTGACTGTAGGTGGCATGTGACCAGATATCCTGCGATCTGGCTTCTGTGACTTCACCACCATAACATAATGCAACTTCAAACTGTGAGCCAAAATAAACCCTTTTTTCCCATAAGTTGCTTTTGTCAGGGTATGTTATCACAGCAACAGGAACGGTTGCTAAGACAGTGTGTGGAGAATCACTGTGATGTCTACTTTAACACTGGACCCTGAGTAACAACTTTATCAAACTTAAAAAGATATAAGGAGGCTGGCTCGTCTCCAGCACAGGGAGGAAAGGTGAGGAGATTCCCCACCCCCATCTGGTCAGGATTTTTGTCATCTGTTTGCCAGGTGACATTAGGCAGACTGTGCATTTCTGCATCTCTTCTCTCTTAACAACTCCTTGGGGACATCCTGCCTCTTTCTTTAATGGGATGAATGATGGTGACTACCCAGGAGCCTTTCAGGAGGAAGGTACATGGAGATAAGAGGGGGAGACATGGAGATGCTTATGACAAGTGGTACAGTTTGCTTTATCATATGTGACCTCCGTTGAGTTTGCAGTGGAAACACATGGGACTGTGCTTTGTTCCTTCATGTCTAGTTTTGTTTTTAAATCACATAATATTAGGATGGGAGGAAGGAAGGATACCAATACCCCATTTCCTCCCTGCATTTTGTCCTTTAAATTCGCAGACCCTCGGGAGCGTACCCCAGCTTTAATGAAAAATCTAGAGGTTCTGGTGAAAAATGTGGCTTACCAGACTAGCGGTGGGATTGATTTTCTTTGTCTCCACTTTCTTCTCTGATGTCAGTTTGCTGACGGATGCCTGAGCCATTTTCAATCTGAAACAGAAACAGGGGCAGGGGGATGAAAGGGCAGGAAGAGGAGAAGAAGAAGAAAAGGGAAGGGGCCGAGTTAGACAGGAATCCTAGTTCAAAGCTCAGTGCTCAGAATTCTGAACACATAACCACAGGGATACATTCTGAGGAATGTGCTGCTAGGTAATCTTGTCACAGTGACACTTATCCACTGAACAGCTCTAAACCCCAATGGGAAAGCCCACAACAGCTAAAACATAAACCTGTAGGGCACAGGGTCAGGCAGAATCCTGCAGGTAACTGTAACACACTGGTAAGCAATGGCATGTCTGAACATATCAAAACAAAGAAGAGGCACACTGTAAATATTAACATACCATTTCCCCCTTTATATCCTTTTTATGTGGTCTATTGTTGGCCAGAGTGATCTGAATTGTAACGGCAGCCACAGGCTTGTCCTAGCATTCTGCTATTACATTCTGCCTCTAGCTTATAGTTCTTCTCTGCTCAGCCACAGCTCAGTTTTCACTGGTGAGCCCACTGAGAGGACCAGGGGGAGGCTGTGCTTTGGTGAACAACAACACAGAAGTCTGGGATGAAGAGAATTCTATGTGTGTCAGGCACTGTTCCGTGCGCTTGGACCTATTATCTACACAGGAGAGAATGCCCAGACAGTTTCAGAAAATTAAAACTTTGAGAAAGCATATGAACACTGTAAGTATCAAACTCATAAATTCACTGCAACGAAGTGAAAAGACAACCTAAAAAATGGAAAGAAAAACTATGAATCATAATATATCTAATGTGGAACTTTTGTCCAGAATATATTCATACATGCATACATACATATATGAATATATATGAATACTTATAACTCAAGACCAATTATGATGCATACCACAATTAATAAATATATTAACTAATATATTTAATTTAATATAAATACATATTTTACATAACAATCTTCCTACTTAAAGTTCAGGAAACATCGAGGAGGAGGACAGAAAGATTTTAAGAGCCAGAGGACCAGGATAGCTTGTGTTGAGATAGTTCCTCTAAAAACAGACAGATAGACAGACAGACAGATAGACTTGGGGGCACAAGGGGGGGAGTAGTAGGTGAATAAGATCGACTTTAACAAACATTTCTCCAAAAATGACATATAAATGATCCATAGGTACATGAAAAGAATTATAATGTCATTAATAGACTCAACAGTATTAAAAGAAGACTGGAAAGGTATGAAATTATTTAGAGAGCTGATTGCTAAAAACAGGAGATGAAATGGGGCTGAGTAATATATTAAATAGAATTCCATTTTACATATATAATACTAATAGTGTTTTTTTTAACTCTTATAGAGAATATGCTGTGACTCTTTAATACAGTTCTTGTTGTGGTGACTACCAACCATAAAATTATTTTTGTTGCTACTTCATAACTGTAATTTTGCTAGTGTTATGAATCATAATATATAAATATCTGTGTTTTCTGGTGGTCTTAGGAGAACAACCCCTGTGAAAGGGTCATAGCCCACATGTTGGGAACTACTGTTCTAGGTAATAAGAGCATGTGCTTTTACTTTTTTCTTTTTTATTAGATATTTTCTTTATTTACATTTCAAATGTTTCCTCTTTCTTGGTTTCCCCTCCAAAAATCAACCTAACCCATACCCTCTCCCTCTGCTCACCAACCCACCCATTCCCACTTCCCTCTCCTGGCATTTCCCTATACTGGGGCATCAAGTCTTCTCAGGACCAAGGGACTCTCCTCCCTTTGATGTCCAACAAGGCCATCCTCTGCTACATGTGCAGCTGGAGCAATGGGTCCCTCCATGTGTACTCTTTGGTTGGTGGTTTAGTAGTCCCTGGGAGCTCTGGGGGTACTAGTTGGTTCATATTGTTGTTCCTCCTATGAGGCTGCAGGCAACTTCAGCTCCTTGGGTCCTTTCTCTAGTGTTTTTACTTTTACTATTTCCCCAAAATTCTAAAAAAAACATTAACATTTTAAAGACTGACCAATTCATAGACATTTAAAATATAGCATTTTTTTCCTTCAGAATTTCAAAAAAAAATCTGTACCTTCATAATAATTGTATACTTGTTATCATCTAAAATGGCTGAGCGGCCCAACTCTTAGAGGGCTTGACACAAGTGTTTAGAACACATATTCACCAATCCAGCCAGCCTGGCCACATGTAGATTATATCCTCATTTTCACATGTTGATGGTGCATCAGAAAAGTTAATAAAAGTGAAACAGAAAGGATTAATATTTTACAGAACCCATGAAGAAATATATTTGCAAAGCTGCCCAGAGACAATTGTGATAGGTCCGAGCGTCTACACCACATTGCTTACTAAAGCTTCCCATTTGAGGCAACAATGGCGACTATATCCAGCCAAGAACAGAACGAATTAAGTGGATCAAATCCAGGTCAGACTGCACTTAATGGAGAATGGCCATTAGGAGAAGTTTGCCAACTTAGATGACGAAGATGGAAATGAGCCCTCAGCTTGTGGGTTTTTTGTTGCTTAGTTTTTTGTTGCTTTTTTTTTGTTTGTTTTTGTTTTTCTGGAGTTTTTTTTTTTTTTTCTTCAGCTAGGAATCTGTTCAAAGAACAAGTATTATCTTACCCCAGGGTCCCTAACTTGAAGAGGACATTTTAGGGTAACCTTTAATTGTTCCTTTCTTCTACCTGTCAGGTCTGGTCCCTGCTTTCAGAGTTGGCCTGGCTTCTGCTTAGCATCCCCCTCCCACTTCCTGAGTCTCTCTGTGGCCCTTGACCACTCTCTGGGTCATCTGGGTATCTGACCATTGGAGTCAGGGAAGTGGTTATGTAGGCTAAGAAATCACGAGAGAGTGGGAACTCACCCACAATCCTGTCCTGGTCACAACACTCTCCTAGGGGCCAGTGACATAAGTGAACACTTAGTTGGGTAGAATAGATTTAATGGAAACTGCTTTTAAGGTTCTTATGTATTACTGTGTTGTGACCGATTTTTAACTCCTTCCCTATCACACCAGAGTGGAGCTTTTCCAAATTGGGAGAAACATCAGGTACAGTAGGACCGACTCAGTCTGTGGCGTGTCCCAGCACTTCCATCACGTCCTTCGCATAGACCATCGTCCTTGTACCATTTGGTTTCCAAGCCCTTTGCTCACTTCACCCACCTTTATTACCAGCCTAGACTCTGAGAGTCTTGGAGTTTTGGCAAGGAGACTTGAAGAAAGGTTGTTGTGGGACACAGGACAAGTAGGGATGACAGCCCAGACCACTGAAGTAGTGTTAAAATAACCTAGCTCCTTTAAAGCTACTCTACAGATTGTGATGGCCCCAGTTAGGAATGCATGACTCTAAGAATATGGCTTCCTTTCTCCAACACTTTCAAATGAGCCCTCGTCAGTGAGAGCAGCGGTCAGGAAATACTCCTGACCAAGGGCCAGACAATAAACAGTTGTGACTTTGGGGCTATAGGTTGTGTTGCAGATACTCAAATCTGTTACTGTAGTATACTAATAACACACACAGGGAAGAAGGGGGTCAGGCAGTTCTATGTTCTAATAATCCTCTTTATTCACAAGTTCTGGGAATGAATCAGATTTGGCTCATAGGCTATAATATACCAGTCTTTGAACTATAGTATGTGATTCAAAGTCTTTATCATGGCAGTCTGATCTCTTCGCTCTGTTCTAAATTTAATGCAGTTACTGTTTTAGGTCCAGACTCATTTCAGTAAGAACATTATGTTAGTTCAGTTTAGATCAATGTTCTTGGATAAGTCACTTAACTCCTCTGGCCACCTTTTCCTCATCTCTCAAAAGTGGGTACTACAGTACAACTAAATAACATTGTTGATGTGGGAATGAAAGAGAGGTTGACACGTAGTTACCTCCTTTAGCTGGCTGGACAGGCCAGCCAGCTCAGGAACCATTCTTGTCTAGCTCATCCCCATGTGTTTAATGTCTTCCATTCTCATACTACTATTTGCTTAAGTGCAAAAGTTACGGATGCTTCCTTCCTCTCTTGTAGCCAGGAGTAATTTCTCTTTTCTCAATGGAAAGGACACTTTGTGCCTCTCTCGAGGTATTTGAGGCTTTACATCTCAGAGCTAGGTGTCTTATTTCTCTACAGCCACTAGGACCATGTGTGGAAATCAACAGGCCTTCTGTGTACCTGGGAACATCCATTTTTCAATACCTATCCCGTGTCTGCACAAGTCAGTTCTTCACACCTATCTGAGGGGTTGAATGCCTTTCCATTTTAAACAGTTTAAAAGTTTAGTAAAGACTTATTAAAAGACTTACTTTCTGCATTGACTTTTGGGGTAAAAAATCCATACATTTAGAAGTTCACTTCTAGCTACCGATTAGCCCCATGAGTCTTAAATGTGTAAGAGAAAAGGTTCTGCAGGCCACCTAACATGTGCTAAGTATTGATATATGCCAACTTATGTATGCATGCCAGTATTTCTGAAGATATACATAGTATTTACCCACAAGGAGTGATGTAACTTTGGATAACTTTGTCCTGGCTCAGGGGTTTTCTATCTCACCCAGGAAGACATTCTTTTCTTTTTGCATTTAACTGGAACTAGGCTGACTAGACAATTCCTAGCTATACAGATATTCCACCTCCTCCTGATTCAATTGTTTAGGAACTTGTTTTTGTTTCTGGCTGAGATGTGGGTTCTATTTTTGTTTCTGGTCTAAACATTTACTTTAGAATATCACACATAGTTGCTCATGATTGCTGGTAGTTAAAAGAACCTAGATTTCATATTAATGGTTATATGCTGAGCCCTTCAAATATAATTTTAGACACAGGGAAAGCATTCCAATATGAGAATGTTTGAGAAAGAAAAAGCTGTAACTTCAGCACATAAATACTTTAGCAAACCGTCTGGAAACCCTCCTATCCTTTCTTCTTCCTCTCTGTAATACATCTGCTCCCCCAGGAGTCACTGCAAGCTCCAGCAAACTGAAATAGCTGCCAGTCTGTCCTGAGGAAATGCATACATACAAGAAATGTATGATGCTTCTGCCTAGGGAAATGCTCACAATCCTGGCTTCACACTGGGGCCAGCGGGTAACAAGTTAGAAGATAGGCATTAAACATAAATGATATGGTGACACGTTAGACAGAGAAGATCAGTGACAGCATTTTGATATTATCTTCCTTAGGATTCTCTGAAGCAAATATGGAATTGTCATTATGTCAAGAAAGATACAATGTTTCAGTGGGCTTTGTGGATATTATAGATGTCCCTCTTGGTCCTGCATCTATCTTCCACTAGGCTAGATGTGAGACAGCCTTGTTTGCTTGGCCCTGTGGCATTGGTTCAAGTCTTAGGACATCTCACTGGTATCCACAAAGTTCTCTCTCCAGTTTGCTAAATCAAGTTGTTTTTTCATGGTTGGAGGAAACTGAGCTAGTGTCTAGGCACAATTCTAAATAAGTGACCCTCCTCTACTCCCCGAGACCCACGAGGGCTGTGGGAATAGCTACCATTTTATCTTTCTTGACAGAATTCACTCACTCAGCATTTCTGAATTCTTAATGGTAGAACCACACATGATTAATAGTTATGAAAGTCAAGGAAATAACCAACGTCACTCTGCATTGTCATAAAGAAAAAAAAAGATACAATTCATTACTCCTCAGTGGAAAAGGCAACTTCTTCACTGCAGCAGCTGGTGGGGACATGTCTGGTGATTTTTTTGTGCTACTTACAAAGGGAAAAAAGGTAAATTGGAAAAAATCCATGGAGGAGACTATGAAACAAAGCATTACTCTAACCCATTTGCCCCACAGGCAGCTCAGTGGGGCCACACTTAGACACACACACTCTTTTAGCTCTTCTTTTCCTGGAGTCTGACCCTCCCCCTGACCCCTATCCTCTTGCCTCTGCTCTCATGGTCCCCAGGTTCATCTCAGTACCCTTCACACGACAGAGTAGCAGGAACACAACATAGACCCTCAGCTTAGATGACCTGACTAATTAACATATCACGATTTCTCCCTTCAAAGTTATTCCATGATGAATTAACCTATGATTTCTACTTCCTGAAATGTGACGTTTCCCCTGGTCTGTGCCTAAGATATCTACTTACAACCCAAGATGTCCTCACACAGCCTGGATTTCAACAGCTACACAAATCAGCCACTTCGTAGCTCTCGAGGGTTATCACTTATAGTACCCAAACACACTTTGACTTGGAGTGATTAATTGCAGAACAAAGGCTGCTTCCGTTGGCAGAGCTTCTTGTCCAGGTCACAGGGGAGTGGAAGTGGCGTGGGGCTAGACGTGCTCTGGAATGCATGATCAGTTAAAGCCAATCACTCTGCACTTGGTAGACATAACACCCTAATCGACCCAGGGATGAGGTGCAGAGTGAAAGGCACCAGCACTGTGTTTCCTCTCCTGGGAGAGGCCCTGGGAGGTGGCTTGGAAATGAAGGAAACTGTGTCAAGTCTACAGATGACACGGACAGGGGCAGGCAGCCTCTGGAAGACAATCCCAATTCTGATACTGAAGACAGGTATGTGCTTGCAGATAATGACGACCCCACCTTTCAGTTTTGAAATCTCTACCGCCTACTGAGTCTTACTAAAGACTAGAATTGGCACCAACTGTGCAGTGGCCGAAACAATTATATTAAAAAAGGTGATGAGATTGTTCAGAGCAGAGAGCCTCCCTGGTGCTCCTCAGATCATACTACCTGGGTAGTATGATTCTACCTGGATACTACCTGATCATACTACCTAGACAGAACCCTTCTGACAGCTTCCACCATTGGGGTAGCCCACAGTGGGAGCTGTCAGAAGTCCCACACATAAGTGCTTTAGAAACATTCTGGCTGAATGAAGACTTACTCTGGGTTTCCATCAGTCTCTGCCAAGCTAGAGAAACAGAGTGTGGACAGACACTCTCTAAGGTCATGCTTTGAGTGCCAAAGGAGTTTGAGATTTGGAACAGTGATGGATCCTGAGGATTTTCACTGCCTTCTTTTATTTTTTCTTACCTTTTTAAAAAGCAAATTGAAAGTGATGCACTCGAAGAACAGAGTTGGGGATTATTTGACTCCAGCAGTTGGTTTTTCTTGTTCTACTCATGTCTTTTCCCTTTGACACATTTATTTAGATTGTGTATCTTTGGACAAAAATTATGTACATGGGACTTATTTGAGGTATCCTACCAAGAAAATGAAAATAAACTAAGATTTCTCACTTATCAGCCATAGACAGAAAATCTTTTTTGGGGGGGGGGGGGGTGATGGACCTAGTGCTGTTCTTTTTTGTTTTTTATTCGATATATTTTTTTATTTACATTTCAAATGATTTCCCCTTTTCTAGCCCCCCACTCCCCGAAAGTCCCGCAAGCCCTCTTCTCTCCCCCTGTCCTCCCACCCACCCCTTCCCACTTCCCCGTTCTGGTTTTGCCAAATACTACTTCACTGAGTCTTTCCAGAACAGGGGGCCACTCTTCCTTTCTTCTTGTACCTCATTTGATGTGTGGATTATGTTTTGGGTATTCCAGTTTTCTAGGTTAATATCCACTTATTAGTGAGACAGAAAATCTTATAATCAGTTTGGACACGGCCAAATAAACAGAGCATCTGTGTGTGTGTGTGTGTGTGTGTGTGTGTGTGTGTGTGTTCAGCATTAATTGAGCATCTGCTGTATATAAGGAAACAGGAGGTGCTACAGAGAAAATAAAAATCATTGCCTTGGGCATACAATGGATTTAAGAAATCAAATTATTAGTATCAAAATGAATGAAAAATAAATCATTAAGTGCTCATGTTGATAGCACAGTAACCGCCCCCTCCCCCCCAGAATTTTGCAGGAAAGACAGAACCATGAAATTTCTAGAACAGTCTCATTTCTGTGTATCACCTGAGACACATTTCTGTATTCCTGTGTGTCACCTGAGACATAATGGGTATTTAAGCATGTGTTTAAGTTACTGTCATAATAGATATTTTTAAAGCATGCGTTTATGCACTCAACCTTAAATGAGAATATGGAAATATGCAAATAGGTGGGGTATGTTGAACAAATAGAGAAGGCAGTAAATCAGCCTAATCTCAGGGCTGCACTATGTGATTCTTCTAAAACGTGTGTCAACCACATGCACCTTTGCAGTGTGAGCCCTTCACATCCCCTCACTCCATCTTCTTTTAAGAACAGATTCATCTGTTTTGTCAACATGTAGGGTTTTTTTTCCCACACAATTCAGAAAATCAGGTTTGGGGAGACCTCCAAGATAACCTGAGTCCTGTCATTTCCAAACTTAGCTAAATAGCAACTTCCGGGGAGGTGCCCAAATGTTCATGTCTCATATTTAAGGTAAGCAGAGTCAAGGTATTTATCAAGCCTTAGTCAAGCACAGACCACAGTCTGGAAACTGTTCCTAAGACCACAGGCTCCGGGCGCCTATCCCATTGGATCCTGACTCAGTAAATGGGCTCTCATTTGCACAATGCTTTTTGGTGATCCCAAGGGCCTCCCTAATTAGGAAGCCAGTGATCTCAAATATCTCCCCCACTGGCTTCTGTTCCAGCTTCAAATCTACTGGAGATGGTATTTTGGTAGATTAATGATGCTCCCAAAGCCAAAGTTCTTTCTATTTCCACATTTTCCTGAGATCATTTTCTTTTCCACAATCACAAGGAATCTCTAATGCCCATTTAATAACATCTGACTGTATGATGAGGCCCTTTCCATTCAGATACATATGTATTAGGATCTATTCCAGGTAATTTGCCACCACAGGCACAATAGAAAACAGGATTATATCTTAGAGATCAGAGGAAGAAGATAAGCAACTAAATTATTAAGGTAATATGAGTTAAATGCTAAAAGGGGGTGTGATGGGTATTCTTGGTTGTTCACTTGACTGGAATTAACTAAAGCCCAGGCTGTGGTGTACACCTGAATCATATGAGGTGGGAAGACATACCCTAAATCCAGGTCTTTTGAGGTAGGAAGGTACCTCTTTGATCTGAGCCACACCTCCTGGTGGAGGCTTATATAAAAGACATGGAAGAAGGATGCGCTTGTTCTTTGCCTTTTCACTGACATTAGAGCCTACCTCTTCGGAATTACATTGTATATTAAATAAAGGTCTCCTGAGACATGCAACCTCATGGGCTAAACAACTACTGGGCTTTTGGACTTTCCATTGGGAGACAGCCATTGTTGGAAGAGTAGGGCCATAACCTGAAAGCCACACTAGTCAATTTTATATGTATGTATGTAGGTATGTATGTATGCATGTATGTATGTATCCCATCAGTTCTATTTCTCTAAAGAACCCTGACTAATACAATGTTAACAACAAACGAAAACAACAACAACAAAACCTGCAGTTACAGACCAATGGGAAAGAGCAATTCCACTTAGGAGAATTACAAAAGAATTTTAAAAGAGGTGGTTTTGAAGGATAAGTATGTTTTGGGCAATAGGAAGCAGCTGAGAACCATGAAGAGTAAGAAGGCAAGAAAGTCCAAGTGTGAGAAACAGCAGGGTCGCTACAGTAGGTGCAGAGTGGGGCTGCAGAGAAGGGGCTGTTAGTGAGTACAGAGTAGGTTCTCGGTTTTTACTCCCCAGTCTTAAGTTACTAGAGAAACTGTGATGCTGGCAGTTCACTTACACCCCTATGTTTATTTTAAAATAGCAAAAACATTCCTTTGCAGGGTTGTGAGGACCCCCAAAGTTAACGGACCAACCATGGCTACGGTTCCCTCCTGTTATTTCATTAGCACTGGGAAACAGGGTATGTTCAAAGTTACATAAACTCAACACTAAGAGATGTCAAGGCGAATGGAGCAAGCTTGTGGCTGGAGAATTAGGATGATGAATTTCTAATGTGGGGTGGAGCTTCTGTAGATACGAGGTGAAGAAGGAGCTTCTGTGAATATGTGAGGGCGGAGCTTCTGTGGATATGAGGTGAAGACTAGTAACCACACAGGGCAGGCAAAACCTGAAAGGATCAGAAAGAGATGGAGAATGGATTTCCAGCTTACTTGGCAGTGCCAAGACAAGGGTACTGTTGTGACTGAAAATTGGGCAAGCTGTGAGAGGTAGGCCTCTGATGAGAAGGAAAGATCTCTGGTTGGGGCATAGTGATTTGCAGAGGAATGCTGGGCATACTCTTGATTATGCAATAGGAGATTCAGGCCTACCTGAATATATCCATTCTGGGCAGGAAGATTTAGGAGGCCAAGGCCAATGTGATGGACAAAACCGTGTATTGCAGGGGATGGCACAGGACGGAGGAAGCACAAAGAGAATGACACAGAGACCTGGAACGGGGGAAGCCTTTATGCTTAGGGATGGGAGGAAAAAGAGGCCCAGAACAGGACAGGCATATATATATGTGTGTGTGTATATATATATATATATATATATATATATGTGTGTGTGTGTGTGTGTGTGTGTGTGTATATATATATGTATATACATATATATATATGTATGTATGTATGATAAAGAAAGTGCTATTGTCAAAAAGAAGTAATGGTGGAGTTAACCATCGACTCCACAAGTGGGAAATGTGGCCGAGCCTGCCAGTGGTTTTATCATACAGATTTCCTAACACTGCAAGTAACCAATCTCATGGCACTTGAGCTGGGCGCAAGGATCCCAGCTGAGGCTGCCTTTCTTGGTCCCCCCTGTATTTGTCCATGGGATTCAGTTCAACCCAATGGACTAGGAACGAAGCAGGTATACGCACCTTCCATTTCACACTGCTAAAAAGGCAGCTCCACCCCCCCCCCCCCAACACACACACCTACTGGCAGGAATTAGTTTTGGTGAAGGCAGACACAACATGAGCCATCCTGAATGAGAGTAAGGACAACCTCTTAAGGACTTCAGCTACAAAAGGAAGAAAACCACATCCCAACAGTGAAACTCCTTATATCCAGGTTGCTATACAAGTAGAAAATTAATTTTTCTTCTTTAAGTAACAGTTATTTTGGTCTTTGTTATGGTGGTGAGAACTTTATTTTTATTAAGACATAAAAAGTAACATTGGTAAAGAAATGAATAATAAAGTCTTAAGATTAGAAAGGAAAGGAGAAGAAATGAACTGACGGTATCCAGGAGAAAGAAAGCCAGAAGATTTTATTGGAAAAAAATCAGTGATGGGGCTGGGGAGGTAGATGGCTCAGCAGTTGAGAGAACTTGCCTCTCTTCCAGAGGTTTAGTTTCCACTTGTCACAAGGGATGTTCATAATCTCATGACTGCAGCTCCTGGGGATCTGATGGAATGGAATGTGCATGGAAACTGCATGCGGATGCATATGTGCATTTGCACACATGACACATGCTTAAAAATGCAGCCCTATAACACTCATTGCATTTTAGTCTGTAGCGCTTTCACGGCAAACTCATCCTTTCAGACGTGAGCCTCGGCCTTTAATGGCTAATTCATCTATTTAACCCATGTGATCTATTTTTGATTTAAAATTAAATTTTAATTTAAAGGATTCGATTTACTGCAGGTGAGATAAGAAGAGTTTCTTTTTTTCTTTTCTTTTCTTGTTTAGACAATCCTGTGCTTCAATTAGGTTCATGAGGGCACTTACTGTGTGTGTACTTACAGAGGACTGTTTTCAACTGTGAGAGGGAAATTCAAACTAGAGGTTTGATTATTTGTATTTTAAAGGGATTTCTTCAAATGCTGAAGCATTTTCCTGGCCAGATGTATACAACCCTACATAGTAGAAGGCTAGGGAAAAGGACGCTGTCTTCTTACAAGTAACTGGAATGATTGATCATGTGTCCGTAAGAGAGCAAAAAAATTAAATAAAAATTCTGGTTAGCTCAACTTCTTCCAAGGAAAACTTTACCAAGCAAAAATATGGATTCTTGCAGTACTGTACTACAGTTGTACGTGGGTGAAGGGGTGACCTTGCTCAGTCCTTACTCGTACAGCACCATGACCAGGAGGGATCTCTGGGAACACCCTTTGGGATCACAGAACCCAGCCTCGATCTCTCCCATGATCTAAGGCTGTTGCATAACTAACCATAACAGCTTCAAGGGATAGACTCAAAACAAAACCCTGTTGGTCTTCAGCGGGAGCTAAGAAAACAGGGTAAGCAGCTTCCCGTTCTCCCGTGGTGTAAACGATCGCTATGCATATAATGCAATATCTTATTTGCATTTGCCCATAACATTACCAAAACTTCTTGTTCACTCCTCACAGGCCCATTATGGGCTTTTTAAATGGTACTTTTAAGGTTTGCCTTGGCTTGGAGTGAAACATTTGCATGGACATTATTCCTGGAGTCGTGGCTCCCCTGGGTCCTATTCACCTTCTGCTAATTCACAGCTCACTGTGTGGTTTGTGTGCATGGGTGGGCATATGTGGGCAAAGTCTGATGAGATCCTAACTCGGGAAATGTTTGAGAAGCAAGGATCCATGGAGCAGACAATTAAACAATTAAACAAAATGCAGAAAATTTTAGGATATCTTCTTGCAGTTGTTATGCAGGTGATTGGATAATATTTGGATTTAATAAATGGAAAGTGTATGTATTAAAAATCCATAAAGAGTTCAAACATGAAGAGATTCAGATGCAAAATGTATATGAAGAGGTAAAACTAATGCAAAGCTGCCACTGAGTATGAAATATGGTCTTGGTCAGCTGTACCATTCAGCTAAACACAATGCTGCAGAGCGCAGAAAACACTTTTGTGCGTACATCCTTGATTTAAAAAATGAGCCCTTCCTACCAAGCGGAAGAGAGAAAGAGAACAGAGTCAGGGCAGGTTCGAGTTTTGGTTTAACTCCTCCTCTTGGTTAACCACCCTCATATCCATCCTATTTGGATCCCTAATTGTTCTCCTGCTATTGTTGACCTCTGGACCTTGCATATGGAGCAAGCTTATAGCTTTCATAAAAGAGAGAATAGGCGCATTGCAGCTGATGGTCCTGCGCCTACAATATGAGACCCTGAGGATAGGACCTGAAGAATATGAGTTAGTTACCCAGACCCCTGAGCGTAGCTCCAGGATTGGAGATTGTACACGAAAAAATGGGGAATGAGGGACCCTAACGGGGTTTTCCAGTCCCACACCCTCCCTTCAGCTTCCCCCTCCCACCTGGGGTAAAGGCTAGACCAAGTTTCATTCTCTACTCACAGGAACATTCTTGAGTAAAAAATTCTCAGAATGTACTGACTGATAGTTACCTGACCCTCTGGAAAGGCCCAGGTAGATTTCAAATGCATGTCATGCTTGCTAGCCAACAGATGTAAAGGTCAATAGGCTTATCCAATAAGTTTGAACTGTAACCTTGCTGATGGAACTTGTGCCCCAATAGCCATTCGGGGACGGCCTTCTCCTCACTTGCCTCAAGGGACTGATTTGGGTTGACCCTAATGTACCACAGAGTAAACCTCTTGCTTTTGCAGCGGAGAAAAAAAGAGCCCTTCAAGATGAATATTAGAACTTTGTAAATAACCACAAAACCGGAAGAGTGATATTGTGCACGTCTGTCAAAGCCTAGAGGGCAGCGACAACTCCTCTTGCCCCAAATCTTATCCCAATCATGTATCAGATGGTTGGTTTGAAACAATATCCAGTATTACCCTTAATAAGCTCAAGCAAAAGTGAGGACTGTTATCTCACAATTGCACTGGTTCTAGAATACCAGAAAAGTCGTTTCCAGAATCATAATGGTTTCAAGCTAGAAGAGACCAGAGTTAACCTCTAGTTCCTGCTTCATCCCAATACTCACACTTTATGCAGTGAGCATCTGGCCTAAAGTTGCACAGCAGATTAGTGGCAAAGTGAAGGGGAGACATTTTGAGAACTGCCCTCTGTCTAGAGGTCCCTTTCATACTACTGAGCACTGTTTGTACTCTGAAGGGATAGGAGAAGGAATCAGAAGGCTTCACTGGGGGAATTAGGGTCACCACTGGAGGCCACACAATGATAGAGAGGGAACCTTCTGGATTTGTGCTTAGACATGGGAACATGCTCTGTGGCCTAATACTGGCTTAAATGAAGAAAATTTAAGACCATTAATATACTGCTATGTAGTAAATTGCTTTTCTAATGGCACAGTTAATACAAGGATAAACCATGTCTCCAGGAAATCTCTCTCTCTCCTATTACTCACAGGGTTTAGTTTACTATTTAATGGCATACCAACATTGAACATTTTAATACAACATTTAGAGAGTACTCTAGCTTTATGGGGGGAGTTGCTAGCTTGCTATGAAGACACATGGGTCTAAATGTTGTGCTAGCCTAATGCATATTCATGAAATCTGCACTAAGCAGAAAAATAAGTAAATATTCTGTTACCTAAAATTAACCTCTAGCGGCTTAAAGCAGTCTCATACTTTCATTTCATTTGGGAGTGGGGTTTGAACAAACAGCATTTACCTTTGGGTCCTTCTCTTTGAAAACACCATTATTGATTAATTTTTTTCCAGTAACCTCTTGGGTTTCAATTGGCCTTCAGACACATTTAAAAATCATGTGATCTTAATTTCTTGTGATGAGATACCAAACCACATTTCCTGCCCCCCCCCCCCAACCCCAGCAGTTACATGATAACAACTTTTCATTTGGCTGTGGATTTTGTTTGTTAGACTGCTTTTGGAGACTTCTGGTGAATGATGTTATATTGCCTCACTGCATTTAGTGTTACAGAGATTCAATATGTTTGTGGGGAAACTGTAATTAAAAATATAAATATCAAACATCATTAAATAAGTGTCAAAGCAAAGCAATTATATTATTTCTAGTTTCATTGTAACAAGTTAAAACTAACTTAAGCTGGTTTGCTTATTTTACACTAATGAATAATGCCACTTAAGAGTCTAAAAGCCAAATTCCTTATCATGAAAAAAAAAATAACCTGCATAGGAAGATCCTGGATAATCGATTTATAATTGGCTGAATGGATGCGTAAGATGTCTTTAATGGTAGGCTTTTCTCAGTCAGTTTAGTCATGTTTCAGGGTGACCCTTCCCTGGTGATCCATCTCCCCAGAGCAGAGCTGCAATGAAGAGACCCCGGAAACCGCTAAATGATCAGCGAAGGCTTTTGGGAAGTCATGACCCTGGGGAGGTGCTGGTTTACAGAGTGTGAAGCAAGCAATTCCCCAGCTGTACCCAGGAAGCAATGCTGTGAATGTGCACGCTGGGAATCAGAGAAAAGGTGAAACTCTGAAAGATGAATGGTCTCTACCTCAGCAGACCCATACCTTCTGTGAGTGTGGGGCAGGGTGGGTGTGATACAGTGTAGAATGCACTTCAAGATTTCTACAGTTTTTTTTTAAACAAAAAGCAATTAATTACCCTCTCTGCTTTTGTTTCTTTGTTCTGGACCATTTTAGGGGGCTTCAGAGACAACTCATTAAGAACTACCCTCAAAATCTGAGAAGAAAATCCCCAAAGGCTGTGTATATGCTCAGAACTCCCTGTAGCCCGGCAGCCTGTTGAAGGAGGGTGTGAAGATGGAGTGGTCTGGCAATGAACCAGAAGTCCCCAGTAGATCAAGAAGAGGAGTTTCACTCTTCCAGCCTCAAAAAGACTTATTCTATGGACATTAATTTAGGCAACACTACTATGGGTGAGAATGCAGACTTGGGTACATTTTTCAGAATTATTTTTCTCCATATGTTCAGCAAGCTACTTTCTCAATGTCTGTTAATTTTTATATTCTTAACACCTAGTAGTTCATATTTATTGTAAGACGTCTTTGTGTACTCTGTATATGTGGCATAATGGTCCAGTTGGAGAAACTGTCCAGGGCAATGCTTCAAATGCTCGTGTCTTTGTGTTACAACCAGTAGAGTCCTCTCTACTCACTGTGACATGCAGTGATGTGTCAATCATGGTCACCTTGTTGTGCTGAAAGTCATCTGTCTCTGCTTCACTTTATCTGCATTGTGAGTTGAGTTCTTGGCTTTTAAACATTTAAAGTTTCTTTCTGTCTTTTTCAGATGGAGTCTCAATACAAACCCAGATTGCCCTCACAACTATCCCCGACCCTCAGCTTCCTGAGGACCGGGATTATAGACACGCACCTCCACACATTGCTTGACCACACTCAGTCTTAATTTGTCTTGTTCCTGAAGAGGAAATGCTGGGATGATGAGCAGATAAATAGCCTTTAATTTTTTTTTTTTTTAAGGCAGGGTCTCATGGTGCAATCCAGTCTTGAATTCACTTTGTATTCTAGGTTGGCCTGGAATTGAAGGCCAGTTCCTTCTCGAGACTTCTAGGTACTTAAACTGTAGGTATGGTCATTCACACCCAGGCCCAGATGAAAAAGAAGTTTTAACTTACTTTAAAAAAAAAGTGGGGGTTGGGTTCTATGTAAATAAAAATATATCAATAAAAAAATTAAATAAAAAAAAGAAAAGACATGTTAAAAAAATCCTTGAAAAAATATTTAGAGATTTAACAATATTGAATAAAAATCTCTAAATTTTCATCTTGATAAAACCAGTGTAAAGTGCATGTTAGTGTGCATTGTCTTCATATAGAAAACCCTCACAGATAGCAGTTTATGCAAATCAGAGAACAAGAATACTTATTGTGGAATTTTTGTGTCTCATTGTTTACAGCAGTGGACAGTCTCTTTCACGTTGACTTTGTACAACCTTCTTTTCCTTTCTCTAGCCTCCTGAATAACAACAGTCTCAATCCTGTTCCTCAGTAGTTAGAGATAAGACCTGTTTAAAGTTTCAATCCTTGACACCCTTTATAGATTGATTATTCATGGCAGCCTTGAATGCCACAGTTAAACAGAAATGTTTTCTTTCTGAAAAAGAGGGCTAAAGTCTCACTCTCTCTTCCTCCTTCCCTTCCTCCCTCCTCTCTCTCTCTCTCTCTCTCTCTCTCTCTCACACACACACACACACACACAGTGCCTATGTTCATAGCTGAGTCTTTTTTCTCCCCCTTCCCCCCCCAAACTAATAAAATCAAGAGGCTGCAGGGCGGCCAAGGAGCGGCACAGTTTGATGTCCTCAGCAGGATACAGGGAGTCAGAAGTGATGCTGTAAATCCAGCGTGGGGCTTCAACACTGTGTGAAGTGTGGCCTGAGCTGGGGAGAGTTCCCTTTGATGCAAATGCAGTATATTAATGGGAAAAAGCATTCACTTTTATTTGTCTGTACTGTCTGCCACAGCAAGGCTGCCTCATTTAGCTTAGGCCCATGTGAAAATACACAGAGAAGCAATCTGTTGCAAATTAGCACAACTCTCCTTTCATTTACTAGCTAGTAATTGGAAGGGGTTAAGAGAATGGAGCTTTATCAGATCATGTGAGTGTATCTTGCCCACGGGGGCTGCAAGTTTTCCCTGAATTTCTCTGGGAACTCTTGAGACAAGAATCCTTCCTAGATGTTGACTTGATGCAAAAGAAAAGGGCGAAGCTGTGAGCCAGGCTCACTTCAGCGGCCTTGGGGAGCTGCTCCAGAGGCATCCGTGCCTCGTCCAGCCTTACCTTTCTTTAGATATGTTCTTACTCTCTCGCTTCCAAATGGTCTTGAAGTCGCTGCAGAACTCAAACCACACCATAAACACATAGCTGGGGGTGACCTCCTTCTCTCCAGTCTTTGGCTTCATTCCAAAATATCCCACTGTTGTTTCAAAACTGCAGAAGGTAGGGGGGGGGAACATGGAGGGGATAAGTGACTGTCAACACTAAAACCCATTAGGGCACTGAGAAGGGACAGTGCGGGCAGCTCCCCACATGTCTATTCCCTGACACAGGAGTCAGGGCTCACAGTTACTGGAGAGTGCTCAAAACCTCGGGAAGCCTAAATACAATTGCCATTCCATTCAACGTGATTGGGAAAGCTACTGGGCACATCTTATCTGTGTGAACTGAAGAACAGCAGAATTCTGGGGGTTATGTAACTTAAGCTTAAGTTTATTCTCCATCTTAAGTGCAAGTCAATTTTTCTCATCCTTGCTCTGTATTTAATGATTATATGTCAGACCTGGACATATTGACTGTCCTAATAATAGTAGCCACTTGGATGGCAGATTGGGAACATGAGAAATCAGAACACTTTTGTCCCCTCTGCGCTCTGGCATGTTCTAGTTCTTGGCCCCATCATTTGACATCTTACCCTCATTGATTCAAGAGTAAAATAAGAAATTTACACTATATGGCCTTTAATGTGACCATGATGGAAGAATATAAACCACGGACATACAATACATAAATACATTAATTAATTACAAAAATAATAAAAAAAGAGACATACATCCTTGTGAGTCTAGCAAGGGTTTGAAAAACAAACGCCAATCAGGTTAGAAAGGAGCTCAGGCTTTTCTAAGGTAGACTCTTGGATAATGCCGTGACCTGCCCGTGAAGGCATGCTGCCCGCTGGCCTGGGCCTCCCAAGCAGCCCTTCACGGAGGCACTGGCTTGGCAGCGATTTATAGCTCTGAACTGAGTCTTCCCCCCCCCTCGCCCTCACCCACCCCAAGCTTCACAGGCTCATTTGCCAAGAGCAAACACTCTTAAACAGCCCCCTTTCAAGGGTGTTGGAAACTAATCAAAGCAGGAACGGCCAGCCAGGTTTACTACTCAGTGCTCTGTCATCTGCTCAGGCATGGTGTGTTTTGTGGCCATCCTGAACACTGAGTTTCTAATGGGACTCTATTCAGTGGTGATTGTAAAACCCCGAAGCCCTGTGACTATTATAGAGTATACTTTCATCTCCTCCTCCGTTATTGGGCAATATGTATCTCATAAGGTTTTATCACATTTCACAGATGAACTGTTAATTGATTCCATGGCTACGATTAGGTGAGATCCAAGCTGGAGCTGCTGCTCCAAATCTCATAAATTCTGTGTGCTTCTGTAAATAACAAATCTGTTTTTAATGCAAATTAAAGCTACTGGCCAGGGAATTTGGCTCCTAGTTATTAAAAGACTACAAGTGTTTAAGTGGAGAGAGGCAATGATGGCAGTAATCTCCAAAGGACTTTCTAATGATTCCAAATGCACACATTTTGAAGCAAAATCAGTAATCAAAGAAAGTAGTGAAGTCTATTCTCTCCCCACATCTAGAGCTGTCAAAATACTGACAAAACCAAATGAGTACTCTACATCATATACCCTTGCATCATTCACCATGGAATTTATATTGATTGCAATATGAGGATAGACAGACACTTAAACAACCAATAGAGACAGGCTGTGGATTTCTTACTGGGTTATTGGGTTTGGAACTAGAGCTGCCAGTCAGGTTAACATTTTCAATATTTCCAATATTCTCATTCTATCTTATCGATGAGACAGTGGAATCCTGGGAAGACTGAATCACCTCATCTGCTGTCAGCGCGGGGTCTCTATTCATGTTCCCAACTCCCTGTGACATGCATATTCTGCTCTCCCCTCCGGTTGGTTATGGGCGCGCCACAGGCACCTCCCACACTTCCTCCCATCCTCCCTCAGACTCATGTGTCACACACGAGCATGGGTCACCCCAGGATGGCATGCCACCACTTTTTCCTCTTCTTTCCTTCTCTACTTCCTACACAGACATGGGTTTGTATGCACACTGACACAGGAGAGAAAATATTTTACTCTGTATCCAGAGCACTCATTGTCTTCCCATCTCATAGCAGGGTGTAATGTTGAGCACATATGACTAATTGCTATGATTCCTCCATCACCTGAACACCTCTGCATTATCTGGAACCACATTTGGACACTCTAGACAAACTGGTACGGAGTCAGAAGCAACACTGTTGCCAACATTTATCACAAATATGTCAGTGGCCAGGGGGTTTCTCTTTCCAAAACTCTGTCCTCCTAGCCTCTTGTCCTGTGTGTGTGTGTGTGTGTGTGTGTGTGTGTGAGTTCAAGGGAGTGGATTTGGGAGGCCTTGCTCACCTCTGTCAGAGAGGATGAAAATAAAAAGACACTAGATTTCAGTATGTTTCCCCTAAGTGTTTGGGAACCTGTAGAGTAAGTGACTCTGTTCAGAAGAAGCAAGTAGAGTCTTTGATGACAGCAGAGCAATGCTGACAGACAGCCACTCTGAGGAGGTGCCTGCCTCATTTGACCCCAGTGATTCCTTTCTATTGAGGAAAAAGCTCAGCGCTGCACTATGAACCCACCACTGCCTGATAATGTCCAGACTACTGCCATCTCCAGCCAAAATGTTCTTCACAAAAAATTTAGTTTTGGTTCACAGAACAGTGTACCGAAAACTTGAAATTTGGACAAGAAAAAAAAATTACTAATATTTAACTGCCAGGAAGACTCTTCTCCAACAGACAGCAGACAAAAGATGCTGCGTGCTTCTTGAAATGTCCAATTCTCAGAATGTAACTCCCAACTTTTAAAAAAAGATTAATTTCTAATCATATGTTTTGTTTTATACCAACTTCTTTAATCTCACTTTAAAGTGGTTTCCAACTCTACTCCATTACATTTCCTTGTCTCATCTACATCCTTTTAATTTGGCCAAACATTTTTTTTAAGGACAGATGACAAAGAGCACAGAGCCAAAAAAGCGAAGTGCTCTACACTTGGTGTGGAGATGCTGGCGCGGAGCACTTCCCCTTACTGTTTTCTCATGTGTGCCTTCAGAAACTGCTTAGGGAAAGCAAATAGCCCTTAGCCTCAGAGTAAATTGTTTCTCTTGAGAATCAAACATAGGAATTTACTAAGTCTCACACGAATATTGCAACACTGACCACAGCCTCCTTAAAGAGTGCAAGCAAACAACCGTGGTTTCTACATTAAAGATGAGATCTGACATATTTCAAGTATGACCTGAAAGCTAGACTACCTTCACCACAAAGCCACAGAAAATGCTGACAACCCAAAGTTATGACTCCCTTAGCATGTCTAATGTGCAGCAGCAGCCTGGGCCTCACCAGCCTGAGCCCCTTGCCCCTCAGCAAAAGGCTTGAAAAGGGATTAGAAGCTTGACGTGCACCCCGGAAGCTGAACTGCCGCTTGGCCTGATACCAGTCTGCCCCTGTTGATGGTCTCCTCTCTGAGTGCTGAGTCTCTGACATTAATTTTACACACCAAGGAAAGAAAGAGCAATGTGGGGGTAAGCCCAACTGAGGGGAGCCAAAATTTGAAAGCACAAGCGTGTAATTGTTTGAATTTCGACAGTTATCATGATAGGGTGCTGCTCATGCCCGGAGAACATGTCTGCACTTAGGAAACGACAGGACTGGCCCTTCATCTTGCTTTCATCGGCATCTTAATTTTGTTGGCAGATTCGGGCAGGATGCAGGACTAAGCGCTGGCACCTGTCTCTGGGTTGTTAGAACGCTTCAGAATTATGGCTAGAGTGAAGAAAAGGGCTCAGTCCTCATTCAGGCGCTCTTATTTATGTTCATCGCTGTGAAATTCTTCTCAGCGATTTTTTTCCCTTAGACACTATTTCCTAGACCAATGCCCTCATTTAATTACCTTGAACAATATTCCTATCACATATCTCAGTGTTCTCCTCTGAAGGACAATACCCCCTTACACTCCCTTCTAGAAGGGAGGTACACCCAAGGGACTGGCACGGTGAACTAAGAGAACCTTTCCCTTGGGGATTCGAACATATAGAGTCTGGTGAAGTAATAGCTATACTCTGGTGTCTACTGAGAGAAGCAGGGGTCAGGAAGGGGGGCTAGGCTCAAAGGAAGAACTCTAGGATCTCTTCTGACTTCTGGTCGGAGTGTCTGTATGCAGAAGGTAGTTCCTTTCTCCTTCTGTCCCTTGACTATAAAAGCCTCTAAGATCTGAGCAAAGAAACTGAAATAACTTCCTAGCTATTTATGCAATTGGCCTAACCTAGTTACGATGCTATCTATCTTCCTAACTTCCATAAGCCAGTTCAGGAGCAGAGTTGGGAGGAGAGGCAAGAGGATGGAATGGGATCATAGTGTATCTGACGGCAGGTGGGTCTCATAGGGCTCACTGTTCACAGAGGTCTCAACTGACAGGACCAAAGCACTGGCTGCTCAAACACAGTGCAAGTGAGATAAGTTAGTCATAAAAGTGAAATGCTACAAGGCTGCACAAGGAGGTAGGAAGTGCAGGAGTAGCTGTTGGGAGAGGAGCTGTGTGACAGGGGACTGGGAGTGGGGGGACTGCTATCGGATGTAAATAATACATAAATGGGGGCGGGGACAACCTCTGGGTCCACTACTTACCCCTGAGTGTGTGACTATGGACAGTTTCAGACACTGTTCTAGAGACTGACGGTTGGGTTGTGTAGCGATGGAACTATTCCCTATGATAATAAAAAGAGAGGATGTCTAGTCTGAGAAAGAATAGAGACCAAATCACAGCTGCTTACCTTTTCTGTGCATTCTCCAAGTGACTTTCTTCCGTCTTGTGCTCTTTTTTGGCTGTGAAAAAGAAATAAGTATGATTAAACCATTTTTGAACATAATATCCTTTGTGCAATCATATAGCTTTGATCATGCCCACTCATTATTACGGGAATTCAAGAGTGCATTCCGTGTCACATGCCTGGAGTCCAGACCAGATCCATTCTTCTTCAACATGGCTATAGCTGTAACCAAATAATTCTGGTTTGTCTGAGATACTCCTGAGAAGGAAAGGGAATGAAAACAACTATACCTGGGAAATTATATAAATCGGGAAAGTCCTGATGGATGTGCTTGCTTGAGCTATAGTCGGCCTCTCCATGATCCTTACCATGTGCCCAATGTATTCTTTCTTACCCCCGAACATACTACAACAGTGTCTGCAGCAGTTCTGCAGGGTTCCAGAACAAGAACAAGAATCCTAGCCTCCCTCCCACTCACCAGGTCAGCACAGTGTGGGGTAAACCTACTGAGGATTTTCTCAGGTCAACATTTTGTAAATGCATTGGGAAAGAAAGCATGTAAGATCACTGTGGAAATTAATAACACTGAGACACAATTATGAATCTATAGATGAAGAGCTTTTGCTTTGGGATTATTTAATAAGGTTTTGTTTGGAGTGTTTTACAAAAATTTCCAGTTTGAAGATGGTATCATTATGTATGAAAACAACACTCATAACTTTAAAATACCCAGGAAAAAAAAAGTAGGCCACAGTATAACCTATGAGAGACGTACGATAACTTTAAATGAATAAACAAAAAGTCAATCATATCTATCTTCTTTGGGATACTCCATGAAGAGTATTAAAGGATATATAATATTTGCATTGATAAAACCTGAATCAGCCTTGGGGACTCCCAGAGACTCAACCACCGACCTAAGAGCATATATGGGCTGGACCTAGTTCCTCTACCCTGAGACATATGTAGCTGATGTGCAGCCTGGTCTTCACGCAGGTCCGCTGACAACTGGACTCTGTTGCCTGCTTGAGGATCCTATTTCCAGAACTGGGGAGAGGATGTGCCTAGTCTTGCAGTGATTCCATGTGGCAGGGTGGGTTGGTATGCAGGGAGGGCTTCCCCTTTCTCAGAGGGAGAGGCTATGTTTGGGAGGGACTTGAGGGGGCTGAGCTCAGGAGGTAAATAAATGAATGAATGAAAAAAACAAACAAAAACCCAGGTCTGCCACTTACTACCTGTGTGTGTGGCTATGGACAAGTTACTCATGATCAAATGCTTTAATAGCTGCCTCATCTGCCCTCTAAGGATAGCCACAGTAGTTACTGTCAAGGTTACATGAGATAATGCAGGCACAGGGTTTACCACACAACACATGCGCCTTCCTTGACCTGACAGCCACTCTTACCACTTCATCCTCTTTTCAAAGTGTAAGTTCAAATTTCCTCTCTGACGTCGTCATACTTGACATAACTTCTAAAGTGTTCACAATGTCCTAGGAGGCCCTGGCTCCTTGGAAACATCTCCCTTTCTTTTCCGTGCTCATGTTTTTGTGTGGTCAGAAGAGGTTTGAGCATATTGAGTGTGAGTATCTGAGACCCTGCTCCTGGTGTTTCTCCTTGTTGGAGTACCCTGCCCAGCCTCAGTACCTGGGACTCCCTCACTGTATGCAGGCCTCAGCCCATAGGCCACCTTCTCTGACTGGTCTCACTAAGGAGAAGAACATCCATTGTCACCTGTCATCCCCAAGTTGTTCTTATGGTCTCTGCCTTCTTGGGTCATTTCCCCACCTTCTGCCTCTCTCCACCCAACAGTCTAGACGATTTCTTTACTCATCTGCCTATAATACCTCAGTACAATTAAGCTCCACGAGAAAAGTGACTTCATGTGATTATATATATCTGTATCTGTCACAAAGGACTTAATAAGAAAGATACTGGTTTTCCTAAGCAAACAACTGAATATTTAGAATATAAACATAAGCTAAGTAGTGAGACAATGTGGTGTTCTCTCTCTCTCTCTCTTTCTCTCTCTCTCTCTCCATATATATATATATATATATATATATGTATATATGTATATATGTATATGTATATATGTGTGTGTGTGTGTGTATGTAGTTTCAAGTAATAAGATTGCACCAATATTAAATGATCTTTCTTGATAAGTGCATCATTTTCAGAGGACCGATTGCTACTGTGGCTCTCCTTTGCTATTTGACTCCCCAGAGAGTCTCAATAGAATTTTCTGTGCATTACTCTGCTTCTCTGCCAATGAGATGCTGAGAACTAACCTGAATCTCTCAAGCTCGAGTCCCCCTCAAATGTGAAACAAACTAATGATTTATTTGTGCCCAGTGATGTTAAACTGTGTGCACGGCTAAATAGAAGGAATTTTTTCCCCTTGAGCATGAGTGGTCTTCCCGGAGTACCTATGCCCTGATCTGTCATTGGACAGTTTCCAAATGGCCATGTCCATTACGTGGCAAGTTAGCTATGGCCAAGTTGTCACCACATAGGAACTCAGTGACAAGCAATAGCATATACCAACTGAATAAAGCAGTAGATAAGAACTACAATATTGCCATGAATATGGTGATTTAAAAAGAAACAACATCTCCAAATGCAAGAGGCAATGAATTGTAAATTTCTGAGAGTTTGATAGAAAGTGTTTTAAGGAAAGTGATAGTAACTAGGAGCTTTCATTCCCAATGCTAAGGGGCCATGTACAGACAGAAAAGGATAGACTATGAAGTAGACACCCTACCAGCCTAACATAATTCACCACCTCAGTGAGTGACATTTCCAGCTGTGCCACTGACACATTTTAAGTTATCAAATGCTCCATTTAAGGCAATCAAATATGTTATTTAGAAAGAAAACATTTAAAGACTGTATTCAGAATTCAGAGTCTCAAATTCTAACATTTTTAACAATGAAAGTAACTTTGAGCCAAGTGTAAAAATCCCATTGTTCTCAAATGTCATCCCTCCTTTCTCAGTACTGGACCTAAAGTCCTGGTGTGGGTGAATGGGAAATGAAAGGAAAATAGGAAGACTCTGTTTCATTCAAGAGATGTGAGGTGCTGGTCTGATTCCTGCATCTTCCATATTTCAGAGAGATAAAAAAGAGGATACGCTAATGTTCAACAATATTCCATACAGCAAAGAGAATATTCTGGCTGGCCATAGCTTCGTTGGCAACCAGTGACTTGGCCATAGTTTCCTTGGCAACTAGTGACACCAGCCTGAAGCAGCTCTTGGCATTGTGAATGAGGTGAGTTGCTCTTATATTCCAAGTGCCAGAGCCCATTCTAGGATGCTTGGGATCTACTGGAAAGCAGAGCTGCATCTCTACAGAACTTTCAATTTAGTCAGGGAAGAAATGTGTTAAACCTGAGGGGACAGGACTCACTTGTAAGCAATTTTTGGTAAGTGGTAGCAGGAGATTTTCAGAGCACAGACAAAGCCCACAAAGGTTGCTAAATTAGTCTAGATGGTCACAGTTGGGATACTGATATGCTGAAAACCAAGCCCCAAACACAATACAATGATGTTAATAAACATTGTGAACATGTCTCTTATCTGGCAACTTTAGCTAACACCCCTGGATCTACATATGGAATATACTTGATCTACTAGGAAAAGTCATGTAGGTGGTAATTTGGTGTTTCTAAGTATTCTTTCTACTACAATTTAAATTGTGGCATTACTAGTAGGGGTAGAGTGGACAGACTTCTTAGAGGAATATATTTGGAAGTGTTGTCAGAAGATATAGGAAGATAATACACATCCTCACTTTGCTACTATCTCTTGTTTACAAGACACTTTTAAAAAGCATACAGGAAGTTAAATAATTATATTACAATTTAAGAAATAAAGTCAGTTTTTAAGACAATAAAGGGATTTTTAAAAGTAAGAATTCCAACAATAGAAGATTCTTAGCACCAATTCTGTCTTCCAAACTTCTTGTCAAGGCTGCATGTCTAAGAGTGTCTAACCTTTTGATATTGTCATCTACAAATGTGTCAAGCTCATGCACAGCTACACTGGTCCATTTTTGTCAATTTGACACAAAGTAGTGTCACCTTGAAAGAGTAGCCTCAGTTGAAGAACTGCCTGCACCAGATCTCTCATGCTTTGTGGGGCAGTTTCTTGATGAACAATTTGTGGGGCAGTTTCTTGATGAACAATTGATGTGAAAGGTCCATCCCACTGTAGGTGGTAAAACCCCTGGGCAAATGATTTGATGTTATTTCAGTTATAGCCTAACATCTTTACCAGGAGATTATGAGACTGCTTTCTTTGCTTATCCAGGAGAAGCAACTCATTGGTTGCTTGAGATTGGAAAAAGTCAACCACATCATTAGACTCTGATCCTAATTCATTTTCCATGTGCATTACATTTCCAGTTATTGCCCCAAAGACTACACCCTCTCAACGTCAAACCTACCGGTAGGAATTAACTTAAGCTCCTCCCATGAACCATAGATGCGTTTTTTACAGTCCATAATGGTGAGTCTTTTCTAGAATAGTTTTCAATCGACTTTGCCTCTATTTACCCAAGGAAATAATTAAGTGTAGTGGTTATAGCATCACAAAATGAATGTATTCAACAAGACTAAAAGTCACATGTAGAATAGATCTTAAGTTTGTGGGCAAAAACCAACCTTCCTCTCATTGCCCATCACAAATAGAGCTCCTGGTTCACCAGATGTCTTGCTAGTAAGAAGTGACATTTTGAGAGGGCTAACCCACCTCCGCCCCGCTTCCTTCTAAATAAGTCTCAACAGTGGGCTTAGAAGATCCAGTAAATCATGTTGTAAACAGATGTGCTGTCAGCTAAGCTTTCTTGATCCATTTGTGGAGCACAAGCAGAGAAGAGTTAGTATCCTTAAGTGTCTTTGGATGTTCATAGCAGAGAAACAGCAAATAGTCAGCATCTGCATTAGTCCCTGGTGAGTCTGACTATGCCTGACTTCTACTCTGTATTGTAGCTAAAGGAGACCTACAGGATATTGTCTTCCGATATGAAGACTTTTCATGTTTATTAGCCATCTGTTGCAGCCAGTAATATCAGTAACCAGAAGCTAGAACTGTGTATAATATGTTGCAGCTTGGATAACAGTATTTGCTAGTTTAATTTCTATGTTCATGTCATGAAGATGAAATCTTTCCTTAAACTTTTCTTTTGTAGCCATGTCACTTCCCCTCAGCATTCAAAGAATAGGAGATGTGGCTGGTTTGATCTTCTATTTAGATCACTAATATTTATATATTGACTGAAATAGCACTTTCAAATCCTCTGGACTGTTTCCTTAGCATTGGCTGATTGGCTAATTATTTGGTGCACAAAACTTTAGCTTTCTGCCTGTCTTGTGCTTGATATGGGATGCCTTTCTCATTAGACCGTACCATTTCCATGTTTAGATTTGAATTGGGGAACTCTTCATTTCCCTTGATTGCCCACTGTAGTTCTACTAACTGGTCTGACTTTGTCAGGAGGAGCAGCAAAGTCTGAAGAGAAAGAGATGAGGAAAGTGCTAGTTGATGGAGCAGACAGAGAGACCCCTATTTACAGAGTAGGCTTTCAGTGTTAGATAGGCAGAGTTGAAGGGATCTGAAACAATTGCACTTGGTAACACCAATGATAAGTGATGGCGCTAGAGAGATGGCTCAGCATCATAGAGCACTTCCTACTTACAGAGGATCTGAGTTCAGTTCCTAGCATCCAAGTCCAGTGGTTCACAAGTACCTATAACTCCAACTCTAGGAGATATGATACTGTCTTCTGTCCTCTGTGAGCACATACACACACACACACACACACACACACACACACACACACACATGATCACTGGTCACAGGCAACTATGACAGATGAAAAATATAAAACACTGCAAAAATTATCAAAATGTGACAGAAATTGACAAGTGAGCAGATGCGGTTGGGGAAGTGGCAGATGGTGTCACATAAGGCAGAGTTTCCCCAGACATTTCATTTGTTCAGATGCAGTATTTGACAAGCCTGGTGAGGCCAGGTGCAGTGAGGTGAGCTCTTTCTTTCCCACACTTCCTTGATTTGAGGACAGTTATTACAACACTTTAGAATAATATTTTTCTTTTAGGATATAGCATCCATTACAGGCTTAGTTGAGAACTTTTATGATTATTTAAGGGTAGTTATATTGTGTTCAATAGGAAATGTCAAGTTTCTCATTTAACAATGGAGTCTGGATCCTTCCTATCATGTTTATGCTTTGCCATCTCATTTTACTCTTATTTGATCTTCAAGGGAAGAAGTGGTTTACTATTTTACAAATACCACTTTTTTGGGGGGGGTGGTCACAACAGAATTGAGGCAAGATGTGCTTAGGGTGAATCTAAATTTTTTTCCCACTTAGTGACAACTAAGTTCTAAGCTATTTAACTTGATTAACCCGATCATGTCTTTTATACGACATAAAAGATAATTATACAGGAGTCTGGTTTTAAAATATAAATGTTCTAGAGTAAAAGTTTCATTAACTTCTAGAATTGCCATCTTAAAGTAAAATTATGCTGCCATTTATCTTACAGTTCTCTCTCTGTCTGCATCCGGCTCCCTCCGCAGCCCCACCCCATGACCCAGGTACAGGATGGATACCTCTTCCTTGCACAGCAAGCCCTCATGACCCGGTTCTTCATTCTCTCAACGCTCGCCCAATGCGACTGTCACACTGAGCTTCAACATTCTCTGGGTTTTCTCTCATGTTTTTTTATTGGGGGGACAAGTGGCTGTTTCTCATTTTGAATGCCTCTTGATTCCTTCTCTTCCCCCACCCAGTCTCCATTACCAAAGTGTTTTCTTCCCCGTCAGAAATCAAGCTTAAAATCGTCCTGCTTGATGAAGCCCTCTAGACCTCTTCCCATGGTGCAGAACTAGTCTTTCCTGGGATCTCCAACAGAACCGTGGTACACGGTGTGCACTTCTGAGACCGTCAGCTGGCAGTCAGCCTTTCCCACTCCATTTTGCTTCTTGAGAGTGGCAATGAAGGTTGCTTACCCTTATGTGAAGATGGATAAATGGACAGCAGAATTACTCACAGGAATAGAACCGAGTCTCTAGGGTCTCTTCCTGAGTATACCAGAGTCTATTTCTTGGCAGTGTAATTCAAATCTCCTTTTTTAAAAGAAAAAGACAGGATCTCTATATATAGTACTGGAAGTCCTTGAACTTGCTATGTAGACCAGGTTGTCCAGGAACTCACAGAGATCCACATGCCTCTGTCTCTACAGTGGTAGGATTAAAGTTCTGAGCCATGTCTGGCTCAAGTCTCTTTTGTTTGTTTACAATAAAGCAATAGGAGTAAGTGAGTATTCAAACTCTGAGCATGTTTCTCCTGCATTATTTGCTGCCTCCATTTGGAGTATTTTCACAAGCACAAGGGACTGGTGCCTTTAATTATTTTTCTGGGATTATTTTTTTTAAGGGAAAGGTTTTATAAATAAGACTGGACATTCAGAAAATATCCTCACAAAACCTGACAATATTTAAATGTACGCAAGTCTTTGATGTTTTAATCTCAAGCATCCATTGGATGTAGGCAAAGAAGACTGTGCAGAGATTGAGGGCTTTATTCTAAACACTATAAAGTCATATTTATGAATACTCATAGGGAAGTAGTAAAATGTGAAGTGAGGGGAAGAGAGAGAGGTTGGAAGATCTTCCTAGAATTCTTTACACAGTCTATTACACTTTAATATACCATGGTTTATGGACCTGGTGTGGTTGGCATAAACCCACAGGACACACAGTAAAGAAGCTGGTTTTATTATAACTCTACAGTTGGAGCAGTCGGGTAATGTTAATGGGGAAGCGAAGGGAGGTGGTGAGCTCTGGTTCACCGGGTCTCCATCTGATATGAGCATGCCTGTCATTCTTCATTTCTGAGGGAATCACCTTCTCATGCATCCCTCTAGGAGAAAGCAATGCTTTCTGGCAAGCCAGGCAGCAAGCAACACATCGACACTGAAGAAAGGGTGCCACCTTCAACACTTGCTTACATGGGACCAGTGAGTTACGGAGGACTTGTACATCTTACTTCTTTTTCTTCTTCTTTTTAAAATTTGGGACTTATTTATTTTGAGACAGGGCCTTGCTAAATAGCTTTGGCTTGCCCGAGCTCCCAGTGTTGACCACGCTGGCCTCAAGCTCACAGAGGCTTGTCTGCCTCTGCCTCCCAAGTTCTGTGATCAGAGGAGTCTATCACCATGCCTGGCTTTTGTGGTATGTTTAACCATGAAATATCTTCTCTGGTCTTCTTGTCTCCTTAGTTTTCCTAGTTGTGGTTAAACTAGAGTGGTTATTTCTAGTTTGCCACAGGACTTTCATTTGGCAGTATTTAGACACATAGTAAAGGCAACCAGCGTTTTCCGTGTAAAGCAGTGGGAGGCTGTGTGGTGGTATGTCTAGGATGCAGTTTGATGGCCATGTCCCCTTACACTAGAAAGCCAAGGCCTGTGGCAAAAAGAATGAGTAATTACTGATAAAAGGGAGTTTTAGAAATCCTTGTAACTTCTTCTTCTTCTACTTTTTTTTTTGGAGTGAAAAAACAATAAATTTTGTGCATCAATGCCACATTTTCTTTGTCCATTTCGCATTCCTTAGATATCTAAGCAGGAGCTAGGGTTTGATTCTGTGTAGTACATTATCCAATGTCCCTACTATTTCCCAAGGAACTTTGTTTTTCCCCAGAATTCTCACATGATATGGTGGCATCTTTGGATCTTCACCGAACCACATACTTTCCATTGAGAATAAGCATCATAGAAAAAGTTCTGAGCAGGAAGTTCAGCTTTCGCTCCTAATTTCTGGACTCTTGCTGCTCCAACACAGACCATGTTTTTTTTAGAGTGATCCCTTGAGAGAGGCTCATTAGCACTCATGGGAGGCAGCTGGTGAGTCCTTCCACAGCTCTTGAATCTCTGAGTGCTGTGCCTCCTTGGTTCAAACCAGGACACACTTTCACTCCTTAGCATTAATTAAGTGATGTACCTTTTATAAAAAAATTCTCATTTATTTTACAGATACCTCTCAATTATCATATTTATAAAATATGCTTTTTTACCTAGGGAATAATTTACCTGGGTTTATTTTTTCTTGTACTGCCTGTCCTATCTTCCAGCCATCTTATTTCTAACTCAAAGACTCAGACTTTCTGGAATGCTTTTAGGTGTCCTGTGGGAGAGTGATGTCTATGGCCACATCTTTTAGGGAGAAATTTAATTTTTGAGAGAACTGTTCCCATCTTGTTGGACCAAAAACGGCTAAAATTTCAAAATTAAGGAGGCTTAGCACTGGGAAGCTCTCAATAGCTACTGGTAAGCTGGGGATGTGGCAGGAGAAGCTCTCTTCCCCAGGCAACTTTGTCCTGTCCTGGTGTTAGCATCGTCTAAATGTGGCTCTCTTCTGGAAGACACAGCCTGTCAGGTTTTGTTTGTCCGTGTGTTTTGCTTTCAACCTTTCACTCACATGCTTGAGACTGTAAATGCAGGGCTTAGCAAGCTGCACTTTGTTATTCTGTTCCTTGGTGAGATAGACTGCACGGCAGTGGATAGATGGAACCTGTGCTAGGTTTGAGAGCACAGAGAGAACTGGAGGGCAGGCTATGGATTTATTTTCTCTCTGATTCAGTGCAGCCCTTCCCTTCACAAGTCAAGTATCTCTTTTGTCTTTTCCTCTCTCAGCATTCTGGCATTCCCATTCTCAAATTGGGAAAAAAATAATCTCTACTTGGATTCTTTGAGGATTTCATGACTGCTTTGAGAATAATTCATATTATAAGGACTATCGTCACTTGAGTCTTTATATCTGTCTTTTAAAGCCTAGATCTTTACAAATATATTTGTATGTGTATACACATCATGTGTCACAGCCTGTGTGGTCACTGGACAAGCTTAAGGGTGGGTCCTCACCTCCCATCTGAAACCAGGTTCTCTTGGTTGTTTCTTGTTGTGTATACAGCAGCATACACAAGCAAGTTGCTCTTCTTGCTATAGAACTGCTGGGACTAATAGGTATGCACTACCTAACTTCTCATGCGACCTGGGGATTTGAACACAGCTCCTCATGCTTGCCTGGTGAGTCCCCACTGATCCACCACTCCAGCTCTGGTTCTTTATATTTTAATTTGTCCACTTATACTCTAGAGACAGTAAAAGTTTACATTTGAGAACTGTGGAGCTATGAGAATCCTAGGAAATTACCTAGTGTCAACCCGCATGCTATGGTTCAAAAGTGAATTGAGTTAAATAGGAAATCAAACAAATACTTACTGAATGTCATAAAACTCATTTTGAACAAAAGAAGAATCTGTTCTTTGACTCCAGTTTAGCTTTGCCTATAGAACACTGCTATTCTTCTAGGTCTTGGCTAGAAAAACCATAAAACTGTCATATCTTTATAGAATTGAACAGACAGAAAAATAAGTTAGAAGTGAATTTGCTCCAGTTAACTTTAAGTGGATAGTTAACCACTTTGAACCCTTTTATTTATATTACATATACCCTTGGATACGAATTCCTACTGTCTTCATAAAACAGTCATTCTACGTATTTTTGTAAATTGTTCAGACATGTGTCCAATATAAACATGATTTCTAGTATAGCTCAGTGGTAGAGATCTTGCCTAGCATGCCTGAGATCCTGGGGGCTTGATCTTCCTTCCCATTACCAAAGATGGCTTTCATCACATAAAGAGCAAACCTTTTTTTTTAAAGGTGTTATACACCATACGAAGGTTTAATAAATCAATACTGATCAAGAGAGGAAAATCTAGCAGGGCATCTACTTCCTTCCAGGGGTTATTTCTTCTTCATTTAGAGTTAGTTACACCAAGTCTCTGCTTTAGTGCTTAAAGCAGTTTGTTAACTAATGGATGCCATCCTTCTGGAATACAGTTGCCTAGATGTTCGCTCACAACAGCTAGAGCTCCACAAAAATCCCTGCAAGTAATCACAGAGACCCACTGTGGCTATAACCATGCTTTCAGCAGAGCCTTGCTCTATTCAAGGTGTCCTTAGGAATCCAAATGCCAGGAGCCACGGAGACCGTTTATAAAACAGTCCAAGTTTCCTGACATTAGCCGTCACTTCAAGATCAAATAATCCTCTAAGCTACTTTAATTTGAACAAGGTTTTGCTATATTAGGGGTTGATATGGGTCCACCTGCAGGGATCCCCTAGACTCCTGTAGCTTCCATACTTCTGATATTACTCATATCTAAAAGTGGTGGAGCTGCTGGGGGTTGTTCCGCCAGTATTTCCAATAAGAGAAAACACTGGAGAAACCGAGATTCACTCCCCAAGTACTATGGGAGGCACACTTGGCACTTTTGATGTGTTCTGTCAGCAGAGGATACAGAGATAGTACAGATAGGAGAGTTGGTACAGATGATCTTGACTGGAGTCAGTAAATGCAAACAAGGAAATGGGGCTTGGTGTAAACGGTGACTGTGCTGTGTAAAGGTGCGGGCGGGAAAGTGGCTAGTGTAAGCTTAACCCAGAGTCAGCAATTGCCATCCACTCTCAGAGAAGGCTTTGATAGGAAAAACCTGTACAGCTATGGATAAAAAAAAAAAAAAAACTGGGTTGTGGTAGTGATTTGATAATAGATTCAGTAAGAATGAAAGTTGAAGTGGTATTTTTTTAGGCAATCTTTATATTTATTTTTCCAGATTTTAAAATAAGAAATCCTCATTATAGAACATTTAGATGGTTGAGGGGGAAAAAAAAACCCAAGAAAATAAAAAGCACACACAAGATTTTCTTGAAGGAGTAGCTGCTAATAATGTCAATCCAGCTTTATGAACATAATTATCTGAAAGTTCATGTTGGCGATTGTTCATATGTAAGAGATCATATTGATTCCATAATGCTTTTTCTCCAAATATGCTAAGGTCAACTCTTAAATGAATAATTCTGTAACCAACTTATATTTAAATTTAACATCATTGAATATAATTAGGGAAAATTTCCCTCTTACTCAAAAGTGGTGATGGGAATCTATTAAATAAAACAATGTTCTAGAAACTCACGAGGTAGTACATCACAACAATTCTCTTGCAGTATTTCTTAAACCAGACCTTATAGGGGAGAAGTTTAGGTAGGATTATTACAGTATTATCAACTACAGTGAATACAGATTGATGGGTTTTGATTTAGTTCGGAAATAAATCTATCCCTTGGCCCTAACAATTTTATTGTTTCATAGACAAAATGCTTTGGATGTCTATAAGTGGTTTAATACATTTGATATCTGGAATTGTTGAGCAAAGACAAATCGTTACTGGAAAAAAGAGAGAGATGAAGTTCCTTAAATGGGGGGGGGGGAATGGAGGGATAGAGGTGCGGGGCCAGGGAGGTAGGTCCTTAAAGCGGAAGTGTGAACTTGGACAATCCCCCTGCCCCACCTTTTAGACAGGGTTGATCTTAAAATCTGACACCTGAAAATGTTGCAAAATTAGGTATACTAAAGAAGCTCTGGCTGCCTTCTTTAGGTAGGAGCCTGGAGCCAGTGTGTGTGTGTGTGTGTGTGTGTGTGTGTGTGTGTGTGTGTAGTTTGGGAATAACTTGTGAAATTGGAGGCCTGAGTGGTAGGAGCCTGGAGCCAGTGTATGTGTGTGTGTGTGTGTGTGTGTGTGTGTGTAGTTTGGGAATAACTTGTGAAATTGGAGGCCTGAGTGGTAGGAGCCTGGAGCCAGTGTATGTGTGTGTGTGTGTGTGTGTGTGTAGTTTGGGAATAACTTGTGAAATTGGAGGCCTGAAATGTTTTTCTGGAGAAAACCTATAGCATTGCCTCCTTCTGCAGGATGCATGATAAGGATGATTTATGAAGCTGAAGTCATTTCTATGATTGCACTTCGGGGAGATTGGTTTCACGTGATGTGCTGAGCCAGGCTGGGCTGGCTGAAGGGGAACCCCACATGTTCAACCCAGGCTGGGGCCCACCTCTTCACGGGATTCCAGAGCTGGGAGGGGGAGGGGGAGGAGAAGCGGCTGACTTTGGATCGGGCGGCCCCTCCCCCGCACGGGCTCATTAGGGGACACACTGCTTTCCTTATTTTCTCTCTCCTTTTAAAACGTATTACTACTACTGCTGTGCCAGAGTAGAAGCTCATTGTAAATGCGCAGCAGGATAGTAGCAAAGCCCAGATTAATTCCCCATGGATTTATATGGCTCGTTCTCACCCACGATGACTTGTATGGTTTCGAAGGTGCCTACGCCACTGTTTTTATGGCGGGTCGCTAACTTTATTCTGACATATGGCAGTTGGCGCCATGGCACGGAGTGAACATTTTATACCTGAATTAAAGTGGATATTTGACAGTTTCTGTCAGAAAGTTCAGAGCAAAGAATTTGTGGGACAAGATTTATTGCATATTTTATGTGGGACACATCTGTTTCTTTGCTAGCTTTGTTCCTTGCCTTAAATATTTTTTAAAAAATAAGTTTCTTAAACATAATGACAGATTGAAAAAAATCCAAAGGAGGAGGGAAAAGGCAAAAGTAGAGAATTTAGACCTAACTTAAAAAGAAAAAAACAAAACAACCTCCGCCCCAAACCTGCTTATCCTGAGGAGGTAAAATTAAGACTCCCAGCATGCATAGCTACTCCATGAAACAATGATGTTATATCACCAGTTACTTTGTAGTGTGTTTAACACCATCCCTGTAATGAAGTTACAAAATGTCAGCACCTGCCATTTTCCGCATACTTGAAGCCGGCTGGGGAAGGTGATCTGCTCGTCATGTTCTTAACACTTGCTGCTCTAAATGGTGGGCTAACCAAGAAGTCCAGTCATAGAACAGTTTAATGAAAACTGTTCAAAGTTTCAAAATACATGGTAAAAGATTTGTCAGTGTTAGTTGACACAAAAAGACAATTAGAAGTTGGACAGAGGTTCTTACATTTAAATGTTTGTCCCCACTCAATGTATTGGCCCCAAGCCTTTCTTTTTGCCATTGTAAAAAGCACGCTCTTAGGGGTATTTTAAGTTAATGGATGTGATGTGGTTTCCTGCACTGTACTGGTGTGTGCTGCTGGCGCTTTGTGCTCTAAATACATGCACACAGCATAAAAGTCAAAAGCTAGAGAATAAGCAGTGGTCTGAATCCTCCTCACTTCATTTGTTTGGTTTTTCTGTTCTTTCTCCCTCCTCTCCTTCTTACATGTATTCCCGTGAATAAATCCTTGTTGAGTTAAAAACAATTCTAAGACATTTAAACATTTAAAATTGATATGCCCAGAGATAAACCCAGACAACTTCCAACTGAAATCCATCAAGCCCATGTGAAGTGACTATGTAAACTTCATCTTCATCTAAAACTCTCCCTATTATAACCACAGGACAGTCCCCAAGGCTCCTGACTATATAAACATTGAACCCAACCTGGAGCCGTCTAGCAACAAATAGGAGATGTTTCATTTAACTACCAAGAGTGAACTTTAACTCTGAAGTCTATAAGACAAAACTAAAACTTAACAGTCTTAAAAATATTGAAAAATTACATGTGTATGTGTATATGTGAGTGTGTGTGCACGCGTGTATGTGCGAGTGTGTGTGTGTGTGTGTGTGTGTGCATGTAAAGGCCTGAGCTTAACATTGGGTGTCTTCCTCCATTGCTTTTTAGCTTGTTCTTAAGGCAGAGTCTCTCACTGAACCCAGAGTTCACCCATTTGTCTAGACTGGATGCCTCTGCATCCCCAGTGCTGGCATTACAGGCAAACACTTTTGATTGTGTGCTAGGGTTTAAACTCAGGCTCCCACATGTATGCAGCATGCATTTTACTGATTCCTCAGTTCTCCCAAATTGATTTTAATGACTCTAGGTAATATAACTCTCATTATATTATAACTCTCATTATAAAACATAACTATTAAGAGATGAAGTACCTTTTGATTGCCCAATGCACCACATTCTCCACTAACTAAACACATTTAGTGGTCTACAGAGACTCAACTACTGTTAACAGTGGGTCAAACTCTTCCTGAACTTCTAAGTGTCCCTGGTACTAAAATGCAAATTTCCTTGGACAAGAATAGACTTGTTTGCTAACCATGTATACACAATTTAAATTTATTCAGGACTGTCAATAGTCCTTCATGATGATAGAATCATTTTATGCTCCTAAGGTCCAAAAACTTATGGAACATTTTAGATTTTTCAAATCACGTAGATATTGGCACAATCCTTCTAATTGTGCCAATATCTAAGTGATTTGAAAATCTAATCTAATCCTAATCCTTGACTGTGCCAATATCTAAGGTTGAATATACTTGTTAAGCTTTTCCCACCTTCTGAATTTGTTGATAATGTTGATTATGTATATGTAATTATATCTATTCAATCTTGAGAGAGTTAAATATCATATATCTTTCACCTTTTAACTCACTTTGAAGTGACTTATAAATAGATTATAAAGACAATCCAAATTTTCTTATACTACTTATACCTTTTCTTTATACTTATACCTTATCTTTTCACATTTAGGTCATTAATCATTCACAACCAAGAGAGTCAGCGTCTCCTCTCTGAAATACAAATGAGTGGTGTTCATATATCACAGACTTTACCCAATGGCATCAACAATGGCACAGCCAATAAACTCATGATTTGATAGCAGCCATGCCTGCCTGCAATGTGCCTACATAACACCTATCAATAGTCAACCATTGACGGAGAAGGAACTCACTGGGCCCTAGTACTTCTTACCCAACTATTGGCAGCTGACAGATTCTGGGAGAGGACTAGCCACTATCTTTAGTTGTGTACCCACTAAAGAGTCCACTAGGCTCTAGAGGATAGTTAAAAACCCATATCCACACAAATAATCCTGGCTAAGCTCAAGTGGGTTTCAAAACAAAATGACCACAAAATGTCATGAGTTGTGAGAAGGGAGCTTGTAGGGATGAAGGTGCCTATTATGCATTTGCAGAAATGAAGAACAATAAAAGTTTTAAAGAAAATGTCTCAGCAATGGTCTTTCTGTCTCAGTCTCTCTTCTGCATCCATGTGTCATTTCTGTCATTTTGGCTAAGCTTTCAGCTGTCCAGGTTAAGCTGCCCACTCATGTTTATGTTGATGTATGTATTTGGCTTTATCCTCGCTGAATTTATTTCCTAGTTACCACAAAGCTTTCTAGCTATTTCCTTTCCTGGTGACTTTTGTGGGACTCACCCAACTGTCTTTGCTTGTTTGTCCTTTAATGGCTTTAACAAGGTAAATGCTAACTTTTGGCTCACAAAACCTTAAATTCCTAACATGCACAGTGACTGTCATCTTCAAAGTATCAAGCGTAAGTAAATAGCAATATACTAATTTGAACAATGAAGAATGGTCTGGTTTTTCAATGTGTTTCCTACAAAATTCAGGGGTTGTAATTTCACTTAGAGATTATCTAAAAGAATGCTTCAGCATTAATAATTATTAATACTTACCACATTATTTTATTAATTTATTCACTTAATAAATCATTTATCCATTAACTTCTTCCTATAATCATTTTCCTTTTGAAGAAGCAAAAACTTGAGAAGATGCCTGAATAGTAACAGAAAACTCTGTGCTTCTAAGGGGAATGTATTTTTCTCATTCATTTCAACAATAGCTAGGTAAGAGAAGAACTCTGGGTTTAAATTTTTTTTCCTATCAGAATTTCTGTGTGTTTATCTTTCATTTGTAATAGTGGCCTGATTCTTTAGAATGTAATGCCTTTCTTCATTGCCTATCTATTTCTCTCTTTTTGACTCACGTGCTGACTAGTTTATAAAGTCAACTTGTCACTAGCTATAGTCATTTGAAGAGGGAAAATCAAGTCAGGATTGTAGGCAAGCCTGTGATGCAGCTGACTGACTGATGGCTGACATGAAAGGGTCCCACCCACTGTGGGCAGTACAACATCTGGGCAGGTGGTGCAACATCTGGGCAGGTGACACAAGAAAGCAAGCTGAACGAGTCATGAGGTGGAGTCCAGGCTGCATGCAGCGTTCGTTCACTGGCTCTGTTTCATTTCTTGCCCTCAGACTCTTGCCTTGGGTTACTATCCTGGCATCCATACGTGTTCACGATGGACTGTGAACAGGACTCCAAGCTGAAACAAACCCTTTCCTCCTCATGCCGCTTCTGGTCCTATGACCAAGACACTATTATAAAATAGTACTGTTTTATAACTCTAAGACAACTTGTATTCAATGGCCCTGTGGTTAAATAGACTAAACTTTTGAACATTTTTTTCTATGTGCCAGTTCTTCTCCACACTTCTCATCAATTTTTCTGTTTATGCTCTATACTAGAATTCATGGACTCAGTCTTGTAGCTGACTAGTTTGTAATAATAATGATGATGATGATAACAATGTCTAATTCACTACTCAGTGTACACACTTTAAAAAAAATTCATCAGCCAAAATTTCATTTCTACGTTCTTCATTGGGCTCTTTTTGTTGTGTTTGTTTGTTTGTTTGTTTGTGTAAGCAAGATAACTGCCTCTTGTAATTTTTCAGGATTATAAAATGTTTATGTTCTGATGTGCTCTCTCTAAAAGTGTATCGGATCTAATTTCTATTTGTTGTTATTTGCCGGTATTCCCACTTGTTGATTCTAGCTGGTAAAGCATCTTTTGTGGCTAAGCCTCACCAGTGAGTACTGGGATAGGATGTTAGGATGCAGTCTGCATTCTAGTTGCTTCAGAGAATCAAGTGCACTGCCAGGTTCCCTTCCTGCACTAAAATCATTGCTACTCATGGTCCTGCTCTCTCTTCCATGCAAGACTCCTTTCTGTGGTCCTGTCTGGAGAGACAAACTCGATGCTATTGTCTTCCACTACAGTGTATGTCCAATGGGGCTGTGTTGTAGAATGAGAAAATGTCTCCAAACGTCATTCTAAACAACTTCTCACATTTTAAAGCTCAAATGTTTTACATTTCTTTCCTGATAGATTCTTTGATAACATGCTACTTCATGCATGCTTTCAGATCTTTATGTTACATTTTAAATGTGAATAAAAAGCAAATGTAATTGTCATAAGTAATGATATAGCAATGCAGTTGTAGCTAACCATAAAAAACCACCCATTTAATAGGCATTAATATTGAAATAAAGTTCCTAAACTCTCAAAGGTAGTTAAAAAGATGGTACAGAATGCTCTATCGATAACTTTCTTTCAGTGTGTTTTTCGCAGACCAAGTTTCTGTCATCTCACAATGACAATGGCGAAGGTTATAGAGTTGTCTTATCTTTACCTTATATATCTCTATATCTTATCTTTAAGATAACATCTTTTCTTAAAAGCATTGGAAGCCATGATGGAGTGTACACTTCTGCCAGACTCCACCCACTACTTTTTACAGTTCTATTAAAAGTCATCTGTGGAAAAATAAGACTTAAGTTCTGAAAACCACGTCGAGATTGCAAAGGCTTTGGGGATAGGAGCATACCCCCACCCCCAACCCCCAGCTCACACAGGAGACACCACAATGGAAGGGCTGGAGCCAGGAATAAGCTCGAGTGGTGGTAAAGTGTGCACTTAGAAGCATCTTTGACCAGGTGCTGGAGGGATGGCAGAATACAACAGTGGCTACCAGAGCAATGGGAAGGATATTGGAATGGAAATGGAGAAAGGCAGTTAGAAGCAATACTTTCTAATGTGTACACACACACACACACACACACACACACACACACACACACACGAGTGGGAGCCCAAGAACAGAATGGAGTATTGAAAATAAGTGCTAATCAAGTAAATACAAGAACGGTATAGGCAAATTTAGTTCCACAAAGCACCTGTTGCCCTCTGCTAAGGATCGCTCACAACATAGGTTAGTCATCTTAACCAAAAGATTGATACTTTCGGTTAAGCCTCTGTCTTAGACAAAAGAAGAAATCTTCCATAGGCTTGGGGGTGCTCTCTCCTCACTAAGCACGGCTCTTCAGGTTCTTCAGGATACATCACAGGAATAAAAAAGCATGTTCTAATGACTGGGGATACTGATCCAATCAAGGAACACTTTAGTACTTCAAGGTCTTTTATGTAAGAATGTTAGGAGTCCTCCCACTAATATTTTCTAGCGTTCTCATTAAAAAAATATCCCACTAGTGCCTTCTACATGTGCAGTACATCAAATATTTTGTCCTTTTGACAAGCATGCTAGTATTTTCTTTCTTATGGCAGTAGATAAGCATTAGATCATAAACTGAAAATGCAATATGGAAGGGCAGAGGACAAAGACAGCAAAACTCCAGGCAAATTGAAGGGAAATGCCCTTCTCTGCACCCGCCAGGTCTTCTTTAATTTAATCCTGATGTAACTAGTCAAAGATCCAGTGACAAAAATTTATTATGCAATATCTATTTAGGACTGGGCAACGATTCACGAGAGGAATCTAATCTTCCTAGTAAGTTGAAAACAGACACCCCAGCAGAAGTTTTAGCAACCTTCTGGTTCTGCAGAAGTGTGCAACCAGTAGGTCTAGGCTACTGTCACACCACTCGAATCCTTTATCTATAGCACAGGCTCAGTGTTACGGCAGTGAGAGAGAGGTTTCCCAAAACATAGACTTTTATTTATATTAAGACACATATATGCAGCTGCTTGAGGAGACAAGGGCCCAGCTGGCTTTCTTTTGAGGACATTTTGCTTGAACTTCTTCCTAAAACCATTACTGTAGGATACACATGTGATTCTGAACATACGTAATGCATACGTATGTATTCTAAAACACCTTATCTGCAGGCATTTTGGACTGGCTCTATTCTGTTGACTTAGGATAAGAATTCTCAGACTTCTGGCAATCTGTGTAAATAACCCTTTCAGAGGGTAACTTCAAATGTTTAAATGGTAAGATGTGTTGAGTGATAAAAGCAGTTACATCTATATATAAGTATATTCTACACCCATCCACCAGTAATGGAAAGAAAGGTGAGATTTGGACAAATACGCACATAGAAATGTCACAGGGTTGGGGATAATGAATTCAAATTCTACTCTTACACTGAGACCAAAAGGGAGACTTATTAAATAAGGACTATTTTTTATCTGTGATCCATTTTAATGTTGCCTTTATATTTTAAAGTGAGTGGGTGAGAAAAGGGTGTTACACTTTCTCTGGGTTGTAATGGAGAATTGTACATCAGGACTGCCCAGAGTTGTAGTGATTGATAGCGAAGAAGACTGCAAACTAAATACTACAGACTAAAAATAAAGAAGCACAAATAAAGTTATTAAACTACAGGGCCCAGCACAAGTGACAAGGTATTGGAGTCATAGCTCAGTGGTAGAACACTTGCCTAGAATTTGGGAGGATCTGTAGTGTTCAAACACTACTAACATAAATATTGTAATCTGGGTTTCAGATGAGGTCTTTTTAAAACAAAATTTTATTTGTTCTTACTTATTAATTTTACATCCCACTCACTGTTCTCATCCTGGTCACCCTCTCTCATAGTTCTTCCTGCTGCCCTTCTCCTCTGAGCAGGTGGGGCACCCCATGGGTACCCCCCAGCTCCGGCACATCAAGTCTGCGAGGCTAGTTGCATCCTCTCCCACTGAGGCTACACAAGGCAGCCCAGCTACAAGAACAGATCAGCTTTTGGGATAGCACCCACTCCAGTTTTTCCAGGACCCCCAAGAAGACCAAGCTGCCCTGAATGTGCTGAATCTCATCTTATGAGCTCTTAACCATAACAGATTCTTTTTTTTTTTTAAAAAAAATTACTCCAGCCAAGTCATCACTGCAAAAGGGTAGTCACTCTTAATTCAGTATCTCATTGTTCACTAGTTTGTTGCTTTGATCAAGATTTTGCCCTTCCATCTTCATTAAGATAGAGGTTGGAAAGAGTTGATTTTATTGTTCCTTTTTTAATGTCATGTTTGCCTCCATTTAGGAATTTCATTCCATTTAAGATCTCAAGGTAGGGAGACCTCTTTAACTCTTTCCCTGTTAAGAAAGCTTCCCCCAGTATTGGCTGAACACCTACTGCCCATGAAGTAGGAGATATACGGAGTGAATAAAATAGGGAGTATTATTGGTAGCTAGGCAATTTCTCAAATATATAAAAATACAGACAAGTGCCACAGAGCAAGAAAGGAACAGCAAAGTTTCTGTTAATAATAACAAAAAGACACTGTTTTTACAGGAGTAGGTCCAAGGAAAGCCTGTCTCTCTTTGGAGGCATTTCATACACAGTGTTGAAGAAGGAGGACTCCTAGTCAGGGAGTAGCAGTGGAGCCTCCCAACTGCCCCAGGACTAGGAAGCACAGTTAACATATGATGGGGGTTGGGGACCTCCAGTGGAACCTTGCAAATCTGAAGGGTAATATCTGGTCTGTCACATGTCCATGGATTGTACCATTTAAATATAGGATCAGCTCCTATACTTACTTGGCCATTCGATCCCAATCCACCAGGATCCTGCACCAAACTGCCTTCATTGGCTTCCTCCTCTATCAAACAGATCTAGCTTGAGTTTGATTATCTCCTAAAGAGTTTAAAGTGAGGCTTGAAAAGGAGCACTTACCAGCACTGCTGGGGAGCACCTGTAAGCCGAGTAACTCAGTAACTCGGAGGCAAGAGAATCCCAAGCTTGAGAGGAGCCTGGCTTACATGGTGAGTTCAAGGCTAGCCCAAACAATATTATAAAACCTTGCCAGAGCTAGCTAGCTCTGACAGAGAGAGAAAGAGGCCAAGAATACTGAATAAATATCTAATATTATTTTTATTTACTTTTATTTAGTAAAGAACCACAAATACTATAGAATTTTAGGAACTTTTTATAGGTAGATGTAAGACTTGAGGGAAGTTCTAAACGGCATGACCCTCTTGGGAAAGAGAGTGGCAGGTGAGTGGAGTGTGTGTGACTCTGTGTGTGAGTGTGTGAATGTGTGTGTGAGTGTGTCCACTCACACTAAGGGGGTATTTACATAAGTCACAGTAAAGATACCCATAAGACTGAAGAAAAATGTTTATGGGAACAGTATACTTGGAAAAGTAGGGCAGAAAAAGAATCCATGGACATCAGCTCTGAGATTGATGCAAAAAATCCTGAAAAACTCAGCGTTCTTTCTACTAAGATCTGATTCCTATGGGGGAAGAACAAGAGTGGGAAAGGAATGCTCATTGCTGCTGTGAGGAAATACAACCTCCAGCAGGGCAGCACTTTGGTTATTTGCAAGAGCTCTAAACCAGGCAGAGGTCCTGGCACTTAGGACTCTCCCCTACCTGCCTAGTAAGAGGGCTTCAATCTACAGCCAAGTTGCATTTTTGTGTATCTGTTAAACATCATTCCTGAGGGGGTTCAGGCTCTATAGAAAAAAAGCTTTCCTGGTCCATGGGCCAACACAAGCCGAAAAATGCCGAATCCCTGTAACCACTTAGGCTTTGAAACATACTCAGGCTGTGCATGTTTTTAAAACATCCCTATAACTATGGGTTGTTTAAAAATAGCTATACCCCAAAGAATTATTTCCAGCATCTGACACGATTGATTGCGTTTTGTAGCGATTTGTTATGTAAATTGTGGTAGCAAAAGAGAAACAAAAAAAAAGAAAAAGAAAAAAAAAAAAAGAAAAAGAAAGCATTGGCCTTTCTCAAAGCCTGGCGGAATTAATGCTGTTGCTCAGCCCAGATTCTAAGTCGGAGGGCTGTCTGTACAAAGCAAGATCCGCTCTGCCTGCTCAGCGTTTCTTCCGATGCATCTGCAGTTTGCAAAGAAACTGCAGTTGTTCCATGGGCCCCCTGGTTTTGCTTCCTACACAGGGCAGTGCTGGTTCACTGCGAAGAAGGTTTTTATGGCTGAGCTGATGCTGTGAGAGATTTGAAGGCAGTTTTGGGGTAGTCACTCAAAGACCGGGGATGGGAGGGTTGTCAGCAACTCCAGGCTCGATGACACGGAAGCCATTTGCTGCGGCTTTGGATATGTTCAGCGCTGCCTGTTGATAAATCTCCCTTCTGACCCAGCTTCTCATACTAGGCTAAGCTTCATAGCTCAGGGTGCTAAAGAGGATTGGAGGCAGGCAGACAGCATTCATAGACGGACATGCAAGAGCGAAGCAAAGGGCTTTTCACCTGAACTCATTCTCTTCCTCACTCCACTACCTCTCCCCATTTCTTCTCCCCTCTTTCCTATCCCCTCCCCCACCCAGCTGCTTATTTAATGGTCGTATTTCTAGGATGCTGATGCTGTCCTTGCCATCCCAGTTTGTGGTAGAAAATAGGAGAGGTAAGAAGGAAGCCATGTTTGTGAAAACTGGAATACCCAAAACATAATCCACACATCAAATGAGGTACAAGAAGAAAGGAGGAGTGGCCCCTGGTTCTGGAAAGACTCAGTGAAACAGTATTCGGCAAAACCAGAACGGGGAAGTGGGAAGGGGTGGGTGGGAAGACAGGGGAAGAGAAGGGGGCTTATGGGACTTTCGGGGAGTGGGGGGCTAGAAAAGGGGAAATCATTTGAAATGTAAATAAATTATATCGAATAAAAAAATTAAAAAAAATTAAAAAAAAAAAAAGAAATCTACCACATCATCAGCAAATGATCTGGCTAAGCAATAATCTCTTTGACCCCGGGTTTCCTAATTTATAAATGTCCACAGCATATATCTCAATCTTCTCCCATATGACACTGCTGAAATAAATCTGTAAATTGTGATACATAAAAAAAAAAAAGAAGAAGGAAGCCATGGTTTAGGTCATTAATTAACATAGCCAATGGGGAGGAAAGGATCTGGGTTACAGAAAAAGGAATGTCTTACATTTTTTCCAGTCCCCTGGGGTGTTTTCATGTGTAGGGTGTCCCTCGGTCGTTCAGCACTTTATTTTTGAGATAAGGTCTCTCACTGAACCTGAAGCTCACTGACTGGCTTAGACTGGCTGGTGAGCAAGCCACAGGGTCTCGGGCTCCACAGCACTGAGCTCACGAGTCAGCACCACTGTGCTCAGTTTGTGGGGTCTGGGCATTTCCGCCAGGCCTTCCCGCTTGTGGAGCAAGCACATTAGCAATGGAGCAATCTTCTTCCCAAGGCCCAGAAATATTTTCTGAGACAACAAATTGTTTGTTTGTTTGCTGCTTTGATGAATCTTCACTGGGTAGTGTGATTCACCCGACACTGGAGAGGGAGAACCACAGAAAGCCAACTAGCAATAAACCAGTCCCTATATCAGGATCAAAGAGGGCAAGCCTCCTGACGGGCGTGGTTCATCCAGCAGCCATGGAGGAGAGACGGAACAGTGTACTAGAATGGCTTGGCACCCTCATTACTAACCCAAAGGTATACCAGATGTACAATTATAAGGAGAAGTAAGTTACAGGGGTAAGTCTAGATACTTCTATGAAACATGACAAGGTAGCTGAGCATTTTTTTTTTTTGGTTGTTGTTTTGTTTTGTTTTTTGATAGGTCTCCAAAGGCTTTCTTTAAGGAAGTTAGTAGCAAGCACTGTTTTCCTGCTTCTCTGGGTATGCTGTGATGAACTACACACAAATTATATTCAAAAAAACATAAATATCCCCTCCCTAAACAAAACAAAACAAAAACTTCAACCTTCTTGGCAAACAATCCAAGATCTTAAATATATCAGAAGCTCCGAGTTTAATCTTGTTGTACACAGTGAAAAGGAATGTGGACATCTTCACTCGAATGCCAACTTTCCTTTGCCAGTCTCAGCTTCTTGGATCGCTTCATTAGCCCAGTTTTACACACTCAAAGCCCATTCTGTCCACACAGGGCTCAGACAGCAGCCTTCAGTCAGCACCACCAAAAAGGGTCCTTCCTGTTTTATTCTGGTTCTCAGTACCTCCTGGCATGCACCTCCTATGTAGTTAATTTGTTCTCACTGGCACTGTTAGCGGAACTCAGACCCAAGTATGCCTGTTCTGTCATATCATGATGAGACATAAGTGAACCCCTTCAAGAGTGGGTGTATCCCCTCCATCTAAAGTTCTAGTGGTTCTTTACCCAGAAAACCATTGCATTTATATTGTATCAATCATGACCTTAAGTGAGGATCGAAATAATGAAGGAAGCTCCTGAACCTGCCTCAGCCTCTTCCACCAGTCTCTTCTCTTCTGCATGGCTTCTGGGGCAGAACCTGGTGTCCCCTCGGGTTCTGGCAGCAGCAAATGGGAAGTAAGATTTAATCCCATAGAGACATGTCAGCTTTGATCCTTTGCCATTTCTTTTCAAGCTGCATGTGGGAGGGTGGAAGGTAAAGGAGGAAGGGGAGGAAAGAAGAAAGGAGAGATGGAGGAGAGGCTATGAAGGAGGGAGAGATGGAGAGGGGAAAGAAGAAGAGACAGGGTCAGAGAGGGAGGGAAGGGAACAGGAAGAGCTAGATAGGTAGATGATAGATATGTGTGTGTGTTTGTGTGTGTGTGTGTGTGTGTGTGTGTGTGTGTGTGTGTGTGAGAGAGAGAGAGAGAGAGAGAGAGAGAGAGAGAGAGAGAGAGAGAGAGACAGATGGACAGATAGTCAAAAGCCAAGGCTATTAATTCTGCCTCAAAGAAAACGTAAGCGACACGGCCCAATTCTACCCATCTGGTTTCTCTTCCCACCTAAATGTGTGTGAGACTCATCTCCTTTCCAGCTCTCTCCATATCTACCATTACTATTTTCAGCTGTATTTTTTAATCCCCCAAAGAAGAGCATCATTATCAAGAATTGAACAAGTGATGGGCTGGGAAGATAGCCAAGTCAGTCGTCAGCCAACAAGGAAAAGGACCTGAGTTCCAATTTCCAGCGTACCCACAAAGCTGAGCATGGTAGCAGATATCTGCAACCCAGCAAGGGGAGGGCAGAGGCAGGAGGCTCCCTGTAGCTTGTTGGCAGCTCCTGCATCCAGCGAGCTCCAGGTTCAGTAAGAAGCTCTGTCTTGAAGTGCTGTAGAGGGCAGTTTAGGAAGATAACCAATACCAGCTTCTGGTTTCCAGATGATCACATATACACAAAGCCATGTACACACATACACCCTACAAATATGTGCACGTATGCACACACACAACCGAGGGAGCTGCCTTCTTTGAATGAAGGCTTTTTCTTCTTTCCACTGATGTTGAAAATAATAATAATTAAAAAAAAACACTGTTCAAAGGCGGGCTTTGGGGTATTAGATACTAGTCTTATATGGGTAGATTTTAGAAATAGGTGTTTTCTAGTCATGGCATAGACAAGTCTGAGGCTTAACCTTCAAACTGAATTCCAAGCTACTGCAAAGTTTCATGGAGGTATCGCAGCTTTTGATCACTATCTTAGTTTCATTTGTTGTTGCTATGAAAAAAAAAACTTGACAAAAGCAACTTAGCAAAGAAAGAGTTGATTTTAGCTCGCAATTCCAGGTTATGGTCTGTCACTGTGGGGAAAGTAAAGGAGGCAGAACTCAGTCGGCCAGTCATGTCCACAGCCGAGAGCAGAGAGCTAGTACCGTTTGTTCCTTCCACTTAGACAGTCTAGCCCCAAAGCCCAGGGAGCGGTGCTGCCCACCATAGGTGGGGCTTCCCGCCTCAACTAACATAATGAAAATAAAACCCCACAGGTAGGTCCATAAGCTGCCTTTAACCTACACAGCCCTTCACTGGGCCTCTCTTCCCAGGTGATTCTTGATCATGTCAACAGATAATACTAACAATCACAGAATTACTTAGAGGAGGGCATCATAATTTGTGTTAGTTTGTGAATTTAAATTGGGGAGAATTCAGAAGCATCAGGGAATTTCACTCCCTTCTTCTTAAACCTTGCTGCCATTGAGCGGGAGAAGCATCGACTGGCCTACTCACAGCGGGTCTGGAAGACAAGGCAAACACAGGCATTCACGCAGGGAGAGCTCCTTGTTCCAACCAGACTGCTTTTCTGAATAAAAGGTGCCTCTCATTTTTGTTCATTGTGTTTATGACATCATAGCCTTAAAAACAAACTTAGAATTATTTTCCTCTTCCAAATTCAAATATCACTTTCCTGGCTCAGACTGACAGACAGGTTTCTGCCAGTGATCAGATGCTCGATTCTGGTTTCCAACCAAAGACATTTGAAAATGCAGACATGGTGTGTTTGTGTGTGTGTGTGTGTTTAAAACGATGCCATGTGTAACACACATACTCTGTGTGTGTTTTAAAGAGGATGCCACATGTAATTCTCTCTCCTCTCTCTGAGTGTGTGTGTGTGTGTTTGCGCGCGCGCGCATGTTTACAAAGGGATGCCATGTGTAACACCGTGGGAATCCTATTTCAATACCTCTAGATTGCTAGCGCTTTGGAAGACCGTGGGACACAGGCAAGGGACACTCTTGATGGTCCGTGTCTGGTGTAAAGCTTGTGAATTCAAGGAAATCAGCTTCACATGCACTGTGCTTGAGGCCGCTCCTTCAGGAGTACCACATTTTCTCCTCTACAACTGGCTATTAGTGTGACTTATCACAGCAACGATTCACAGTCTAACTTCAGCTTTATTGTTTTGGCCTTTACGCTTTTGGTAACTGAAGCTCAGGGTGCTATTTTCACCCCCTTCTACCACACCCAGTGCCCACTGCTCATCAATCAGACAAGCATTCAGCTCCCGAATACTGCGTGGTTGGACCTGGGGAGTGAATACAGCAGTGAGGTCATGAGCAGTGATGTCCACTTTTATGAAGTTTGTGTGCAGCCTGCTCCCGTACCTGCAGTGACACCATGCTCCCCTTCTAATGTTTTCGTTCTGTACAATGTACCCCAGTTCATTTCCTGATTACCTTACCCTTCTATTATCCCATTTCCTCTTAAATTATCATTCTACTTTTACTTACTATCCCTCCTGCCTCTAGCTTCTTGTGCACACCATGGCCAATATCTTTTTATTCTACAGTGCTTATCATACCATTGTCCTCTGAGAATCTTTAATGCCCACCCCCCCAAATGTAAAACATAGATCCTTGGGTCCACCTGGACTTGCCACAACCTAGGAACATTTTCCCATTTCTCATTACTTCTTGAATTTTCCCATTTTACTTCCTAATACAGACACATAGAGCACGGTAGAAGACTTGCCCTTCAGCATTTCAGTACCTAATACCATCTCCTTTAAGTACAGAAACTGAGTCCCAAAGAATGAAGTTAATGAGAGATTCAGTAGATGCTAAAGACAACACAGTGTTCACTGAAAGGCCAGAAACCTTGGATGAGAACGACCAAACCCCAGAGAGCTGGGAAGTTCCTGGATCATGATGCAATGGGGAGATGGGAGATGGGCAGAGACCAAGGCAGGGGGGAAGGGAGTGAAGCTGAAGACAGCTGTAGCATAGGGGGGCTTGCAGGCTTTATAAGACTCTGGATTTTAGGATTAAATGATGGGTTGCCAGAAGACTCTAGAAAATGAGTAACAATCTGACATGAGCTTTTAAAGATGGGCAGGACGAGTACATTTGAGAAAGGGTGGTGCCGGGGCCACTGTGATAATAGAAACGCTAAGGGACTAGTTGTGGTGGGAGAGTGAGAAAAGGGTAAGGCTTTCCAAGACTTCAGCTTTAGCAGGTCAAGGGAGGACACTCCCACCTCTGAGCAGAGGACAGATGGCGGCCCAAAGGGTGAAGTGAGGAAATCAGAGTTTGGTCTGGGACACCAAGTTTGAGGTATTTAATTGACAGTTGGATATACAAATCTGGGCTTCCTAGGGACGTATGCGTTAGAGATACAAATTTGATAGCCATTGAAATAAAGGCCAAGGAGGGATGCTCTAGCAGGTGAGCCAAGCTAGACACGACTCTGGGAGAAAGTCCAGAGCTCTGCTCTGTTTCCGGATCAAAAAGACGGACAAGCAGAGGATAAGGAAGCACGGTGACAGCCTGAGCTGAGAGAGAGTATTCTAACACCTGAATGGTCACTGAGAGTAGACACTGCTAATAAGCTGGGTAAGATTTGGGGCAGCTCTGTAGTCCCTGAGACTAGAATTTGCATCATGTTTCCTTTAGGCCTTAGACAATCTAAATGCTGAGTGATCAGATAAAAAATAATAGTTGCCAGCCACAGAGAACAAGATGTCCTCTCTGTTGATACCCTGCCCCAGGAGCAGATGCCTTCATCAGGACAGACACAGAAGAAGATGACCACCATGCCATGTGTTCTTGCCTCATCAAAGTGACACGATCCAAGAGACACTCCCAGGCTGAAAAACTTCAGAGGTTTTAGGAATCTAAGGTGAAGGAAGGGTTTGGGAAGAAATGAAAACCAACAGAAAAGCAATGAGGGGTGGGGGAGGGGAGGGGGAGGAGAGGAGGGAGGGAGTTTGAACACATCACACTGTCCAGGGTGACAGAAATCCGAACTGAAAAAAATATGAAGCGCAAAGCACAGGGAACTAGAAACAAAGGTTGGTAGAGAGAGAGAGAGAGAGAGAGAGAGAGAGAGAGAGAGAGAGAGAATGACTGAAGTAATGGAGAAAAGAATTACAGGCTGGCTAGAGAAAAGGCACCCTAGGAAGCCTGACAGGGCGCCTGGAGGAGCAGCAAGGCAGTAGGAGAGCTTGCACTGACAACAGCCAGGCTCCAGGAAGCCAGTCTGAGTTCTGAGGAGACAGGGGCGGTCAGGGAGAACCCTCCACAAAGCCTCTGGGGTATTGTGAATCAGAAGAAACAAGAACAGTGCCCACACTGAAATGCTCAGGTGACAAGAATGTCACAGCCCTGGGGTGACAAGTCTCCAGACTGCTCCATTCTCCTGGGGCCTCCAGTCAGTCCTCAATAGCCAAGGCCCTTAAGGTGAGAAACAAAACAAACCGCTCTTCGCTAAATGACCGAGCCTATTGATATTTGGATAATTAAGGGAGGCTATCCTCTATGTATTTTCAGAACAAAGCCTTTTGTGGGGAGGGGTCTGTTTTCTGCTCGCCAAGACTTGGTTTAGTAAGGAAAAAGAAGTCACGGCAGCAGGACCTGACTTATTATTTTCCCGAGTGAGTTGAGTGGCAATGGCTGCTGCTGCCAACGCGGCTTTGAACAATGGGATTTTGACACGGAGACTGAAATCTAAACAGCATGAAGAGATCGCAAAAGCCGAGCTGTCCCCATTATCTCACGCTTGTGCGACTACAGTCCAAAAAAATGAGTGATGGATGATTCTCCATTTGTGCAAGCAGAACAGCAGTCCAGGGCCCTGGAAGGATGCTGACCGCTCTTCTGCTTGTTTATACAGCCCAGAGATGGTGACTGCACAAACAGCTCATTTCCCTTGAAACTGGACCAAACCGGGGTGTGTATAGTGGGCGAGGGGTGCTGTCATATGTGACAAGAGGAAAGGGAAGATCTCTCATGGGAAAGGGCCTTGAGATCAAAGCCTCGGTCCAGTGAGCCAGGCAGAGATTGGTGCGAGCAGCCGGCCTCCCACAAGGGCTTCTTTTGCACAGCTTTCTGCCTCCTGGTCTCTTACCCCACCCACCCTGCCTCTCCGGCACAGAGCTGGACCTCCACTCAGAGTCAGGCCGTTTCCAGATATTCAGATGAATGAGTCAAATGCTAAGTGTCAACACCAAGCCAAGTTTGGGCAGCTAGACCGATTCTGTTCCGGTGAGTTTCCAGCCTGTTTTGGATTTGAGTTGCAGCTTATTGCTACACTGTCAAACAGCTTATATTTCCACTGCTCCTTGTCTCCTAAAGGAAGACAGTAACCTACCTGAGGAGTCTGAAGGCCTTCAAACTCCACAGCACAGACCTTTACAAGGTCTTACAAGCGAAGTGCCACCATCCATGCTTACAGTTGCTGATGGGTAACTCTTTAGACTCTTCTGTTTTCCTACTTGCCAACATAAGGAAGTTCCTTTCTCCTTCACCATGTGCGCCGGGGTCAGTGATGACCGGCACTTATCAGTGTCCCTGGAATAGGGTTGTGACCATTTGCTCAAGACTCTATTCGTCTAGTCAGCAGTGACATTATCTGTCAGCCCAGCTTGGGGGTTGATGCAGGAGGATCATAAACACAAGGTTAGCCTGGGCTACATAGCAAGACCTTGTGTTTATCACAAACGAACCCTGTTCTCCAAGGAGGGGAAAACACATCGGTTTCTACTCACAGTAGCTGGGCATGGCAAAATTAGCTTCCCGATAGCTGCCATAGATGACGGCTAACGCCCAGCCCCCCAGCCCCAGAGCACAATGAAACAAAGTGGGCCCTTGATGATTTGCTTCTAATCATTCAGAACGCATTGTAAGCATACTACAGACTAGCTACTTGATGTCTGGGAAAGTTGTATAAAGAAGACAATACAAACCCGATTTCAGATGTTTATCTATAGGCATCTAGAGAGACACACAGTGGATGTAAGGAAAAGTGTAATAAACTCCATTGAAGAAAGTCTAGCATTGACTGGCACCCCCCAACCCCTCCCCACCACCCCCACTCTGCAGAAAAGATCGAAGGCCTGAGATGTGGAACTGGGGGAGTAGGAGCCTCGGGTCTGTAGAGGAAACTCAGCAACTCGGCAGCCCCAATCTTCCCAGCCTGCTGCCTATAACTCCTGGGCTCTGGTCTCTAGCCAGCGGCCTGTGTGTTGGGGCTCAGCCTCTGCTATTGGAGGAGCTTGGTGAGAAGGGGAGAGGAAATGTTCTTACCAGATTGTTCTGAGAACAGTGGAGTTATCTGGTAGGAGCAACTTGATGACACTCCATTGGTGATTGTGACTGTATGGTGGATACATCTAATTTCTGCACATCCCAACAGTGCACCCTGGCTCAGTGCATTTCCTTCTGGACAGGGTGGCTGTGTGCATGGCATTTTGAATCACATGTGTGAAAGTACTGTCTTGGGGATTGGCTGCTTCAGCAAGTGCCAAGGCGCTTACTTATCACTGCTTGGTGGTGGAGGGGGGCTGGGAGGCTGGGGGAGGTGCTTGAGAGGACAGGCATGGTTAGGCCACCCAAATGTACAAAACAATACAGGCCACAATCTTCCAGTCACAGAGCAGTAAGAGCAACCACACACTGAGACATTCTGGATGAAAAAAGGAATATCCAAAGAAGGAGCCCTCGGTTCATTAAGCCCTATAGGATGTGAGAGAGTTATCCAAAGAAGGAAATATGCCACTCTTAATACAAACAAACAGTGGCCATGGATCAGTTTATGTACCCGTTGGCTTTCTTCAGGTCCTCGGGTATCACTTTAGATCAGTAGTTCTCACCTTGTGGGTCGTGACCCCCTTTGAGGATCTCATATTAGATATCCTGCATATCAGGTGTTTATATTACAATTCATAATAGTAGCAAAATTAGTTATGAGATAGCCATAGAAATTATTTTAAACTGGGCGGTGGTGGTGCATGCCTTTAATCCCAGCACTTGGGAGGCAGAGACAGGAGGATTTCTGAGTTCAAGGCCAGCCTGGTCTACAGAGTGAGTTCGAGTTCCAGGACAGCCAAGGCTACAGGGAAACCCTGTCTGGAAAAACCAAAAAAAAAAAAAAAAAAAAAAAAAAAAAAAAAAAAAAAAAAAACCAAAAAAAAAGAAAAGAAAAGAAAAAGAAATTATTTTATGGTGGGAGGGGGTCACCATAACATGAGGAACCACCATAACATGAGGTATTAATGGGTCACTGCAGATTCAGGAAGGTTGGGAACCACTTCCGGAGATGGTGTGTTTGTCCTGCCCCCATCTCCTGGCAATTTGCTGATCTTCGCTTTATAGTGTCATAGACTGGAGAAAACAAGAGCCACATTTTCTAGCTTACTTTTATTTAGGTGTCTCTTGGATGCTGTCCATTCAATACTTTTGAGAAATAAATTTAACACGGAGATATATGGTATTTTAATATCAGAGTATATGTGGTGTGATCCTGGAGGAGAGGTCCCACAAGAGGATAAATTCATCTTTTTAAATTAAGACAGGTGCTGTGTCAAACTCATACACCTGGAACATGTAATCAGAATCCACGAACTTTAATATAAATTCCATATCCTGATTACTTATCTATATTTTCAGGAACAGTCAATTGACATAAGAAGTAAAAATTGAGAATTTTTCCAACATGGATTTGGAAGTGGCCCTTCACTCTCTCTACACATTCTACTGGCTCCATTCCAATTGGAGAGGACGTCTGAGACCTTCTGTGCAACAGTGCAATTGGTTGGGATTATTTTCTTTCAAAAATGTTATCTACAAGACTCACAGGAAGAAAAGATTTAAGTACAAACGACACATTCAGATCCCACATGATCATAATTTCCTGCTATGTCTACAAAATCTATTCATGAGTCTGTGTCTAAATACCCTTTACCCTTTTGGGGAAAACCCTTCAACTCTGTGGATTTATATTTCAGTTCAAGCATGCCAGTCCCTGATGATTTCTGCCTTTCTAGGATGGAATGTAGCCTTGGTCCTCAGTTGTCAGAGTGGCCATCACTAATTGTCCATACAGGGACCACAGAGATCACAATCCCCCTCCAAAAAGGAACTTTGATTCAAAGAAGAGTATAGGAAACAGTTAATAAACTTCTCATTTTGACCCCTAAAGCTTAGTCATATTCTAGATAATACCTACTCAATTTTAAATAAATTATTATTGACAAATATAAAAATATTTAAATTCAGAATTTAATTTGAGAAGTGCTTGTCATGCGTTTGTAGATTAAACTTGTTTATTTACTCTTGTAGTTGGAAAGATAACTCTGGGCTTCTTTCCTCCCTCCTCACCCTTCATCCCCCCCCTCCCCATCTTTCAGACACTGAATTATATTAAAATAAGAGTTTTTGCACAGTTGTAGGAAAGGGCCTACAAGAGTAGTTTGAGGCCATTTGTTCCTGGGAAAGGAAGAGAAGGAGTGTTTATTACATCAGGTGCAGAAGTACAGAAGTCTCAGAGGATTGATTTCCTAGGATTCCAACTGCAAAGACAGTATCTCAGAAGTGTGATAGAAACTCTGGCATAAGGGACTTAATGTCCTGGGAAATACATTCTGGCTGACGAGGATGGTTCTTATGTGTAAAAATAGTCACAAACATGTGAGTCACTTTGTAGCACTGGGTGTGTGGAGCTAAGATTTATGAGCTGTGTGTTTACCCCAAGTAGAAACACAGAGAAACAAAGAGTTTCCTTCAGATTGAGAAGAAAGATAAAGTACCACTCCCTGGAAATAACATTTTTTTCTGAAGTTCTAAGAACTACAACACACTTTCATTTGATTATTTATTGATCATTGAAGACACTATCCCTTTCCCCAAGGCAAGTACAGAGGGTAGCCTTTGTAAGCCTCTATGAACAAAGTAGAGGTCAGAACCTACACAGTTATGGTCTCAAGAGAAGGTAACCTAAGGAGTAGCCATTGGGAAAGCTTACCTCCATGATGACCTCCTTCTCTGCATGCCTGCTGATCTCTTAATGAGAGACCGTGTGTGCCCCTGCTTCAGGATGTTGAAAATGGGTTGGTGTACAACTTATTTTATCAAAAGTATATAATGTCTTTCTTTTTTTTATTTAGAAAAGGTTGGCCATTTTTGTTTTCTACCACAAGTGAAAGTCATTTGCTTTGGGATAAGTTGGCTACCCAGAGACCACTGTACTGGGAAAGAAAGCCCAAAGTGACATGCAATGGCTACTTAGAATTTCCGAGATAGTCCTCTGACCTCAAACACCCTGTCCAACCTGTGGTAGATACACATACGTGTATGGAAAAGCTATTTTTGCAATATTCAAATTCTACCCACCATAGGACTCCGAATTCATAGGAGACCCGTTGCATAACCAGCCAATGGAGTCTTGTCAACCCACAGAACAACCCAAGAGAAAACAGTATTACTTTGAGATATGAAGTTTTGAAGCAGTAGGCAATACAGCAACAAAGAACTTAAGTATACGCTGTGGACTGAGGCAAAACCGGTGTGCATCTGTCTCTTCACTGAGTGTACAGTGCCCACAACACAATAAAAAACTAAACTCATATTTAATTAGCAGTTTGCACAATTTCTTCTTAATAAGACAAAGGAGAGACTTGTGGTTAATATGGTTTGATAGATTAAATGAAATTCTGACTTTGTCTAAGCAATAGAAGTAAAGCTAAAGGAGCATGAAGGCACGTATGTGCAGGTGTGTGTGTGTGTGTGTGTAGGATTATGTATCAGAGGGCTGAGACACTTCAGCTGATTTCACAATTGCAATGCCCCCAAATATAAGGTTGGTATTATTATCTCTATCATTACGATGAAGGAAGTCAGCCTGTTTTCCAAGTCAGAAACTTAGCAAGGGATTTGAACTCAGGTTCGTATAATTCTAAAGCCAATCTTCTTTGCATTATACTATCAAAGTGTTCATATCATGTTATCATATTGTTCAAACTACAACAGAAACAGGAAAAAAACTTGACAGAGATCACCACTGAGTCTTTTCCAGGGCTGTCCACTTCCATCACTTGCTGTCCAGATGCTAAAACCTACGTCACCATTGGTACTCGGACAAACTGTGATCAGTGCTTCAGTCATGAATTCAAACTACGAATCAATCAATGCTAGGGGAAGCTTAAGACCAAGACAGCAGATAACCATGCACGTATCCTATGCTAGCCACCAGACTCACTTCTTGTGAAACTCAAGGGAAGATGCTAAGGGAAAATAGAGCCCTTCTGGGAAGATTAGCCATTTCAAATAACTGTTCTGTGGCTTTCCACATGATTTACTTGAACGCATTAAAGCCTTCTTGAATTATTACAGCATAATTACTCACTCCACATTTCATTATTTCAGCAAGGAAATGGGATGCTGTGATGAGCCCATTAGGCGGGCAGCTGATCATTTTAATCAATAACTTGAACGCCAACCACTTGGTGGATGCTGAGGGAGGAGGGGGAGTTGTCCACAGCAAAGGCCCTGGTATCTGTTTTTCAGGTGGAGAAAGGGTGACCTAGCAAGGCCTGGCAGGCCGAAGAGTCTGAGTGCTCATGTGAGTCTAAAACTTTGAAGGGACATGAACCAGCCGCACTTGCACCCTATGATGAGAAAAGTGTTCATCACTACTTAAAACAGTTCTTGTCTATTCTATGCATTTATATTTTTCAGAAGCAAATGAAAATGTCTGCACAAAGCTACCACACAGATGGATTTGTTCTTTTTGCGGGGGAGGGATTTGAGACAGGGTTTCTCTGTATAGCCCTGGCTGTCCTGGAACTCACTCTGTAGATCAGGCTGGCCTTGAACTCAGAAATCCACCTGCCTCTGCTTCCCAAGTGCTGGGATCAAAGGCGTGCGCCACCACCGTCCAGCTAAACCCACACATCTATGGTAACTTGATCTTGCTCTTAACTCAAACGATTAATATAAGGATCAGGAATGGTGGGGCCATGTTGTTCAGCCTTTGTTTACAATCTTTAAAACTAAGTTTTTAGAAAAGAAAGAAATAGAAAGGCAAAGCAAATCCTCATCATTCTCCAATTTGCTAGAAAGCCAAGCTTGAGTGCTGAAGCTGTCAGTAAGGTTGGTCATTATCACTTTGGCATGGAGAGGAGGCATCACACTGCGGAGCTCAAGAATCAAGTGCTTGCAGTTCAACATAATGGCCACTAGGTGGTGACGTCGTGGATTTTGGCAGCCATAGTGTGTGCTAGTAAGGCATGGTTGTCCTTGATGGAATTGAGAATATCTCCTCTGTCATTGAGAAGTAATCGCTTACCTGACTTATATTTATGACAACGTACACATTTTAACAAAAGGGAAGCTTTCTATTTTAGATAAATGCAGATCTCACAGATCACTTTTGTCTAGATTTTAGGGGAGACAGATAAACATGACTTCTTCCCACTAGTGAAGTCTTCCATAATTAACTAATCACCTTTAGAAATTGGTGCCATCACCTCTCTTGACTTTCTGAGCCCTACTCTGAGCAACTGAAAGGACTCTGAAAAATGACTAAGAATGTAAGAGCCGGCTGGTTGCTATGCGTGGCTAGCACCAGACTCTGGACTAAATGCTTTCATTGGTCCTGGGCTCTTATTAGCACTGCCATGATCTTTTTAAAGCAAAATGAACTCAGAAAAGAAACAATTTGAGAGAAAAAATGATCACTGCAGGACTGTACATTACCTACAAAAGTCAGGTATACGATGATACTTATTCTCAAAACAGTTTGCAAACACAACAGAGGTGTCAAGTTCTCCTATCATAAGGATGGCAATATCCAAGAACAAAAGGAGCCATGTGATAAATAAATTCACCCACTAAAACCTCCCCATAATGGAACTCGAAAAAAGCCCACTGAGTGAAGTAACCCAGACCCGCAGGGACAAATACCACTTGCTCTCTCTCATTTGCGGTTCTTAGTCCCAAACCTTCAGGTGACAGTGAGTATACACACCCGGAGTAACCACAGAAACCGGGAGAGTTAGAGGGGACCATGGGTGAGGGCTGGAGAGCAGAGAGGCAGGATATGAATTCCACATGCAAAGTGGGAAATGGGGAAAATGGAGAGAGCAGTTTCCACTAGGGAAGTGAAAGGAAGGTCACTACAGTAAGGGAGTGGGGAGGAGATACAAATTACACTAAAGACTTGTGTTATTTTATATGTACCTACAATTGTGTGTGTGTGTGTGTGTGTGTGTGTGTGTGAGAGAGAGAGAGAGAGAGAGAGAGAGAGAGAGAGAGAGAGAGAGAGAGAGAGAGTTGACTTGGGCTGACAATGCTCCCCACAAAAGCCAGAGAGTAACAAGAATTGCAGTGCCCAGTATGAGAAACCTCCATTCAAGTCGTTGGTCAGGGGAGTCCGAGTGACTTCTGAGCAATGTATGCTAATGGATGTTGTCCTTGGTTGCCTCTGAGTTTGAAAACTCTGGGACACAAGACATGGAAGATTCAAGGACTTTGGAGATCCAACCTGGATCTAACCTGTGAGCCTGTTCCCTGAGAGCTAACAGAGGCACTCTGCAAGCTGCCAAGGAAGGGGAACAATCAGAGAAGTCCTACCCACTGGTGATGCCTATGAATCTAACAATCACCAACATGGCAAGATATCCCCAAAGGTGCAGTTGTGGCACTCATATTTTGGCAGTAACCAACAGCTGTCTAATTAAGGCCAGTTCAATTGGGAAACTCTACCTGGTACTTGAAACCTGGCCAACTACCCAGGGCTATCGAGGTCATACTAGACATCCTAATCCTAACATAATTGCCATGCTTACCTTTATAGCCACAGAAAGGTGTAGCTCTCACTCCATATCAATGAAGCTTCTCTTAGAAGAAAATTGATACCACAGAAAACCACAACTGGTCCTACTATAGAGATCAATTGCCCAGCTCCAATGATTAGATATACAACAAAACTCCTATACCTCAGGTTCTGAGAACATGGTGCAAGAGAGGTTGTAAAGATTGTAAGAGCCAGAACTCCAAGAAGTTTACAGTGAGATGGTGTCTCCTAGAAATTACAGGGAAGCTACATCCATGGTAGCTTAACAATATGGCTGCCTAAACAAGACCTGACCAACGATACTACCAAGAGACACACTAATGTAGAAGGTAGGAATTTCCCAGGTTCCCCCATCCTTAGACAAGGAACTATAACACTAATGACTGCTGAGAAATAGAGGGAATGGGCTCTCAGGGATTGGCCCCCTAATTGGTTATCCTATACAAGCTTTCAGCCCCCAAATCATATACACACAAGCCATACCAAACAGGCTCAGGGGCCTGATTTACATTTTTATGCTTAAATACATATATACGCACACGTATAGTAATAAGAATCAAGAAAAAGAGCTGTCAACTTCAGAGGGAGTAGAGGGTACACGGGAGGGACTGGGGGCGGGAAGGGGAGAGGTGATAATTATATTGCAATCTAAAAGTTTTAAATTGTAAATTTAAATCTCTGAAATGAAAAACAAAGAAACAAAACAAAAGAAAAACCTCCTCATAGTTGTAGAGAGTCCAAAGAGGAAGTGGTGGCTGGGCCAATGATTACTTGGTGTAATTTATCAGAAAAACAATGATTATGCAAGATGCAGGGCTGAATACTGATCCCACAGCATAAGAAGATATTCATCACCCTCCCTCTAAAAGGGGGGGGGCACTCCATCTTTTAGAGTCACCACTGATATGTGTTTGCTACTGTTATGAAGATAAATGTGTTTTTTGTTTTTTTAAAATTGGGATTTCCAGAAAGGAGTGCTAAGACTAAGGTATTATCCTCAGTTATACAGAAAGTCTATTCTGATTTTTTCTATTTCATTGGTGGGGTGCAGAATGTTTCTTTTACCCACAAAAGCCTTGGCACAATCAACCAAGGAGTACACATGGAAGGACCCATGGCTCCAGCTGCATATGTAGCAGAGGATTACCTTGTCAGGATTCAATGGGAGGAGAGGTCCTTAGTCCTATAAAGACTTGATAAATGCCCCAGAGTAGGGGAATCCAGGGCGGGGAGGTGGGAGTTGGGTGGATGGAGGAACACCCTCATAGAAGCAGTGGGGAGGATGGGATAGGGGCTTTCCAGGAGGGGGAGTTAACTGGGAAAGGGGAATAACATTTGAAATGTAAATAAAGAGAATATCCAATCAAATACATAAAAAAGAAGAAAAGAAAAAAGTCTTGGCACAAAGGGAGAATGAGTTATTAGTATGGCACAGAATAACCCTGGGGATGAGATCATACTGACGTAAAGTGAGTTACCAAACCCTTCAGACTCAGTTTCCTTGGCTGGAAAGTGACAGATGACAGAAACAGGCTCAACAGATGGCTGCAGTGTCGCAGTGAAGCAATACACTTCAGCTGTCATGCCACACACCACACAACTACTCCGCACCAAAGCCTAAACCCTCCCACTGAGGATGCCAGTGGGAGACAGTGATGCTCTAAACCTAACATTTGCCTCATCAAGGTGGTATCATGTCCGTGTGCTATCTCAGTTTATTCTTTCAGAGGCATTTATAAGTCTGAACAAAGACTCGGGGACATGGACTCAGAAGGGCAGTACTCAGTACTCAGTACAAGGTCTTCTTCTTTTTTTTTATTTTAAGCTGTTCTTTTTTTTATTCGATATATTTTTTATTTACATTTCAAATGATTTCCCCTTTTCTGGTCCCCCACTCCCCGAAAGTCACATAAGCCCCCTTCCCTCCACCTGTTCTCCCATCCACCCCTTCCCACTTCCCTGTTCTGGTTTTGCCTTATACTGCTACACTGAGTCTTTCCAGAACCAGGGGCCACTCCTCCTTTCTTTTTGTACCTCATTTGATGTGTGGATTATGTTTTGGGTATTCCAGTTTTCCAGGCTAATATCCACTTATTAGTGAGTGCATACCATGATTGATCTTTTGAGACTGGGTTATCTCACTTAGTATGATGTTCTCCAGCTCCATCCATTTGCCTAAGAATTTCATGAATTCATTGTTTCTAATGGCTGAACAGTACTCCACTATGTATATATACCACATTTTTTGCATCCATTCTTCTGTTGAGGGATACCTGGGTTCTTTCCAGCTTCTGGCTATTATAAATAGGGCTGCTATGAACATAGTGGAGCATATATCCTTATCACATGCTGGGGAATCCTCTGGGTATATGCCCAGGAGTGGTATAGCAGGATCTTTCAGAAGTGAGGTGTCCAGTTTTCTGAGGAACTGCCAGACTGATTTCCAGAGTGGTTGTACCAATTTGCAACCCCACCAGCAGTGGATGAGGATCCTCTTTCTCCACATCCTTGCCAACACCTGCTGTCTCCTGAATTTTTAATCTTAGCCATTCTGACTGGTGTAAGGTGAAATCTCAGGGTTGTTTTGATTTGCATTTCCCTGATGACTAGTGAAGTTGAGCATTTTTAAAGATGTTTCTCCACCATCCAAAGTTCTTCAGGTGAGAATTCTTTAACTCTGTGCCCCATTTTTAATAGGGTTATTTGGTTTTCTGGGGTCTAACTTCTTGAGTTCTTTGTATATATTGGATATTAGCCCTCTATCTGATGTAGGGTTGGTGAAGATCTCTTCCTAATTTGTTGGTTGCCAATTTGTCCTTTTGATGGTGACCTTTGCTTTACAGAAACTTTGTAATTTTATGAACTCCCATTTGTCAATTCTTGATCTTAGAGCATAAGCTATTGGTATTCTGTTCAGGAACTTTCCCCCTGTACCCTGATGTCCTCAAGGGTCTTCCCCAGTTTCTTTTCTATTAGCTTCAGAGTGTCTGGCTTTATGTGGAGGTCCTTGATCCATTTGGATTTGAGCTTAGTACAAGGAGACAAGGATGGATCAATTCGCATTCTTCTGCATGCTGACCTCCAGTTGAACCAGCACCATTTGTTGAAAAGGCTATCTTTTTTCCATTGGATGTTTTCAGCCCCTTCATTCAAAACAAAACACACACACACACACACACACACACACATTCTATAGTGTCTGTAGTTAACAACTGTATGCTACAAACCTAGGTCTGAATGCCTCTCACATAATAATATAAAGTTGAAGTATATGAATATGAAGATGCATAATTTTTTCAAGAGATGTAACTGCATCTAAAAATATAACTTAAAAGTGCATATACTGTCATGACAGGAAAAGTAAATTAGGAGATTGTAGGTGAATATAATGATGACAACTTCATAGGTTAATAAAACCTAGTCTCAGGGAAATGCTTTATATTTTTCCCTAAAGAAACCAGTGACATATGGAGACAGAGTATCCATAAGTCCACAGTGGATATCAAAGTGGGAACAGAAAGAGAAGCCCAGCTCACTTCTCCCCAACTTCTATGTCATCTGAGAGAAGTGATGGTCATCATAGGGCCTTGACTTCTCCTAAGAGAAAGGAAAATGAAGAGACACGCAACACTTCCGCCATGAGCTGGATCTTAGCAGTTCACCAATGCTTACATGACTCACGGCTGTAAAAATGAATTTATGTTTTAGTCCTTGTTCCAACAGAGCAAAGAAAGTGTCCAGTCCCATACGCTTGGAAGGGTGGGGACATGGGTGGCTGTGACCTTGTGTGTCTAAATTTCTGTGCCTTCATAGGACATCTTGGAATGGTTAGCAGGATTTACTTGATGCCTGTCCAAACTATACCACCAACCACCATCGCTCATTTGTGGGAAGTTCTGATAAACTGCTTAAAGTCAGAGGCAAAAGACTGTCTTTCAATAATTAGAGTTAAGGAGCCAGAAATAACCCCTAATAAAGAGGTAGAAGCAGGAGTATCAGGAGTTCAAGGTGATTCTTGGCTATATGGTCAGTTCAAGGTTAGCCTGTGCTACAATGAGGCCCTGTTTTTATTATTATTATTATTATTATTATTAGAAGAAGAAGAAGCAACAACAACACAGAATTAGAGTTTTTCTTTTTCTTTTCTCCCTTCCTTTCTTTGTCTCTTCCCCCTCCTTTGGAAGATAGGATTTCATTATATAACCCTAGCTATTCTGGAACCAGGCTGGCCTCATACTCGCAGAGATTTGTCTACTTCTGCCTTCTGAGTGTGGGGATTAAAGGCTTCTCCACCATGCTCAGAAAATTAGATTTAGGGCTTGAAAAGCAAATATCTACTTAATGGTCAGATTCTGACAATAATCTTAAGACATAAAAAAATAATATTTGGTCTTCCTTTGTGGTTAGGCATGGAAGATACTGTATGTTAGGGTAATTTAGGATAAAGATCCCTTATCTTGTCCTGGAATGAGCATATAGATTCCAATGCACTCCTGCAATAGAAAGTAAGGGGGCTAGCCAGAAATACAGAACCAGATTTGGTAACAGGGAAGAAATGTAAGAGGTAAAATACTATAATGATTAATAATGACTGTCACCTTGACAGGATCTGGAATCACTGAACAGATAATCCTCTCTGGGTGCATCTAGAGGGGAGTATGCAGATTAGGTTAAGTGAGCTAGGAAGACCCACCCTAATCATTCTTACAGCATCATACCCACATCAGCATGGCACATCTTCATTTGAGAAGCACACACTAGACTTTAGTGGATGCTGCTATTTGATAATGAACTGTAACAAAAGCAATGTGTTAGAATGACATCTCACTACAAAGCCAAGATACTCTGCCTTGAAACTTTTGTAATTTTGATAATCTAATGGATAAAAAATGAAATTTCAGAGTAATTTACCTTACACATCTTCTATGGTAAGAGTGGAATCTTTTCTTATGTTTTATGAACAGTTTCTACAGCTTTGCTAATTACGTGTATTTTTATGCATTGTTCAATGCCTGGGAACTCTTTTATTATAGGCACTTAGAACTTTGTCTATGGTCAAAGCTACAAATGGTAAAAGCTACACAGACTTGTGTGGGGTCTATTTTGATTTTTTTATTATAGTGAGGAAGTAGATATTATTTAATGCTTTGTTAAGCCTTTTAAATGAAGAGTGGATAGTAAATTTTGTAATATACCTTTTATGACCTAATCCTAAGCAATTGTCATGTGACTGTTCCTTTGATTTCCAGGTATCTAATTATCTCCATATCCCTGGAATTATTTCTATTTGGTCATGGACTAGTAGCTTATATAGAATTTTATAACTATGGTGAAGTTTGTCTATAGATTTTTTTCCCAGATACATCTAAAAGATTTAGACATTTTTCTTTTTACAACTTAGTATTGATGAAAAATAAAAAGGGAACTAGAGTTACTGAAAGCCAAGTGGATTCCTGGCTTTTACAAAAACAGTGAATGAAGGCTATCAAGGTGGGGAGAAGGTGTGGGGAGGGGGAAGAGGAGGGTAAAGAGTAGGAAGACAGGAAAAGAGAGGAGGAATGGATTTTCTTCAGCAGGTATATATGAACTCTCTGAATAATGTGTGTGTGTGTGTGTGTGTGTGTGTGTGTGTGTGTGTGTGTGTGTGTGTGAGAGAGAGAGAGAGAGAGGACATCAGCATGTGAAAAGTTACTCCAAGTGCTGTGCCATCTAATTGGTTCAAAAACTTTCCATTAGTAAATAAAAAGATCCACACTAAGCTCTTCAGATGAAAACCCTGATGAGTAAGGCCCCCTAAGAGAGCTTTTTCGACTTTCCGAAGACTCATGACACATGACACAGTTTTGCTGTCCAATGACACCTGAAGCCAGCCTTTTTGAGTTGTATTGAGACTCAGCAGTCCTCACCCTGGCCCAGGAGCGACATACACACATCGGCCCAGCCCCTCTCCCTTCCTCCATGTACTGAGTGAACATTCCATTCTTTCAGAGGCCACCCTCCAGGTCACTGGATCAAAACACGGTGATTCAGTTTTACTTCCATGATCTTGAGGTCGCAATGACAAGGCTGACTGTAGTTTGTTGTTCTGTTTTGAGGTTCAGTTATAGCCCTTGTCAATGTTATTTGACAAAGACTTTTACAAAATAATTTATTAGATGTATATATCCAACAAAAATACAGATTTTTATAGGGAAGAGGCCTAACCAGTGCTGAGAATTAGAGGCTGAAAATATCTTTTGCCAGGATTCTGTGATTCTGAAAGCATTTAAAGAAGAAAGCCACAGAGGGAAAATACACACCCTATATGGACTTCACCCAGTTCTGGGTGTTTGTTCACAAATTCAACAGACAGTGATAACTATGTATCATAGGTCAGGCTGAGGCTGTGTTACAGGTTCAGAGAAGGTATAAAGAGAATAGGGTCTGACAGCCATAGTCTCAGCTACTGTGGAATATTTATCCATTTGCATATTGGAACTGCCTGCATTCAGCATGCGGAATCGGACTTCTGCTTTTTGTTTAACTTGGTAAAATTTTGTTTAACTTGGTTTTGTATTATTTAGTAGTAGTAGTAGGAGTAGGAGTAGGAGTAGTAGGAGTAGTAGGGGTAGTAGGAGTAGTAGGAGTGGTGGTAGTTGTAGTAGTAGTGTTTTCCAGAAAAGTTTCTTGACACTAAAAAAAGTATTATCTTATCTGGCCAAATAACCTCAAAGGAAGCAGAGCTATTCATTCAGAGTCAGGTTGAAATTTATCACCATCCACGGGTAACAGAATGTCAGATAAGACCAAGCGTGGGAGGGTGCTGGAATTAGGGCCAGTCTTAGTTACAGCCTTCTCTGCCGAAGCTATAAATACAAATGGCCAATTTAACAGCAAGGAAAGACCACCTATAAGATCTAGACCTAGAATCTAATCAGTTGCTTTGTGGCTTCTTTCAATTATAGGATCCCTGCTATGTTTATGGAGACTTTTAATGTGAGCATCATGGTTTTTGAAGGCCATATCGTTATTGGCCATGTTTGATCTGAGGGTGGGAAAGTGGGAGCTCAAACAAGACAAACGAATGGCTGCACAAGACTGCTTAGACCTGCACTATAAATTGGCATCCACAAGAGCCTACTGTGGAAGAGACGGGAAAAGGTTTAGACGCCACAGGGATCGAAACCCAGAAAAGTGCCATTAAAAGTTCTTTCGGTTTAGCCTCAGGAAATGAAAATTAGTTGAGAATAAGTACCATGGCTTTGTCAACATTATTTAAGAGTGTTCTGAGAAAGGAAGGATGATCAAGACAAACACATCATCTCATTCCAGTGTGGCAACAGGATGTGATTTACAAATGGAAAATTACAAGAGTTGAATTGCTGCTTATATACAAATAATTCTAATCATGAATCAACTGAGTCACAATGCATGTGACTTCTCAGGCTTAAAAAAAAAAAAAAAACCAAAACACTCAAACCCTAATTGCTTAATATTTTCTGAGTGAGAAGACCCCTAACAGAAAGCTAGCTCTCTTGCTAAATGCTCCACACAGGCTCTGCCACAGCAAGCTCTCTCAACTTCTAATACGGCCCTATACTCAGCTGCTCTGAGACGTGGAGGAATCTTTTTATTCTACAGCTTGTCTTTGGATGGACACATTCGCCTGTAAGTCTTAAAGCACTACCTTCTTGAACAGTTTGCAGCCACAGGCAGCTAAGGATAGCTATGAATGCGACTCGACATAAACTCGTAAGCTTCTTAAAACATAAAAAGGAAATTTTTTGATTTCCTTTGTAACTCAGTTGCAGATTTCTTGCGTGTGAACTCTTTAGATGGTAGCATCCTGTTGTAGTATCACACAGCTCTCTTCCATAAACACAGCATCTCTACCCATGAGCTATACCGGCACATCTGCACATCAAAGGTATCATGTTCAAAGTTTATTCACTGTCTTCCTCCTCAGGATCTAGCCAGTTGTCAGGGAGAAAGAAAAGGAGCATTATCTTTTCTTCATGTTTCGCTTTATTCTTGCATTTTTCCTAACACAGCTCATATAGAATCCTTCCCTCCTGCCTGTCTTCTTTCCTTCCTTCCTTCCTCCTTCCCTCCTTCCTCCTTCCTTCCTCCTTCCTTCCTCCCTCCTTCCTTCCTTCCTCCTTCCTTCCCTCCTGCCTTCCTTCCTTCTTACTTCCTTCCCTCCTCCCTTCCTCCTTCCTCCCTCCTTCCTTCCTTCCTCCTTCCTTCCTTCCTTCCTTCCTTCCTTCCTTCCTTCCTTCCTTCCTTCCTTTCTTCCTTCCTTCCTTCCTTCCTTCCTTCCTTCCAGCACCACTGTTTTTACTCAGGTTCTTTTTGAGTCTTTTGTTCCTTCAATTAACTTTATACCATTGATAGTTATAATACATTTCTTAATAACAAAAGAAAAAGTGATCCCTTAATATTCCTTCAAACAAGATCCGCAGTCCAGCCTGCGCTTGCCGTTCCTGCTTCACTCCTGTCTGTTATCTAGAACATAAAGCTCAGGTTCCTCATCAAGACCTTGGGCAATTTTCTTCTTGTGTTTTTCACATAAAGCCTATGATCTGGTTGCACCTGGTCTGATCCATTTCCCAAACCCTTCACACCTTCTCCTTTTATAGGTTTGCAGGGTTCCCTCTGCCTGGAATGCATTTCCTAACCTGTCTGAGAAGAATTGCCCAAGGTTACTGTCATATCGGCCATATGACATATCGTATCACCTTCAGAAGGAATGGAGATGTCACATTTCAGCATTTCTGATATTGGGGTATATTTTATGAGCTGGGTTAGCATTAGTATTTTCCTTAGAGACACATGTAACAGTGGTACTGATTATGAGAATGTGGAATCAGATAAATACTGAACTTAAATCGCATGAAAATTACCATAAAATGTGATTATCCAAGGTTAATAATGCGTACTTGTGGTGGTCAGAGAATTTTGCATTTTCTATTAGTCAGAGAAACAGCTACACTTTAAAAAGGAGTACCGTCTTTTCCCTGAGTTCACTTCACGATGCTCTGTCTAACACAGCCCAGTAGAGCCAGTGGATAATGAAACTCTGACCCAAAATAAATCTTTTCTATTTTTCAAAGGAACTGATCTTTATTGCCCTAACAATAATCAAGAGATATTCCCATTTGTGCACTCTTCAAGCTAGCAAAGCTACTCAGGTCTGAACCATATTAGGGGACATTACGTGTCATGCAGTTCTTATATACCACTAAACTACAGAATCACTGCCTCATTTGGAACTGTAGTAGTGGTTTCCGAATACAACAGGGAAGTTGCACAGGTGAACTCATATGGATTGTGACAACATGTGTAAGATCTGTGCAAAATCAAGCCAGATGAAATCCCAGAATGAGGGTTGGGGGTGGATATAGAATCCCATTGACAGCTGAGGAATTATATGTATTTGATAGCTATTGGGAGAGAAAGAGTCAATTTTCTTTTTCTATGCGAATGAGTACACTACAGATCTCATTACAGATGGTTGTGAGCCATCATGTGGGTGCTTAAGATCGAACTCAGGACCTCTGGAAGAGCAGTCAGTGCTCCTGATAGCTAAGTCATCTCTCCCGCTTCAATTTTCTTTAATTGTGTAATGTAGTATGACAGGCCCCATTCCCAAGAGTAGTTAGTAAACATAAACTGCACCCAATGTTTTTTTTGAAGAAAGAAGAAAATTCAAAAGTTAAATAGGAAAGTGAATGCAAAGAGAATGGATCTCTGAGGAGCTAGGAATGGGGTCAATATGATCAAAATACTCAAAACAAACAAAAAAACAAAAAAACAAAAAAAACCCTGAAATTCCCAAGAACTACTTTAGGGCTTCCTTCCTTGAGCTGAGAAACCTAGTAAATTTTCCAAGTTTGAAAGGTTTTCAAGGTTTTAACTTATTCATATTTATCCCTTTTCATCAAAATAACAGATTTTTCAATGTAGGAAGATTCTGGCTCTTTTAAAGAGAGAATTTAAGCCCATTAAGATATGAAGGTGGATAAAACTCCAATATATGTGTGTATTTGTGCGAGCATGCATGCGTGTGTGTGTGTGTGTGTGTGTGTGTGTGTGTGTGTGTGTGTGTATTTTGGAATTTTGCAGCTATTGAATAATAAAAAAAATTAAAAAGAATCTAAGCCCTATATATCTCAAGTTCAGTTTACATATGTGAAAAGAAATAGTCATAAATTAGGGGTAACAAGTAGAAGTATCTTTCAGTTATGGAAGCTTTTACAGGTTATTTATGTATGGTTTAGTGCATAAAGCAACAATTTACCTTGATGAATCACATTTATAAAAACCTACCTATTCACATAGTACAAAATGCTTGTGTCATTGTTTGCTCTCTAGATGGTACTAGATCCATTTGTCTGATCCATTACTCCCATCAAACATGAGGTTAAACAAGACCAAGTCTTCTGCTTTCTGCCTTCATGGAAACAAGGTCTTGCAGAGAGGAAAAAACAGAGATCTCTGCAGAGGGAGCAGCTGGGATGGAGTTCCTATGACTCATGGGCTGAGAATTTCTCTGCTAATGTCCAAGGTGGTTTGTCAATTGACCCAACTTAGCAGCCTTCTAATGGTATACTATCATGTGGCCTTATTTGGTAATGGAAACAGCATGTTGACATTTCCCCAAAAATCCCTGCATGCATTTCCCCTGGCCTTCTAGTAAGGAAGAAAGCTCCCTTCAAAAACCCCATATTCAGTTTTCTTTTGAATCTTAAACTGGTTTTTGGAAATTAAAATAGGAAATACATAGAAGCATTGTCTTTTCAAGTTCACGAACCCAAACCAACCAAAGTGTCTTAGTTCTCCCCAAAATATGGAGGAAGGTACAGAACCTGAAAAGGTTTCTAAGCAAGTGCTGGATCTTATGAGTATCCCAGGGAAGCACCGGGTGCCAAGCAGTGGAATGATGACATTCACTGTGCCCCAGTGCCTTTCTGTACAGGAATTGAAAAAAGCAATGCAACAAGCAACAACAAATTTCAAATTTCCAAGTTGCCATGCTCACAAGACCAGGAATATAAACCCCATTGCCCTGTCAGGGGTGACCATCAATCTGAGCTGCAGGACTATATAAGCCTTACATGTATGCAGTGTGTTCAGTTAACATGAATCAAGGATACCTACTGTCCAGAAGAGACAGGAAGGTTTACCCTCCAAATATCTCAAAAGCAGGAATAAGAATGAATGATTTAAAGGATGAAATGTTCTGACAAGGTGACATAGAAGCTACAATTCAACATTGAGGATGAAACCAACATTGGATAATAATGGACCATGGACCCAGTGGTGGTATCTATGATCATGCAGGAAGTAAGTGGTAATTGGGGTCAGAGAGAGAGAGAGAGAGAGAGAGAGAGAGAGAGAGAGAGAGAGAAGGAGGGAGAGGGAGGGAGGGAAAGAGGGAGAGGGAGGGAGGAGGAAAGAAAGGAGAGAGAGGGAGGGAGGGAGGGAAGGAAGGAGAGAGAGAAGGAGGGGGAGGAGGGAGGGAGGGAGAGAAGGAGGGAAAGAGAGGGAGGGAGGGAAGGAGAAAAGGTGTAAGAGAGGGAAGGAAGGAGGGAGGAAGGGAGGGAGGGAGAGGGAAGGAGGAAGGGAAGGAGGAAGGAAGAGGGAAAGAGAGAGGGAAGGAGGAAGGAAGGAGAAAGGGAGAGAAGGAAGGAGGGAAGGAGGGAGGAAGGGACACAGGGAAGGAGGGAAAGAGGGAGGAAGGGAGAAAGAGAGAGAGGGAAGGAGGGAGTGAGGGAGGGAGAGAGAGAGAGATCAAGTAGAAGAGTACCCTTGATAAACTGAGAAACGTCCTACCTTTCTTGAAGAACTCCTCCAGTTTGTCCTTGAAAGGCTGCAAGTACTCCTTTGGGGACTCCATACACACCAGCTTCATCTGTTGCTCACTTGCTGCAAAGAGAGGTGTAGGTTAAACTCAATCAAGAAGACATACCTGCTGAGGGCCTGCTTGGGCACTGTGTTTCATTATTAATTGTGCAGATTCCCTGAAAATCACAGTTTAACCAAACTCTTATGAGTAAAAAGAACATAGTCTATGCCTCTTTTTGGGAACAGGGATATGCACAGTCTTCAATTTTCCTTTCAGCCATTCACAAAAAGATCTGTGACCTGTTCCAGGTAAAGTATTCTGCTTTTTTGTTCCTCATAATGGGGACAGGGGTACTTAAGGTCTGATCCTGGGGAAGGAAGGTCCCTAACCTTCCTTAGATCCAAAGACTGAAAGAGATTTTGCTCAAGTTCCCACAAATCTAAATTGCCCCAAACCATCAGGTTAGAGAATCTCCAGGATGCATGCTTCAGTTCAGTTTAGGATGCATTCTGCATGTGCTTCCGATGCCTCTTAGTTAAAGCAAAAAAACAAAACAAAACAAAACAAAAAACAAAAACAAACAAACAAACAAAAAAACAAACCAAAAACCCAAAGGTCCAGTTTCAAGATGAATGTGCTGAGAGTCAGTGTATGCGCTGCCGCACTGAGCGGCCAGAAAGCACTGGATCCCCGCCCCTACAAGCCCCTCTCCCTGCTCATACATCCAAGTCCATCTCTCCTCACTCAAACTACAACTCAGAGTAGAAAAGCATTAGCAGCTAAACTGGCCCAGTGACCTGCAGACTTAGGACACTTAAAGCCACCTAAAAAGGGGTCTAAAATAAGTAGGATACAAAATGTAGAAATAAACCCACCCACCGGTTTTGATGGAGAAATAGACAAATATTAAGTAGCAGGTGATGAGTAAGATTGAGTCCCCCTCTCCTGACTGCTTGACCAATGCGGGGGGACCTAAGTTACAGGGTGACAAGTACTCTTCCCTCCGTTTTGGAGGTTGGAGTGCAACCTTTCAAGATCATAAAATAACCTGCCTTACTCTTGCTACTGAGTCTCCAGCACACTCATTACAAAGTGAGGCCCTTCGACCTCATGCCACTCACCTCCAGCTTCACTAACACATGAATACTTTCACTAGATCCGCTAAACACGGAATTTACAACAAAGGGCTCCCTTGACAATTGGGTTGCCTTGAGCCAGTTTTGGTTATATGGTAACCACAAGAATCAAGAAGAGTTTCTGATGTAAATAAAAGTCCCTTCCCAACTGCTCACTTCCAAAATGCCTTTCTTTTGTGTTTATAGAGTCTTTCAAAATGTAAAGGGCACATTTCTCTACCTTTGCCCCTAGCCCCTTAAGACAGAGTTTCATATGGTATCAGGGCAGACTGGAGCACTCTGTCTAGCTTAGCTGATCTTTACACTCAGGAAAAAGAGGTTTTCTGATGTTTTCTTCATACTTCTGGCCAGTGGCTTCAACTATTGGTCATGGCTGCAAATTACTGATAAAGCCTTGTCTAAGAATCCAAATTAAAGCCTTGGGTTTTTTTTTTAGAATATGTGCTGCCGAAGTGAGTACAAAGCCTTGGATTGTTTTCATAAGTGTATCATGCTTCCAAGTTAAAATAAAATGGAGAAACAGCCATGTAGTGTGTGTCTGTGAAGTACTTAGGGCAGATGGGACTTGAGTGTACCTCTCTGCAAGTAGTCTCCTGACCCTTTTTCTGTTTGGGACATCTTGCTCTTGCCTTGACCTCTGGTTCAGTCTCTCAAGTGCTGATATTACAGGAGGGAGTTGAAAGAGTAAAAAGTACTCTATAACTTTTCTATTATCAGATTTCTCTTTCTTAAGTAGATAAACCATTTGGACAATGGTATGCATACCTCCCGATATCATTATTCTCTTGCTGGAACAATGAAACAGAAGTGCTTTGAACTTGATCGATGCCGGAGGACAGAAGAAGGGGGAGGGGGCAGACGGAGCTGGGACACATTTTGAAGGTGGAACAAACAGATCTGGAGGATGAAGTCAGGGCAGGGTTAAAGAGTGAGAATGTCATAATGGGTGGTCCCAAGTCCATCTAAAAGGGATCGCTGTATCTAAAAAAATGTTCAGTTGTATGTTCTGTTCTGTGTGTGCATGTTTAATGTGTATGTGCATGTGTGTGTGCACATGTGTGCATGTATGAGTGCATGTGTGTGTGAATGTGTGTGCATGAAAGCCAAAGGTTGACACTGATTATCTTCTTTTCACTCTCCCTTTTATTTTTTTGAGATGGAGTTCCTCTCTGAACCAGTGACTTGCCAGCCAGACCCTGGGATCTGACTGCCCTTGCCTTTCTGAGCACTGGGTTTTCAGGCCAGTACTGTCATACCTGGCTTTGACATGGGTACTGGCTGGTTTTGTGTGTCAACTTGACACAGGCTGGAGTTATCACAGAGAAAGGAGTTTCAGTTGGGGAAGTGCCTCCATGAGATCCAACTGTGAGGCATTTTCTCAATTAGTGATCAAGGGGGAAGGGCCCCTTGTGGGTGGTACCATCCCTGGGCTGGTATTCTTGGGTTCTATAAGAGAACAGGCTGAGTTAGCCAGGGGAAGCAAGCCAGTAAAAAACATCCCTTCATGGTCTCTGCATCAGCTCCTGCTTCCTGACCTGCTTGAGTTCCAGTCCTGACTTCCTTTAGTGATGAACTGCAACGTGGAAGTGTAAGCTCAATAAACCCTTTCCTCACCAACTTGCTTCTTGGTCATGATGTTTGAGCAGGAACAGAAACCCTGACTAAGACAACCTGGGTGCTGGTAAGCGGGGCTTAGGTCCTCCCTCATGCTTCGATGGCAAGCATTTCATTGGCTGAGTCACCACCTGACTTAGTGAACTTTTATGACCCTAGCCCTGCTCATCATCTCCTCCCACAAAGCATAAGGAAGGTAGTGAAGATGATCACACCAGCTGGGCAGAGAGGCCAGTGCGCAGACGACTGGGCAAAAAAACTTTGAATGATTTCTGCTTTGAATCATCACTTGACAATGAACTTTCAGAGTGCTATGCTTTTCTCCTGATGAGCAGTTATGACTGAGAACACAAAGTCACACAATTTCTCACAGTATAAATCACTGATTCCTTAAATTCAAAAACCTCTCAGTGATATTCAAGTTCCAGTAACTATTGTTAGAACTATTTTTGTGAGCATAAATAATATGTCATGCTATCAATTTAGAAATAAGAGGGAACTGAAAGCATAGTTGATCCCTTCGAGGTCTCCCTCCTTCCTTCCTTCCTTCCTTCCTTCCTTCCTTCCTTCCTTCCTTCCTTCCTTCCTTCCTTCCTTCCTTCCTCCTCCTCCTTCCTTCCTTCCTTCCTTCCTTCCTTCCTTCCTTCCTTCCTTCCTTCCTTCCTTCCTTCCTTCCTTCCTTCCTTCCTCCTCCTTCCTTCCTTCCTTCCTTCTATGCATGCTCTCTCTCTCCCTCCTTCCCTCCCTCTGTCTACCTCTCTCTCCCTCTCTTTTGGTTTTTCAAGACAGGGTTTTTCTGTGTAAGAGACATGGCTCTCCTGAGATTTGCTTTGTAGACCAGGCTGGCCTGTAACTCATAGAGATCCTCCTGACTCTACGTCCCAAGTATTGGGACTACAGGAGTATGCAGTCATGCCTAGGCAAAAGTTACTTTTTCTAATCAAAGTAAAAAGAGCTTGGGCCCATATAGTCACTAAAGCAAGTCTTCAACTTCTGAAATGAAAAGACTGATTACTGTGGCTCTTCTTTTGTCCTAACAGTTGTGACAAATAGGATGGCTATAAAACTGTTCAAATTTTATGGGCCATATTATTCTCTGCTTAGACCAAGATTTCCCTGAGCTCAGGTGGGCTGTGACTTTTTGTCTTATCTGCAAATGATGGCCCCTGTCTTCCTGTATGACATGAGATAATGCATAAAAGCACTTTTCAGAGTGTGTAGCATTAGCAATCAACTGAACTATTATGTATTATTATGATGATGTCAAACTGGTCGGGGAAGTATTTCACAGCAGGAAGGTTACAGTGTGAGGGGTAGGGGCTAAACGTTGAAGAAGCTGGGTGCTTAGCCACTTTATTTAGAAGATGCGAATAATGCCTCTCATCCCCTTGCTGAGACCCCGCCACCTTTGTGAGAATCCACTGAAGAATGCCAGCAAATTCTCTGGAAATCTGAGAAAACTTGTGAAATCATTCTCAGTGTCTTGGAGCCCTCTGTTTTAGAAATTAGAAAGTAAAACCAGGACAAATGACAGCAGTCCCATGGGTGTGCTCAAAAAAACCCTCTGCACCCCACCAGGCTGGGACTCCCGTGCGACCTGCTGGAATTAAACTTCTCCACAGGATCAAAGGAGAAGGCTGCCCTCAAACTGCCCCTGCACAGTCGCATGTTCCAGTGGCCAGCAGCTCACACACTCCAATTTATTAACTTGGCTTACCCAAGACACTTTAGAACAGACAAATGGGAGACCTAAGACTAATTAATGATGACACTGGAGACTGGAGGGGCACAAAGAAGAGAGGTCATGGACAAATTCGTAAATGCCTCTCATTGTCCAACCAGAAGACTACTTACTAGACAGTCTTGCCAGACCACCAAAGTTGCCTTAAACACAGTCTGTGCCAGGACCTCCAACATTAAAACCAAGCCTGTCTTCTTTGCTCTCTGTAAAACTTTCAACTGTAAAAGACATTAGTTTCTAAAGTTAACTACTAATAAGTGGTTAGTAGTAACAGAGAAATATAAACTGATGTATGAGGAAAGAATAGAAAACAACTAAATCAGACTCTCATTTAAAGGCTAAGCAATTTTTGTGCAGTGAAAAAAATATGTTCTTGAATGTTTTAAGATTTCAAATGTCAAGCTTCTAAGACCAGACTGATGGTTAACTCTTTTTGGCTTTTGACTCTTAAAAGTAAATTTCATTGAGGCACTTTCAAAAAGCAAGTGTATGTCAGAAGAACATAGAAGCAACTTTGATATGTTTGGTCAAAATCATATGTGTTTTGTATCAAAGTACATGGGAAAATATTATTAATTATTGTGATACTACTATATGGACTCAAGTCAGAATGTGGTGTGTGTATGTGCATATGTGTGTGTGTGTGTATGTGTGCATATGTGTGTGTGTGTGTGTGTGTGTGTGTGTATTGCTGAGGATTGTATCCAAGACTTTGCAAAGCCAAACTACACTGTATGTAGAACTGATGCTTCCTGAATCTGCAATCGTCTTCCCTCTGCTTACCTACTTCCCATGCTGCCATGGTTCTGGGTGAGCTCTATTTATTCTTAGGATTTGTAAGCTCTGTCTTTCCCACAAGCTCCATGTTCAAAGGACCAGCACTGAGGACTGTCAGGGGAACATATCAAATTGTTTGCTTATAAACATGTTTGTGTTGTATTAGTGGGTTTTAGGTAAGAGGGGGAAATCAGAGCCAGACTGTAAAAAGTATCTGATGCTTAATGAAGGAATTCCTTGAATCCATACATCAACTTAGCAAATATCTGCGAGGCCACTATGATGTGCATGAAATTGGACCAGGCACTGGGGAGATGTTGGTGAGAGAACTACACTAATGTCTTTCCCTCACTCACTGGAGGGAGGGAGTCACTGACTCTTCTTATACAGCACACAGTAATGGCTGTATTTACACATCTTTCCTGTCAGAGTTAACAGGATGCACAATATTCTCATGCTTTCCACACATCAAGTAACTCATGTATGTATGGGTTTTGTTAAAAAGTGACCACTTTGCTCCCCCAAACATGCTTTTGTTAAAAATAAACTTTAAAGAAAAGTGTATTTAGAAATCAAAATCTGGATAATAGCTTAACTATACACTTTTTAATGATATCAGCTTTGATGTGAACTATTACTTCTACAAAAGGTAGAAAGCAGATTTTGAACTAATAAAATATTAACGTGCTTTCACGTGCTTGTTAAAAGTCAGCATGGTGGTCCTATTTTGTAGGACTTCCAAATCTTTCTCTCTCCCTCTGTGCCTCCTTCCCTCCTGTTCTTTGTCCCTTTCTTCTACAATAATAAGGATGGGATCCAAGGCCTTATACATGTTACAGAAAAGGTCTATTACCAAGCAACATGCATATATGTATACACACACACATACACATATATATACACATATATACATATAAACAATATTTGTATACGTGTATATATCTATGTATGTATACATACAATATACATGAAAAGGCAATGTAAGGAGAGATTTCAATGGGATTTTTCAAAGCAGCCAGATGATAAACTCCTAGAAGCATGTATAAATAAAGCATGTATTTCCTGTGCATGATTTTTCATAGTTACATTACAAATATTTGAGAGCATGGAGTGGTAATAGGTAGCGGTGGTGTCATCGACAATCTTAGGCCAAAGTAGATGGGCAAGAGTGAAGGAAAAATCTATTCTAGGAGAAATCCATATAACACAGATTTGAAGGACATTGCTTTGTGAGTATTTTTTGCCAAGTAGCTCTCCAAAGGCCACATTTCCAGGTTCAAGTTAGACAGCTGTGCACCAAAGATCCAGTTGTGGACAATCTACATGCAACCAAAGATGTTTCTTTAGTTGTAGTTCGGGAATTCTGCTAGTATCATATGCAAAGTATTTCTTCCAAGGACTATCTATACAAGAACAACATCTGTTTTTAAACTGGATTAAAACACTTCAGTGGAGAACTGTATATTAGGAAATAAAACATAGGGCTTGCATATTGGATCAGGATGTTGCTCCAGGATACTGCAGACACTGCTACATAAACTTTTGCATGAATGTGCTGTCCTACATCAGTAAACTCACAGTACTTCTACCTCTGAGGCTAGATAGAACCTTATGTTGAATGTTCAGCTTTGGTATTCCACAAAATAGAAATAATCTAATTATCCACCAAATGATGGATGAAATAAGTAAAATGCATTTCATATACATCATGAAATATTATCTGGTCATTAAAAATGACATGATACATACTGCAACATGAATAAACAATTTAAAACACTATTGTAAATGAACAAAGCCAATGACAAAATATCATGTATTGTATAATTCTGTTTGAAACAGTCTAAATAAACAGAATCAAAAAGACAAAATATATTAGGGATGTCTAGAGCTTGAAGAGGAAGGTATGTGTGTGTGTATATGTGTGTGGGGGTAATGACTAAGACATACAGTGTGTTTTTCCTAGAGTAGTAAATAATTCTCTAAAATTTTTCTAAAACACATTTATGGCTACACTACTCTGCAAAAATAGTAGATTTCACTGCATTGTACATATTAAATGGGTGAATTATATTTTTCTTAAAAATAACAAAAATGGTAATTAAAAGTCAGATTTAAACTGAAGCTAAAATGAACTGGTAAAAGAAAAACATCTGGCTTCCTTTTAGAAGGCGAATTTTAGAATCTTAAGTACAACTATGATTTTCATCATAGTTATAAATATATGTATATCAGAGTGGATCAGAACTCGGAAATAGCCTTGTGACATAGAAATACTTGAGAAACCAAATGTAATAGTCTATCTCCAAAATATAGCAACATGTAGTAACTAATAAAATTCTACTAAAAACAGCTGGAACTAGACAAGAGAGTGGCAAGAAATACAAATAAAAGTCTGTTAATATTTAAAAAGTTAATAGCCCTGAACATTGGTGCAGGAGAAAACTTTCTGAATAGAGCACCAACAGCTCAGATACTAAGATCAACAACTGATAAATGGGACCTTCTGAAACTGAAAAGCTTCTGAAAGGCAAAGAAGACTGTCAATAGGACAAAAAAGCAACCTACAAAATGGGAAGAGATATTCAGCAACCCTACATCCAACAGAGGGCTAATATCCAAAATTTATATATATATTCAAAAAAGCTCAAGAAATTATATACTAAATATACTAAATTATACACTAACAGTCCAAATAACTCAATTAAAAACTGCAATATAGAGCTAAACAGAGAATTCCCAACAGAGGAATCTCAAATAGTGGAACAGCACTTAAAGAAATGTTCAGTGTCCTTGGTCATCAGGGAAATGCAAATCAAAATAACCCTAAGGTTCTATTTTACATCTCCCAGAATGGCTAAGATCAAACACTCAAGGAACAGTACATGCTGGTGAGGATGTGCAGCAAGGGGAACACTCCTTCATTGCTAGTGAGAGTGCAAACTTGCACAACCACTTTGGAAATCAATATGTCAGTTTCTCAGAAACCTGGGAATAGTTCTATCTCAAGACACAGCTATACTCATGCTCAACTATACTTCAGGGACACTTGCTATGAACATAGCTATGTTCATAGCAGATTTATTAGCCAGAAACTGGAAACAACATAGACGGCCCTCAGCTGAAGAATGGATAAAGAAAATGTGGTACATCTACACAATGGAATACTATTTGGCTATTAAAAACAAAGACATCATGAATTTTGCAGGCAAATGGATGAAACTTGAGAATATCATCCTGAGTAAAGAACCTGGGAGTCAGAAAGGCATGTGTGGTATGTACTCACTTATAAGTGGATATTAGCCATAAAGTGCAGATAACCATGCTACAATCAGCAGACCCAAAGAAACTGGGTAAGAAGGAGGTCCCAAGGGCAGAAGTGTGACTCTCACTCAGAAGGGGAAAGTAAATGGTCATTGAAGGTAGATGGAGAGAGAGAACCGGTCAGGAGATGGGGTGAGGAGAGAAAGGAACGGGGAACCACAAACAGGTGTGGAGAAAGCAGGGGAAGGAGGGCTGGGAGTGAGAATGGAAATTGGGGGAAGGGGTAGCATCTCTAGGGACTGGATGGAGGCCTGGAACAGGTGAGGATATGGGGAGTCTATGGGGGTGACCCTAACTGAGATCCCTACATGAGAAAGATGTAGAAACTGAAGTGGCCCCTTCCTGTAGCCAGGAAGGACTTGCAGAGGAGAGAAGGAAACATCAGTCTACCCACAAAGCCTTCAACTCAGAATTTGTTTTGCCTACAAGATGCTCAGGGATAACGATGGAGCAGAGACTGAGGGAACAGCTAACCACTGACTGGTCTAACTTGAGACTCATCCCATGTGAGAGAGCCAAATCCTGACATTATTAATGATACCCTGCTCTGCTTGCAGACAGGAACCTAGCATAACTGTGGCCTAAAGAGGCTTCAACCAGCAGCAGATGGAAGCAGATACAGAGATCACCCACTAAGCTTTGGACAGAGCTCAGGGAGTCTTGTGAAAGAGTGGGGCATAGAGGTGAGCAAGCTGGGGGTGGGGGTTCAAGGACACCACAAGAAGGGCCACAGAGTCAACTAACTGGGACCATGAGGACTAACAGAGCCTGGGCAGCATGTGGGAGCTGGACCTAGGCCCCAGCCCTATCCATCTGTAGTAATGTGCAGCTTGGACTTCATGGGTCCACCTAACAAATAGAGCAGGAGCTGTCTGGGTCCCCTGCCATTGGATTCCCTTCCCCCACCCGGACTGCCTGGTTGGGCCTCAGCAGGAGAGGATGTGGCTAGTTCTGCTCAGACTAGACGTCACAGGGTGAGGTGGTACCCGAGGGGAGAGGATAATGGAGTAGAGATCTGTAAGGGTGGAACTGGGAAGATGGGAGGGCATGGGGCTCTGATCCAGGTGTAACACGAATAAAATAAAAACAAGTTAAAACACAAATAGTTAAGATGGCTTAGTGGACAACCTGGGTTCAGTTCCCAGAAACCACATGGTGGCTCACAATTACCTGTAACTTGACTTCCAGAGGAACTAACACTCTTCTGGCCTTTGGAACATCCTCCCTGTATACAATTCACATAAACCCACACAAATACACACACAAATACACACACACACACACACACACACACACACACACACACACTTTTCAAAAAATTAACAACAGCCTGGCTATGGTATAGAATCCTGTGATGCCAGTAATTAGAAGAGGCAGAGGCAAGGCGGGAATCATGAGTTCAAAGCAGTCTGGGTTCCATTCTGATACCTTCTCTCAAAATACTCAAACAACCTTCCAAACAGCAACAGTAACAACAACCCTGAATAAACAACACTAACAATAAAAGATTAAAATAACAGTTTAGAAACATTATTGTAAAATAATGTTCTGTGAATTCACCAGTCCCCCCACTCTACCTAGCGCAGGAGCTGGCAGTGAAATTTCATAGCGGGTGCTTCCCTTCTGTGTCCCCCGTCCTGGGAGTTGCAACTCCCTGTTTGCTCTGCTGTCTTTGCTGCCCCAGCCTCCTGCCCCATCCTGACCTCCCTGTCAGCTTCCTAGCTCTATCATTAAATATGGTGTTCTTTTGGATTTTATACAAGGTTTCCTTTCTTGCCGTGCTATGCCATTGCATCCTAATAAACATTTCAGTGACCCTCTGTAAGAGGTGACCGTCCTTCACACACCTGGCCCACAATTTCACTTCCTGGTGCTCTCTGAGATGCACTGATATCTATCAAACTGTTTGTGCCTCCTGAACTGTTCTTTTTGCTCACGATTGCCCGATTTGTCCCTATACTGGAGGCAAGTTACAACATCTGGTATACCAGCCCCCTGTTTTTTATCTACCATGGCTTCCATGGAGTTTGCCTGCAATTTCTCAAACAGCCCGCATGGCCCTGGAGTGGCTATCTCCTGCCTACTGCCCCTCAAATTCCTGCCATCCCTCTTCTACTTGAATTATTGTTACATATATGTATATAGATACAGATAGATCACACCTAGTAGTAGATCCATAATCTCTAATGAGTCCCTGAAGCCAGGCACTCTGCCTTCCCTGCTCTGCATTCCAGTCTGCATAGGTGATATCTGATATTCTAGCTCTAGGCAAGGGATGTCTTTCGCAGGAGAGGAAGACTTGGAACCACCTTTAAGAGCTGGTTACAGACAGGCAAGGGTTAAAGGACAGCAACAAATGACTTGTATGAGGCTGGCGTCTGTGAAGCCTCACAACTTCACTGAAACCAGCCAAGCAGGCACGGATTCCCGTGTGGGTGAGCTGTGAACAGAAATGGAATGAGTTGTATACAGAGCTTAGAGATGGTTCAGAGCAACGCTCTTGCATAAGGAGGAAGAGGGGCACCACTGCTGCTTGGCACTATGCCACACATTAGGGACAAATGTCTAACAAGACCCACATTCTTCTTATAAAACTGCCACCTACTGACAGTGAAACAAAACGAAACAAAAACAAAAATTCCACGAAATCAATACATTGTATTACAGTGTGGTGAGTGTCACGGAACACTGGGTCGGGCACTCTTAATGTATATTGGGCTGGGAAAGGTTATTCGGAAAGGTTATTCAGAAAGGTCAGCTTACGAAACATTGAAATGCCAAGAGAAGCAATGGAAGAAGCAGCGAGAAGCAATGGAAGAAGCAGCGCCAGGAATGACACTAAAGCATGTTGAGGTGGCACAGTGGCGTAGTATGTCACAAGAGCTAAGAGACCTCCTCTCTTTGGTTTCCTATTGTTCAGAGTTTAGCTTCAAGGAAAAGTGTCTGTAAGAACAGATCTCCAACTCCAGAGATTTATCAGGTGATATGCTGGGGAGGGTGGTTCTAGAGTCTGCAAAGGGACAAGGACATCAGGAGGTGCCAAAAGCACGGGGGGCATAGAGCCCTCTTTAAAGAAGTCGGGAAACATCCCACCATGAAGATGCTCGACTGGAGATTTTAATTGAAGTAAGGAAGCAGGCCATGAGCGAGCTCGAGAGTGGAAACCCAGGGTATTACTCAGGACATGTTAAGCTTGAAATGTTAACTAGACACTCATGTTGTATATAAAAGCATGCACTTGAGGACACATGACTGGGACAAAAATACACCAGGGAGTCATGGACATAAAATTGGTATTTAAAGCCACAGCAATAGATGAGTTGCCAAGGAGGGACTGTAGCCAGAGGAGAGAGGACTTCAGCACACAGCCTGGGGCATGCAGACACTGCAGGACAGGCCAGCTGGGAGGAAAAATGAGAAACGAGGAACGCAGAATTATACGTTGCAAGAGGAAAACAGTACAGCAGGAAGGACCAAGCTCACAGCTCTATACAGACCTGCTGAGCATCAAAGAAGATAGACTGGAGACCTGCCGCATGGGAGTCAATGATGGCGTCACAATGTTCACTGCTAAGTGGGGGCAGGGAGTGGTATGCCAAGATGGAGGAGGGCAGGCTAGGTGGACTGCATCCCACCCTGCAGTCATGGATGTTTAGAGTTAAGTTTCAATATGTATATGGAATTAAGCTGGAGAAAGAATGGCTAAAGCACAGGCGAGCCGAGGAGAGTTCATTTTCAGGTGACATGAAAAGACCGCCACAGCCCTGAACCTTGCCCTCAGCGAGCGGAGCTGTTCTGGAAGGCTGTGGAACAGTAAGGAGGCACTGTGGAACTTCTCACTGCTGGAAGAAGAACTTGAGGGTCTTATGAGTAGCCCTACTTCCTGTCTACTATCTTCTTTCTGACTGACCATGAGATGTAAACCATGAGTGTTGGGATTTCTATAACCATACAGTCCCAGCCATGATAGGCTATATCCACCCAGAACTGTAAAGCCAAAAGAAATTCTTTCTTTATAGAGACTTCATCAAATTAGATCAGAGAGCTCTAGGAAGATGGATCAATGGGTAAAAGTCTTGCTATGCAACCACAGAGACCCGAGTTCAGACTGCAAGTGCTCATGTAAAAGCTAGATGTGGTGGTAAGAACCTGTAACTCCAGTGCCAGTGGGCAGAGACCGTTAGATGAAGGGGGCCATTGGCTACTCAGTCTATCTTAAACAGCAAGCTCAAGGTTCAGTGAGAGACCTTGCCTCAATAAAAAGAAGAACAATGGTTGAGGAAGATGTGATGTCAACCTCTGGCCTCTACACATATGTGTAAACACACACACACACATATGTATGCACGCACGCACACACACACCAGATCAGTTTATAGTTGCCTGAGATGTTTCAGAGATCTTCTCCTGGAGTAGGACTCTGTCGAAAGAACAGTCCATTGGGCTGTCCTGATTAAGTACAGAAGGGTCACAGCCCTCTAGGGAGTGGGTGCCTCTTTCTCCAGAGGAATGTTGTGTAAAAATAAACCCACCAGGAAACTCAGGCCCAGGGGAATCCCATGATTCTGATTCACTTCACGGAGGGAGGCTGCTGGAGATCAAATGCACCTTAATGTCCCATGATTGTGACTATTTTGCATGAAAAAATTTAAGTCGAAGTGACAGGGCTAAGTGAGGACCTGCCAACACGCTTTAGAACGTCTGGAAAGATTTGCGAAGCAGGGCCAGCAAGTGCAGCCTTTGCACGGTATTGTCTACCCGATTCCTAGGACCCTCCTATCAGACATCAGAGCTGAGTCACCGTTTCCACTGTGATGATTATGTGGTTATGGGTGCAGCCTTGGTCTGTGAGACATTAGCATGAAAAATATTCATTAATCACCTACCCACGACCAGCCTAAATACAGATGGATTGGGCATGATTTGATTTATAGAGTGTTAAATGATGCAGCCATTTACCAAAAAAATGTTCCCTGCACAGGTCTCCATGAAAATTGTCATCTTTAGAAGCCTTCATTTGAACTAATGACTGTAATTCCAAAAGGTCTTGTGAGATATATAAATAGATAACTTGAAAGATAAAGCATTATCATGAAGAATTCATGAATTTTTGCCATAAATCTATATGTAAGAGAAATCCATTTGTTTAGGGAAATAAGGATATTTCAAGCAATAGACAGAAAAACTGGGTCAATCACCCTTGCACTGGGAAGGCTGACTGGAGGTTTATTAGTTGCAGGCTAACCTGGGCTACATAGTGAGTTTCAGCTCAGGCTGGGTTGTGGAATGATACCTGGTGTCAAAAAAAAAGTGTCTTTGTATGATGGGGGGAAAGAGAAGGAAGAAAGGAGGGAGGGAGGAAGAAGAAAAAGGAGGAGGAGGAGGAGGGGAGAGAGAGAGAGAGAGAGAGAGAGAGAGAGAGTGAGAGTGAGAGAGAGAGAAAGAGGGGGGAACAAAAGCCCATTCAACAAGACAGACTGCCAGACTGACCATAAGCCGTGTGAGGCAGGAGCTAAGCATGACATCACTAGGCTTCGAAAGGGAAGGGAATCATCTTGGAGAAGACCAGCAGTTAGCTTCTAAAAAGTACTATAAAGGTAACAGACACATGTGCAGAAAAGTAAAATAACAATAAAAAACTAGTAGTGGAAAACTCTTCCATGGTACCACGGCAAGAGAGCGGAGCCAGCATGTTCCCTTTTGTTTTTCTATGTCTCGGCCTCTGCATCACAGCCTGGCTGTCTGTAAAACACACAGGCTATCTTTATACATGAGCTTTTATATACCTACAATTGCCAATATAACATTTATAATTTCTATTCAACTTTCACTTATACTTTCTGACGTTCTTTTGTAAAATTCATGAGCAGCGCATTGTGTTTTAGAGTCATAAGAGAGTTTCAACCGTGTGTGCCGTCGTTCCCTCAGCAGTCCCACTGCAGCTGGGCAGGAAGGCCTTTCTGCGCAGCCGTCCTACAGGGAGCCAGGGACTGAGCTATGACTGTCCATACAAATGTATTCTGAATTCAGATTTGCCTCCTTAAGCTGTAGCAGGCTAAACTACATGCAATGTGGGAAAACAGTTTTTGGAGTTCTCCAAACATGGAGGTCACCATGGCTTTTGGTACAGCCAAAGCTTACACTACTGTGAGGGATAGAGAGGGGAGTCTTTGAAAAATGTGATTTCCATGCCACTTTGCAGAGGTGGCTGGGCCTCCTTTCAGAGGCTAGAACTGTTGTCTACCACTGTAATACAGGAACTTGAAGTGATTATCCTCTAGAAGGTATAACAGCAAGAAACAACTTAGCCAAACAGACAATAACTAGCTATCTATAAAAATCGACAAAAAGTTTTAGATTGTTTTGGAAGTCTATTAAATAAACCAGCTTGTGTGTTTGTGTGTGTGTGTGTGTGTGTGTGTGTGGCATCCTAATGACACGTTTAACTTTGTCAATATTAACACATATTTACATCAAACGCTATTTCTCAAATATACATCTCTGTATTTGTAAACAATGTAGGATGTTCGGATTGGCCGGTCAACAATATCAAACAATGATTTGGATGTATGGCACACTGAGCCATCCGTGGAAGAGAAAGGGAGCCTGCAGTCTGGGGCAGCCCACTGGAATTACTTCAAGTATGTACCTATAATTAGTGGGAATTCATGAGTAAAAATCACGAGGAGGCTGCCGGTAGAATCGCTGAGGGCGGGGCCAAGCTCTTACTTCCACAGCAATTATGCAGGCGGGAGAGCCAGGCACTGGGCTCCCTGCTCCGGTTTATCACGTCAAAAGGGTTATTTTATGACAGTGGTTACTCCACTGGCACGACACAATTGCACAGACACAGAAATCTTGAGGGCAAAAGGCTTTCTCCTTCCACAGAGGTCAGCAAACGGGTGGTCGAGGCAGCCAGACTCCTCTTGAGACTTTCTCTCCCAGTAGTACAGACAGCTGGCTGCAGAGAAGTCAGTGGTCAATGCACCCAACTTAACAGCAAAATGCAACCTGTTTCCACACCGCTCAGCTGGGATGGTAGCAAGCCCTTCTGGGGGTTTCTGACCTCAGAGCCCAGCGGTTCCATCTTCCTAGGTATTTACGTCAACTGTAATTTTCTACTCTGGGAAGTGTTTACATCTAAATAGATCATAAAGGAAATAAAAGTCAGAAGATTGAAAGCCACAGAAGAAAACAGAGGAGGGGTGTGTGGAAAGTTACTTTAAAAAACACACTTCATTAGCGCAGTGGCTGGATTTCGGTATCTAGACTTGGCTACAGGAATCGCTGGCCAAGCTCAAGGCTGGCCACTCGCTGATCAATGTGCCACTGTCGTCAGATTTAATGCAATATTTGGCTCAGGCCTTTTTTTAAAAAATCCCCTATTCCAGCTAAAATATTTACACAGTCCTATGTGTCTCACTTAATGCTTGTTAAGCAATCGTCCTTTAAAACTCCACAGACTCTTGTAAATCTGTCAGGAGAATTGTGGCCTATAAACAAGGCTTCACATAAAGAGGGCCACATTGTCAGTTTGCCGGGAGTCATGATTTCTCAGGATGTGTTTGAAAATAAAGTTGAAGATCAGAAATAGTTTAGAGTGGGTAACGAAGTGGCCAATGGTCTCCCTTGCCGTACAGCGGGAAGCTTCTAGACACTGACCTTAGCTTTCGGAAGGCATGTTCTCCTGTAAACCTGTCATGGATCCTACCTTGCTCTTGAGTTGTGGCAAAAGGAGAGCTGCAGGTCCAGCAGTCCTTGGTAGTCTGCATCCCAGTGTCTGTCCAATTAGAGGACATGAGCTGGTGAGACTTGTAAGTGGAGACTATTGTGTGGTTACATGTGATTTGTGTGGTGTATGTTAGGGAGAATGAGGGGCTGTGAGACGGCTGATTTGGAGATAAGCAGGATTCTCTGAGAAAGGCGTGGTGTTATATAATAAAGCCCAAAATGATCACCAAATCAGACATCAGTCCTTATTCTAATGAGCTAAAAAGATAAATTTTAAAGTAAAGTAGGACCGTCGGAGCTCTCTCTTGCTGTCTTGGGTACGCCAGGCATTCATCTCTGTGTCTTAGAGGTGACCAGCTACTTTAGTACAATCATGTAAGCTGTTCAATCACGTGTTCTTAGTCGCTTAGCTAGCTGTCTTATTTTTGCCGTTGCATCTAAGAACTTACCATTATGGATTGTGGTTTACAATTACTTTTATAATGGATTTAAAGATAAAAAAATAATTTTAAAATGTACACTCTTAATTTGAAAAGTTACCCTAAAGCTTAAAATATTCCATTTTGGATTAGGCTCCTAACCCAAAGGGAAATATGGATTTATAAAACATAGTAACTCCACGCTACAGAATCACTCGAAACAAGAGGCAGCAGTATTTTCTGATGCTCTCTGTGTGGTTGTAACTGGGAAGGGTTTTGGAAATGCATCTGTGAAGTTGCAGAACAGAATCCAGAGCATATGGCATGCATCTTCCTACCCTAGTCAGATCCGGAAGTTGAACTGTTGCCTGTTCTTAGCAGCAGAAAAAACCCGAAAACAACTAGGGGTAAATTTCTTCTGTAGAAGTGGGGAAAATACTTGTTCTTAAAATGTGTTTCTAAAGGGCTTGATATTTCAGCGAGTTTATTTAAAATTAGCAGTTTGCTCAGTGCTTAGAATAAATATTTGCTGAAAAAATAAACACATTGAAAAGGTTGAACAAGGTCCTCCTACCCTGCAGATTTTTCTTCTTTATACTGAGGGATTCGATGATGGTTTTAACAACCATCGAAATGATCCAGAAAAGTAATTTAAAAACACAAATGGTTTTTGTGTTTTTTCAGGTTTCATGTGTTATCCAGCACCCTAGATTTCTATTGGTTGTTTCCTTTTTGTGTTAGCGAGCAAGGATGGTTGGTTGTCCTACCCTGTGTGGTCCTCCAATCTTTCGTGGACGTACATATCTTTGTCTAACTCCTTCAAACTACTACAAGTTCTTAACCTTTACAGTCCAAAGTGGATCATCTTTATGTTTCTGTCTCATACTGTCAACTCTAGCAGCATTTCTGCATTAGGTTACCTCCTTCGTTTTTCATGAGAACTCAAAGTTTGGTCCTGTTATGCGCTCCGTTTTTAACTAGGGTGAGAAAAGTCACACAAATCACTTGTAGCTGAGGCAGAATCTGAGCCCATGGTTTCAGCCTCCCTTTGTGCGACCCTGTTCTTACCTCTACAGTCTCCAGGGAAGCTCTGGAAAAACTGGGCCACTGGTGAACATGCCTCAGGGACTCTAAAGACCCTGGGGAAACATTAGCCAAACCTCCAAGTGTTGTTATGGGGACCCATTTATTTGAAATAGGAAACAGAGGGCCTAGTAAGAGGTGAGGTTTCTGAATGGCACGAAAACCATCAAAACCAGGGTTGCTGGTCACCAGGTAGGCCCACTGTGCTTCCTGTGACTAAAAGTCAGAGGCACAGCCCACAGCCCCTGTCCTCCTAAACCAAGAAGCCTCGGGGAGAACCCAAGAAGAAAGGTAATTGCTAAAACTCCCAATTCTCTTTGGTCTGACTAAAGAGATCTCCTTCTAATTGGTCATTTGGTTTTCTGACAAAGACAGTTTTCACTTGTGCATTGTGAATCTTCCATGAGATCCTAGATACACAATTTACTTGGGGAGAGAAATGTTTTGGTATTCACGAACACCCACAGATCTTCTTCTGTTTAGAAAATATTTGGACCTGATACAAGTTTACGATGCTGTAGCTTGAGCACTGGCTTGTCAACCAAGACGGGAGTGCCCGGCCTGCCTGCAGGATCCTAGTCTTACTGCTTCCTCTCCCAGACTTTGGTCTACTTCTGTGGAAGAATGGTTAAACCATTCTACCAGTGTAACTTTGTGGATACCTCCTCACTCTTGTTTTATCAAACGTGTCAAGTTAGTGGTTATACAGTTAGTACAGACTCGGGTTAAAAGCTCGCAGCTTATGCGCCGCTGTCTGCTGTCCTTGTTCTCTCACTTCTGAGTTTGTCCCTGTCAAGAGAAGCTGTGGTCTTTCTAAACTTGATTGTGTTCGTTTCTCGTTTTACGGAATCTTTGTAATTTCATTATTTGACGGGACACTGAAGGTATATGGCTGTGTAAATGGTTCTGCTTGTGTTCATTTAAATGAAAAGGGTCAAATGCTATTATTGTTAAACATAGGTATAGGACATCAGGGGAGAACAGGAAGCCACAGCATCAGAGTATGGTGGCCCCAGGACAGGAAGAGGGCACAGATGGAAAAGGCAGTGAGCTCCATAGAACCCCGAAGTCTAGCTAATAGAACTGTATTAGTTTTGACAAACACTCCACAGCAATCCATGGTGATGAGACTGGGGAAGCTGGATGAAGGTCCTATGAGAACCAGCCAGGAACATCTATGCAACTTTTACATTTTAATTGGTTAAAATTATTCCAAAATGAAAAATAATAGACAAACACAAAATAGATTTTAAAGGTTGAGAATGATTATAAAGATCTGGAAGGTTTTATGTGGGCATCTGTGAGTCATCGCCGTACTTTAAAAAGTGCCAGATCTGCTATGAGTACAGATTGTATGAGGAAAACCTGAAGGGCTACAGTTGATTTCATAGTCATGGAAAGGTATCATTGTCAGAAGTCCATTCTAGACTAAAGGGTGAGGGATAGAGTGTCTTCTTCTATGAGTACTTGCTTTGGCCAGTTTTTGCCCCCATTGACTGGATGCTACACTGAATATGAGTTCTACTTCTAGGCACTATCAAATCAAGAATACTCGAGGCATGGATTAATTCAAGACAGATCTTTGAGAATCACTTATAAAGAACACACCTGAAATTTGAGCCTGATAAAACTTTACAGTTGGCTTTTTTATCCTGTAAGTGTTCAGATTCCCTGGGATTTTCAGTTATTCCAAGTCACTTAAGTCTAGAAATCCATTCAACAACCCACTGAATAAGAGTTTTGTACTGTACACTAACACTCCGCAGCCATATCAATCTAGTAAGATCAAAGTTGGATTGCATCTTCAGAATTACCTAGCAACTTCTAAAGGCATCTGTTTTGCCTGTTTACAATAACAGTCTTCTAATTGTCGGAAGCTAACGGAGTCGCCATCCCTGGTCCATCAAACTTTAGACAGCTTTAAAGTCTGTTTCTTGCAAGAGTTGATCCTCTGATGCTTGTTGACATCTATAGACATTAAGGATTTAATCTTTCTGAGATTGCCAGTTTCTCTCTGAGAGCAAAGTTAGCAACTGTCTTAGTTTTTTATTAGTGTAATAAAATCCATGGTGAAAAGCAGCTCACAGGGAAAGACCTGACTGATCTTAGACTTCCAGGTAATAGCCAATCATTGAGGGAAGTGAAGGCAGGAACCTGGAGGCAGGAACAGGAAGCATGGACCCACGGAGAAACACTATTTCCTGGTTCTCTCAGCCTGTTTCTTATACAACTCGGGACCACCAACCCAGGGATAGCAGCACCCACACCAAGCTGGGCTCTCCCACATCAGTCATTAATCTAGAAAATGCCCAGAGGCTTGACCATGGGCCAATCAGGTGAGGGTATTTTCTCAACTGAGATTCCCTTTTCCCAAAATCACTCTTTGATTGTGTCAAGTTGCCAAAACCAACAATTATCTGAAACTGAATCATTTCTATCATTAGTGATTTGTCTGATTATCTATTTACTCGGCAGATACAGAATGAATGGTGAGCATATGGCATGTCCTGTCAGGCATAATACAAAGAAACTAAAAGTGCCATGTTAAATATATACCTACAATGAAGGAAGATGACAGAAGAAGGCAAATTTATAGAAAATAAATAGAAATTAAGAGCAACACCAAAATAGAGAGTTGCAGTGGAGATCTTGAATTTAAAGTGACTCCTGAGGCCTGGGCAGGCAGAGAAGGCTCAAGTCCTGGAGCCATGGGCCAAAGGGAATAAATAGCTACTGCAAAGGTCCTGAGGTAGAGACAAGGTTCATCAGGCTGGAACCAGAGGAAGTATTATGTGGCTAACAGGGCAGGACTAGATGGGAGTGGCAGAGGTAGAGGAAGTAAAGGTAGCATCTGAAGTCTATGGCTATGAGATTAGATCTTGGGACTGAAGAGATGGCTCAGCAGTTAAGAGCACTGATTCCTCTTCCAGAGATCCTGAGTTCAAGTTCCAGCAACCACAAGGTAGCTCCCAACCATCCGTAATGGGATCTGATGCCCTCTTCTGGCATGCAGGTGTATATGCAGATACAGTGCTTATACATGAGAGAGAGGGGGGGGGGGATCTGATGCCATGTGTTAGGAGCACTTCAGCCAACTGAGGATGTACACTGTACAAAGATGGAAGCAATGCAAGAAGCCAAGGCATTCTGAAGGCGAGTGTGAACAGAGCCCACAGATGGACTCAAGTCCATATGCAAAGGCACAAAGGGGAGTAGAAGACACCATCTACTGTGCTCACACTGTACTTAGGGATTGCCTTCATATGCTCCTATAAATTCTACAGAACTCATGGGAGTGAGTAACGGTGCCTTAATTTTAGTTCTTGGATATTGGGAGGTGAGGAAACCCAATGACGTGCCAAGGGTTAGACAGTTTATAAATCAAAGATTTTTTAACTCAGGTCTTCTGACTCAGACTTTTCCAAAAAAGGAGCTATTTTTATGCTTATCAAAGAAAAACAAAGAAACGAATTAAATTCTCTTAATGGCGCTGCTTTATGGACACAGAATGAAACAGTATAAAGTGGGAGGAGGCAGCCAGGACAGCAGGACTCAACCAACTCATGCCCACCACCTGGAGAAGGCACAAGCATGGCTCCAAAGGAAAACACACACTTCTTCCATTAATGTAATGGACAAGTCAAGCCTCAGTCTCCGTATCCTTTCTTCTCTTGGTATAATTCATCTTTGAAGGCATTCCACTCGGGAATTGTGTGACCTTTACCCACTATGCCACACTTAATTGGATGCTTCGCCTGAAAAATCACAGTGCTGTTCAGCTTTTTACACCCACAGCCTTTCTCAAACATTTATCCCAGTTCCTTAAGGCCTGTTTTGTTGAAATGATTTTACAAAAATAAATCATATCAAAGATTTTTTTTAAAAAAATTATTTCTAAGACTTTGCTTGCAAGACCAAATATTTTTAACACCATGGCAACATGGTCAGGACTCTGGCTAATGTATCCAGTCTTGTACCAGAGTTCATACTTAGCAAACTTCTGCCATGGACAAATGGGCTGCAAAGATGCAAGGAGCTAATAAATTAGGCATGGTCAATAATCATTCAACTCAGATCTTCTGGAACTTCCTCAAAGGTGATAAATGAGCCAGACTTGTCCCAACGGATCAACTGCCCATGTTTCTTGTAAGAGCTCTCCCCAGCTGATACCTGCTGTAGTTCCTCAGCACCTCCTCACACTGGGACCTTCCAGTATTCACCCGAGCTGAGCGGGGTAGAGGAATATGATATCTTCACTGTTTCAACTGAGTTTCACAGAGGCTAGGAATGTGTCAAACTTGGATACCTTATCCCTGAATTCAATCTACTACTCAACCATAGCTATCACATACGAGTGAATTGGTTTATTGCTATTCATGAGGAAAAGGCTGTGTATAGAAGGTATATATGCACTTAGTTTATATAATAAATACTATGCAGGCAAAGGGCAACATCTCTCCTTTAGCCTGTTAGTCTTGTTTGTCTCTTCAGTGGCATGAATTTTCACCAATTTACAATAACCATTTTGGAATTTCACTGTAGGACTCTTGGCACTTGGAAATATTTCTTTGTGGAGCATAAATGACAGTGTTCTCTTCCCTTCACTCTCTCCTCGACCTTCACCATCCAAAGTTCTATCCTCTTCACAACTGAACCTTCTGTCAAAAACTGCTCCCCCCACATGCTTATCATTAAATGGATTTCCATTTATTGGTGATTAATCCAATTTTTTGTTCTGTATATGACATCCAGACGCACCTAAACACTTCAAAATATTCTCCCTGGCTCTGCCAAAGCCTGACAAATTCAGAGGCAGAAGTTCGCAGTCAACCATTGGACTGAGATTCGACAGTCCCCGTTGGAGAAGGGACTGAAGAAGCTAAGGGGTTTTGAAGCCCCATGGAGGAAGCAACAGGGTCAACAGGCCAGTCCCCCACCCCCAGAGCTCCCAGGGACTGGACCACCAATCAGAGAATACACATGGAGCCACCCCTGGCACTGGCCACATATGTAGCAGAGGATGACCTTGTTGGGAGGAGAGGCCCTTGGGTCCTTGATTTTTTGTCCAATCAAAAAATAAGTAATTAAATAAAGCCAAAAGAAAGAAAAGAAAGAATGAAAAGAAAAGAATATTTTCCCTGATTCCATTGTTGTGACCTAGCCTCGAAGGTTTTTCTCTCTGTACCTGTCTGTGATTCAGAGTTCTTAATCTATCCTGGGAAGACCTCACCTTCCTTGTTTACTGGACCTTTTGTTTCCCATAACCAGTGCTTCTGCCTAGTGGGAGAGCATGCCTCAGTGGGCATTCTGAGGATGGCTGCATATGGAGATCAGAAAGTACATTTCTCAAAATGTTTTGAGTCTTTTCTTTTGTCTAACTGATAGAAGAGTGGACACAGGAATCTGCACTGGGAGCGATACTGCCCCCGGAATCCGATCTTTTCATAGCTCCCTAGCAATGATATGATAGCTTGTAGGACAGTCGGCAGCTAGTTTACTGTTTATTGAGTACTGTTGAATAGGAAAGTTTTCCCAGAATGTAAATGGTTAAGCTGATTTGGTGAATTAATATTTAAAATAACCTATCTTTAATCTTTCTCAAATATTTAACCTAATTATTCTATCCACTGAGAGTAGACCACAATGTATGCTTTTAAACTAAGTGATGAGCTGGCTGGTGTGGTCCATGACTTTAGTTCCAGCACTCAGGTGGCAGAGGCAAGCGAATCTTTGGAGGCCTACCTGATCTACAGAGTGCGTTCCAGGACAGTCAGGACTACACAGAGAAACTGTCTCAGAAAAACAAACAAACAAGCAAGCAAGAAGACAAACAAACACTAAGTTGTAAGTGTAAAAGTCACATATACACATTCAAAGACTTGAACTATGTTTACTATGCCACTCTATGCCCGCGTTAAAAGTTATATTATATGCCATATTTAAAATTATGTGAGTGTTGTTTAACCACATGATGACCCTTGGGAAAATACAGAGCTATATGAATGAATTCATCTGCCATTTCATACGATAATATATTGACTATCATATAGTTTTAAAAGACCTTCAAAAAGGAAGGCTTTCTTGAAACTGAGTTTTATATGTGCACTTATATCTGCTTATAATTAAGGTTTTGAGGTAGAAGGTTCTAGGCTTGCCCAAACAGAGAGCAGCAGCTCTGAGCCGATCTGGTTGGCACATAACATAAGGACAGAAGAGCTAAAATGCCTGTAACTGGGTGGGGCTGAGTTCAATAACTAGCACCCAGGTGGAAAATGCCATGCACAGAGACTAGACAGGCCAGTCCTGACGAAGTCCTAATCCTGAGAGGGGAAGTAGACACAAGGCCTCATCCCAGAAGCTATCCCTAACTGATAACTACTCACACAAAAAAGCTAGCTTTCTCCCAGAAGGCAGTAGTTATACAGACAAACTCACTTTAGGCAGGCCCCATACCCATCAATAGATGCCAACACAAACCATACTCAGCTGTATGTTTGGAGGGGTCTGTTTTTGCCTTACTATACTTTGATTTGGCATCCCCTGCCCTTTTTTTTGCTTACATATTGCAGTTTCCTATTTTGTTTTTATGGGTCTTCTCTGTGTGCGAATGTGTGAGTCTATGTGTTTCTTGCGCCTTTTTCTTTGGCTCTTTTGTTTGCTTGCTTTGACCTTTTCTGGTTTGTATCATCATCATCATCATCATCATTTTCTAGATGCCTGTTTATATTCTAAAGAGAGACAGAAAGGGTTGGATTTGGGTGAGTAGGTACAAGGGATGGATCTGGAAGGAATTGGGGGAGGGGACACTGCAATCTGAATATACTGTATTTAAAAAAAAAATCTTATTTCCATTAAGAAAACAAGCAAAACACATGCCTCTAAACCCGGCATTGGGAAGGAAGATACAGAAGGATTGTTGGTGTTTGCTGCCCACTCACTGTAACCAAACTGGATACTTCCAGGCTCTGTGAGAGTGTACGTGATAGAGGAGGACACCTGACACTGACCTCTGGCACACACACACACACACACACACACACACACACACACACACACACACACACAATTATGAAAATAACAATTCGGATCAATGGGATAACTACAATTTGAATCAGCATAGAGAGATTTCCACTTTAAGTGTCTGTAATGGTCTTTGAATGCTCAGCCTATGTGTTTCACTGGGCAGCTCATCTAGGAAAGCCTTAGAAACATTAACACATGAGGACAAACATTTCCAGCATAAATATTTGTAGAATAAGAGCTGAAAGTAAAAAGGTCAGCCTATTCTTGCTTTTCCATAGCCATCTAAGTGTATTTCTAAATATATCTAAATGGAACATAAGAGGGGATGTTCACATATATATTCTTAAATATTTAGAGGAAAAGCTACAGTCAGGAACACCATGAAGGATATATGTGTGAACTTGTATCTCTGCCAACACTCACAAACCTGAGCATCTTGTACTGTGGTTAACTAGGGCTGATACTGTCCAGGCACAGAACAACCGTGCTAATACTGCTTTGTTTTCAAGGAGAGATTTTATACAGATTCCATTTATTATAAAGCTCGATCGTAATGAGAGGGAATGTTAAATAACTACTTTTAACCAGAAAAGCAAAGTATTTTTATTCTTAGAGTAATTTTTCAAGAAAGGGTAGGCTTTTCAACATCTACCCAAAGAATTCCTAGCTCAGTTTCTGATTTAAAAATTAATGCAGCTTTCTTATATCCTATGCAGAATAAATTTTTCCATGGCAAAATACTATCACAGGATTACATCAAAGACATGTATATTTGGGGTGGGAGCATTCCACCCAAAATTCCAGAGACCACTAGTGTCACTTAGTTCAAATTTGAAGCATCAAGACATCAAGGAGGACCTACTTGCTGTGTCTGTGGATGAAAAACTCAAGGAAGGCGGCATGTTTCCCACAGAAACAACCAGAAATCAACCAATATAGCCAGTGCTAGGCAGCATGGGTCACTCCATGCCTCCTATTAGGGTCACACAGTAATGCTCACTAACCTGCAACTGTGTAAGTACTTTGAAAGTTTGACAGGAATTCTGTGGCAGTTTAAATAAAAATAGCTCCCATAGGCTCATAGGGAGTGGCACTATTAGGGGGTATGGCCTTGTTGGAGGATGTGTGTCATTGTGTAGATAGTCTTTGACGTTTCAAATGCTCAAGCCAGGCCCAGTGTCATTGTCTCTTCCTGTTACCTGCAAATCCAGATGTGGAACTCTCAGATACACATCCATCACCATGAATACCTCTGTGCTGCTGGGCTTCCCGCCATGATGATAATGAACTGAATATCTAAAGCCAGCCTCAATTAAATGTTTTCCTTTGTCAAAGTTGCTGTGATCATGACGTCATACCCATAAAATCCTAACTAAGACAAATACCAATACATCATCCTGACACACTGTACTTAATACATGTATGTTTTGTAAAATACTACATGATCAGTGAAGAGAAGAAAACTGACATTTCATTCTTTTAGCTGACAGATGCTGTTGTAAACAGATTTAGATCTTATTTATTTCAAGATTTCAAGAGCTTCTAATCTTCCAACAGTCTCATGTACACAATGGACCTATATGATATGATTTTTATTTTTTTATGTTTACTTTTATGTATGTGTATGGCTATCTTCCCTGCACGTATATCTGTGCAGCTTGTGTGTACAGAGCCAGAGGAGGCCAGAAGAGACAATGGATACCTTGAGACTGGTGTTATACAGTTGGAGCCACCACATGAGTGCAGGTGAGTCCTCTGGAAAAGCAGCCACCACTGAGCCATCTTCCCAGCCTCCATGGTATGATTTTAATATATAGCATTTTAATATCTATTTAGTGTTCAATAAATGATTCAGCAGGTAAAGTATTTGTCACCAAGTTTAATGAGCCAAGTTTGAGCTCAGGGATGGCAGAATGAAAGGACCAAGACTTTTAAGTTGTCCTTTGGCCTTAACATGTGTACTCTTGAATGCATACATGTATGTACTCACACACACCAAAAAATGTAATAAAAATGTTGGTATATACTTCCTATAGACTTTTTTGAAAAAAAATCACATTTCACCCCACATTATTAATGCTTCTTCTTGGGAATCCTATGAACTATAGTATCAGTTAGGTTGTGTGTGTTTATGAATGTGTGTGTGTGTGTGTGTGAGTGTGTGTGTGTGTGTGTAGGGCTGGATGTACCAGATACAGAGAGGATCCATGCCATGATGCATTTGTTTCCAGTTTATAATAAATTAGGACAAATATTAGATGGTATAAGACACCAAAATATATCTTACGGTTGTTCATGGTAGAAATTGGACACACACTTTCCTCTTAGCTATGCTACAATCAAGGGTTTGACGGGGCTATATTCCCTGTTAGTTCTAGGAAGTGTCTGCTCCTTGCTTTTTCCCATTCCACAGGCTTCATACATTCCTTGGCCTACTGCCCATTTCCTCCATTGTCAAAGCCAGCAATATTGCATCCCTCTGATCATTCGTCTGTAGTTATGTTTCTCTCTGATCACAGCCAGGGAAAGCTTTCAGCTTTTAAAGATTCATTTTAAAGATTCATGTGATTAGATTAGTTCCACTTGGCCAGGCCTGAATAATCTCCCCATGTCAGCATCTTCAGAGTCCCCCTATTCCATGTAAGGTAACATAATCATGGATTCTAGGAACTGGGGATTTTTGAGTATTGATGGGTGGGGCACTAGTTCACCTACTGTATATGGGTTGGTAAGAATACCTTGAGAGTTCTGGCCAGCAGACAAGGTCAAGGACTAAAAAAGATCACAGGTACTTGCTCAATGATATCCTATAATGTAAGAGGAGTGAGGAAATCAAAACCACTGTCTGAGTCAGAAATGTGGAATAAACCAAGTATATGTTTGTCAGCGGCAAAATTTAGCTTTGTCCTCATGAAGGAAGGATGTTCATCTGGGAATAAGATACTCCCCAGTCACAGCCAGCTGGCTCTTGAGTAGCAGGGACCAATTCTATAGGTTATAATCATAACAGTAATAGGGGTGTATCTCTGATTGTTACTATCAGAGGAACCATTGATTGTTTCCTATGATGTAGTGCTTATTTAATCCAGATTTCCAAGTAAGAAAATTAAGTGGGTTTAGTTTTGCTTTATTCTTGACAATGTCTCATTATGTGGCCCAAGCTAAACTGAAACTCAAGGCAATTCCCCTCTGTAGAATCCCAAGTGCTAACATTAGAAGCATTATCCAACATACCCAACTGAAATGGAATATTTTAGTTAAATTTCTTGTGTGTACATGTGCGTGTGTGTTGGTTGAAGATTGAGCCCAGGGCCATTTGTTGCTAGTCAATGTATATGAATACATTAACCTATCCACCTTTTCTGCAGGTAACATTTTATAGTTATATTACTTAATAAGATTTTAGTTTCACCAAACCAGTAAATTGTACACATCTGACTCCACAGCCTGAGTTATTTGCTTTTTATGCTTCACTAAGCATTTATATTGAAAAATTCAAATTCAGGACAAGACATTCTCATTAACACTAAATTCCACGACACATTTTGTGTATCTACAATACATATATAAGGAAAGTATTTACCATCTTACATGCTAAAAATGTAAACAAGTAAGGAAATGAAAGAGTCAGCAACTGTGGTGGTGGAGGTGGAGTTTGACAGTTTTTTCCTCCATGTGGGAGTCCAGGGAAGGGAAATGTATACGATAAAGAAAATAATTCAAAGACTCATTTAGAGACATCTAAAGAAATGGATGTGTGAAAGAAAGGGATGCTGGTTAGGAGCCAGGTTGTGTTTAAGGTGAATAAAGAAGACATGGGAAGCCTAGGACACACTGTAGGGCAGCAATGAGCATGTCTCTGTCTCAGACGGGGTGCCTGGGCTGGACCACCCACCATTAACAGGAGGAACCCAAGTTCTTCAGCTAGTGAAGGTAGTGGTGGGACATGATCGTGTAACGGCAAGCCTTCTTAGCCACAGGGAGGGTGTGTCCAGGACCTAAGCCATATCCTAGCATTATATCCAGTTTCAAATATGGCTGGATCCTTACCTGTGATTAATTAAAGAATTACTTTAACATGAAGGACTTCAGTTTCTTCATCTTTGGAGAAGTCAAAAGTAATACTAATTCCAAAGGACCACAATAAGTGCTAAGAGACATGAAAAGAATCTGAGAATAATAATCACATAATACATTTCTGTTGAGGCCATACCTCTTTGTTTACTTCACACAAAAAAAATGGGTCTTGTCTTTCAGGAAGAATTTTATTGACTACTTCCAAGACTCACATCAGTGATATTTGTATACCCACCAGCCCTAGGTTAAATTTAAATCTTTTCCAGCAAGGTGTGGTTGATGCTACTAAACATTCTTCTCTTCTAAAAGGTGGTGTCATGCCTGTCCAGAGACCCAGGCCCTGACACCACTTGAAACTTGCTAATCACATCTGGTTTAGCTTTAGACATTTTCTGGGATTTTGCCAGCAGCTACGACATTTTAATGGCTACAATAAACCTCAAAGCCTCATCAAATCTTTGCTGTATGTGTGAAAATTATGTCCTCCTCAATTAAACATTCAATCTGGGTTCACACCAAGGCCTTATGGAAAGGGAGGTGAAACCGAATGGGGACTGCAGATGAGACGGACCGCCTTGATCCTCGCCATCTCACCAGATGCTATTTAGAAGAAAAAGAAATTCATTAGAGAGGCCAGACTCTGTGTTTTCTTTAAATATTTACTGGGTACCTTTCATGTGTTAGAAACACTGGCATCTCTAAAGATTAGCAGGGCATTTTTGTTTAAATATTCAATGTGTGTGGGGTGGGGGTGGGGTGGCGTTCGCTCCTTGGTGCTCATGGGACTTCATGTGTCTGGGGTCTGCACAGTTTAGGGAAGGGAAATAACCCAGGTGATGCTCAGTCTTTTCTCTGAAAGATGATCTGCTAGCTCCAGAAGCTCCTGTAGATCCTTGGAATGACCAAGGGGAGTGTCAGTGGAGAGGCAGAGGCCAAAGAGACACTCAGTAGCAACCCTGGACAAAGTGAGGTGCCCAGGGGAACCTGCCCATCCACTCTCCTCCCATCCCTTTGCTCTTCAACATCAAGCTCCTATAGACAAGGGCAGCCATGAGGCCATGTGAGGAGATAGCCCCTGGCAGTAGAGGGTAAAGATCAAACAGAGATCAAGTTTCTTCTCCAACATCTATGAAGGGCCAGGCCAAGGGACAGAGAGACCAGCCTAAGAATTGACTCTAAGGCATCCCTATTCTATACTACAGGGCATGTGCTGTCATCTGTGAGAGTCCCCTGCCTCCTAAGTCTACCCCTGAAGAAGTACAGAGAAGATTCCATGTGATGGCTTACTTTTTCTGATTTATTACAATACAAATTGAACTGGTATCAAAGATAAAGATAAAGCTGTCAGGTCCTTACAAAAGAACCCAAAGTTCACATATTAGATGCCTGTATGAAGGGTCTGCTTGATTGAGTTCATTCTCTCAACACCACCAACAGTGGGTATAGAGAAAAACCAGAATGCTCCTTTAAGAATAATTTACAATGTTAAAAATATTAACTCGTAACCACCATCCATACTGAAACAAGTTTTATGCCCAAAGTAGAAATAAATAACTCCCCCTGGTCCTGGGGTGCATCGCTCCCACGTTGCTTCCACGGCCAGGCAGGTCTCAAACTAAAGAGTGGAGCCCTGAAGCACTCTCTCACAACAGATTTCTTTTTGATGTTTATTTTATGTTTTAGTGCAAAAAATATTCCTGGGTGAAGCTCTTCATTTCCTCAAGCTTTCCTTCTGGCACCTGGGGCAGGGCTCCATTTCCACATTAACACACTCCCTAGTGTCTCCACTAGTTCCCAACAGCGCCAAAGCTAGTGTTTATATTCCTGGACAAAAAGATGTCTCCACAGTGAAAACATAGGACTCAAGAGATGCCAAAGGAAAATCCCTGCTCAAGAGACACATACTTTCACCTTCTAAAAAGTCATGCACATAAAAAGAAAGAAAGGAAAGAAAAGAAAAGAAAAAAAGAAAGAAGAAAATTTAAAAAAAAAGGAAAAGAAAATGCAGTTTTCAGGTTTTTGAATTCCATCATTTAAAATGCACATTTAACCGAAATAGAACATTTAATATGTGTTTCTTTGTCATTATTAGAGTTGTAAAAAAATAAATATAGAGTTATGGTACATATGCTATGTGACAAGAACATATGTGTGTGTGTGTGTGTGTGTGTACACATTTATATACATATATATGTGTATGCATAGTAAAATAAGCTTAGAACATATATGTTTTATTTGATATGTCTGATCAAAGCAGGAGACATGTGCCTCTGACTACAGACAATTTCTCTAAGTCTCAACTTTCTCATCTCTAAATGACATTAATATAGTTCCTGCTTCTCATGGTAGTTCCAAGAACAATATAAGAAAATGGTATGCCTGCAACAAGCACCCATTATTATTAAAGATGTAACTGCTGACTATCAGAAAGAAGGAAGATATGGAGTGGGGGAAAGAGTAGGAAAAGTGTTTGCCTTGGAAGTAAGTATGAGGAATCAAGGTTGAGGCCAAGAACCCCGTTTTAAAAAGCAGCTATGGTGGTGAGCACTTGTAATCCTAGGATGGCCAGGGGGAGGGTGAGCAGACCCCTGGGTCTTGTTTGCAAACCCAGGTAGCCTACTTGGTGAATTCTAGGCCAATGAGAGATCATAGCTCAAGGACGAAACAAAAACTAAACCAACAAGATAAGCTATGCCCAAGAGTTGACCTCTATACACACACACACACACACACACACACACACACACACACACACACACACAGGTGCTTGCAAACCCCTCCAAACACAAACAGGTGAACATACAGGCGTAAAGGACGATATGGCGAGACACAGAGATATCAAATGATCAACGGCTAAATCAGAGGAATGCATGGATTTGCCGCCTGCAAGTACTGCCCAGAGAAGGACTGTCCCGTGCTAGCCGCAGGAGCTCATGAGGGATCATACACTCCATGAACCTGCCATCAGATGAAACTGTTCTAGGAAGTCACCCCGGCAATGATCCCAACAGTCCCCATTACCTTCTAGTTGACGCTTTAGTTTTCTCAAATCCTTTATGAGGTCTTCAAATTTGACTTGGGAGGCCAGGAAGAAATCCTGTGGTTCAGGCAGTGGGAAAACACTCTTGTCCGTTCCAGCTTCCTAAAAGACAGGGTAAAGCAAGAGAACATTCTACTTCCCACTTCTTGTTTTGGCTGACATTCCAAAGCATCAGTGAGAAAACAAAATTAAGTTCAGGCACATGGTTAAATAGGAATCATGGTACTGATTTCCTAAACCAGGACACTGTACTTTTGAAGCTTTTGAGTCCTTTATGGTATCTTTTTGGTCTTTCTGACATTGAGATTAGCTATGGTGCTGGCTTGGCCTGCATTTTGATCTTACCTTCTAAGTGCAAGAAGAAACTGTCAGGTATATTCTAATCTGTCTCCCTCTATTCCCACGGGAAAAGACAGGGGAAACACATGAAAGTGCTTACACTGAGAGTCCCTGTTTCAGTTACACATGCTAGCAATTAGATAACTCATCTTGGGGTGTGCCAGTGGGTGTGTGTTGGATAAGAGGGCACTGAATGGGAGATGCTACCCCTTCCTTTACTCACCCTTCTGCAGCTTCATCTATGATGAATGTGTGCACAATCTGACTTGTGTGTGTAAAAAGTGCATCTAACTGCTGTTGGCTCATTTTAGGAGGTATCTGTAGTAGGTATGGTTGGATGCAGTTTTGACAAGGTGCTGTGAATAATAATAATTATTATTTTGTTAAGAGACAAAACTTCCAACATACTGAAACCGAAGGAGAGCCTTAGATATCCTCCTCAGCCTAGGCTGTTTTCTCCTGAGTTTAGTGTAAGCTCTAGCCCGCATATCTTAGACAGTCTTCACTTGTGTCTTTCTCTGCACACACTACTTTGCCAGCTGTCCGTCACATTCCATCTTTCCCAGTGCCATTAGGAGTAACTCCAAATGCCCAAACCGCTTTACAAGGCACTTTAAGATCTGGCCTCTGTCTACAGTACCAGCTTTAGATCTGCCTCTCCCCCAACTTCAAGTCCTTCTCCTGAGCCTTCCTGGAACAAGAGGACAAGCGAGTCTCTTGCCTCTAGGCCTTTACCTACAAAGCTGTTCTTTTTCATCTCCCTAGAGTTTCCTCATGGCTCCTTGATCATACCCATCTTTCAAGTCTTAAAACAAACAGCACCTCCTCAAAGATTTCTAGGACCTCCCCAAACTTGGGTGTTTCTCTGTGTTATCCAAGAATGTCTGATCCTATCACCATAGCACTTATTGCTATTAATTTAGAATGTTTAGCTTTAGATTGTATGTCTGATATGTCACCGGACTATAAACACATCAGTGGTCAGGACTCTGTCTTACACTGGGTATAGTATATAACGTCTGACATATCAATAAATGGTTTTGGTTGGTAGGCACCACAGCAGACAGTTCATGAAATATTGTTCTGTGAAGTCAGCAAGTTTACCATAAGACACCGAACTAGTTTAATTTATATGTGTGTATGTGTATTTTGCTTGAGAATTTCATACATGTATAAGGTGTATTTGATCAAATCTATTCCTCATTCCTGTGCTCCTTAAAATTTTTCCCTTTCCCCTACAACCTCTTTTCTAACTTTTCATGTTTTCTTTTAAGAATACCAAGTCCATTTAGTACTATCTTGTATGCAAAAGCATGAAGGATCATCTACTAGAGCATCGATAGGCTCCCAGTGGCTTCATCCCTGAAGAAGTGTCTTGTTGGTAAAGGGCGGTACTTTTTGAGCTCCTCCACCACCCACTTTGGGATTTGGGCTGTCTTTATCTTGTGCAGGTCTTCTGCATGTGGGGTGACATAGAAGTCCTGCTTAGAGCTGACTACTCCACAGTACCAGGTGTGTAGTTTATGACTATGCTTTCATATCGTTTCAGGAATTGCGTGGACCATTACCTTTTCTCTAAGTCAGGAATTCTCAGCCTGTGGGTCCCAACCCCTTGGAGATTGAATGACCCTTTCACAGGGGTTGATTAAGAACATAAGAAAACACAGTTATTTATGATTAATAACTGTAACAAAAGTACAGTTATAAAGTAGCAACAAAAATAATTTTATAGCTGGGGGATCACCACAACATGAAGAACTGTATTAAAGGGTTGCAGCAATAGGAGGGTTGAGAACTACTACTCTTAAGTCTTTCAGGTTCATTTGGATGTTTCGGGAAGGTAGCTTTCCTTATTTTATCAGTACTTAATCTATCCATATTTCTCAATCTTCCTATCCTTATTTTTATACTTTAAAAACAGCTGGAACATTGTGAATGTCAAGTCTGAATGCAAAGTGAAGAGCCATCTCAGGCCCTCACAGAGACCCACACTGGAGGAATTTGGCTATAATACTCTCTAAGCTGTGTGTCTGACTCTACTCTGGCTTGTTTTTCTTGTAAAGTGAAAAAAGAAAATGCTGGTGATGAGTCAGCCAGGGAAGAGGTCTAGTCGGAAGCATTGGGAGTTGACAAGGTGTCATCTCTGCGTGGTTTTCTTCAGCCCACACGGACCTACCTACACAGACCTATATGAGGCAGGAGCAGGAAGCCATTTCCTCGGGCCATTGCTAATCATCACTGACCACAAAAACAAAATCACTTCTTCTGCCCAAGGGAAAAGGAGTTTCATAAATCACACAACTCCACACTACCCTAGAGCGCACTGTGTTCTGCAGTGAGCCCTGGGAGGGTGATGCACAAATGTTTAATGCACAGATATGCTTAATCTATATCTATATAGATTAATCTTAATTAAGATTAAGATTGCTTCTCCCTTGAAGAAATGCCTCCATGAGGTCCAGCTGTGAGGCATTTTCTCAATTAGTGATCAAGGGTGGGAGGGCCTGGGTTCTATAAGAAAGCAGGCTGAGCAAGCCAGGGGAAGCAAGCCAGTAAGTAACTTCCCTCCATGGCCTCTGCATCAGCTCCTGCTTCCTGACCTGCTTGAGTTCCAGTCCTGACTTTCTTTGGTGATGAACAGCAGTGTGGAAGTGAAAGCTCAATAAACCCTTGCCCCACCCCCCCCCCAACTTGCTTCTTGGTCATAATGTTTGTGCAGGAATAGAAACCCTGACTAAGACATTCTCTCTCTCTCTCTCTCTCTCTCTCTCTCTCTCTCTCTCTCTCTCTCTCTCTCTCTCACACACACACACACACACACACACACACACACACACATTTAAAACACATGCATCTAATTTTTCCTTGTTTTTTTTCAGACAGAGTTTCTCTGCATATTCCTGACTGTCTGCAACTCACTTTGTAGACCAAGCTGGCCTGGAACTAAGAGATCCATCTGCCTCTGTCTCCCTGCTGCGTGTGTGCCCTCCACGCATATAGTTTAGACAGGCAAAAATACTCTTCAGGGCCACTACATTGTGTCTTAAACATTTACAATAGCAGTATACTATTCTATTCGATGATTCTAATATGATTCCTTTGACTTTATTGTTATCCATTGGATACCTCAAATCTCTTACTATCACTAATTATCATAAGCAGAACAGTACTGTGACTCTTCAGTTATAAATCCCAAGAAAATATATGCATATTTCCAGACCTTTTGATACAGAAAGGCTGAAATCTTGTGAGCACTTATGTATGAATTAAGAAAAGGTGTCCCCTGTAAGACTGCTGGATCCTGTTGTTTTTAATTCCTTGAAAATCGCCCATAATGTGATTTTCATAGTCCCTGTACCATTTTACATTCTCACAAACCATGCTCAAGGGTTCTAAAGAGCCCCTAACTTTGGCAACATTTTTTTTAAATTCTAGAGTGACTGTCCTAATGGGAGTGTTAGTATATCTCACCAGGGCCGTGAGTACTAATTATTAATGTTGAACATTTTAGTACACATGTTGACCATTACTGTGGTCTTTATTTACATAAAGTTATATCATTTCTTCACCTGCCTCTGCACTTGCCGAGAAATCCATAATCCATCATTGAATTTTTTTCCTAAGACCTCCAGATATGTTATTTCCTGGGGGGAATATTAGCAAGATAAACTAAATTTTATAGCAAGACATGAGTCAGGAGGCTAGCGGGTTGGCCCCGTGGTTAATAGCATTTGCTGTTCTTGCAGAGGACCTGGATCTATTTGCCACCATCTACACAGCAGCTCACAGCAGCCTGTAACTCTAGACCCAGGGGTCTGGTGCTGACGCCATTGTCGGGCCTCTGCAGGTGCCACATATGCACATGCTATTCTTATACACAGGCAGGGAAACCTCATGTATATAAAATAAAAATAAATAAATCTTTAAAAAAAAAGAGTTGAGACAAAGATAGTTCTGGTCTAGGTGGACATCAGAGTCTCAGGTCTTGATTCACTTCAGGTAGAGAGCCATTTCTGTTTGAGGATAAAAGTTGTATTGGAGACACACATAAAAGACTGTGAGATGGGCAAGGGCAGCATTTCTCAAGCTGTGGGTCGTGACCCCTTCGGGGTAGAACAACTCTCTTGCAGGGGTCACATATCACATATTCTACATATCAGAGAGTTACACCACAATTCCTAACAGTAGCAAAGTTAGAGTTATGAAGTAGCAGTGAAATGATGTTATGTTTGGAGGCCGCCATAACATGACAAACTGCACTACAGAGCCGCACTAAGAAGGTTGAGAACCAATGGTCTAGAGGGAGCTGCCTAGAGTCAGGGAGATCTAGAGACAGGAGATGAGGTGGGATGCGCAGGGATTCTCCTCCGGGAGAGCAGCTTTAATGCCTCCATGAGCTGAGGTAAGCAGGACAGCCAAATGGAGTGACCCTGGAAACAATTTAGCTGGTGGGCAGCGAACGGCGACTGAGGAGCATACATCTCCAGAGCTGGGTGACTAAGAATCATTAAAACCTTGACAGAGAGAGGGGAGAAGTTAAGTGGGGTACAATAAGCCTGGGTGCAGATACACAGGTTGAGGACAGATACGTTCACCAGACAGGCTGGGAGAAACATGAGCACTGAAGTTGTCTGCTTGACAGAATTAGACCTGGGGACAAGATGCTAGAAGTTTGGTTTTACCTTCATCATTCCTGCCCAGGAGCTATATGCTCTGCTTGCAGGGCTAATAACGGATGGGACTCCTCGCCACACTTTCTCTGGAGACTTTTGTCATTTTATCTCATTTGCTTTTAAAGAAAGAAAAAAGAAAGAACTAACAACAGCCTTCCTTTCGTCACAAAGTCAAGACTCTCTGTTCTTAGTTCAAAAGAAGGAATAAAGGAGAAAATTGTGTCTAGGAATGGTCTCATACACATGCTTAATTTTAATTTAAATATAGTCTAAGCAAAAAGAACGTTCTTATTTTGTTTCATTCTCAATTGTGGAGTCTCTAACTTGTTCCCAGATGCATTGTTGGCTGAATTTTTGTTATTAGGGTGGGTGTGGTTAATTCTAGCACTCAGAGGCAGGCAGGGTGAGTTCAAGTACAGCCTGGTCTACATAGTGAGTGAGTTTTGGGACAGCCTGGGATTTAAATAGTGAAACCTTGTCCCCCAAACAAGCCAACCAATAAAAATAAGTAGGCTGGAGCGCTAGCTCCGCAGTCAGGAGCGTTCACTGCTCTTACAGAGCATCCAGACTTGATTTCCATCACCAGTGTGGCAGCTCGCAACTGCTGTAACTGCAGTTATTGGGGATCTGACTCCTCTTCTGGCCTCTGTAGCCTCCTGCACACACGTGGCACATACAAACTCACACAGGCAAACATGTATGTGCATGAAAATATGAATAAATAGAAAAATAAGTCATTTTTCTTTAAAAAATAAAAAAGAATGACAGTGCTTTCAAGATTCCCTCAATGTTGTTCAGTATCTAAGCAACTCCTGACTGGATCTAGAGTTCAGAAAAGTCCACAACCAGGTCATGGGTCCATGAAAGGGTCTTTCTGAAGCTCAGTTCTATGGTAGATTGAGACTCAGCAGTCTAGTGTCTTTTGGATACTTCCTCTTCTAGAACTCTGAGGTAGGTACCCTTTGCCTTCACTCAGGGGTCTCAGATGCAGTGTTCCATTGGATGAAAAGCCATCCCTCCATATATAGCCACTATCCAATTTCCGAATGCTAGCAATAGTTAGAGTTGAAAACCCTGTGACATTTGTCCCAGTGCCGTTTCCTACCTGATCATAGTGTCGCAGGTAGTACTTCACAACATAGTCCACCAGACTCATCCCATTATCCTAGGTTTAAAGAGAAACTCAAATGACAGCTGTTCACATAAGACCCTGCATGCTTTTCAGTTGAGACCCGAGATCCCAGTTCTCCACACTTATAATTTATGAGACTGAGTCATATTTCTGTTACAGACTGATCAGATTTTCCTTCCTCCTAGTTTAATCCATTTTTTTAAAAAAAATGCCAGCTATAAAAATAAATGACACCACATCATCTTTTGTGGGAGGAAAAATAATAAAACAGGACAGGTAATCCAGGAGATCTCTGAGATAATGACAGAGACCAATGTACAAACAAAAACAAATAAGCAAGCGAACAAACAAAAAATCCACTGCCCAATATTTCCTGGCATGCTGCTAAGACAGGAGGGGCTGGAAAATACTGAAGGGAGCTGCATACTAGAGGAGAAAACCATCCCTCCCTTCCAACTTCTCAGAAAATGTGTGCTCTTAATGGCGTGAAAAAACAATCAGGAGCAGCTTAAAAGGGAAGCCAAGCCACTTTATGACCCTGGAAGGCCAGGGGGAGCAGGCCCTCCCACAAGGCAGCCTTTGTGTCCTGGTCACAGGGGGCTAATTCTAATTTGCCTGTGTATTTCCCTTCCCTGCCCCCCCCTTCCCCCATGGGACGCCCAGATATGGGCTGGTTGTTTCTAAAAAGGTGGCTCTGCAGGGGTGTGGAGCCAAATGATAATCAGGCTCAGAGAGTTGACAGGAGACCCCAGCCCCAATTGTTGGAGGCAAAAGAATAATTCAAATCCTAGGCTCAACAGTGTCTGCTGCTCCAGAATGAGTAAATTACAAGCAGCCAATATTAAATCCCAACAGACTCTAGTCTCTGCAGGATGACCGCTTCAGAATGCTGTTTTATCTTGTATCGCAGTAGTGGTTCAACACCTAATCACGTATGTTACAGCTAAAATAAAAAATGGATTTTATCACTGAACATGAGGTCTGATCTGAAAAACCTACCATTTTCAAGTCAAAAGAAAGGGCAGAAGGGAAAAACAAAACTACATGTTTTCAGATAAACAATTGTCACTAGAGGAAAGGTAAGATAAATGGGTCTCAGTCCGTAATATTTGGTTTTAAATTATAGGTTCAAAAGAAAACTAACCATAGCACATAGACAGTCAGTAAGAAAAGTCAATAAATACCCGGCTTTTGACGTCTTTGAGTTTGGGCAGAATTTCTAAACTATATCCATCTGCTTGTCCTCGCGTCCTGTTTCCTCCATTCATATAATTTCCAAAAGCCAGAATGAGAGCTAAGATATCCTTCACACTCTTCATGTGCAACAAGCCCTGCAATGGCGAACAGCACTTATTATGGCCTGAACAGCAAACCAGTCATATCTGCTCAACAGCTAACCCTCATTGAAGTAACCAAGTTACTTTACAGAGTTACGTGGCTTGTTGCTAGTTGTATCAACAGTTGGCAAGTACAAAATACATTTCACTACAGCAATATCTTGAAGGGGTGAGGGGGTGTGTCACAAACAGCCACAATCTCCTATTCATGCACCAAAGTTATAAGCAGGGTAAGATCTGATGATGATGAGGGCTGAATCTTTGTGTCTGTTTTTCACTATAGGCCATTTTAATCTTGAGAAAGCACTTATAGGTTAATAACAGATAACTTAGTTAACTTTTGATAACTTCTAAAGTTGAAAGAGGCCAAATATCTTTTCAGAATACCTTTTGGCACTGCAGACCTAAATACAAAAAGTATATTCAAATTGGGGTTAGATGCAGTAGCAAGAGTGGGTGTAGTCCTCAGAGATGAATTATGATAATGCACTTTAAGGTCAGAGGTTATATTCATTAAGTTTTTTCAAAATGTATCTCCTCTGGGAGTTTGCTTCATATTTATTAACTTTCACAACATTACACTGTTAAGAATTCTCTTTAGCTACTTATCTTATTCATTTTTTCTCTCCTATCTTTGCTTAAAGTGCAAACTTTCAAGCAGAAATTCTTTTTATATAATCAACTAGCATTATCTTCTTTTTAGTTACATGTATGCGTGTGTGAGGGGGCATGCACATGTGGGGTGCTTTGGGTATGTGCAAGCATGTGGAGGTCAGGGACAACTTGCAGGAACTGGTTCTTTCCTTCAACTCCAAAGATCCAACTCCCATCATCAGCCTTTGTAGCAGGTACCTTTACTTGCTGAGCTATATTGCCAGCCTAACTTTATCTTTGTTTATTTTAGGCTATAAATAATAATAATAATAATAATAATAATAAAGCTCAGAACCAGGTAGACTTCTTCCCTTCTCTTTCAGGGGTTATTAGTATGTGTGGACACAGAAACTCGTTATTACAATTACTTCAAGCCTCCAGAATCTTTTCATTTTATGATGTGCACAGATTTCAGAAGCTCATGTGCATGGGTTCCAAGTAAAATCTGTTTGTGATTTGAAGAGTTGAATAGAAATCAAAATTTACTGTTTTGCTTTTAGTTTTTGTGGCCAGTATAGACATGGTGAGATACTGACATTTTTTTTTTTTAAGAAGACATCTGTAAAACGCCTTACTTTCCCCTCTTCTGTCTCTTCTTCCGACCATATCCTTCCTCCCCTATCCTCCATAGACTTAAACAGGACAAACCCACTTAGACTAACACTCAGTGTAAAGAAAATCACCAATATTAGGTCTCCCTCACCTCCCATTTCCTCATTTCCTACCAGTAAGGGCAAATCAAACATTTAAACAGCAGACATACCTTGGAGGCTCTTGTGACAATTTCTACTTTTCGATGTAAGGATGTGATACCCTCAGAAAATATAGCCCTGAAGATTATGCACTGGGCACGCTCAGCAAAGTTAGGAATCTGGGCTAACTCATGCAAAAATCTGTAAAAATAAAACAAATCATCTTGCTTTACATAGTCATTAGAAAACTGTACGAATCTCCACTGGAGATCATAATTTTGGTCTTTCTTGGCCCATAGGAAGTGCTACTAGTAGGTGTGGCCTTGTTGGAGGAAGTGTGTCACTGTGTAGGCAGGCCTCGAGAGCTCTTAATGCTCAACCTTCACCCAGTGCAGCAGAGTCATTCTCCTGCATAATGATAAAGTGGCACCAGGAAGTAGAATTGATATGAATCTTGTGTTCAAGGAGATAAAGAGATGAAGGGAGTGTTGACCTGGGGCGAGATTCCACACAGCTAAACTTATTGTGTATGTGTTTACGGCAGAACAGGGATAGTTATACCATGTTAGGTATTATTATCTGGTTATTGCTTTCATTTGGACTTTTAATCTAGAATGAACTGTGATCCAGAAATGGAGGGCATACCTATGATCCAGATCTTGCAGCTGAAAGACACAGGCTTTGATCCAGATCTTGAGGCATGAAAAGCTTAGGTCCAGGCATGGTGGCATATGCCTTTAATCCCAGTAAACAGACAAGCAGATCTCTGAGTTCACGGTTAGCCTGGTACAGAGCAAGTTCCATAGAGAAACGCTAAGGTCCAGGTGTGCAAGACTACGCCTTTAATCACAGCATTCAGGAGATAGGCATACAGATCTCTGAATTTAAGGTCAGGCTACAGAGCCAGTTCTAGGACAGCCAAGCTAAGGCAGTGAAAGAGTTGTTAAACAAAAAGCTGGTGATGATCTAATAGAATGATGGAGCCATGCTACAGACCCAGTAAGTGGCAGAACTCAGCAGCTTTGGCTTTAGAGTGAAGAGTAGATGGAGTTACCGGGATAATTGATGCTGGTTAGTTTGAGTGAAGAAATTAATGATTAAGAAGAGATCAGCATCACTGAGTGAAATCTGGGAAGAGTTTTCTGAGAGCACAAAGAAGCTGTGTGACAGAGACAGCCAAGGCTGGACCTCAAACTGCAGCTGGACTTGGTCATATGTAAGAATCATCTAGGTGGTACTATTTTTGAAGGTATAAAGGGGTCATAAAGCACAGCTGAAGTTTGGCACTATGAGAGGCCAGGAAAGGCCATTGATGAAGGTGCAGCCTCAGTTGCAGTTGAAGGCTTAGGACTAAAGGGACCAAGCAAAGAAACTGAGGCTTGGCATCATGAAAGGAGCCTGTGAGAGGCTATTGGTAAAGCTTAGTTGTAGTGGAAGACCCCGGAGTGTTGGAAATCCCAGTGCCATGGAACACCAAGAACAGCAGTAGCAATGGAGTGGAGTCAACCAGAGCCCAGAGTGATACTGAGGGCAGAGATGGAGAAGTGACCCAAGCCCTTTGAAGGAGTCCAGAAGATCATGTGTGGATCCCAGACACTGGGAAGCTGTAAAGTTGAGGATGTCTTGGAGACCCCAAGATGCTAGAGATGCCAGTGCTATGGGATACCTGCTGAGGAATACTGCTAACAGGAAGTGGGACCAGCCCAAGAGAAAGAAGTTTGTTGTAGTCAACAAAGATGAAAGGAGTTGACGATCCAGAAGAGTGCTTTGACATCAGACATGGAGATACAGTTTATAGAGTTTGCTGATGGCTTTTGTTTTTGCTTTGGCTTTTAGTCCAGTATTTCCTCACTATGATGTTTTGGAGTGGTAATGTATATCCTGTGATATTTGAGGTATGTGATGTGATTTTTTTTTATTTTGATTTTATATGAGATTACAGTTAAATGTATGAATTTAAGATGAGACTTTCAACTTTGGAGTCTTAACATTGTATAGACTGTTATATACAATGGGATTTTTGAAGTTGGACTAAATGTATTTTGCATTATTCTATGTCTAAGTATGGCTTCCACAGATTCATTAAGTTTTAACAAGCCTATGGGGGCCAGGGAGTAGATTATAGTGGCTTAAATATTCTGGGCTCATGTGAAGTGCTACTAGTACATGTGGCCTTGTTGGAAGAAGTGTGTCACTGTGTAGGCAGGCTTTGAAAGCTCCTAATACTCAAGCTCTACCCAGTGCATGCCTTTGGATCAAGATATAGAACTCTCAGTTCCTTCTCCAGCATCATGTCTGCCTGGACTCTGCCATGCTTCCTGCCATGATGATCATGGACTGAACCTCGGAAGCTGTAAGCCAGCCCCAATTAAGTGCTTGTATTTATAACTGTTGTCTTGGTATTTCTTCACAACAGTAAAACACAAACTACGACAAGCTCCAAGAGTACAGGTCTCATTTCTGACTGTGAAGAAGCCTCTAGCTGGTGAGTTCATATGATAGTGAATAATGCAGATGAACAGAAAGTTTGTGCAAGTATCCTGAAAACATTACTTATCTCCTGCTATCGAAAGAAGAAGCTAAACCCAATGAAAAGCCCTGGTCTTTACTGCATGAGAAAAGGGCACAATCAACTCCTATTCATGCAGAATACTCCAGAAGTATATCTACATAGACAGAGTCTTCGTTGCCTAAAATGTCTGCAATCAAGTGATAGTTTTGAAGTGAATTGCTATTATTTTTCCTCAATTCCAACAGTCTATAATGGTCAATTTTCCCATATAGTACTGTAACTTTATGTCAATTTATCCACATAGGCATGGCTAAGAAATAAGTTAGTACTTAGAAGAAAGCAGATACCCACAAAGTTGACAACCTAAAATATTTAAATAGTATGCCAAATAGCTCTTAAGAGTCAGAATTGGTTACTGCTCTGCACACAGTAGCTCACTGTCTGAGTGACTGGCATTGGTGTCCTTTGCAAAATGAAGCTGGAAGAGCTACACACTTTTGAGGCCAACCAACAGAAGAAAGGATATAAACTAATATGAGCTGAAACAGTTGGCTATTAACTCAAAAAAGGGAGAGAATCCACTAATTGCCCTTAACTTCATTTTGTGGTTGAAATTATTATTTACTGATATTTCTGAAAGTCTTGGTCAATTTGCAATACCATCACTTTGAAATTTTGTACTCTCTCACCAAATATAGTCTTGTAGATAAAAGAATTTACTACTCTCTCTCTGTCAAAAGGAAAAGGGAAAGAGAAGGAGCAGCAGGAGGAGATGGGGCAGACAGACCTGGAGGAGCTAGAGAAAAAGGCAGTGGGGGAGGGGGCGCGTCCGGCTTTCTTCCTCTATTGGCAAAGTCATCATATGTAGTACAGAATAGCCTCTAATTCACCACTGCCCTGCCTCAGTATCCTCAATTGCAAGAATTATAAGGCTGTACCACCACCTTCTTCTTCACTCCTTTCTGCCCTCAATTTTGTTTTCTTGCTCTACATTCTCTTCCTTCTGCAGATTTTTTTTGTTGGGAGAGGTGATTTAGTAGGCATGTTGTTTTGTTTGAGACAAGTCTTACCTATAGCTTACTTATAGATTAGGCTGCCTCAAAATTTCAATACCCCTGTATCAGCTTCCCAAGTCCTGGGATTATAGTTGTAAAATACCAAGTCCTAATGAAAATGGGGATTTGATACATTTTTAAAATTATTATCAGCTGGTTTTACTTATCTCCTCCAACCAGTTCCTAGACATCACTTTCCCAGCCCCAGCCTTTTAAAATACTATGGAAATGAAGCATGGGGGGCTTGTAGTAGAACATTCTTTCTCCCTTGTCTTCAGGCTCAGTACCTGTAGACACAGTTATCATCATACTATAAAATATAGCATTGAATGAAATACAGAAGTACTGCAGAGACAGGAAGAAAGTAACTAGCCTTCCCTGGTAAATGTTGCCCTCATAAGTACAGTGCAGCATTGACCAACTGAGTCATTTATCATGAATGACATCAGAGCTGTCGCCAGTTTTCACAAATGGTGAGTTGCAAACATCTCTGGGGACTGGTAGCATTTGGTTCTGTGATAAATTTTGAAAAGATTTACTCCTTTGGATGATGAGTATTACTTGAGAAAATGCTCTGAATTTCTCCCCTCACAAAACGGGTCATGTCACCTCTTCATACCCCAAGTAGGACCTAGATCTGTGGACTAGGTAAATGCCCTGCTTAAAATGAATACACAAGTGAAGCAGCCATAGACAGCACATGTGAGCAGAGCGATACCTCAGTTCCCTCACTAGGACACAGAGGACAAGCAGGTAATGCTGGAGGACCAACAACTACTCGTCCCTCAGAGGAGCCATAGGATCCATTTGTGGAAACAAGACTAGAGGCTACTCAGGAAAGAAAAGATTAAAAACCTGTTAGTGTTGGGCCTTGCTCTGAGAAGGTTCTCATCCTCAAGCCCCAGGTCTCAGGAGTTGGGAGGAAATGGCAGATGGAGGGACTTGGCTTTTGTATAGTCTATCGCTGCTGCTGATGTCTAGTGCATTAGCCATGGTTACTCAGTTCTTGGGGTGTATGCCTTTACAGGTGCGTGGTAAGGCCTGAAAACAGGGTTTAGCTTAAACATGGTTCCTTTTGATACTACAAAAACCAAACCCATGATTACTGAAGTGTGTGAAAGATGTGATCAGTAATGACAGGCTTCGGGGAGTGATGTTGGCTGTCATTGAGCAGCCATTGAGTGAGTGCCGTGTCACTGTGCACGGCACGCCTGAGGACCAGAGAGGCAAACTGGACAGGCTGGACAATGTATATAAGGAAGATGGGTGAAAGTAAATGGAGTTTTGTATTCTGAAATGCACCTTTTTCCTTGAGCAAATGGAGGATTTTAGACAGAAAAGTAATACTTTCAAATTTTTATTTCATATAAATCACCTTAGTAGTGGCTTGGCTACCTGGAAACATTAGGCGATTTCAGGCTGAGAGAACTGGGAGTCACTACTGTGACCTTTTGGGGGGGGGGGAGGTAAGAGGACTGTGGAGGAGAACAAGTGGGTGAGAGGGATGTGAAGACCTGAGTGGTCAGTCTGTCCCTCATGATGCTGGAGAAGGCCAAGATGACTTGTGGGGTTTGGGCTTGCATTTGGAACTTTTAAAGATAAACACCAAAGAAGTAAAATTAGAAAAGAAAACAGATAATTTTATGCAACTCTTAGTACAAATATAAGTAGGCAAAGGCACCATATCTCTTTTCTCATTTGTCTGTCAAAGTAGCAAAAGGTAAGCTCATTGAAGAGGCTATGCAAGCCCAGTGTCCGGTATGCATCTGCCCCTTGCCCCCTTGTGCTGTATGTCCTACTCTGAAGTGCTGGGATAATAAGACACCCCCCCCCCCAGCCAGAGTCTAATGGCTAGTTGACCTTCATAATTATAAATATTCATGGACTAATTTCCCTTTGGGCTACTCTACAGTTACATTCCAGACTCTATAATAGAAAGGACAGAGGGAACACGAACGAGGGAACACGAACTATTCCTTCCTTATTTTATGTGGCTTATTTTTCCAGGAAGGACTACAGCCCAGCCTGTAACCATGAGAGAAGGCCGGTGGTTCACTTTGTATGGATTTACAGCCATAATGGCAACTCAGCTGACAGGGTTAGTGATGCCATGTGTTCCAGGCTTTGTAAAGAAACCAATCTGGTCTATCATCATTACTAAACCATGGGCAGTATGATCTATATGGTGTGTGTTCCACAGGGGCCATGTCCACTTTACAATGTAGCCTGTCCTCTAGGGAACAAACCAGTTCCCTATAGCTATAGACACCGTGGATGAGCCGAGGACGACGTGCACAGTCTCCTCACTGCAGACCATACAAGGCCAGCACCTTTCAGCCTTGTCAGTCAACAGGCTCATCAGTAGTGCCTCCATCCCTTCTCACCAACATCTCAAGGCAGGATATGAAGGGAGTCTAGGGGTATCCTGAGGGAGTGGCTCTCAGACAGCCAGGTCCCAGGCAGATGACACCTCTGTGAGAAATGGCTTTCTAAATCTGGCACTGGGGTGTAAGAGAGTTGATGAGGTGAGTGATGAGACCAGCGGCTCAGAGCTGTGATTTATAGGACTGGGCACTGCAGGGCTCTGCTCTTAAGAAACTGAAATGCTAAACTCCATGATTCATATTTTCCAGTATGTAAAACATGCTTACAGTCCACTCACTGGGAGTCAGTGGCAAATAAATCGTCAGAGAGCCAGACTCTGGCACAGATCAGACAAAAGCTGCCTTCAGAGAGGTGGAGAGCAAAGGTGATCGGTCTGGAGACCTCTGCCTCTCTCCATGCTAGTCCCTCGGGCCCAGTCTGCCACCTGAGCAGCCCCACATGACAGGCATCTCTGCCTTCAGGAATAGCTGTGAGGGTTCCTGGCGTCAGCACAATGGCCCTCCAAACTCTCAAGATGCTTATCTAGCTAGACCATCGAGGGGAGGGGTAGAGGAATGATAAGTGGTACACTAATTAGTTACCGCCATTATTCTATGTCCTGGCAATTAGTGCGGAGAAACAATGCTGGGAGGTTGTACCACAAAAGGCAGAAGAATGAATGCCTCTCCTGGAGACACACACTGTTCATCTCACACCAGTGGTCCCTTGTACTCCCATCCCATCAGCCTACGGCAGGTTTTCCTGAGTGGCTTGAATGCGGCTCAGTCAGAGCTCATAAACCAAACTCCACCTGCTATTTGTATTTGTGTGATTCAGGGTTTTCCCCACTTTGAATGGTTGTTAAAAAAACAAAACAAAACAGTACAGAGTATTTTTGGCATGTGAAATTCAAATCTTATTCAAATTCAAATTCTAAATAAAATGGATGGGGGTCCAGCTGTGTCCCTTTGCTTATATATTATTATCTGTGGTTGGTTTTGAGGCACCATGGTCCAGTGGCCGACTGGAGGAGCCATGCCAGATCCTTGGACCCACAAAGTATAACATATCATCTGGTCTTTCACAGGGAAAAGTTGCCAACTCCAGGCTTACAATTTCATCCCATAATCTGGCATAACTAACCCTACCTAAATGCTTGCTCTGCCCTAGCATCCACAGACTCTACCAGGGACCAGGTTAGTGTCTTCATATCCCACTATTAGTCAACATCTACTTTGAAGATTAGCGATGTAACAGGAGTGAACTCACAGTAAGTAAACATAGCTTCCAGAGGAGCAGCATCAGCTGGGGTGGAGGATGGTAATGCTGATGGCTAAGGTCAATGAGACAAAAGTGCACTGGAATCCCATCTGAAGCCATCTACACACAGTCTTAGGCTGTGAGGACCAGGTTTAGGAGACAAGGGTCTGGGCTCTAGCTTCATGTGAGAAGCTATCATCTCAAGGATCATAAGCTTTCATTGAGGCTTGACAGTACTGGGTGAACTTAGGATCTCTAACAAACTACCTCAACGGTCAGTCAAAGATATTCTCCTCTGGGTCTGGATGCCTATGAGAACTGAGGCATCAGAGAGGTCACAAACATTAGGCATAGAGGGTAAGAGAGAACCTTGCGTGCCTGTAGGGGTAGCCTGTTAACATTCTATTTTCTGTTTCCTCTTTGCAGTCTCCTCTCTCCTGGTCTAGAAGGCTTGAAAGAAACATGAAGCACTCAAAATAGCATCAGGCACAAGAGTTCCAAACCAGAGGCACATTTGCAGTCTTAGTCCCTAAATGTCTTGCTGGGGACTCCCAGGAACTCATCTGTGGCTTGCAGACCTCAAGGGCCTAGCGAACAAGTTCCTAAGGTATGCAGCAGAGGTCTGATATCTCAGTGTATGGGAGATGATGCTGTGAACCAGAACTAGCCACCCTAGAGAATACATGGAGAGAGTGGGCCACAGAGACTGGGGATGAGAAAGATGGAACCTAATCAGCAGGAGTGGAGACAGTTGTGGGAACACTGCCACACTCGGGGCTACATTTACTGAGCATGACATTTAAGAAAAGCAGTTGAAATTCAGTGACGCCGATATCTTTTTAATGCATCAGCAGAACTTGAGGCGGAGCAGTACTGCCTTCCTCCCTTCCTCAGTTGCCCTTTTAGCTAAAATGTTTAGTCTAGGAGGAATTAAGTCTCTAGAACAAGAGAGGGGAGGGGTGTGGGGTGAGAGCAGGGAGAGAAACAGGCTGCACCGGACAGGCCGGGTCTCAGCACCCTTCCTGGCAGTCGACTCATCCTGCTGGACGAAATAGAGCGCGGGAGGACACTGTTGTAACTCAGCTCTCCACGTCCGCCTGGGAGCCGTGCCATTCAGAGCCAAGAGCAGACAGCTGTAGCCTGGAGCTCTCCTTTCAGACTAACCAAAGGCAGTTCGAGTGTGCTTACTGTTCAGGTTTGTCCAGAAGTTTCAAGTCTTCTTCTTTGGATGTCTCATAGTACTTTCTTATTTTAGTCAGTTCATCCTCTTGGGCTCGCTGCATCGACAGGAGAAACAACATACACATACAGTCACAAAGTCAAGAGGATCAGCCTGAAAGCACAGGAATCCAGACGCGATCCTCCCCCACAGCACTGCCATCACCTGGGCCTCTCCCAGGCATAAGACAATCTACAGGTTGGACCCAGAAAATCCTTCCATGTCCTTCTGATACATGTTCAAGTTTGGCAATGGTCATAACAAGTGTGTGCATCTAGACACACAGGCCAAGGCCGCTGACAGCTATGTTTGAGTCTCCTTTGGGCAGCTGTGGGGCAAGCTGTCCTAACTTTCTTTTCCACAGAACAGTAGTCTTATCTAGCACTTCTGTGTCTCACACAGGCTTTGTACACTGTTATATGTAGTTGCCACCTTTCCTTTTCCTGAATTTTATTAAGTGTGCATTGTTTACATCAGTCATTTAGGAGTTCAAGTCACATTCTCCATGATCTGCTCAACATTTCCAATTGTGTACAGACTGCTTCTGATGCATCAGAGTGACCATAGTATGCATGTCACAGGGCCCCAGTTATCTGAGGATTGCTGTGGCTAGAGAATACAGTTCTACCTATGTTTCTACAGCCCTAGATTTAATGAACCAGAACAGTTGACAATCATGGGAATTCTGACTCTCCAGTATCATCTCTTCACAGGAGCTTATGGACTCCTCTGGTTGTTTCCACTTACAATTAAAAAAAAAAAAGACACCTAAAGACTTTGAATACTGCAGTGATGTTTCTTAAACATAATTCATCATGTCCCTAAACTCTGCAAATCAGCTTTGTGAGAGGGGCTCTAGACTCCATGAGAAGAACTCACAGGATACTTAGATCAAATTCTTGTTCAATAAAAAAAAAATCAAGTAGAGTTCCACTATATTCTACGTTGTGCTAAACAACAAAACGAAACAGGATAAGCCGTTTAAGCAACTGGCCTTACCAATATCACCAAGTGGGCAAAGACAGAGCTGGGCCTCAAAGTTAGGACTCTTTGATTTTAAAGGTAGAGCACACAGTTGACATCCAAGGCTGCGACCTGCATTTAATGTTATCAGCTCCTCTGGTAGGAGAGCAATCATCCAAGCGTCCATTCAGATCCCTATTCCTCAGAGCAAGACACTGGAGGGTGCCAGCATCAGAATCAAATAGGAAGCTTGTTTTCATTCACTTGGTCAGCAAGACCACATCGGCGGTCTCTGCCTTGAACCAGCCTGCCTTGCAGGTGTCTAAAGATCTACTAGGACAGACACTACAGTAGGAGTTAACATGCAAATCTACTTCTTGGTGCCTGAATCTCCTCCACACAGAAGCTCAAATCCTACCAAAGAACAGGAAAGGCTCTGTGATATCAAGAGTAGAAAAGAAAGACAGTGCTTCCAGCCCTGTATGTTGTTACACTCACATTTTCATATAAGGCTGCTAAGGTTTCCAGGTCAACCACGGAGTCATCCACGTTAAATATGGCTGTCAAAAAGAAAGAGGAAAAGGGGATAAAGGCTTTGATTTGATTCCAACACCAGTGTTCACCCCAAGCCCAGCTTTCCCCCAGCATAGCCCTGAACTTCTTATACAGGCTCTGCCTGACAGTCTGTGTTCCCCTTTCTCTCATACCCAGGGTGGCGGATGCTCATTTGAAAACAAACCCATAATGGTCCCTATAGCTGGCCTGAGCCTTGGCCCTGTGCTGTTTAATTCTTCAGGCTTTGAATCCTTTCTGCAGTTTAATTTAGGCTCCACAGGAGAAGTGCTTGTGCTTTTAAACTAAATCAGTTTGGAGGTTTGAAGCACAATTTTAAATCTTTCTTCCCGGCTGGTAATTGAAGAGATTTAGCACTTAATGCAGAAGAATTGACTCTTGCCCATTACCAGGAAGGGAAAGAGAAGGAAAAAAAAAAGACAATGTTGGCAAATTAAATGAATTCAGGCATGTGATTTCAGGCACCTTTCTGTGGCTACCACAAACATCTTGTTTGGATTAAAAAGACAAGAAAGAATAATCATTGAATCAACAGCAAATTAAGATCATAGAAACCTCCCAGGTGCCAGCACCAAAGTAAGTTTCTATTTCCATGTTTTTATTATGATTCTGCCTTTCGGTCTGTCATTTTGCTGTGAGCTATATACTGAGGATTTCATCTGTGGAGGTTCCTTCTCTGATACGTTCGGTTACACATGCAACAGATTTTTAAAGCCTTAATGGAATTGGCTATCAAAGTGTTTGAAATTAGCCGGGCCCACATCTTTAAATAATTATTCAAAACTAATAAGGTTTGTCCTCTCCCCCGTACCACCATTCCCTGGCTTTACATTGTGAAATTAACCAGCACGCTAGTAAATTTTCTCTGTGGCAGGCTAATTAATTTTATTAAACCAGCCAGTGATACTTAGAAAGCCTTAAACTTCTGCTCTCCAGCTCCTCTGGCCCTTATATTATACCACGTTTCTCCCAGAGTGTGCAAAGATCAAGGCAAAGGGCAGGTTGCTTCTGAATTTGTTTTGTTTTGTCTTTTGTTTTTTTTTTTCCTTTCCTCTGTCATTTAGAATCATAGGAACACATTAAAATTTTTGATAAAATTAGTTAGCTGTGGTAACAGCATGTCCCTTCATAGAACACCAGGAAGGATATTGAAAACTCCTTCATAGGCCGCTTTTTCTCTAATTTGCATGCTCATCCACAAGCTATTTCTAGACTTGTGGATGGGGACTGGGGACGATTCAGAGCCTACTAGCAAAGGACAAAACAACACTTCCAGAAAAGCCCGGGTGACCACTCCACCCCCACCACCACGTGATTTGAGGGAAGTGTAAGAGAACTTGGCCTCTCAGGACTGCATTGTTGGTCTGATGGATGCATGACACATTTCTGAATGGTTGTTGTTTCTAAACACAAACAAACAAACAAAAAAATTCCCAAGAACAATGTTTCTTTTGTGAGAACCTCAATATTCTGTTTTTTTTAAGAAAATAACTAATATAAATGAGTAAGAAAAGGCACAAATATAAAGGAGGTTTTTAAAAGGAATGTTTGCTTAAAAGAATCATATACATCCTGAGGGCTGTATCCCAGCTTAGAGAACATGAATCAAACAATCTCTGTCACCAAGAAAGAGAAGGAGCTGAGGTCTTCCACAGTCTTCCACACTGAGTAAGTGCTTGGCTTTATACAGTCACATGGTTGATTTTAAAGAGAAACAAGGCTTGATGGTTTGTACTACTGTGTACCAGGCAGCAAAAAGAAAATACAAAGTAACGATGGGCCTAGAAACAGCCTGAGTTGGGAGAAGCTTATTCACCCGTTCATCCTCCCAGGCACCAAATAATTATTTGATCTCATGATATTAATGTCTCAGATTAAGGGACAGAGCATACATAACTGCGGAACTTCAGGTGGTAATAAGCTTTGAGAGAAGTAACCTGGGCTGGGGTTATAGGTCAGCGATGGAGCAGTTGCCTAGAATGCACAGGTTCCTGGATTTGATCCTTAGCAACCAAAAGGACAGGAAAGCCACAACAACAAAGAATAAAGCAGGCCAAGATGTGCAACAGGAGATCACGTGATCAAGAAAGGCTCCTTGAGGGAGGTGACAGTTAAGCTCTTAAAGAGGTCCACTTTGTCACTATCTTGGCAGAAAAACATTCCTGGGAGAGAGAACTGCAAAAGCAAGATTCTTTTGTGGGGGTGTAGGTGGGCAGTGGGTTCTGAAGACCAAAATGACTCCCATGAACAGAGCAAACCTTTTTCATTTCGAGAGTCAAGTGGTAGGTAGGTTGTTGGGACTTGAGGTTATTTGTAAAGCAGACCTGATATCTTTTACTCCTAACTGAAAGAAAAAATACACACACACACACATATATTGGTTGCCACAGCACAAAAAGTATAAGCTCATGACAGAACCTAAGGATGGCCTATAATGAATATGACTTCAAATATACAAGCTTGCCTTATACAAATATACAAATGCACAAAAATACAAATATACAAAATCAAATATACAAATGCTTTATCTCCTAATGCCACTAAGAAGTAGAGAAGACTGGAACTACCAGAAATTCATACTGTAATTCCAATTTCCAATAACTCTTCAGTTTCAGATAGTCTTTCCTATGAGACCCTCTTGGTCCTTCCTATAAGAATCCAACAAAGGCATAACTCAGGAAGCTTCATCAACACGGCAAGTACAGGCTCAGATATCTCAGTTTACTAAAGAATGAACTTGACAGGTGCTGTTCCCACCACTCCACTCCATTTTCACTCTTCACAAACATTTTAATAAGAAATGTCACTTTAGGGGGAAAGTGACAGTTAAAGTTAACTGGTACGTTACTTAAGGAAGGTGCCTAAACTACCCATTTGGTGATCATCATTAAATAAGCCAAACTGTTCCCAGGCAAAGTCAATTTCTAGATTTACAAAGTGCCAGGTAACATAAATTGGAAAAATGTGAAAACTGACAGGGTGTAAGACAGTGAAGGGAAGTGGTATATACGGGCCCACAGAATGTTCTAGAAAGTATACAGACTTGAAAATAATTAAAGAGACCGAGGTGATGGTTCTGCAGGTGGCTGAGGATGAGGACTTGTAGAACTTAAGAGTCATATGAAAGGAGTTTGTATGAGCTTTACATCAAGTGCACTTGATAAGCATCAGAGATGCTAGGCAGTTTTGCACTGAGGTGTGTACTAGACAGACCCAAATTTGGGCAGTTTGGCACCTAATGCAGTGGCTAAGGTGTGAAAAATCTACATGATGTGGACAGAAAGACCTGGGAATATGGCAGCTCTCAGGAGCAGTCTTTGGTCCTATCCCTGACAAGCTCAGGAGACTCAAGGAACTGGGAGATAAAGCCATTCTGAAGCTTCAGTAAACCAGGTCGAGGGAGAAGCCCCATGCCACCCGAACAGAAGCACACAGAGAACAGACCTTTCTCCCTCGGTACAAGGAGGAATGGAACAGAGGAAAGAGAAGGCTAAAGGAGAAACAAAACAAAACATATGGAGGTCAGATACGGACCCAAACATTAAAGTATACGGATCCAAACATTAAAATATAATTCAAAGAAAGAGGAAGCAGTTTCAAGAGAACTAGTTAATCCTGCAGTCTTCAGGACATTAAATTACTTCTATTTTTTTCCTTCCTATAACAAGTTCATGGAAGGTTAGGCTGAGCCACAGGACTAAGACGTAAAAGTCCCAGGTCTCTGAAGAGATCTGTTATACTTGGACATAATTCAGTTTCCTATTCACCAAATGTAGTCTAGGTATTGGAGGTGGTGGCAGGATCCATATGTCTGATATGCCTTAGAATATGGACATAAATAAACAACCCATCAGGTCAGTCCTGTAAGCATTTGTATTCAACGTTGAAACCATTACATAGACCTATTTAATTAGTTAACTGCTGACCAGAGTCTTTGATTAAAACATTTGTGGAGTTCCCTTGGATCCGATTGCTTCTTCCGTTTTGTACTAGAAAATATGCTTTCTTGACTGAAGATGTAGGTCAATGGTAAAGGGCTAGTGCACACAAGGCCATGGGGTCAATTGTCAGTATAACGAAACAGCAAGCAAACAAACTCATCTCTCTCTTTTTCTCTCTGTCACTCCTATCACCCCACACATAGATGTCCAACTTTCAACTTCTAAACCAAATCAACCAATGACTGCTCAAATGTTTCTCTAGAAAGCCACAAAACTTTCCTACAGTAATTCTAGCTTTGGTTCCATCTGCAAAGGGCTCATTATTCCGACACTCCTGCAGACGGTGTCAGAAAGGTGAAGTGTCAAATCCACAAAGGGGAGACCCCAGCCGGTCTTTGCTACTGCAATATCAATCATTGCTGGTGGGTTTTACTTTTATCTCCCTCCCTCCTTGGTTGTTCCCGCCTCACACTGTCAGTTCAGTTCGAATATTTCACCTACACCTCACAATATGTCAAAAGGAAGGAGACACACGCTGTGAAAAGCCGGGAATTTTATTGGGTTCCTTTACCTTTAAAAATCTGTTACTTGGTCAAGTCTGGTTTCTGGGCTTCTTTTTTTCGCAGGGAAATTGAGGCAAACATTTTTATGTGATCCTCTGGTGCCTGCTCTGTACTCCAAGGATTATATACACAAGGATCATTAGAGTACTGTTTCACCCATTAGGATATAATAACCGTCAGCAGGGACAAAAAGCAGACCGGTATCACAAATTCAAACTAACAGGCGCACATAAAAACTATGCGACTACTTGAGGCACATGTGAAGGTCAGGGTCTTACACAACAGGCAAATGCTCTCACGGGTTCTCCTGTCCCACAAGCAGGAAGAACCTACGGGAGTTCTTTCATCCCTTCAGCTCTTTCCCACTCAGAACAGAACTCTATCGCTGAGTGTACCATGTCCAAATGGATAGAGTGCATGCTATTTGAAAGATGTGTAACTAGAAAACCAAGTAAAACATGAAAAGTGACTTGTCACAGATATTTGTTCCTTGGTTTTCTTTTGGTGGTGCTAGAATTAAACCCAGGACTTTGCTCATGCTTAGAACTACTCACTATTGAGATGTATTCTCAGCTCGGGAGATGGTCACTTTACCTGAAGGATCATCTCCAGGCAAGAGCCTTTGTTAGAGAACAGCCAAAGAAAGTCTGGTTATCAGGAGTACGGTTGCTTCTAGCAGACAGGTTAGCACTGGCACCCAGGTTCCCAGGGCTGGGTAGGACAGGGTAATTTTTATGCAGTCCAGTTTATGCCTTTGTATTTCCTTAAGTAGCTGACAGGATCGCCTTGTACAGAGTAACTTGCAACCAGCACTAATGATCTTTTATCAGCTGGGGAAAGACAGCCGGCTACAGTCAGTTGACTCTGTTAGTGAACCTTATTTTGCTGACAATGTTAAACTGCTGAGAAGCAGATCTAAAACTTAGTTGTTTTGCTCAAATTGCTCCATTTCTTTTTAAAGGATCAACAACAGTCACTGGTTAGTAAAAGAGAAAAGAGAAAGAAAAGATAATTAGAAGAATTTGGATTTTAAAAACTCTGCCTCTCTAAGAAATTGCAAAAAACAAAAAAAACAAACAAACAAAACACAAAAAAAAACTTTACCCTCTCAGGCTCAATCAAGAAGAAAGGAGGTGTGATGGGATTCAGGGGAGGGCGATGGTGGATTCTAAATGCTGGTGTGTGTGTGTATGTGTGTGTGTGTGTGTGTGTGTGTGTGTGTGTGAGAGAGAGAGAGAGAGAGAGAGAGAGAGAGAGAGAGAGAGAGAGAGAGAGAATTCTCACTGCTTTGGCTCCCAACAATGGAGGCCAGCACTCTTGAGGGAGCTGGAGCTAGGAGTCCACACGGTGAGAGGAAGGGACAGGGCAGGCAGAGAGGAGTGTGGAGGCACAGTGTGGAAGAACCAGTCTGAGGGGAGACCTCCTGCCCCTACTGCCTCTTTTTTTCACAGTAGCAAAATTCCTCTAGGGGGCATTCCTCACGCTGCTATGACACCCCACCCCACACTCCACCTCCCAGTCACTGCATCTCTCCTCCTCTGGGCACCCAGAGTCACACAAACCCTTACTAATATCCAAGTGAGATGTTCCAGGGCCCCCACTAAAAAGCAGCTTAAAGAAAACTCAGCCCACTGCATCAGAGGGTAAGGATGGGATCAACAGGGCGGACTTTCCTGAGGTAGCAGTTAGTGTTTGCTTCAAGCTTCCTCTCCCCTTCAACACTGCTCAAAGCATTCCACATGGAACAGTATAAAGAAGGCGATGCTGCTGCTTGGATTGTATGAATGGTAAAAGTGAGGTAAGGAATCGCTCTGCATGATTTCTCAAGGTCAGCGGTGCAGTCGTCCACTTTCCTCTGGTGGAGGAGGGATTTACTGGGCCTTCCACTACATCTTTACTACATCTTCCACTCTATATAGGTACAACCTTTACCATCAGAAAATATATTTTAACAAGAAATAGCGAAATCTAAAAACAACCTAAACCTCCCCGAGATAATGAACCATCAACTAGCAGGCAAAAGTCTACAGAGAAACCTTGATTTCTGAATGCCACCATGTGCCTTTTACACAAATAATTAGTCTATGAGGGGAATCTCACATGGCCTTTGTTATGAAAATTCATGTATAACATTACTAATACCCATATTTGCTAATATTTTATTATCTCCAGTGTTAATGCTAGTATGCAATTTCAGTTTATCTAATACAATGACCTAACTTCAGTCTTTCCATGGCTGAAGCAATTCTAAAGAACTAGTATGCCAACAGAGTTATGTAACACAGAATTTCTGGGAAGAAAGAAATAAAGATTTGAGAATGCCTTATTTTAAACAAAATCTATACAAGTCACTGGAAAGTTTTTCTTTTCTGCCAAAACTCAATAAAATGGAAGGAAAAACACATTGAAAACTGAAGAACCACGAAGTTCCCTTAATCCATAAAGAATAAGAAATATCAAGGGAATGTAATTTCCAGTCTTCACTGAACTTTGGATTGCCTGTCAAGGCTTCTTGTTAGTTGATGAAGACCTTAATTTAGTCCCTGATGGGATGAGAGGCAGGTGTGAAAGACACAGTAAATACGGGCTGTCTGGAAAGGAGTGGAAATGGCCACAGAGGAGACCTTTAGCTCATATATCCCAAAACCTCAAAAATCATTCAATCTTATAGGAGACCCCCCCCCAACTCTCCTCTAAGTCCAGGCATGTACTATGCCCCAAGATACCATCGTGTAGCTACAATTAAAATTGTCCATGGTTCAAACCTCAAAGACAGGCAGAGTGCAGAATTCACAACGCCTCCTGGCCTCCATCCCCTGTTCTCCGGAGGGCAGTGGGATAAGGACCAGTTTGGGTTAAGCTGCTTCTGTTCCTCCATTCGTTCTGCTTTTTTGAACCAAATTACATTCCAGGCAGATTGGATGCTCTTGGTGGATTGCCTGAAGGGAAGTGTAAGGAGGGACCAGCCTCTGCTTTCTGACTCCATCCTGCTATTGAAGGAATGTAGAAAGGCTTACAGAGAGGTGAGGGGAGCCCCGCGGCTTGAGGGGTCTTAGACTCAGTAGGGGGAAAGAAAATGTGGTAAAGAAAAGAAAGGGAAGCATTGGAAAGACCTTTCCCCCCCTAATTTTCTAAATCAGCCTCTATCAGTTCTAAAGAACTGACTGACACTGGCCTCGTCATTGGGATGGCACGCCAGCGGATCAGTCACAGGGCACTTTTGGTGGGTAAGCTCCCTCAGGATGTGTCCATTTCGTATTCTTTGCTTTCAATATGTGGTGGTTTGCAATGGAGAGAACAACTTACATGCAGTTCCTTTAACTTTAAGGTGGATATCTAATTAAACTAAATTAAACATCACAACGTAAACAAGTTAGATTTGAGATTTCTTCAGAGAAACCCTACATAGAAAGTAAGCGATAAGAAAAAGGTAGAGACTTTGTCTCACAGAGTAGACGCGACGATCTGAGGGTATTTGCCAAGGAGCTCTGTCCCATAAACCTTCACAAGTTTCCACCTTTTCAGCATTTTTATATCCAAAAAAAAAAAAAAAAAAATCCAAAGCCATCAAAATTAGCAAGACATTTAAAACCATGTGCCTCTCCTTTAAATTTTGGACCTTCTGTGTTTCAGTGTGGATGTTAGTTCTTCTGTGCACATGTGCAGTGTGTATATGAGAGAGCATGCCTCATCACGTGTCTCTAGAACTGCAGACTGGTGAGCATTCTCTGTAAGGATACTGTGGAGACTAAAAATCTTTCAAGTAGGGCTTCTTAGACTAACGTGGAATTTTTCTTAGGAGAGTCTTTAAAAAATCTACAGTGCATTCCCAGTGCCTTATCAAATTCATTTTTGTTAACTCCCAAGAGCATTGCAATGTTTCTGGAACTAACTGGTGCAAAACAACAAAGACCAGTGGTTGAGGACTCTGGGATCTAGGTTCCAGCCTCTAAGTCTTCCTAAGCTGGCCTTCCTTTCTCGAATTGAGCCTCTGACATAGACCATAGGACGCAATGCAGCTGAACTCTCTGACCAGACCAGCAGGAACTCAAATGAAAAAAAAAATTTGTATTTTGATGTCAGATTAAATATTATAAATATAAGTTCTGGGTGTGCGGGAAATTCCAAATGCATGCCAGGAGGTTTCTGGCACCTAATCTGTTGCAAGGCATATGGAAGTTTGTATCAAGAATAGTCAACAGCAATTTTCCATCTCCCCTGGGATGAGAATAAGAGGAAATTACTAACATGGAATGAAAACACTAATTTGCAATCATGAAGCCAGTCACTGTGTCCACACATGCCAAATGCTTCTAAATATAAGTCATTCAATCCCATGACGGAAAGCCAGAACAAAGTAAATCACTGACTTGGCATATCGTGGGTAAAACCTAGGCTTTGTGAAACCTCTGTTGGTCTTTTAAAACTGTTTCATCCAAACTGGGAGGTGGTGGTGCCACCTTTGATCCCAGCACTCGAGAGGCAGAGGCAGGCAGTTCTCTGAGTTTGAGACCAGCCTGGTAAACAGAGCAACTTCTAGGACAGCCAGAGTTACACAGAGAAGCTCTATCTTGAAAAAAATTACAAAAAGTATTTCCTCCATAATCCCTCCTATGTTCTAGGCTTCAGGAAGCATACAACGTTGAGAAGATTAAACCCCAGAGTTACCTTTTGAAGGGCGCTGTGTCTATAGCCTAGCCTCACTCACAGACCACCATGGTCGAGTTTTCAGTGTTCCACAGACACTAGTTTATACAGCTCCAGTTAAGGGACATTCAAATTCCCTAAAACAGAATTTATATTCTCTTCGATGTTGCTTTTGCTGCTAGACCCCTGGCTGGCCTCCCCCAACCCCCTGCCTTTGTTGTTGTAGTTTTTGTTTATTTGGATTTTACTGCTTAAGGTGCAGCCCAAATTTTGTTGCCATTCCTCCTATAGTTGCTGTTAGTATCTGTAACCATTCTCTCTAAATACCCCTTGTCTGTGTCTTCCCTTTACATTAATGTATGCCAGCCTTGGTGCTGACCTTCATCATTTATCATCTAAGCCCATACAATCTCTAATACATCTATCCACTGATATTAGTTACTTTTCTTCTAATTATGACCAAATACCCAACAGAGACAGAGAAGGAAGGATTTGGATCAGGGTTTCAGATTTACATCCACTCAGAATATAAGCTCCAAGAAGGAGAGTCCCCACAGATGTGAACCCTAGAAGCTCCTGCTGGTGTCTGATATGCACACGGTGAGCATCAAGAGCTTGTCTGATGAAATGAATACATGAAAATAGAGCTGAAGATGGTGTGATAGCTGTGCCTGCCATCCTGATCGGATTAGGAAACACCTGGGGTATGAGGTATCCTTCTGGACAAGTCCATGATAACATCTGCAGAGACACAGACCATGCAGAGGGAGCAGGCAGCTCACAAGGGCTCTGATTTATCACTTAGTTCGTTGAAGCCATGTTTGAGGTGATAGTTAAGTACAAATCCACAGTAAAGATCAGGGGCTGACTGTACAGACTGGGAGGAACACATTTCTGAAAGAGGTGTGCACGGTACACGCTAAATGTAAAAGTAAATGTAGCTTGTATTTCCTCAAAGTGATAAGATGAGAGGTATACCCAAGCTTTACAAATATATGACTTGGGCTGAACTCAGAGCATTTCTAACTGACTATCCCTAGGCCTAGAAGCTTTTAGCCTCTGTACAGCCTAATCTTCTGTAAGCCCAGACTATGAAGGCTTCAGCTTCCAGCCTCTGTCTGCTAACTTAGGCCTAGGATGTTTCAGCCCCCAAGACTTACTGCTGAATAAACTTGCCCTTTCAGGCTCTTTCTGAACTCTGGCAGGCTGGTTCAACTCAGCTCTTCCTCCTCACCAAGCTGAATGATTCAAATCAGCTTCTCAGTTTTTGTCTAAATTGTTCTGCTTGGAAAGACTGCCTCTAAAATGAACTGCTCTCAACTAAACAGGATTGAATTCCATTGAATTCTCTCTCCCTCACAGCACAGTATCTTCTCTTTCCTGTTTGTTCTCATGAGATTTGTGTGTATCCTATCTCTGACTCATTCTATCAGATCTTTCTCTGATTCATCACTTTGTCTGTCCTTCAATTAGATGTCATTGTTTGGGATTAAAGGTGTGCACTGATGTCAGTATTCCAGCCAGCTGGATTAAAGGTGTGTGGCATGTCAGCATTCTAGCTGGATCATTATCTTTGGATTGTGATTCCTTGCCAGAGCAGCCATGTTGCTGAACTAAAATTCCTCTACACTAAATGTGCAGGACACTCAAAGATACAAAGGCAGTTCCTTACGGAATCAAGGAAGGCCATGGTGGCTAGTTAGAAGAAATGCAGAGAATGTTTGGCAGGAGTATGCATGACATCAGAGTTTCAAGATACCGTAGTACTCAAGCTCAGATCATGGCGGCACTCTGAACCTCAGATTTCTACTGTTTCTGATCTAATAGCATGCAGATCCCTTGTGATAATATTGGTGGCCCCTCCTGGTTGCATGCTGCTCACGATTTGAGTCTTAGATTCTGAAACAAGTTCCATTTGATTGCTGCCCATACCCTCCAGTTGTGGCCCTCGTTTCACTTGTCACCTCATTATTTTTCTTCCCTTGGAAAGACTCCTTTCCCTGCTGTCACCATCACTGCACTTTCTAGGCCTTTCCTCCAGTCCTACAGAATACCATGGTTGTGATTTCACAGTCAACTCTTTGGGAATGTTTGGCTGATAACACATTCTGTGAGCTCCTGAGAATGCTTACAGCATGGTCCTAATGAAGCTGTGGTGCCTTTCAGGGTTGGCACTAACCATACCCCAAAGGCAAGGCATAAAGCAGTGGAGCAGAATCTATTTTATTTAGCATAACAATGTTTAATCATTTTTGGTTTTGGAATTGAAATTAAATTCAACATACATGAAAAGAAGACTTTTGAATGTCATTTTGAGCAAATTAGTTCATCTAGTTGTAAGCAGAGCTTAACAGTCAAGAGAACTTCCTTGAAACCTGATATAACTATACAGGAACTGTCTTTGTTACATGCTGTATTGCTATTTAGAGTCCCAGAATTTCATATTATGACCATTTGTTTAGACAGTGGTCCACAGAGAGGGTTTGTCTTTAAAACAAAGCAAACATGTTTGTTCTTCTAAAAGCTGAACTAGTAAGCATCAGATCACTTGCATACGTGATACTTAAATGGTAGCAGGTGGGCGTGTAGCTCAGCAGCAGAGCAAATGATGGAGATGTGCAAGATTGTGGGTTTGATCCTCAGCATTACAGATAGATAGGTAGGTGGATGGATGGATGGATGGATGATGGATGGATGGATGATAGTTGTAATCCCAGCAAGAAGTATTGAAAAGTCACTGTCATTTTGACACTGAGAACCCTGAAGTGCTTCAGGATGTCTACAGGTACCTCTACTGGTCAGTTAAAGAGTACATTTTCCAAGAATCAGGTGTTTAATTATCAGAATTTGCTTATGCTTATTTCTGTACAGTCATCTGCCTATTCTTACTGCTTACTCAAAACATATTTATCGTGTTTGCCATGCATGTGTTAAACTAGTGTAGTAGAGATCACGACTTATGAGGCAAACAACATATATAACATCAAGTGAAGGCAAGGATAAAGAGGAAACAATGAGCAGGCCTGGTTAACTGTTTTACTTATAACAAACTTTACTCAGTTCCTTTTGCATATATCTTGTTGAGTATGACACATAGATGAGGGTTATTAGAGTCATCTGATATTGTTGTTAACAACTCTCGACCATAAACCTTCCCATGGCATTACAGTCTCAATGGACTGACAATTCATTGTCATTCATTGGAAACAAGGTAGTAGGTCGCCTGCACATTTCCTGTGCTGTAGTTGAAAACACGGTTCTATGAAATAAATGTGAACTTTAACATATTGGATTTTAAGTCATATACATTATTTCTTGAGACTTTCTTAAGAGAAAAAGTTAACACACTTTGTCTTCACATCCTGACAAATATGACCCTATGTCCAGAAAATGGAGGATATGCTCTTAACAGGTCATGACAGCAGTGAGGATTTGTCGAGCAGTCAGTTCACCAACTCAGATCCAGTCCCCTCACATTAACATTCAAGGATGAGGCTGGCATCAGCATGAGGTATTCTTTCAACAGGACAACAGCACAGAGCCAAGTATACTCCATTCACTGTGAGACTTGGATTCGGAATGAAATTCATTCAGAAACAAGTGTCAGTCAATGACTCTAAAGATAATTTAATAACACTCTGCTTATTTTGCTATACTCGTGTGGTGTACATTATTAGGTGAAGAAATGACATGGAGATCAGTTTTCTTTTAGAACTTAGGAGCCAAATGTGTAGAACATAACATAGGTGTTGGTGGCAGAGGAAAATCTGTAATCATACACGCAGACACAGGGTTCTGTTATGGTATGAATAGGGTTGACAATGCTGAAATGAAAGATCATTTATTTGCTTCCACATACATATGTTCTTGACTAGAGTAGAGAACTGGGAAGGTCTAGGCAAACTAAACTCTCGTTCACATCACAATGGATATTTAGTCCAATGGGACTGCAATGGAAAAATGCATAGTCTGGACCTGGTAATTGCTGTATCACATGATCCAAATGCCCCTTTATCCACATGGCAATCTGACATACTCAGTGACAGATGCAAAAGGAACGGAGCAAAGTTTTCAGTGATGTTAAAAGCTGGAAAATTCATATCAACACTGTTAGATAAGATCAAATCTCCCTAGGATCTAACAAGTGCATAAGAAGTACAAATTAATAACAAAACTTTTGTATCACGGTCAATAAATCTTCTCATTCCAATTATTGTGCCCTATGTGTTTGTTTCTCATCAAGAGACTATCAAATCCTGATCACAAGGTTCACTTTAGAAGGGTCTACAGCCAATGAAAATATCTCCTTCCCACAGTAGGCCTTTCAAACTCCCTCTGTTTCAAACTGTCACCAACTCTTACATTGTATTTTTCAAGTTTAATATTCCACATACGTGTTTGGTTCTATTATGAAGCCAGAATGTTTTTTAAAAAGCAGCCTATTACCAAGCAGTGGAGACACATCCCAGCACACTGGAATACAGAGGCAGGCAGATCTCTGAGTTTGAGGCCAGCATGGTCTACAGAGAAAGTCCCAGGACAGTCAGGGCTACACAGAGAAACCCGTATGGGGGGTATGGGTGGTGTATGCTAGTGAGGGAGAACCAAAAAAACCAAAACGAAACAATCAGCCTATTTAAATACTCTGTGACTATCATTTACTTAAAATGTTTTATCTTCTTTTTTTTTTTAAAAAAAAAGATTTATTTATTTATTTTATGTGCATGAGTATATCCTCACTGTCTATCTTTAGACACATCAGAAGAGGGCACTGGATCCCATTACAGATGGTTGTGAGCCACCATGTGGTTGCTGGGAATTGAACTCACGACCTCTGGAGGAGCAGCCAGTGCTTTTAACAGATGAGCCATCTCTCCAGTCTGTTTTATTATCTTTAAGAACCACATTTTAAAAATAAAATGTAGCAAAATTTCAAAGCCATTTTGAAAGGACAAGCCGTGTGAGAAAAGAACAAATTAATAGCAGTTTAGTGTCTTCGGGAGCCTTCTCCAGAGCAGCAGAGGAGTAAAATGTTGCCTTTGGGCAACAGGGACTGAAGCCATAGAGGAAGGGCTGCCTCAGAATGTCTGAGTCATTCAGTCCTGCTCACCTGAAGTGAAAACCGCTCCCGTGCAGCATTACCACACAAGACGCGGAAAGCACAGTATCTAAGTAGCGGCTTACGTTCAACTGATGGCTGAATAAAGGGAGTTTGATTTAATGTAAGACCCAAGTCTTATTTTGGTATACTTTTATTAAGGAAACTATGTACAAGTAAAACATATTCTTTTAGAAATTATAATTAAAAGAGGCTGGAGAGATGGCTCAGTGGTAAAGAGCACTTGTTGCTTTGGTAGAGGCCTCAGTTCCCCGAACCCACATCATAACTAACAACTACTGTGACTCTGGCTCATAGGACCCAAGGCCTTCTTGGTTTCCATGGCCTCTGCATGCCTATGCCGCACAGACATATACACAGAAAACATCCATTCACACAAAATTTTAAAAAATCACTTAAAATGTATAATAGAAAGCATTTTTTGGTAAGTCTTTTTTTTTTTTGAGTTCAGGTTCTGAGGTTCTGAATTCTATTTTTATTTATATGTCTTTCCAAGGAGCAAATATGAAAGACAGAAATAAAAGTGGAATTTTCCCCCTTCATCTCAATTCCACTTTCTCCTAGCCAATCTATGTATTAACTCAAAATGATTTTATTTAAAAATGAAGCACAGATATCAAATTAAAATGCTGTCATTTGAAGAAAGGAGGGACCATAAGGAACAGTGGTAAAACTCAAGTGGTTATTAAGTATTTTTCTCTACAGTTATACTCCATCTAATGAATAAGAAATGATGAAATCCATACATCAATGTTTTGTATATTTGTACTGAAAGAATAAACCTAGACAAAATGTCCTCACTGCCTACTAACCTCATGAAGCGTTCAATAGTAACTTTGAAGAAGTCCTGTATATATAGCATATACACACAGCGTGTTCAGGATCTATGGAGAATTTCTCACTACCCAGTGTAAATCTACACTAAATTAAAGCTTCACAGGGAACACAGAAGATAGAGAGATAAAACATGGTCATGTCATTGGCAAAAGCTCACTGTGGGGGAAAGTACAAGACAAGAAACTTCAGAGACACATCAATGACAATGTAGCGTGTCTGTTGGGATCCTCACTGAACACAGGCTCAACAGAGAAGGTGGCCAACTACTACACCTCCAACTAAGTACATAATAACTGTATCTGGGATGATGCTAGGAGACTTTTTGTTAATCGTTTTCAAGAAGATGGTGCTATAGTTGTACTTTAGAAAAGCCCCTTCATTTTTCCTGGTAGTGCTAATGGTTTTACATGATGAATTACAAAATGTCTGTGAGAGATCTTTTTCATAACGATCTAGTTGGTGGAGGGGCAATACTGTTACAAAAGTAACAATAGATTTTAACTGGGTACTAGTTACCAGGGATACACTGGAGCATTCTAACTCTTGGGCATGTTCAAAACTTTCACAATGTTCAAAAACGGTCAAAGGAACACTGTTACACTGTTACAGAATAGAAGGGGCTTGGCAGGAAATGCAGAAGCAATGAAGTACCACATGTACAGGTAGGTATGAAATGTCATGATGAAGCCGCAATCTTATGCTGTTAACTTGCCTGGAGAAGCTACAGAGAATTTACAAGCTGGAGGGAAGGGATGGGAAAGACTTACCCTGTTGAATATCCTTCATTTCTAGATGCAAACTAGATATCAAGATTCCCACAGTTTGAGATCGCTTTCCATCCAATAACTTGATGATCTGTAATTTTAAATAAAAACAGAAAATGGAAGCTCAAATGATCATGCAGTCATTCAGAAAGAGCACACACTAAAGACATTAAGACTTTTAGATTCACTGGTGCACTGATGGAAAAACTGATCCAGTATCACAGGCGCATGACTTAATGCTCCAAGGGAAAATAGTGTATCTACAATTACAGACTTTTAAAAGTAAAGAAAACGCCATGCAGAATTCAGAAGGCCTGACACAAACAACAAAAATTATATTTTACCATGATTTTATATTTTACTCTGATTGCCTGTGAGCTAACACGCTTTGTCTCATGATGCTAATGGACTAAACCTCTGAAACTGCCAGCCAGCCCCAGTTCAATGATTAGTTTTGTAAGAGATGCTATGGTCATTGAGGTGTCTCCTCGCAGCAGCAGAGAGCAACAGAACATGGACTAAGACTAAACTGATTAAACTAATTAATTTTCTTCCCTAGATCTCTAGACCCTCTACTACTACATTAGCTGTGAACATGGGTGCCAATGACGTGTTCCTGATGTCAGTGACAAAGGTCTCACTTGCTTGCCATTGGCTAGGCTGCATTCAAGCCTTTAAAATGTGCTCTTTATCATGCTCAGGCAATTTCCTTCTGTTGTGAGTTCAGTACGATTTTTTTATTATGAAATGTTTTGTACTAGTTCAGCTGAGGGGTTTTTGTTTGTTTGTTTGTTTGTTTGTTTGTTTGTTTGTTTTTGTTTTTGTCAATACAATCTCAGGTAAGAAAACACCTCTATCTGATTGGTCTACCAGCAAGTGTGTAGGGAATTTTATTGATTACTGACTGATGTGGGCAGTCTCAGCTCATTGTGGGTGGTGCCACCCTTGGACAGGTGGTCCTGAGTTGTATTGGAAAGTAGCCTGAGCAAGCCACGAGGAAAAAAAATTAGCAAGCAGCATCCACTGTGATCCCTGCCTTCAGATCCTCCCTCCAGGTTTCTGCCTTGAGTTCCTGCCCTGACTTCCTCTGATGTGGACTATTAGCATTGGGTCAGCTCTTTATCAGATAAATGCTTTTCATTTTTTACAGTGCCTTTAGTATCAGAGTAATCCTCATTTCATAAAGAGAATGAATCTGAAAGTGCTACAATTTTAGTGTTTCAAGGACATTGTAAAGAAATGGTCTTGAATTTTCCTTGAGGTTTGGTAGACTTGTCCACTAAAAGTCTTTGAGTTTTCTTTCCTGGGAGATATTGGAGATCGGTCCAACTTTCCAGAATAAAGCTGTTCAGATCTTCCATTTCCTCATGACACTATCATGGGTGGGTTACAGGTCCGTAGGATCCATCTCATCCAGGTTACTCAAATTTTCGCATATCAAATATGGATATATATATATATATATATATATATATATATATATATATATATATTGGTTTCTTATATTTGTTCTCTCTGGCATCTGTTATAAATTCTGGGCTTTTGGTTTTGAGTTAACATATTTGAGTCTCTTCTCTCTTTTGTCTCTTTCCATTTAAAGACTTATCACTTGTGTCTGGCATGGAAAAGAGTTCTAATACATTTTTTAGCATGAGTCCAATCCCTCTGTTATATACTCGTATTCAATGTTTATTGTTTAACCCTCAGCGGACTCCGGACTTCATCTGTTCTACTTACACGGTGTGTGAAGTTATAGTTAGGATAGTTTTCAATGAACTTGTTCAGACTTCTAAATCCTTCGTTATTGTTATTTTTGGTATTGAGTGAGGTCAGCATGTTGTGTTTTGCTTTTGTTCGCCTCAAGCATTCTTTCTATTTTCCTTTGGACTTCTTTAACTCACTAGCTACTCAGAAGTCTGTTAACTCTGACTTGTTTCTTATTTTTTTTCCACTTTTCCTTCTGCTAGTTTTCATTCCATTGACGTCACAAAAGCTATTTGGTACGTTTGCAACATCTTAAACTTGTTCAGACTTGTTTTGTGACCTAAAATTCTTTCAACCCCCAACAATGTTCCAGTTGGGAAGAATGTGGGCTCCATTCCTGTTAGCAGAATGCAGTGCAGAGTTGCCTCTAGGCATCCCTAGAGGACTGGCACCAGGGCTATAGCAGATATGTAAACCTACTGATAGTCTAGCCTTTTATTGTATATACTTTTATTGTATGTTTAATAATTATTTATACTACCAATGTCCTATAAGTTGTACATAGATCTCTATTATGCAGTATTGCTCAGGATATAATGGCAAGAAATACATCTGCTTATGTTCAGAATAGATACAACTATCATAGTTTAAATAGGTGAACAAGAGGCAAACAGTGAGTGCTCCGTGTTCAGGAGAACATTAGTTCTTAGGAGAGACTAAGGACCTGGAAAGGCTGCAGCAGAGCATGCCACCCTGGCACTCCATGTGTAAGAGCCCAGCACAGCATGTGCTGCTAAAACGCTGCTTTCTGAGTCTTCTGGAGTTTAAGTTCTGTCAGTTTGTTTTGAGGAGTTGATGCTGATATTGGGTGTGTGCATAGTTATAACTACAAATATTTTTGGGTGGGTTGCTATTTTACCACTTCATACTATCTATCTTTGTCTTTGTGACAGTTCTTGAAGTCTATTTTGTAGAGTCATATTTTATATGAATATTTGGCTTCTGTTTTTGCTTAGCTAAGAATTTTTCAGTTTTACTGATTTTTTCAAAGCAACACTCTGTGTTTTTTCTATACTTGCACTTTTAGGCCCCTTGTGTACCTACATCTAAAGTCTATCTCCTGTGGAAGGCATACTGGCCAGCTTTTATTTTGTCAAATCACTCTTCTGACTGAAAAACAACGCACCCAATTGCATTCGCAGTCCTTACTGATAGAGACGTAGTGCTGCCAGCTTCTTAATTTCTCTGGTTTTGTACCTTGCTGTCCTTTTCTTCTCAGGGACTTGGACTTGGTCATTCCTCAGAGTGATACATGTTGGTTACCTTCTTATTTTCTTTGCTGGGCCTTCTGATAAACCCAGTTCTGTTAGCATGGGATTTACTCTAACTGCCGTATACTTGTCAGAGTCCGTCTGAAGCTGATCATTCCCATACAAGGCTTCTTTCTACTTAGTTCTTCACTGCCCTCCTCGTTGTTACTGGTGCCATGAGTTACAGACTTCTAACTGTGCAGTTAAGAATGCATGGTGGTTAAGCTTTCTACACTATTTTTAAAGCCCTCTAGCATGGTTAAAAATTATTTTCTCAGAGCCATTATCATATCATATATTTGTTTGGATATTTGTTTCACCAATGAGCTTTGCACTCGTATGCTTGTGTGTGTGTGTGTGTGTGTGTGCGCGCGCGCGCGCGCGCACACGTACCCGCGCACGCAGTGCCCTGCCCCCTTGTTTCAGCTTACAGAATAAACACCTGCCTTATTCTGTATAAAGCTCATCACTAAGTCAGGTGATAAAGACCTTCTGCAGCTGCTCCTCATCTTTGTTTACTTTCCTTCATACCAAGTGACCGTTTGCTTGCATACATTACTATTGGCTGGAAGTCTTTTAGTATTTGAAACATAGCATCCTTGGGGCCCAGAAGTCATTGATGAAAATTTCACTGTCAGTTATGGCGGTGTGCCTGTTAATGTAACAAGCAGCTTTTGTCTTGTGTTCAAAAGTTTTCTCATCCTTTTCCTTCTGAAAATTTAATTATAGTAAATCCTTCTGTGTCCTGTTGGTTATTTTCACTGGAGTCCATCAGGAAAATCCATTTCCAGCCCTAGTTTCAGGCATTTTCTTTCTTTAATTGTGTGTTCTGCCCCTCCTCCCCCATTGTTTCCCATTATGTGCTGACTGGTGGCATCATTTATCATTTTAGACTTTTTCACTCTTCCTTGGTCTGAGATCTCTGACTACCCCTTCTGCCTGGGTACTGAAGCTTTGTCATAATTTTTCAACTCAGTGATTCGATTTCACTATTTCACAGTTTTTATTCGCTCATTTCAAACGCTTACTGGCTTTGCTAATCCCTCCTCCTGTCCCTGCATCCTTCTCCCAGCTCCCTGAACATCACTATCACACTTATTTAGAATTACTTGTCAAGTACATCATGTGTTTTTGCAACTACAAATTCATTTCTGGTATCTGCTTTGTACCTTTGCATTTCTCTATATGCCTTGTTACTTTGTGTTGGTATATTTATTGGAAAAAAATAGTCATTTGTCCCAATCTTTAACTTTACAGATTGGTGTCAATAGGGAAGTCTCCTGCCAGTAAGCCAAATGACTATGACTTCTTAAGCCCATGGATGAAAATCCTGCAGACACATGAACTCCCAAGTCCCCAATGAAAGAGGTCTTAATGGCTCCCCCAACCCTATTACGCTGCTTCCTCTGTTGTCTGGAGCACCACCACTTCTCTAGAGGCATTAAAATGTTCTTAATTTATTTCTGTTCTCATCATGTCTCCAAGCATCTAGAGTATGTCAAGTCCTATCTACAGAATGAATTGAGTAAGAAAGAAATTAACTGAAAAAAAAATTAGAACACTGTAGGCAACCTCCACTCTTTCCTCTCTTGTAACCCAGGGGAGGAGCCACTAAGCTGTGTTGGCCTCGGTCTGCTCACCACAGGTGCTCTGTGGCAACAGCAAGCCACAACCAGCTCTTTCTTGTTCCCAGTAGTCCCTACTCATGGAGTTCATGCTGGGTCTTGTCAGCTCTCTTAAGTCAGGAAGACAGAAACCAGTCCCTGGGCAACCCTCCAAAGAGCCAGAACACTGGTTGCATGCTCCAACTTTTTCCTCCCAAGGGAGAATCCAAGAGTTAGGGGTTTCCTCCAACACACTCTGCCTTGAGAAAGGGAAGAGTAACTGGCAACTGAGTGCACACTAGTTAGCATGGTCACCTTTGCTCAGAGCCTCCCCCCACCCAACTTGGCATCTTTCCTCTTGGATTCAACCTGAAATTGGTCTTTCGGGTGCTCTAGAATAGACCTGAAACAAATGGGCTTCTTCCTTTCCCTTCCCAGAGAAGTTGAGTGTTTTCTGTAGATCACTATGCAGTTAGAAGAGAGAGCAGATTCTCCAGTCTGAAAATGCCACACCTTTTCCAAGCAACTTCAATGTGATATTCTTTAGGGGACAGGGCATGTAGGAAACACTTAATGATTTCTGATCAAGGGAACTGGTATGCTCCTGGGACAAGGAAGAAATGGCGCTTTCGCCATCACACCATCAGGACATGGTCCTGAGAGTCAGAGAGACACATAAAGAGAAGGGGGTGGCTAAAGTGGCTGGTATGCTTGAGCCCAGGTGGTTCACATCATCCTGAGGTTGATTCAGTCCATACTTCAAGGGGCCTTGCTTCTCCTTCATAGTTGGAAGACAGTATCAAACAAACAATTTTAAATGGAGAGAAAAGGAAAGGAAGAGAAGGAATATGTATCCTTTTTAATTCCTTTATGCTAAATGACTAGAGGGAAACAAATGGAAACAAAACAGTCAATAATAGCAACACATACATTCACACACACATACATACATTCACACACACATATACACACACACATTCACATACATGCACACACACACACACGGACACAGACACAGACAGACACACACACACACACACACGGACACGGACATGGACACAGAGAGACAGACAGACACACATACACACACACACACACACACACACACACACCACCTTAGAATTCTAAAGGACCAAAAGAAACTGCCACGCATATTTCGATCATTCGAAATTTAGTCAGACTGTCCACGAGGGCTGCAGGAAGCAAGTGTTAGAAGTAAGGAGGTAAAGGAAACTTGAAGGCTGAGTGAGAGAAAAGGGAAGATGGTTGACGGACTCTGCCAAGCACTGAAATCTCTCATGCTAAAGATTCTGAGTGGCCAGATGTGGAGCCAAGGAATGAAGATGCAGATCAAGGATCCACAGAGATACTGTGCTGTGATTGTCTTTCTCTTTGTCTTTTGTGGACTTGCGGCGTTTTTGATGATGGAAACAAATGTCTGCGAGGTGGAGATGGTGTGTGGTGGATGACACATGTGCATGGGTACACAGAGGCCAGAGGAGAAGTCCAGGTGCCTCCCTCTATCTGCCCCCACCTTATTCCTCTAAGACAGGGTCTTCTTTCACTAACAGGCTGGCCGGCCATCATGCTCAAAGCATCGACCTGTCTCCATCCCTCAATGGGTCACAGTCACACAATGCCACGTCCAGCTTTTTATGTGAGGGTTTCAGATTTGAACTTAAGTCTTTCTCTGAGTCAGCTCCCCAACCCCACAAATGTCTTTTGACATTTAAGTAGTACAAACTGCTTTTAAAAATACAAAGAGTGAATCTGCTTTCTTGTCTTCTGATTTCACTCTCCAGTTACCTGCACTAGCGATGGGGGTTTTACCACAGTCTACACTTGAACACTTGTCCCCATGCATCCAGCTTATGTATTGCAAGTAGTTCATTGGTATTGTAGCTCGGCGGCAGAGTGCATGCCTAGCATAGGCATATGAGGTCCTGGGTTCACCAGGGAGAGAAGAAAGGCAAGACTACACGGTTGTCTCTGCAGGCTTGTTTGTGTACGCTTGTTTCTCATTCATCAACTTTTGTCCCAGTTCAGAAAGACATCCCTGTGAAATCCCGTGTCAGTTAAGGTAAAGCCACATCGAAGCATGTGATAGTATTTATGTCTTCTACTGAGGGACTTTTTGGGATTTCTCAAATGTTGCCAATTATTAAGAATGTTGCAATCAACACCAAAGGAACACCTTCAGTCACCCGTATGCTTTTCTGTGGGAAAGGTTGACCGTTGTTCAAACAATATTCCCATTCTAAAATTTGATACACATCAACAGATTGTTTCTAATAAAAGGTAGGAATTTGAACCCTCACAAGTATTTCCCAGACTGATTGTCTTCTTGCCCCGACATTAATTTTTTTAAAACGAAAAAGATAAAATGTTTATTTTTTCAGTCTGCAATTTTACTGATGATTCAGATTATGGGTGCATGTTTTTGTGAATTGTCTTTATATCATTCTTGGTATGTTCTCTATTGGCTATATTTATTAGGCTGATATGCTATAAAGGAAGTTAAATAAGGACAGAGCAGGACAGAAAGAACTTCAGAGAGACTGTTTTGGGTGAAGGGCATTTCCTAAAGGAATCAGAGGTCTTAGAACCACTGTTTTCTGTGCCTCAGTCCACTGCATCTTCAAGAGTCTAGACATACAGTTGGATCATTGAAGACTCTGCGATTATAAATTTTAATCCATTGGCATTTTAGTATATAAATTTTAGTCAGCTCCAGTGAACTTGATACAATTGGCAATGTTTCTAGACTCTGAGATCCTAAAGGTAAATACAATCCCCTCATATGGCTCATTTCAGGAGTCCAGAAACCAAAACACTTGACTAGGTTATCAGTATTAACTGTGATCAATACCTAGGCTCTCCTTACCAACTATCTTTCCATGAACTGAGGGATTTGCCTTTCTACTTGATTAGCTAGAAAAAAATACATGGAGGCAAAGGGACAAAGAAAACAAATGGAAGAATGGATATTTCAAAGAGGCTGAGACTTTGAATAGTCAGTTGGTTTTCTACCAAAAGCCATTACTTTGTTTTAAAAACGAGTTTTAGGGTCACTATAAAACTTCAAATAATCAGAACTTGATTTAGCATAAATTTCCCCTGGCTTTTCTTTTATTGCATTGGATGTATCACTAGTAAGCTAGTTTCTAGATAGGCAAAGTAAATTTAAGGAATTCTTCTTAGAAGAGAAAAACCACATGACAAGCAGATGTGTTGGCAGCCGCCTGTACCACGCCCAAAGATGGCGCTGGTTTCCTGTGCATGAGTCAGCAAGACACGGCTATTGTCCACCTCGAAGGACACAGTGCGCATGACCCAAGTATGTCACAGCCCACTCTCGGGGCATGCTAATTGGGCATTGAGACCTGCACCAATCAGGTAGCGACACGAGTCTCCTAACCATATATAAGCAGCGCCTTTTTGGGACCTGGGGTCTTCCTCTTCAAGAATTGCAATAAACGCTTTGCTGCAGAAGGATCCTGGTGTCCGCGTGCGTTCTTGCTGGCAAGACGATAGCGCGGGACACAGATGCATGAGTATTAGATATTTGTTGCACTAAGTTTATTGTTATTTAGGATAGAGTGGGCTTGAAGGAAATAAAACCCAATTGATTATACCTCCATACTTTCAGATTTAATGAATATTCCAGACTGGTGATCATGATGATTACTTGAAAATATTAAGGTTCCAAAGTTGTTTGAGATTGTCAGATATTAAATATCTTTTGATAGTAGTATGATGATTAATTTCAAATATGAACTTTCCAGAACTTGGAATCACAAAGAAAAGAGACTCACTTGAGGAACTTTCTAGATCAGGTTGGTCTCTATGCATGTCTGGGTGATTTTCTTAGTTGTTAACTGAAGTAGGAAGACCTTAGTTTATTGAGGGCAGGACCATTCCCTAGGCAGGAGGTTCTATAACAGTATAAAACAAAAGAAAGCTGGCTGAGTGAATCAATCAGCATGAATACATTCTTTTTTTTTTTTTTTTTTTTACTCATGACTGTGAATGTGGTGTGGCAAGTTTTCTCAAGTTCTTGCCTTTGCAACTTCTCTGCAATAATAGGCTATAACATAGAACTGTAAGCCAAATGCTGTTGGTCAGCATGTTTTACAGAAACAGAAATTAAAATGAGGACAAGTAGAAAACTTAACTAGTACATTTAAAAAATAACCACAGAATTACAAATACAAAAGATTATACCAAACAATTAGATAAAAAATTCATTAAGACCCACTCATTCCATTTAGTAGTCTGGTATTCATTGTTCAGGACTACTTTCACCATTTTTTTTAAAAGTTGTCTGCCCTAAAATATCAACCCTAAAATATCAATATAACAATTTAGAAAGACAAGGCTTAGGGTGAGGGCATCTGTAGTTCTTCTGGCCAGCTGTAGACTGACCCTTTGTGGTCCATTGTCCGGCTGTAGAGTGCGATCAGTATCAGGACTGGGTGGAACACGTCCTTGCTCACCAACTCATCCTTAAGCCAGATTTGGACAGGCAGTGTATCCAGAATAGCATCTCTCACAATATGCAAACTGACATGTCTGCTGCAAGGATGGAAAGGTTGTACATGTGTGTGTGTGTGTGTGTGTGTTTGAAGGGAGTTCAAAGACTAAACATATACAGCTGGAGAGACAGCTTGATCGGCTTAGGGTCTGCTATGCAAGCATGAGGACCAGAGGTCAAATCCCTAGCACCCATGTAAAAGCCAGGCTTACTAATGTGTGCCTATAATCCCAACACTGGAGAGGGAGATAGGAGAGGAATCCAGAGGCTTTCTGAAAATGAACATATTTAGAGAAGGATTTTGAATGAGATGGCTATTTCCATCAATCTCGGTGGACCACACAATAACTTTCAATGTGTTATCTTTTTCCTGCAACACAAGTTCAAAGTCTGACCCTCAAAAAAAATCTCCCAATGGAGGCTAGCAGAGAAATCAGCCTTATAAACCAGGAGCCCCATGTTCAGGCACTGTTGCCCTCTGACTCTGAGGGCTACCATGCTGGAGGTGCTTCAAGGCTTTAGGATCCAAAGGCAGTGAGGGTTCTCATGACGCAGAAGGGCATGGGGTCAGTGTATCACTTTTCATTGCTGGACATTGGTGGGATTTCTGATGCTAATATTCTAAAGCTTCATTTAATGAATCTCACATTAATGTTTTTCCATGTTTACATGGATCTAGTATACAGAACCATCTATTTTTTAAAAATATTAAATATTAAATCTTTAATATTTTTTTAAAAAGCAGGATCTAGTCCAGGTTATATGGGAAAGATTTTTTCATAAAAACAATTACTAGAGAACATAGGGATTTATATAACTTTGTATAACTGATATGCACTCTGCTGAACTAAAGACTTTAGGATTGTTTAAGCTTTAACAATGAAGAAATCTGCAAATTTTGCCTAATTTATCCTTCTGGTGCTATGTATTTAAATATGAAGTAGATTTTAGAACCAGTGCACTTGAATAAAATTATGAAATTCTTACAATTATATCAATGCAAGGCACATATACTCCTAGTCATTTCTTCCAAATAAATAACTCAGAGTTTTACTCCAGCTAAACGTAAACTAAACTTTTCATCCTTTGTAGTACCCACTTTTTACTCTCATGCATCCTTCTTGATTTGTCCGAATCCTCAAACTCACTCCATACTAGCCAGTGACTTTCTTACAGAAGTGTGTTACTTCAGACCTAACTCAAATTCCCATTGCCCAGTCTAAGGCCCTTTACTCTCTCCTGGCTGGGGAAGACAGAAAACAGCTGATCACATCCCCCCACACCAAGCTTGGGAAGCCATACCTGGCTCTTAACAAGAGATGCTTTATATCAAATCCTGAGGAATCCGTTTCTGAGGAATGTTAGCAAGCCCTCAGTTTATCTCAGTTCTATCTGGAGTCAGCAGAACTTGGCAGCACACAGCCTTCATCTTAGGTATAATTACAGTCTGGGAAGAGAATGTGATTTGGGCAGCATTCTGCTGACCTACAAGCTGACCCTGTTGCAGGGGCAAATTCACAGGTTGCATTAAACCCTATTAGACACGCCTAGTTTAAGGCAGAGCCTTTCCAGACTCCTGCCACATGCCTGGATTAGGGCATGTCACATATGCATATTATTACAGTGCCCAGGGAGCACCAACAGAGAAAAGGCAAGCCTACTTTGCAGCACTGGAACCTGGGCTGGTGCACACCATTGACATTTCTTACCTATATAGATTAAAAGGGAATGCTGCCTCACTGAACGAGAATTAGAACCAAACCAAGAAGACAGATGGCTATACTGGAAAAACCACACCCTCACCACTCACCTGGAAACATCACAGTGGACAGACTGAGGAAGAATCCTTGCCAAGTTCAGGGAGACTTTTACATCCACAGGAATCCATACATATTGCCAGCTTGCTGCCTGCACTTGGCAGATGTTACCAAGGGTAAAACTAAAAATAGATGGTTCTGAAGGAACCATAAAAGCTGTACTCGGTCTTGGATGAATGAAGAGTGTGTCACAGCCACGTTGACTCCTTCTCCCATGGAGCCTTGTCTTTGCTCAAGTCATCAGGATTGATTCCTACCATTATGTATCTATGGACACCAGACACATTCAGATCTCTAACAGATCCCCCACATCATTTGTTCTTATGCTTAGTTCACAGGCTTGAACAGTGCTAGTCTCAGTAATGGGAGTTTTGTTACCCATCAAGTTCCAATTATCACAGAACCTGAAGGACAGGCCTCCTGCCCACTTAAAAAGATAGGAGGGTAGACGTTTACTTTCACAGTGATATATCTCACATATCTATGGGTAGCAGACTTTTGAGGATGCAGAATAATGGCCATGTGGCTTGTCTGGGTTATATTAAATGAAAGGGTGGAGAGAATGCAGAAAAAAATGAGAAAATTGATTCTCCCAAAATTAAATCTTCAAAAGGGGTAAATTTGTTTTAATGTAATATGATGCTGATTCATTTCATCATGGCCTTTTACATATGAGTAACAGCCAGGATACTTATTAAATCATATAGTATTTTTAGTTTTAATTGTGTGTGTGTGGGAAGTGTTGGGGTTGCACATATGAGTATGGAGTCTGAGCTGGCTATAGAGGAAGTCAGAACCCCAGAGCTGCAGGCTCGGAACCTAATGTGGGTGCTGGGAACCAAACTCAGGTCCTTTGATAGAGCAGTGAGCATTCCTAACCACTGGGACATCTCTCTGACCCCATGCTCTGTTCTTGTACTTTGCGTAGTCATTACAGAAGTTTTGTTCTTCTTTGCTTTGAGATGTAGTCCAAGTATGTCACCCATGCTGGTCTCGAACTTGTGATTATTCATTTAAGCCTCAGTGTCCTGAGTGCTCAGATGTCAGGCCTAAGACAATATATCCAGCTGCCTGGATACATGGATTAGGTTTGAAAACAGGCATAATCTTCCATCAAAGAGGAAGAAACTGGAGCTGGGGGTGTAGCATAGTCACAGAACACTAGTCTACCAGTGTGGAAGGCATGGCATAAAGGATGGGATCCTAGGGACATGATCCCACTCTATAGCTATGCGTATTCTTATGACTGTGCTGGCTAACTTTATGTCAGCTTGACACAAGTTAGCGTCATCTGACAGGAGGGAATATTTGAGAAAATAGCTCCAAAACATTGGTCAGCTCGCAGAGAATTTTCTTAATTAGTGACTAACGTGGGAGGCCCAGCCCACTGTGGATGGAGCCTCTCCTGGGGCTGTTGTAACGACTGTGACATCCCCTCTTGTTTAGTTTTGGAACCCTGTGCCTGAGAAATGTGAAGATCACACTGAATAAGACAAGCTAAGCTGTCACCTTCAGTTTGTAAAATAAACCATTTCCTCCCCAATTTGCTTTTGGCCATGCTGTTTAATCATGGTAATAGTAACCTTACCTGAGGCAGACCCCTTTCTGCCATTTCTCATATGGAAGTGAGCAACCACTTCTCTCAGCTGGTGGCAAGAGTGGGTGGCAACTGAGAAGAAGAGCTGGACCAGTGTTGGCAGCCATTTTGCTTTTTCCCCCTCAGAGACAAAGAGTACTTCCTTGGACACACACACACACACACACACACACACACACACACAATTGCTCCTAGGCAGGTGCCCAGGAAAACAAATGCAGACTCAGGCCTTGCCTCCCTGCATTTCCATGCTCCACCCCCTGCCGCTGGCATAGCACCAGAGGAGCTAATTGGCTGACTCTATGGTGCCATATTATGAAATGCCAACTGATTTGGTGCAAACAAGCCCCGGCTGCTGATGGCCAGTGTAGGCCAGCATGCTTCTGGGTAGAGGCCTCCGTCAACTGGTCTGATAATGCCACTAAATGAGCTTTCCACACGCAGCCTGATAATCCGCCCATTAAATGTCTCAAGGGAAACTGAGCTTCACTGTTCTGTAAGAATGTTAAGTCTGACTCCCTTCCATGGCCTTATTTTTGGGGACACATAAAATTGCCCAGATGAAGTTTACTTTAAGGATTTGGGCTCCTTACCAAGAAATGTGAAAAGGCAAATTGTCATCCTGTCCTGAGTCTGAGAACATATTTGGCAAACCCGTCCCCACACTGATGAGACTGAAAAAACGCTTTTATTGGTTTAAAGGCTGGTGAAATCTGTCCTGACAGCAAGCTCTGAGGAGGCCACAGCAGGTGAAGGCCGTGGCTGTGATAGGGGAGAGCGCAGGGGGTGGGACAGGCAGGAGACATTTCTGAAGGATTCACCACTTTTGTGTTATTTAGTAAGAAAGCTCCCAAACCAAATCACATGTTTTTGTTTTTTGTTTTTTCTATTGATCATGAATCTTGAGAGAAGAAACGACCAGGAGAAACCATCGACTGCAGGTAGCTTGATTATTCAGTTTTGACACTGCAGATTCATGACACCACAAGGTTTGGCTGTTTCAGTGGCTGTTTTGTGGCAGATTGTTAAGTTAGCCTTGAATGGCAACAGGGCACAGTGTTCTGAGGTTCTGGGTAAGCTCCAGTTGACGCTTACTCTAGTGGTCCACAGGTGGCACGTCACTGGTTAGGTGACTTCACATTAAGGCTGTTTCCTGTAACTGAAGGTGGGAGCAGTCTTGAATATATGCCTGTGTGTTTAAGAAGATTTAATTTACTCTTTGTGTATCTACATATACGTATATGCATGTGTGTGGCGGTGACCTCTGAGGTCAGAAGTGGGCTTTAAAACCCCTGGAGCCAGAGCTGGAGGTGGTTGTGAGCTGCCCAATGTGGGTGCTGGGAACTGAACTCCAGCCCTCTGCAAGAGCAGTATGCACTGTTAGCTGCTGAGCTATCTCTTCAGTAAGTTTATAAATCCCTAATGTGTGACTACCTTTTTCTGTTTATTAACTAGCTGGTAATATGCTCTAGTGTCGGGATCCCCAGACTTATCCACAAATTTAGTCAATGGGGTGGCAAAAAATCTTTCTCATATAAGACAAACCCCAAGTACACAGACTACTATATTGCCCTTCTAAAAACTCTGAGAACAAAGTTTGCACGACATCTGGACTTTCTGTCTCATCTCTATATAATCTCCCATCTAATAAGAAAACCTTGAACCCCGTCTCTTATATATCCTGGGTTGTTCAAATGCTGCTTTCATTTCCCAAGTCTGAAGTACTAGCTGGTCTCCTGAAAAGAACATATGCTAGTAATTACTCCAAGCTGCTTAGAGATAATGGGCAACAGAGAAGTTATTATCCTCAATGTCATCATATGCCTTTGATATGATAATCATTGAATTCAAGGTATCAGACATGATGGATGGCTTGTGATTTCAAGAATATCCAAGATGCAAATCACCTGGCTTGATCTGACTCCTTCATCGCTGGCGAAGATCAAGCCACAGTGAGCAGTCCACACTTCAGGATCTCCAGCCATTGGATGGTCATAGGTGACCCAGAACTCACAAGGAAACACTTCCTCCTTTGAAGATACCCAAGGTGACATCACAGCTTCCTTTGGTAGATGCACTTTACCTAGAGCAATTCTCTGGAGTCTTAACTGGCCACCACTGCTGGAATGGATGCGTCTCTATTAATTTTCTGAGAAGCAGCCACTGACATGGGCATTGCACAGTTTCTTGCGGCAGAGTTTCTTCCAAACACTTAAGATGATGATCACAAGAGACATATAAGAATGGAAAGCTGGGACAGTGCTTTGTGTGTACGTGTGACAATTACTGGACTGCTAGGTCTTGTGGGGATTCAAGAACACTGTCCCTCTAATTAGTCTTCTGGTTCCCGCCCTGCCTCCCACAGTACAACGGATAGAGGAAAGGAATGCCTGTTTCTTGCCTGCTAAGTCTTCCAGTGAAAGATGCGGTACTGAGACCCACAATCTCTATTTAGCACCATTCCTGGAGCAAGCCTCTAATCTACCAACTCTAGAATCACAAATGTAAGCACCGGAAGATTTCTTCAAATGGACTAGTTCATAATAAACACACAGAAGGTGATTGGTGTAGTCATGCAAGCATCTTGTGTTCCATCACTTGAAATGCATCTCGCCTTAAAAAGTCCAAAACCATCCACAACACTTTGGAACGCTGCCCATCTGTTCTACTATATTTCATCTAGGCTAGCCACATCTTCCATTTTATTATACACAGCAAGTCTGTAACCAAGTGCTGATTAGAATTTTATTTTGCTTTGCTTCTTTAAAATAGCTGTCACAAACACATAATCCTATAAAATTCTTTAGTTGTTCTTATTCTTGAACTTAAGACCAATGGAATTTTTCTTTAGAGAATATTTTACTGAAGGTCATATTGAAGTATCATCATCGTGGGTGGATATGGTAGCATGTATGGGCCAGCTCAGCACTTGTGGAACCTTGCTAGTTGGAGAACAGCTGTGCGAAACCCCAAGTTCCTAAGTTAGTCTGGGATACACGCAAAACAAAGATGGAAGAGAACCAGTGATAAGGGTGAAGGTGGCTAAACTCACTTTTCTCAAAGCTGTGTCCTTTTCTATATTCTACATGAGTTCATTTATCCATTCTAGCATTGATGATCATTGCTGTTGTTTTCATAAATTATTTTAATAGAGGCTTCACAAACACTTTTGTGTGTGTCTCCTTGGACAAATGTGTGAAAATCTGGATAGAGGGTCTACATAGGCTTTTATTTACTAGACAGAGCTACCCTGCCTTCCAAGCACAAGGAAGGTTGGAATGCTACTAGCAAGTTACTATACTTCTTAGCCATTCCAGCATTTCAGAATTAGACTTTTCCATTGTTTTTCAAGCCTACAGGTCCTAAATGGACTTCATACATACATACATACATACATACATACACACACACACACACATACATACATACATACACACACACATATATTTGAGTGCTGTGCATCTCAAGTTTATTGGCAATTCATTCTATAAGTCTGGCCAAATTTATTCACTTATTTATCTATCTATTTATTTATTACTTATTTAGTGTGTACATCTGTGTGGGAGTGTACACACACAGTGGTACATTTGTGCTGGTCAAAGGACAACACAGGACTCGGCTCTCACCTTCCACTGTGAAGTGTGCAAGGATCAAGACAGGCCTTCAGGCTTGGAGCCGAGTGCCTTTATCCGCTGATATCTCCCTTTATCACCTCTCTATTGGAAGTGGGACATCTTTAGTGAGAGTCCCATATACATTGTAAAACATGTTAATTTGTTGGTATGCATTTCAGATGTGCTCTGTAAGCTTGCGGGTGAATTTTCCCACACTGCAGTGTTTACTTGCAAGTGAGCATTCCTTATTTTAATGGGATCACCATTCCTCTTTTAATAATGTCTTCTTTATCTTTTCCATATGAGGCCAGGAGGTATGGCTCTATAGTCTTTTCTAAAACAGTATTTGTTTTTTTTTTTTAAACTTGATAGCCTTATAAGCTTTATAAGCCTTATAGGCTTTTATTCGGTAAGGGAAGCTGGGTTTTGTTTTATTTCTTTTCACGCAATATACATTTAACTTATAAAATATGTTTTTCAATAGTTGATTTTTGTCTGTGGATTTGAGACACACGTTTCTCATAGATTGTTCTTCTGCATGCAGACAGTCCTCTTATTTTGAACCATCTTTCCTGCTACACTAATTACTAGCTTTCTATACTATCCTACGAAAACTCATTTCATTTTTCTAGCTATGAAGTATAAAGGGTCTTTCACTCAATTTTACTTTTATTTATTTTTTGAGTTTTGAGGTTGTTTTGAAAATTTTTCTTTTAAATAAATTTTAGAGTTGACTCCTTTAATACTAAGTAATCCTATTTGTTTTAGACTGAAGTTCTTGAAAGCTATGAATATGCTTGGGTAGCTGACAGAGTGCTTGTCCTTCATGATGACAATTTGCCTGTCTCCTTTTGTTTTAGTCTACTTACATGGTTTCAATAAAGGCAATTCATATTAGTTATGCTTAGACTTATCCTGAGATATTTAATGTTCCTATAATAGTACTTTGACAATTCAAATTCAAAGCTCCTCATTGCTAATATATAAAAGTGCAATTGGTTTCTGTAAGACAGCATTATATCTAACCTACACATTATATTCTCTTATGTCTAGGTTGACTTCAACAGTAAGGGAGTTTCTACACTGAAAACCTCTAGAAACACTGTTGTTGTATCTTTACCTTTGCAACATGGTTTATTTATCATTCCTTTGCTTGACTACACTGGGTTGAATCTCTACCACGATCATGAACAAAAGCAGGACATGTAGGTATTTCTGTCTTGTTCTGATTTCAAGAAAGCTTTAAAATTCTCAACAAATATCCCTTTATCTTAGGTGCTTTGTTAGCCAATAATCATGCTCTTTCTGTGAATAGTTAGCTATAAAATTTCATTATACATCATAACGACATTTAGTCAAATGTTTCTGCGTCATTTTTGATAATCATATTGTTTTTCTTTCCTTAATCTGTTAACAACCCAGTAATCTATAAAAGCACTTTATAATTTTGAATTAAATGTTTCTTTCTGAAACAGGTCACATCAATCATCACACGACTTTTAGACTGTGTCGCATCCCATTTGTTGATAGTCTGCCTGGGATCTTTGTTTCTACCTTTGCAGTTTCCCCTGTATCTGACCCAGGTCCTTGTCTGGTAGCACCATCAAGGACATGGATCCTATCCATGACGTTAACATGATGCTCAGTTCCCTGAAGCCCCGTGTCTAGGGAAAGTTGGGAGCAATAAAACCATATGGCCCTGGCCCGTGCTCTGCGTGATGATTTGAACCTACTAATCTAATTTCCTTAATATTTATAGAGCCATCCAGGTGCCTGATTTCTTCTTGGCTGTTCTGATAGTTGATATTTTTCTAGGGAGTTACCTCATGCTATTTCATTTACTGGCAGGGTTGGCCCCTGGTCTGCCACATGCACCTCCCCTGCGTTGGGAGGGACCTGCACTCTTCCTTTCCAGCGCTCTTACTTGTTCATTTTGTCCAGTTCTGCTGATCTTGTGAATACTGGTGATGTTTGCAAAGAAATTGTTATCTGTATTGATTTGTTGTACTGTGGTTAAATTTTTTAAAATTTCCATTCTTAGGTCATTGTAAATGTGCAGAGCTCACCCCCATGAAACTTTAAATTGCAAAAACAGTTTTTAGTTATTAATGCAAACTTTTCTTCTAATTCCCTCGGGTTTTTTTGTTTGTTTGTTTGTTTGTTTGTTGTGGGGGTTGGTTCTTTCGATTATTTTAGACATTAATTTTGGAAGTTTCACATTTTTGTCCTTATCTTATTGATTTAAATATTTACAACCATACATTTCATCTTCACTTTTGAATTTTCACACCCAATATTTAAAAAAAAATTTTGTGGTATCTATTCTCCAAATTCTATTATATTTAATTTCCTAGCCCATGACTAGTTCTGATGACTAGGGTTTTAAAAACAAAAGCATTTCTTTTTTACCTCTATGAATTGTTTGGTTGTTGAATGCGTGAATGAATGATTTCTAACACTATCTCATTTTTACTAAAGGCCGTGCACCATGTGGAGAAATTCTTATCATCTGTGGACATTTGCAATGTTCTTCCTTGTTATTTCTAAAACTGCTGTAAAATACAGTTTCTTGACTTGCCAGGCATAGTGCTTCACCACTATGATTCCAGAATTTCAGAGGTTCAGAAATGAGTTTCAGTATGAATTGTAAGTCTGTCTGAATGAGACCCTGCCTCAAAACCCTACAACAATAACAACAAAACAAACAAACAAAAAACCCTGCTCTCAAAAAAAACTTTATGCACGTATCAATATGGCAGTTAATTCAGTGAACTTGTTAGAGAACTCAGCCTAGGAAAGCATCATTAGATCTCCTCCTCATCCCCTGAATCAGCCATTTTACTCATGTCTGCATTATCTGTTTATAGAGACCATTGTCGTCTACAAAGACTGACGGAGGCCACACCGTGCTACTGACCATGTCCATTTACACTGTACCCTGGGCACAGGCTACATGAAAGCCAACTGAAAATATTGCCAAGAAGCAGAGGGACATTCTGTCATCGTTTGTTCTATTCCATGGTTTTCTTTTGCCATCTCCCAGTGTCTAGCTGAAAGTCCCTCATTTCAATCCCATAATTGTGCCCCAGCAGAGCTCACACAAACACAAAGGTAGAGCAAAATGGATTTCTGCTAAGCCAGTGGGGGTCCAGGAATCACTGAGTGAGGGACGCGATACCTGGTACAACCCAGCCTTCTGCTCTCCTTTGGGAGGACACTGAAGATGTTCATTGCTGTTGCTGTTTCTGCTGATGGTGATGCTGGCGATTCAGTGGGAACAGTGACAATCTTATACAGAGAACTGTACAGCTGAGCCTTAGGAAGATGGAAGGACTTGAGCAGTGTACGGAAGTGCACAGTTGTTGCTCAAGCTTCTCGGGCCTTCTTATTCTCTACTATGATTAGTCGACTCCTGTGTGTCTCTAATCTCACTGAGTTTACAAGAGAAAGCACATGGTTGGGTACACACCCCAAACTGAAGCCCCACCCATCCATCTTCAGTATTGATGCTAATGCATTAGTCACATGGAAAACAAGGCTTAAAGGCTGGGTTCCAGGCTTATCTCAAACTGAGGAAGTTGACAGAGTCCATGAAAGAATAAAGAACAATGTCATAACTGGATCAGGAACAAAGCCCTGGTATCTGTGGCTCTCCCCTTCTCGCCTAGGATATTCTGCACATACAAAACACCTTAAAGTGACTTAATAAGGCACCTGGCCAAAAAGGCCTCTTTTCAGGCCTCTTCTGCAGCCTTGCCACCCACTGACTTCCTGTTGCTCTGAGCAGAAATGGAGACCTCAGCCGACAGGTGAGAGTTCTGTGTACTGATGCAAGTCCCTCCACCTCCTTCTCGGAAGCATAGTCAGTCTCAGAAGCCCATAGCTTCCATGGGTGGCAATTCAATGGCTAAGCCCCTAAAAGGCCGAGTTTCACAAGATCTTACTAATGCCTTCTAAACATAGTGTGCTGCAGGCATCTCACTGCTGCACTTTGAATCACATTCTTCCCTAAGCAATCATCTCCGAGTCTCAGTTTTTCCATTAGCGAGATGATTAGAGTACAGAGTGATCTATTTATAAGAAGCCCCAGCTTAAGCGCTGTGGCTTTTCCTTGGCCGAGTTTTAAATGCATCTCTCTTTGTTAATTAATGTGCTTTATCCCAGAGTTGCAAGTCACAAGGATGTTCCCGAGTTGGACCGGGAGGAGGAGAACCACGCCCCAGGAGGAAGCTCCATCAGTCTTCAGGATTGATGAGAATGCAACAGCCACGTGAAAAGCAACGTTCCAGGCTTGTCTTAAACTGAGGAAGTTGACAGAGGCTATGACAGTAGAGAACAAGTCCATAACCAGACCCTGAATGTGCTCTGAGCTCTCTTGCTTTTAAGACCGGATTCTCACCTGGGATATTTTACATATGCAAAACACCTTAATGTGACTTCATAAGGCACCTGGCATAAAAGTTAATTAATGAAGATGAAAACATTAAAACTCAGGTTATTTAGTAATCAGGGCCTGGAGCCAGATCCCAATTAATCTACTGTTGTGGTAAAGGAAGGGATCAAACTGCCCAATAGGCTCCATCTGGCTGCTTCTGTAGGTCAGCAGAGTGCCTCATGGCCATAGCAAATTAGCCTTTCCTCCTTCTTTCCAATGCAGAGGATCTGGTTGTCCTGGGGCCCGGGGCCGCCCAGGGGTTCTGACACTCACTTGGAAGGGACCTGCAGGTAAGGAATCCAGCTGGAGACAAGCATGACTCACTGGTAGTGCAGGCTTCTTTGTCATTCATTTCACCAGAGGGCCCCTAAACCTCCAATCCCATTTGTACCCCACTGAGGAGATCTGATAACAGTCCTGGCAGACCTCGGTCTTTTCGAACCTCTGGCAGGGGCCTCACTGACCCATAACATGACTGTACACATGATTTCTTCTCATACTGTCTTTGTAAATTGACCATGGCTAACCTTGCAGTTCTAATCAGATCAATCAGAATAACATTTCTTTAGCTGCTGCTCCCTGGCAGCCTTCTGGGGCTGACGTGTGACTCAGAATCAGCCTTAGACACCAAGGTCCAATTTTTGAGTTTCCAGGGGTCTCAAGTTTCTTTGGCTTTTATCACAGTTGGTGAGCTTTGTAAGGCCCGTGTTTACAGCCATGCAAATTAGCCTCAGCTGGAGAGAACTCAGGTCGGGCCTAAATGAAATCACACACTGGGTCAAAGGTATTTTATCAAAAATTACAAATGTGGCCATAGTACTGGGGTTAAACCAGCTCCCTTAGGAAGTGAGTGGACAGCTTTGTCTGGTGTAACCTGAACTCTTGGCCTTTGGAACACAAAAGTGGCTGTAAGAGATGGTGGGGTGAGGAAGAGCCAAGCCAAGCCAGTGGTTACAGATGGCTACCAATGGCTAAGTTGCCAAGCACTCTTTGTATATGTGGGCAATTGTGGTGAAGGAATGTTGCACCTTTAGAGAAAGAAATGTGTTTGCAACTTGGTCTGCAATATACTCACTCAGTTTCAAAACCTCTGTGAGACAGGTCTTCACATGCAGGTAAGTTCTGATATTTTGTACCTGGAAAGTTGTTTAAACTTCCACTCCAGATGCTATGCTATGTACAAACACTAAATGATACAAAACAAACAAACAAAAAACCAAAGACAAACAAACAAGAAACATCAGACCATAATCAGCTACCTTCAAGGCCAACTAGCTGCTGATTCCAAATCTACATTACGATTTTCCAAAGACTGCCGGTACCTAAAAGAACTTTATTTTAAAATAATTCCATTAAAGCTACGGGTTATTAAAATCACAGTTGCTCTCTGAGGCTGTATGAGTATCCATGACTCATTTGACACAGCTTACGCTATAAGGCAGCTGAGTCTGCAGAATGCTCTAGGAGTACTGAGATGTTGGTCCGTCCGGGTGGGATTCCCTTGTCTAGTTGCCCAATCACACAGAAGTTAAATTAAGGCTGGTGGATGTTAGGTGTTCTCGTCCTCAGAGTCACCATGTGAGCCTCGGAACCCTTCAAACTGAAGCTCATCTATTGACAGACGAGACAGCCACCATACAGAAACTTCAAAGGCCTTGTCCTGGATCCCGTTCTCAGCTAGGGTCAGTCAGACCTATGAACCAGGCACACTGACAGCAAGCCAGTTCTACTCTTTCCAGACCATGACCGGAAATAGCATTAGGATTTTGCAGAGTGACCCTGAATTCAACACTGTAGTAACATTGGTTTTCATGTAACTAAGAACACCGCCCTGAGCTGTCTATCCTTGATCTGCCGCTTATGAGCTGAGTGATGCTGAGCAAATTACCCAACCTCTCTACACGCCAATGTCCTCGTTGACAAAATGGGAATAAGACGGTAACCGTCTTCTTCGGGTCTTGTGGCATTAACTAAGTTAATACATACCAAGCAACTAAACTATTAACACCTCTTAGCATTATTACTACAAGTGAAAGCACACATGGTCATTTTCACTTGGAAAATACTCCAAAATCCAAAGTAATTGAGACTTCAGATCACAATAAGCAGTAGGCTGGAGGAGGGGCCAGGGGGTCTGTGACGGTGAAGGGGCTATTGTGTGCCCTGCAAAGCTTTTCCAGTTTAGTGTGCAGCAGCCATATGACCTGGGCTTGTAAGTTGAGTACATAGATAGGACCTTCCGTTCTACTTTTCCCATCTTCAGAACACTTCTCCTTAGGTCTGGAAGCTGGAAGAGTCGGGGCCACCATCACACTCCAGCATGGCTACTGGGCCTCATCCCTTCTCCAGCTCTACCCATAGTCCCCATCTTAGACAGGGTCCTACACTTGGGGGAAACGAATGAGCTTCCAGGCTACTCTTAAAAAAAAAAAAAATCACTGGATTTAACTGGTTTAACTAAGTGTACCTCCAGATATCTAATCACACCTTGTACTTTTAAATTAGATGATACCCAAATGAATATTCAAGTAACTCTTTTCTGTCTTTATATAGATTTAAAAGTTATGGTAGAAGGAAGGAAAGGTTCTGGAATTAGTTCCAAAGGAGCCAAGTCCCATCCTTCATCCATTTTAGACTACAGTCATTCATTCCAAACTCCGCAACTCTGCCGAGAAACAGTTTTTGCTTTGCCGACACCCACAAGCTTTTCTAATATGCGCTTGGCTCTGAGAATTCAGGATAATGTGCTGTAAAATCTGGCCTCCTGGGCTTCCATTGCTATCTCTGGGATAGAAGAAATTTAGCTTTGTCTCTCATTGTAAGCTGCCCTCTTGTGGCCTTCAGGAGGTATTGACAGTTCTGGAGACTCTTGAGCAGGCCTGAGTTAACAACCTAGATTAAATAATTCTTTTAACAGCCAACTGGAGAAACAACGCTTAACTTCCAGGACAGTACCTAGAGTTGTTATTCCGAAAGAAACACTGATGTCCATAGATGATAAGCTTTAGCTACTTTTAAAAAAAACGGGCCGATCAAGGAGATGTGCAAGCCAACTTTGGGGATCATCTCAAGTCTAAATAAAACTGGAAAGGTAGAAGTGCTGTGCTGGTGCCTGTCCGGGAGAGGCTCTCACTTCCTGTGGGTAAATCTAGCTGGTCTGGGTCTGATAACTGTAGAACAGGAAAGCCTTGCTTATTCCAGGTCCTACTCCTGGGATCTGGGTGAAAAATACTGATATTCTCAGAGCACAGATTAGTACAATCAACACACGGGCCCTCTGTACAGGATAACTCAGCCCCACATGCTTTTATCAAACACAAGAGAAATGTAAAAAAGGTGGAAAAACTTATCCTCACCCCAGGGGAAGAATAATACACATACCTCCCCAAGGCAGCCCAGAGAAACCATCATTGTTACAAAAGCTGGAGTAATATAAACTTGGAAGGGCAGCAGGTTATAAAAACTCTATAAATTTATGTCCGGCTTCCAAGCAATGTTCTCTTTCCACCCTTCTCCCCTCCTCTCTACAATGAGACACGAAGTCTGGGACTTGAGCATTTAAGCCACAATCCCCGCCAAAGTGACCAAATTACAATCAATGCTGAAGGATTTTGGCACCAGAAAGTTTCAACAGAATATCATCTGCAGAGCCATCACAGTCCATCTCCCCCAAAGGGCTCAGAGAAAGTAGCCAGTATCTCATTAATTCTTAAGAAATCTCTCCTGAGGAGACAGAGGGAGGAGAATGCTTTTTATACATCTCAGGGAAGAGGAAACAAACAAACGATTCACAATTCAAAGTCAGATCACAGGATCTCAAGGGCAGAAGGATATTGGCGGGTCTCGCAGATTTTCTGTCAAGCAAGTTTAGAACATAACTGGGAAGCTCATCGACGTAGTGACCTCCTGGACAGATGCCAAGAGGAAAGAGCCTCTGACAGCAGAGACAGACACTTGGATCCCCGTCAAGGCCCTGACCTTCTTGCTTGGGAACAAATTTAACTCAGGGACAGTGTAAACACGAGCACACTAGCAGTGTAAACACTTATCTTACAGTGCAAGAAAGAGAACGCAAGCCAACCCAAGATGAAGTACTAGATGTTGGAATGTGTCATTATAGGAAGTTGTGGAATGCTTCCATAAATACTGGAAAATGACAACAGTCAGGAGATGTTCTAGATTCTTTTCTAAGTTTTTTTTTTTTAAAGACACAGTCTCATGTAGCCTAGCTCACCCTAGAACTTCTATCTTTATATATATATATTGATGTGGGACGGTCATTTGCTATGAAAAGAGGAATAAGAAAGACTGTACCAAGAGGTGGTGTTATGAATCCTTGTGCTCGAAGCTCCTCTTCTCAGTGTTGTGCTTGCAGTGGCTGATGGTCTTGGTGTAACCTTGGAGGATGGCAGCCCTGAGGCTGCAAATGTTGCCATGCCTACGATTTTAGTCATAAATAATATGTCAAGTGCAATGGGCTGAGTCAAAGGAAATAACACAATTGAAACCTATGTGTTTCTTTGCCATAATTGTACATAAGGCACACAATTTTTCTTCAGGAGGTTGAATCCTTTGTGGTTTTTTTTTCAGTTGGAATACTAAAGAACACTTTGTATAATCTCACAATGAAAGAAACAGTTTAGACTTCATCACATGGAGCTGTGTCTTGACTCCTGTAGCAATGGCTGTTCCTCCTCATCCACTTTAACTCAGTCCTCTCAGGGAAGACGCTGGCTATCCACAGTGTAGTGAATTTAGACAGGAGCCGCAGACATAGGCGGAAGCTCTTATGTGGATTCTCCAGTGCTCGTTGTCATTCACACCTTCCCAGTTAGAGATGTGCAAAGCGGCACAAGTCATTCCAGTCTTGGTTCTGTGTCCTAATGAGAGAGAGAGGACTACACTACAGTGGGCATCCTTCGGATTCTTACACTACTTACTGCAGTTCGTGGTAATCGATGTCTGTCTTAGTGCAAGGCAGGCTCAATACTGGGAAATGAAAACACAGATATGAAGACTGTCATCAGACACTCTCAGCTGAGTTCAGCAGACTCAACAACCAAGCCTACTCTTTCTGATACACACAAGGACCACACCAGTTCTATGAGAGAGAGACAGAGAGAGAGAGAGAGAGAGATTCAGACATTTCCTCCTGATGCTGGCTGAGCATCTGAGCATCTCCTCCCAAGATTCAGAAAGTCAATGCTTCAATATCCATCAAACACGCTCCTCTCTCCAGATCAGGTATTATAAAAAGACCTGTTTGGCAAGTGTTCTTGTGGTCTTCTCATATGGAGACGATCTCATGATCACACTGAAAGCATTATTTGTCCCTCAAAGTTGAATGTCCTCTAAAAAGCCACTTTCATCTTCTCTTCAGGAGAAAAGAAAACAAACATCTGATTCTAGAGGAAATCACAGGACCCATCTTGCCACAGGCATGGAAGCTGTGCAGGCTCAAAGAGCAGGGGTGCAGTCTTTTGGCATTGATTTAGCTTTTTTTCTTTTTTTAAACTTTCTTTACCACTTAAGAAACACAAGTTGAGGTAGGCTACAAAGTTCAGTGAAATCATCCCTCCTGTTGAGCCTACTGAACCCAGAAGAATTTTCAGCTCCATTTGCATTGAACCCTCAAGCAGAACACACATACATGTAGATTCCATGTGAGGTGATGGAGCCTCGCCACGGAGAACACTTGAAGAGTTCAAAGGAAGCACATTTCTCCTTCAGACAGAGCAAGAAAACAAATAATCAAGGACTAATTGCCTTAATTAAAATCAACTGTTGAATAGGCACACACTTAGGAGATAAGAAACACAATGAATGACCAATGGTTAACATATTTGAAAACAAATACTCCTTACCAAAACAGAAATAATTCATTTTAGGAGGAAACAACATGTTACCAAAACATACAGAGAAAAACAAAATGAGCAATACAATTGAAGAATAGATGAAGAACACAGAAGAATGTAATATGATTAGGTTCTTACGGATGTGCGCGCGCGCGCGAACACACACACACATACACACACATCATCATCCGTAAGAACCTATTTTTTCTGGAATACATTCATGGTTTGTCAGTGACTATTGTCTGGTACTGCTCTTACAGAAGAACCCCAAAAGAGTCACTCTGAGGATTAGAAAGATGGAGTAGTGGGTAAGATCACTTGCTGCTCATCCAGAGAACTTGAGTTTGATCCCAAACACTCAGACAGCTCACAATGGTTCCAGGGGATGCAAGGCCCTCCTCCAGCCTCCACAGTCATGGATATTTACACACACAAATACATACACACGCACATAACTGAAAGTTAAAAAAAAAGAGTAAAGATTCACTACCATATCTAATTATTGAGATCACATTTCTCTCATGATAAAATACTTCTAGTGTACTTGAAGGATGAAAATTGTTGATCATGGTTTTGAGCAGGTCCGTCCGTGAGAAAGCTTAGTTTGGAACACAAAACTACAATCAGGAATTGTAGGTCACATCCCATTCCATAGATTACAGATGTGTTTGCATTGGCACAGGGAGTATGAACTGGCACATGAAACCCACCACATAACTTGAGGAGTAACCCTGATGGCAGCAACACCATCTGCTCTATACTGTACCTTTCTCAGATCCCCATAGATTTGACAGCACCCTAGTTAAGTATAGTTGGTATTGATCATCACCATGTATTATAGGGAAGAGGAAAAATGAGAAGGAACACAACCAGAGCCCATGGCAACTGGCCCAGGGCTCACTGTCCTTAGCACCACTCTACTGTTAACAAAACATGAATGCAAAGGAACTGTAGCAATGGCAGCGACCATAGCAATCCAGAGAACAGCCATCCCACAATGTGGACTGACTGCATACTGTAGACTATGTACAATATGAATTCATTTCATTATTTCAGAAGGGCATGGTGTGTGGTTGCTCTATTAGTCAGATTTCACACTCAGTAACAAGATAACAATTTATTTGCCAAGGCAAATAAGACAGAGGAAAGAGTTATTTTTACCCATTGCTCTGTATGCTCTATGTCTAAATCTGTTGTCTCTTTTGTGTCAGCCTTTTGTATCAGGGCAGGAGAGCATGACAGACCCAACTGCTCTCTGTAACTCATGAGTTGGTATTGAGAAGAGGCTAGAATCCCGCAATCCTCTGAGGGCACATGCTCCAGTGATCCAAGGACCTTCTACTGGATGCTATATCTTAAAGAGTCCAATAGCACCACCCTGGGCCCCGAAGGTTTCCTGAATGGGCCCTTGGGGGACTCATTAAGCCACAACAGATATTATTTCAAGCCACAGCTAAGGCATTAGGAGATAGCAAGGGCTGGTAGTGTTCCTTGGGTCCTATGTGACTGGTCCTCACATCTGCCTGATTGCTTGAGGATGGTAAAATTGTCCTACAAATGACTAATAGCTTTTGGCTTTTAAAATCCTCATGTGTTTACACAGAAGTCACCTTCCCAATGGGACCTGTCTTGAAAACTCCAATGAAAACTGCAGGCCCCACCCAAACCTTGCCTATGCTGATCTCACTCCTTGTTCTACTATAGGATTGCAGAGATTTGCTTGTATTAATGACTGTTAAACTCCACAGGCCAATGACCATTTTAGGGTTAGTTTCTTCCCATCTCACGTATTACTAATATTTACAAGGAGCTGTCCAATAGAACTTACTGTGTTACCATATTTAGTAGCTACTGAAGAAAAGTACCTAGTGTAGTTAAAAGACTGAACATTCCATTTTGCTTAATTGTTATCATTTAAATGACTACATGTTATCCCCTATCATATTCTAGCAAAGGCCTAGTATGATGCATTGTATCACAGGCTCTAATTGGGTCTATGAATGAATATATAAATGAGATATATTCACATGTATGTGCACATATTTATGCATGCATGAGTAAATGCTTATGCAACTTTGCACTTGTGCATTTGGAGGCCAGAAGCTGGGTGTCTTCAATTACAGATTCTCTCACTGAACCTTGAGTTCTCAACACTGTCTGGTCAGCAAGCTCCAAGGACTCTCCTATCTCTGTCTTTTCAATGCTGATATTACAGGCACTCAGTCAGCTACACCTGGCTTTGCTTCTCAGGTCCTTGTGCTTAGTGACAAAGCACTTTACCAACTTAGCAATCACAACAGGCCTATGAGACCTATTTTGGGGGGGGGGGGAACACAAACTACTTTCACTATTGGCAATTTGAACACATTTTTTCGATAGAATTAATGACTATAATTGTGCTGGCTAGTTTTTTTGTCAACTTGACACATGCTAGGATCATTGGAGAGAAAGGTACTTCAATTGAAAAAAAATTCCTCTATAAGACCCAGCTGCAGGCAAGTCTATAGGGCATTTTCTTAATTGGTTATCCATGTAGGAGGGTGCAGTCAATTGTGGGTGGGGCCACAGCAGGCCAGTGGTCCTCAGAAAGCAGGCTGAGCAAGCTACAAGCAACACTCCTCTGCATCAACTCCTGCCCTGTGCATTCCCATCCAGATTCCCTTTACTGATGGACTGTCCTGAGGAAGCATATACATAATAAATATGCTCCTTCCCAAGTCTTTGGTCATGGTGTTTCATCACATCAGTAGTAACCCTCACTAAAACAACAGTTCAGAACAACATTTAAAAATTCAGGAGAGAAAGCCAAAGTAGTAAGCCCAGATTTCTTAAACTAACTGGATCCTTTTGGCATTCAAGACTTGGATCACTTTCTGGGGAAGGCACCCACCAGCAGGATGTAGTGGATTGCAATGTGCATACGATTACAATGATGACTGCACAGTACCTTTTTGACTTTGTTCTTCTTCTCGTAGGCCTCTGACAGGGGTTTTTTCTTCTGTTGAGTTGTGTCCTTGGAGAATAAATATTCAAATTCACTTGTGTCCCTAATATGAGGTTCTTCTAAGGAGTCCCATAAAGTTGGTGTGGCGTCTTGGCTTGAAAAAGAAAGCATCAGGTTAACTCTAGAAAACAAAGCAGTAAAGATTATAATACAAGGAAATCTTTCTCTAATTCACTTAAAAAAAAAATCCAAAATCCTGGTAAAGCTGGGATAGAAGCTTTTCATGTTATACATTTTCGGGAGTCAAAACAGGATATTTTAACCCACATCTTCATATAAACATCCAAAAAATATAATGGTCATTAGATTAGTACAAGAGCTCTGAGAAGGCCCTTAGGACTAGAATTTTTGGAGGTGAGGTTTGGACCATGTAAAATGCTTCTCTCTTAACTGTAGCATCTCCAGCCGGGAAAAACAGCAATACAGTGAGAGATATGGGATAGGTAATTTCATACATGGACAAGGTTATTCCTTCTAATGGTGCTATATTTTACTTATTCTTAGTGTGTATATGTATATGCATGTGTACGTGAGGAATGGATATGCATGCCATGGCATGCATGTACAAGTCAGAGGACCATGTCAGTTCTGTCCTTCCTTCACCAGGACCCATGGAATTAGATTGACGTCTCTGGGCTTGACTGCACATATCCTACTCTGTAAAGCCCAAGGTAATTCTTCAAAAGATTGAAAATGAAACAGTAAAGATGTGACTCCCTTTAAGGATTTTATATGTAGTCTTCAGGATTAACTGACGTCATCTCATTCCAGGGGCTTCGAAACATGACTGGTCAACTGCTCATCTGATGTATCAATTGACAGCATCTCACCAGAGATAACATTACTACAGAAAGCCATACAATTTCACCTTGCATGGGCACCCCAGGGTGATTCCAACTGAAGCATCCATGGTGAGTTTGTATTTTAGTCTCTAGGTCATTCTGTCATGGACCAGAGAACAAGAAGTTGCCAGAAATCAAATGGGTCAGAGCCACCGCTAAGAGTCAGGTGTACAGACTTCTCTATATGGGCCCTAATTTGGAATGTGTTGTTTCTTTTCTTCAAATGGACAGAATTAAGTACTTTATCAAGTTACTATTAGTGTCACGGGAAAAAAAGTAAATTTCTTCTATATACATAAAGATATAGTCTACTTATAGATTATAGTCTACTTATAGATATAGTATGACAGATATAATAAACATATCTGTCATACTATTAAATGATTAGTTACCAAGTCATGATTTTCATACTAAAAGCAGTTGTGCTGGGATGAATAAATTGTTTTTGAGGGACCCCTGATGACAGATAGAGCCTGAGTGTGTGGTGCTAGCAAGAGGTGACTGCTGAGTTCTTACCACATCACAGAGGGCACAAGGCTGCCACATCCCCCCAGTCAGTCACTCCTCATGTCCTGTTCATGTCCTGTTCATTTGATTTGAAAGTGCAACACTAGGTTTACGATGCTTGCACAACTGGCTTAACCAGGGTAACTAAGGAAAGCTTGAGCATCTGACTGGTTTCCATTTTAAAAGGTGGGAAGTCACAGGAGGAAAGAAAAACAAATCAGTGATTTCCCCCAAATCTCATTTACCCTTCCTTGAACAGTGGATGAAGGTCCGCCCTCCCAGGGCTCAGCTTTATGATGCTGTGTCTATGGTGCTCCATGCTCACGAAGTCTCTTGGGGAATGGAATGAGGCATGCCAGTGAGAAGCAGGTGTGAGGCAGTCACGTGTGCTGCCAGGACACGCTAGGCTAGGGCTCACAGGTGGGATCCATCACTGCAGGGTGACTGCGCAATGACTTCAGAGCACTAATAAAGAAACACGACTCAAATGTTCTGGGAAATCATCTCTTGGGAAATATCCCAATCTCAAGTGAGAAATGGGATGCTAGCACTTCAGTGTTAGTGTTGGGAACTATTTTAGGATCACCTCGCCTATTAAACACACACACACACACACACACAACCAAATATTCATTTGGGAAATTCTACAGCACTTTTATCAGCATTACATCAATATATCTAGAAATTTCCACATGTCAACTCTTGACCCTTATTTTTTGGCAAGAAGACTAGGGACAGTATGAAGTATGGCAGCAGCTTGGTTCGTCACATGCTAAGACTGGTGGTATTTCCCCTGCTCTTAGAGTGGTTTCCATGGTTTTATTTCCTTTTATTTTTTTAAATTGTGAACTATAACGTTATTTTGTTTCATTATCTTCCATTCTCTAAGTAGAATTTTACATAAGCCTGAAAATCCTGAATTAGGGAATAACCTTAGAAATGGAGTTTTTAAATTACCGTCGTTATTATTATACATTTTTTTTTACAAACAAATAGATTTCAAAACTAGAACTTGGCCAAGAATTGAGTCAATATCTTTGTCATTGTCCTTTTGAGAGATTCAGAAATGAAGCAAGAAATCTAACTGTAACTTTCTTGTATGGAAGTTTCCAAGTCATCACGACTTTCTGCCTTACAGATCCAGTTTCATAACATATACAAATGAAAGTACTCTCCACATCAGCTGGCCGCACTCGGGCATTTTCTCTGAAGGCCAATAAAGAATAAAGATGTAAAAGAAGTCTTATGAGCCATTCTTCAAAAGTGTGGTGGGTATATTTTAAGACTCTCTTATAATCTAAACAATAAATAACTAAGCCAAGTCTCAGTAATTTCAAGAATAATGAAAAGCATAGATAACTTAAATATACAGACTCACCACAAAGCCTCTAAGAGCTGAATGAATCCTTTGAATATGTCTATAGGGACATTCCCAAGGAGAATTAACCAAGGGTAGGAAGATCAGCTCTGAATATCAGGATCCTCCCATAGGCTAATAGCCCAGATGTTATATTTTGTTTTTCTCCTTCCTGGCCAGGAGATGAGCTACACCACTGTGCCACACCCAAACTGCCATGAAAGACTAAAATCTCTGACACCATAGGCCAAAATAAATTCTTCCACATTTTCCTAAGGTACTCACCGTAGTAAGTGAAAAAAAAAATATGACTAACACAAGACCACAAGGCTGGTTACCAAAAATTAAGAAAGGATATCATAAAAGATACTGTAGGAATCCTCAGTGAACTGTGGGTAATAAAGCATCACTTGGGAAGAATCCTGTGAATTTGTAACTGTTAGTGGGTCAAGGGAGAGCTTACCTCTTATCATTTATTTGTATTCTAGTCCAATACAAAGGTTTCATAGGACAGCTGGGCTCAATGGCTGGTTTACGAGGACATTGGTAGGAAGAAGAGCTGAGTCCACAGGATAGTCCAGGAGGAGGTGGGGGTGTAAGTCCTGGCGGGGGAGGAGGAGGGGGAGGAGGAGGAGGGCCTCCACTGTTAGGAAGAGCTGGGATGTTAGGAAGTGGTGGTGGAGGAGGAGGTGGGGGTGGTCCAGCACTTGGAGGCAGGGGAGGCGGAGGAGGAGGTGGAGGAGGTGGCAGTGGTGACCCAGCACTCACAGGTGATATGGGTGGTGCTGGTGGCAAAGGTCCAAGTCCAGGTGGGAGAGGCGGAGGTGGAGGAATGGGAGGCGGAGGGAGTGGTGGTGGTGTGGGAGGAGTTGGAGGGGATATCTTCTGCTGACTAGATGAGGAGATGCTTTCTCTTGTCTGGACTGGGGCATAGATGTCTTTGCTGTCTTTTGAGGGAGAGAGCTGGGTTAAGGAGATATTCAGCTTCTTGGGTACTATCTGGCTGCTTCTGGTTGTTTTGCTTTCAGCATCACAGGGCTTGAGGAAGGTCTCTCTGTCTGTCTGGATGCACACGTTTCTGAAGGCCTTTGGAGAGCAGTCATCATCCGTGGAAACACATACATCTCTCATCTCCTCACATCCTCCCCGACGCTTTTCTAACTGTTGCTTGAAATTTTCAATCGTTTCTTCAAGTCTTGCTGTTACTAATGCATGCTCACCCCGGATGTGAAATGTCTTGAGTTCAAACTGTGCCTGTAGGGGAAAAAGTCATTGGGAAAGTAAGACTTTAATGATAACAAACCCTGAGTAGACATTTAATAGTACCATGAATGTGTAAATGTACCACTAAAGAATGGAGATGTTTGTTCAAGAATCCAAAAGGGTATAAACTTTCATTTCAGAATTTTCCAGAGAACAAACATTTAGGGGTAATTTCATCTCATCTGAAATCATGGGAGATTCCTGCTATTGGGTTAATATTTAGAACAAATCCACTTAAGAACTCCCACTCCGTTTTAATATCAAATGCAGAAGAAATTAATTTAATGGAAGTTTGGATAGGCTTGACTATATCTTTTACAGCTTTTGGTGTGGATTGAGAAAACAGGGGCAGGGAGGCAGTTGAGAACTCGCTGGTATGGAGCTGCTGTACTTTGTGCTCCTTAGAGAGTGTCTCCAGCATCGTTCCATAGCACTGCTAGAGAAACAGGAGGCATTGGGAGAGCAAGGGTACTTTTTATTGTGTCTGTTTTTTAAGTTTCCAGATGAGAGCTGACCAAGGTCACTGTTTGTGTCTGTTTCTTACTGCTGGCCTTCACCCAGATGATTAGCTCCACCAGATGACATCAGTGGAATACTGACTACATTTCTGTACCCCAGTAGTGAGCACGGTATTGGAAAGATAGATAGATAAAATCACATGCACGCTCCCTGTCTCAAGAGCCTTGCTTAATGGCTAATCAAGTGTTACTCTGGTATAACGTCAGCCAACAAATATCTAGAATAGAAGCAACATACAAGGACATACATAACCCTTTAGCATGAAATGTTAAAGAAATGTGTTTAACAATCTAGTCAGCAAAGTTAAATTTAAAAGGGGAGCTTTTCTGTTTCCACTGGGATACATTTTTAACTGTCTATTTTTTTTTATCTTGGTTCAAATTTTCCCAATATTGATTCTGACAAACTAATTCTCACACACTAGGAGAATATAGAGACTAAGATTTGTAATTGATAATTGTCCCGTTCTTAGACATGGTATCTCCAGAGAATCTCTGAAGGAAGTGGAGAGAGTATTGCACTAAACTGTGCAGCACAGAGAGTGGATTCACATTATTTGTTCCAGGTCTAAACTTCACTGCTGTCTAAGTCTGTGACCTTGGCCCAGCCTGTTTCTTCAGTTGTAAGAGAGGATAACATGGAGCCATTTCTAGGTTTGCTTCTGTTTTGGCTTGCATTGCATTGGTTTTTAATGATAAAATGAGATGCTTCACATAAATCGGGGAACTTGTGTGGGTGTCAATAATAACAGTAAAATAAGAGGCTTCTAAATTCTTAATTATTTTTGAAACTTTCAAATAGCACATTGGTTCAATGAAAGTGTAAAACCAGGAAAAGCTGAAGCCATCAATATAAGCACGACACTACAAATGAATTCTACTACCAAGTGCCTGCAAGCAACTTCAAGCTTCATTCAATGGCGTGGTTAGCATTCTCTTTGCTTCAATATCATTCCAGATCCCTCATTTCTCTCCCCACCTCTCCTACATCCTACTGTGATTTTTTTTTTTTTTTACTCTGAGTCACTCACCAACATTTTAGTTTGATGTTTGTGGCTACCTTAACTTTGTCACCAGAGAATAACTTCATACTGGTGTTCCCTGCTAAGCTCATTTTCAAGACAAGTTCTTGTGTTGCTTTGCATTGACAAGTATTGCTGAGTCAAGCAAGAGTTCAACCTCCTGCAGACATATGAAATAACGACAAAGATGTTTTCTGAAGAAATTCCCCTTTGTAAGATAATGAAGCAGCATCTACAAGTAAAGGCGGGTCCCACCTCCCAGTCAAATCTGGCGATACTCATTCTTAAATATTGCCTTGGACGCCGAGTTTAATGTATAAGCTTAACGAGACAGGAGGGAGACAAATTGGGCAGGTTAAGGTCCGTATATCCACTTCCCAAAGCAGCCATGAAACGTAAATAAATCCCCATTTGGTTTGTTTGTTTTGAAACAGGGTTTCTTTGTAGCACTGATGGTACTGAACTCAGACATTCACCTGCCTCTGCCTCCCGAATGCTGGGATTAAAGATGTGCACCGCCATTACCCTTTACCCAGTAGAACGCCCATTTGTACAATAAGGTATTAAGAACATTTAGAACCAAGTACTGTGTAAGTCCAATACCATTGCTGTTGCCTTTTGTGATTCCAGACACAGCAGAGGCCAATAACCACACCCACGTGTTTGAAGTCACTATGTATGATTCCTAAGGCAATGTCCTATCTATCCTGCCCCGTGTTTCAAAAGCACCCTTACATTCCTCTAGCTGTCAGGGTTTTCCTCACCAACTTTTTTTCCTTCACGGCAGAGCTTTTAGGGGGTGAAAACTCAAGGGGGGAGGACATTAAAAAGTCATCCAGGGTTTGCTTTGTCTGCTTTCTCATCCATTTACTTGTGCCAAATTACAGTTGGCTTCTGTCTACTATTCTGTGAGGACTCAACAGGATTTAGCCAGCATTTTTCAGTGGATTTCCCCTGTCCTATTTGTATTGATGGAAGCTGGTGTCTTGCAATTGAACTTCCCCGGAATCGTAATTCCACCCCACACTCCTCCCATGCAACTATTTTTCCTCCCTACCTCCCTGTTCTGTCCAGGCAGCCCCAGAATCCTTTCTCCTTCGTTCCTCAGATCCATCAGGCATCTTTTTCCTATTCTTTTTCTCACATTATACTCTCTGTTTAATGTTTTCTGTATCATATGACAAGTAAGATCCATTCGATGATCTACTGGCAACTTCTAAATTACTACCTTGAGACTCTGATCCAACTACCTGTTAGATTACTATAGCTGCACATTTAACCAGCCACCAGAGACTCCACAAGAAACAGGTTTGTTCCTCCCTCTGAAATTCCTCTCATGTCATCTGGAATTGCCTGCGCACCATGTGGGATCCTCGTTTCTCTCAGTTTCTGATTTAGTGCTTTGTTTTTATCTGTGCCACCTACGCCTTTCTATCACCCACCCACCCCCATTTTTTTTTAAAATCAGGACAATGTTAAAAAAATCTACCTGGTTTTATTTGCTTGTTTTCTGTTTTGTTTTAGACAACATAAATTTAGCTAGCTCTGATTTCTGGAAGATTTTTCTCATAAACAAATCTGTGTGTTTTATTCCTTAAGACCCCTCCAACACTTAGCTATTACTTGCAAACCTATATGGAAAACTTAGCCCAGATGACTCCTCTGATAGCTTTTCTGCCTCCTTTAAGCACTTTGGTTTCTGGCCTCTTGCTGAGATGTGCCCTGGAATCCAGTCTTATATAGCTCCTTGCATCTCCCAGGCCCATGCTCTTTCATAAAAATACTGTCTTCTCTGGACAGTTCCTTTTTTTTCCAGCAAACACCCAAGGAAAGATTACCATGAGCAGATAAGCCACTGTAGACTCCACAAATAGATCTACAAAACTGTATTCACCGGCATGAGGGATGCCTAAAGAAGAAGGCAAACAATGAACTCCCAGGCACTCCACACCAATATGCTGAGATGATGATGACGAGTCCTATTGATCACTAAGATGTAATTACCCACAAACATAGGCAGAACCATTGCCTATCACTATTCAATAATCTCTTTGGCTTGGTAGAAAGCTCCTCATTCAATCCATCCATTTCCTACTAGTTGTCTGGTATTTTCTCTTCTTTGTCTAGACTCACCTCTAGAGAGAGTGATAAGTGATTCTGTGAGTGGGGTTCAGAGCAGACCTTTGATTGATAATCGTGCATTTATTCTTACACAATCCTCCGGGATTCTGGATTTCTTTATGAGTCATCATGCCCAGGCCTGCAGAACCCCAAGCTACAAATAAAACTAAATGAATGAGACATAATACATCTATAATTTGGGCATTCTCCTTTACTTGAACAGGGGACCCACAAGAGTCTGTTAATCTATACCTATCCCCTCCAGAAGCACAGCCATCAACAAGGCAATCCCAATTAAATCATGCTGCTTTCTTTCTTCAACATTATTTCTATTACTCCAAGCAAAGGTTTTAAAACTCACATCCAGAGAGCTTTCTAGAAGATACTGATTAGGCCCATTGTTACAGACTTTACCTTGTACCAGAAGTATTAAGACTCCCTAAGAGGATCTGATGAGAGTCAGAGCTGAAACCAACAGCAATTGTTGTTCATCTTTATTCTGATCTAACACAGATATTATGACAACATGGTACTAGTGCTTTTTGATGGCCTTTCCTAATTCTGATATGTCTCAGTAAAAAAGGTATTTCTTCATTATCCATGTTGAAATTTTACACAAGTAATTTTACATAGGAGGCACTATATTCTTTACATTGTACTCATAACTCATGTAAAGTTGGCCTCTGACTATTTTTTCAGACATATACATGTACATTCCCCAAGCTGCACCTGAGTGTGCACACAATCACCTCCCACATCCCACTTGTTTACATACTACCTCATCAATGTCTTCAGCCTCTTATCTCCACTCACTGAAGGCCCTAGGAAAAAATTCACTTAAGCTCATCTGAGCTTTTCTTGGTTCTTCTAGACACAAATTTTCCATTGTCCACATTGCCAAAGAACTTTCTAGGTAAGAACTGTGTAATAGTCATTTATGCTTATCCTTTCTGCAAATCTACAGGCCCTAGGCAGTTGGGAACCATGCCTTGTGCATGTTTAAACTTTCAGAAAATTACATAGCATTTGGCTAGTTAAGTATCCACAAATGCTTGGTGAGCTGAATCCATTCACCTTTAAGTACTCACCTGAGCTTCTGTATTCCTATCCAATTAAGAATGAGGCTCTAATAAACAGTGGGTCCCATGTAGGTGTGCTGTGTATTCAATTTCATTGAATTCTAAAAAGTGTTTTATCTCTACCTTTATGTCTTGGAAAAGACCTCTACCATGTTCATATAGGAGCTTTTAAGGTATTGTGTAGGTGTGTGTACATCTGAGTTTGGGGTGATCATAGGTCTTGGTGCTGATTTCTGGGAAGTCAGAAGGGGACCAAAAGGAGGTATTGAGGGTGGGGACGGGGCTGCAACTGGGGTGAGCCTGAGGGATGGGGTCTTTTAGGGAGCAGGGAGAACAAAGAAGATCTTCAGGCAGGCTACCTGGCTTTCTGGCAGGTGTGTGGCCTGTAGTTGAGTAGGGGGTGTCCCTGATGCCAACTCTTAACAGATAAGATGACATTTCTGATCTGTTCCCTATCTACTTTTTTGGTCTAGAAAACTCAATTTCTAAAATTAACGCATTTCTCAAAGTTAATGTTGACTTCGTTGTTTTAATAATTCCAAATATATAATATAGATATGTGCCCTCTGTACAAAGGCTATTCCCACATCTGTGAGAACTGAATCACAGTTGTGATTCTAATCTGATTAGGAACTGGGCTCTACACCATGCCCCCAGTTTCCTCTGGGGCTGGTTCTCCCTTTCCCTACCAAATCCTCATTATTTTTTAATATCCTCCATAGTACTACCTTTCAGAGATATCATCGAAAGAACACACTGTACTGAAACTCAAGCAACAGAAAAAGACATTTGCTTGTCTGGTCTCCACCAACAGCATGTCTGTCAAAGAGAAGGTGGAAAAATGTCTCCTGATGACAGACATCAGGTTAGAGCCTGGGGGAAAAAAGATCCATTAACATTTTGCTGTTGTTACAAGAATTGTCTTCTATTGGTGCTGCCAGCTCAGTAAAAAGTCAGGTTACCTGCTATGTGATTGAAGCAAGTTAGTCTTTTCCAGGGATCCATCCAAATTCTCCATTCTTGTGTTGGGGGAAAGCTAGATAGTTCTAGGGAACTATGCAGAAGGACAAAAAAGCTTCGCTACTTCAGAGAAACACAGTGTAAACTGAGAGGAGCAGAGGCAAAGGAAGCCAAGGAAAGTGGAACAGGAAGGGCATGGAAGGCTGGAAAAGGCTACGTTTCACTTCTCAAGGAGTGCTGTGATATGGTAAAAAGATGGTGCTCCTTTGGTACTGGATATGGTCGACTGGGTTTTTCTGTTGTGTTTCATTTTGATAGCTACACAAACACCACAACTGCCCTTTATTTAACTGGCCTACCTTTGCTGCAGTAAAATCAAAAGTCTATATTAATGAAAAGAACGGCATTGGGTTTATGAAAAGGCATAAATTGCCAATAGCTGGTTTTAATTAACTATTATCAGTAATTTTTTTTTCTTATCAGAAATAAAAGCACATCAAGTTACAACCAAAAGGGCATCTCAGGGACACTCTGAAATATCAGGCACATCTGATACATCACCATAATGAGAACTTACTAAGAATGAGAGAGGCAGGATGGGAGCAATGGGGGAGGGGCAAAGAACATTCAAAGCTATGAAAAGTTCACTTAGGCTGATGTGGGAGCAGATCCCAATCCATGAGATGCTGGAGAGAGAATACATTGTCTGTCTGTGAAAGCAGCGCTGATGCTCAACATGCGCAAGGAAAGAAACCAACCGAGGAAGTTGAGCACACTGCCAAGTGTCCTCATTTACTTATGCTAACTCTTGTACTCCAGGGAGGCAAGCATTGTGGGTGGTGTTCCAACCTGTATGAGAGCACACAGCTGGGAAATGGTCATAAAAGAATATGAATCCTTTTAGGTGGCAAGACTCATCTTCCTTCCACAATACCATTTTGAATGGTTATCAAATGACTAGCAAAATAGTAACTTACCCAAAGTAACTAAATTAGTGGTGAATAATAATATAGACCACTTAATGTGTGTAATTTTGACAACAATCAGAACACTGTCTTTAATTTATTTTTTTCCCAAATAAGGAAAAAGAAGTACAGACATATCAAGTTAATGGCTACTAAGAGACAAACATGAGTCTAACATACACGTTATCATCCAATTTCAGTGATTAATATTTTTCTTACTTAAATAGTTCTTAGGAAGTCAAATTACCAAAACAAATATAAAGATATTTTCTTATCAGAGACCCTTGGTTGTAATCACTTTCTCTCTGTTCTTCTGAAAAGTATCTAGAGTTATTCAACAACCAACAGACTGAAACTTGAATGGTTTCAATATAAATGGAAGAAAAAGAATTGGCCAAAAAGATCAACAGAGCTAGATCCTATTTCTGCATACTTCAGTCATGAGTTCCTTGTCCTTTGCCAAGTTTTAAATTTTCCTTAAGCTTCATTTTATTGTCTAAAATTAGATATTTAAAATTTAATCCATGATGTTTCTTCTAGCTGTACATTAATAATTTCCACACACACACTAGACTTCTTATCTTTCTTTCAAATATCCTTGAATGCAGACAGCCTTAGTTCTGAAAACTTCATTACAGCTTAGAGCGCAATATTATGCAGTCTATATAAAGAGCCCTAGCCTTCACTAACAAATGTTTTCATGCGGTCAGACAGACTCACTAATATGTAAAACACAGCAGTAGTCAAATATACAATGCATGTTAGTTTAGACCTAGTTTTGAAAGGTGATAGTTCTAAACATTCAGTCACAAACTTTCAAAATAAGCAACTATAAATAGGAATAGTCACAGAAGTAGTGGGGAAGTTAAACAGAATGAAAATAATGTTGGAGTTTGTACTGGGGCACAAAACAACCGTGTCTTCAACACATATTTTGTGAAATAAATAAAGGGAAAATAATTACTCAAGGGACATTTTGGTAACATTTTATGTCTAACTTTTAAGTCACAAAATAGAGTATCGGTCATAGGATGAATGCACAATAGAATATCCATGAAAATTATTTTGAGACTTCATTTTTCCAAAACGTAACTCTAACTTGAGCAAGCACAAGACTGAGTCTTTTTAGGCAATAATCCAGTACACTAATCTTTTCTGCAGCAAGAAAGGAGAACTGGGACTTTTTGCCATATTATCTCTCCAAACTCTACAACTAGTCCAAGGAGGTGTCACTCACTCTAGAGCTCATGCATGCTGAGGAACAGCTGTCTGGTCCTTAAAACTGACACACTATAGGAATCACTTTAATATTTTGGTCTTAGTGACTCACCCTCTTGTCTTCAAGGGGGAGCCATCCTGTAGCCAATGTCCCATCTGTATGACAATTACATTTGGAACTAGGATATGGTATCATTTGAAACTAAATTATGCCTGCTTTGCATACTCCAAGCTTTTGGGTTGAATATTCTTTTACTAATTTGTCTTTTTTGTTTTTTGTTTGGTTTTAGTTTGTTTTGTTTTTGGTTTTTGGTTTAGTTTTTTGTTGTTTTTTGATTTTTGTTTTTTGTTTTTTAGAACCAGGTAGGAAACTGAAAATGACTATTAGGCAAGTTACAAAGAATTGTCCAATGAGGGTTAGTAGATATCAAATATAACCAACTGCTAAGTTCTTCTGGGATGAAAATAAGATTGAAATTTATACATCAGATTCTAGGGTTAAGGGTCAAGTGAAATGGCTTATTGGGTAAGGCACTTGCTTTCCCACTTGACAATTGTGTTTGAGGCTTGGGACTCCATGGTGGAAGGAGGGAACTGACTCCAACATGTTGTCTCTAGTCACACATACCTCTTACCAAATAAATAACAAACAAATTAATATTTGTATGTATATAATTATACATATGTGTATATTTGATAGTAATATAGTAAGTAACATACAAAATATTAAATAATCCAAGAATCTTAATACATAATAACCATATATTACTACACATTATTATTCTACCTTATGTTATATAAATTATATGAAAACATATTACTATAAGTATGTATTAAGATATGTTAAGATTCTAGGACTACTATCTACAAATTAGTTTACGTCTTTACAAATGATATAGATCTCTGGTAACTGAATGTCACTCAAGTAAATAATTTGGATAAATTCTCCACTTCTGTCCAGCTCTTTGTAGTATTTCCTTATGACCCAAGGAGACCTTTGTTCTCTTGAACTCTTCATTGCATTAGAGATGGGGTTCTTTGCTACCTCTCGTAGTCAAATACTACAGAATGAGCATATCTTGTGTATGAGATCTTGAGAAAATAAGCCCTGTACTTTGGAGAAGCTCATTTTGAAGCTCAAAATAGCAGTATATTTACATCCTTTGTCACCTGAAGTACAGCTGAGCTGGCAAGGCTTTACAGGACTGCTACTATCAGGTGCTAGTCACTTGTAAGTTTTACTTGACAACTGTGGATAAAGAATCAACACGTTGTGATCAACAACGTGTTTATCTGTTCACCCCATGTCATCCATGCTGCTTTTGTTATGCCAGCAATGATCTGGTCTAGGTCCCAAACACTTACTGACTTACTCCAAACCCATTTTCATGAGTGATCCAGGAGGTACTTGGCCTTCTAGCTTCATTATTTGAGCAAATGGCTGTGTAGTCCTGTGTAGTCCAATGATATCTGACTAGGCCACAGCCACCTTCTCTTTGACACTTTAAGCCTTCCCAGGGATCAATCACTGGATAAATCTACCACTGAATGGGTTCTAAATTGTAGGGTCATTAACAGAGAAAATAAACAGGAAGACATTGCAACCTAGGTTCCTGGCCTAAAATGTTTCCCTGAATTTCCAAAAGCTATTTGTCCCAGCCAAAAGGTGTATTCACTGCATAAAGTCTAAGATGTCAGAGAGACTCCAAAGTTAAGTACACTCTCAACCTTTCAGTCATGAACCCAAAGAGAAGTGTTTTCTGACATACTCTGTGATGCAAGGTAAAATAAAGGGGGAAAATACAAATAAAGATCGGTCAAGGAACCTACTATTAGTTCATCAAAAAGTTACGGCATGATCTTAAATTTATTTGACATTGCTGACTCTATTCCCAGTGTGCTGCTGGGTTCATGTCAAGTTGACACAAGTTAGAGTCATTTGGGAAGAGGGAATCTCAACTGGAAGAAAAATGCCCCCACATTGCTTTTAGGCAAGTCTGTGGCACATTTTCTTTCTTTTCTTTTCTTCCTTTCCTTTTAATTTTTTTTGTTTTGTTTTGTTTTGTTTTTTTGGAGACAGGGTTTCTCTGTATAGTTCTGGCTGTCCTGGAACTCACTCTGTAGACCAGGCTGTCCTGGAACTAAGAAATCTGCCTGCCTCTGCCTCCCAAGTGCTGGGATTAAAGGTGTGCTCCACCACTGCCCGGCTCACATTTTCTTGATTCATGATTGATGTGGGAGGGCTGTGCTCACTATGGGTAGTGCCAGCCTTGGGCTGGTGGGCTGGGTGCTATGTGTAAGCAGGCTGAGCAAGCCATGGGTTACAAGCCAGTAAGAAGAACTTCTCCATGGCTTCTGTGTCAGCTCCTGCCTTGGCTTCCTTGGATGATGGATTATAAACTGTAAGATAAAATAAAACCTTTCTTTCTCAATTTGCTTTGATCATACTGTTTTATCAGAGCAATAGAAACCATAACTAAGACACAAGCTGTTTACAAATCAGATTTCCCCAGGGGCTTTAAGGAATGTTACTGGTTCCTTGAACAGGTTTCCTGTTACTATAAAAGGAACAACTCTGATTTAAAAACCTTTCCATTGTTGCTATAAGGACCAGAAACCAGAGGCCAGTTTCCTAAGCTCAGAAATCTAGCACAGAAGCAAACACAGCTGGCAAAAGAAAAAAAGGCAATGAAATGATGCCTAGTGATATTCTGCTATACTCATAGATTGGTGCCTAACCCAACTGCCACCAAAGAGGCTTCATCCAGCAACTGATGGAAACAGATGCAGAGATCACAGCCAAACTGTAGGTAGAGTTTGGGGAATCCTGCTGAAGAGGGGGAGGAAGAATTGTAGGAGCTAGAGGGGTCAAGGACAGGGCAAGAAAGCCCACAGAATCAACAACAGATCCTGGGCTCATAGGAGTTCCCTGAGACTGAACAGAAAATCAGGAGCCTGCATGGGTCTAACCTAGGCCCTCTGTGTCTATGTTATAGTTGTGAACCTTGGCATTTGTGGGACTCCTGACAGAGGGAGCTGTTTCTGATGTGTTTGCCTGCTTTTGAGTCCATTGTCCTCCTACTGGGTTACCTCATCAATAGGAGCGGAGGTGCCTAATCTTATTGCAACTTTATATGCCAAGTGTGGTTGGCATCCATGGGAGTTCTGTTCCTTTTCTAAAGGGGAAGAGAAGAGGAGTGGATGAGGAGGGAGAAGGTAGAGGGGGTAAAGGACGTGAGGGACAGATGGAGGAAGGGGACAGCGTGGTTGGGATGTAATATATAATAGAAGAAATTATTTTTCAAAAAGTTTCCAAAATTCTGAAAGGAAAATAAATCTAACATCATCTATCAGACGAACAAGTTACTTTTGTCAGTTGTTGTGTTGACATTTTCACACAAGTATAGATTCCATTCTGTTTACTCTGTCACCATTTCTGAATCTCTCCAACCCTTATCAGTCCTAGCTCCTCCCTACAAGTCCCTCTGCCATATTCTTGTGCTTCTATAAACCCAGTGAGTTTAAGCAGGGCCATCTGTGTGAGCCTTGGCTTAGAGCTCTCCTGTAGGGCTCCTCAGTGGTTACACCACTGGTGGCAGTGCTTTCTAACTTCCCAGAATTTATCAGTGGCCACTGATTCAGTAGGGGTGGGGAAAGGGCCCATAATTGGAGCAGCCAAAGCATGCTTGATTTTTTTTATTAGTGTTTTTCTTAATCCAGACTTAAGAATAAATCAGCATTAGTATAAAAGAGTACTTATGGTTTTTAAAATTGGCTTCTAAATGTGTTCATACATTTTCCTTAGTTACATAGAATATCTCCAATCAAAATAGACAGGATTGCTCCCTGGTGTAATTAAATCAGTTGTCTCATATATGTTAGTGATCCAAACTGAAGACTATAGTTCTATCAGTATCATTTGCTTCTCATTCTTGCAAAAGTTCTAATCTGTAAACCTAGGATGCTCTGGCTGCCTTGCTTCCCAATACAGTTTTCATGGAAAATGAAAGACATTTAGAACAAGCTTCCGGAAAAAGTAAAAATAAATAACTGTTGTGACTGAGAAACATCATGTGGCTTATATGATATCAGATATAACTAATAGTTTGCTGGGAATGAAAATTCACATTCATTCATAGGATAAGACTATGACCCAGAAGTCCCCTACATAAATGTTTATGTTTTATGCTTATATGGTAGTGTATGAGACACTAAAACACTATGACTGAATAAAATCCATTCTTTACTACACAACTAATGTTAAATTGAATATGTACATGACAAGGATGAATGTTTTGTTTTTGGCTTTTGTTTCTACATGCAACAAACAAGCCAGGATAACTTATACGCATGTGACACATTTTGCTGAGATTTTTCTGAAGCATTTTTTGTTTCTTTTTGCCTTGGAGATGTTTGAAGGAAGAAGGGAGGAAATAAAGGATGGAGTGAGGGAAGGAGGGAGAGAAGAGGGATGGAAGAAAGAAGAAAGAAGAAACCAAGACACCGAACACTGGGATTTGTAACTGCTCCCTTATCTAGACAAACTGCTAAAATGTTCACAGAAACACTGCTACAAAGGACAACCGCTTCCTGTTGTGGCATTTTACCCAAATTACCTAGCTTGGTAGATATTCTCCCTGTCATTCTCCTTTGGAACTTTAGCTTTCTATGGTGGTTTTAGAATCTTGATCCTCCTGCTATGTCTAAGATCATCCTGCCTCCTACACCCTTTTTTTCCTACCATCCAAATATGTGTCAACTTCTTGATGCCATTTTTTGCCTCTTGTTCTTTTATACACCCCTAGAGCAGATACTGCTGAATTAATGAAGAGTTTTCTAATATCCTCAGTCCTGAGAAGTCTCTAGTTACTTTGCCTAAGAACAATGGGCTCACTTAATAAAAGGAAAAAGGAGTGATGACTGAGTAGTGTCCAAGAAAGGACTGTTAGATGCAGGGCTGACTCACCCTTATGATCCTTCTTCAAGAAGTTCATACTGGTAAGGACACAGCTGATGGTGGCAATGATCTTTTCTCCAAATCTCATGAAATCCTAGCATTCAGAACGTCCAAAGTTCTAGGTCCATCTCATACAGACAGCATTGAGTTTGTTTTGTCTACTAGTTCTTCCAGTTAAATTATTATATAATACACCCAGGGCCCAGAAGAGAGTCAATAAACAAAGTGACCCAGAATCGGTCTAAATAAACATTCTTCAGTACATCAAATATTGCCGTAACTGTAAACAAATGCCACATTTCTGTTTAAGAATTTTCAGAGCACTGTTCTTCTAACACCATTAAAGAGTGAGAATGAAAGTATTTACTTTGATGAATATACTTCAGCTATTTTAAGTGCATGTGTGCTACTTGCACACACACACACACACACACACACACACTCGCACACTGATTGTTATAGTTCCCAATTCTCTTTCATTGTAACAGACAACAAAATGATGAAAATGGGTATATACATGCCTTGAATAACAAAAGAACCTTAACATATAACACCTACTATGGTTTGGACATGAAATCCATCCACTCAGCCCTGGTTCTTTTATTGAAATCTTGGTTCCTATGTGGCAGCATTAGGAAGGGCCTAGAAGCTTTTTAAGATGAGGTCTTGCTAGAGGCTGCAGGTATGTCCTCAGGGTCTCGATCTTGTCCTTTCCTGTGCCTCTCTGCTTCCTATCTACTGTGAGATGACTTACTTTGATCCACCACACCCTTGGATCTGCAACAATAAACCTTGCCTACCAGGAACTTTTAAAATTGTGAGCTCAAACAAATCTTCTCTCACTTTGAATTCTTTTTCTCAGTATTTTTCACCGTGGTGAACACAGCATGCAATACAATGTGGGTGATGGATTTTTTTTTCCTTTGTAGTGAAAAGAATATTTCTCAGTTTCTGTACTAAAGTAATTTTGTTTACCAAAGCATGGAAATCTAGAGGACTATATAAGATGGGGCAGAAATATTTCTTGAGTTGAATTGCTTCATATAGGGTCCTTGCATGTTTAGAACTCATAGGATACAATCTACAAAGTGCATCCATTTTGAGTAACAGCACAATTCTAAAACTCTACAGAAAGGGTTTCTTGATCACAGGGCATCAATTTCCATTGTTTCTAGAAATGGTTTCAGCAAAGTGTCACACCAATTTATTTGAGCTCAAAAAGAACTGATGTACTATTTAAAAACAGATCTGTTCTTTATATAAACATGAATTAAGAAAAAATGTAAATCCCCCATCTAGGTTTATTTTTAAGTAGGGGCTTTAATTATATATTTATAAACCTAGGGCGTCTGATGCCTTAAACAGTTAAGATAATAAGTTGGATTTGGCAGAGCACGTTTTCTGATTAGTAGATGGCTGATGATCCTTGAAACATTGAGATTCACATGAAATGCCATTCTACAAAGATGCTGTCAGAAGAATGTAGAAGGGATCTCATCTTGACTTGATTCTATTCTCCTGGAATAAAGACAAACCACATTCTCCTTCCTCCCTCCTCTCTTCATTAAACTTTATTAATTCTGATTGATACCCATCTCTGCAATTTGTACTTTTTCAAAGGATAATTGCTACAAGACCAGTTTTTACCCTAGTAAGTAGATGACATGAATTTAAATCAGTCTTATTTTCTAGCTGATCAAAACTGAACTATAATGTACAGAATGTTTTCATCATATATCTAATTCTGTCCAATGTTTAAATATCATTTCAAATTTATTGTGACAGAGGATTATGGATGGTTATTATTTTTCTTCGCCACAACCCATCTTAGACTTTATAGCTGCACATATGAACAGGGTACAGAGATGGGGGCAGTCTTACCTGAAAGTACAGCTGTAACTCCTTCCCATGTCATAAGAAGGTTAATAACTAGCTTGGTACAGAGGGTCAACCTTGTAACGTTCCATCAAAGCACATGGCAGATATGCTGTTCCACATGATAGCCATTTTGCTGTCTTATACAATGGGCGTGCCAGCTACAAGAGATAACTTCTCAGTCTTCACCCATGTACCCTTCAGGAGAAAATGAGCTGGCCAAGTCACTATGCCAGTTCTCTGCCTTAAACAATTACAAACCACTCTCATTCTAAATATTTAGATTACTAGGAATTCCAAGCTGGACCATCCCCTTTCCTGTAGTGTGCATCAGAGCTGGAGAAGGTTTTCTGGTTGTGTGCATTTGAACATGGTATTGACATAGCATATGAAACTGGTTAGGGTGGTTGAGGTGTTTGGAAGAAAAGAATTTTGATTTTTATAAAGACTGGCAAGAAGATCACTTTTTCTTCCAAACTTTGTTAAAACAACCTAATCTCAACTATATTTGTTACAAAACGAAACTATTTCGAGTCACTTATTTTTCAGGCTTTTAACTAATTATTCATAGGAAATAATAGTGTAGCATTAAGTTCAAACATGACCTATTTGTGATGAAAATACTAATAATCCAATTTTATAGACAGTGTTCATCAAGGAGGAAACATCTTTCCCTGCCTGGGTATAACTGGTTTTATGATCTCAAAATTGCTGTGCAATATCTTCTAGCAGTCTTCAGCAATGTTCTCTTGATGTTAGGGTAAGGTTTTTCTTAAAAATCTTTTGCAACCCAAATGCCTGGGTACAGGGATGGGGGAAAACTGGGGGAGGGGGAACATTCCAAGAGGTATTAATTACCTGATGGCCTGCCCAGCATGCTCTCTGTCTCTTCTCTAGGTAATGAGGTTGCTAATGAGCTACGTGTGAGTGATACTTTTGGAGTCTGAGTTAAAAAGAACAGTAAGTGTGAACACTTCGCCCTAGCTCACAAATCCATAGAAGTTCGTCTGAGACTCATAAAGCAATCCACACGTGATTAAGAATGAGAGTGAACGGGGTGGGGGGAACACATAATAAATTTTGACCTTAAGAACAATTATTTGCTTTTAAAAAAAAGTAATCAAAATAAATGGTTCAAAGATGTGGCCAGATTCTTCTTCGATTGATTTGTGAATTCCTAACTGATTATCTGTCTGAAAACACTTGTCTCTAAGCTCGTATGTTTAAATATCAGTCTATTCTTAGCATCACCCTCCAGTGCAGGCTATACGATGGCTTTTGTTCCACTTACAGTGAAACCAATGCTTCCTCCATCCTCCTCAGCCACACCTCCATGTGACAGCTGGGTGGAGCAATGGACTGGGCAAAGACTTAGCTTTCAGTCATGATGCGATGCTTCTGACATGTCATCTTGGGCTCTCCTATTGCTAACTGGTTGTAACTAGTCCACCACAACTCTCAAAGGGTGGTTGGTTGTTTTATCTATGGTAACCTTAATCCATTTGGAAGTGTGTCATCTCTATTAGATGTAGAGAAAAAAATAGACTTTAAGCTACACCCTACAACAGCTTTGAGTTTTTCATCTATAAAGAATTCTTGCTCTTACTCTCTTACTCCATTACTTTCTTGTCTCGTGTCCCCGTGCTCCTGCTCTCTCCCTATTACCTTCCTCCTCTCGCCACGTGTCCATGGCCTTCCTCTCTCTACTTCTCTACAATAAACACTAAAACAAACAAACAAAAAAGAATCCACAAATTGACACAGACAGCTAATATAAATGATCACTCACAATAACTGTCTAAATCCAGAACCTAAGATGACCTCAAGGTACAAACACTCTACCCGTAAAAAAATTACAAATTGTCAAAATGTCTCTAAAACAACAACAACAACAACAACCAAACGTTTCTGGGAAATAGTATTCCCACTACTGTTTCATATTTTCTCTGAATTTGAAAAGCACTGACTATTCTATTATAAGGGAACAAAAAAAAGAAAAAAACCTACTGTGGTTAACTTATTCACTAATGTATATCTTACTGTGATGAAAAGTACAAGTGTCTACTCTTTGTTCAAGACTTCGATCCCTCCTGTTGTAGGCACTGAAGATGGCAGGCAGAGGGAAGTAGACAAGAACATGTTGATAATGTTCAAGGGTCTGTTAGGTTCATAAGTACAGTAGGAAGAACCCATGATTCAGAGAAGGGAAGTATTTTATATATCCCAGTGAGCTCTCACTGGACTCTGTAAGTGCAGATGCAATGAAAGAGAAGGGGAGTTATAGGTAAATGGTGAAGTTATAAAATAAATAGGTAGGAAGCTGAAGTCTGAAGGTTCTAAGCACCAGCCTAAGTGGGAACTATGAGTCTTTGGAGACGGGTAAAGAACTAAGAAGGGCTTGGATGTGTGTAAGCTGGCGGAAGTGTTAACTACACTCACATGATAGAGTGAGGATGTCAGAAGGATGTGTACATCAGAGGACAAGGTAGCAAGCTACAAGTAGCATCATTTGGCCACCGGGAAGATGCTGAAACTGCGAGACCTTGGAAAAGACAATGCAGAAGAATAGCCGATGGCTTCCAGGAAAAGAACTGGCAACTCCACTGTCCTGGGTGTTTAAAGATGATGCAGGCCCAAGACACCAGAGCCTGCTCTACAACCCAGCTCAACAGAGATAGGTCCAAGATCACCGACAGCACTGGATAGTTACCTCATGGTGGTTTGCGAAGCTGTGTCAGACCAACTGGTAACAGGAGGAAACTGGTGTGGGGAGCTGCGGCGTGTAATCAGTGTCTGGCCTTAAATCCCAAGGCCAGCAGGGATTTAAGCTCAAGTGAAGAGTATGACTGAAGGAAGAAACCTAAGTGTAGAGGATGGCTGGATTCATTACCAAGAGCGTGGAAGACACATGCCTAGATTAGAACAACCCATGTGCAAAAAAGTGCCGGAGACAGCAAAGAAAGATGCCCAAGACCGTGTGCAAGAGCATCAGCTGAGTTAGTCTCTTTTCCTGGGTGAAGAGAGGGGGTGTGTACAAAGCAAAAAAAAAAAAAAAAAAAAAATTGAGGTGTGTATAAGCAACTAACTAAAGAGAAAAGCTGTTGATAGGTCTACAATCTCCCACACACACACCCCCATCCCACTCTATTCCTCTGATCTCGATTTCACCATCTTCCACATTCTCGAAAATATTTTCTGAGCAATTTACGCCCTTCTATCCAGCTCCCGGATCGATCTGCTCAGGCTGAAGACTGTGAGACTGGTAATGTACGGGCTGGTTTCATGCTCCGCCCTTCGAGCGTTCGCTCCTTCTTTCTGCAGCTCCTTATTTCTGCAGCATTAGCAACTTCACAAACCTCACCCCGTGCATTAAGGACGAGTGGCAGAGGTATCAAAAAGCATGCAGCTGTGGCTAGTGTCTGCCGGGCTGTGACTCGGTTTGCATCTTGTGACTCTCAAGTCTTGTGTTCTTTCTCCTCTGCAGAGCTGTTTCCTGGTGCTAGTCAAGGCACAGGGCAGTGGGCTATGTTTCTGTCTAAACATTCGTCCCTGCCTCGCTGTCAGAGGCCTAGCTTTAAATGGCTGAAGGGAGCTTGATAAATGGTGTGAAAATTTTACAGTCCTTCCGTCAGGTGCCATAATTTATTATCACATAATGCACAGTTAGAAGAACCGAAAGGAACCATCCCACCAGGGCAAACGGTGTGGAGGCAATGGCCCTCTGACACTCTGAGACCACGGGCGCTGTGTGGAGAAATGAGAAAACAGCCTCTTGATCTTGCAGAATGTTTTTGGACACCTAAAGGCTCTTTTATTACTGAGGCTGATTAAAATGAAAAGTTTAAACGACTAAAGTGTTCTTTTTGATGAGTTTTTGCCATGAACTATGGACCTTGTAGTCCAGGGGGACTTGAGCCCTTTGATCCTGGGCACTCACATAAATTCAGACCCATAAAACATCATTGCGTTTGGTTTTCCTGGTGTGGCTGATCTTGCCAGCTTGTAAGGCAATCTTGTTCTCTCCTCTCCCCAGTTTGGAATCCATCTACCATTGTTTTACCCTGAGAGGGAAAAAGCATTGGTTTTTGGCATCCCAACTATTAAGAGTGAGCCACTCCTCTGGAACATTAGGATTTCACAGAAAAATCAAGATACCATAATACTGTATTCATCCAGCTGGGATCCAGTGTTACGTTATGAGCTCAGGACATAATACCAAAAGGGAAGCCTTGTTCCGCATCATGCTGATCACAGGCTTCTCACTATAGTTAAAGGTGATGAGGTTTGTTGTGAGACTGGCTTTAAGAGCTTGACCAACACAAGTCTGAGGTGGGAAAAGCGCAGACGTAGGTGTCTAGCGGTGACAAATTTAAAAGCTTGTATTTGTGGGAGAAATAAGAAATTACCCAATCATATATTTGTTATGAAAAGATATTTAATAAATACAACTTAAGTATTTGATTTATCGTCTAATCGTCTTCCAGTATTTGTATCTGTGCCCACAGTTCCACATTCCTGTAACTGGAAAAATAAATTTTTACTATAAAGAATTTATGAAGTAGATTTGATGCAGTGCAGGAGAAGAAGTGGAGAAAGGATGGGGGGGGGGGGAGAGAGGGAGGAGGAGGAAGGAGAGGAGGAGGAGAAGCAAACGTGCCACCACAATTTACGAGCAAGCAGGACTACAAAGGCTTTTAGAAAGGCCTGCAATATAAGGACTAATACGATCAATGGTTAGGCATAATTATGTTTTAAGGGTTAAAACATTCATTTGGGCTGTCAGAAGAACGAGCGGTCCATGTAGCTTATTCACTAGGCCAGGGAATATTAATTTGCATTTAGTAAGCAGTTGTCAATGATTTTTATATTTCATAGATTTTCCTGAAAGCTGGAAAACATTCCCCACTGGAGTCACAAGATGTTTCAACAGTTCTATGAGGAGTGACATAGAAGACTCGCTTCAGTCTCCAGGTGACGTTTTGTGATAGTTTCAGATGCACTCTCTCAGAGAGCATCTCAGAGGATGGTCTATCCAGAGGAGAAGCCTCCCCGCCCCCACAACCGTGTCCTTGTCTTCTAAGGTGAATGGATTCAGTTATGTCGCGTAAAACTGACTGCTTTATGCATCAGGACTGGTCAAACGTTAGCAATTCAACCCGTGAGCTTCCTCTGTTGAATTGGAAAACTGTATGTTTTCTGAACACTTTGAATTTTGTTTCTTATATCTGTACAGCAGATAGGACATTCAGTTAAAAGCAAAACAAAGCAAAAACAAACAAACAACCTACATCCCGCACAGTTGTATGACATAGATAACACAGATATTCTAAGAAACTGCCCCTGTGAATGGACATGACTGTCTGGTGGCATATGTATAATGGGTTTACCTAGGGAAAGGATGGCCAGCTGTCACTTACTACAGTATTATGTTATAGGTACCCCTTTCCTCCCCAGTAATTCATCTGAGAAATATTTACTGTGGACTTACAAGATCCTAGATACCACACACAGCATCAAGCTGTAAATCTTTAAAGCAGTAGCTCAAAGTCTTCCTAATGCTGCACCCCCCCCCCCTTAATACAGTTCCTCGTGATGTGGTGACCCCCCAACCATATCATTACTTCACTGCTGCTTCCTAACTCTAATTTTGCTACTGTTATGAATCATGATGTAAATAGCTGATATGCAGGATATCTGATACGTGACTACCGAGGGGGTCAGGACCGCAGGATGAGAGAGCTGCTGATTTGGAGAGAGCCCCAGCAGGCCTGGTGGCAGCAGAAGCTGCCACTGGCGCAGGCACCACACAAGTGCTCTTGGCCAGCAACCGTAGCTCGTCCTTTGTGCCTTGAAGCCGTCTGACCTGAATGATGGTGAGCCGTCCCAGCTGCCCTCCACGTCCTAAATTCCAACTGGACAGCCACAGCCAGGACTTTGGAAACACAGATCTGCTTCTTTATCCACACAGCACCAGTCCGTGGATCTCACTGTCTTGAGGGCGAAACTCGAGGACTTGAAAAAGACCTGCAAAGTCTCACCTACATATAAACGTAGAACCTAGGATTTGGCAAAAAATTGACTTTCCTATTCTAACATGCAGTATAAAAAGTTCGAAAGGTTCCACTTCAAGGCTTCATGTCCACCTGCTGCCCTGTCTGCCACTACCATGCTCCGGTGAGCAGGCTCTCTGTGGTCCTCTGGAGTCGCCAGGCTCTTCGAACCTTACACGCCACTCAAACTGTCAGTTCCTAATACTGTCTATCCTTTCCTCCAAAGTTACACCTCTGAGAGCACGCCTCAGAAACACTCAGCATGGACATCCCAGGAGACAGATATGGTCCTCTCTCTCTCCCACTCCTCTCTTCCGTCTCCTCTCCTCTCCCCATCCCAATGCAGCAGAAGTCTGTCCTGAGTCCTCCAGCTGCTGCACAGTGCCGACGACAGCCAGTTCACTCACTTCATTAACTTCACTAATACACACTGAAAGGATGAACCAATGAACGAGATCTCCAACTCCCTTTTCTATTTTTAAATGAAATAAATGTAAAATTAAATATATTTTAAATTAAATAAATATATTTAAATAAATATGTTTAAATGAAATAGTCTCTTAACTCATTTTTTTTATATATATCCTTTCGTCTTTTGTTATGTACAATGGATGTCTGGATGAATACACAGAAAGACAGATTTAATTGAGAGAAAAGCTGTATCACTTCTGTAGATTGATTTTAGCTTTATCTCTGTGTATAAACATGCACACTAATTTTTTTTTAATTCCACTTGTTTCAAGAAAAAACACAGTATAAAAGATTACTTGGTTCAAAAAGTAAAAGGGTCAGCCTGACCCCTAGTGGTATGTATGGAAATTGCTTCTAAAGTGAAATCAGATTCCCTGTCAGACAGAAAACTACATTTCTCAGTTAAGACTGTTTACCATTTATATTCATACCAAATGAAGAAAATTAAGATAAAACTAATGGAACTATATCAACAAATGCACAAGCTTCTACGAACATAGTAAGAAATTGTCACCCATCTATGCCAGTTAGAGGCATATGTCAGATTATATTTTAGAAGATTTTCTTCCTAACTAGCCATGATTCTGCAGTTCAGGGAAGACGAGTGCTGACGGTAAATGAAGAGGCAGTAATAACTTGGTACAAACGTCCATGCCACCAGTAACTAATACATCCCTCCCTCTATCTCAGCTCCCTGTCAGTGGGCACGGCTTGACAACGTCTGCATTTTGTGGTACCCTGGATCCTGGGTGTGTGGGGACGAGATACTCCTCAGCCTCCAGCAGAACTCAACTGCAAGTCTGCACACGGGCTTCTAAGGGGCCTGAAGGACTCAGACTCAACATCTGCAAGTAGCAACACCCAGGATTTAATTCTGCTAAACTCGTGATGGTTTATATTGTGCACTGAAAGATAAGTGAAAATATCCTTTAAGGAATTCTCTATCTTCCTTCGCTGGCATCTCAGTTACACTGATATGAACAGTTAGGGGAATACCAGGGAGGTTTTTACAAAATTTTCATATTTCACGTTTGTGGCAGTTTTGTTTAATGCCCAAATTGCTCCCTTGTCCTCTCAGAAATTACGATTTCCATGTGCTGTGTTGCTGAAGAAAAAGACACAAATGAATAGATCTCGGATTAACATTTTTTTTTTGTGAGTTTAGCTGTCCCAGCCCATGCGCAGAGAGCACTCCGTTTGTGCCAACAGCAAAGTGTAAACCCTGAGAAAGGGACCCATGAACTGGGTCAGAGATGGAAAAGTAAGGGCGCCCACAGGCTTCCCCTAACGGAGGCCACCATACCATCCGGTTCTCTTGGCGACAAGGCACAGCCTACGTTAATTTTCCACTTGGCAGCTATCCCTGGACCATTTCGCCCTGGGAGTTACCATAAATGTGACTGGATTGCACAATGAGAGGAGCCTGCCAGAGGCCATGGCTCTCCTCACCAAGTGATGCTGCTCCTCACTTAGGAACGAACGGAGCATGTGACGACGGGAGTAAACCAAAAGGCTTCCCGTAGCGGGAAGGTCAAGTGCTGACTGCTCCATTTCCTTGTATCCCACAACCCAAAGACTATCAGTGAAGAACAGACCAAACAGCCTGTCATCTCTAGGACACTTCCAAACTGCTGAAAGGACTGGCCCTACACACCACAGCTAAGTTATCAAGCTCTCCACGGGCAGACAAAGGAGATGCCTTCTGTTTTCCCCTTTCACCTTTAAAATGGAGGGAAAAATAGAAACCCAGTTAAGTCCTTTCATCCCGCTTCCCTCCTGACTTCAAGAGGAGGCCCGGGCCTTCCACAGAAGGTTCGATGGTTGTTTTAGGCGCTGCTTCCTTCTGTGAGTGGCATACCTGATAAGGCTCCACAAAGCAGAGGCTCCGCGGAGGGTACAACCGGAAACCCACCAAACAGCTCCCCACAGGCCACTGAGCGAGGCTCGCTGGTTACCAAGGGCAACATCTAGAGGTGCTAAAAGGCTTTTGTTTATTCTAAAGAGAGAGCACAAGTAGGAATTCAGAGTTTCTGAATTAGACAATCTTACGCTGAAGTATGATGGATGATTTTTCTTTTAAGTATTAAATTGACCCAGTGTAGCACTGAAAGACCCTACCAGGGACCACAGAGCCTGAGTCTTCGTTTTAAAAGTAGAGGAGGTGAGTCCAACACACGCTTCAAGTTCATGGTATTCACAGGGAAGAACGGAGCAGAATCCAGATGTGACTCTAATGCTTTCTGGGTTAGTGCTGCAGTGCTTAACAGAAAGAGGAAGCCTTCCAAGTCAGACCTCCGGAGCTGGGTTAAACTCAGGTTCACCATTGACTAGTTTCAAACTTCCGACAAGCCACGGTCTTTAAAGGTTTCGTGTTTGGCACACATTAGGAACATTGGGTACAGTTCTTTTCATGCATAAGTTGCAATAAATATTTGTGTATAACCCATGAACCAAGAACTTTGCTAGGTACTTGCCCTAGTCAGCCTTAACTGCCAAATGGACACACCTGAGAGCAGCAGTTCTCAACCCTCCTAATGCTGTAACTGTTTAATACAGTTCCTCGAGTTTTGGTGACCCCGAACCTTAAAATTAGTTCACTGCTTCTTCATTAGCTGTAATTTATCTGTTGTGAATTATACTGTAAATATTTAGTATGGAGCATAACTAATATGCAATCCCCAAAGAGGATTGTAAAGGTTGAAAGGAATCTCCAGAGAATGAAGTCTTAATTGAGGGGAAAAAAACAGATCTGAATGGCCTGTGGGTGTGCCTGTCTTGATTGTTAATTGATATAGGGGGCGTGACCCACAGTGGGTGGAAACATCTCTTAGGCAGTTCTGCGCTACAAGGAAGCTAGCTAGCCAAGCATGAGCTTAAGAGAGATAAAAGATGGTTCCACCATGGTTTCTGTTTCAAGATACTTCTTGAGTTCTGCCCTGACTTTCCTTGATGGTGGACTTTGGTCTGACATGTAGAAGAAAGAAGAGAAGGAGGAGGAGAAGGTGGAAAAGGTAGAGAAGGTAGAGGAGGAGGTAGAGGAGGAGGTAGAAAAGGAGGTAAAGGAGGAGGTGGTAGAGGAGAACGAGGTGGAGGAGGGGGTAGAAGAGGAGGAAGAGGTAGAGGAGGAGGAGGTAGAGGTGGAGGTGGAGGAGGAAAAGAAGGACGAGAAGAAATAAGGAGGGGAAGGAAAAGATTTTCTTTCTTATGTTGCCTCTGGACAGAAGTTTTGTTGTTGTTGTTTTTTTTTTATCACAGCAAAAGTAATAATTGGGTCAGCAGTATCTTAGACAGAGAGAAAAATCTAACACTCCTTCCTGCCTCTGAAATGCCCTGAGCAAGCAAGATGAGTGACCAGAGCCTTACAACACAAATGTGTAATAAATCCTCCCAAAAGAATTGAGTAGAAATCAGAAAGCAACTTATGCATAGAAAAAAATTCACTGTATGACACAGCATGGAGCTTAAAAGAGCACGATCTCTAGAAGAGAGAGGGCATTCAAATTTCTGTAGTTCTTTTCCAACAAGGCAAGCCTGCACCAAATGAACAAGTAGATATTTCTCAAACTTAACTGGCTGGAAACCACAAACTTTTCATGAGAAAGCATTTCAAAAAGCTGCTGTTCTGTAAAACAGGCTTCGGGGAAACCTGGTTTAGTACGCAGCTTTTTAAAATAAATGTTGGAAGTAATGAAAAATTTTGACAATAGTTAAGAGAATTCTAATGTGAAATGACTAAAAATTAATTAAAGCCAACTGTGCAGAATCTGAGGTTGTTCTGTGGGTGCTTACCCTGGTGGGGTCACACAACTTCACAACTGAACGTACAAATGCTCTCTTCCCATTGCATATGTCAGCATGCCACGTGACACCTCAAGAGTTCAGCTCAGAGAAGACAATGGGATATTAAGAACTGCAGTGTTCTCACTGTAGTTTTCCACTCTCATAGAAGCACATACTTTCCTATAGAAAACAAACACTCTAATATTTTCCTCTCATCATTCCTTAGCACATTATATTTAAAATTAATTATCTTTGGTTGGGCAATCTTAAAATGTCTAGTTTTAATATTTTTAATGTCTGAGTTCCTGGATTGCATTAAAAAAAATCATTAAATGAATGTTGGCTTGGGATTAGAACAGAATTTCCAATGACTTCTGAAATGGCCTTAAATACACTTTTGCCATTTTGTGCTTATGCATAGTGGGGAATCTCAGCATTGTTAATTATAAAATATAAAAATCAATAAAAATCTAAAAAGTGCTGAAGATATTCTATGTAACTCAGTATCAACAATTTGGCCAAAATTTATTTATGCAAAAATAAACATACCCACCTCATCAGTATGCAAATGTGCTTTTATCTGTAGTAAATGATAAAGTGATGTGCACAGCTCAAGTTGTTTTAAAATAAGCTTTATGATTTATTATGAATAGACACTTGATTTGTATAAGTACTTTATATACCTAATGCCCAGTTCTCATTAGTTTTCATTGCCAGCTTGATACAACCCAAAGTCACTTGGGAAGCAGGAACCTCCATTGAAGAATTAGGTTGGCCTGTAGGCATGTCTATGGAGCACTGTTTTGCTTGCCAATGATGTATAAAGGCTCAGTCCACTGTGGGCAGCATCGCCCTAGGCATGTTAGCCTGGGCTTCATAAGACAGCCAGCTGAGCACGATGGGCCAGGAGAAAACTAGTAAGCAGCATTCCTCCACTGTGTGTTTCAGTTCCTGCGTGAGCTCTTGTCCTGACTTCCTACAGTTTTGGACTGTGACCTGAACATAGAAGCCAAGTAAACCTGTCCTGGCCCTCAGCTCCACTCCCAACCCATGCCAAGTTGCTTCCGGTCATGGAGTTTATCATAGCAAAAGAGAAGTAACTCAGAGCAACAGGATTGCATGAAAACATTCTAGAGTAAAGTGGGGCTGTAAGTTGAAAAACTGAAAAAAAAAAAAACTGATTTAGACCATCCTGATATTGAGCACCAAGACAGAAGAGAATGGCATACTTACACTTAAAGAGCAAACTAACTCTTCCAAAACATAGAAACAATAGCACCAACAACAACAAAAACAAAACTCAAAGGCATGCTAAGCTGAGGTTGTCTAAAGATAAAAATCCAAGGACGTTGAATAAGAAGCAGCTGCTGAGCATGTGCTATAGAACCAACGCCATCAGACTGCATGTGCTGCAGAACCAATGCTATCAGACTGCATGTGCTGCAGAACCAATGCCATCAGACTGCATGTGCTGCAGAACCAATGCCATCAGACTGCATGTGCTGCAGAAACAACACCATCAGACTGCATGTGCTGCAGAACCAATGCCATCAGACTGCATGTGCTGCAGAACCAATGCCATCAGACTGCATGTGCTGCAGAAACAACACCATCAGACTGCATGTGCTGCAGATTCAATGCCATCAGGCTGCATGTGCTGCAGAAACAACACCATCAAGCTGCATGTGCTGCAGACTCAATGCCATCAGGCTGCATGTGCTGCAGAAACAACGCCATCAGGGTGTGTCTTACTCAACATCCCTCAGGCAGAGTAGTGTTGTTAGCTTTACCATTAACTTGATCAATACCGTTAAACAATACAGTTGCTGAGACCCAGGAAACTGATTCTCAGAGAAGGTATTGATTTCATATGGTCCTTGTGCAAAAGAGTGGAGTCCTGATGCCAAAATCAAGTTCTCTCACAGTTATCCAACACAAACTGACATCTCGCCCAGTCTTGAGATGGCAACAAGACATAGATCAGCTATGAAAGAGTTGTGATTTTCAAATCCTAGTTCCTAAGCAATCTTAAAGGAATATCTATTGAGCTGTGAGAGAATGAATTCAATCAAATGCCTAATAGGTCTGAACTGTTTCTAACCAATGACCATGAACTTGTTAAGCAATGCTTTCTACAAATCCAACACGCAAGCTTCTCAGGCAAGAAGTTCTAAGCAAACACAAAGGAAGGTTCTGCCTCCCAAAGGAAACCAAAACCATAAGGTTACTGAAACCTCAACTAGACAGTGCCGAGTATCACGAAACGACCAAACTTTGACAGTGGAGTACACTAAAAGGAACATATATTTTGGGGGAAGGAGATAAAAGAAAGAACTTTCCTATGGTGAATTTAATCATAAATTGCATAAAATGATGACATCGTGGAAAATGTCTGACCTGTCACAACCTCCTTCCCTGGAAAAACATCAGTCAAACGGTTGAGCTTACACAGTAGCAGAGGGGGTACAAGGCGGCCATACAGGCAGGATTCAGTCAAGACATCAATGAGAATCTTTATGTCTGTAAGAGGACACATTCGAAAAGCCAAGCTGAGGACCAAGCCCTTCTCCCTCTACTCAACAACCGTCAGGTGCAGAGAGCAGAATGAAGCTGAAAACTGTGTTTCTGCACCGCTGGCCTTCATGTGCCCGGTGACAGGCGCACCACCTATCCAGAGCGTGCTAGAAAGAGGGGTTTCCGTCACAGGAGGAGGTGAGCAACGGACTCTTCTGGGGTCCAAAATGGCACAGAAAGACAGGCCGAGGAAGTCGTGAAACACCTGACTTCTCCATGCCCTGTTAATAACAAAGAAATCATAACTGAGGGCTGCTAGGGCCCACGGTGCATTAAGACACAAGCATCAAAGCATCAGTCTTCCTGGCCATCACCTTCCACGAGAGAGTGGGATTTGCTTTCCTTAAAGAATGCCATAGGTAGGAGTGCAAGGACAGCCACTGTGGGTTTTGGTTTGTCCATTTTATGAACGGTATCTGCTTCTTTTATACACATCTCTACATTCAAAATGTGGATTCCTATCTCAATCTTTAAAATGCTATATTTGAAACAAAATAATTTTGGGGGGGGGGCAGACCACTGACCTCTGGCTGTCTCCCTGTGAGTGCAGACATGCCTCAAGAGATAGTCAGCTATAGAAACTGGGCCTACTGCCCACAGAGCAGTGCCTTGCCACAGGGTTTCTGCAACTTGGCATAAACCATATATTTGGGGTATAAAGAATTTAGCTTTACTAATAGCATCAAAAGAATAGATAATGATTTAAGTCATTTACTTTCCAAAACCTTGAGGTGTGATTATGAAAATTTGTTAATATTTAGTAATGTTAGGGTTCTGTCTAAGCTCCACCCTACAATTACCTGGCAACAGCCAGGTATGCCTCTCCCCACAGTTGCCTGGCAACAGTCAGGTAGGCCTGGCCTATAAAACAGGATGCTAGGCCCCCTCCTCTCTCTGTCTCTTATTCTTCTTGCCTCTCTTCATCTCTCTTTCTCCTATTGCCCCTCTTGGGCTCTCCTTCCCTCCCCCTCCACATGGTCATGGCCGGCCTCCACTTCTCTACTCTCTCCCTCTCTCTGCCTTTCTCTACCTCCACTGACCCATTAACTCCCATCCTCTGTCCTGAATAAACTCTACTCTATACCATGTTGGTGTGTTGTCCCTCAGGGGAAGGATGCCTGGGCATGGGCCCACCTAGGCACCCCTGTTCCCAACACCACCGTATACCACATTCTCTAAAACCCCTTTCACTTTTTATGATCACAACATTGGTGCTGAAAACATAACAAGTAATGCTAATCATATCATAATCTAACTCACATCTAAAACAGGAATCAGCCTCACACTACATTTCTTCCTGTCATTTACTCTTCATTTCCCCGTCTTAGATGTCCAATGGTCCCTCAAAGTGCTTAAGTTAAAAGGTTGGTGCTCAGCCCATAGGACAAGAAGCTGAAGACAGCACCTTCAGGAAGGCGAACCTAGTGGAAGGAAGTGAGGGGGCGGGCCCTTGAAGGGAAGAGCGGGATCCTGGGCCCTTCCAGTCTCTTGCTTTGTTTCACAAGCTCAGTGAAGTCAGCAGGCTTCTCCTACCACACAGGCTCACCACAACACACCTCAGAGAACAGCAACAAATGACCACCACCACCACAACAACAAAGCAAGTGCAGGCAAGGACATGGTGAAAAGAGAGACATTTTTAAGCTTTCTCCACAGGAATATAAACGAGCAGAGTTTGAGTTATTCAAAACTAAGCCACCACACGAATGAGCAACTTCAGTACAATCTATTTGCCAAAAGGACTGTATAGGTGCAGTTCTGCGCCCACTCCAACGTTTTTTCATAAAAGCCAAGATACAGAATTAATCTGGTGAGAAAGGATAAAGAAACTGTGGCCTGTGCATATATACAATGGAATACTATTCAGCTGTTCGAAAAGAGGAAATCCTGTAGTTTGCAGCAATATGGATGAACCTGAAAGATGTCAAGAAAAAAAAAATCCTAGCACTGAAAAATAAATCCTGCATGATCTCACTCATATGTCAGATTTAAGAGAGTTGCATTCGCAGAGACAGAAAGTCTAACGTGCTACTACGGTGAGAAGTAGGGAAATAATTAAAAGAGGTTGTCAGTTAGGTACGACTGAAGTGGAAGTGACTGGCCATGGTGGCCACTCCAGTAGCTTAAGTCGCTGTGTATCATCTACTTAAACACTGCTGAGAGACTGGAGTCTGCTCGTTAAGAATAAGTATATGAAGTGAGAACTCCAAGCAGTCATGTTACAAAGAATGACATTTCAAAACACTTTGTGCCCTGTAAATTAGATCCAACTCCTATTTGTCAACAAAAACACACTGTACCAGGAAGAATATTCAACCCACAAATTCATTAAAATAGTACATTTATAAATAAACCCAATTTAGTCACTCTAGAATACATACTGTTTCCAAGCATGCCATGCACTATGAATTATAATTTCTATTTGTCAGTAAAATTTAGGAGGAGGGATATTTTAGCCACAAACTGACACAAGTGGTAAATCATGAGTTAGCGTTAAGGGAACAAGGAGTTTTACTTCAAATTTGCCGCTAGTCCTTCCTGGGTAATGCACAGGGCTTCCACCCACTTATAAACTAGGCTCGAGGTTTGAGTCACCATCCTGCAGCTTGAAATTAAGATTCTAAACTTCCTGCCATATGTCCGGTAGGCAAACATCAACCCTAGACCCTGATAATTAGATGGCAAACAGAGGCGGAGCCACTGGCACCTGTCAGCACAGCACGCCCTGGGGACACAATGACTCAGCACCTTCATCTGCACGGTATCATACCCCAGGGAGGGGCTAAGAAACATGCAGGGGAATGCATGGACCAGAAATGATTTACAGTGTGGATAGCACCATCAAGTTCTAAGATACATCTCTCGAGCAGTAAAAGTCTCAATACTCTGTCTTTCTTGATTTAAAACACATAATCACTTTTCTAGCCCAAGCTAAAGGCTTTTATGGTGATTTTATTTTTCAAAGTTAGAAACCAGAGTTTATTAAGGGCCACATACATCCAAGATTTTCATCTCAGAGTAATGTTGGCGCCCACTGGCAGCGGGGAGCTGCAGATACTATCTAGTTAAATGCTCTGCACAGGGAAAGATAACATTGAAGGGCCAGGTTAGTAGAAACAACAAGATCTATACCTGCAGGTTTTCAATTTCTTCTTTGTGCTCCCTCTTCAGATGTAGGATAGCAGCCTGGTATTCTGGAAGATCACAAGAGAAGCCAGTTACAAAGGAGCACGGAATGAGTCAGAGAATTCCAGGGCACATCACCTGAATCCCAGTGGGAGCCACCCTCTGAACAAGCAAAGGTGTGCACAAGGCGTGCACCGGAAGGAGAGCTGAGAGAGATGGCCAGGACTGCAGTAAAGGGGGATTCCTTCCCTTCGACACAGCCTGTATCACAAAAAGTACCAAGTTTGGCAGTGAGGGCAGGGTTATAAAGGGAAGAGGCGCGCGAGTGCCAGTTAAGACCAAGTCAGGTGTTTGTCTTCAAGGAGCTGAGAGTTCATGCCACAGAGAACAAACACAGATGTGTTAAGTAAGAGAGGTTATAAAAGAAACTTTCTATCTGAGAGCACAGAACTCTATTTTTAACTCAGTTTAACACACACACACACACACACAGAGAGAGAGAGAGAGAGAGAGAGAGAGAGAGAGAGAGAGAGAGACGCTAATGCTGGCCCCTTTCTTGGCTCTTGATCAACCAAGAAAGCCAAGACTATTTGTCATTTGAAGGAGATTCCTGAGAGAACTGAGGCTGAAAGAAGGACAAAAATAAATTTCTAGTCCACCTTTCATCTGAATATAATGACATTCATTCCAAAACTTTGACCCCAACGTACACAGGAGCTGCAGCCAGCTACCAAAACTACCATCCCATCGGGCTGAGAATAGGAGACAACTACTTTCAACAGAACAGCTAACGTGCATAGAACCACAGAGACATTCACACTGCAGGGAACGACAAAGCAAGATGCCGTGACACTGACTTTTGTGGGACAAACCAGTTGTTTACAAGTATGTTCTTGGTCGCAACTTTGTATTGCAACAAACAGATTATTCCTCTAACTCAGTATCCTGAGTTAGGCAGACATTTTGGGCTTCCAGTTCAAAGCGGAAGACCATAGGAAAGTGCCAGCAGGAGAGGAGCTGGGTTGTTGAGGGCTATGCCTAGCCACACTGCAGCCCTGCGAGGACCGTGCTCCAGTAGCGATGCTGTCGGCATCTAGACCATACCGTGAATCAAAGCACGTATCGCTATCCCCACAGCCACCTACGTAGTCTGAGCCACCATCATCTTTCTCTACCCTACATTCTCCTTTTCAGAGGGTCCCTTGCTCCCCTCTCAGGAACATCAAAACTGAGTCTCCTCATGAAAGTCTGGACAATCTATTAAAGACACGATCCAGACTGTGTTTTACTTCTGGCATTTCATGGAACCTGCCATTACGACTCCTTCCTACCTGTTAGGGCTGGGGAGGTGGCTCAGGAGCTCCAGTGCTTTCAGTGCTTTCTACAAGTATGAAAACTGGAGTTCAGATACCCATCACCCAAATAAAAGCCAAATATGGCAGCATGCATCTGAAACTGAAGAAGTGGACCAGAGGACCAGAGACAGGTGGAGTTCAAGGGTTCACTGGCTAGACAGTCTAACCAAAACAGAAAGGTCTGTGAGAGGCCCTGACCAAAAAATGGGGTTGAGAGCAGTTGAGGAAATCACCAGACATCAAACTCTGTGTCCATACCCCTGCTACACAGGTATGGGAGAAAACACCTACACACATGAGCACACAGGTACACACACACACACACACCAAGGGCTGCAGGCCACAGGCTTCTCATGATCTCTGTCTTCTCTCTTCTCATGCTACTCTTCCCACTTGTACATTCCACTACAGGCACACTGGTTTCTTGCCAACTCTTAAACCTGCCAAATGCTTTCCTAATGGACTTTGAGGTAGAGTCACAACCTATGATCATAAATCCAGGTGCCCAGTGAATCCGATCTATAATGCAGCCAAAGGAAACCAGTTAATTCAACCTTCTTGAGAAAGGAATGCCTCTTGGGACATTTACCCTCCTCTGAACAGAACTCACACAATTATGCTGTAAAATTATTCATTTTATATGAAATGTGTCTGTAAGGGTGTGGTACATAGAATTGTGACTAACTTACTAACAAATTGACAAAAGAGGTCACTGCAAAACCAACACCGAGCAAAGCATGATCTGTCTCCTCCTTAAGCAAATATTTTGGCTAAGCAGTCCACCATTACAGGTGGGGGGGGGGGAAGCATGACCTGAAGCCAGGAAGAGGAAATGCAGCCTTGATCAGTGGGATTGCTCATTTAAGATCTCGACTCACAGGGCAACAGGACAGAATATAAAGGTCCCTCCTAGGGCTGGCAGATGACTCAGTGGGGGGAGGTGCTTATCACCAAGCCGGGCAGCCTAAGCCTGAGCTTGGGTCAAAGGGAAGATCTGACTCCTGAAAGTTGTCTCTGTCCTCCACACAGGCATTGAGACATGCACACTTACACACACACACACACACAGTCACACACACATACACACTCTTACACCCACATACACAATAATATATACACTTACATACATAAACATTCACACACACACTCACACACTCACACACATGTATAATGTATACACATACATACATTAAATCTAATTTAAAAAATTAAGAAAGGTTCCCAAATGATGCCAAATCAAAGCCAGGCTGGTAGTTTCCATGCGTGCCTTCTGAGAGGTGATCTGCCCTGCTTGAGGCATATTCTCAGGGAGGGTCAACATTCTTCTGAGATGTCAAGTTCAAGACCAAGGATGTTAGTGTTAGTAAAGAAGAGAACTTAACCGAGGTATTTCATGGCAGAGCTCTTGTTCACTTGAGACAGAGGAACAGAGATTTTAAGTCTAAGGCCTTGAAAATGGCAAATTCCGCTGCAGTCACCAGACTCTCCATGAAAGCTAAGAAATTAATGAAAATATTTTGCATCAAAAAAGATGCAGTTATTTGCTTGTTTGTTTGTTTTTAAAACATCTCAGACGAAAGACAGAAAATCTCTTTAGTGGCAGAATTCAACTTTTGGAGGAACAAACACACAAGAACTTCTGTCCACAAAGTTCCTTCTAATCAAGCGCTTCATCTAACTCAGGGCTTCCCTTGGTGGTTTCCTGATCTGCTCAGAGTAATGAGACTTCTCTTCCTCCAAGTGCCTGGGCAGGGTCTCCTATTTGCCAAAGGCAGAATCAGAAACAATTTAAGCAATACAGAAGGTACAGGCCCACCACAGCTGTAATCTACAGCTGACTGTGCTCACCTCATAAGTGTGAAACTGCTGGCACCCTTTTGTATGGCACTGGCTTCAAGAACAGATCTAAGCACCCCCTACAGACTTCCAAGAAGGCCTTATCATTGATAAGCCTACACGACAGAGAAGGAAAGCAAAATGCTCAGGTGAACATCTTTCCTAGAGCCACAAGCCGTAAACGTCAAAGACAACATCCAGGGGACGACTCTATTTACCCTGGGGACTGTGTGCTTGGTATGGTTCTTGTTTCTTTGGTTAGGTAATCATGAAGTACACACAAAACTCAGAATCCCTAGAAATTTTAAGGTTGGGAGCTTTGTCCAAACACTAGAAGAACTCAAAAATGTTGGACTTTTTCTCTAAGTTATTAAAATAGATATTATGCCAATGTTCAGCAATCAAGAGCTAGTCTTCCGGAGGATCCAGATTAGATTCCCAGCACCCATTACAACCCTCTGTAAGCCACGTTCCATGGGAACCCATTCCCTAATCTGACCCCTGCAGGCACCAGGCATACATGTGGTACACATATATACACACAAAGAGTAAAACAAATTTTTAAAAGTTTAAAAATTAATTATTTAAAAGGAGATCTTATCTTTTTTTAATGCCAAGGTTTGAGAGAAAGGGGGTCAAGAAAACTGTATAAGGTCTATCATCTAATAATATTGATAGAGGTTAGGTGTTTGTCCATTCTTTCTGGACTTACAGGCCAACAGTAAGAGTTTGTTGTTAAATCAAATTTTACTTACCCTCTCACACACACATAGATCCTAGACTTCTCTCACACTACGCTCCTCCCTTCCCCCACCCCCACCAATACCCCCATCTTAAGAAGCTAGATGTTTTCTGATTACCTAATGCTTGAGAGTCATGACTGTCTGTGTGTCTGGGAATTCAGGCTTGTCCCACTTATCCTCCTTTGGGGCCTTCCCCTGTACCCCGTCTTTACATTTTAAAATCCATCCTTCAGTCTTCCATGGCAGGGACTCTTCCTCCATTACGCCCAACCTCTACTCAGTGCTTCCAGAGCTGCCCGTGGACCACCCACACTATTCAGATGTGCAGAGCCTTACTCCCATGATGCACCTGCTTACTGACTCGGAACCTGGAGAACGCTACAGAAGCGGCTAAGTGTCACCACACAAGGGAAAGTCGGTGTGCCACTGCTCCAAGAGAAGGTTCATTTAATTTAAGGGGAAAAAATAGATTAAGAAATACGTGAAAATAATAGCCGAAATATTACAAATGTGTGTCAAAGATAAAAGGTAAGGACATAAGGAATGGGAGGATGTAATCCCTCACAGAAAAAAACAAATTCAAATTTACCCCACAAGTGGATGCAAAAATACTCTCCAATGTTTTTTTTTAAGCAGATAAAAATATTCAGTCGTATAAAGCAAACACAAGCCATTTACTCCAAAACTCAAGAATAAAATAAACACTGAGCTCCTGTATTTAGCATATGTAGGCAGACAAAAAATGCAGCCAGGTCTCAATCTGCCCTGCCACCTTCAACAATATAGCTCTAAGCATAAGAAAGAAACCTTTGCCCCCCCCCCCCCCAAGAAACAGTGGGAAAGGGGTCAAGGAGCCAGCCTGGGTCCAGGCTTAGTACCTTAGAGCAGGGACTAGCAGGGTGTGTGCTAGCAGGGTGTTGGGGGGATGATGCGAGTTCTGCTGGATTGATGGATAATTCTTTTTCTCTTCTTACAGTGAGTTGCAGTATATAACCCTGGCTGACCCAGAACTTGCTTTGTAGACTAGACTAGTCTTAAACTCACACAGGTCCATCTGCCTCTGTCTCTCCAGTATTCAGATTAAAGGCATACATCACCGTGTGTGTGTGTGTGTGTGTGTGTGTGTGTGTGTGTGTGTGCATGTTTTATTAAGTTTGGTGCCCGTGGATGCTGGAAGATGATGTCCACTGCCCTGGATCTGGAGTTATGAGATGTGGTAACCAGCCTAAATGTGGGTTCTGGGAGCTGAACTCCGGTCCTCTGCAAGAACTGTAAGTACTCTCATACTCTGAACTGCTGAGCTATCTCTTTAGACCCATGTTCGGTCCTTTCGAAGTTTCTCTGCTAACAACTTCTAAGCTTCCTTCCTTCTGAGCCAATGGGCAAGAACGCCCTTAACCACGACAGACGAGGGAGTCAGACCACACCAATTACAATTTACTGCCCATGAGTGGAAACCCTCACCCTATTCATGACCCCTAATACCATGAAATGCCAGGCCAATCCCCTTCTCTCTTCCTCAAGTCATGTCAGACCAGCCTTATATGCTTGACCGATTTGTCACGAAAATCTCAGGATGTACTCAAAAAAAAAAAAAAACTTTTTACACGTTCTGTGTGGGTTCAGTGTACACAAGGTCTCAGGATCTGAATTGGATTAGAGGCAGAAGGTCATTGTTGTCCCTTCAAAAGGGACAACAATCGGCAATCAAGAGACTAAGTGGATAATGGATCAATTGATTATATATACAGAAAAAAAATAATTTCTCCACCCAAACAACACAGCACTAGACAGCAGATGAGAGAAATACCATAATTCAGGATTTATAATTCTCCATACCGATTTCTTTAGGCAGAAACATTAAGAATTACCAACATTAAAAGATGAGGAGAGCCCTCAACTCCCTAAGCTTACCAATATCCTATTGTTCTGAGCCAATTTGCTTAGGGAATTAAAATACTAATTCCCCCAGAGTGATGCTATTAGGAGGTGGGGTTGCTGAGTGGGAACTGGGTCATGAGGAAAAAGTTACCATGAACCAATGAATGGAATTAGTGTGCTTATAAAAGAGTCTCCCTTTCATCTCTTTCACCTTGAGAAGACATAAGAACCAACAGAAACACAGCCATCTGTGAACCAGGAAATAGATCCTCCCCAACGCCTGTTGTAACCTTGAGCTCAGACTTCCCAGCCATCAGAACTATAAGAAATAATTATCTATTGTTTATAAGCTTCACAGCCTATGGGATGTTTTCTATAGTGGCATATGGGACCCACTATACCAGATAGCTTCCGTCGCTGAGCCACGCACTGAACTGAGCATTGGGTGTGGAGAACAATGAGGAGAAACATGCCCAAACTCAAAGGTCTTTCACGGTGTACATCTTTGATACGTGAGAAACTTCATCACAGACGCTCTGTGATGAAATCATTAAACCTGTTGTCTCACAAGGCCTTCTTTGCTCTTCTCTGAATGTTTTATTTGCAGAAGTGGATTGGAGCATTGCTAAAACATTATTCGTCTACCTTCACCCCGTGCTCTTTGCTGTGTAGAAATCCCCTAGCTTTCAGTTTGGTCACCAAGTAGCTGTAGCTGCTGGAACTCAGGAGGGAATGAGGGGAAAGGCCTGACATTTGATCACTGATGGCCTTGCTTGCCTCTCGCAGTGCTGTTCCGCTTTTAGGTGAGAACACATGATAAGTGCCTGCTCCTTCCTCAGCCTGGGTCCCAGAGATGCACAGACCCAAACCCTAGGCACAGTAGACAGGAAAGCCAGCTCAGAAGGGCCCAGTCTAGTGCATATAAATAGGCTTGCGCTCTTTATACCCATGCAACGACATAGTTGTTACTTGGAGCTGTTGGATGTTACGCTGACTTGTTACGAAGCATTCATTGTTGCTGCTGGCAAGCAATGGTAAATGAGTATGTTTGGCACGTTTTCAGCTCCACGCATATATTTCAGAGGATTAGAGACATAAGACGTATTTTTCCCAGGTGACATAGACCGGCATGCAAAGCGGTTAATGAGCCTAAATAAACAACTATATACTAAAATTCTGAGCAAGGAACTTGTGTCTTTAGGTTCTGGGGTACTGATGTAAAACAGGTTCAAAGGTCAGTGTTCATACGACTCTGAACATTACTTGTATTGAGAGAAAAACTCCATTGCTGGATGGCTTACCTCAGAGAAAGTAGCCATTCCATCAAAAATCCTAGCTGCCTTAGACAAGCTGCCTTTTCACGTCATCCTCTTACATCTATTTCCTGTTCTGTTAGGATGAAGATGCCAAGCAGTTTAGGATGCGATTCCAGGATGCAAGCATAATAAAGCTTCCTACTCTTCAAGACATACACTGAGAAGAAAATGTTTTTAAAAAAGTACCCAATTCTGCCACTAGATGGCAGTCACAGCACTGCACATTGAACAGTCCTAAGACTCACCACAACTCCTCAAGGTTTGTCAGGGTGGAGGGATGAGGGGCAGGCAGTGGGCCTGGCCTGGGGTAGGGAACTGAACCAAAGCTGAGAAACAGCCCCTCTCATTCAGAAAGCGAACGGATGAGGAGAAACACAACAAATACGGGATTTTTCCAACCATATATCCAAAAAAAGACAAGCATGATCCAATGGGCTTCTGGGTGATCTGGGCTGGAGTTTGCCTGGTCCTCTGCCATGTCTACACATCACCGGTAGCTCAATGATAGCGCAAGAGAATCAAATCACAGGTGAGCTGAACATCCTAGACAGTTGAATGATGAAGCGCCCATGCGCGGTGAGATATCAAGGGGCAGGACAGTTACAGCAGAGTCACCAGGGCTAAGTACCCGTGGGGTTGGGAATCTAAGGCTTACAGCTCAGAAACCCACTGAGGGTGCTGCTTCCCTGGGTGGGAAGAAAAGCTGAAGAAAGCATCAACTAGGGCCCCGAGAGCAACCTTCAGATCTTAAATCCCATCCCACGACGCCCCGATGACAAACCCCAACACAGGCACCAAGATAGTTATACAGCATCTGTATCAAAGCTTACATCATTCTTGTAAGATGAACTTCTAACTATACGTCCTGCATAGACTGCAAAATACACAACTCGATTCCTCAAATTATTCTAAAGATAGGAGCCCTCAGGCCAAATTTGTAACTTGCATCATAAAGGAAATAAACAACGGAGGCAGACAAGATCAACAACAGAAATACTAAATCACCCAATGTAAATTTTAAATATCAAATGCACTGAAAATGTTTCATTGTTTTCCGAATCTGTACCAAGTCTACAATAAGAAGAATCACTGCTAACAAAAGTGACAAGATCACACTTTTAAAGTAAGGCTGAGAAAATAACAGTGGGTGATTACGAAGACTTGACATGGCAAACCCCAACACAGGCACCAAGATAAAAAAAACTCAAGTGCTCTCACATAAACTCTACTCCAAAATGCATTTTTGAGTAGAAGATGCTGAAAATTAAAAGGTTTTCATGGCACAAGAAAAGAAAATTAGGAAAGAATCAGAGAGCTAAGGAAGGGGCATAGCAGGCAAAAGCGCTTGTACAAGCATAAAGACCTGAGTTCAAATCCCCAGCATTCATACAAAAAAAAAAAAAAAACAATCTAGCCTCCTGTACTGCAGCCCTGTGGGAGTGAGGGTTGCTGACTGCCAGCCTAGCTCCCGGGTTGGCTCACACACACACACCCTGTCTCAAGGAAATAAGGCTAAGGGGCATCTGTCAGTTAAGGAACTGTGGCATTGATATAGAGATAGTAAAATGATACGTGCTGTGATTTTTGTGAGTGTGTAGCTCAGAGGGCAACTCACAGTGTAGATTTTCCACCTTCTGGGTCCCAGGAGTTGAACTCAGGTCCTGAGCTTGTTGGCAAGGGCCTTTACCACTGAGCCATTTCACACACCGGCAATCACAGTATTTATCAAAAACGTCAGCAAATTTCCAAAGTAGTGGTGAAACTTGAGACAAATCCATTCATGTAGGATTAGTGTAACAATTTCCACAGTATATTTACTGAATTACATACTACTAATGAGAGTCAATATGTTGACTTTATTTAACGTCATAGAACTATATCAATAAATCATGTGTTGAATTAAAATAAAATAGAATGCTTCCGTAGAGAAGCACCTGTGATGATTTTGTTAACTATATGTAATGTGTCTGCTACTATGCTTTCTAAAGCTTTATGTCTGCTCCCATAGATGCCATCCGCCAAGCTGCTGGAGGAAAGCTTCCTATTCTTTTACTATGGGAAGTGGTTACTGAATAATAACCAGTCAAGCTCCCAGCTGTAAGTGGCAAAAAATAAGCAGGAATTTATGTCACTCCCTAAATAAGACTCAGGGAACATTGTGGAGGAGAGGGGAGGAAAGAATATAAGAATTAAGAAAGGGGTGCACTGCTGTGTAATTATTTCCTCTCCTTGAAACAATCCCTTCTGAAAGGAAGAAGTAAACTTACAACTCAAGAAGTAAAGGGAACTTACAAGTCTCAGTCTAAATCTGTGGAAGTTCCTGAAACTGACAGGATTCACAAGGCCCCTCCACAGTGCTGTATAATGAGTAAGTAACTTCTGAGAAGACACTCTGATTCAGTGAGCTGCCTTTGAGTTTTGTAGAGAGGTCCAGGGGTGGTTCTCTTGTGAGTTATTGACCACTGCACTGGTTAGTTTTTATGTCAATCTGACTCAAGACAGAGACAATCTTAAAAGAGGGAACTTTAATTGGAAAAAAAATGTCCCTATCAGATTAGCTAGAGGCAAGCCTGTAGGGCATTTTCTTGATTAATGGTTGAAATGGAAGGGCCCAGCCCACTGTGGGTGGTGCTTCCACACGAAAAGCCAGAATGAGTAAGTCATAGAGAGCAAACCATTAGCAGTGTTCAAACTTGAGTTCCTGCTCTGACTTCTTTTTGTAATGGAGATGGACTATAAGCTACAAGCTAAACAAACAAACAAAACAAAACAAAAGCAAGAACGCCCTTCCTCCCTATACTGTTTTTGGTCGTGGTGTTTTTCAAATCAATAAAACCCAAACTCGCACAAGCAAACGTAGCATGATCCAGCTGTGCTGTGTCATCCACGCTCACTCGTGTAAGTAAACCAGACAAACTCAATGGCTCACCGAGAGTAATCACCCACATCTCCCTATAGTATGTTAGAGCTTTGAAACAATGGGGTAAAACGGGGTAGGGATCACTTTCAAGAGAGATGAAATTATTATCTTATAGTTGTTAAAAACATATATTGGGGTAGCATTTGCACAGAGCTCAGAAGTCCCAGGTTCTCTGTCATCTTGGAAACACATAAACAGGTAGACTGTGGATGGCGCTCCAGTGGGCTCTGCAAGCTGATGAGCACACAAGAAATGCTGGGTTGGCTCACCATCTCTAGAGAGAGCAGCAAAGAAATCTGATACAGGGATTAGCAGAAGGGGCTTCAACACTGGCTTCATAAATCTCAGAGGTATAGAGACAGGCTTAATATGGTACAGATATTATTCTACCTTTATTTTATATCATTTTATAATTATCTGTGATTCTTTTCTGTAAGCAACAACAGATATGTTCAAAATTAATATACGCACATGCACTCATACATTTTATATGACAGTAGATACAGCCAAATAGTCAATTAGAAGAAAGCTGAAGTCCACACAAAATGAACACTTGGTGCTCAGAGATGACCACGTTCTTCGTGTGGCATGGACTGGCATGGACTCCCTGGAGTCACACGTTGGTAGAAGCTGCCTGCTTTCTCCCTTGTGCTTTTAATCCGTCGCTGAAAGCCCTTTATTTAAGGCTGACAGAATGAACCTCAGAAGAGAGAGTTGAAGGTTACTCTCTGGAGAGGCAGGTGGAAGTCAGCCAAATGTAACTGGAAGGAGAGTGGAATTTTCTCTTAAATCAGGCCAGGCTACCTGCCCAGGTTTCTAAAGGAGACAAGACACTTGTGCCTCTTACATGGTGGAAAAGTACTCTAAATATAACATGTTGCAGCTGCTACCTGGATTGTTGCCTGTAGCTATACAGTTTAGTTGGCATCACGTCTACTGCTCAGAATTTAAAAGTGTGTGTGTGTGTGTGTGTGTGTGTGTGAGAGAGAGAGAGAGAGAGAGAGAGAGAGAGAGAGAGAGAGAGAGAGAACCTGGGAGCTAGGCTGGCAGTTAGCAGCCCTTGGAGAGCCTCCTATTTCCTCACCCCCACAGGGCTGCAGTACAGGAGGTTAGATTGTTTTTTTGTTTTGTATAAATGCTGGGGATTTGAACGTGTGCACGTGTGTTTGCACATGCACATGTGCTTGTAGTTGAACATGCTATTTTCAAGCCTATATCACTAATTTCTAACATCAAAGGTGAGCAGACCTCTAAGACAAACGGGGAAAAAAAATCAACCTAATTGATAATTTGAGGTACAAATGGACTCCCAAATTAGAAAGCAGTAGCCTCTGTGTAGGCGGACCCACCCACAAACGAATGTAGAATGCTCTGGCCTCCCCCCTGACACACACACACACACTGCTAGGCCCACAGTTTTGCCAGAAACATAAACTAAAAACACGTGTTCCATTGTGCTCAGAGCGTGGGCTTAGAGCAACAACAGATGAGATCACAGAATATGTGACACACATGGACACTAAACATATATTCATAGCTTGTATGTGAGGTTCACATTTTTGTTTAGCAATCTGAAGATTTCCAAGCATTCTTCTTGGAAACTACATGCAGCAGGCCAGCAATGTGTAGAAACTCAGGACTATGCATGCATGTGGGTAAGGACCGACAAGAAGATTCCTTGGGATAGCTAGAAATTATTGGTTCCACATATCTTACAAGCCTTTTTAAAAGAACCCAGGTTGCAGTCAATGTTTTAGGATTTCCCTCGCCCCCATATCCAGCCCCTTTGAGTAACAGGATCTAAGATAATCTCAGGATAGATTCAGTGGCAAATTTCTAGTTTTCCAAGTGAACAAGATGAACAATGAGACACTAAAAGAGATAAAACACACGTGAATACAGACAATCTCCACTTCCCCTTCCTGTTCAGAGCCGAGACTAACATGAATAAGGCCATACAAAGAGAAGAGAGGCCAGGCAGTGGTGGCGCACGCCTGTAATCCCAGCACTGGGGAGGCAGACGCAGGTGGATTTCTGAGTTAGAGGCCAGCCTGGTCTACAGAGTGATTTCCAGGACAGCCAGGGCTATACAGAGAAACACTGTCTCGAACACCCTCCTCCCCCCCCCAAGAAGAAGGAGGAGGAGGAGGAGGAGGAGGAGGAGGAGGAGGAGGGGGAAGGAAGAGGAGGAGCAGGGGGAGGAGGAAGGGGAAGGGGAAGAAGAAGAAGAAGAAGAGGAGGAGGGGAGGAGGAAGAGGAGGAGGAGGAGGAGGAGGAGGAGGAGAAGAAGAGAAGAAGAAGAAGAAGAAGAAGAAGAAGAAGAAGAAGAAGAAGAAGAAGAAGAAGAAGAAGAAGAAGAAGAAGAAGAAGAAGAGAGCTCACTGATTCCACTAAAACACAATGAAAAATAAAGTAACCTCAGAGGCCACAGTGAGACACTGGGCTCTTACAGCCCAGCTAAGTAGCTCTGACCTTTGTACAGTGATATTAACCTCAGAATCAGGAACATAAATGAGATAATCAGGGAACTGTGAAAGTCAAAACTTTTTCACCAGCCAACCCATTTCAACATCTCATAAAGCCTTACCTCTTGCTATTCTTCTGTTTTTCAGGGCTGGTTTATAACCTGTGGGGGTTGATCCTGGCTCATGACTGGATGTCCCAGCCCCAAAGCAGAAATCTGATTTGTTGTGTTTTGCTTTGTTTTAATGCTTTCCAGGTGACTTTGATAAGGTAGCCAGAATGGAGGGCATTGTCTTTTGTTTGCTTGCTTGCTTTGTTTTATTCTCAAGCCATAGGGACCCGAGGCTACGTTTACATCTCAGTTTTAAAAGATATGCTCTACATTCGACAACTCAAGCTCTGCTCTCTCCAGCGGATGAAGCCACAAAGTTGACCCTGCAGGTAACTAAGAGCTAATAACACAGTAGAGGTAAACTCTTGGTATCTTACTGTATGCAGTTCCCCTGAAAGTCTAGCATCTAGGAGTAGTTACAGAGAAAAGATACAAAGAAAAGCAATTGTTTCTTTGTTTGTTTGTTTGTTTATCAAGACAAGGTTCTCTGTGCAGGCATAGCTATGCTGGAGTTCGCTGTAGGCTGCCCTTGAACTCAGATCTGCCTGCCTCTGCCTGCCTAGTGCTGGGATGAAAGATGTGCACCACCATGCCAGGCTTAGCAAAAGCACTTCTTAAGTGTCTTCACATTCTTCCACCTTCCAACTGATGCAATGATCCCATTAAGACTTGTTTTAGGAGCCTGAGAATAATGCAATTGAAAAGGAATAAATTTTCCTTTACAGTAAATGGCATTGGCATAAATAATCTCCAACAAATTAAGGCCAGTCTTTAGTCTGAGCCCGTATCCCGTGATGTAGCACTTTCATCCCAGATTTAAACCTCCCATTCAGAGGGAAATTTATTAAGATACAGGATGTTATGCAGGAGGTGAAACAAGGGATGTTCTAAGTGGAGGTGAAACATTGTATCCTTCAGTAAAGCTACTTTTAAACTCAAGAAGTAAACAACACAATGGCTTCAAGAAGTCCCTGAAATGAACCAGATTCACCAGGCCCTTCTCTTTCCAAGCATATATAACCAGTAAGGACTACTGAGACAAGTAGAGCTGCCTTTTAGAGGCCCAGAGCAACTGATGGACCTAGGGAGGACACTGTCTAACCTTTTGAACCACTTGCAGGTTTGGGCTTCACTCCAGGTTTTCAGCTGTGGTGGGCTTTGGTAATTCAGCTCCCTTTGAGTTAGTTCTGCTTCTATAAGTAACCACATGCCTGTATTCTTATAAGCAACCCTAATAAAACTTACTGGTTCATCAAGTGGGACTTTAGTGATATCCTCTCTTTGGTGTGTTGGCAGTTCTGTATCTGGAGTAAGACATTTGTTCATGTCTTCCCAGGAATTATGCTAAGTGTCATATACAAAACAAAACTGTAAAATCACAGATTTTAAAGATGCATTTTCTGATGCTGCTGAAGTCAGTCCTCCTCCCTTAAAATCCTTACAAGAAAATTAAGAATAATCATCAAATCGCCCATTAAACTAATAACAGAGAATGCCTGTATGCATTTGGAATTACACTTTATGGTCACACAAGAGGAAAAATACAAATAGTTGTTTAGCTGGGGACAGACTGTTTGCCAGGCAAATGTATTTTCTAGTATACTTTAAAGCCTCTTGTTTTAAAATGGAATCAAACATTCAGAGTAAAAGGAGAGGCAGAGAACAGGGTTTTGAGAAGGGGTGGAGCATTATTTAGTAGCGGTTGCTATAAGTGGAGTAAGGGCTGGAAAGGCAGAGACTCTGGCAGGCAGAACATCTCCCACATGAAATCAGAGAACACAGTATTGTGGGCCCACACATAGCCAGAGAACACAGACTCACAGTGACAGAACCTCGAAAGTTACAGAATTCTCTTCTAATGTTCTTTGCAGTTCAGATTAAGAGTAAGAAAGAACAAGAATTAGAATTTCTCCAGAGCTGGGGATTCCTAGATGTCTGTTCCTTAATGAAATTAAGACATTATTAGAAATATCGTATCACAGAATTCCAGCGAAGGAAGGGTTCACAGATAGAGGAACGTGTATTGAGTCAAGTTCCCAAGGAAGAAAACACGGGGTATGTGTTTGCAGAAAGCTGAGGAAGATCCCAGAACAATTGAAAGTGGTGGGAGAAACCACAAATGTTAAAAGTCCATAAAGTACATGTCACTAATTGACCAAACTGGAAGAAAAACCTCTTGGAATTAAGTGACTTAGAATAAAAAAAAAAAAGATTACAAATGGTCGTCAAGGGAAATTAGAGACTTGGATTTTAGGACATTGTGTCATGGGTATACCAAGAAAAGATAGCTCTTGATAAGCATAGACTACACTTAAAGACTCCAAGGGACCCAAAGATGCTTTCTTCATTGATGTCTAGTCCTTTGATATGTTTTGGTTTTGCTCTTAAGGCCTCTCCTATAAGGAGCTTGCAACAAAATAGATCCTTAAGTTTATGAGGTTGTTCTAGTCTGGGTATAATTAAAAACCAAATGAATAATAGTCAACTCTTCTTTAGAACTTTATGTTGCCAACCTATGTTTCTATGCACTGCATTTCATGCTTTGCAAATAACACATTCCACAAGTGTGGAGTTAGAAGCCAACGCTGATTCTAACATGCATTAGTACTTCTATCCCACAAAGAAAAGCTTTTGCAATGAAAACTGCATATCCAAATAGCAGATATAGACAATGTACACCATGCAGCAAGCAAAATATACTACTAATAATATAATAATTCTCCTAAGACTTTTATGTGCATGATAGCACTACCACCTCCATATTTGAGGAAAAGAAACCAAGACAATGGAAGCTTTAATTTGCCTAAAATTACAGAATAGGCTAAAGAGCCAGCATTTGAGCTCAGAAAACCTAACTCTAAAGGCTAAACTCAAAATGCATACAGAATGCTATTAGGCTCCCTGAGTCCTGAGGAGAAGAAAAGAAGAATTACAAGGTCAGCAAGGGGGTGCACACCTTTAACCCCAGCACTCTGGCAGGCAGGGGTAGGCAGATCTTTGTGAGCAAGGCAGCTTGGTTTACAAATCAAGTTCCAGGACAGCCAGGGTTTTACACAGAGAAACCAGATCTCAAAAATCCAAAAACCAAAACCAAGAACAGACAGGCAGACAGACAGACAGACAGACAGACAGACAAGAAATACTATGATGTACAAATCTGAGCTTTGTACTCAAAGAAGGAATGGGCACTGGAGAGTTTGTGCCTGATGCACCGGAAAGATTTGGACAAACCAGAGAGGCCTCGCATCCCACAAAATAGGTCATAGCAGGCCTGGTCCTCTGCAAAGCTTCTTTCCCAGCTAGCAGCTTCCTGAAGTACAGTCCTGGGCACCAATGGTCAGCACCAACTCATCTCTGCCAGCTGGGAAGCCCTTCCTTATGTCCATTTTAAATCCATTGCACTTTTAGGAATATATAAGGCTTCTATTTTTCCAGATATGTATTTCATTTCATTAATATAATACCTGGAGTTACATCCGCAGTTGTCCCGAACAGAGACGCCACAGCTGAAAGAGCATCCAGGTACCCAGCTACCAGGAAACACAGCCCGAGGCTGTACATCACCTATGCCTTCCATAACCAGCAAGCTGGCGGCCAGGCTCATGAAATGTATGCACTTCATTTGTAGCTCACTGCCTTAGTTGCTATGGTAACAGATGCCACAGAAATAGAAAGTCACAGCCAGGGTCGACATTTCCCTTAACATAAGAACAAATGTTCAGTTTTGCTGGTCATCGAAGATACAGTAACGAATGGCGATGTGCCATTATTGCGTTTCTCTTTTAAAACCTCTCAACCACAAAATCCAGTGTCCAAAAAAAAAAAAAAAATCAACAAATAACAGCTTTGCTACCATAATTATCGATGACAAAACGATGGTAACTTACTGTTAGTACAATCAGTAACATCTGTTGTATGAAACAGGTACTGTGCTGAGAAGCATGTGCAAAGGAATACACCACAGTGCTATGTTCTATAGGACAGGCAGGGTGATGGGTTAATAAGAAAGAGAAACTGGTGTCATCTGCAGTAATTTTCTCAAGTCTTGAACAGGTACATAAGGAGTTTAATAAGTCTTCCTTTGAAAACATGCCCCCAAAGTAAATTTAGAGTACAGTCAAAGATCCAGATGCTATTATATATAATAATCATCAACTTGGTGTATTTAATAAAGTCAATGTTTTAAATGTTTACCCATCACTATGACAATACTGTTGTTAATATCAACATGATGTGTTCAGTGAAACCAGCTGTTTTACTTCATCGACATCCTAAGACTCCATAGGTTGATACAAGTTGATACAGTTGATAAAAGTTTTCCCCTTCTGTGCATGTCCATATGTTTTCTAAGTTTTCTTAACTATGAGAATGAAAATAACTCATATAAAAGTGTTTGGGTTTCTTGGTGTAGCTCTGGTTCTGAGCCAGTGTTGAGGAGCCGCTGTCACTCACACCAACCAACAACTTCAAGATCAGAGCACTGAGACCAACAAAACAAATTCTGGACAGAGGAGGCCTGCTTCCGATCTGAGGTCTGCCATCCAAGTGCAGGGTACCCAAGGGCTTAGGTTATCTGCTGGGTTTCCTTGTCTGTCAATGAAGATGACTCTGATTTCCAGCACCGGGCATTACGAGCCTTCCGGTTGATATTTATACAGTGCAGAGAGCAGTGTCTGCACCCGGACATAGACAGAATGCCAGTGGCACGTCCCCTTCTTCTTTGACACTTTCTTGAGTGTATTCAGGATGCCTCACTGTAAGTTCTCACTAGACCTCATCTCAGTCTCTACAGTCCCTACGTCAGCCCCGGTTCTCCTTCTCCATCTACAATGACTGTCTCATCTAGTCCAAACTTTTCAACACTGACTTTTGCCTATGCAGTGACTCTCCAAGGCATAACTGCTGGTTGGAAAGTCTCTCCCACTATTCCCCATTCGTAATTCCAAACACTAGTTCAACATCTGCTACAGCATGTCCTATCACTGTCTTAATTTTACCACATACACTTGATCCACCCACTTTCTCCTTCTGTCCATGGAAATTCCACACTTTCTTTGCTCAGTGTCAGAAATGGACACTTTGTAGTTTTTCTCCTCACATTCAATCTGTCAGGAAATTGTAGTGGTTCTTACAACTGAGTATGTAGAAATGTCTCCACTACTGTCACCATAGTTCAAGATGCCACCCTCTATGCAAATACAGTCTCCTGTCTGTATTCCCATTACTGTCTTCAGTAGTCAGTTTCCCTATAATTGTGGGTCAAGCTACCCACCCAACCTCCTACCTTGTTTTTCAGTTCAACATAGTAACCATAGGGAGTCTTTCTAAACAGGACTATTAAGCCATACCTCTGTTCCAATATGTCTGGTAACTCCCTCTTCACTTTGCATGCAACCAAATCAAACAAACCCTATGTGGGATTACAACGTCCAACATCAAAGGCTCACCCCTTAATCCTCCTGCATCACAGACGCCTTTGACAGCTGACAAAGTCTAGGGATTCCCAGACTAATGGTGTTACATTTATTTAAAAAAAATAAAAATGAATTGCAGGAGAAATCAATTAGGTTTTTAAATGCTTTTAAGTACAATGTGACCCATGTGTTCCAGTAAGTAGTGCGATCTAGTGAGGTCTGATGTGAGGTCTGATGTGTTTTAAACAGTACTGAGACTTTGTAGAAATGTGCCTTCCACATCCACCTGCTTTGAACTAACTCAGTGAATGCCAGCTTTAACCATGTGTATTTTCACTTCTGGATGACACCCAGTAATGGTAATCCACATTTTTAGCAAAGGTCATGAAAGACTGTGGCACAACGCTCTTTAAGGATGGTTGTGAGCCACCATGTGGTTGCCGGGATTTGAACTCAGGACCTTCAGAAGAGCAGTCAGTGCTCTATTAACCTATGAGCCATCTCTCTAGCCTCAGGCATAGCGCTTTTTAAAGTATAACAAAGAACACTGTTCTTCAAATGCTTTCCTTGTGAACCCAAGACATTTTAAAATAAATAAATAATAAAAACCACAAATTCAAGTAGAAAAGCCACATACATAAGATGGCACCTAAAACCATTTTTATTTTTGATAGAAATCTTACATGAAATGTACAATATAGACCAGATTGGCCTTAAACTACCTCAGCCTTCCAAGTTCTATAAAACTCTTATAATCTTAAAATTGGTATAAAAGGAGAGTTCTGAAGGGGCTGCACATTTTGATAACAAATATTTTATAGCATCTAAGTTTCCATTTGATGTTACTCAATAGACCTTTGAATTCTGCCTGTGAATCCTCAGAAGTCCTCTTTATAAAGGCTCTTGATAAAGATGTCTGCTCTGGATTATTTCTGGACACTTTGTCAGCAGCCTAGAGGCTTCGCATCTCCTGTTGACTTTGCCTGCATCCCCTTGGCCATCCTCTCTTTTCTTGTCCCTCTGTTCAGGTGCCTGTTCTAGCTACCCCATCTGTCTCCCTAAAAGAACCCCTTGGGGAGGGGGAGGAAGCAATCTCACTGTATTTCCTCCTATTCTTCTGTCCTATGGGTCTATATCAGAAATTCACACATTATTTTTATTAAAGAGGCTTGAAGCCCTTCATTGACTTTAGTTTTACTTTATTGAAAATGGACAAATGAGATAATATTCCAGTTCTTCTCTTGCAAACCTCCCAGAGGCAACTCAAAGGCTAGCTAGCCCTGTAGGTACAGACACCAAATGGTTTCTCTGGGTTTACCACAGAAGGACACGGTCTTTCACGGTGGAAAGACCTACATCCCACTCTCAGTAGAGCCTCTGAGCTTGGGGAAGGAGTAAGGAGGGGAGGAAAGGGCCCGGAATCCTGACTGAGGCCCCTTGTAGGAACTCTGGACGGACTTGGGACAAGGGTTGGAGAAGATACTCTAGAGAGCTGGCCGCCCTCTGTAACCTTAGGCTCTGGTGGAAACCACTGTGAACCGGGCAGGAAGGCATGGAGAAAGGACCTTAGCCATGCCCTGGGGTAAGATAAACAATACGGGCATTTCTGTAAAATGAGCTGCTCGCTCTGCCTAGGAGCAGTGACTCATTAAAGGTCAGCCATAGTCATGCATGTCCTCATTCCTAGATAAGACCCAGTAACAGCAACCCATACTTTTAACAAGGTCTCAGGTGACGTGGGAGCAGTATTGTTCAGAGTGTAGCCCAAAACAGTGTTCTCCAAACCGTGCATGCACCCCGGGTTTGTTTTGCATTTTTCTAAAAAAAAAATAGCATACTCCTTACACATAAATAAAGTGACACCTAAAACATTTGTAAATTGATACTGTGGCAAAGTCAAGTTATAAAGAATTTATGAATCCTGAGATCTTAAAGCAACTCTGGCAGATTTAAGTGTAGCCAATGGTATCTAACAAACATCCTGATTTATGGCACAAAGTACCATCTGTTTTTTGAAAGTATGAACAAATTCTGCTTTGACACTTAGAACTTTTTTTATGGTTTCTTTTATCTCTTAAAACATTTCAGAGCCAGGCAGTGGTGATGTACACCAAAGTCCCACTAGTTGGGAGGCTGAGGCAAGGGAATCCCTCTGTGAGTTTGAGGCCAGCCTGGTCTACAGAATGAGTTCCAGGAAAGGCAGGGCCATACACAATGAAACCCTGTCTTGAAAAGCAAAATAAATAAATAAAAATTTCAGTCTCCCCACAGAACTCACCCAATAATTTAGTTTTCCAACTGAATGCCTTGTATTGATCACATCTCATAATTTTTACGGGATAGAAATGGATAGAAATATAACAATATTATTTTAAAAGAGCATTCTAGTTATCAATGTTAGCTATAAGTTTACTTCTGGGCAAGTTATTCATCTTATTTGAATGGGTAGGATGTATTGTTAACCATTTTAATAAACTGTGAACAAGTTTCCAGAAAGAAATTATACTGTCAACTTGAACCTTCTGCAAAGTTAGCTAACTCAATAGAACTTCAATGCCTGACCAGGCCAGGACAGGGTGGACTGTTGGATGTTCAGAAACTAATTACAATTTATCTTGGGCTAACTTTAGCCCCCTAAACAGCCACTGCCTGCCCACTTCTGTGTGCAATGAAACATCCTATGACTAACAGATAAAAACTTTTTGGAATGTATTAAGAAAACTCTACTTTCTACCAACCAAAAGGCTAAGAATATAATGAGATGGCACCTGAGGCCTACAGCGGAGCTTTTAACCCACGTGTACTTACTGTCTCCATCAACATATTTAAAAAGTGCCTTGATTTACAACTTCTTTTTTTTCTATTATTAGAAAAAACTTCATCAAACTGTTAGCATATTGGAACACAGAACATGGAATTTGGAGAAATAAACCAGTGTCCCAGGGGCACAGTCACTCATGGCTCCAGAATAATAAATCCCATGAGATGTAAGAGCTATGGAGGTTTTGTTGCTGTTGTTGCTATTGGGTTTTGTTTTGTTTTGTTTTGTTTTGTTTTTTTGTTTTTGTTTTTGTTTTGATTTGGTTTTGGTTTTGGTTTGGTTTGGTTTTTGGCATGGACAAGGGTATCTCAGATGTCATTACTAAAGGTAAAGGAGCATCTGGGATAAAAACTGCTCTAAGTTGTCTCCCCTGGACCCGGAAAGGGCATGCTATGATCCTTGGTTTATGGGCTCTCCATCTCTTGATTATTCAAATGTTTGTGCATCTTTTTTTTTATTGGTTATTGTATTTTATTTTTTTTATTCGATATAATTTTTTATTTACATTTCAAATGATTTCTCCTTTTCTAGCCCCCCACTCCCCAAAAGTCCTGTAAGCCCCCTTCTCTTCCCCTGTCCTCCCACCCACCCCTTCCCACTTCCCCGTTCTGGTTTTGCCGAATACTGCTTCACTGAGTCTTTCCAGAACCAGGGGCCACTCCTCCTTTCTTCTTGTACCTCATTTGATGTGTGTATTATGTTTTGGGTATTCCAGATTTCTAGGTTAATATCCACTTATTAGTGAGTGCATACCATGATTGATCTTTTGAGACTGGGTTACCTCACTTAGTATGATGTTCTCTAGCTCCATCCATTTGCCTAAGAATTTCATGGATTCATTGTTTCTAATGGCTGAATAGTACTCCATTGTGTAGATATACCACATTTTTTGCATCCACTCTTCTGTTGAGGGATACCTGGGTTCTTTCCAGCCTCTGGCAATTATAAATAGGGCTGCTATGAACATAGTAGAGCATGTATCCTTATTACATGGCGGGGAATCCTCTGGGTATATGCCCAGGAGTGGTACAACCACTCTGGAAATCAGTCTGGCGGTTCCTCCGAAAACTGGGCACCTCACTTCCAGAAGATCCTGCTATACCACTCCTGTGCATATACCCAGAGGATTCCCCACCATGTTTGTGAATCTTAATAAAAAGGTTCTCTAGGCTCTTCTCCACTGAAGACTGGACATCCTTAAAGAGGGCTCAAGGGAAAAAATGCTCAGCAAGTGGCATAAATCTGAAATAAAACCCCAATAATCAAACAGCTGTCTCAGGCAGTGTCCGATGGGGACTCAGAAGATGTCATGAGATGGTGGGAGAGTCAAGGAAGCAGAGCCGAGACTGGGAGGAAAGTGGGCAGAGTCCGAAAGATGAAGCTGAGATACAAACATAGGCTGAGTCTGAAATTATAGAAAAGTTTAGTTGGCATTGGTGGTCATAGGGACCTTAGTGCAGTGGCAGTATGTTATCTAATTGGATTGCTGCAATGTGATAATTACTTTTTAATTAAAAAGAAAATAAGTCATTAAAAATAATTCCTAGAAATGTTTTTTTTTTTTAGAAAATCTGCATTATATAAGCTCATTACTAATGTAATAGCCTGGCACTAGGCCATGACATGAAAGATACATTTCATCTAATAATTAAATAACTCATAAACAAAATAGAGTATACACACACATATATCACTTGAAAGTTCCATAATCTTCCCAGGATGAACAAGATAGTAAATGTATTAAGTTCAAATGATCTTATTTTATTCTTCTCGTATACGAGGCAATAGGTTTAAAAAAAAAAAAAGAAGAAAGAAAGAAAGAAAGAAAGAAAGAAAGAAAGAAAGAAAGAAAGAAAGAAAGAAAGAAAAATGAGTCATCGCCTAAAAGTGAAACCTTAGGAATCTACTGATTTAAACTATCTCATTTTCATTATCACATCACATCACAAAAAAAAAAAATGAGGATTTACAGTGTATCTGTTCACAAGACAATGAAAGTCACTGACTGCCCCTATTATTTTCCCTCTAGACCACACGCGGAACTCCAAACAAGATTCCTTCTCATTCCACCCCTCCTTACGTCCCTCCGACATCAACATTCTTCCTTAATACCCTGACAGGACTCTCACAAAACCCATATTTGCTTATGTTATTTCTCTGCCTAAAATCGCTCAATAGCTTCCACAAATGTCTATAGGTCAGTCCTCAACATGGCATACCACACATTTCTTCTCCTCCAAAGACCCCGTATCTCCTCCAAAGTACAGGTTTAACACCATCGCACACCATACAGTTGATCCCTCAGGATGGCCTAGAACTTGGGGTCCTCCTGATCCGGCCTCTAGAGTACCTGACAGTATAAGCCTGTGCTGCCAGGCCCAGCTTGCTTACGTACTCGTTTATAATAACCACTAGGAACTGCCGTCTCTGTGTTTCCTCTTTCTCAGCTTCTTCCCTCTTACCCAGACGATCATTTTCCAAGCTGGCTTGTAAGGCTCCTTCTCATTTCTCTGTGTAGGACTGATGTCATCCAACCACATGCCATACATACCTTCTATCTTCTATTCACTCTCTGTATACATTTCACATTTTCTCCATTCTCCAACCTACCCACTTAGACCCTGGTGAAAAATAACACTAAAACCTAAAAGTAAAATCATAAGCCGCTTCCGAATAACAGTCTTGCTGTGTTCCTCTTTACATTCCAAGCACCTATCACATTTACCTGCACGGAGCAGATACTCGGTGAATTTTTGCTAAATGAATGGGTGTATTATTAATACCAGCACCAATGAAGTAGATACTTATAGCGTGTTAGTGTCACTAAATAGGAGTGAGATATAATCTCGGACTCTGATATCCCAGCCATTTGCAAGTTCTAGGATTACATCATGAGATAGAATGTGTTCTCACAAACTCAAGGAAAATCCCCTAGGAGTTACCCTAGCCATGGCATAGAGCTCAACACACAATGGCAGTTCTTTATCTCAATTCACTTCTGCTTATCTTGAATACTGGTATACTGAAGGAGTCCTAATGCTAAGGGGAGACGGGGAAAGAACACAGAATGCAGATCTGAAAATCATCCATTTCTTTCTGTTCTTAACAAATTTAGTGCTCTGACATCACCCTTGTACTCTCTGTTACTTAATATACAGAAAAATGTCCTAATATTTTCCTTTATCTTGAAGTCACAAAGATATTTTTGGTGGACATTTTTCAGTATTGAAGATGCCAGATTTTCAGAGAAGGAGAAGATACAATGCATATGGTTAATGCATTTATTACACATGATCATCTTCACATTATGAAAATGCCATAATTAAGCCCTTATTGGAAATAATAAATGCATGTTAACTATGTTGGTTACTTTTCTATCGCTGTGGTAAAATACCATCTCCAGAAGCAACTGAAGGAAGAAAGGGGTTTATTTTTTCTTACAGTTTCAGAAATGGGTCCATCATGGTTGGTGCAGAAGGCTAGCAGCAGCAGGACGGAGAAGCAGGACGATCACATCCTCTCACAGAGAAAGCACAGAGAGACAGAGATATAGACAGAGAACAGGAAATGAGGCAGAGCTTTCAACTCCGAAAGCCCGCCCCCAGAGATGTACCTCCTCCAGCCACGCTTCACTTCCTGAAGACTCTATAATCTCCTGTAACATCAAATGGACACCAAGTGCCCAAGGACATGAGCCCATGGGAGGCATTTCTTACTTAAACTATCACTGTGGTGAAAATGGGGGAACAGTCAAATAAAGAACCAGAGAGTCATCAAATAAAATTCAGCCTTACATCACAATTTCATGGGACTTCCTTCTCAAGAAAGTAGAAATAAGGGCTGGAGAGATGACTCAGAGGTTACGAGCACTGTCTTCTCTGCCAGAGATCCTGAGTTCAATTCCCAGCAACCATATGGTGGCTCATAACCACCTATAATGAGATCTTGTGCCCTCTTCTGGCAAGCAGACATACATACATGCAAGCAGAATGCTGTATACATAATAAATAAATAAATCAGGTTTTTTTTAAGGGAAAGAAAGTAAAAATGGATTTTCATTAATAAATCAAAATGTTGAAGAATATCATGAATCATTTTAATAAGAATATCCCTAGTGGAGCAAATTCAAACAGCACTTAAAAGTCCAGATCTATAATAAAATTAAATAAAATCTCTAGTCCGATATGATCATGAACTAGGCAACAGTGAAAGGAAGCCTTTGAGATAAAAAAGACGTAAGATGATAACTATTAGCTATTTTCAGCTTTATTTGGCAAGTACCAGAAAGCAGGGAGGGCTAGGGGGAACTGTGATTTATTCTCTAAAGTTAACAATCCAATTAAAAAATGGACAGAGGGATAGAACAGACATTTGCTCCAACAAAGATACATATATGTCCAGGAGGCACTCAGAAAGACACTCAGTGTCATACCATTAGAGATGCAGTTCAGAGCAGAGGAGAAAGCATTTCATATTCATTGTGATGGCTAAGTTAAAAAAAAAAACAATGCTTGCAGGATGTGAAGAAATAGAAGTTTGTGAAGTGTTGATAGCAATGAAAAATTATAATGTTACTATGTATTTATGTTTTAAGTATAGAGGCCAGGTTAGTGACACGCTCCTTCAATCTCAGCACTTGGGGGGTAGTCATCAGAGACAGGAAAATCTCTGAGAGTTCAAGGCCAGCCTGGTCTATCTATGCAGTCCCAGGCTACCCAGAGTATGCATTGGGACCCTGCCTCCAAAGGCAGGGGACATAAAAACACTGGAAATTCCTCAAAAAGAGTAATCTGTCAATACCACTTTTGGGCACTGACTGCATGTACACACATACGCACACACAGTAGTACATACATGTGCATGCACACAAACACACACACAAAGGGAGAGGGAGAGGGAGAGGGAGAGGGAGAGGGAGAGGGAGAGGGAGAGGGAGAGGGAGAGGGAGAGGGAGAGGGAGAGGGAGAGGGAGAGAGAGAGAGAGAGAGAGAGAGAGAGAGAGAGAGAGAGAGAGAACACATACACCCTAAACGATTGAAGGCATATCTTGAAGTGGAGCCTTGCACAATCAAATAGGTGCATTACTGACACTAAACAAGAGATAGGAACAACTCACATCACAGAAGAATGTATAAACAAAACACAGTAACAGATACAAAGTATTCAAACATGCCCCAACATTGGTAAACCCTGGGAACATTATACTGTGTATAGTAGAATAGACAGCTTTTGAAGACTACACCCAACATAGGCCTCAGGCCTCCAGGCTTCCACAGAGGCACTTATACCTGCACACAGCAACTGCTCTTAACCATCTCTCCAGCCCCTATTCTGTTTATTTTGAAAGCTTTCCACTTTGTAACCCAGGTTGGCCTTGTATTTAATGTACAATTAAGGATAGTCTTGAACTTGAAATTCCCCTGCTTTGGACTCTAGAGTACTTGGGATTATAGCCCTGGACTACCAGGTACTGTTTATTGATGATTTCACTTTTGTGAATGTGTATAGAAATACGTGTGAGTACACATGCACGTCTGTGGAGGCCCAGGGACCACACTGGGAACATCTTCCACCTCCTTTGAGACAGGATCTCTCATTGGCCTAGAGATCATGAATTAAGCCAAGCTAGCTGTCCAGTGAGTACCAAGGATATTCTTGGTTTATAATCCCTGGCACTGGGATTATAAGCATGTCTGACACCTGGCATTTTTAGGTGGGCTCTGAGGACTGAACTAGGGTGATTAATGTTTGTATTAAAAGTACTTTACTGACTCAACTGTTTCCTGAAACCTGGTTTTTAAATTTTAATGTAGTAAGATATGCAGTAAACAATATTTGTCATTATAAACAGTTTTCAGTGTATAAGGCAGTGTTATGGACATTACTGCATCATTTGAGACACCATTAACTAAACTTTAAGCTCTTGATTCTTCTAGACTAGCTGGCCAGTGAGCCTTCAGGATCCACCTGGCTCTGCCTCTCCAGCACTGGGATTATACACATCACCCTGCCTAGCCTCTATTGGCATATACAGAAGATTGTTCCTCTCTCTCTCTCTCTCTCTCTCTCTCTCTCTCTCACACACACACACACACACACACACACACACACACACACACACACATACCCCTTATGTACACACCCCTTATGCTTCACATCCTCTAAGCATCTTCCTGACCTCAGAGCCATGAAAATTTCACTGTAAAGTGTATATACAAGAGGAAAGAGCAAATTGACGTTATTGGCATAATATCTGGGTGAGAGAAGTAATAGCTACAATAAGTGAAAATAAATAAGTCTGGAAAGAGACGAAAATATGGAATGAATTTGAATACATGTTGTGAACTGGCACTTTTGCAAGAATGCAGCATCTGCTAAATGAGGCTGGGCAGGGGGTATCAGTTTGAGAAAAACGAAATTTACATGTTATTACTGATTGTTAATATAAATTAATACATTACTTTGGAAATAAAATATAAACTCAATCAAGGCAAGAACCTGGAGGCAGGAGCTGATCCAGAGGCCATGGTGGGGTGCTGCTTACTGGCTGGTCACCCTCGACTTGCTCAGCCTGACTTCTTATAGTACCTGGAACTACCAACTCAAGGATGGCACCACCCACAATGGGCTGGACCCTCCCCCATCAATCACTATCTAAGAAAATGCCCTACAGCAGGATCTTATGGAGGTATCTTCTCAACTGGGGTTCCCTCCTTTAAGATGACTCTGGTATGTGCGTTAAGTTGACATACAATTAGCCAGAACAGCAATTAACTACATAAATATACAAAACAAAAATAAATATACAAACAAAAGCCAGGTTTTAAACTCTTTGAACACAGTATTTGGATCTGCCCTTGCTAAATGTCAAGCTTCAGCTGCAACGTAGTTTGGGGAAGTTGATTTTTCCCAACAGGTTTCCAAGCATTAAACAAGTGGAAGTGAACACTTTTTCACCTTTTGCTTCCCAGTCTGTCCCTCTTTTCTGCACGTACCCACAAAATGCAAGGCTGTTCTGGTCTCTAGTCCGGAAATCTCTAAATTATGTGCTATCAGAGTCACTTCACGCATGTGATGGCAGAGTGACCTAAAAGGCCATAGAACACTCGGCAAGCAAATCCACTGCCTAGGCAATGAAAGGGGACTTGGGACAAGTCATCTAGACACATGACTTTAAGGCAATATCCACCCAGGCTTAACACACTCTGTTAGCCATGGATGGGGAAATTAAAACTCGGGCTACAGTGAGCCAATAATTCCGTGATATTTTTAGCTCTCCCTGGTTGATGAAGCAAGGATGTCTGACTCACTAGGAAGAGCTGTCTCGCTTAAGGCAAATGAGAAACAAACCAGAGGGTAGGCAGATCCTCACTCAGGTGAGGGTTGAGCTGATCCTCAGGTCTCTCGATAAGAAATATTTCCAAGTTGTTCTGAGCTTGGTACCTCCAAGCTTCTGCCAGTGAAAGCCCAGGAAATGGGGCCTATGCTGGCGGCTAGCTCAGAACGTCAATACCCCGTCCTGAGTTCTCTTTTCTACAAAAGCCATAACCAGCATAACACTCAGGGGATGGCATTTAGGGCTTGCCAAGCCTAGCTTGGAAGTGTTGTCAGTAGGGAACAAGGTTTCTTAGATGCTCAGAGGAAGAGAAGCCAAAGGTGCCCAGTTCAGACAAGAAGATATGAGAGGTTTTGTGCCTCATGACTCCTCCCTCTGATGGGCAATCAATTAAGAGATCGGCAAGTGAACAAGTGGTGCCTTTAAAGTCCACAAGCTTTGACTTCATTGTCTCTCAGGATTTTGAGTTTCACCATAATAATATATTGAGACATGCCACCAGTCACAGAACATAGTAGCAGAAGAGGAGTGGGTGTCAAGAACAGAGACAGACTCTGAATCTGAATCTGGGGGACACAAGCAGACGCCTCGGCATCAGGCACACCACGAAATGCTGACGGCAGCATGATTTTTTTTCAGTAGTTTGTGGTTATCATTACCTGGTTTTATTATTTGAGATTTGTTTCTTTTTATGTTATGTAGACAGGTGGTTTGTCTGTGTGCATGTGTGTGCAGCATGACCTCAAAAGGCCAGAAGAGAGCGTCAGATAGCCTATAATTAGAGTTACCTACTGTGGCTAATTACCATCTGGGTGCTAGGAATCAAACCCTGCTCCTCTGGAAGACCATTTACATGCTCCCAGTCATCTCTCCAGTCTCCATGTCTAGGGTTTAAAAATTCTCAAAATACTTAGAATCACTGACCAAAGGCTCAGAGAAGGCGCCTCCATGACCTATACTGGGACGCACTCTAGACTTGGCTAGGAAGTATGTAAAACCCATGAAGCTTTCGTCATTGGATAGTTAGAAATATTCTAGAAACAGAAAACTAATCCAAGAAACGAATCCAAGCAAGCATTTATTATTAAATAATGTGTCTGGAGATATATTGAGATAAAATGCAAGGTACACACATATATGCATACCTGTTTATATATATATATACAAATAATTTTAAAATTTTTCTAAAAATCATAAGGTGCCCTGGATAAAGTTTTCTATAATATATACAAACACTAAGAGTGTTCATTCCCACCTCACACTAACAAGGTAACACAATCCCAAGAAAAACTCCCAAAGGGGACCCCTCTGTAAAGAGTTTTGGAAGAACAGGTAGATCAGAGAAGTGGAAAATATTGTTTGAAGTAGGCAGGAAAACTGGGGTGCTACTCTATGAGGTGTGCAGCGGCACTGCAGGGCTGCAGATGCCAAGGAACTGTGCAAACACAGCCACGGGAAGTCCATCGCAGGCATAAATTTAGAGAGAGGACAGTTATTCTAAAACCCTGCTGTGAAATCAATTCAAGATTCAGGAACAAAAAACTCCCAGATCTTCTACTCAGATTGTGCTCCAAATCAAATTCTGTTGTGAAACGGAGGGAAAGAAAAGAAGAAGAAGAAGAAGAAGAAGAAGAAGAAGAAGAAGAAGAAGAAGAAGAAGAAGAAGAAGAAGAAGAAGAAGAAGAAGAAGAAGAAGAAGAAGGAAATCATTTAAGGAATGCAGGACACAGGCAGTGTACCTGCACAGGGGATGATTAACTTGCCTCATTACTGTCACTGTTCTTTATGACCTGTCTCTTAAGTGGCTCCAGATGACATGGCTTCTCTTAGAATTTTGTTAATGGGAAAGAAGATAGAGGAACCCACTTAAAACAACACAAAAGCATCCATACCTCACATCGATAGCAAAGGGTGGTATTGGGAGGAAGAATTCTGAGAGGCCTATGTCCCAGTCCGAGCCAAATAAAGCAGAGGTAAAATGCTCTGCTCACCCAAAGTTACCGTGAGGCATCAAGACTCAGGATTGGCTCACACTGCCGATAACGGTATAGGAAGGAAGGCTCATCCACTGTGGGGGTGGGGTGTTCTGTCCTATCTGAGCAAAGCCTTTCAGGGACAGCAGGAACTAACACTGTGAGTTCCAAACGCAATCCTGTGTAGAAGTCAACTCCCGTCCCTATGGCAGTCCATTAAGTGACAGCTCTCAACTGGCCGTCACCAAGGCCCCAAGAACTCAGAGAGTGGAAGCAGCAATGCCCTTAACACAGGCACGGAACAGGCTGAGGCAGTGGATGCTCCAGCAAAACCTAGAGTTTCACTGTGTCCAGAGCTGCAGAAGATGCTGGTGGCTGCAGAAGGGAGCATGCGAGCAGTGGACACGAGGAACCACTGCAAGGTCCCCTCATGGACTAAGAACATTCTAGAAGCCACCGTTTAAAATTCACAGATTCTCTTATATTTCCGTTTCATTTAACCTGTAGGATGAAGTGATTTCTTCATTCGATCAAGTGATTTCTTCATTTGATAAAGAGAGTCATTTGATAAAGAAAAGTCAGTAAAAATGGCCTAGAGCATCACAGAGTAGAGTAGGGGCAACTCATGGGCAAGCCAGGCTTCTGGTGGACTGACCACCTCCCTTCATCAGCTTGTACAGACTTCTAATGTATGTGCCAAATAGAAACACTGAGGTCTTACTCCCCTGTTTCCTTAAATTAGTGACTACTAAATCCTGGGAACACTGAAGTACACCGAAGATGTAAAACGCTCGAGACTTTGGATACCCTGAGTTGCTGTCACTCAAACTGCTGTCTCTAAGCTCCCTAGAGACTAGCTGATCTCAGTATGTTTCCCTAGGGACAGGGAAACCAACGGAGAGTTCACAAAACACGTTCAGTTACACACCAAATTCCTCTGCGATTTCAGTTTACTCAACAACAGAGCTTAAGATGAGCACGAGGGGGTGGGGGAAGGGGTTCTACTAACTTTCTCAAAATTGTCAATGAGGTACAAAATGTGTAGGGTATCTAATCCCTGTATGGAAATCACATCCCCTAAAATACACCAGTACTAGAAGGCTCCCAGGCATCCAGGCAGCAGACACAGAAGAGAGTTGTACCAAAGTACTGTAAGCAAGGGGCCCCCAGCGAGTGCACGGCCAGCCTGCTGCCTTACTTAATGGAGTAATCACTAATACCCCTTTCACCTGCTGCCTTCTCACAAGCTCATGTGAAGTCTTAGTGGCTCTGACAAGACACTAGGCGAGGAATCACAGCCACTGTTAACTGGGATGGCTGCCCCAGTGAGTGCCCAGAAGTAGAAGACAAAGGAATAACACAAAGCAAAAACTAAGGAGCAATGCAAAATAGGACTAGACTGCATTCAAGACGCATTTACTTCCTGGTCTACTTAGCACTGCCCACCATGGTGAGGAAGGCTGCCACGCTATACCAACTAGATTAAGACTAAAACCTCTAACGTATTCATTAGGACTCACTGTATTCTATGTTTTGTAAGTTAAGGCAATCTCAAGGCATTTAATCACTCACACTGCACCATGCTAAGCAAATGACTGGGTGAGTGGGTCAATATTGTGAACACAGACAGCCTTCCATTTGGGAGAAGCTTTGTGCATATTGGAAACCTCAAGTGGCCATTCATATTTTCACTCAGGATGAGGGATTTTTTTTATCCCATAAGAAAATCAGTGCAGAAAAATAACAAGCTATGATGTAGTTAACTGTCCCAGAGAAGCCACAAGTTTGTGATTGTGTGTGTGGAGGCTCGAGACCACCTCCAGGCCCCCTTGCCAAGGTGTGAACTCTCAAGCACTGCTTGATGTTACACAAGGCCTACTGAGTTAACGAAACTTTGAGCTTCTTACAAAAAGAAGTATTTCTATACATTATGTAGACTAAACTTACAGCATGCTTACCACCACCACCACCACCACCACCACCACCACCACCACCACCAAAAAGCCACATATAAAAGATGGACAAAGGAAGGGCTTCTCTTTACCTTCTAAAGATTCACTGCAATGAACTGCTAACATATGGGTAAAATGGGAACAGACATGGAGGAAATCATGTGGTCCCACAGTGAAGAGTCCTCTGTCCCACAGGGAAGAGGGAAAGTGGAAAATACAAAGGCCTTGGGCTCACAGAACAGACAACGGATTGTAAGTGATTCTTTCCAACAGGAACACTTTCCCCCTTGAATACTGACCAGGACTGAAATAGAAAATGGTAGCCTGTGAGGGTGTACCACAGACTTCAGCTTTCTTATGTCTATCCACCATGCGAGTTTAGTCAGGAAAAAGCTCGGCAGAGATCAGAAGTGCACCCCAGGTGCAGCAGCCTTCAGGTTGCAACGCAGTTCAGGTAGCAAGGGACGAAGCCCCTTCTTAGGACTCGCTAGTTCAGTGTCGCAATTAGAACTCACATCAGGGAAGTTAGTCAAAACTGGAACATGACAATGAAAAGCTGTCAGAAAGCCTCTTCTAGCACCTGCCAGTTTCTAGGTAATCCTTTAAATTAAATAAATAAAAGCACTGTCACCAAATTTTGGAGTGGCAGTCTCTGGGTAGGACAGATAAGTCACCAAATATCAGGAAGAAAGTAGAGAGTTTTGATAAAACACAACTCCCTACCCCTCACACACACACACACACACACACACACACACACACACACTCTCACACTCACACACACACACACAATTAAAATATATTGATGTCTAGTTCTACAGTGATTTTTTTTTAACCTTCCACTTAAAGAGTAAAATATCTAGAGTCCTGTTCCATGTAAATAGATTCAAGTTGAGTTCCTGGGAAGTTTTCCAGAGAGGTAGGGTGTCTTAGAATTGGACATGCATTAAACGAAGCTTTGTCTAACGAGAGCGAGCGAGTAACTGATATGGCATCTGTATGTTCAGTCTGCACAAGGTTCCTTTATCTGGGACGCATTACTCAGAGACAAACAGAACATCAGATTACAGTCCTGGAGAATCATACTCGCCTCTCCTGGCCACGCTGCCAGCTCACAGAAGCATTCTATGTGCCCAACCACCTGCTTCCAGGAGAATTTGTAATCTACCTGCTCCATTTCGCTCCCAAAGGCTCTCCTACTTGACCCGAGTGCCCCACTCCATTCACTGCATGTAGTCACGTTTCATCCCTGAGACCATCACTCATGGCAAATGTGGAAAGTGGCGTGCTTTCATGCCAAGAGCAGAAGAAGCCTTCTGCATTGTAATGTACGGTGACTCGAACCCCAAATGCTGAGAGTCCCGTGAACTCAGGCTAAAGGCCATTGCGGGAAGAGGTTCCTTCCCTTCCCGAGTGACAGTTTCCTTTCACGTTACCTGCTTCAGTGTACTTCAGTCCCACTTTTTCTTCTGCGTCCTTTGTCTTTGGGGGTGGCCAGACAGCTTGGAGTCTGCCTGGAGTTCTGTCGTCCTGCTCTGTGGGGCTCTGGTCAGGCTGTGCAAAAACAGGCAAAGATTAATTTAAGCGAAGTGTGGCCAGAGCCAATTGATTCCCAAAGCTGCACATTCTAACACTGATTCCAATACCGATTTTAATGGCCAGTGGCACAGTGCCTCCATTATGCGTAAGTGAGCCATCTTAGGACAAGATGAACCTTTCTCCGGGAGGGTTGAAAGATCAGTTGGGGTAAAAACTAAAGTTAAAAAAAAAAAAGAAACCACAAACAAAAATAAAAACAAAATAAAAAACAAACCAAAAAAAAAAAAAAAAAAACCCACTCCAGACTACCTAACATGCAACCCTTTCTTTTTTTTTATTCAGCTAGTTTAAAGGGCACATGCAAACTCTGAACTGCAGAAACAAAACCAAATGCACTATCATCTGCACACTTATAAAGACTATTTAAAACTGCAGTCCAAACAAACTCTGCGCAATGAGGACTAAGTTTGCATTTCCCATGAACAGTAGCAATAATTGAAGACACACTTCTCTACGCATTCCACACTGAGTTTGATTCTTTCCTATTACAAAATAAAGGAGATGGGCTCTATGCTCAACTTTTTTTTAAGGAGTTGAATTTTGCAACTGGAATACTGTGCTGTGTTTAGATTTAACTACAATCTGTGGTAACTGTTCTACAGACTTTAATTTTTAATAGCTTAATTAAATATACAAGCAGACAAGATAATCCTATACCGAATTGATGTTTGACAAGAAATTCTGTCCACTGTTTCCATGAACTTTCAATGCCAAACACTCCCTGGTCGTTATAAATTACCTTCGAGTTTCTTTGAATAATCACAGCTTTTATTTGCTAGATCCTCTTGTGTTCTCTCCTTTACTCTTTCCATGAGGGTTAGGGCTAGCTGCTTCCTTTGGGATGTGGGAAGGCAGGCTCAGAAATTATCAAGGTCACCCTGCCATAAAAGGCAGAGGCTGGTATTAAAAAACCAACACTCATTCCAAATTCCATACTCAGCCAGGAAGCTATATAAACAACACAGGACAATTCAGTTACATCATAAACTCATATTTTGCTAAATGGTGCACTTTCAAAGGAGAGCCTAGTATTCACGGTGCATGACTAAAGGGTAAAGACACACCTGTAAACCTCAACAACACCTGTCCATGGTGGCACTTCACCATGTTGCTTATGCTTTAGAAGCACATTGACCATGGATAAACCCATGTGTAAACCCAAGGTGCACATTTTCTCTTCCTTCCCATACATCCGCACATAGCTCACACTTAAATACATTCAAGAAAAACAGAAGAGAAGCACTTCTGAACAACTTAGTACTCTTTTGCAAGACATTTAATATCAGAATTCTTTTTTTTTTTTTTTACCCAAGGGAGTATAATAATGATGACAGGCAGGTAAAATCATTTTAACAGGAAACCTGGAAAGAAAGAAAAACTTATAGCATATTTTATGGTAAAACGCAGAACCCAATTCTACATACGCTTTTGGGATCAGAAGGGCTGTCTGCCGGCCGCGACTTAGACCTCTCGAACACAGCGCGGAGTGATTCCTTCTCATGCCTCATCTTTCGTTTAAGAGCTTCCAGCTCAGAGGTGTCAGCCGTGCTCCCCTTTTTAGGGGGTCGGATGAATAAGGCCTTAAAAGCCTCCAGGGCAGTCTCTGGTGGCTTGGCCTTCACCTGACCACCCTGGACGTGGGCATCTCCAGGGCTCTTATGGCTCTCCTGGTCAGTACTATAACCCATCTCATCCGCACCGTGAAACTCGGGGTCCGCTTCTTTCGGTTCAGTTCTTGGCATGTCAATGTTGAGCAGCTGAGATAACTGCTCCAAAAGAGTGGGTGTGGCCTTCGGATCAGTTGCTTTACCCTGGCTCTTCACTGTCTGTGGGCATCCCTGTACCAGAGACTTCTGAACAGGCTGGGTCAACTTGAGCAAAGCTAGGTCCCCGTCCTTGGGTTTGATTTCAGTGATGGTCTCCCCTGCCTCTGTGGTAGTCCCCTTCTTCAGCACACGGAGGCCACTGAAGAAAGCTGGAAGCTGGAAGGACTTCTCTCCGGGAGCTTCTCTTTTGGAAACAGTGCTCTCGAGGACACCTACAGTCTGGTCTGTTGCTGCGGGTTGGATTTGAGGCCCCTCTTTCGCAGTCTGGCCCTGCCTGGGGCTGTGCTCTGCCGGAAGGCTACCATCACCACCAGGTTCCAGTTTGCTATTTGTCTCAGGTAACGTTCTTTCAGACTCTTCAGCACAGAGTTCTGCATCATCAGTGTTCCCAGCATCAGGATTTTCTTCGGAATCCCCTGCTCTGTCTTTGGGCTCTTGAGAAGGTTCACATAAAATAGCAGTGGTGGGCTTTTGGTTATCAAGGCTACTTCCTTCTTCTGCCTCCTGGCCTCCATCTTCAGAGTCAGAATCACTGGTGGTGTGAACCAGGGTGCCACGGACCCAAATGACTTCCTCACTGTCCACACTCACTGTGGCAGGCAAAAGCAGCTCAGAACCAGGGGAAGCGGTATTTGCTTTCCCGGGACTTCCCTCGGCTCCTGTCTCCGCCCTTGTTGATTTCCCATCATTTTTAAGATCAGGTGGAACTGGAGCCTCTGCCTGTGGCCGATCTGAGCCTCTACTGGGATCACCTCGCTCAGTAGTGGGATCCACCTCTAAACTGCGAAATGCCTTCAGCACAGCATCTTCCTCTTCTTCGGGATCCAAGGAGTCCAATTTATTTGTAAATCCAAACAGGGATTTCATAGAGAATTTACTCAGGATCGACTGAGCCATCTCAAGTCCGGCTTCGGATTTGTCTGGGTCCAGCACATCTCTGCTGCTGAGAGAGTTACCAACCTCCTCCATGTCCCCGCAGTGCCCTTGACACAAGTTCTGCCTTGTGTTACCTGCCCTGCTCCCTCAGTTTATCCGCTCCATCTGCTCTTGACTTACAGGACAGGGAGCGACAGGACCGGGGAGGGAGCCAGGTTTTCAGCAGCTCAGAGAACACACTTGGTCTCTTTCAGGTCACAAGCGTCCTCCCTTCCGGTTTGCTGGATGCCGGCGTGCCCAGGGCAACTTGTTAAGTCTTGGCAACTCTGTGCCCCAAAGCAGCTGAGGCTGCACACCTTACTACACATGGGCAGGTAGGCTGCTCTTCTGGACTTCCGTATTTACTCCCCAGGACAAAAGGCTTTTTGTCGCAGGCAAAGTCAGCCTGTCCCGTAATCCCAGCCCAGGACTTCAGGAGGAGCTCCGCCCCAGAGCCTATGATTCTCCTGGTAGCATTCAACTTCCTCATTGGTGAGCAAGTTGAGGTTTTTAAAAGTGCTGAGCCGGCAAGCTGGTGCGGACAGCCCTGAACCACCCCCTGGTGCAGCCCAAGAGATTCCAAAGTGAATCAGCAGAAAATGACCAAAGTGAGCTCTCTTTTCCATAGGATGGTAATCAAAGGCCTGGGCCAGCGAGGCCCTAAACCCAGCAATTTGCCCACATCAACAGCCTCTTAGAAACCCTTAATCAAAGACCGGAAGTAAAGAAAAAGTATCCTCTCAGAGAGCCCACAACTCTGAGAGCAGTTAATTGACTACCCTTGGAATGTCTTTTGTTTTTAAATGCTTTCCTTCGGCTGGCAGGTTTCATCTGGAATGCAGATTTTCTCTGACTGCTGGGAGGAAAACCAACTAGACTGGTTTCAGGTTACTGCTGTTTTAGCTCTGCCCTGCCTGGGTGTTCTGCAAACAAGTACTTAGACAAGCACGCCTACCGCACCCAGTGTCCACCTACTAAAGGGCAGCAAAATAAACAGCCCCAACCCTGTAGGAATGATTACTGTCTTGGGTTGTGGACCAATGTCAGGTTTCTTTCCGCTCCACAGCAATGACTCCCACTGTGAGTTACAAATCCTGGTGGAGGGAATCTTTTCAGCTTTGGTGTTGCAACCAAATTAAATGGACCAGGCATGGCACGATTTTCCGCAAACAATCTGCTCTCTTAGTCATTCGCCAGAGATCCCCAATGATCTATTATTTCTCTAAAGGTCTAAAGTATCTATCAGTCTGGCCTCCACTGCCTATTTTGTACAAAATAGAAAAAAAAAGACAGAAAGAAAGAAAGAAAGAAAGAAAGAAAGAAAGAAAGAAAGAAAGAAAGAAAGAAAGAAAGAAAGAAAGAAAGCCCAGCACAGCTTAGATTGCCATTCTGATTACATGCTGCTGTCTCTGGGAGGTCTGAGGATATGGGGTAGGGCAATCAAAGATGCCTAGTTACCTGTAGGACAGCTTCCTGTCAAACCCAGGGGTCTGAGGGACTCTGGGTGCAGTAATGCATTTTTAATAATGTGTGACTGCAAAAAAAAAAAAAACCCACAAATTGGGGGGAGGGGGTATTTATTCCACCAACCCTTACAGGGAATTACAAATCCTAAGCAGTTCCAACAATGTTGACTTTTGGGGGGAGTACTGGGGGATGTAACCTTAACTGACATGGTGCTAGGAATGTAGCCTCATCAGCAGAGTGTGAGCCCACCAAGGACCAGGCTTTGGGCTCAATCTCCAGCACAGCAAAACAACAAAATTAAACAACCCAAAGTAAATACCAGAGCAAGGCAAAAGGAAGCGAGGGAGGGAGGAGGGAGGGAGAGAGAGAGAGAGAGAGAGAGAGAGAGAGAGAGAGAGAGAGAGAGAGAGAGAGATCTGTTGGTGTCATTTACATCTATGAATAAAGCTTCCGCTCTAGAGGAAATGTCCACTGATACAAATCTGCCTTCTCTGAGGCTGTGGGAAGACGGGATCAGCGCTCCAGTTTCATGAGCTGCACACATGGATCACAGGACTACGGAGGAAGACAGCTCTGCGCAGTTGGTGTTTCCCTTCTCTCTGAGGATGGTTCATTTGTTCAGATATTGCCCAGAGTAAATTTTCAGGCATCTTAACAGACTTGGGCAAAAATATACACTGGAAGGGCTCATTAGTCCCTCTACTGTGTAGAGTCCACACCACAGCCCTGGGCAGACTTACAGGGCTCCAGCATTGCCCTCCTCCTCCACAGGTGCCAACACAGTTTCATAGAAAATGGATCAGGAGACCGTTGCGTTCACAGGCTTCTGCTCTAGACAGTAAGGCTTTATTAGATTTATTTTAAATTAGGAAATCAAAGTCAAGAGAAGGTAACTGAGTAGAGTTTCTCAGAGTAGCAGGTGGGAATGAATACAGTAATATCTAGAAATGAGCATTTACTATGTGCCCAAGTACTGTATTAAATGCTTTACATATACTAAGTCAATAGATACAGATGGGCGCTATAGCTTGGAACTCTTTCTGTTTCTCCTGCTAGAAAACTAAGATTTTCTAAGTTTCTAAGATAATCTAAGAGATTAAATAACCTCTGTTATCAGGGTTAATGAACAAGGGAGCCAGGATTTGACTCTAGGACACACTTAAACTATCCTCTAGAACTCAGAAGTGGGCTTCCTGCTGTCACAGGACACCATACATGGCTGAGTCTACAAAGGGGGTAGACTCTTATTAGGATCTCAGGTACAATTTCTCCTTTGGGAAGACACAGTGATGGAGTTCAAAGAATTTATCGACAAAGATTGATTATGTGTTTTCATTGTGGGAAGCTTATGGCAAAATATTTCAGTATGTATTTATTTAAATGTAATTCAAATACTTTATTTAGGACAAATTATAACAAAAACTCAGACATAAAGGAAGAATGAGAGAAACTTCCAGAAGCAGACTTTCTAACAGAGGAAAATGATTTTTCCTTGTCTAGAAGCTTTGTAGGTCATGGCAGACCTGGGCAGAGGGTGAAGCAATCTCTGCTGAGATTAGTTGATTCTCTTTCTTTTCAAGGACTAAGGCAAAGGTGAACCTAGATTCACTATGCCTGTCACCATCACCCAATCAGGGAGATGGTCATTTACTGTTCATGGGCTGCCCAACCACTCATGGGAAGATGAAGCCCCCCTCTGTCCATTCCTGACTGGAGCGTTGACCTTACCTGTCTACTAGCTGTTGGGTACTTGGCCAACATTACTACCTTCAGATTTTGCATATGTTTCACCGCTGTCAATTACATTAGACTTTTTTTTTTGTTCTCTTGCTTACATGACAAGCTTATAGCTTTACCATGGCAGAGAGTTAACTCTATGCTGGATACTAAGGTCTATCTGCAGTCTTGGTTACTTCATATTTAGTTTCTTATCTATAGAGTTATCTGATGTGGTCTCCTAGCAGGAAGCTTCTAGTTAGAAACTGTTTTTCCTTACAGTTAGTCTGTCACAATCAGCTACATTAGGAATATGGATCTACAAAAGGACAATCGTGCTTCACATTCATTCCTCAAGAGCTTCACAGGGGGCTGTTTCCAGTGGCCCAGAATTCTGTGTTTTCTTCTTTCTGGTCTAGCATGGTTATCTCAGATCCAGCTACTAGACTTCTTATTCACCCACTTCAGCTGTCACGTTAACCTTTAATCTTCCTTTTAACTCCAGTCTCTGTTCTCACAATTACTTATATCATCAACCTGCACTGTCTATGATGGGCCTCTTTCCATTACAAGGTACAGAGAGCCATCTGTCTCTTATATCACAATGAATGAACTTAGAATAATGGGCGAGGGTGGGTTGAACTGAGTCCAGGGAATATCTTTTAGTTCACCAAATGCAATGTGATACAATATTGGGAGAGCAGAAGAAATGACATTTAAATTATGAAGTTTCATCTAAAAGGATCACAGGGTGATGGAAGGATATGGGTAAATCTGAGGCTGAATTTGGACCTTGGAAAGTCAAACATCTCTACCTCATTTTTAAAGATGGAGATGTGGAAAGTCAAGAGGAGTCAACAGCTGCTATTGGCTGATAGCTCCCAAATGGCAAATCTAGAAGGGAAATGAGATTCCCTTCCTCCGACCTGCTCGGCAGCACAGTGACCATTGCCAGACCAGGAGATCTTACCCTTACTTACCACATCCTCTAGCTTCTTACTTCTAATTAATTCAGAGTAATGTGAACTAAGTCTGAGAGAGATCACAATAACATAAATCAAGCCCAAGACCTCCATCAGCTTTTTCTAGGCTTGAAACATCTGTGCCTCCCATACCTCCTAACTTATACCAGTTCCAAATAATAGCCATCAACTATTTCTGCTAATCAGTTGAACAACAACAACAAAAGGTCATATAGCCAGGTGGCAATGACCCAACTCTGTAATTCCAGAGAGGCAGAGGTAGGCAGATCTCTTGAGTTCAAGGCCAGCCTGATCTACAGAGCAAGTTCCAAAATAGCCAGGGCTACACAGAGAATCCCTGTCTCCAAAAACAAAACACAAAACAAACTAACAAACAACAAGCAAGCTGCATATATACTTTGTAAGGATGGGTCCCAATGATGAAGGCCTTTTCCTGTTTAGCAATATAAAATAGTTGTAAGACTGCTTCCACTGTGGAACGGGTTAAATATGGATAACAGCATAAAAGAATTGAAGAGGAGAATGGTGAGGTTGGACGAGCTGTGGAACTTGAAGAGAGCAGAGTGTGCATGATGTTTCTGTGAACAGGGGCTATGTGCAGAGTTAAGCATGGTTCTGGCTTTCAGGCTCCATGCAGGCTTGGCACCTACAAGCTCGCTCCTGGACAAATGGCATAGCTTCCCAGCGCTGCTGCTCTGTCACCTGGACACTGATGTAACAACAGTACCTGTGTTGTGTTGATGGTGAGGATTACACAGTCAACTGTATGTGTGTGGTATTCCTGTCTGTGCCTGGCCAGAGGACTTCATGGGAACTGTAGGCTTTCATGGGAAAGAAACAACTTTCTTACTGATGCCAGCCCATATCTATCAGACATGATTTTGTTTTGTTTTGTTTTTTTTCAGTAGGAAACAAACATTTTCTGATGAACTGATAGTCCAAGCAGGGAGTTGTTCCCTCCCAAGTCCCCATAACACATGCATTTGGAAACTGGGACTAAAGATCTCCCAAGTCAATGTCTCATCTATACTCCAAGTGACTTGGACACCAAAGTCAATTCTTTCGAGAGATCCCTTTGAGTGTTTCAGGGCTAGTGCTTTCAGGGTTGGATTTTCCATCTCTTTCACCTTCATAGGGTGATTAATGTAAGGTTTTCTCAGGTGACTCTGCACAAGGTCACGAGGTTCACTCTATTTTTTATTACATTTCCTGGTCCATGATGTTTTTCAAACCAACTCAACCATTTTGTGGGTGGAAGAGTCTGTAGATCAGGAGTGTCTTTCCATTCTCCCTCAAATGCCTGCTGCAGCACACTGCCGGCAACCCGGCAAGGGCAGCCAGTCACACATCTGTGATTACCCATCCTCACCATGAGAGCTCGGATACTCTGTTTTGTCTTCAATTCAACTCATTAGACTTCTAAGGTGCTGCTCCTTTTACAATGATTTACTCTTACAGATGTGAAAAGTAAGATCATGTTGGCCATTACAAGGCTCATGAGGTTCTTACTATCAAATATTTCTGAGACTGGATTCCTCCAGCCAGTGTCAAAGATTATCTGTGAAGGGGAATCACTACAAATGTCAAAATGGTGGGAACAGAAAATCTGTGGCTCCACTTGTGTGGCTGGTGGGAGGTGCAGCCACTAAGGTACAGCATTTTGTAGGTCATGTTTCTGAAGGATACTGGGGGTTTTCCCAAGCAAAGCGAGAAATTTTGTTGTGCCACAGGGACAACTATGGTAGAAGACATGGAGTCTGTGGAGAAACTACTTCAAAGTTGCTTCTGGTAAAAGTTACCGAGAGGGTCTGGAATGTAATAAACTACTTTTGCTTCATGCAGTGTGTTTCTCTTCCCTCCCTAGCAGCAATGCCAGGCAGCTCCTTGCTGCTACACCTAGGTATCTGCCTAATTCTTACATTAACTGTTTACTTAGCGTATACAATCAAGGATCTCATTAGGATGTCTTTCATACATGTGCATCACTGTACCTTGTTTATACCTGTCTCTTTCAACTCATAATCATTTCCTGCTCCTCAGGAGAGCCTTCCCCTACACTTCTGCTTTACATGACACTGAGAGATAGATTTAACATTTTGGAAAAAAGTCTAGAGTCTGCATGTGAGAGAAAAACTTGGAATACTTGCCATTTCTTTTCATCATTCTCTAGTTATCTTGAGAATTAGTTGAACTGCAAAACTCTAACTCCACCACCCAACACCCCCCCCCTCTGTGTGTGTGTGTGTGTGTGTGTGTGTGTGTGTTTAACTTAAAGGAATAAATAGAAAAGGCTAGGGAAGATGAAGACACACCTAAAACAAACTGAAGCTGGGTATGTGGTGGCATGTACCAATAGCCCCAGCACTCGAAAGCTGGAGCCAAAAGAAAGTTTGAGAGCAGCCTGGACTACTCACTGAGTTCCTGCCTCAAATAACAAACCAAGTACTGGGAAGATAGCTCAGTGGTAGGATGCTTGCTGGTTTAACATGATAAGACTCTGAATTCAATCCCCAACATAACAAAGCAGGGAGGGGAGGTGGGAGGGCGGTAAGGAGGCAAAGGCAAATAGATGAGAAAAGTATGGGCAAAAGGTAGAGACAGCCCAGCCCGTGTTTGTGGATGCCACTGAGGTCTTATGTGTACGTTATTCTTGATGGATTCTTCATGTAATTGTTCTTATGCCTAAATTCCCCCCACAAAGCTATGAGAAAGCTATCATCAGCCTTATATTTTAGATTTGCTCTGATCAGTGCAAGTTGTACAATAAAGGAAACATTCTATCTCTTGCCCTCTCAAACAGTCAATAGTGGTTCCACTAGGGTGGTCTCCATGCACATAAAACATGGGCAGTGACTAAGAAATGAAGTGCTTAATATGATTTTATTGTAATGCATTTAAAGAGACCCACCTCTTTAAATGAATCACAATAAGCAGGCACTCTACTGGGCACTGTTATAGATGTTATAAGGCATTTCAAAGAAATCAGGTCAAGTCTGAGATTAGATACCCATGGAATGGCAAGGCCAGGTTTTGTACTGGATGCATCTAATTACAAGTGCTTCCTATTTTGTAGTGTTTGTTTTTTTTAAAGCCATAGTGTAGCAGTTTTCTTTTCTATTGAAACACTGAGACTGAAGAGATCACTTTAAGAAAAAAATCTGTTTTAATGCCTTTAGTTTGGTAATTCGATGCTGCTCTGGGTTTCTTTGCTGTGCTGGCTACTGTTTTGTTCCCTTGACACAGCTGGAGTCATCTGAGAAGAGGAACCTTGTGGTGGCTTGAATAAGAATAGCCCCTATAAGCTCACAGATTCATTGCTTGGTCACCAGAGAGTGGTACGGCATGAAGGGATTAGGAGATGTGTATGGCCTTGTTGGAGAAGGTTTGGCCTTGTTGGAGGAAGTATGTTACTGGGGTGGGCCCGAGCCCAAGTCAGGCCCAGTGGTTCCCTCTCTTCCTGCTGCTTGTGAATCCCCATGAATTCCCAGCTCCTTCTACAGTACCATGCCTGCTTGCATGCTGCCATGCTTCCCTCTATGCTGATAATGAACCAATCTCTCAAATTGTAAACAGGCCCAGTTAAATGTGTTCCTTTAAAAGAGTTGCCATGGTTATGCATCTCTTGACAGCAATAATAACTCTAAGACAAATCTCAATTAAGACAGAAAAAAACAGCCTCCATCAGATACCCGGTAGCCAGCCTATGGTATATGCTCTTGATGAATGACTGATGTGGGAGGGGAGGGCCCCACACACTGTGGGTTTCATTACCCCTGGGCAGGTGAACAAGCAAATAAGAAGCATCTTTCCATGGTCTCTACTTAAGTTTCTGTTTGTGGGTTCGTGCCTTGAGTTTCTGCCCCTACTTCCCTCTGTGATAGACTATGATTGGGATGTGGAAACCAAAATATAAACCCATTTCTCCCCAAGCTGCTTTTGGTCATGGAATTTTATCAAGGAAACGAAGACACTCTGCATCCTAGATCTTTTCATAACTAAACAATGAGTATCCAGCTGGATGGAAGGACTCTGGTAATCCAGACCCATGCCAGGCTGTACTACGATTAACGGATGCTAAAACTCCCAACAGCGACTAAATGTTCCGGCTGCCATCCTTACATACAATTGAGAGTCAGCACAGCCATAGCAAAAGGCTCAGGAAATCCGTAATCTAAAGCTAACACTAGAAATCATGTTCATATTTGAAACTAGAGCAGTGCTGACCTAGGGTATAGTGCTGATCAAACTACTGTTGGTAATATATTCCTCCCTGTCCCTAGGTTTTGTAATGACTTGGATCTGAAATGCCCTGGCCAAAGCTCATGAGTCCCTTGGTCCCTTACGATGCAGTGCTCAAAGAGGATTAGGGAGGTGGCCAGATTTTGTTCTAACTTCATCAATGGATTAATCTATTCAAAGGTTCATAGTGTGATGGGCTATTGGGCAGTGGTGAAAACAGAAAAGAGTTGGGGCCTAGATGGAGGAAGTGGGTCACTAGGGCATGCCTCAGGACATTTGGTTCCTTCCTGTACTAGCTAGTTTTATGTCAACTTGACGAAAGCTGCCAGGCGGTGGTGGTGCACGCTTGTAATCCCAGCACTCTGGGAGGCAGAGGCAGGCGAATTTCTGAGTTCGAGGCCAGCCTGGTCTACAAAGTGAGCTCCAGGACAGCCAGGGCTATACAGAGAAACCCTATCTCAAAAAAAAAAAAAAAAAAAAAAAAAAAAAAAAAAAAAAAAAAAAAAAAAAGCCAGAATCATCAGAGAGGAGGGAGCTTGGCTGTAGGCAAGCTGCAGGGCATTTTCTTAATTAGTGGTTGATGGAGAAGGCCTAGCCTGTTGTGGGTGGTGCCATCCCTGGGCTGGTGGTCCTGGGTTCTATAAGAAAGCGGGCTGAGCAAGCCATGAGGAGCAAGCCTGCAAGCAGCAACGCTCCGTGGCCCCTGCATCAGCTCCTGCCTCCAGGCTCCTGCCCTGCTAGAGTTCCTGCCCTCACTGCTTTTGATGATGAACTGTTCTATGGAGCTGTGAATGAAACAAACCCTTTCCTCCCCCATGTTGTCTTGGATTATGCTGCTTTATCACAGCAGTAGTAACCCTGGCTAAGGCTGTGCCTTCATGTCTCTCTATCCTCCCTGTCTGCCTACTGACTAACATGGGAAGGTGAACAGCCTGACTTGGCCTTGTATTCTCTGACATAACAGCATACCGCATCACACACCTAAAGTAATGGAGCAAACCGATCCCCAACTAGGGTCTCAGAAACCTTAGCGAACAATAAGTTGGATTTATGTCAGCGATCTTAATTGGAAACCTGCTGATCACAGTGTCTACATCTCAGCCCTGCTTCCCCCTCTGGGGAAGGACCTCTGGAGTGTTTGTTACTACAAGGCTGCATACACAATTTTCTAAACTGGAGGATATTCTGAGTGGAAGCCTCAACTGGAATAACAATCTCAAACCTGTAAGATTCAAGCCACACTGCCTGAGGAAAGGGGAAATCCTCTAAAAGAGAGGAAATCCAGAGTCCAGAGGGTAGGAACCGATGACTTGCTTACCCTGAAGAAACTAATAATTAATGAAAAACCAAGAGGCACATAAATGTTTTATTTTTATTATATATCCATATAGGTAGTATATAAATATATATTTAGATATATTTTCATTCATATTTCCAGGAAAAGAACTCTCCTTCCATGTAATGATACTATCAAAAGCCCCAGAACACTTGCAGGGAATAGGAATTTATAAGGAAATGATCCTAAATGTTGAGGGGGCCCAAATAGATAGAGTTCCAAAACTGACAAAGTCCAGTACTCAATAATGAGGAAATGATGAGACTGGAGCATGCCCTTGATATCACACAATCACTGAGAGCTTATCTGTTAAGACTTTGAAACAGTATGGGTAAGCCAGGAAGAAAGAAACTTGGAAAATGTGGCATGCTTACTTTAAAAAAAAAAATCCTCATTGAAAACAAGCATGAACAGTAAAAAATAAAATGAAATTTATTAACGTTTCACAGTGATGTCATTGGGCTGAGACGATGAGTTGTTTCTGAGCCCCCACAAGTACCCTCTCTATGTTTTAAATAGTTTTCACGGACTGTGTATGATTTCTGTAGTTGTAAAACATTAAGCAAAGACATAATTTCATTCACATAGAAGAAAGAAAACCAGGATTACATGGTTTATAGTACTTTAAAACAAAACCCGAAGAAACAAATACCAAGACTACAATCATGAAAGGAAAAAGACACAGCCTTTCAAAGTCCATTTGTGCACTGTTATCTTCCAGGCTGCCTATGAGTCCCGGTGTCCCCAGCAGCTTAAAATAATTCACCAGTAGATGTCACTGTTGCACTTAAATGAGTACATCCCAGCTTTGACTTTTCAAGTAAGGAGCAACTCCCTCTCTCCCTCTCCCTCTCCCTCTCCCTTTCCTTCCCTCTTCTCCCTTTCCCTCTCCCTCTCCTTCTCACTCCCCCTTTCCTTCTCCCTTTCCCCTCCCCTCTCCTTCCTCCTCCCCTCCCCCTGTCATTTATGTGTGTGAGCTGTGTGGGTGTGGGTGTGAGAAAGAGTGTATATGACAGAGAGTGTACATGCATGCATGCATGTGTGGTTGTCGCCGTGTGTGTGTGTGTGTGTGTGTGTGTGTGTGTGTGTGTGTGTGTGTGTGTGTGTGTGTATGTGTGTGTGTGTGTGTTGTTTGCATATACTTGTGGAGGCCAAAAGAACGTTATTTTCGCTTGAGCTGGAGTTAGGTTGTTTAGGTTGTTGTTAGATGCATGTGGGTACTAGGAACTGAAGCCAGAAAGCACTCTCAACCACTGAGACAGCTCTCCAACCCTTCAAACCTCTTTTTATGAAAACCAATGTCAAATGTCTTTCTGAGACAACTACAGTAACTATTATTGTGTGGTTATAAAAAATCCCCAAGTTCTACTGAATGGCTACTACCCATAAAAAACTGGCAGGTCTAACACCCCTATGAGAAGCCACAGTGTCACCTAGATGACTATAGGTCTAACTCACACCTGTGGTGTGTGTAGTTTCAGATTGGAATATAATAAAGCAGAGAATGAGATTGTGGGTGGGCATCAAAATTAAAGCAAAACAGAAAAGGCCACAGCAAGCTATGGGGAAGAGAGGCAAATGGCATGGTCTGGCCAACTCCATCGGGCCATCTAACACTGGGAGTGGCTAGCCCTGCCCAATGCTTTGTCCTGGAGAGTCAATGCTTCTGTGTCAGTGGATGTGGAAATGAATGAGAAAGGAGCAGCCTATGTTTTCAAATGGGTCATCCTGCATTTGGCAGGTTTCCCACCAACTTGTTGGACTGTTATTTGAGCAGCTGGAGAGAAAGAGACGTTTATAGATGTGCAATGAAGACAGGTGACTTGGGTTTCACTGGAAAGCGCCGAGCATATCTGTCAGTTAGCATATGTTATTCATAAATTTTTAGTACAATGATATTAAGTGACTAACAGCAAATGGGTTTCTTCCCGCAGGGAGGTTTCGGCATCACAGCTAATGAGACAGAGTACTCTGCAAAGAAACTACAGACACAGTCACCTTCTAGCTCACAGATTTTGCCTCGGTTTGCTGCAGTCCATTGATTTTTTTTTCCAAACAATGATCTACATATAGAATACAGCCTCAGCAATTTTACATATGCATTTTACATTAAGTCTGCATTAAATGAGCCTCTGTAGACCACAAAGAGCTACAGGATAAGCACAAAGATTTCCACTTACGTTGAGATCCAAGTATAATTCGCTTCTACTTGTCTTCTCTTTCTCTTCATGGAGCGGAAATGGACAGGGTGGTCCGGCTCTGTATCCCAGGACCCAAGCCCCTCCGTCCTTATTGGGAAGGTCTTTTGCTGTCTGCTCATTGGAGTTGTCGCAGGGAAAGCCTTCAGAGGCAATACCTAAGTGAACACAGGGAAGAGTGTCAATCACACAACCACAACAGGAAGATGAAATACAATGTCGTCAGCAAGTTTAGGGATTCTACAAGGCCCTCTCCATGCTCTGGCTTCACTTTCTAGTGCATACTTTTAGAGTTTACTGACTGTCCTTGAGAGGGCTTTTACTAAGTACTTTTTTGGGATCTTCAATCATATGCCCTTCTCACCAAAAAGTTGGTATCCTCGCTCTTTTCTATGCTCCAAAGTCCTGGGTGCCAGCCCATGTGGGGTGGTTTCTGCTCGTTCACCACAGAATCTGAGGAGGGGTGGGGCAATAGGGGCATGGACGTTTAGCTCTACCACCCTAGGGTGTCACCTAAGCCATGGCAATAATGTATTTGCTCCTCTGGAACTGAAGCTGTGCCTTATTTCTAGGGACAGACTCATTGTGCACTAAGCATGCAGGTCCATGTTTGGTGATGAGGGCGTGCTGCATGAGTAACTCGTTTGGGAATGACTTTTGTCATCTCCAGAATCATCAGCTAATTTCTCTTACCTAGACTATGTAAAGGTGACAATAGGGATATCTTCAAATTTTAACATAACCTAAAGCTGGGAAACACCGGTTACTCCCATTTGGGTGGGTGGGTGGGGACTGAGGCACAGAGTTGCTAAGCAACAGTATCAAGTTCTTAAGATCTATAAAGGAGAAAGCAATGGTTGGAAACCAGGCAGCTAAACACTAGAGGCTATGTTCTTAAAAACTATATATAGCCTCTGCCTGATATCCTTGAGATAGCAACACATGTCCTACGATAAAAGTATGTCACAGTCAGAAAGGGTATCCTTCCGTGCTTCTCAGTTAATGTCAGGTTTCTGAGGAATTTGAAATGCCCCTTGATGAAAAAAAAAAAAAAAAAAAAAAAGCAAGTGCCCTAAACCTATCAATTGGGATATCCCCAAACTTATTTGGTCATGAGATCCATTTAAAGGGACATCTGTTGAGCCAAGTATGTTGTAAACTATTAGCGCTCCACTGGAATGCAGTTTGGAAAATACTAGATTAGACAAGTATTTGTCTAATGGCAGACAAGCCTCCTGAGGCACTCACACTCCTGGTCCTCTTTGAATTCCTGGTAAGCAACCTCAGCAAAACCTGAAGCAACCAGGTAGACATTCAAGACTTAGACTCGGTGTCTTTTGCAAGAGGGATTGCTGGATATGCGATAGGGTATTTATTATGCATAATCCCTGTAAGAGAGGTGCTCTGGAAGTGATCCAAAGCCAGCTGAGGGCCTTGTCATGCAGAAAACCAGACTCATTAGTAATCTGAGCTGAGACTAACTCAGTGCACAAAGGGCTGTGAGGCAGCATGCCTGTCTCTTATGAGAGTAGCATTTGAAGAGCCAGAGAAGTTGAGGACATGTAAGGTGTGGATTTCTGTTAGCTTGTTCAGTTCGGTTCATTGAGTTTTAATCACACTTCCGAGTGAAGGTGACAGAGGTCGCAATGCTTCTAAAACTGCAACTGTAATGTTTTGAAGGCTGTTCAAAAACCACTTTCAGCTCCTGAGAAAAATGAGAGTCCAGGACCTCAGGAGTCTGCTGTCATCTCTGCAAATGTAGGGTATCTGGAAAGTGAACTCGGGTACTTTCTTCATAAGACCACAGTGCCTTAAGATGAGTCTCTGTCTGCTTGAGGCCTCCCATACCTACTGTCTACAGAACATGCAGACAGCTGTCCACCTGAGCTTTGACTTAAGGAGTCATGTCCTGGGGGCTGCCCCTAACTACTGTTCTCAAGGAGCAGGGGTCGAGGGATGGGGCAGGAAGCCAATGCCCAAAAGAACCTCAAAGCGCCTCCACAGACAACCCTGAAAGGAAATTATCACTGTGAAGACCCAAAGCTCATGAAGCTAGAGTGGTGGTGGGATGGCTTAGAACCTTTCTGTCCCTGCTGTTAAGAAAGAAGGAGACACACCCTCGTGAACCTATGGAGTGCTCACTTCACACCATCTCACTTCCTGAGTCGATAATTACTAACCAGACCCCTCTCTTAGATCCCTACACTCTTTTCCTTTAGGCTATGGAGTAAATGCTGGCTTTGGATGAAGGTCAGATGGATTAATGTAACTATGTAACACATAATATCTATCACAAAATACACTGTACAGTACACCAAGTAAGACATTAATTTTATCAGAGGCATATTGTCTGGTGAGACTAGATTTATTATTACAGTGTGAAGAGTGGAATGAAAAAGTGGTGAATTCACAAAATAGCAAAGGCTTGGTGTTCCCAGTAAAAACACACATGTGCATCTATGTTCATGTGCACACACACATGCACACACTCACATACCTGCAGTGTCTAGCCAACACCACATTAATGAGGTGAGGCATACAATCCAAGTCACTCTTTACACAGAGGAAAAACAATAGAAAGCTTAAGCAGAAACAATAAAAGTTAATTTAATTCTGGAGTTGATTTTCATTTCAAAGAGCCTATTATTGAGGCCTAGTATCTAACCAGACAATAGCCTATGAAGAAAACACGCAGAGAGGCCATGACTCGTGGTAACTCCGACAAGGATCATTAGGACATGAAAGGACCAGAGGAAAACACAGGTTATGTCAGAGTGTTATCTCAAAAGTTTGACAAACTAAGGACGAAGGACAAATCCAACTTTTCAAGAAAAATGAATAAGTAACAAATTTATAAAGTAATTTTTGAATACGGAGTTTTAATAATATAAATACAAATGACTTGTAAGATAATATACATGGCTATATTTATTAAAATAGGGCATCTCCATATTATTCTTTTCAGCTGAGTAAACAAAAAAGCAAAAAATGAAGCAAATAAATCTGTCAGCAGTCAACTGTCACTCAATTTCTAATTCACAGAGATTTTCAAGGTGTTAGATTTACATTTCTGAAACACCAAAAATCATCAACTTAATCAAATGTCTCTTTTCTTTAGTGCACATTATGTGTCTAATTTTATCAGGTATTTATTAGTTGTTTTGTTTCTCAAAGGCACATCAGCCCCTCGATTGAGCACATATACACACAAAGGTTAATTTGACAGGTGATCATGGTTAATAGGACACACAGCACAGATACACAAAGGGTAAGGTGGCTTACCTTTGAAAGTCTGTGCTTTCCCCAACCATTCAAATGATGAGTTGCACCTTGCTGATGCTAACCTACAGCATCAGCCTGGGGGCTGCTGTCAGTAATCAAAACAGTGGGAGCAGACAGAAAGAAAAGGTAATATGCCATTTACAATGGAGGCAGTATTCACAATCCACCTTCCCCAGATGCAATCAATCAGTCTCTCTGCCCGTGGTTCACAGATTGCTATTTGATTTCTTTGCTCCCTCCTTGAGTGGCAGTGTGAGTTCAGAATCTTCCTCTTGGCTCTGTGACTCCTATAAGAACCAGTGTTTCGTAGCCACACACATATTGGATCTGGCCACGAAATCTCTGGCTGAATGAGGCAAGGGGACACAGCTCTGTACGGAATTATACACATCCATACCTACAGCTCTGGCAAATAGGCTCATGGCTACCTTCAGTCAGACTCAATGCTCTATAGTATCACACCTCAACACCCCAACCACCACTACCACGGTGGGAAATGATAGCATGTAACTGAATTAGCAATGGGGATAGAATTCTGAGAAGAAAAAATCTTGTTGCTCCAACCCAGGAGAACAACGAGCAAGCACCACCAGGTCCTCACCACCACGAGATGGGATTGTGTCAGGAGGATGGTGTCTCCAAGTAGAAGTAGGCTGTTGTAGACCAGGAAGCAGGATGGAGTGGGAAGGAGGCTACACCAGTTTGAGAGTCTACAGGAAAAGGATCATAGCTACCAAATGAATAAAGTGTTTGGATGCCTAAAGTGATATTTAACGTCAAACTAAATGAAGCACTATTTAAAGCAGAAAAGGTTTTCTTGCCTGTCTTCCCAGCTACCCACCCATTCTACAGCTGAGGGAACTAAACCCAGGGAGGACTTCAGTATTTCCAGCACACTTAGTGGCAACCTTTGGATGAAAATTCCTAGTTCCTAGAGAGAAGCATCCTACGATACTTGCTGAAGGACATTATTTATTGCTAAACCACAAATGAGGATGCTGAGGTAAGAGACAGAAGATGGTGGGAGTGGCTAAGAGCTTGGGCTTTTGACCGCTGAGCTTGATTCCTGGCTTCCTCTAATACTAATTGCTTAACCATGAAGTGTCAAACATCCTTATGTCATCATTGCCTTACTAGTAAAAGTCAGATAATAAGGATAAGCCTGGCAATGAACTGGAATCCAAATTATTCTCTCCAAGGAAACTTCCGAGGCTGTGGGTGTGTGAAGTGCATGAAGGGTGCAAGTAAATCCTGGCTTAAAAATTATTAAATGCAATGGAGATAAATTAAATATCACATCTGCGAATGAAGGACAACTTTTTATCAAAGAAGTTGAAAAGAATCATTAAGCTGATAAAAATTTATGGAACATTCCAGTAAAGTAGTTCCCAAGTCTTTCTAGCACCCAAAATAGAAATCACATCATCTGATGTAATAGCTTCAGGTAAGTGGTTGATCAGCCAATCTCCTCATGGAGACACTAAGACATTTCTTCACTGAGGGTCAAATTCATTATCGTAGAGCCAAGAAAGCCTATTTATAAACATAACTTCCAAAGAAATATTATTTTAAAGAATTACATCAATATATACTAATAATAATTATATTAACTGTCTAATATGGCCTTTTTCCTGGGAAGGATATGGACTTGCAAATAAAGAAACTCATTTGTGAATATGGTTATGCTGAACATTTAACAAGAGTCACATATTTAAAGTAATACAAATTATGCTGAGAATGGGTAAAGATTGGGGGGAGGTACTTCTAGGTAAGATCTGGTGTAAAATCACTGAAAAATGTTTAGGAAGTCCTGAGACATTAAGGGCTTCTGTATACTCTCAGATAGGAAATGCTTAAGAAAACAGATGTTGGTACTTCAAATGTCTAAGTTATCAAAAACCTAGGTATGTTGGATAATAAGAAATATACTTACTAAAAATTCTGAAGTAAAGTCAAGAATACAGAAAGTATACAATTTTAATAACTAAAAGTAAAACTTATAACTTTTTTTCTTGTAAAAGTTGCACAGTTTGAAGGCTGGGTTAAAAGAATATGTAACGATTTAAAGAGAGATGATAAAGGAAAAATTGTAAACTGATAAGCATTGGATTATAAAACATTTATATGAATGAAGTTTTTAAAGATTTGTTTATTTTATATATGTGAGTACACTGTTGTTGTCTTCAGACACACTAGAAGAGAGCATTGGATCCCATTAAAGAGAATTGTGAGCCACCATGTGGTTGCTGGCAATTGAACTCAGTTAAGTCAGTGCTCTTAACTGCTGAACCATCTCTATAGCCACCATGAATGAAATTTTTAGAACTTCTTTGGAAACCATTTTGAGATTCAAAGAACTGAGAATATAAATAGCAAGATAAACAGGGGGGAATAAGTACCTTTTTTATTAATATCAATGATAAACATTTAAGGGATGAGAATAAAATACGGTTCTAGGCATGATGTAAAAGAAAGTATGAAAGTACGTTTCATTATTTCATTTGTGTAACCAAAAGAATGAAAATGACTGGTCCTTTGGGTTTAATACAGATTTTTTCTAATACAAAATTCTGATATCAATAGCTCTAGAGGTAGGTTGACATTAACCTTAATTGCATGCCAGCTGTTCTCCAGTTACCTGCACTGAGTTTTACCGGCAGCATTGGGGCTTAAGGCATGCCAAGCTGCCTGCTAATAGCTCTTCTAGCCAGAGAAGCATGGCCTATTGCCTTAGGTGTCCAATGTTCCAAATTCCTCAGAAGAACTGTCTGTCAGAAGTCTCTGTGAAGCCGTCAGATTCTCAAATCACTGTCTTGGACACCAGGATTTCCCAATATCTCTTCACCTTGTGCCAGTAACCTTCACTAAGCCTCCCAACAAACTGATTGTTCTAAGGGTGAGTAATGTCTGATATGAGGAATTTATTCTGCATCATACACTTTATATACATTACATGTGGCTGGGGATCTTCTCAATGACCCTGTAAGCTAGGCATAAAAATCTCCTGGGTTTAAAGATGGAAAAGTGGTGATGGGGAAAGTTAGCCTTGGTCAGGGCAAAACAAGAAGTGAGTAGAGCAGAACTCAGAGCCCATGTCCATTGCTAACTTCCTGCCATACACAACAAGACCATCTACAGGCAACAATGAGCTTTAGATGTCCAATGGAAAGCATCAGTCTAATCCCTGGGAGAGTAGAAGTGTGTGAGGTGAGCCACTCAACTGTCTGTGATTTCTGCCAAACACTGATTTCTGGATTGCAAAGGAAAAATGAAACAAGGCCCTGGCAACGTATCTGACATTTTAAGCTTTCTAGCATGGACGTTATTAGGAGCATAGGGATTGGGCAGAAAATATTCAAAGAGATACTAGCTTTAATTTTTCAAGTTTGAAGAAGGTTAGAAACCCATGGATTTAAATGGCCCAACTAACTACAAGCAAGACAAACACAACAAACTAGCAATAAACAAACTTGCTGAAAACCACTGATAGAAGGACTACTATCGAAGCAGGTAGGGGAAGCTGGACACTAGCACAAGCTTCCAATCAGAACTAAAAAGGGAGAAGACGGTGAGTGCTGGCAGCACTTCAGTGCAGTCAAAAGGAAGGGGAGAGGATGGCATAGGCAACTGGCTTTATTACAAAGTTATAACAATCCTAAATGTTTACTACTGAAGCCTAATAAAAGACCTTCAAAGTATGTAAAACAAAACTACCAGAAATGAATGGAGAAATATACAAACTCAAAATTATAGCGAGACACTTCCATATTACTCTCTTATTAATCACCATAAAAGATTGACAGAAAATCAGTGGAGAAGTCAGGAAGGGTGGCTTATTCTGGAAACTCCACCACTCAGGAAGCTAAAGCAGGAAGATTACCCGAGTTCAAGGTCAACTAAGTTCAGGACAGCCTGGGCTACAAAGTGAGAGCCTACCTCAAAAATAATACTGCAAAATCAATAGATATAAAGACTTATTTTATCTAATAAAACAAAGACCAGATTTTATCTAATAGTTATAAAATATCCCACCCAATAATTGAAAAATACACTTTTTCAGATATATGTAGAATGTATAACCAAATATTTAAAAGTTAGACAACATACTTAACCTCAAAAAAGTCACAAAAAAGGAGAGGATATTGGGATCACAATTAAAGTAGAATTAATGGGTAATGTATAGACCTTTCCAACACTGAATGGCCCTCCCTAACTCTTTTGGCTAGGGGAATGTTGCACACAGTGGATATGATCTAGAAAAGATCATATGCGTTCTGAACACTGCTATTGAAAGCCTTGGCTTTTCCCCACTGCTATGCTCCCAGGAATCTTTTAGTCTCTAGGGTTAGGCATATGTTGGACACTGGTCTTGAAGAAACAGGACCAGCTCAAGAGAAAGAACGCTGAATCTATTAGAGGTTCCTGGGAAGATAATCCTTCCAGCTCACTCTATAGTCAAGTTCCAGGTCAGAATCTTTACATACATTATTGGCCCAGTTAGCTTTTCAGTTCCAATGGCTGTCAGTTAGCTGAGAACTTCTAATACCGCAAGCAAGAAGCTGGAGAATAAAAGGAGAAACAGGCTGTGTAACTCCATGCCTACTGCACCAAGATCTTGAAGACTGCTTTCTTTCACAGTCATAGCTTCTACTGATTGTTGCTTGTCTATTCTACAGTTCTTGTCAGCTTTCTAAGATTGGAAATTTGTTTTCCCTTCAAGCCTAAGAGTCTTAAGGGCCACCCACTCATGTTTGTTCCTGGAAACCCATAAACCAGTGCTTGTTTTCTTAACTAAGTCATTCAGTTCATACACAACCTCTAAAAACTACCTTCAAGTCTGGACACACTAACTTTACTCTCTAACTTTCCATCAGGAACTCTGACAAATATTGGCGTTGGCAATGGTATCTATTTCCTGCCTTCTAACATGTTTATATTTACTAATCTACATAGGCCCTTTCTGTCTGCTACCCACAGTACTTATTTAGAATAATAGCAATAATGTGATCGGCCCATCAATTCTCCAGTGAGTTATCAATGTGAACAACCCCTTCTCATCTTCTGTTCTGACAGAAAAGAGGAAATTGACATAGCCCCCAAAAGGGAATGATGTAAATAACTATGCTACTGTCTTTCCCAGATTTAATTGGTACAAAAGGGAAGCATTTTAAAGATCAATAAAGTCACAGGACCAGAGCACTCCTCAGACATATTTGGCAGCAATACCACATCTGAATTACTGCTGCAATTGGCATCCCTGTGTAACTGAGCTTACAAAAGGCTAGCTGTTCTCCGAAAGTCACCTAGAGTCCTGACTAACCCTAAAGGAATTCCTGTGGCAAAGTGTTAAGGATGAATCACCATCTCTGTACTGTTCCAGTCTTTGATGTTGGCATAAATCTCTTCAGTTCCTTTATGGAGTAGCGTATGTCTACAAGAAACAGGGGAAATAATATAATGCTTTTTCTCCCAGAACACATAGGTATAAGGAGTTCACATTCATGCTCAAATGAATGTTTCAATTATGTTGACATAATCTCAAATTCATCTTACTTGCTTTTAAGTATTTTTGTTGTTTCTGATCCTCTCTTCAATATATAATATGATCCAGAAAACCAAGCCAAACCAACCAAACAACTACAACAACAATGACAACTAGCCACTGAAGCAACAAGAGAAGCTTCATGTAGGAGGATACGAGAGGTCTCAGGGTCTTCTCAGCATGTTTTGCTCAACTAAAGTGCCACAGTTTCTTTTCATTACCCCTCAAATCCATTTGTTCAAACATGAAATTAGTCCTAATCATGTTTAATAAATTAGCTTTCTTTTAGCATCATATCAATATTTGACCCCCCTCAAGGGGACTGTTGCAACCATCAGTGTGATTTTGCTATGTCTTTAGGCTATTATTGCACCAGAAAACACAGCTCCAATTTAAATTGCATGTCAGTAGAAAAATCAATGTACTAAGAGAAAATTGATTCCATAAGCCAAAATTTTTATGAAAGCAACTGATGCATAAAGTGGGTTAAAACTATACTAAGAACAGAACTGAGTTATCTTTCTTGGCCAAAAAGGACTTATCAATGCATTCCAATTCATGGTAAACCTTCACTGGGAAAATAGCAAATAGTAAAATAGGGATCTCACAGCCTGAGGCTACTGAGGAACCATAAATCAGTACAAGACTGTCAGCAATGCTTCAGTATAACGAAAAGGCTTGGGTTGATGTGTGTTGTAGAGACAAATGTATCAGAAGCCGGGCTTTTACTGTGGGCTCGCATGTTAAACAACCAAAGGAGGATTACATAGGCCAGTGGTGAGTCTGGTAATAAACAAAGCTCCAAATCATTAATGCTCTCTTCCCTTATTTGAAATGAAAATGTACACACGAAGGGCAGCAATGTACCCGATTTCTGGGGAAAGCAGCAGGCTCGCTCACCCCTGGGGCTGGGGGCGGGGTCCGGTGAAGAGACTTTTCAGGGACTCAGCATTGCTCAAGCCACTGGGAAACCAACTGGGAAAGGAAATAAGAACACATTGCTAGGGCAACTGGTGAGAAAAATCTATTCCTGCAGCAATGTCTTCCAGCTAATTTAATCTTAAAATAGTTCTGCAACTTGCCACCGAATCCAGAACAGCGTGAATTACTGAAAAGGAAAAAACAGTAGAGGAACGATTGGATAATTTGATGTAAATTACTAAAGATGTTACTTTGCTGAAGAGACTTGACACTATTTTCTTTGCAAAAAAAATTGTTAAATCATGGATATTTTTAAAACAATGCAAATTTGAGTCTTAATATTTGTATCCTTACAAGAAAAAAGCAATGAAGAACTTGGGAAAATGGCTCAGTGTGTAAAAGGCCTGCTAGATGGATAGGTATGAGGACCTCAGTTCCAACCCCCAGTACCCACATAAAAAGGGGGGTGCAGCGGCACACACTGGTGATGGCAGTGCTGCAGGAGTGGGGCAGATGCAGCCAGAGCATTGCAGCTCACTGTAGCTTGGCCAAATGAATGAACTCCAGGTTCAGTAAAAGATTCTGTGTCAATGAGGTGAAAAGTGATAAGGAAGACATCTATTGTTGACTTCACACATAAACAACAACAACAACACACACACACACACACACACACGCACTGAGCTTACACACATGAACATATACATACAATACATTCACAATGGAAAAGCAATGCAAAATTTGAAATCACTTCTATTGTTTCTGTAGTAAACAGAATGAAGACAAAATGACTGTTTTCAAGGGTTTGCAGGGGTGGGTAGGAGCAGTGCTCTGTGAGGCAGGGTGCAGCCTTCTGACACAAAAACTCATGCTGACCCAAGGGCCCATACATGCTGATATATCTCTTTCTACATGGTTATAGGAGATCATAAATAGAAGGGTTAGCAACAACTGCTGCATTTTTGTATGGCTGTAGGAACTTGATCTGATAAGAGAGCCATCAAGGGAATAAAGAAAGAACAGACAAATGGACACACGTACATAAACACTGGGTTCGGGTGGCCTGAGGTCTCTGATGGAGAAATCACAGCACCCTAGTGTGGCTCTTCCTTTCGCCTTGCGGCTCGTGTGTGTAAACGCTGCTCAGGGAGACAAAACACAGGGGTGCTAGGCTATGTTAGTCTCACCACCTTTGGGGTGCCTGGCTCATGGGACATACCGCCGACTCAGACTGGTGACTCGGGGAAGGCAGAATGCAGCTTAAGATGAGAGGGTTCCTACCTGCGTCTCTCAGGGTGAGAAATGGTGCAGGCTGGGGCCAAGGCTGTGGTTCCCAAACTCGTGGGCACCCAGACACCACTGGGAATGGGGAGGAGCTTAGAACATGGCCCATAGGCTTGAGATGAGTCCTGGGATGGGAGAACCTGGCTCAGCTCAGGGTGAGTGTCAGGAGCGCAGAGGGGCCTTCTGCAGGAGACTTAGGCTGTGTAGCTCTGTAACGAAGGCTTCCCCCACAGCATTTCTTGATGAGAGAAACAATCCTTGTTCATTCGAATTGTTTATTCATGGTGAAAAGGGTGCATACAACTTACTCAGGGTGGGCCGGAGGTTAAATACCTTTTGGAGGAAAGAAGGGAAGCTTACTGGCTAAATCCTCTGGTAGCACATCTAGACACCTCATTAGTATGGAGAACTCTGGGCTCTATGGTCATGACCAGTTGTCATGGTCCTCTTGGTGAGATGTCATGGTCACATGCTCCAGAACGGGAATCTGTTTGGGAGCAGATTCAAATGCCTACCATTCTCAATTATGAGAATTGCTGGGTTCCCTTAATCTGCTCCACCTTACCAGTTTTTCTGTCTTGTGACACAGTTCAACTTCCCCGCACCCTGGAAACTCATTGTGCTTATTATATACTGTTGGCTTATTACTTACAGCAGAATAGGGAGGTGGGATTATTACAGATAAACAAGGAGGCAGGGTTTATGGTATCATATGGCTCAATAGGCAGGTTTAACTAATCTCTATAGGGGACCAGTCTCTGTAGGGGACCAGTTTTCAGGCTATAGATAATCATAAGGACAAAGCTATGGTGGACATTTTCTGCACACATTATCAACATTCATACTTGGGTCAAGAGAGAAGATTTGTCATTTGCCTGAGCCTAGTCCGGAGAAGGCTTTGACATTTTCCCATGAGTCCGAGACCTTTGGTCCTGGTATGGTCATGTCCATATCTACAATTCATATCCAGGGTTTCCTCCACTCACCATGAGCAAGTCCAACAGTCTTACATGACTCTAGACCTTAAGTTCTGAAGGCTCTGGGCAGACCTCTGTTTAGTAATATATTCCCACTGATCAGGGGAGCAGGAGTCATCCTCAGATTCTCTAGGGTTCGTTACTACTACCTAACAGAATAAGAACAGGCAGAATCAAGTAGGCATGATCAGCCAGTTTCCATGAGATTGGTAGTGATTTGGTGAGTCATGAACAGAGTTTGAAGGAGAAGTTAGCAGCAGACTACTGTGTTTTCTGAGCTATGCTGTCAACGGTCCAGACTTTAGTACTAAATGGTGGTTGCTGCCCAAAGAGCTCCAGATCAACCTAAATGCTCTTGCTAAATGCAAGAGCAATGACTGAGGAAAGATCCAGTGTACCAGAAAGAACCTTGTAATAACTAGAAGGAATCATGACTATATCTGTATATTCTCACATGCTATAACTGCAAATAAATATTACTTTTTGTTTTCTGTTTCATGAATACTAGTTTCTGCTCTTTCCCCCTTTCACTCTAGGAGAGGCTGGCTGAAATTAGGAATGTATTCATAAGTTGCAAAGTAAGATGATGGATTGCCATGGAGCATGAGTACCATTCCAAAGACTGGAGTGCCTCAGAATTATGTTATAGACGTAGTAAGACGAGAAGACAGGGCTCAGGTTGGGCGCCATGCTGTTGAGAAAGAATAGTTACAATACAATATCGGCAAGAATTCAGGCCCCTTTCATGGAAGGGCTTTACGGTTTATTTAATGCCTTTCTTGGCTCAGGACGAAAAGTATGATAGAATGTGACCCTGTTTTGGGCATTCTTTGACTAACCTCTATGTCTCTGTTTTTTGCCTGCTAACTTATTGGCAGGTCTTTATCATAGACATCATGTCAGCTTAACAAGAAATCAGAAAATATATGAAGTTCAACTTGTTACCGCAGCGAAAGTTTGCAAGAGGAGAAATTAAAACCATGTAAAAATAAAAGACACAGTGAATTAGTAGGTGGGAATCTTTTATTCATCTCTCACTCCTGTTAGTGGAGAAAGAGAATGATAGCATATGAAAATGTGAAATAAACCCAAAAAGAATTGATGATCTTGCTTTCGTTACAATTAAGAAAAGAAGATCACATTCTGAGATTATAGCAATGTAATACAGAGAATGATGGAGGAGTCTCTATCCTTAGAGGATATTACCTTTATAATGCAATGTTCTATGTTATTGAGTAATGAAGCAAGGCTAGGCCTAGAGATGATAAAGATGGGGATAAGAAAGCAGGGAGAAAGGATTATAAAAGTCACTAGAAACTAAGAACTACCCGGCTATCCAGGTTCCTCTTCCACTCAGGAAAGGTCAACTGATAGCGCCAAAGACCTGTAACCGAACTCTTCTTCTTTTGATCTTCTCACCAAGAGGGGTTTAACTGCCGTTCCCTTGATTCATTAGATGCTCACTTCAAAGAGCCCTGAAAAGCACAATATTTGCCTAAACAACTCCCTTGTCTGGGTAAATCTAGACAAAACCCCCAAGGCAATTCATCCTAAATTTCACACATTATTGTCTTTGGCCCGTCAGTGACCTCAGCCTACAATATTGATTGCTGCTTGCCTCCCATTATGAATCCCTCTGATAATCAATCAGTTGACAGGACAGACAGTTATCCAATCTGATGATACTAAAGATACACCAAAACCCAAGAGAAAACCTCACAATTTAGAAGACATGCTATGACTTTTCTATTTACAGACCTTTTCCAAGGAACACAGGAATGACCCACACTTGATCTATGACTTAGGATCCTGAAATGAAGATGGATATACTATTTAGAAACAAGTTAACTCAAAATGATCTATGAAATTAAAAATATGTCTTTGTCCTAACAGGCATTTAATATCTGTGGTATTTGAGTGGACAGGGAACACAGCCATCTCTGATGTCTATTTTTTCAACACAGAAGACTAAAAAGGAAAAGTATCCTTATCAGTAAGAGTGAAGACTGTTTACATACTAGGAATGAAAGATACACAAGATAATGGAATTAAAAATACAGCACTAATAAATACAAAGCTAAAATACAACATACAAAGAACATACTGGTAACACAGTAGCAATGTAGGTACTCCGTTCCAAGCAGGAAGGACCCCATCATGTTTAAGCTAGCCCCACATACTTATGGTACTGGATGCAGAAAGTTCCCATTATTTTTGTTTAAAAATAAATTAACACATGTATAATTACTTTGTGAGAGTATACTGAATAGAAACAGAAAGGAACAGCTAGGTGTGGTGGCCTAGCAGAGGCAGGTGGGTCTCTGAGAGACTGAAGCCAGCCTGGTCTATATAGTAGAACCATGTCAGAAATATATATATATATATATTTCTCTCTCTCTCTCTCTCTCTCTCTCTATATATATATATATATATATATTTCTGACATGGATATACTCTCTCTCTCTCTCTATATATATATATATATAGAGAGAGAGAGAGAGAGAGAGAGAGAGAAGAGAGGAGAGAGGAGGAGTGAGGAGAGAGAAAGAAGAGAAGAGAAGAGGGAAGGAGGAAGAGAGGGAGGCAATCTGAAGAAAAATACTGGGAAACAGACCAATGCCATACTTATGACTGCCAGAAATATTTCACCAGAGAGGAATTTCTAAGAGGTAAAGATTGTGTGTGTGTGTGTGTGTGTGTGTCTGTGTGTGTGTCTGTGTCTGTGTGTGCGCGCGTGCACACACATGTGTGTAAGGGTTATTAAACCATTAAATCCCCTGAAGCTGGAGAAATCGCTCAGCAAGTGAAGACATTTGCCTGGCAAGCCTGTGGACCCAAGTTCAATTCCCATGACCCACCCAAAGGCAGGAAGAGAAGAAGCCCCACAATGCTGCCCCTGGTGGCCACACACATCCTATGACATCTCAGTACCCACCACACTAAAAAACAGATGAAACAAACAAACAAACCTCTGACAGCTTTAAACAAACCAAATGTTCAAGACTGGCAAATAAAAGATTGTCTTGTTTTCTTTACAGTTTAGAACATTAAAACAATGCTTATGAAAGATTTGAAAATATGAGATTTTCAAGGAACATGTTGAACTTTAAAGCCATCCAGCAAGTACATAGACTTTTTAAAAGTATTGTGAAAACATTCTACTGAAATTTAAATGTCAAGAGTAATAGTTCCAAGGGTGGTAATGATGGACAGATTTTTTTCTATCCTTATGATTTCTATGGTTATTTAATGATGGCCATATAACGCTTTTGTAACAAAAACATACATTCTCATTAGTGAAACAGGAAGAGCACTTTTGGAGAACTATACACCAAATAGCTTCCTGAGAACACATCACACTCTGCAGGGTTTTTCTCTCCCTTTGTTCAAGATAGATTTGTACATGCCCAAGTCAGTAAGGCATCACAAAAAAGTACAACTATTTTGTTTGAAACTTGTGAAATCTAAATTAAAATGCTTCTAGTCCATTATCCTCAGTTCTTGATGTTACGATGAAAATAGACTCAATTTGTTAGTATTTGAATCCATTAAAAATTTCCCAAATTAGCCAGACGTGCTGGCATACACCTTTGATCAGGTACTCAAGAAGGAGAAGTGGATGGATCTCTGAATTTGCAGGTCAGCTTGGTCTAAATAGAAGCATCCAGGATGAAAGAGAGAGAGAGAGAGAGAGAGAGAGAGAGAGAGAGAGAGAGACAGAGACAGAGACAGAGAGACAGAGACAGAGAGACAGACAAAAAAGAGACACAGAGAGAGATATCCTGTCTTCAAACAAACACTCCAACATTAAAAGGATTTTAAAGACTTGACATGCAGTATAAGTTCATTAACTTTACTGAACATGTACAAGTCCTTCATATTTTTGAAATTATCTTTGGATGACACTTAAGATGATCCTGGAAAGGATTGATCTAGCATGGGAAGGGAATATAAGGACAGAGAAAAAGGAGGGAGGTGATTGGAGAAGGGATGGAGAGAAGAAGGTTTATGGGACATATGGGGAGGGGGGATCCGGGAAAGGGGAAATCATTTGGAATGTAAACAAAGAATATAGAAAAAAAAAGATAATAATGTTCAGAGTAAATGAGTTAGTATATCTAGGTGCTATATAATTATAAACTTTATTTCAAATTTTTCTATAGCATTTATGATGTTGTATTTATTTCTGGTGGTACATTTAGCTCACAGTATATGAGCTGATTAATACTGGATGATTTCTAGTTGAAGTATGATATAAAATTCTTTCAACATATATGATATATATATATGTTTATATGTGATTTACATATATATGTGTGTAAAATTCATAGTAGACCTGAAAGCATCAAAGTCAGAGAGCCACAATATCAGAGAGTTACGAGTGTTAGCATGCACGTGAAGAAATCCAAACACTTATACAGTGTCAGTGGGAATATAAGCACATGCAGCATCTCGGAAACCAACACAGCATTTCCTCAAAAGGATAAGGATGGAATTACAGTATGGCCTAGGAATCAATTCTACAAGTATGTCAAGGGAAAAGGAAGGGGTGTGCCCACACAGAGACCTGGCATGCCAATGCTCATAGAAGCATTTTTCCTAACAGCTAAAATGGGAAAACAAACCAAGTGCCTACCTTCTTATGAATGGATGGGCAAATTATAGAACAGAATGTCATTTGTCTATAGAGATCATTTGAAGATATTATTCTGATTAAAAGATGCCTATCACAAAAGACCACATATGTAATACATATATATTATATTTATTTGAAATGTCCAAAAAGTAGATTAATGGTTACCTAGTACTAGAGGGGATTGTGTGATACAGTACATGAAAATAAATATAGTTTGGAGTGGGTAGTAAAATATTCTAAAATTAATTGGGATGGTGATTACATTATTGTGAATACACGAGAACAACTGAATATTGCGTTTTTACTGGGATAATTTATGAGGTACATCTCCATAAAGCTTAAAATAAGCTGTCGGTTACCATCTTATATCAGTCACTTGGATTACTCATTATGATAGTTTTCCTGAAGGAAAAAAACCTTGCAGTGAATAAGTGTTTATACTTGTATGAACTATTTTTATATATTTATATAATTTACTGGAGGCAAGGCTATGTACATAATAACACTAACTACAGTCATTTATATTTGCTTCAAGTTGAAACAATTTAAGGGCTCATGTATAATAATGAACTCTAACTACTGTGGTTTATATACATGGTAAAATATTATCAGCCATCATAACTAAAAGCTGTAACTTAAAAAATCATATGGAAACATTAAAAGTTTAAAAGTAATGTCGGGAAGTAGTATTTAAAATATAAAATGAACACACATAAGTCACTTAAACTACCAGTCTCCATGAGATGAATTCAAGTGGTTGGATTATAAAAGATTTTGTTTGCCTTTTTCTTTCTTTTGTAACCCTCTCAATTAAGAAAGATATTGATATTGCTATCGTTTCTTCAAACCGGAAGTAAGCACATCAGTCCAATGAATTTAGAAGGCTCCTTAGATATATCTAATAAAAGAGCATTGGGCACATATGGACAGATGGCAGACAGCAGCAGTATTAGAGGTATCAGGGTCTGCAACAACTCAGCTCATGGAGTGACAGGAACTCATCCTACTTGGACATGTATGGTTTGTTTGGCTTTGTTCTGTTTCACCAAGAACAAGTACCCAGAATTGATGCTCTATCAACAGGAGCTTAAGATACTACCAGGTTTCCCTGAGAGTGCACGTGAATCCAGGGGGAGATGGAGACATGAATGTTGTTTGTTAGGAAGTGAGGTACAGATCTGAGGAGACAGAGGCATTCATAGCAGGGCATCAGAATCTTGAGTCTAATAGCCTTCCTTGGTGTTGATACTGGCCAAAAGCTATAGCTACCAGCTTCCAACTGCCCTCTGCACTGAGAGGAGGAAAGGGCAGGGGGAGAATAGAGAACCTTGGCTAGTGGGCCCGTAATCTCTGTTTTCTTCAGTGTCTCATTGTGGAGGGAAACAGGGACCTGGATACTTATAAATAAGTTCAATGGAAACACTGGCCAGCCCAAGGCCCATCTGCCTCTAAATATGTTAGGTATCAAATGAGGGCTTTGGTTGGTTTGATTTGGATGCCTCAGGCCCAAAGTCTGACCTGTGTATAGTCTGAGAATCTGTTAAGGGAGCATTCGCTTTCTGACCTGTGCTCCTTTGCATGAGTTCAGCTTTAGTGCAGGAACAAGCAAATGTCCAGGACACATTTAATTATTTGTTGTTTTGTGCTTTCTCAGCCTCCGATTCCTTCAGTTGATGATGCATAACTGTGAAATCTGAAGAGCATCTCGATCTGCCCTTTATTCACAAGTTTTTACTTATTTAATTTTAAGGGTATGGTGTTTTGCCTGCATGTATGTCTGTACACCACATGTGAATGTATGGATCAGAATCCAGAAGAAGGCATCAGATCCTCTGGAACAGAAGTTACAGACAATTGCTAGCTGCCATACAGGCCGTGGGAATTGGACCTGTGTCCTCTAGAAGCGCGCTCGGTACACTTATCTCCGGTGCCATCTCCCCAACCCCTGCTTAATTATTACTGAGATCAAATTTGCTTTTACTGAATCTATGGGTGAGTAGAAGGAAAACTGGCTCCAGTGTTCAAGGATGACTGTGGCAGAGAATCACTGGACTTTCCCCCCAGTGTTTCTTTTTTTTTTTATTCGATATAATTTATTTACATTTCAAATGATTTCCCTTTTCTAGCCCCCCACTCCCCGAAAGTCCCATAAGCCCCCTTCCCTTCCCCTGTCCTCCCACCCACCCCTTCCCACTTCCCCGTTCTGGTTTTGCCGAATACTGTTTCACTGAGTCTTTCCAGAACCAGGGGCCACTCCTCCTTTCTTCTTGTACCTCATTTGATGTGTGGATTATGTTTTGGGTATTCCAGTTTTCTAGGTTAATATCCACTTATTAGTGAGTGCATACCATGATTCACCTTTTGAGTCTGGATTACCTCACTTAGTATGATATTCTCTAGCTCCATCCATTTGCCTAAGAATTTCATGAATTCATTGTTTCTAATGGCTGAATAGTACTCCATTGTGTATATATACCACATTTTTTGCATCCACTCTTCTGTTGAGGGATACCTGGGTTCTTTCCAGCATCTGGCAATTATAAATAGGGCTGCTATGAACATAGTAGAGCATGTATCCTTATTACATGGTGGGGAGTCTTCTGGGTATATGCCCAGGAGTGGTATAGCAGGATCTTCTGGAAGTGAGGTGCCCAGTTTTCTGAGGAACCGCCAGACTGCTTTCCAGAGTGGTTGTACCAATTTGCAACCCCACCAGCAGTGGAGGAGTGTTCCTCTTTCTCCATACCCTCTCCAACACCTGCTGTCTCCTGAATTTTTAATCTTAGCCATTCTGACTGGTGTAAGATGAAATCTTAGGGTTGTTTTGATTTGCATTTCCCTAATGACTAATGAAGTTGAGCATTTTTTAAGATGCTTCTCCGCCATCCAAAGTTCTTCAGGTGAGAATTCTTGGTTTAACTCTGTACCCCATTTTTTAATAGGGTTGTTCGGTTTTCTGGAGTCTAACTTCTTGAGTTCTTTATATATATTGGATATTAGCCCTCTATCTGATGTAGGATTGGTGAAGATCTTTTCCCAATTTGTTGGTTGCCGATTTGTCCTCTTGATGGTGTCCTTTGCCTTACAGAAACTTTGTAATTTTATGAGGTCCCATTTGTCAATTCTTGCTCTTAGAGCATACGCTATTGGTGTTCTGTTCAGAAACTTTCTCCCTGTACCGATGTCCTCAATGGTCTTCCCCAGTTTCTTTTCTATTAGCTTCAGAGTGTCAGTGTTTCTTTTTATAAACAATTGACATGCTGTTTTCTCGATGCGCCCTCATATGAACACATGGAGTGGCACACACTATTATAAAACTGCCCTTTTGTAGCAAGTTTGTTTTTCCACAACTTTAACCTCATTCCACCCTTATTCAATTATGAGGCCCGTAGGGACCTCATAATTTTTTTCCTGCCCCAAAGGAAAAAAAAAACCACAAACCCTGTCATCTATGTGTTGATGTACCTTCCTCAAGAGCCCACGTTGAATAGTGGCACCACCTGCTCTGTGTGTTTACTGTTCTCTTCTGTGCAGGAGCCTCTTGAGCAACAACAGCAGCCACAGTAAAGCAGAGCTTTCTTGTGTCGCCTTAGACATGGGGCACTATGCTCTCAGCTTTACCAGTCTTGTAAGATCCTGTGTTTCTGTCCTTTTCCAGGGCATCTCCTGTGGTGCAGTTCACCAAACTTCCACTACATATACTTCAAAGCATAGCCCTCCTTGACAATAAAATTTCCATGGAAAACTGCATCTACTCTTCCCACAAGGGAGGGAAATACCCATCTGTCCACGGCTTAGCTTGGGGATCCCCCTGGGCCTGGCTCCTTGGGTCTAAGTCAAATTCCTTTCCTGGCAGCACTCCATGGTCTCCCAGGCAGGCACCTACTCTGTCCTGGAAGTCCTATAAGATGCTACTTTCAGGGCTCGTCATTCATCTCCACATTCTGCAGAAACAGATGCGTGGCTCTCCACAGCCACATAGTCCGGGCCCATGGGCCTGACTTGGACCTGAGGAAGCCAGGTCCAGGGGGAATCCCTGAGCTAAGCAGTGGGTAGATGGGTATTTCCCTCCCTTGTGGGAAGACACTCAAGTAGCTCGCAACTCTAACACATCCTGGCACAATAACCTCATGACCTGGACACAAGAAACAAACAGACAAACAAAAAATGGGCCTGATGCTTCCTCAATAGTTAGACTTAAATACAGATATACAGAAATCATAAAAATCTGAATATTTGCCCAGACAATATTTCAATCTGTATAAGGACTCTGGATTCCCAGAAGGCCATCTTTGCTATGGGTGGATGCTCCTTGTCTAGAACAAATCATTGTTAGTTTAATCATTTGACTCATCCAGCTGCTTGTGTGTGTGTGTGTGTGCACTAGAATACCACGCAAGCATCAGTCTTTGTCTCATGACAAAGCACCTGGGATTTCCTTCTGTTGCTAGCTGACCAACAATGCACCTTTATAGGAAACAGTCAACAAGTAAATACAGCGTAATGGAGGCTGCAGTGTCCCGGCTGAACTATGAAGTGTGGATTCCTCACTGCTTGACAATGGACAGAACTTAAATGGCCATATAGTACTATAAGTCAAAGACAGAGGAGGATCCCACCTCGGCTGATTAGACCTTAGACTTCTGGAAGGTTTCAGTTTCCCTTCGTATGTTTCCCCCTGAACCCATGTAAAGACAAAGGAAGGAAGGAAAGGCCAGGCATCGTGTTTGTTGCTTCAAATCCCACAACCAGGAAGGAAGAGATAGGAAGTTGCCTGAACTTATTGGAAGTCACCCTTGCCTACTTGGAAAGTTCCAAATCAGTGAGAGGCCCGACCTGCTCACACACACACACACACACACACACACACACACACACACACACTTCTCTCCTGTCTATTCAGTCAAAACGTTGATGAGGCACCAACCAAGTTAAGCACTGGCTTTAAGAAGTCCAATCTCGCCAGGCAGTGGTGGCGCATGCCTTTAATCCCAGCTCTTGGGAGGCAGAGGCAGGTGGATTTCTGAGTTCGAGGCCAACCTGGTCTACAGAGTGAGTGAGTTCCAGGACAGCCAGGGCTACACAGAGAAACCCTGTCTCGAAAAACCAAAAAAAAAAAAAAAAAAAAAAAAAAATGTCCAATCTCTGAAGAGAATGTGATGGCAAAACAACAACCCAAACCAACAAAACAAAGCAAAAACAAACAAAAAACCAAACAAACCAAATGAAAAAATCCAACCCAACCCAACTAACCAAACAAAAAACCCCAAACCAACAATTATCACAATTTAAGTGTGAGAAGAAATCACCACCAACAACAACAAAAAAGTTGAATACCATCTAAAACAAGGGAAGGGAAGGGTAAGAGGGTGAGGACCAGAGAAATAATCCTCTTGGGAAATAACCAGGAACATCACCCATAGTAAAACGTGTGCAGAAGACAACATCTGTGCTACTTGTGTCAGAGAAAGGCAAACCTCATCTCCTCAAGGTCCTGGTGCACATTCCAGATAAGTACGCCATACTTCATGCTCAAGTCATGAAAATATCCTGATGGGAGAGAAACTTGGTTCCTTGCCAGCCTCCCTAACACCCCCACCTCTTTCATCTCCACCTTTTAGATGCAGGTGGTTCTCCCACAGGCCACAGCCATGTGCCCAGCACCTGACAGCACAGCTGTGGAGAGCGTCTGCATCATCTAGTCTGTATCCTGTGGTCTGGCTGCTCTTCCTCATCCTTCCTGCCTTTCCCATTCCCTAGTCTATCCTCACCTGTCATACTGCAGGCATCGGCCGGGCTTTGTTACCGCTTAGGGGTCTCTGTCTAGGTTATTGTGGGTCCTGTTTGTGGTCAGGTGAGTTTATTGACTTTAGCAGTTTCAGGTGACAGCATTTCTCATTAACTTCTATCAGCAGACCCATCTGCATAGTTATTTATTTAACTAGGTTCTCACACAGATCTGCTTATGATAATGATAATTATTCATTATTATTCATTATTATTATTATTAATTATCTGGTAGTTCTGGACTGTGTTAAAGAATTTTCTTGGGATAGATACAGACTATAGTCTCTCATCTTAAAAGGCACTGACACAAAAAGACTAGCTATCTTACCATAAAAAGAAGGGCCCCTAATTTCAGCTCAGCCCTGAGATCTGGTTAAGTACTATTGTTCTCCCGAGCTTCAAAAGTAGCTCCTGTGACTCCCATTTTATGAAGAGAAAGAAATATGAAGACTTTTTTGGGGGGCGGGGTGGAATTGACTTATAGGCCAGGAAATTTAATTTTCTACTTTCTTTTGTATCTGGTTGGAAAAATCTGACTGCTTTCTTTATCTGAATGCTTGCTTCATACTAAGACAAAAAGGTGGAAAATGGCTGTATACAGTTAACATCGAAGAATTAAAACATTGCTGTCCACTCTTAGGTATGCCATCAAACCTCTCCCAGCAAGTGTGCCTGTCACGAAGCAGTGGGGTGAGGGAATCCTTGACTGAAGTCAAGGCATTATTGTAAAATACAAATAGCAAGTGATGCAATATTTATATATATGGTTATCATATAAAATATAGAATAATAGAAACATGTGAGCTTTGATTTCAGAAAGATTACTATCCTAACTTCGGGTAGGTTCTTTACATAATGGAGGGAGTGATATATATATATTATCATTGCCACCTACACAATTTACTACTACACCCAATAAAGCCCAGCAATAAAGTCAATGGACTAAGTAAAAGGAATGGATGATCCTGCAGGAACTAGGATCATCCTATTTGAAATCAGAGTTACTCTCAGAACCAGATACATCATTTACATATCAAAGGCTTATGAATGGTGGAGAACCCACATAATCTAGCTTTAAGCCTATTTCAGTAGTACAGACAGGGACGGGACTTAACCAGTAGAAATTCTGCATAATGAACAAAAAGAGAAAGTGCTTTAGCTACTGAGTGTTGCCAAAAATTGTATCTCCCAACAGCTCTCTCTCAAGAGGCCCTAGCACTGACATTAAAAAAACAACAACAAACAAACAAACAAAGCCAGGTGCCACTACTGGAAGCTATATTCCCTGAGATTCTGGCGATAACAATGATATCCTATTTAACAACATCTCCTCAAGGAAATGAGTGGAACTCAACATGCCTTCCATTAGAAAATCCCAAATAGATGAAAATGTTTGCTCCTTGCATTGCATTAATGGTAGGGAACAGTTCAGAGGTACATATCAAATTAAAAATTATGAAAATTTTTCAGTGATGCCAATTCAGGTATGAATTTCTGATACACCCACATCTACCAAGGAAGGGAGCCGCCTCAGCAAACAGCAGGTTTGTACTATCTCCACAAGACAGAACACACACAGAGATTAGCATCTCTTGAAGGAAGAACCTCTAAAGCAAACAACACTTGCATAACATGCTCAGAGACATGGAAGAAACTGAACCAAGAACAAAAGTCAGGTGTACCCTTCAGTCATATGCCTGCTCCTCACGCAGTCTGGGTCTTTGTAACAAGCTGGTATCAGAGGAAGGGAAAATTAATTTCCCTCATGACCCTAGAGACAAAAATCTTTGTTTTTCCAAATCAAAATAATGATATAGAATTGTCGATTTGCACAAACATTTTCCAAAGCTGATTCCGACCTTCTCATAAGATGAAATACTATGAAGTCCAAGCTAATGCAAATATGCATGCATACTCTCCAAGAAATGCTAAAAGATCACAGAATGTAGTTTGCAAACTTAAAATTATTTGATTTGTTGCCTAATATCCTCCAAAGGAAACTTTAGCATTTTCTGCTTTAATTACTCGTTCCCTAAGCAATTAATCTTAAAGACTTTTCTCATTTGTTTTATTAATATGCGTCCTCATGTTTTATCTACTTCATTTGGAACTATTTGAATGTATTGATCCTCCAAGCACAGAGATTCTCAAGGGCTTACCAACAAGTCCCATAAAAAGATGAGAAAATCAGGACTGTAATGTTGAATAAGCACCAGCATGTGGAAAGAATGAGGTAAAAGAAAATGCTAGTTTTCCCCTTAGGGCTGAACTTAATGTATTGTACATTTTTCATTTCTCCTAGGTAATTTCTCCAGTTTGAATATAAAAATTTTTTATAGAAACACAGTAAAAGCTATGAGAAAATTCTTGTAGAAAAGAAGGAATTGAGAAATTGCTTCACAGTCTAACATTCATTCTAAATACTAGGTTTGAAATGTTGCTACCTGGTTAGCTAAATAATTTAGGTCGATTATATTTTATATTGATATAATATTCTATTATACAGATCTACTTTTAAAAATGGAATAAAACTTTCCTACTTCAAAAACACAAATATTCACATTCTTATTGGAAGAATTTAGGGTGAAAATAATCCTTTATAAAATATAAGCCTTCAAATACCCTTTAAAAAATTAAGGAATCATTAGCTTTGTTTAATATAAACGAAGGGAAATATTAACATTCAGATGGCATTTTACAAAGCTGAGACCAGCAACAGTTCAGAGTTCTAACTGGTGGGCCTCTGAATACAGTTTCCCATGGGAACTGGAAAAGGCCCTAAAAATGAGCAGAGTTTCAATTCTGATTGTCTCAAAGCAAAACAAAACCCCATTCCCCCACCTCAAACCAAATGCAGGCTTTGGAGCTTACCTTCATCTGGGGTTACTGACTGCCTGTGTCGGCACTTCCACACCTTGGAAACTGAAATGGGCTGCCCGTATCTTGGATTATAGCGGTAGCATGCACCTATAGTGCTGAAGGGCGGTGAGCCTGTGGTAAACATGATGGACTCTCAGCACAGCCTGAGAAGAACTGCGTGGAGAAGGTAGCTTCCCCGCTCCATCACAGGAGTGGCTGCTACAGAGCCACCTGGGCAGAGAGCTTATGCCAGGAGGAGTGAGTCAACCTTCCAAGGGCACGGTGGGCAGACAGGTTCCACCACCTCACACTGGGGGTAAGGATAGAAAGCTTTATAGAAACCAGCAGTGCCCTTCAAGAGCGCCCTTTTGTTCTCTTCTGTTGTCAGCAGCCAGCAGAGATCGGCTCAATATACAAGAGATGTTTTCATTTAAATACAGAACTTACAGGTTTTTTTTTTTTTACTTTCACATTTTTAATATCACTCAAAACCAAGTTTTCTTGTTTGAGAGATGAATGTATCTACTATATCTGTTGTCAGAACATGTTAGGAATTTTACTCCTTACCCCAAGTTTTACAGAGTGACCTCCATCACTACATTTAGTGCCGGACATAATCCTGAACTCCGAAAAACCACTGTATAATCACCTTAATGAGACTTTGTGTTTATATTGCGTCTTTTATCTAAAGAGCTCAAAGCGTTTTGCAAAAATATCATATTAAGCTTCGCAACACCCCATTCAGGAATGCTATACTAAAGATTATTATTATTATTATCCATTTTCCCAGATAGGGAAACAGAGAGATTACCAATTACATGATTAAATTTGAGGTCATAGTACTAACTAAAGACAGCATAGCGCAGGCCTCTTGACTCTAATTCCAAGGGCATGTTCCACTGAGTAAGACATCCAGGTCACCATCAGTGCTTAGTGTTTTAAAGACAATCTGTTCTTTTTTTGTACAAGTTTAGACAACAGAAAAGCAAATTAAAATAAATCACATCACAAATTAGGTCACACCTGGAGTCAATTTAATTTTCTTTTCACTCCTCTTTCTGTTTCCAAGGGTCACCACCAACCCCTCTACGGACGGACCTGGCCACAGCTAGTGTTCCTGTGTCGTGTAGAGTGGTCACGTACCCTAGCAAGAAGAGCAGTGCATGCCAAGCACCGTCCCCCATTTCACTTACAGATGATGGTGGTATAGTATCTTACAGAAAAAGTCAAAACTTCCACTGCAAAATAATCCTAACAAGCTTATCTTCCACCCACGATTTGCAAGTTTATCACCCATATTGCAAGTTTATCATGCATATTCATTGAGACTTGAAGCAGAGTTATACAATTTTAAAAAAAAAATGAGTCTATGTTGACACCTCCAGAGATTTGCACTCCTGAACAAAGAGATGTGTGGCTATCCCCAGGCAAGGATACAGATACATTGACTTGGAGCTTCATTTGGCTGTCTCTCCAAATTTGGTAATTTCTCCTCCCCATTGTAATCGGTTAGTTCGCATACAGTCATACTGTTCTTTTAAGTGACTACATTTACATTTCACATACACGTATGGAAATATATAACATTTATGTTATCCTTTCCCATTTTATTTGCCATTCGGGCATTTCTTTTTCTGTCTTAAGAGTTGCAATGAGTGTTTTTGTATGTCTAAATTTGTGGGCTTCTTTAAAAGGTATTTTTATGTTTCCCATTATTACATAATTTAAAGAACGCCTGATTCTAAAGCTTTGTTCTTTCCCATTGCTCTACACAGAGAGGTGCTTATAGCATTGTGACTCTTGCATGGAAATACAATTGTCCCTCCATCCTTATGGTCACTTTGCAGCAGAGGTTTTGCCTTTTTCTGTAAGATGCAACGCTGCTGTCGTGTATATGACCCTGAAAATGTGAAAAGGCGGAAAGTTGCTTGCTACTCAAAAAGAGGCACTGGGTTTGATCTCTAATACCCAAATTAAACTACAACAACAAAATATTTTTTTGAAAGCCAGTGACAATGGGCTGTAATCCCAGGGGAAGTGGAAACAGGTGAATTCCTAAGACTTGCTACCCAATTGGTGACCTCTAAGCTCAGGGAGATCCTGCCTCCCAAAAACAGGGTGGAAAGCAAGTGAAAAAGATAAACAACAACACTGACCATTGACTTCCACAAATGCACACACACACACACACACACACACACACACACACACACAACACACTGCACTTAAATGTGAGCTAGACAACGTTTTCCACAGATAATGGAAAAATGACCAGACCAAGTTTTAAGAACAGTACATACAATCATTTATCTGTGATTTATAGTTAATATTCTCCAAGGATTTAGTTCAACCACAACAAAGTCAAATCTTTCTCTTTTGCAGACAGGATGGTGAGTTCCTCATCTTAGAGGAAAAAATGTGTTTTGCAAATAAGGCCTCAATCCCATGATCAGCCTGAGCATGGGTGTCTTATGACTGGCTGTTTGTACCTCTTCACCACTAAACCAAACCACGTGGGAGATTCATAGTTATATTTAAATCAATAGTGATAGTGTTTTCAATATCCCAGACTGTCTGTAACCTGGAAGGCCAACAGGAAGGTCTTCTTTCCAGTGAGAAAGAACTTTATTTTTACCAAAAAAAAAAAAAATACACGTTTGGAAATCCTATGTCTATCACCTCATTTCCTAATAATTTTATAGTTGGCAAGATAACTTTTTAGTCTGAAAGTCTTAAGCAGCAACAGAAATCAAAAGTCTTAGAGCAGTCTACAGTGAAGCCGCCTTTCATCATTTTTTTTTTCCTATTACTGACTTCATTTATTCATTTACTAACTGCACTTGAAGCAGACCGGGTAAATCGGATACGGTCACTGCTTTCAAACAGCTGAGCAATAGTCAGGGGGAGCAGCCAGAGAAAGGGATGCAGAGCAATGACCCCAAGGTATGGCCAAAGCCTCCTGGGAGCTTCCACAGCTAACTAAACAGTGAACCAAGTTCTGCTCAGCTGACAAAGCAAGCCCTCCCGCCTTCAGTAGAAGGCAGATCAGTAGAGGCCTGATCTGACTTACTCTCCTCCACAAAGCAAATGAGCTAAGAATGCTGCTTTGTTAGTCTTACATAGTCCAATTCCATATATTCCTAATTAAGTGGAAATTTCCCAAAATATTGCTCTATTCTTAATGCTCAATGACTGTGATTTTCAGGGAGAAAGTTGTTTGTAAACCTTGCCGTTCTTTAGCAGTATTCTTCCTGAGAGTATATGTGCTAAGCATGAAGGTGAGGTGGCTTAAATGGGTTTTGTAAAAGTTCTGTTGCTTTTAGGCCTTGCACAGTAGTCTTGTCTTTTCAATGTTCAGCCCACAGACAGTTTCACGCAAAGTTTCTAGGTGTCTTAAGTATATAACTAGCAACAGAATAAACAATCGGGTCAACACCCTGACATCACCTTCTAAATAGTCCCACAAGGTAATGCACTAATGGGCCCTTCTAATGGCCACTGACGTGTGATGAAGAAAAAAAAAGAAAAAGAAACCTTGGTGTCTGTGTCAAATCTACAAATGCTGAGTTTGGTCCTTGCTGGCCTAGTCTACTTCAAGTTTGTTCTTCCAGACAGCTAAAGATACGGCTCTCTTCTGTTCAGACTACTGCCATCATCTGCTTCATAATCTGAAAGGAGAAAGAATTGTTAATATTTCTTATGTGTCAGAAGAGTGGGAGATTGATATGGTCTAGGATTATAATTAATATAAAGGAAGGTTGCATTGATTTACCATGTATTATATGTCAAGCTTTGATCTGAATATTATCTACTTACCTATCATCTATCTATCTATCTATCTATCTATCTATCTACCTATCTATCTATCTATTCATCTATCATCCCTTGTAACTATACTGCTAAGTAATCATTACTAATGTCTCATAAATGAACAGGTAGGCCATAGGGTTTAATGCTTTGACCATGTTCACATAATTCAGTAAGTTTAGAGAAAGTGCACACCCCTTTAACTGAAGCTCAAAAGATGGAATTACCTATAACCTACCTCTTTTCCTTAACTTCAGATAATGACACCTACTTGTCTATTCTGGGACAATTTTCTAAACACTGCCCTTTCTCTCCAGGCTTACAAGCTGGCCTTGCCCTTTCTAGCTTTTTTCCTTGGCTCACTTAGGCATCTGGCTAATCTTTCTGAGCCAAGGCTGGTATCATGCCCCTCCTCAGATCAAAGGCCTTTTATGGCTTTTCATTATCTTTTAAATTAGGTAAACACTCCTATGCATGATGTTCATGTCTCTCTTCAGAATATGGGTTATAGACATGATTAATAAATGCCTATTGAATGACTATATGTTCTTACAAGAACAGTCATAGTGTTGTATCAAGATGCAGTATTGAGATCTTCTAGAGTCTATTAGTCTTAAATTCAACAATATATAAGAAAGATAAAAATTAAAAACAACATTTGTGGATAGGTGATACTATAATGGTTGTTAATCAAACAGAGATAGCTATTTGAGTTCATTTTTATACAACTGTATGACTTTTCCACATATCCTTAGCTTAATATGAAGGTGTACTTCCCTCCAGTTGGCCTGTGGGTCACACTGGGTAGAATCACTCACTTGGAACTCATTATGCTATAATCAAAGTGGCATCTGAAAAATAACACGCCATTAGCTTCTATACCCACAAGTTCCAGTCTTACAGACACAGTTCAGCCAAGGTACCCCAATGTTGTATGCCATCTTGATTAGGACTTCCCCTTATAGAATCAAGATGGTCATTACAGCCTCAGAATTATACCCTTCTAGCTCAGTAAACATTGTTAGAAAGAATGTCCTAGCTGTTCCAGCAAAAGCTAGGGTGAACCCATTACTGAACAGGCCATGAACTCTCCCCTGCCCGATTCTAGATAGTGGAAGATGATCAGCCTTATTCTAACCATATGAAGTGAAATGGATCTTGTGAAGGGAGAGGAGTGCCCTTCTCAGACAGAGGGGTAACATGTGAGTGCAAGGGAAGAAAATATTGGCATTCACTGTGAAAAAAGTCCAGCCGGGACTTTGAGGACACAATCAGCTTCTTGTGGGCCTGTTAGAGCTTCTCCATGCCACTCAGAGATTCTGACCAATGAAGAGGCACCTTGAGAAGATGCTGTCCAGCCCCTACCTGCATGGGTCTGAGCAATGAGGTCTCTCTAAAGTCCTTCTGTGACCCTAATATGCAATCACAGTTGAGAATCCCTGGAGAGGAGACACTTTCTGTCTTCACCATCAGCACGTAGAATATTGATGTTACCGCACATATCTTGTCACCTAATAATTAAATACTGTATGTTCTCCTAGAACAGGAATATGAGAAGCTTGCTATGCTCTTTAGAAACCTGTCTATAAAATATGGAAGGAGAAAGACTAAAATCAGTCAGACCTGAGACACAACAGCAGTCTGTTATCCTACTCATTACATTCTCAAAGAGTAATTCAATACCAAGTGAGATGGTGGAGGGTGCTTGAATTTTATTTTTACACGTTTGCTTTAAACTGGAGAGGGTACCAAATCACGGTGCCATGTTTACAAGGGCAAATCTTGAAATCCTATGTGCTGCTCTCTGCTGAGGCCTTGATGCTGAACTAGAGACAACTCAATGCAGTAACACCCTGAAAGCACACAACACTGCCCGGGGACCACTTGCATCATCATGGTTTTCAGAGAATTTAAGTGGCAGAGTGTCTCGATAGCACTCCCCTCTCTGGAACTGCCTAACACCTCATCAATGACAGTACAACCAGGGAGGACACATGGCACCCCATGTGTAGAGGACCAATAGCAGGTCCAACTTGTCTTTGCTCCAAGTGCTCAGCTTAAGAAGGTCACCTCTCTAAGCCCAAACTTGTCGGCCATACATTGGTGCGATTTCTCAAACACACTCTCATGATGGTGATACAGAGAAAGCTCCAACAGAGGGCAAGCTGGCATCATTTAGTTAAAATAATATTGTCTCCAAAATCTCATCTTGAAGATGGGGGCTAAGGGAAAGGAAGTTAGACTCCTCGTGAACTATAAACAATGACTAGGGCAGCGCACGTGAAGAGTTACTCAGAGCAAGCACCCAGCGGTGTTCCCAAAGTGTAATGTTTGGGGTTCAAATATGCAATTGTCAAATTTTGATCTCTCAACTGCTGCTTTAAAGGGTGAGTTTTGTATGGTGACTGCTTTGTAGAATCAGCCACCATTTCAGGGATGAAGGCTTCCATAACCTTCACACAGGGTTATTTAGCAGCAGATTTATTAATACTAGATGCCTAAATGCCTACCTTCCCAAGCAGGAGGACTTAGTTATTTATATAGCCTGTAGGAGAAAAAAAATGCCAAATTGCTTTCTAAACTATCTCTTTTATGAACTCTTTTTTGTGGTTAAAAGGGCTTTTTTTTTTTGAAGTCACTAAGTTGAGGCTGCTAAGAGATGATGATAGTGATGTGGACCTTGTAATACAGTTCTGTAAATCAGATGAGATTCAGCGGATGAAAGGGCTCTGCTGGTGACAAAGTACTGGGTGAGTGAACGTGACACTTAGCCTGCTTCCCACGTGCAGGTGCCACAGCTGTTGGTGTCAAGGGTTACCCTGGGTCATGTGGAGGCCCATGTCTTCCTATGAAGGCCACATGACCTTCCTATGGTCACTAAGCATCATGTGAGGACACGCAGGGAGTTCTTTTAGATTTCAGAGGAAGAGATGGGCAGCACCACTGTGAAGAGATAGGGATTCCAAGCCTTCATGGACATGGCGGAGCTAAGCAGGCAGGAATCAGGAAAGAACAGTGGACTGGATATTCACTAGAGCAGGGCAGAGTGCCAAAAGGAGAGGAGCCCGGGGCCCAGCGTTTGTGCAGGAAATAGATGTAAGATGGAACTTGGAAAGGAAGGTCTGTGTAGATAGATGACGAAGACAGGCCATCCTTGTCTACTCTCCATATTATCTTCAAACTTCCTGATGGCGTTCCACCGATTTAGTTGAGTGGTCTGGGTAGTTACGTATCCTGCAGTAGATCAGGGAGAAAAGGGGTGAAGGATTGAGAAGTAGGCAGAAAAGAGGAAGCTGCAAAGCCTGGCAAAGTGCCCAGAGTAGAATCGACTTGGCCGACAGGAAGAGGAGGCAATAAACGGGTAGTGTAGGCTGCAGGCAGGTTGGAGCAGAAACCAGGGAGAGAGGGCAGGGACAGACAAATTACTGTAGCAGCTAAATTGCAGGGCCATGAAACTTGAAGGATTCTGGAGCCGACTTCCTGGTGCGTTCTCTGGCTTTGAAACCTTGGGAAGGAAGGAAAACTGATACTCATAAATAACTATGGCAGGAAAACTGTGTATTGGGAGGAGTGTTCACGTGGACTAAAGGCAAGGGGATTCTTGAGAAAGAAAGAACTGGGGCTGGCTGGAGCTGCTGAGGGTTTGCAGGATGCCATTGGGTCTACATGTGTGAGTAAGAGAAGACTACAAGGCAAATGCTGCAGAAAGCCACCAGCATCTGCTGTTATCCAGGCACTGTGTTGGGAGCTGAGATAGGGTCAGACTGACAATAACAAGCAGAGATTTTACATCTTATGTCCAACAGAGAAGATAAGGCCAGACCTTATCTTCTAAGACATTTTTCTCAAACAAAAACAAAACAAACAAAAAACCCAAATCATTATCCAACCATAGATTTCCTTTCCTGTCAGTTTAGAGAAGCCATGCTTAATATTATCCAGATTCAGCATGTACTCTAAGGGCCTGCAACAAACTAGATTCTATCTACACAGGGACCATCTGGTTCACTGCAGTGTCAAGAAATGGATCAGGACAACCATGGATCAGGAGGCTGAAGAAATATCTCAGGCACTTACTGTGCAGACACCAAATGCCTAGACACCAAATGCATTAGACACCAAATGCAGTCGCTAGAAGCACATAGGTCTGGCAGTGGGAAGCACTTGTAACCTCCATGCTGGAGGATCCCTGGGACTTTCTGGTCATCCAGTCTACTTAGCCACTTCAGGCCGAAAAATAGACTCTCTCAAGAAACAAGGTAGCTGGGCAGTGGTGGCGCACGCCTGTAATCCTAGCACTCTGGGAGGCAGAGGCAGGCAGATTTCTGAGTTTGAGGCCAGTCTGGTCTACAGAATGAGTTCCAGGACAGCCAGGGCTATACAGAGAAACCCTGTCTCAAAAAACAAAACAAAACAAAGCAAAAACAAAAAACAAAAAACAAAAACAAAAACAAACAAATCCCCCAAACCAAAAAAGAAACAAAAGAAACAAAAGAAACAAGGTAGGTAGCAGCAGAAGTTGACATCCACCTCCCTCTCCCTCTCAGACATACATGCATTAATTAATTGAAACGAATTTCATTTAATCAAATGAAAAATTAAAAGAAAAGCAAACAAAAGAAGGCTTCGGGTATATTAAAGGTACTTAGCCAAAGTTAACCTAAAATACAAATATTTTCAAATTAAACCTAGCTCCATTCCAACTGAAGTTCCTACTTGAGATAACAAAACCTCCCCTTTTTAGTGATGCTAAATGTGACATTTCATTCCATGTTAGTCTGAGGAACTCATATCAGTACGAGAGAGAGAGAGAGAGAGAGAGAGAGAGAGAGAGAGGGGGGGGGGCATGTGAAGACACGGCTGTGTTTCTGAGGGATCTCATACCCTCCATCACTAGGCAGCCAGGCAGGGGTGGGGAGCGAAGGGTGAGGGGAAGTGTAGGGAAAGCCAAGAAAGGAGAATGAACAGGACAGGAAGAGAGGGAAGAAGGAGGGAGGGAGGGAGAGAGAGAGAGAGAGAGAGTGATACACAGGATAAGAAAGCATGAGGATAATAGTAGAAGGCCCAGATCATCAAGAGACAGAGAGAAAGGGCAGTTAGGGTAGAGGAGAAACAGGGATAAATTAAGAGAAAGAGGAAAAAGAGGTGAGTGCAAGAGAAATAGCATGGGGAAGCAGAAAATAAACAACTTATCCTTCCTAAGAGGAGGAGAAGGAGGAGGAGAAAATTTTACTAATAAAAACAACAAAAGCAACGCCACAATTTCTAACAAGACACCAACCAACTTATGCTCTTATGCTTGCCCATGGCTACTGGCTCTGATTCTGGTCTGCTGATTCCCAAAGGATCTCCACAATTCACTGGTTGTCCATTCATTAATCAGCAAAATCACTGTCTCTAAAAGAAGAATGTGTATTCATGTGACACCTCAAAGTCCATTTGTTAAAAGCCTCAGCCTCCTGGGAGCCGCCACAGGCATTACACAGAGGATGAGGCGTGGTGGTGTTTTGCATAAAGACATATTTTAAAGCTCCATTTGCATAACTGTCAGTGAAGACAGCAATTAGGTGACAACACTGTGTGATTAGCTTCCAAAAATTAGAGGTGAGAATTAAAATCACTCAGTGAAATCTACAAACTCTAGGTCATAAAAAAGTACTTTAAATACAGCTAATGTGTCATTTAAAAAAAAAAAGATAAATAAACCAAATCGAGTTGCAGCAAAACAAACCTGGGGCCCTGGGACCTGGTGGCAGAGAGCCCAACTGATAGCAGCAGGGATCCCCAAATCCTGTGGTGCCCCCACCCATTCAGGAGATACTGCTTCTTTCTTTCTTTGTTTATATATATAATTTTCTATATTCTTTGTTTACATTCCAAATGCTTTCCCCTTTCCCAGTTCCTCCCTACCCATATGTCCCATAAGCCCTCTTCTCTCCATCCATTCTCCAATCACCTCCCTCCCTTTTCTCTGTCCTGGTACTCCCCTACAATGTTGGATCAAGCTTTTTCAGGATCAGGGCCCTCTCCTTCCTTCTTCATGGGAATCATTTGATATGCTAATTGTGTCTTCAGTATTCAGAGCTTCTGAGGTAATTAATATCCACTTATCAGTGATTGCATTCCATGTGTATTCTTTTGTGATTGGGTTACCTCACTTAGGATGATATTTTCCCTATTAAAAATGGGGTACAGAGCAAAACAAAGAAATTTCACCTGAAGAAATTTGGATGGCTGAGAAGCACCTTAAAAAATGCTCAACATCATTGGTCATTAGGGAAATGCAAATCAAAACAACCCTGAGATTTCACCTCACACCAGTCAGAATGGCTAAGATTAAAAATTCAGGAGACAGCAGGTGCTGGCAAGGATGTGGAGAAAAAGGAACACTCCTCCACTGCTGGTGGGATTGAAAGATGGTACAAGCACTCTGGAAATCAGTCTGGCGGTTCCTCAGAAAACTGGGCATGACACTTCAGGAGGACCCAGCTATACCTCCTGGGCATATAACCAGAGGATTCCCCAGCATGCAATAAGGACACATGCTCCACTATGTTCATAGCAGCCTTATTTATAATAGCCAGAAGCTGGAAAGAACCCAGATGTCCCTCAATGAAGGAATGGATACAGAAAATGTGGTATATTTACATAATGGAATACTACTCAGCAATTAAAAACAATGAATTCATGAAATTTTTATGCAAATGGTTGATACTGCTTATTTCAAATGTGCCTTTTAACTGACAGCGTGTTTTTCTGGAGTTTTCTGATGTCTACTTCATGGCATGCACCTTACCCCATATATATGACCTCAGCGAGCTAGCTGCACACCTTCTTCTGCACTGGGTGTGATTTTTTTCTACTTCAGAAGAGACCAGGGCTTGCGGTATATGGAGGGAATGCAGCTATACAGTGGGTATTGGCAAAGCCAGGATAGAATTCCAGGCCTGGCATATTTTTGTAAAATATTAGACTTCCTGAGTTGTTCAGACCTCTGGCTACAAAGAAGTTGACTGGGATCCAGAAAAGTAGGAGGCTGGAATGAAAATATCATGTACTTAATGCATTCATAAGCATTTCAACTATTTCACAACAGATAACAGTACTGTTATGGACTGAACTGTCTTCCCCCTGAATCCCTGTGTTGAAGCCCTAATCTCTCAGAATCAGAGAATAGTGGGGTTATAATGAAATACTTACAGTGTTCCTGAAGCCAAACTGACTAGTGTTCTTGACAAATAAGTGTACTGGGACTCATGGTCTCCATATGTTCAAGTCCACAAAGAGATGGCCACCTCAACAGGTAGTTGTCCACAGTCTAGGAGACAGGCCTGGGTTTTAATTATTAGGGTCAGTGTCCTAAGAAGCCAGTATTGGTTACTGATCCTCAGTACACCAATCAAAAGAGCCAATGTGACCCATTAAAAAGAGGGATAAGGAGATCCAATGATTTCTCCAAGCCTATCCTTGGAGTCCTGGCCTAAGGTACACGTAGCTCAGCAATCCAGGTCAGGTTATAGCCCCACCCCTAAACCCCTGTCAATTTCTAGGCTCTGGGATCCTGCAGTACTGGCTAACAACTCAGAGGTGTATTTGTTTGTTTGTTTGTTTGTTTTCTGTCTTCTTGTACATCTGCATGTAAAAAGAGAGCATCCAATCCCATTATGGATGGTTGGGGGCACCCTGTGGATGCTGGTAACTGAACTCAGGACCTCTGGAAGCATAAGCAGTGGTCTTAACTGCTGAGTCCCAAAATATGCTTTCTAGAGAAAAAAGTTCCCTCTCTGGCTGGAGCTAACTAGGGTTGAGATTTCTGAGATTCCTTGAGATTCTTGGCATATCTTGATTTAACAGTCCAGTTGCCAAATAGAGGGACACAGCATCTCTTTAGAATATCCTCCTTCCTTTCAGGTATGTGGGTTACAAAAGGAATCTCCCCTGCTAGCTCCTTGATCTCCAACTTACAGCCTCTAGTACAGCAATGCAATAACATTTCTGTGGTTTAAGTCACCCAGTGTATGGTATTACACGTCACAGAGTGTCGTGACGGCTCTAGCAAACTCGCACAAGTACTTACCGTGGACCTCACACTGCACTTAAGCTATAAATGTCATATGATCAAAGTACATTGTATAAATGAATGAAATTTTAAAAGAATAAATAAAATATTAATAAAAAAACCAAGTGCCATAGTAAATAAGGTAGAGGTTATCCTGTCAAGAGTTCTCGGTCTGGTAGGAGCTACACAAAGACAGCTTACAGCGGCCTGTAGCTCCAGCTGCAACGGATCAGACATGCTCTTCTGGCCGTCATGGGCATCCCTGACATATACACAGAGGCACACAAGTAAACAAGCAATTACAAGCAATTATGATAAAACATGGAAAATGCTACCGAGGGACAACTGTTACAGTGCCCTGGGCCCACGGGAAGACCATGTAGTCTAGCACGGAGATAAGTATGAGATGCGGCTTTTGACCCAATTCCCCTGAATCCTCTGTGCCAGCTATTTGAGGTCACTCTACTGATGTTTTCTATTTCTTATTTATTATAACCACTTATATCATTAAGAAACTCACTGCATTCAGAAGTCTGTTGAACTCTCAAATGTGGCTATACATATGAAAATATGTATGTACCCTGCAAAAACCAAGCATTTAAATCCAGACTGCGATATACACCTTCAACCATGGCACTACAGAGGGCAAAGCAGAATTCTGAGTTCAAGTCCAGCCTAGGCTACATAGCAAGACACCACATTTAAAAACCACCAATCAATCAACTAACAAACAACACATACTTTAAATATTTAAAACATATTTTAAATGCTGAAGTCCAGAAATAAGCTTTATGAAATTACTTAGAAATTGCAATCTATGAGAGCAAATGTCAGTATATGAGAACAAAGATCAACAAAAGCTAAGAATGCAACAGAAAGCTTTTAAACATTACAGTGAGCCCAAATCTATTACATGTATAAACCTTGATTTTTAAGGAATTCTGATGTCAATAAAACACTGAGCTTTGGCTTTTATATGATATATGTGCATTTTAAACCACAAGTCATTAAGTGGTATTTATTTTAAAAGAATACATTCTAGTTTTATTGTGAAAATACCCAGTATATTAGGATTTGGTCACTAGCTGTGTTTCTTAATGGGAGCTTTAATTCACATAGCTTAGCTTTTCCCACATGTGAACAAACAAGAACAAATGTAAAAGCTGCCATGGGGCTGAGGGGTGGGTCAGATAGGATGACTGACAGCTATGAAAATGTGTGGCAAACGACACGGTACAGTATTAAAAAGTGTGTGAGTGGGGCTACTACTTTTACTGATTCGACTGTCCTCCTGATCAACTCAAAGGCTGTGGCACAAGGAAATAAGTTTTTAAGAGGCCTGGTTACTATGGGTCATCAGCATTGGCTCACTGTGTGTGAGCAGGGCCAGCACGCTCTGAGATGGACTCTTAGGGCTATGGACCCCATCATTATAAAATCTTTTATAAGCTGTGAATGTAGAGTACAAAAAGCTTCTGCTTCCCTCAGCAAGCATCCTTCCAGATGCCAAGGCTGCCGAGTATTCTATACAGACAGATGATTAGATCACCCTGGGCCAGTGCTCAAAAGCCTGCAGGGGATCCAATGCAGGAAGTTGATGAGCCTGGCAGGTTAGAGACCTAGAAGAATCAGTGTGAAACGAGCAGCCAGTCATACTAGGAAAATGCCCTTGGTGGGTAATCCAACCCAATGATGGAAGCACTTTGTAGTGTTGTCCAGTGCTATAGATTATAGAGATTATAGATTATAGAGAACTTGCTTTAAAAGCCCCGCCTACAAATAGAGCAGACAGACCGAGTATGTGTCCTTACCTCCACATGCCTAACTTGACTCTCTCCACCAGAAAACAACAAACAAACAAACAAACAAAAACAGCTGAAGACAGCCAGGGTCTAGGATGTGTTCTGAGGGTGCACTTTCCTCCTCGCCCAATGTATCATCTAGCCTTGTTAGAAGAACAGAAATAATATTTCCCATATCTGGTTAGACAAAATATTTTCTTTCCCTTCCTTTCTTAGCCTGTACCAGTGACCCTTCAAAGTGCCACTACTTAACCACTCTCTCCTTCTATCATATGAATATATGAGCAACATATGACTGTTGACATATGAGCAAGGAACTATTTTCCACATAGCATCCTCCACGTGTGCCGCAGTGCAGCTGCGGTTCCTCTCTAACAGTCTTGCCTGCTGTCCTCTCTACTGTGCACTGGTGAAATACTGTTTCACACAGACGCTGTTTTTCTTTCATGGAACTCTGATTTAACACACTGTGGACCGACTGGCATTTCAGGCTTCAGGTTTGAAGATGCCCAACCTACTAGGTGACATTACCTTTTCCTCTTATGCACCCCCACTTTATGTCATTTGACAAAGGAGCCTCAGCTCAGGACTGGCTTGACATTGTGAGACACAGCCATTTCCTGCATTACTGTCATTCACTCCTAAGAACAGAGGGGACAACTGCTTGCCAACCTGTCTCTCTTCTGTGGGACATACTCCTAACAACTTTCAGGGCCTTAGTGGTTTGTTTCCTAGGCATTCTCACTATGTCCTCTGCTGATTCTGTATAATGCCACAACTTGAATTCTCGCTCTACTGGGTCTATGACTTCCAGGAGCATGCCATGTCCTGCCTGGACCTGTATGATCCTAACACCCTCTAGGAAACTCCCTATTTATCCAACTGGGAGAAGACCAGAAGGGCTGTTAAGTCTGTAAGCACATACCCCCCTCTACTGGACGAAACATGAAGGTACATAGGCATCTGGAAAAGGACCAGGGAACTCTGTCGACTAGAAAAGGGTCCCTTGTTCACTGTCTTGACTGTAGATGAGCAAGCAGAGGCTCCACCATGACCTAAAGTCATGGGGAGTTAGTGGAAGAGTGCCACGGCTCTGTACCAAGTGTTAGTATCTTACGGAACTATGTATCCCTCCACAGTTCAGTTCACCAGATCTGGGCAATGGAGTTCACGGGGGTATTCACATTAAATGTTAAACCCTTCTCTGGTACAACCATCAGCTACAACCCAGAGTGTTGTAAGGCAGAACAGTGTGCTGCTCTTGCAGTCAAGAGCTGGGGACTCATCTCTGGCACAGCATCAGCAGCCTCCATGAGCCTAGGCATGACAAGGCTGCACTTCCTTTGCCATTCATACCACGGTCATTCATACCATGATTGAGTCTGGAACTAGGACTCATCATACAGACATATGAGGTGTGGGATTCTCTGCAAGTGACAGTGCTCAACATACAAGCAAAGTCATCGTGGCAGTGTAGAGGAAGAGTGCCCACTGGAATGCTCCATATCTGTGTCCCAATCCTGGCTCTAACACCATTCATCTGTTGTCCCTAGAGGAGTCAGCTTTTGTCTCCAAAGCTCTGGCTTACGAAGAAATGAGGCTGTGTCTGAATGCACAAGTTTCTGTATGTTTGTAGCTAATGGTAATTATCAGGGTCGATATTTTCTCATAAGGACCTAAGAGCTCCAGGAGTACTCTGATACATCAGGGAGTACTGACGATTCTACTTGCTTTATAATAAATACAACTGAGTCTACATTGAACTTGATGCTCAGAGTTTTGAAGAGCACAATTCAACACGTTGACGTCTCACCTGTCCGGCGAGTGAGCTATCAGACCAGGGCACTATCTTCATACCACAAAGCCTCTACAAGTCATGTCATAAACCACGCAGAAAACCACTGCCAGTGGTAAGCACACCCAACAATTTGACCCAGTTAGACAGCTGACTCCACTAATCTTAAATGCAAAGTGTAGGAATCCACAAGGAAGACAGATTGAAATACAGTAAGCCTGCCGCTGGGTTGTATGAGGCTAGTTCAAGAGGCAGCTGAGCAGTGGCCAGGCACTGAACTAACAACTCTACTCCATCTTAGTCCAGGTAACCCAGATAAGCAACAGCCCTGAGGAGAAGCACATGCTTGTCAGGTGAAGAGTTTCAAAGCAAGGTCTCTACTTAGCTGCTCACAGCCCACTCCACCCCACTGCAGTTCCACATGCGTTCTGTAGTCACTGCAGACAGGACAGGAAACAGAAGTGCACAGGGTTAGGCTTAGCACAAGGTCAGGTCAAGAGCAGGAGCCCTGAAAGGAGGGGGCTGGGAAAAGCACTGTCCCATATGGTGGCTTATCTTGCCTGATACTTGGTTACTGTGCCTTTTATGGAAAATTTAAAAATGCACTGGTCAGAAAATCTGAAGATACATTGTTCTCACAAAGTTTTGCAATTAAAATAAAGGTCACTTAAATGCCTGAAATATTCTGTTCCTGGAATTTCTTCCTTCAAATTATCCTTGAATGTTCACCCTCCCTGCTCCAACCCACACCCTTGCTCATATTAATCTATCTATCTATCTATCTATCTATCTATCTATCTATCTATCTTTGGTTTACAAAGAAATGTTAAAAGTTTTAAGCTCCAAATGAAGTGCAGTTTGGTCTTACTTGCACACAAGACTGGTAAGACCTAAGGAGTTAAAGATACTATGTTAGAACTGGTTGGTACCAAAAATTCCTCTGGGCAAACAAGTCTTTTCAAGAGTCCAATGTAACATCTTAAGAATCTCTGGACTCTCTTCCTCTCTTAAGTCTTCCATTGTAGAGCCATGTCTATCAAAAATGAACTGCTGATATTAACTACTGGTGCCAAATGAAGATTTCACAGCAGATCCTTCAGTGTGCAGTAGAGCCTAGTCAGGGAAAAGAATCCTGCCCAGCCTGTCTGCTCACTCTGGCCTGCTTCTCACTGGCACCTGATAAGAAAGAGTCTGTCTTTAGATGTGAGGCTGGCAGTCCCTTTGGAACTGAAGCTGTCCTGGCAAGGGCTCGTGAGGCTGGGAAACCAAGGACTCTGTCTGCAGAGGCTCCTGAGAAGCACTGACTCTCCCACAGGAATGCCACTAGAGCCAACTTCATGGCTTCCTCTTGGTTGCAAAACACATTAAAGTGGAAAGAGTTACCATCAGATATCCTACCAATAGTAAACTACCTAATCTACAGGTCAAAAGGCTAAGGATTTTCTTGTATTAGTTAGAGGTCACAGCTGATGCGCTGGTTTATATATTTTGATATTTATCCCTCTAGAATGAATGTGAGCTCTGTGGAGACAGAAATTAGCTTTGTTTTTATCTGATGGGTCTATGTTTATTATGCCTAGAGGGGTGATAAATCCATGATTAGGTTATTTGATGAATGACAAGAATGATTTTTGAATGTCTCATAATTCAAACACGAATAACCACAGTGATGGAGCTACGTACATGGCTTAATTTCACAGCGTGTCATTTCACAGTTATAGAGACATCATAATGTAGCTAAGGAGGTGGGAACACAGGTGACAACATCAGAGTCTTTATTTCCTTAATATGTAACCTTCTCTATCTTGGCTCCACACTTATTCAGATGGAGATGATCTTTGTCTCAAAGATAGGGCTGTTAGAACTCTCTCAAAAAGTATTCAGGCTGTGTATGTCTCTTGAAAAATTATGAAAAATACACATTTTCATGAACATATGTCATCCGCCCACACAGACAATGACAGAAACACCCGCAAAAGCAGAGACAGAAGGAAGGTTGGGGGAGGGCTTCAAATCTTACACCTCCTAGATTTGCAGAAAGGCTCTCAAAATGTGGCTTGCAAATTTTATAACCTATTTCAGTATGGAAATTTTCTGAGCAAGTGCTTTCCTTGGTGAACAATATTACAACACTTTCTTCCTGAAAACAGAGAAGCAAAGATCATGGTAATGGAGTCATAAAAATTGACTCTGAGGAATAAAAAGGGTCTAGACAGTAGAAAGGGGTCTATCAAGTCTAAAGCAATACTTCCTGTTCTAATTTTTATTACCATTTAAAAATTATCTATTATTTTGAATACAAGTCCCTTAAACTTCCTGGAAAAGAGTAAGACTTAAGAAAAGAAGGTATAAATATGCATACCCGCCTCAGAGAGATTTTTATAAGAATGTGTTGACAGTGCATGTGAACATGTTCTATGTAAACAATAAAATATGCAGCCACAAATGCCTGCATCTGTTGGTTCTTTTTTTTTTCTTTCAGTCTTTAGCCAAGACCACTCCTGACAGTGTTTTGAAGCAATGGGATCTTCACTTCTGCTATCTCCACATGCTCGCCAAGAGGTTTAGGATGTATGGGGATTCCCGCCCCAAATGTGAAAGGTAGCTGTATACTTTAAGGAGAAACAAAAAAAAAAAAAAAAAAAAAAAAAAAAAAGATCGCTGCATGATTTGGAACTCATGTGGTTCCCAAAGAATTCAACATGACTGATAGATCAGTTACGCCCAAGATGAATGAGCTCACACAATGCTTCGTGATTATACCAAGGACATTTCTAACATCCACATGCCTCCCCTGAGAGCGGTGTCGGCAAGGAGTTTGGACTTTTAAAACAGCTGTAATTCAGATTTGATTCAAGCAATGATATTTCCTACCCTATCAGATAACATTTACTTTCACATTTCCCTCTCTATGTGAATTGCTTGTGTATGTATATTTCACCTTTTCACATGAGTGTGTGTGTGCGTGTGTGTGTGTGTGTGTGTGTGTATGTATGTGTGTGTGGTGTGCATGTATGCAAGTTTACACTTGCCTGTGTGGGTTCATGTTCATGTATGTGGTATATGAGTACGCAAGCCAAAGGATAAGGTCAAGAATCTTTCTCAGTGGTTCTCTAACTTCCTCTTTTTTTCTCCTTCCTCTCCTCCTCCTCTTCTTCTTTTTCCTTCTCCTCCTTCTTCTCTTCCTTCTTTCCTCCCCCTCTTTGAGACAGCATCTCAGCATGTAGAACAGGCCTGCCTGAAAGTCACAGAGATCCACCCTCCTCTGCTTCTCAAGTGCTTGGATTAAAGGCATACACCCCAACATGTGGTTAACCATATTCTTTTGTGTGTTAAGGTCTCCCAGCCAAATCCAGAGACTGCAGATATGGCAAGTCTCACTGGCCAGCTTTCTACAAGAATCTTTTGTCTCTGCCCCCTGAGGCTGCAATTATAGGTAGTCAGTCACATTTACCTGGAATTTATGTGGGTTCTGAGGATCCAAATTCTAGTCCTCTTGCCTGGGGCTGGGGGTGTGGGGGAACCACTTGTTTTAACTGTTGAGCCATCCTGCCAGACAGCCCATACTGCTCTTTATGTGACTGACCTTATAGAAACAGGGAGCCTCGGGTACTCTTAAGAGACTCTGACCTGTGTGGCTAGCTCAGCAAACTGGATCCAGGTTTTTAATCTATTTACTGTTTCCTGTGAAGGAAGGCGTAGTAATCAGATACCTAGAGCACTGTAACTGCAGTTGGTCAAGCTCGAGTTGGATTCTGCATCCTGCCAGCAATGTGGGACCCAGGTACTTTGCTTTAACCTGACTGAAGTAATGCCATCTTGTCCTGCTCTTACCTGCCTCCATTTTGTGTTTACTCAGGGCCTTTTTTTTTTCAGCTCCTAAGCACTCATCAGTTGCATACACCTTGGCCGTACATTTGTGACTTTCTATGACTGTGGCCATGGCCCAGAAGTATAACAGCTGATGTGTTCTGCCGAAACAAATGTTACCAGGCTTGCCTGACCCACACCTGAGAATGATGTCATTCTGGCGCTGGTGGATTTTTGCCTTTATAAATGCTGTACCCCTAGCTTTAAGACTGAGAGTTCTTAGGATAAGAGGTTGCTCTTGGTTGCTGGCTAATAAATGACTCTAAGGTGCCCTTCTGTTCATGGTGGTCTGTAACTTTGTCACCTGGACTAGAACAGTTTCATTTCTCTGACTTTGCCTTTCCTCCTCTATAAAATGAAGGCACTGGAAACTCTTGCATGGATTGAGGTTTGAAATACCTATAGTATTTATGAAGTGTCCATTCAATACCTGGATTCTATGAAGCTCTGTCTAGATCCTGTCTAAATGCCTATTGTTGCCGTGACTGCCACTTGGAAACCAATGTCCAAAGGCACAGATGTGATGGTACAGATGGGGTCAAAGTCAGTGTTGGAACATGGAAGAGAGAGAGAGGAATATGAGAAGAGAAACGGATGCATGTCCGTGCTGGGACAGGCTGCTATGGGAACATTATCACTGATGCAGACACTTGCGGTATTAGATTCCTATCGGAGGCAACCTACAGATGAACAGAGTGAAAGGCGTCACCAGCTCGTGGCCGTTGTACTCTGCAGCTGTTGCTTCTTGTTCTCCTGAGCTTCCTGTTTCACTCACTCTTGCCAGCACAGTGTGGCCAGAGCAGGTTTCCTTTCAGTGGGATCCTTTTCTCTACCCTGCCACCTTCCAGCACATCTTATATCTCCCAGAGCCACCCAGGCCTCCTCTCAGCTGAACTTCAACACGACAGAGACAACTCGACTTAGCGTAGCAACTCTGCTTTCCTCTGTTTTACTAGATGTTGTAGTTAATTTTTATTGTTGTGATCAGACACTATGACTAAGGCAACTTATAAAAGAACATGTTTATTTTGTGCTTATAGTTTCAGAGTATTAGAGTTCATGGTCACCACTGTGGGAAACACAGAAGCAGGCAGGAATAGGAGCAGATTCTGAGAACTCACATCTTGAGACGCAACCACAAAGCCAAGAGAGTTAACTGAGAATATTAAGTTTTTTTTTTTTAATTTTGATTTTGTTTTTAACTTCAAAGCCCACTTCCACTGACACACCCCCTCCAACAAGGCCACTCCTCCTAATCCTTCCCAAACACTTTCACCAACTGGAAACCAAATATTCAAACATATAAGCCTATGAGGAAACAGTCTTGTTTAAACCATCACATTCCACTCCCTTGTGGTCACATCACAGTGCAAAATGCATTTAGTACAACTTCAAAAGTCCCTCTAGTCTTTCATAGTCTCAACACTGTTTAAAATTCCAAGGACTCTTCTGAGACTCAAAATATTCTCTTAATTAGATCAAATCCTTAGTATTATCTGATACTAATTTATAGGCCATGCTCAATTTATGTGATTGTCTCAAATCTGTATTTTTAGAAATGGGTTATTTCAGCCATGTTTCAGACAAAGTTTATATATTTCGTGTGGATGCTATGACTCCTAAATTCCTTTTGTATGCAAGAACAATTTGTACTCTCTCTTCCCTAAGCTGTCTCTAGTTTAACGAGTTGAATAAATGCAGCAGAGTCCCACCTTCTGGACTGATACAGATTGGACACAAATGTTCCCCTAATGCTCATGTATTAAAAGCTGGTCCTCAGAATGGTGCTACCGGGGGGCAAAAGAGCCTTTAAGGTGAGAGGAGGTGGCTTTAGGTGTTTGGAGACAGCCCTTGAAGCCTCTCTTTCTGATAGCTCCCCCAAAGCCTGTTTGTTGAGGCGCAGCAGGCAGCAGGTTGAGGCTTTGCTGGAACCAGGTGCCTTTCTCTTTGGCTTCTTGCCTTTTTTTTTTCCTACATTTTTTCCCACCCATTTCAGGAAGCTGTCTTAGCTCTTTCCGTGCTTAGGGTACTCAATATGCACATTACTTCTCTTAGCAAGAATCTTTTCTGTAACTTGCCTGTTTGCAATAACACCAATGACATGCTGAGGGACACTGTCATGGTGACATTTATAGGGCATTCTTCTTATTTTACTTCATTTTATACTATGTCCATTCCCTTGATGTCTATAATATCATTATTTTTTGCAGATTCACATGTAAGTGGTCAAGAGAACAGCCCTGTGTTCTTTTTCTTAGGCACAGAAAACATACAAGGTTGTTCTCTTCTCCTTCCCTTTGTGTTTGTCATTTTGAGAGTGACCGGAAGACACATGCTCTGTTTAAAAGATAGGATTTTTTTTTGTTGTTTTTGTTTATTTTTTTAAAAGATATTTAGCTGGGGCTCAAGAATTATAGCTGAAGCTGTGCATGGTTAAATCTTCTCACAAAGAACTATTTGGAACATATTGGTACTGTGAAGGCATGATGCTCCAGTGTAGGGGAGTGCCAGGGTGGGGAAGCGGGAGTGGGTAGGTAGGAGGAGCACCCTCATAGAAGCAGGGGGAGGAGGGATGGGATAGGGGGGTTTCCAGAGGGAAAACTGGGAAAGGAGATAACATTTGAAATGTAAATAAAGAAAATATCCAATAAAAGAAAAAAGAAAAGATCATTATCTATTTTTCAACAGTCCTTTATAATAAGCCACTTTTCTTGAAGGGTCGGTTCACTAAGCCACACGCCTGACACCCAGTCAGTTCTTGAGGACACGGAGTCACTTTATATGCTTAAGCCAAGAAGAGGAAAGGATCGAGATTTTACAGAAACAAGGCTGATGTCTGCTGTGAAAGCTACTCCAAGTTACCCAATCCCCAGGAGACCTGGCCTCCAGCTGACACTAGTTAGCATAACTCCCCAGAGGGCAGGGTGGAACCTTCACAGTGCCCAAGAGCTGAGAAAAGAAAACAAGACATCTTGGAAGGAAATGGGACACAATGGGTGAGAGTGACCAGTGACCAGAAGAAGCCATCAGGAGATTTCGTAAGAAAACCTAAAAAGCACAGATGTGATCTTTTAAGGCATTACAATGGTAGATTAGATGCAAGAAAATTAATTGACTAACTGACTTTCTCAATAATAAAACCATAAGTATTGAGTAACTTTATGTTTTATACAAAGAAATAAAATTAAGAAGCTAAAGCCCAAACTAAAACTAGAGTGTATGAAAGGTTCCCGGCAGAGCATCTCATGTCTGAATGCACTCTGGTGAGCAAGGCACAGACCCCTGGAGAAAGGAGTAATTCTGTGTAATCAGGTTTGCAAAGACAAGATCTTATAACAAATGGCAAATCCTCAGGACTCTCAATAACTCTGTCTTCCGCTTTTTTTTTTAATGAGTCATTGGACTTGTAAGAAGAAGAGCTAAACTCTGGCAGTCAGCCAATTAACAATAGATTCTTTCAATTTCTTCTCCCAATGATTTGGAGAATTGAAGAGAAAGAAAGGACACAGGCCTGCTAGCTGGCAGATGTAGGAGGAATATAACTGGGAGTGCTAGAGGGATTCTGTCAACATTAAAAAAAAAAGACAAAAAAAAAAGACGTTGGGTTGGGCTGGAATATTTGAGTCTGAGTAATACCAGAGCATTGATCAAAAACTTAGCTTTAGATAAGAATTTTCTTCTGCAGGAATAAAATCCTTGAGTGATGCAAAGTTAATATTTATTGAACTAGTACTTAAAAATAGTACTAGCAGATGAAATTTTTATTAGCACATTTTAATATTTTTTTAAAGTTGGTGTTAGTAGAATGCATGCCCTATTCCATGAAGAGCATGAAGAGGCAATGGTTATTCGCTGCCTACTAATCCCAAGTAGGAAATTCTTGCTTGGAACCATTAGACAAGGCCTCTTGGTCTATTATAAAAAACCCATGGCAGGAACTATTCTTTAACTTATGAACTTAAAATGACAACAAGAATTATTTGACAATAAACGACTATACATAGCTCAGTAGTTAAGATTAGCCTAGGCAGATGATATGCAAAGAAATATACACAGTAAATGATACTTTAGATTTTGACAAATGTTTTTCTTTATGAATGCCATTGTAGGATGTCTATGAGAACAGTCTGAACTTTGGTCAAGTCTGACCTGGAATCTGCCTCTTCAGTGATTATTTAGATATTGTGGACATGCTTCACTATGGTCTCGTGCCATGTTTCAAGGTTTAACCCCTTCCTATCTGAAAAGTGAATAGATGCTGGAAATGATCAGTTTCTACATATGAAACTGAGTTAAGTCCTTCTCAGCAGCAAATCCTTGTCACCATTAAAAGGGAGTCTGCATCGCCTCAAATGCTGTATGAAATGCTCACTATCTCTTGGTTGCAGATTGGGAGTACAGACAGGAAAAAGAAAAGGCACAACTCGAGACTGGAGAAATGCAGTTTTCAGATTCCAGCCCCATTTGAATCCATCCATCGCTCTGTTTGAGCACTTTCAGATAACCCCAGCAACCCACTTGCTATGCATTCTTTCAGATAACAGTTACAGTGAAGAAAAGCAGAGAAATTATTGTAGAAATCAGAAGCATAACTCTTTGCTGACACATCCAATTTATGGCTGCCGTGAATATCTTTGAAAACACATGCTCTGTGAAAACACACCAAACTAGCTAGTACTTCCATGTCATCAGGAACAGTATAGTGGACCAGCAGTGGAAGCAGGAATATCAGCAGGAGTTGTTCCTCTTGGCACACCCCAGTGCTGTGATTGACACTGTGATGACCATCTTGCGGACATCTTAAGAACGCTGTGTTTTGTCATTCCCAGCACGGAGAACACTGACACTGAGGAGTCTCTCTCTAACATGCAATCTATCAAAGCAACAGGTTTCTAGTTCCCTTCATTCTGTGATGCCTCTTTTTCTCATCGTCCAGCCAAGCACAGAGAAATAGCACAGTTTAAGCAACTATGATTTTACAAATTTAGATAGAAGATAGTTCACAAAGTGAATGTAGTATAGGGACACATATAGAAGACTGTTAGTGAAGGAGACCCTTAGGAACCTTCTATAATGACCACGTAGTATCTTAATCATCCATTACTTTCCAAAAAGTAACAAATAAGCCATATACAAGAAAACTCATTTATTTCTTAAACTCACCCTTTGGGCATCAGGTAACCGTGGAAGCTAAGCAGATTCTGAGTGAGCACTCTGTTATTAAAATTGGAGAATTCAGAGGCTTAGAACAGGCCAAGCATCAAAGAGTCGCTGTCCTTACAGATTCATTCTAAGCTCCTTGTTTGCCAATTAGCCAAAAGAAGTCTGGGACTATTACAAATGGTATTTCAATGACTATGTATTATACTTAGAATTTTGAGATAATTTATATGCTGAACAAGGAATATTTTTTCAAAACCTTGCCTCTTAATCCATACTGAGTAAACATCTGGATGTTTCATATTAAAGCTGTTTATGCCATTGGATGTAAGTACTAGTGGTCATTAATTATTGATAATAATATTAAGGGTATTGGTAAATTGGTTTTAGGGCTGGAGAGATGGTTCAGACTTAAGAGCACTGGCTGCTCTTTCAGAGGACATGGGTTTGATCCCTAGCACCCACATGGAAACTCGAAAGCCTTCTTCTGGCCTCTAGGAGCATCAGGCACACATGCTGTACAGACATACATTTAGGCAAAATACTTACACACATTTAAAAAAATTTTTTTAAGTCATGTATAAAGGAAATTTTAAGATTCAAATAAATACTTAAATACCTATTGTAGTACTAACTCAAAATTATTAAAGATCCATATATACTTCACGTTACCTATAAACTTGTGGCAGGGGCTTCCTATGGAGAAGGGGAAACACCAACACTGAAGCTGGAAGACCCAGGATCTCCTGCCCCTCAACATCGAATGTGGATAGAACCCTGCTTTTCATTATCTACAACATGAAGGCACTAGCTGACAGTTATATAATCACAAGAAGAAAAAACAAGTACGACTAAATCAATGTGGAGCTTGTAGAACTGCCATTGGCTTTAGAAAAAAGAAATTAGAAATTGCTAAAAGGTTCCTTGAGGGTATGTGCTTCCAAGGGCTTATTCCTGAGAGTGGCCATTTATTTTTTTAAACATATGTCAACATATTTTATCTCTCAGGCAAAGTATATTCATCTCATTTTTCAGGATTAAAAATAAGCCTGATATTACCACCAGACAGTAATATATTTGAAATAGAAGCACTGAATGGCAAAGGCCTATTTTGTATCTATGCTATGTTCTGCCAATGGGGGAAAAAAAGAACTAAGTTATCTTCTGACTCACTTTAATTAATCTGGGTGTTGGGACCACATTTAAATGCATGATACATTGTGAGTGGTGATCATTTATAAGCCCTTCATAAATAGAGTCAATCTTGCCATAATGTTAGGAAGTATATTTTAAAAACATACACACAAAAAACAAAGTAATTGTAATATAGCATCTGTGTTTTCAGCCCTCATTTTGAAGAGTGAGACCTTACAGAAAAGCCATTTGGAACTGGTGAGTCATCCCATTCAATCAAATACCTCCCAGGCAGCTGGGAGACAGCTTAGTTGGTAACCTGCCTGCCACACAAGCACCAGAATCTGACTTTGGATCCCCAGCACTCTATACAAAAGACCAGCTTTGGTGGGCATGCCTGTAATATCAGCAAAGGTGAGCGGTCGGAACAGGCAGCTTCCTGGGGGTTTGCCAGCCAATCATCAAGCTCCAATTACAGTGAGTGAGCTGGCCTCAGAAAGTAAGGTAGAGAGCACTAGAAGAAAACACCAAAGTGGCCTCCTCCATCTGCATGCCCCTCCCTACACACTAATGCCTCACACTAGGATGAGTACCAGTGATAAAAACATTCTGACCAGAAACCTCTTAAGAGAGGAAAGGATTTATTTAGCTCACACCTCCTGGCAATAACCCATCAATGAGGGAAGTCGGGGCAGGAACTTGAAGCAGAAACCATAGAGGAATGCTGCCTGCTGCCTGCTGCCTTGCTCAGGCTCATGCATAGCTAGCTTCCTCATATAGCCTAGGATAACCCGCCATGGGAATGGTGCTGCCCACAGTGGGCAGGCCCCTCCTACCTCAATTAACAATCAAGACAATCTTCCTGTGGGGTGGTGAGCTGTGATAGTCATCCTGGTTCCTGGTGAGCTCAGGCTTAAAATGCAGGAGATCCAGCAGGTGATTGTCCCCCCCTGCCCCCAAGGGATGGCAGATATTTAGCCACGCCCCTTGGGCCCCTGGCTCCTGTTAAAGCCTCTCACAACCCCCCATAGAGAGGTCTCAGGTCAACAGTCCTGTAGGAGAAGCACCAAGCTCTCCCACTTGCAAATATTGGGTCTCCATGGTACAGGGACTTTGGAAGTCACATAGATAATTGAACAGTGATTGCAACTTTTGAGTTTGCCACCTGCAGTCATCATCATAATGTCATATACTGATTATTAGCCTTTGGTTATACAAACAAGTCGCATACTTCTCAGTGACACATTACCCATAGTTGGCAGGGTTTAATTCAGACATTCTGATTTCAAGACTGAGGTTTAGTGAGTTGTACAGTAGTGAGCCTATCTCCCTTTCAGAACAGGGGCATCTTCCTCAATCCAGCTCAACTGAAGGATGGTGTGGATCATGGCCTACTTGGGGAAGGTGACCAAAAGGCTGCTGTGTCCTTCAAAGGCAGACCTCTTTCTCAGAAAGGAAAACCAGATCAATGGTCAGTAAGGCATGAGTTTTCTCCAAAAGCACAGAGGCTAAGGCTGAGCAGCTTCTGCAGTGAAGACACCGGCAGTGTCCTGACAAAGGCCATGTGTGAGACTAGTCATCCATCATCAGGTGATTTTTCTAGACATCTGTTCTTAAAGCCATGAGGAAGGAGTCAACACAGCAGTAAGGATGTGTACTTGTGATTATGAGGTCTGCATGTTTTCAGTAGATGCAATCCAATGGCTCAAACAGTTATTTGATGACAACATAAAACTGATGGCAGACTTGAGATTGTAGCACACTAATATGCATGTGAATCCAGTTTGGAGGAAGTGCATCTTGGACTGTGTGGCAGCGACTGGCATTTGACAGGCATCCATACCTTAGAGACATCTGCAGTGAGGCCAGAATGGCTATTATTATGACCACATAAAACATTGTGACCACAGCAGCAAATGAAAGGAAAAATATTCAGCAAGACCCCACCCCCTTCCTATGTAAAAGCAGTGTGAAAGAATTAATCAGTGAGCTAATAAAAAATAAGAAGCATATTTATGCTAACAAGTGTACAAGTTCCTAAATCTGATGAGACCTACAACAGTTATTCACAATAATTACACATAGCTGAGTGGGAATCTAATTATTTGTGGAGCATAACTCTTAATCATTTCACTAATAAAATATTTGGATGGAAAAGACTTTCAATTCATTTAACATAGCTGCATGTTAGTGTAGCTTATGCTTTTATCTTGGTCTCTATTCAAATGATTAAGTAAATTGCTCACTCCCAACCCCACACTTCTGATGGTTATGCCATGCAGCCTAACAGCATTTTATGCACTTTCTGCTTGAGGTCAATAATGCTGTTGTCCAGTGACCACAATGTAAAAAGCACTGATCTCAGCCACGCTGGCCCTCCCATGTGTTAACACTTCCTATGGTCATATATCTCCTTTTCCTTATTACTTGTGCACAATACAGGGAGAGCTTCATTCATCAGTTGTTAACATAGCAATTATGCAACATAGGCCATCAGACATGTCCAACCTTTTCACATTGAGATATGACACTGTCATTACAAAGTTAATGCCCAAGAACCACTTTTTTTGTCAAGTTACAAAAAAGAACTCACAATAGTAAAATTGTATGTTTTAAGTATTTACAATTTTGGGTTGGAACACACCCACAGGAATCTTGGGATGCATGTAATTTTCAGATTGGGCATCCTATGAACTATGTCAGATACTGAATCAATGTGCACCAGAGATACACAGGTGAGTAATAGCACAGCCTCTGCTTCCACAGAGTTTACAGTCTAGATAGATAAACAAATACTAATAATGTTGTCTGATAAACATTATGCATGAATTTCCCTGAGAATAAAAAGAAAAGATGTTTATCTTACAATGAGAGAAATCAGGAGTTTTATAATAGAGAAGACGGTTAAGATTCAAATGAATTTATTATACTGAAATAACTTTAGATTTATAGAAAGCTTTTTTGTTTTTTGTTTGTTTGTTTGTTTGTTTTTTGTTTTTTGGATTTAGTTTTTTCGAGACAGGGTTTCTCTGAATAGCCCTAGCTGTCCTGGAACTCACTCTGTAGACCAGGCTGGCCTCAAAATCAGAAATCCACCTGCCTCTGCCTCCCAAAGTGCTGGGATTACAGGCATGCGCCACCACCGCCCGGCTATAGAAAGTTTTTAAATATCCCTGTTCCCTTCTCCCATCTCTTCAACACATGCGGTTTGAGACTTTATGTGACCAAGGTTAAGAATAGGATAAAAAAATATGAACAAAAACTTGAATACTTTTCAAACTAAAGTGAACTAAATATTTTTGAGGAAATATGTGCTAAACATATATGGAAGAGCAAAGCTCTTCAATACACATACAAGTGTGTGTGTGTGTGTGTGTGTACTTATCATTTCAATTTATAGATAAGGAAGTACAGTAGTTACCAATATTCTAGCAGGATGCAGATCTGGAATTTAACCCAAAATGTTCATCTCTAGCATCCTGTCACTACACTGTGATTAGTATGTTCCAGAAATGGAGGCAACCTTTACAGTTACTTCAGGGAATGTTGTGAGAACAAGCTTTTGATAGTAGAAATGGAAGACAAGACAGGAGAGGAAACAGTAAGTACTAGACTATGGAAGTTCACTCTACTAGAGAGGACTTTCAGGTCTCAAGATTCCTGCCTTTTGGTGTACATGTTCAGAATGAATCCCCCTTCTTCAGTAAGGGCAGAAACTATGAATACAGGTCCACCATATCCTCTGTGGCTAAGTTATATGATGTAGCAAAACTATAGGAATTCTGCAGATGAAATGAAGATCCTTGGGGTTCCCACAGTTCCCCGCTGCTTAAAACCTCAAACTTTCAGGCTATTGTCTGGGTCCATCTGTTCTTTTCTTGCCTTCTCTTCAGCGTCCATTCTTAGGATTCTATAAAAACCTTGCTTCACTGGGTGATAACAGGAGCTTTACAGATCAGTGTGATGTTTTGCCAGAAACGTGTGGAAGCATAAACTGAGGTCCCGTGACCTCAGTTATGGCTGCATGTGAGTAAGTTTCCTAGTAGAATGCTTTCACACAGAAAGTGAACACCAGTGGTGGGCATTAGCCACTCAGCAGGACAGCTTTGCAGACAACCCTGGGTCGCAGACAACCCTGGGTCGCAGCCAAGAGCACCAACAGGTGCCTGCCCAGCCTTGTAGTGCATGTATGATGGGTCATAAAGCAGAGCACCTGCAAGGCAAACTGCAATTGTGCCAGCCTTTGATCATGCATAATGCAACACGGCTAATCTGTGACCAGTGGGAAACATGAAGCATTAAATAACGTTGGTTTCTATGTCAAGTTTGGGCACTTGGTTATACCTGGCTTTGACAGTCAGGTTAAGTTTTATTATAAAATATAAGATCTCTGATAAAAAATTGTCCACCATGTATGCATGTGTACCTTTTACACTTAATTTCATTCTCATGGCCTGTGGGTCTTAGACTTCTTCAGCTCTTACAGAAATAACTTGTTAGAATGTACTGTATCAGTGTCTAATACCAGTGTAAATTGCATAACATGGCATGGAGCAGTTTCATTCTTTTTAACATAGGGTGAGTGGGAAAACATTGTTCCCACTGTCAGTTTGTAGACAAGATGCTACATTATCCATCCATCCATCCTTCTAGTAATTCACTCTTCAATGAAATGCTTATTAAGTAATAGAATGTTTCATGTATTCAATTTGAATCTACATATATGTAACACTAGTGCTAACTTTGAAGATAACTTTTTTAAAAATGAGAAACATTAGCTTCAACCCCACTGTGTTCTTACACCAACTGAACAAGTTCTCGGCAGTAATGGGATACCGAGAACAGGGCGGGGACAAACCAATCTTACTCTTCTTGTGGGAGTCAGCTAAAGGAATTTCCAACGGTTCTGTCCGAATGCTCTAAAGGTCACTGTGTCATCCCTCTATTATCACTGTCTAGACAAATTAGTCACTCAATCACATTTTCAAAATTCCTTCACATCCCAGAAGTTATGGAAGGTCATGAATTTGTGGTGATGGATAGACAACTGCTTGGTCATTTTAAGTAGGAAGGTTGCTTTCGATTAAATTCAGCAAGTACATTAAAAAAGATCAGTACAAGTTGACCCACTATTAATGAAATGCAAGTCATAAACCCAAAGAGTCTGATGGGGACTTTTACAATAGGATGTATATTACTGTGTAATGACACAAGCAAGTGAGGTCTAAAACCTATCACCTTGACAAATTAATATAGGAGTCAGGAGGAACTGAATGGGCAATACCTGTAGAAACTAAGAATGCTTTCTAGAGAGAAAATTAAATTCCATGAATAATTAGTAGGAAAAAAGAACTTTAGTTTCTCTTGTCTTTTATTATCTCATAACTTAATTTATAATTTTATATTTCAATGTCATTAGTAATCATTCAATTTTAGTTCCTTTGTGATTTAATTAAAATTTAACACCAGAGTTAATTTAAAAGGCTACTATGAACCATTTTAAACCAAGCTTTATGCAAGTACATTAAAAGCATCATATATAAATAACTCCTTTCCTTATGATATTTGGATTTTTGAAAAATCCAATATTAGCCTGTTCAAAAAGACAAAATCATTATGTAAGCCGTTACCTAAAAGCAAAACAAAACAAAACAAAAAAAATAAAAACAAACAAACCAAACAGAAGCAAGCCAAGCATTGGTAATTCCACATCTGAAAGACCAGCACTCAGGAATCTGAGGCAGGAGGATTGCCATGAGTTTACTGGGATACAAAGTGAGACAAAGTATTCCAAGATACAATTCAACACAAATTAACACAATATAGAACTAGAAACAAATGTATCAAATTTAACCAAGAGCAATTAAATCACAGCACAGAGTAACTGGCTCTAAAATACTATATGCAGCACCATTTTCTTACTGGAGAACAGCAACAGACAATGGCTGTTAAAGTCCCATCCTACTCCCCACAGGCTGACAGCAACCTGTAGTTATAATTAAGCTAACATTTCCTAGTGGTGCATGAAGTATTTTCAATGACACTATGTCATCAGTTCACTAGAGAACATTCTAAATTAGATATTATGCTTTATAACAAATGCATTCATTGGGATATTAAGATGCAAAATAAGCTGCCTATACACACCATCCGGGTTGGGCTCCCCCTACAAATGTGCCAGTTCCTTCCTGGACCCTCCTAGAAATCATATGGACCCAATCATACGAATGTGATGTCCAACCTCTTGGGTACTGTTCTCTTGTATTCTGGTTGCCTAAAGGTGCCTTTTGATGCTGACAAAATTGGCACTTTGTTCTGCTCCAATAGAAGATGCCAGATGGATTGCCCAAGGCACAGTTGCTCACATTTCCCACTTCTCCTTAGGAAAATATAAAATCTAGCTCACTCCAATGTGTTATACCTGTCCTGCCGCTTCAAAACCACCCTGGGTAGAGAGCCTGCACCCATATAAGTACATTATGCTACAGAGGTTGCATCGTCAATGTCTCGAAGAAATTGTAGTAACGTTCTTTTTCAAATAACAACCCTGTCTTTTGTTGTTTTCTTTCTAGGGAGCAGACATGAGCATCCTAGAAACCCAGTGGGTAAAGATCTGCATCATATTGTTTTCAGAGTTATCTCCCCCATTGAAGCTGGTACCTTTCAACAGATCTCACATCCTCCCTTCTTCCATGTGAACTGAGCCTTGTGATAGTCCTCTGCGGATTCAAAGGCTAGACTCTGGATGGGCCTAACCTGATTATGCAGGCATGCCCGGACAGCTCTGAACTCCAGGGAGAATGGAAGGGACCTGAAGCTTCACACGTTGTTTACTTTCCACAACTCCTCCGGGAAATCTGGAAGTCAGTGGCTTTGGTACCTCACTGGATGATTTGACAGCTCTTTCTTTACACAGAAAACTCAGCTGCAGAACATTAGCTTAAGTCCATAACAAAAGCTATCAGGACTTAGAAGAAATACCTAAAACTTGGATGGTCCAACTTACTAATTTAGGAATATAATTATTACAAAAGTTATAGGCGTGTGAATTGCAATGCTGTAAGCCCAGGTTCACTGGCTAGCATGAAGGCAGATCTGATCCATATCCCCTCCTTCCACTGATGCCTAGATCTACCATTTGGGAGCCCCAGGGCTCTATTCAGCCATATTGCTCTTGGTGTGCTAACAGCGACTCTCATGTAGCCTCAGGTTAGTTGTCAGCAGGGAGGGTTCTGCTTGCATTGAGTTTCCACACTGCTAGTTGTTGGCCTCTAACAGTCAACATCATGCTTCCATTCCTCCCAGACTCCCTTCTGCACAGAGCCTGAGGCATTCTTCCCAGGGGCAGGGGATGCCTGCCCAGATACTCGACCCAGACTTCTCTCCTCTTCCCACTATTCTGTGAACCTTTCTATTACCAATTGTCCTACAAAGACCCCACACATCCATGTGCAACCTTATACATGTCTGAATTCCAATTCTAACCTAGTTTCAACCCCTTTCCTAGAAGGTTCTTGGCCCCATAGAAAGAATCAGGTTTGAAACACTAAAAGTTTTATAAGGATGAAAGTAAGTCACACACCTCTCTGTGGGAGTGGAAACTCCATGAGACACTATAAACTGGGGGCTGCCTTGCCAGTCCACGCAGAGGAACTTGAGGTAGATGGGATGCCCAACCTTCACATTCCACGGGCCATTCAATATGGTTTGAGTTTTATCTAAGAATTACTCAACTGGGTGTCTTGACTCTGGTCTAGAATACCTACACAGAGGAGTGCTGAGTTTGAGGCCAGCTTGGGCTACATGAAAGATTCTATTTTTTAAAAAGGTAATTATTTAAAAGCACTGATCAGAAAGCAGATGAAGTCCATCACACGAACAAACGAAAGTGTTATTATATAGTAACAGTTACTAAGAGAAAGAATGTGGGCCCAGAGTGCAAGCTAATGTTTCCATGTTCTCAAAAAAAAAAAAAAATCTTTACTCAGAGGATCTAAACAAATAGGATAAAACATAAGTCTTCAACAGTCAGTATTTAGCTTCATCAATTAGATAAAATGCTTGTAATTCAATTACATGCTCAGAAGTGTGAGGTGTTTCATGTTTCTGGTTATGTTTTCAGATGGGGTTTCACTATGTAGCCCTGACTAGCCTGGATCTCAGTGATCCACCTGCCTCTAATTCCCAAGTGCTGAGATTAAAGGCATGTGCCACCGCGTCAGCTTCAAAAGTATGAGTTTTTATACAATCTGGAAGAATGCTTGTGTGTGTGTGTGTGTGTGTGTGTGTGTGTACATAAATACATGCTTATATATAAACACACGTAATCTCCAAAGTTTAATACTCATGTCTCATCTGGGGTTTCTATTGCTGTGAAGAGACACCATGACCATGGCACCTCTTATATAGGAAAACATTTCATTGAGGCTGGTTTTTAGTTTTGGAAGTTTTGTTTATTGTCATCGAGGTGGGACATAAGCAGAGATAGTGTGAAAGAGGCAGCGGAGAGCTCTACTTCTGGACCAGCAGGCAGCAGGAAGAGAGAGTGAGCCACAGTCTGAATTCGAGCTTCTAAAATCTCAAAGCCCATATCCAGTGACACACTTTCTCCAAGGATGCCACACCCACTCCAACAAGGCCACGCCCACTCCAACTAGGCCACATGTCCTAATCCCTTCAAAAAATCATTCAGAAATACCCTTCATTTATTGTGTATAGGAACTGACCTCAGAGTACAAATCATTCGTTGGCAGAGTGTTTCATATACTATTGACCATCTATTCTTAATGTGAGATATCTGGGTAAGACAGATTCAACTCTGTGTTCTTGAAAAACAAAAAGGCAGACGCAATGTGATACCAATCGCTGTTGAAAACATAAACTCTTGTTTCAAAAAAAAGAAACAGGTAATTTCTTTCTGAATCTATGGACGAAACAATAAGTTTCTATTTCTAATTCATTTACTTTTTCAATGTGCACTTATTAACATCAGAAGAGACAGTCAACCCAATTCAACACTGAAGTATAAAATATGAAAAGGAAGAGAAATACTACAGTGCTCACTTAACACCAAGACAACCATGTGCTCTGACATCTTCCTGTTCACTCTGGCTGTCTAAAAACCACTTTCCACATCTAGTCACTGGTAAATTAGGTAGGAAACGTTAGCTACTCTTTCTACTCTCTCATTGTCCCTAATTACCTGCCTACCACCTGCTTACCAACTACCTAAGAGCAGATGGTTCTACTGAGATGTCTTCTTCCAGGTCTCTGCCAATCAAGTCTTTTCTTGGTCTCCATGTCGCAGGCAGTTCACCTCCATCATCAAGGTTCCCATGTGCTCCTCCTTGGGATACACTTCACCCTCGTTGCTCTGGGCCCTGACGGGCAGACCTTGCGGGCCACACCCAGCAACTTGATGGTCCCCTTTGGCTTTACTTTAGAAAGTCAGGCCAGGCTATTTACTGCTCCCTTCACATGTTCTTCTCCTTTTGGTCCCTTCTTCAGCCACCCCCAACCCCTGGGACCATGCCATTCTTTGTCACACACCCCTCCTCGACCCCCACCCTTTCCTGGGAGGGCCTGGAGGTGTCTGTTCCTGTTCGGACTCTGTTGAATCCAGAAGGGCACTGCCCCCCACCCCCGCCCCCGGTCATACTGCCTTCATGGTTAGATTCTGGATTTTGTGGTATTCTCATCTAATTTTACCATCAAATATACTCCTTTCAGGCATTACCTTCATGGCTCTCCAGATACTTTCCTGTTTGTTTGTTTGTTTTTGTTTGTTTTGACAAATACTATATTCTCATTGCTGAGTTCCCTGCTTCATTGGAAGGTACAGAAAAACACAGAAAAATGTGCTTCCACTATAATCCTACCCCCACATATACATGACACTCAGTAAAGCATATTTCTTTGTTTTTTCTTAAAGAAATAAAACTGCAATTTTTAGAGGAAACATCAGTACCAGATTAGCTGTAGCAATTGTAAATAGGACAGCAATAGCATAGGAACCAAGTCTAAGTATGAACAGATGGGGCTACCTGAGAATGGACAGTTTCTGAACAGCAGAAGAAACAATCAGAGCAAATGGACAGTCTAAGAAAAGGCAGAAGACCTTGACTAACTATCCTTAAGCAAGGAAATAAAAGCCCAGAATTCAAAAAGAACTGCAGAAATTAAATGCCAATGAAATAAAACCACCAAAACTATCAATCAACAAATAGGCAGATGAACTGAATAAAGACTTATAAAAAGAAACAGAAATAGCCAATTACTATTTTAAATGTGTTAAACATCCTTAGCCCTTGAAAAAATACAAATTGGAACTACTTTGTCAAAGCACCTCGCCCCAGTCAGAGTGGCTATCATCAATAAGTCTGTCAAGAGACTGAGAGAGGATGTGGAGAGAAAGAAACCTTAATTCACTGTTGTTGGGGACTAAATGCAGCCATTGTGGAAGTCAGCTTTGAGATTCCTCAAAAATTAAAAATAGAACTACCATATGGTCCATTTATTTTGCTTCTGGGCATTTATCCAGAGAACTCTATATGCCACCACTGAGATATTTACACACCACATTTATTGATTCACCAAGGCAAAGAACTGCAATCAACCTAGTTGTTCACCAACACATGAATGGATAGTGAAAATCGGTCTATGTGGCTGGACTGATAGTTCAGTAGTTAGAGCCTCTTTGTTTTCGTGGAGGATCGTGACCCAATGGCCAGCAACCACATGGAGGCTCATAATCACACATGACTCTAGTTTCAGGGGATCCCATGCCCACTTCTGACCTCCATCGGTACCAAGCCCTCAAAGGGGGCAAAGACATGCCTATGAACAAAAATTCATATACATAAAATCAATCTTTCTTTGTTTTGTTTTGTTTCTCGAGGCAGGGTTTCTGTACCCCTAGCTGTTCTGGAACTTACTCTGCAGACCAGGCTGACCTCGAACTCTGAAATCCACCTGCCTCCACCTCCCAAGTGCTGGGATTAAAGGTCCCACCACTGCCTGACCATAAAATCAATCTTAAAAAAGAAAATATGTAGTGTGTGTGTGTGTGTGTGTAAATGCTATTTATCTCTAAAAAATATAAAAGCACAAAATTTTCAGGAAAAAGGATTAAATTTTAGGGGATTAAGAAAGATTGAATGTAGGAATAAATGAGTGATGAAAGAGGATATAAAATTAATCATTTTTTTCTAGGTCTAAGGCTGTCATCAATTTTTCATTTTGGGGATGGATAAATGCATAAAAATACACTGGTTCCTGAAAATATAAATAAAAATAGTAAGTACAATGGTAAAAATAATGCTCTCAAAACTATGAAAGTTACATGCACCCCACATCTAGAGAAACACTGTAACAATACACAAAGCAGAAAGGTACAAGAGCCGACACACCCAGGTCTCACATCTTGTTCTCTGGTCCATTCCCCGCTGTTGCCCTTTGACTGTTAACAGCCTGGCTAATCCTTCCTTACACCTGTTTCTCTGACATTCAAGTCTCTGCGAAAGATGCTTATATGGGAAGAACACACACTGGTTTTTACAAGAAACAAGAGCATTCTATATATTATTTTGCAGCTTGTTAGAAATCTATATTAATACTTTAGATAGTTTCATAGTGTTACAGAGGGAAAGTGTGTTGTAACTTATGTAAACATGTCTTCGTTCATGAATGTTCAGGTTTTTTTTGCCTAGATTTTGTGAAAGTATAAAAAAATGTTACAGGGCCAGCAAGACGGTCAGCTGCTAAAGTGCTTGCCCCGTAAGTCTGATGACCTAAAGTCAATCCCATGAGCACACATAAAGGTCCAAGCAGAGAACTGTCACCACAAAGCAGTGCTCCTACGTCTATGCCTGCACATGATCTCCATCACACACACACCCACATAACACTCATAATAATGATAATAAAATTTTAAACTGCTGCAGTAAATACCTGTGTGCATGTAATCATATAGGTATATATATTCATTTAAGCAAAGTTCTTAAAGGTAGGGTCACTAGGTCATACATATAATTTTAATGATGACTCTTTGATATCTCTTGTTAACTCAACTGTATTCTTTTTTATTCTAGATATAATAAGGTATATGCACTTTCTGAAATCTCTACTATCCTTGCAATTACAGGTAACTTTTTGTGTATACCAAATTTTTGAAGTTAGCTAAATATGTGTCTATATCTAATAATATTTGGAACTTTTAAAAAATTCATCAAATTACATTAAATCTCAATATCTATATGCAAATAATTTATATACTTCACATACTATAGGCCCAAAGACTTGACAGAAGGATTAGATACAATAGACTCTTTGACATGAGTGCCTGCCTCCCAACTCTAAAGAAGCTGGCATTAGTTACATCTTTTATGAGCACAAGAATTGGTCAAATGATTTTTAAAATCAAGCAACTTGATGCTTGAGACATGTGCTTCTATCATGCCTCACTAATGCCAAAGAAGAAAAATCATAAGTTTGCTAAACAACACAAGAAAGACTAGATGTTTCTTCAGTGTGGTGAGCCAACTGTCATGTCATGCTTGTGCCGTTAAAGGAGCTTTATTTATTTTTATTTTATTTTATTTTATTTTTTGGTTTAACAGGAAACCAGAAACGAATCTCAATGCTAAGCTCCCAAAACACTGCTATGTAGGTTCGCACAACTCAAAAGTCCCTCAAAGTTATTTTAAGGAAATACATTTCTCAGAGGCTTGGTAACCTGGAGTTACCTCTATTGTCAAAGTAAGGTCTTCTAAAACCATTATGGGGTGGTCACTAGATGAGTCTATGAGAAGAAAAGTCTTTCACATTTAGTGTGTGCTCTGCTTCATCATATTGTTAACATGCAAGAAATTCCTTATGTAGCTCATAGGATGAAGAGTTAGAAAATTTAAAGCCAATAGGAGATGGATCAATGGCTTTTCTGATACCTTTATGTTATGTCCTGCATGGTGGCTTTGACATTGGATTTAAGTTCATGGTCTTGTAAGATATGTGTTTCATTATGTACTCAGAATTTACTTGTCTGTAGCTCTAGAGCCTTCCAACTAGAAACGGGTCTTTTGGTCAAAAATAAATGAAAACAGGAAACCTGAAAAGTAATGTGAACATTAAACCTCAAAGAGTTAATCTCTTACTTAAGTAATTAAAGAGGGCTTTCAATTATCTTACTCTCATCACTTCAGTGAAAACCCTCGTAGTGATTTCCAGAGGAAATACATGTCCACAGACCATAAACTCCATCTAGTTAATAGCTAACTTGGGGGAAAGATGGGAGTTGAATTCAGATGAAGGACCACTGTAGGGTGATGGTAAATGAGTTACCTCTGAAGAGCTGGCTGCTTCTGTCTGAGGCCTCTGCTGAGACTGAGAGGGAGGAAATGTGGGAAGCAAGACAGAAGCACCCAGAAAGAAGATATCTCTGATCTCACCAGCAGCAGGAGTTAACTAAAACACGGCAAGGACTCTGGCTACGGAATGTGAAGTATGAAAGAAGGAAAGGGTAAAACATATACCATAGATCCAAGGTGCCAGCTAGAACTCTCCCTTCATCCATGCTTCTCAAGCCAGTGCCAGGTTTGACTGTCCTAGGACAAAGTCTAAGAGATGCTAATTACTACGGAAATGAAGGTCTCGCCTACTCCAACTCTTGTCCCACTTTTAACTCCTTATATAATGTTAGGAGCATAGGAGGTCTCTGTGGTAGGGAATCCTACCATAGATTTTTATAACTGGCTCCTAAAAGTGTTACCTAAGATCCCAGAAAAAGACTAGGCTTAAGTACAAAGAGTGGTCATGAACAACTGCATGGAGAAGCCACATGGAAAATGGAACTGTCCGTTCAACATGTCCCTCAGTGGGTCACGATCAAGTGCCAACAGAAACTGAATGTCTTCTTATGTGCTTACAAACAATTAAGCTTAATCCTTACTAGCTTATAAAATGATGGGGTTTTTATAACATAAGAAACTAACAAATGACACAGTAATCCTAAATTAAGGGACAGAAGTCTTATGAAATACCAAAGGCATTCAATGCACAGATTCTGGATGAGGAGTGCATAGGTCACTAGAACTTGATGCAATTTCTAAGTCATAGTTCCCTTTTCCTGTTGCTGTGACAAAACACCATGGCAAAAGCAACTTAAGGGAGAAAGGTTCATTTTGGTTCAGAGCCCTTCATGGTTGGGAAGTCGAAGCAGTAGGAACTTGAAGCAGTTGCTTGTCCTGCATCCACAATCTAGAATATATGCTCACTTTCTCCATTTTATATGGTCCAGTATTCCCTGACAAAGTAATGGTCCCAACTACAGTTATGATAGATCTACCAATAAACATAATCAAGATACTCTCCACAGGCGTGCCTTGAGGCCTACCTCCCAGTATATTTAGACTCTCAAGTTGACATCCACACTCTCCATAACACAGACTTTAGAGGTAAGGCAACAATACCTCACCCGGCTCCCTCCTCAACCTCCATTGAGCTTGGTTGCCAACTGATTTCATGCTGTCAGCATCCGTGCTCAGAAAATATTTTTGTTATTAGTTCTGTGCAGTACATGATATGAATTTTACAATTCTATGACTTTCATTTTGAGGCAGAAAGCGGCAAATTTTACCGGACTAAAATCAACATAATACATGAAGAGGATGGAAAAGCATTTACCACCTTTTTTAAAAACAATCTCCCTGCATGAGGGATGTAGAGAAATTTATAGAATGTCACAAGGTCAAGAAAAAGAGAAAGCTTTTGGCAACTTTTATTTCCTAGATCCACATTTTTATCTCAAAATGTTACAAGACTTTTCTATAAATAAAATTCCAATACCCTATAAGAGATTATGTATCATTTACAAGTTATTTCCTAGTCTAAGACGCTGACCATATGTTGCTGAAGAACAGATTCGCCTGTACAGTGACATACAAAGCCTGAATGTTTGGGTGCACTGGCTTGGAAAATGCCAAGGGTATGGGATTAGGACTCCTGGTTGAACACTCAAAATTATTTTCATGTAAAAATGTACAAGTCAGAGGAGCTCATTAGTACTTCACGCATGAGAAATGGAATTGCTGCTCTAGTCACATAGCAACCCATACATAAAACATACTTAGCATTCAACAGCTGCTTTGTGCTCATTTGGGTGGCTAAATAGAAAAAAAGATTGGAAGAAATCTTGAACCAACTTCCTTTTTCAATATATATATATATATATATATATATATATATACAGTTTTGTTTACAGAGCTAGCCTTTCATCGAGTCTAGCTGGCCTTGAACTCTCTGTAACCCAGGCAGACCTTAAACAACTCTCCCTGTAGCCAAGGCTAGTCTTAAACTGATGATTTTACTGCGTCAGCAGACCAACTTCTAGGTTTATAGACATGGACCAACACACCATGTACCCAAGTATATTCAGATTAAATTGAATGCTTTCTTTCTGGTTAAAAAAAAAAAATAAAGTCACAAATCATGTCACTTGCAAATGTATTTATAGAAAACAAGACAACCAAAACCTAAGTAGCTGCCAACTTGTGAGTAAAAACAGTGTGCCTTTGTGATTCTGCTTAGAAACTCCCTACAATGACATCCAGAGCACCACTAGTAGAATTTAGGTCAATGGGCCAATTACTCAGTGCTAACATCAAAGGCAGTGACAAGCTGCTGCTTCTCTGCCTGGTCCTTTTTGAGTCTCAGCTTTAAGCAATTGTGGAGGCAACTTTATATGCCACAAACAAACAAACAGATCTCTAAGCTAGTATAAAGCATTCTAGAGACAATTTCACTCTTAGTTCTCTGGGTCAACAAAGTCTTTATCATCACCACACCCAATTCACAATTCTCCGTTTTCTTGTTACTGACTGAATGACACCGCCCTAGGAGCATCAGTCCATTGTGAATTAGTCAGTCTCTTAGCAGCAGAAGTGGATCAATAGTTGTTGAATCTCCCAAGAACAGATCTAAATAGCTTAAACAGAGACTAACCTGATAGCAACTGGTGCTGGGGTGGAGCCGGAACCTTCTCTAGCCCCAAGCTTTTTTCGGAAGTTTCCTCAGGTACCAGCCAAGTTTGACTTGCTCTGAGGGAAGTCGGGCTGGCTCCTTTGGTCTCCGTGACCTTCGTAGAAGATGATGGCTCCAAGGTGTCAGCAGAGGGGAACCCAGAGGATAAGACGCCGCCGTTCTTCTTACTAGGGCACTCATTAAACACAGCTTCTCCCTCACTAGGCAGTGGAGGGAGCAGGAGGATCCTATGGTGCTGCTGTGGGCTGGGACACCTTGGAGACAGAGGCGAGGGAACAGGTGACAGCCGTTTGTGTGCGCTGGACTGAGGCGATGAATTATTAAATACCATGCCGAGCGCTGTTGGAGCCTGGGGGCTTGGCTTTCTCTCGTCGCATTTGGGTTGCAGGGAATCAGGACCTACTGTGTGGGGCAGATCTAGAAGCAAGAATTTATGGCCACTGTGTGGTAGCCCAGCCTTCCTTTGGCTTCGAGACTCTGGGAAAGTGTGGGTGGCCCTTGTGCTGCGAGAGAAGCCCAACCTTTTCCCCTCAGTGGCTTCGTCTAACTTCTCACTCTCTATCACCTTGCGGAGAACCTTGTTCACAGCGGCCTCGGTGCTGGCTGGTTCTTTGGTAAGGGAGGTTCTTTCTGTGGATGAGGACCACAATAACTTGATCCCTCCCTGTTCCTCCACCAGCCTCCTGGAACTATGGGTCTCAGCTTCACCTCCTGGGAGGGTGAGGAAGTCAGCTTTTGAAATAGACTCAGTTTGGGTATCTGGGCTGAAGGCAACCCTTCCTTTGCCATCATGATGTGCCCTAACTATTCTTTTTACTGGAGCAGATAATTCCTGGACCTTGGTCACCACTTTGGAAACAGGTTTCTTACTGCAAGTCCGTTCCAACGACTTTGACTTCCGAGTCCTGCTGCCCCCCCTCTCTGCCCCTGGATGTTTCACGTGACTTTCAGACAGATTTGGTTGTGGGGGCTCCTGCTGGTGAGATCTCTTGAGCTGCCCTCCCACATTAGCAACTCCTACCTCGGCGGGGCTGCTGTCAGGGGACAGAGGTCCTTCAAGATCAGGGTCCTCTGAGGTCCTCCTAGAGTTTCTGAAGCCCAGGTCTGCATCTGGTGTCCTGAGGATGTTGGCAGGGCAGCTCTCTCTTCTCCTCTTCAGCGAAGAGGTAAATGTTCCCTGGGGAACTAAATTTCCTCTTTCTTCTAGGAGCCGGAGATTCGGCCTAGCTCCAGGAGACAGGGAGCTACCGGAACAGACCTGGTCCTTCCCCATCTGAAAGACTGACTCCTGGCAGCCACGCCCTTTCCTTCTGGTTCTCTTCTCCCGGAGCTCCTCCAGGCTCTCTCTCCTCCTGCCAGACCTCCGGGGCTTTTTGTTCTCTTGGGTGCTTCTCCTAATGAGCGAGCTCCCAGGGAGTTCTCTGCGCCAGTTGCCAGCACTCTGGAAATGGTCGTCCCTGGTGGCAAGGCTTACTGACAGCTCCTGCAACTTTCCCTCCTGATTCCCCATCGAAATGCCGAGGATGTTGTCTGACCTCAGCAGACTGTCCAGCAGCCTCTCCTTCTCTGCTGCGAGCTTGTATAGCTCTGTCAGAATGTTTTTTGTGGGAGTCTGTTTGAAAAAGATGTCGCCTGGATGTTCGTTTGGCTGCTGGCTGAGGCTGGTGATGTCTGGCCCCTCCCGGACTTGGTAGCAGTTATGGAAAGCGTTATTGGATCTGTCTAGAGTTACAGTGCCCTTGTATGAAAATCCTCTGACTTCCCCTTTTGGAAGATAGAAGCTGATATAGCAGAGTTCAGTGATGGGGTTATGCAGCTGGAGGGTGCAGTGAGTGCCTTCCATTATGCCTACCTAATTATTCATGCTGTGGAGATGCTGGTCTGTCTGTGGTCAGCTTCAGTCCGGAGGCATGTGATGGTGGCTAGGCAGGGCAGGCAGCTGACAGTCCTCTCTGGCAATGAGGCTGCCTGTTGGAGAAACACAGGAAGAAAGCTGCTTGTCTAACAGAGTGTACACATCACAGGCTGACATCAATCAGAGCATAACCACACTGGTCCTTCCTTTTGGCTAGGAGCCTAACTACAGCTTCTTAGGTTCCTACCCACCTTGATTAGGAGGTATTTCTATAGCTGAGAGATAGGAAAGGGCCTTCAGTTCAGTCCTAAGACAAGTCCCTGGCTTCATTTGAGAACCCACTGTACAGCCTAGAGCTGATCCGTTTTCTTTACTTCTTCAGAGCATAGTTTCTATTCTTCTGTAAAACAGCTATTGAACCTTTCAGGAGTTCTGGAAGAACAGGACTTTGTGAACCTTAGACATGATAATTGTTCTAATGACTTGTGTTTGGAATATTATTTTCAAAGATGATAAGCTTTTGTTATCATAAGATTCTCTTACTTCAAAGCACAGTGTGGAGTAAAAATAATCAGACCAGCTATCTGACGAGAGATGCTGCTTCAGGCCTGCTTGACTCTCTGCAAGGTTCTATCAGAGAGCTTTGTACCAAAAAAAATGAAATTTTACATTTAAAAGTTTAAAATTAAGGAAATCAGGAGGCTTACTCAAGTTTTGTTTTGAGACCGGTCTTGCTATGTAGTCTTGGCTGGCCTGGAACTTGCTATGTAGACTAGGCTGGACTCAAACTTGTGATGATCTTTCTGCCTCTGCCTCCCAAATGCTGAGATTAGAGGTGTGCACTATCATGCCCAACTTGACTTTGCTTTGTAATCTTTTCCCTATCTGCATGTTTCTAGTTGAAGCCAAGGGAAACGGAGAGACTAATATGGCTGGTCCTTAGGGATTTTTAGTGACTGACCATAGACATGGTTGGAAATGTCACCTGAGGGGTGAAGATGGGCACTTCCTTATGTGATGTGAAGGGGTCCCAAAATGTCTTCATAATTAACACGTTCTTATGCTAATATAGGGCTTAGAACTCCATACTGCAACACTGCATGTCTTAAGTTAATACACCCAGTCTTCAAGTTGCTCTCACTTAAAGGAAAATCCCCTAGGAATAACAAAATAAGAACCATTTAACCACTGATACAGTTTGTAATTTACTTTCCACAGGTGTTTTTTTTTCCCCTAAACCAGAAAAATAAAGTTATGTAAGAGTACATTTTGAGTTCAGACAGGAGGAAGAATGTGTAATGCAAACTCCTTAAGGAAAACATATGAAGCCAAGTGATGAACTGGTGGGTGGGTATGAGTGGGTGGGGTCACCTGGTCAAGACAGAAGTATCAGAAGGATTCAGAGATTACATAATTTTAAATAAGAATATGTCTGCGTGTTTGAAAAGTCTACTTCCTTCAAGACAGGATTCTTATAGATTGAGTGCATAGTCACAGATACTGTTATTTCTTATTCATTTAATCAAAGGGTCATCAGGACACAAGGAGAAGACGCACAGAAGAGATGAGAAGCCAACACAGGCCTTGCCCTCTTCACAGCTGCATACGGTCTGCTCTTATTCCACTTGTCATATCTTTAAAATCCTTCTAAAGTGCTCACTGTGGGTACATCTTAAGCATCCACGTCTGTGTGTGGACACTTGATAATTGCAGTACAAAGGCTCTGAACATGCCTAAGAACTCGTTTGAGAGGTAATCTTTTAGTTTGTGGTGTACAGCAGCAATAGCGAGTGGTGGGTGTGTGCTGTGAATGATACTGAGCACTCAGCATCAAGCATCCATTTATGAATTCTCAGACACACTGAAGGGCGGTACCCTAATGCTGTCGTGAATTGTGGAAACATAGATTCCCTCATCTATCTTCAAGTATCCTCCTCCAGTGCACCGAAGCTCACAGACTTCCCTGGGTGATGAGAAGTGTCTAACACAGGTAGAGAAGTACACTGCAGACCTTGCAGAATCCCTTCCTAGTAGAAGTTCATGTCATAATTTCAAGTAGGACTATGACGGCCTAGTGCCTCCTCCCAAGGAAGAGTTACATACACTTTGAATTCATCATCTCATTTAATCAACATGGCACCATTTTACAGAAGAAAAAAATTGAAGGTCGTGGACATAAGGAAAATATCTATGAGGATTTCCCATAAGAAGCAAATTTAAAAGCCAGATCTGTTTCCCCCACCATTGACTTATGGGTAAATCTGCTCTCCCGCTACTGCTTCTACTGGGGAGCAGAAAACGTCTTTGTTATGTCAACTTAGTGTAACACAATTTCTTACCCCCTCCCTGTCATGTGTGGGAGGGGAGCCTTCATCATATAGAGCCTTGGCACAAGAGCGAATGGCCAACAGTCACAGCATGGCAGAACAGGCTCCTCCCTCTCTGTCTAGGCGGAAAGAGCCCACCAAATGAAAAACAATGGGTGAGCTCTTGCTGCTGAGAATTCAGGAAAAAAAACCCCACACCTAAAAGCCTTAACCCCAAAGTTTCCATGCTTCTTTGTTTAAACACTTGTTCTTCTCCCTAGCAGGAACACCTGAAACAATGTTTGTGCTTTTTAACCCAAAATTGTTCCAAAATTTCTCAATTTGTTTAAAATTTCTATTAAGTTTCAAAACTCATATTTAATCTATCCCACAGGTCAAATCAACTATGTGGATAACCATTATTTAATCCTTAATTAACACCTAGTTTCCTTTTACAGACAAACTGTTACTACTTATTCCAGATACATAATTAACATGACCTCAAACAGACAGATTCTCAACTCTTCCCTCTGCTTTCCTTAATATAATGCAGGTAACTCCCCCCCTTAAAGCATTCCTTCCAGGTCTAAGTTCTTCAAACACCCTTGCCTTCTTTCTAGGACCATAACATTAAACCACCAATGTGCTCCCAATCAACCTGCTAAAGGTTTAACAAATACATTAGCCACCTATACAGACATCACCCTGATGGGGTTCTGCTCTCTTGTGATGATTATTCTACAGATTTATCTCTACAAAAGAAATAAAGACAATGCTGCCACCACAGGCTGACAGAAAGGCCATCTCTTTGGACCTGCCTGGGGCTGTGAAGCTACCTTTTTCTAGTCACATGATCTGACTGAAGACTTTCATGGCAAGTAGAGAGTGAGACCCACAGATGACAGTTGGCCTTGAGACCTTCCATTGACAGATGAACTTTCTTACCAGAGCCTAATAGCTATTGAACTTGCGGGAATTTACATGATAGTAAGAAAAATGTTATGTCTATGTAGATAAATCAAATGTTATTTAAAACCAATGTTAATACCTTCACAAATTCTGTACAAACTCACCCTCAATTTCAATCCATTGAACAGTTAATTAGGTCAATAATCCCTTGTCTTCCTAGCTCCCACCCTTCATTACCCCTCTGGCTCATGTTGTGTTCTATTTTAATACTTACACCCCAGCCCACCCAATTTTTTTTTTACTACAATAACCTAAGAGTCATGATACAGAATAGGTAGTAATTTCACCTATTCCCCGACCTGGGTTCCTGTCCTGGATCATGACCCCCATGGGAAGATTGTGACCTTTAGTCACATAGCAGAGTTCTGTATGTCAATGATGTATCTAGATGGGCAGGCCCTGAAGGTTTAGCCAATAAGCTTCCCTTCCTGGACATTCCTTCCCGCAGAAGGAATTTAATCTCTGGTCTACCCTGAGTAAGTCCTATACACCCATTTTCAACGATGAACAATAAATACACAATATAGACAAGTAAGGACTGTCTCTCTCATCAAGAACCGTCTTGGTGGGAAGCCTTCATCATACAGAGTCTTGTAGCCTATGTCTCCCACATCAGGCTGCTCCATGCTCTCCATTTGATACTAAGCTGTAGTTGTCCCCCCCACCCCCAGGTTCATTCTGGCAGTCCAGCTCAGGCCCCCTTCATTCCTCACACCACTGAGGTTTCCAGGAATAACTGATGCCCTGGAGTTAGGGAATACCAGCTTCAACCTTATAGTTTCCATCCCAGACACCCAGATTAATGGGAGGAATCTAAGGAGCCCTACTTTCTTGAATACCATCAATAAAGTTCACTGAATCCACAAACACAAAATGTCTGTTAGTCCCAATCACAAAATTCAAGCTAAAGTTTAGGAAATTATGATATGATATTTTATAGCAATAAGTATAATGCAAGGCATGAAGCTAGCATTATAAAAAAAATTCTTCCTATTATTGTGGCATCTTCATCTTTCATGAGACTTTAATGTAGAGTATCTTTACCATATTTGTGAGGCCGAAGTCTGTAGCTGTATTGCTTTTATGTCAACTTTAACACAAGCTAAAGTCATCTGGGAAGAGGGACTCTCAACTGAGAAAATGCTCCCCTAAGACTGACCTATAGGCAAGTCTGCTAGGAGTCTTCTTGATTGATGGTTGATACAGGAGAGCCAGCCATCTCACTGTGGGTGGTGCCAACTCTGTGCAAATGGTCCTGATTTGTGTTAAAGTAAGCAACCCAATAAGCAGCATTCTTCCATGGCTTCCGCTTCATTTCCTGCCTCCAAGCCTTGAGTTCTTGCCCTGATTCCTTACAGACAGAATGGGACCTGAGGTTTGGAGGAAGAAATGAACCCTGTCTGTCACAAGTTGCGTTTGTGACAGAATAATACAAATGGGTCTACCTCATACCCAAGGCAGTATCTGTGATCAAGAAACTCCAAAAATCTTTACCCAGAGGAGGAAAGAGTGTGAGCAAATGAACACTCTCAACCTTCTAAGGCACCAAGCTAAAAGAGGCTTGAAGGCACAAGGTTCTAGCTGTGAGAATCCATTAGCAAGGAGGATTGTGGTGCTGAGTCATTGCACAGATCTTTTTCCATTTGAGAAACCAGAGGAAGAAACGCTGTTTTACAGGAAAGAGGCAAAGTAAAAAGGCACAGAGTGTGGAGTGGCATTCAGTGCCCCAGCACAGCCCTCCATGCTGAGCTATTTTAGGCAGCATCTCCTCACTCTGCTTTGACTCAAACACAGCAGCTCTGCAGGAACCACACACTGGATTATACATCTTAATTCGGTCTCTGAAGTGGCTTTCTCTGGTTGTACTCAGTGTCAAAGCACTTTGCTTCCCCAGGGACTCTCATGCCTCTTATTTCCTCTTGCTAACTCCCAGGCTGACATTTTTCTCTGTGACAACACTGTGTGCTGATTTATTCTCTGACTCGTTTTCCAATAGCAAGTAGGTGACATCACTCTACTCCAGATGGAAATGTCTCTTGTGCCTCCTCATAATGAGAAATGATTGCCTTTTAGGAGATGCTATCCAACGCTCATAATGTATTTCACAAAATACCCAAAATAAGTACAAAGAATTAGTTGCAGTCATCCTGTCTGCTGATGGTACATTTCCTAATTGATTTTGGCCCTAAAAGACCAATACAAAGCTTCTTCGGTTAGTCACTAGCACAGTCATGACCTGGGACTCCATCTGGGCCCAATATTGAAAAAACTGATTTCCCATAAAGTTCATTATTGAACTTTAAAACTTCCACTTGTCCAATCAGGTTGATGCTTCACTCTTCATACCATTCAAGCCGCCAGGAAACAGACGTTTATGAATTCAGTTAATAAGTTCCCCTGCAGTTTGGACTTGGACTTTGACTTGGACTTTGAGAAACAATCATAGCAGACTGTAGAGAGAAATGGAGAGGCCAGTGTGTTTATTCCCTGGCTCCCTCCCTGCTAGGCTGAAAGGTGCTGTGGGTGTGCACTCTATCAGAGACCACGCCTCCTCTTGGGAACCGGTCACTGCTCTAGCTGCAGATAGATCCTTTCTCTGGATACCAGTTATTGCTCCTTCCCAATGTTTTTTCAAGTTAAATGATTTAATTCTCCTCCTTGTGATCTTGGACAACTCTGTGCCTATCTGTCCCCTTCCCATCTACCCCTGGGATTCAGTGTAGTGCTACTATTGCTCACTTTGCTTAATTTCCCGGAAATATAAAGGTGAAGGAAGACATACAACTTCCTGGGTTTTCTTTCATTTGAAGAAAACTTTCTTGGGTTTTTTTGTTGTTGTTGTTGTTGTTGTTAACATACAGATTGTAAAAATGGGACTAAGAGTGTTTTAAACAATTACTAGAACTACAAATCAAAAAGAGACCCAACCCATAAGACATCAAAAAAATTATGCAGAAGAGTTTAAAATGTTTGTAGCACATTGTGTCTGTAGGATTAGGATAATTTGTCAAGCCGAAGAAAACATTTCAAGTAGCCCCTAACTAAACGTTCTTTGACAGATAGAGATGAAGAAAATGAATTGCCAAGAATTGGGGGCATTACTTAAGACAGAAAAATCAGCTAATACATACAAAGGGAAAAGTCATTGTTTCTCAGATGCCTAGCAAGAGAGATTAGTCAAGAAGACAATACTGGAGCTGAACAAGTTTTAAAAATAAATGTATTGACTGAGTAGAGGTTCTGGAGGCTGGAAATCTGAAAACATGGCCTGACACCTGGTGAGGGTGCTCAAACTTCTTCTCCAGGAGGTGGGAGCACAGGAATGTACCAGCAAATGAAGCTAAAGTTGCTTTAAGCCCAATCCACAAGGCTGAGAAGATGGCCTAGTGGTTAAGAGCACAGGTTAGAAAAGAAGAGAATCCAGTGTTTGAAAATGTAATTTGATAAAGAGCTGACAACATTCAAGAATATTCAGATTGATTCTCTTCTTTTCTATCATTCTTATATTTTGGGTATCACTCAGCCATTTATTTTAATTACATTATTTCTCTTTAATTTCATTGACCTTTTTTCTTTGTACCCGATCAAGAATTGACAAATCGGACCTCATAAAATTACAAAATTTCTGTAAGGCAAAGGACACCATCAAAAGGACAAAACAGCAACCAACAAATTGAGAAAAGATCTTCACCAAACCTAAATCCGACAGAGGGCTAATATCCAATATATACAAAGAACTCAAGAAGTTAGACCCCAGAGACCCAAATAACCCTATTAAAAATGGGGTACAGAGCTAAACAAAGAATTTTCACCTGAAGAAATTCAGATGACTGAGAATCACCTTAAGAAATGTTCAACATCATTAGTCATTAGGGAAATGCAAATCAAAACAACCCCGAGATTTCATCTCACACCAGTCAGAATGGCCTAAGATTAAAATCTCAGGAGACAGCAGGTGTTAGCAAGGATGTGGAGAAAGAGGAACACTCCTCCACTGCTGGTGGGATTGCAAGATGGTGCAAGCACTCTGGAAATCAGTCTGGCGGTTCCTCAGTAAACTGGGCATGACACTTCCTGAGGACCTTGCTATACCACTCCTGGGCATATACCTAGAGGATTCCCTGGCATGCAATAAGGACACATGCTCCTCTATGTTCATAGCAGCCTTATTTATAATAGCCAGAAGCTGGAAGGAACCCAGATGTCCCTCAATGGAGGAATGGATACAGAAAATGTGGTATATTTACACAATGGAATATTACTCAGCAATTAAAAAACAATGAATTCATGAAATTCTTAGGCAAATGGTTGGAACTGGAAAATAGCATCCTAAGTGAGGTAACCCAATCACAAAAGAATACACATGGAATGCAATCACTGATAAGTGGATATTAATTAGCCCAGAAGCTCTGAATACTCTAGACACAATTAGCATATCAAATGATTCCCAAGAAGGAAAGGGAAGGAGAGGGCCCTGGTCCTGGAAAGGCTTGATCCAGCATTGTAGGGGAGTACCAGGACAGAGAAATGGGAGGGGGGCTGTTGGGGGATGGATGGAGAGAAGAGGGCTTATAGGACATATGGGGAGGGGGGAACTGGAAAACGGGAAAGCATTTGGAATGTAAACAAAGAATATAGAAAAAAAAGAATTCTGTCAAAAAAAAAAAAAAATAAAGAGCACAGGCTACTTTTCCACATGACCCCAGTTCTATTCCCCACACCCAAGTGGTTATCTTTCAAGGAATCTGATGCCCTCTTCTGGCCTCCATAGTCATTAGGCAGGCAGGTATGTGGAACATACAGTCATGTAAGCAAAATACTTATACATATAAAATAAATCTTTAAAAAAATTAAAAAATAAACTTACTATAACAAACTTTTTCCATCAATGACAACACTATTTATTTATAAGGGTGGTGCCTTACAGTCTGCATACATACTACTTTCTCCCTTTACAACCACAATGGTGCAGGGAACTGAGTCTCTAACACAGGAACTTTAAAAGAAAACAAAAAATTAAGCCATAGCAAGAGTGAGGACCTGCTGCAGAAGTATTTAAATTCGGGTTGTTTGGAAATTAATTCTAACTTCATGGGTAAATTATTCACGAAGCCACTGATGAGTTTTGATCAGGGAAGTATGGTTAGCTCTAAATTCAAGGAAGACTAACTTGGCAGTAATGTCAGCGCAGCCTGGAGTAGAAAGAGACTGGCAGGTATTCAAGAATAAGGAGTTAGGGGCATCAAATTCTGGACAAGAAAGAAATGGACAGGATTATGAACTGGAAAGAGTTTTTGGTTTTGTTTTGTTGTTGTTGTTGTTTTCCAGTAGAGCAGCACAATACTGTTCTACTGGACAATAGTGTGAAGGCGATGAGGATGGTGGCGGAGGAACAGGAGAAGCAGGTATAGATTCTTGGGTTTGCCAGGTTTGTTTCATTTCCCTAGGACATGAGGAATCTAGGAATCTTTTTAAGGTGAATAGAAGAGGGCAGTAAGAATAGGGACACTGAGGGAACAAATGAGAGACGGAAACAAATAGGAGATATCAGAGAAAGGTAGGGCTCACACACAGGCAGGAGACAGTATGGGTTTCGGGGAGCATGGGGAAGAGTCATCACTGACCAGAAAGGCTTGTTTCATGCCAGAAGCCTGTAGCTAAGTAAAAGAGAGAAGATGGTGATACAGAAAGTGCTGAAACTGATACTGTATACTCTCTCAAGGACTTTTTTTCAGGAAGATTCACAACTTTTATGATTTTCTTTGCATGACAAGTAGAGAAACACCATATATCTTGTATCGTACATATCTTTTAAGCTCCATTTTTATTGTGAGATCACCCACATTCCAAGTTGGGTCTTATTATGCTGGCAAGTATCTACTACAAATAAAATGGAAGCCAAATTTTGATCAACTGTATCATTTTAATTTATAAATAGGCAAATTCACAGAGAGGTATCAAAACAGGATGGGAAAGGGTTTTGTACTTTGAGGCCATGTTAACTGCTGTGGTATTTATTTATTTACACATCTACTGTGTTATTTATGTATTTATTTATTTATACATTTATTTCAGAGCCAGCAACTAACCTGCTCAGTTACCCAGATATGCTTCATGAGAAGACTTGAAGAGGCCCTCAAACACCACAACGAATCTTCTCTATGCCTGTCCTCCTCCTCTCCCTCCTGCCTCTTCCTCCAAGTCTCATTACATAAAGAAAATGTCAGTTTTCCACATCATCTGGACAAGAACATAAGGTTTGGAAGCCTCCATATATCAATGGGTCCATGTGACTATGCACTTTATGTCATCTCTATAATGTATGTTATCTATATGAAGAAATAAACTACTTCTTCATGATTTGAAGTGCAAGTACCTATGGGATTTATGCTTATTGGAAGCTCAAGGCTTTACCATGTGGCTGACCTTATAGCTTCTGGCAAAGCAAGTTAGACATATATTTTATCTGTTGTAGAAATTTCCCAGTGCTGTGACCCCCTAGCTCAGAATGTTGGCAATTTCACAATAAAATTGAAGTTTTGAAGGTAGGACTTTGACTTTGCAGTGTACACTGGTCTAGTGCTTCCTCTTGTAATGCTGCAAGAACACAAAAGTAAGTGATAACATCAAATAAAAAGTCTTTTCAAATAAAAAACCGTTGGAAGACTATGAAAAGCCTCTCTCGGTGTTTCCTGTCTCTTAATTATCTTCTTTCCTTTACTTATTTTTGAGCAAGCAACAGCCCTGTCTTGTCAAATATACCTTCTTTTTCAAAAGTGAGAGTTTCTTTTAGATTTGACAGCCTACTCTATGTAGTTCTTATCCCTCACCCTCATGGGAACTTTAAGTCAAAAATAATCACTGCATATGCTAAGAGAAACTTGTGTTTCCAGATTGGAGAGTTTGTTCTTAAGGACAGCTTTGATTAGAAGAGATAAGAGTTTTTACAGGGTGAAGGCTTTAGGCAAGATCCTCTGAGGGAATCTCGAATTTGAAGCCCTATAATATAGAAGAGAAGGGACCCTAGGGTTCTAGGACAGAGCTTCGCAGTCAAGTCTCTCCATTCCTTTAGAGTCATCTCTATTAATCTCTTGTATTTGTGTTTTACATGGTCTACATTTATTTATAGATCATGGTAATGTGACATTTGTACAAAACTCATAAGAAAAATTGTCCAGCTTGAAATGCTATGTGAGTCACATTCCTCCCCAGCAAGGCAGATAGCCATTGTCATGGCCACTGTGCACACTGGCTTGCTCCTAGTCACCTGTCTAGTATACAGTAATTGTGCAACTTAGTGTAGGTTTCTAGACTCCCAACAGAGATCTCTCACAACTCCCCAATCCTCACTTATGGGCAACGTTTAAAAGAAAGGAAACAAGGGAAACAAAATCTCATCCAAAAAGCAGTATTTATTGTTCAATAGTATTTAACATACGAGTCCACTCAAAGCCAACATTCTCACAAGGTTTCTCACATACAACTTTTTAATTCTTCAGAGAGACATACTTTTAGAATTAGTTTTCAGATTAAATATTCAAGATCCTATAAGAGACTAATTTATAGGTAACAGTTTCATAGGCACACCTGATCTCTTTCTGCTCGATATTATTCAGGGAGACATTTCTATTCACACTTCACAAACTGATGGGAAGGAACTGATTACCATGGGAATCAAAGAGACTCCTGTTCATCTTTATCTAGTGTAATTTTAATCTAGTGAAATTCACCATAAGAAATGTAATTTTGCAAAATGCCCATAACTGTATGCACACAGTGATTAAAACCGAAGGATCTCCTTGGGGTGGGAAGGAACAGGGCAACCCAGTTGAGGGAAGCCATGGCCATGAGCTGGAAGCACCTGTACTCCAAGCCATTACAGAGGATAACTATCATCTCTACTGCGCCTCTGCCAAGTTTGTTTTTCTTAGTAAACCAATTAAAAGGATGAGGAGATAACATCTGAGGATGAACACCCAAAATCAAGACAGAGCTAATTTAACAAAAAATAGGTAGGGTCACATTTGGCTTAAGGGGTACAACAGGACATGCAGAAGGAAGCTAACATTAACCAGTGCCAGAATCCAGGCGGAATGTATCCCAAGCCTCACACGTCTGTTTCCATGCAAGTATGGGCTGGGCACTAGTAATTCTTCAACTGTACCCTGGGAACCCAAATCCGCAAAGCCATTAGTTATAGAGTTGGAGCTTGAATCCTATCTGCTTAAAAAATCTTGTGTGTAGAAGCTATGAAAGACTGCATTCCCTAAAACTCATTGATACTTATTCTGTATGTTAAGACCTCAAGGGACCCCCTAGCATCACCACTGGGGGATTATTTTTCCTTCCTTTTGGAAAGACATTAAGAGTTTGTTGTGACTAACCTACTAACCATGACCTATGTACAACTTGACCAGAATATAAGTTCCATCTAGCAGCAGTAGCAGGGGAAAAGAATATGTATCTCTCTCTCTCTCTCTCTCTCTCTCTCTCTCTCTCTCTCTCTCTCTCTCTCTTTCTCCCTCCCTCCCTCTCCCTCCCTCCCCTTCTTTCTTTCCTTCATTCTTTCTTTTTAAATATAGACAATTTTAACAAATTAATTTTTTATAATATAAAATATAATAAGGTAAAACAGAAACTAACACATTGAAATCAGACAAAACAAGCAAACAAAAGAGCCCAGGAAAAGGCATAGGAATCAGAAACCCATTCAGTCCAACACTAAGGAATTCCCCAAACACACTAAACTGGAATACATGATATACATGCAGAGGACCTGCTACAGGCCTGTGATGGCTCTGTACATGGCACCCCAATCTTTGTGAGTTCACATGAGCTGCTATCATGCTCTTTAGAGGTCTTGTTTTCCTGATGTCCTCCATCCACTCTGGCTCTAACACTTTTTGTCTCTTCTTCCACAGTTCCCTGAACTCTGAGAAGACATATCTGAAGGAGACAACCTGTTTAGGGCTGAGTGTTCTATGGTATCTCACTCTCTGTCTAATGTCAAGCTACCTGTCTCTGCATTTGTTCTCATGTGTAGCAGGAGAAAGTTCTCTGATCATGGCTGGTCAAGGCACTGATATATGATTATAGCAGAATGTCATTAGGAGTCATTTTATTGCTATATTTAAAAAAAAAACAGCAGTATTTGGTTTTACCCTAGCCTAGGTCCCTGGGCTATCTATTTTTGGATATCCAAGTAGTATTGGGTAAGAGTTACATCTCATGGAGTGGGCCTCAAGCCAAGGTTGGCTACTCTCTCAAGCTTTGTACTACCATTGCCCTAGCATATCTTGCAGGCAAGACACTATTGTAGCCCAAAGGGTTTGTGGCTGGGTTGGTTCTTATGTTTCTCTTTTGGTAGTGCATAGAGTACCTTCCAGTACCAAAGATGCTACACTGTAGCAGTGAAAGCTCTAAATAGACACCAGCTCAACTTCTTCATGTTCAATGAGTAGGTATTGTCTTCAGCAATGGGGCCTTTATGTCATTTTGTGGAAAGCAACCTATAGTCTTAGCAACAGCCTCTGTTGTTTGGAATTCCTGTGGACTCCTTTGGCCAACTACTCAATGAGATGTAACTCAATTCAAGTACTAGAAACTTCATTGGTGACAAAAAATGGCTAGTTAGGGCTATGTATTCCCCATTATTTGGTGATTTCAGTTAGATCATGCATATGTATATGTGTATGATGTATATGTATATGTATATATCTTGATATACATATATGTTGATATACATATGTATCTTGATATATATATATATATCAAATATATTCATACATATGATTCATATATATGAAACTCCCATATGGAGTTCTACTGTATTAGGTTTTCATACTTACCTCATACTTCATACATACATACTTCAAATGGCCCTTAATTCTGGCTGTCCTCACTCTGTCTTCCCTCCCCTTACCTATGTGTCCCTTCTATCCATCTATCTATTACCGTCTACTCTATTTCAGTTTCCTACTAAGATCTATCTGTCCCCATACTCTATACCAAACTCTTGTAGTTCTACAGATTCTAGCTTGGTTATCATTGATGTAGCAGCTAATATCCACATTAAGCAACTATATACCATATTTGTCTTTTGGGGTCTGGGAAACTTTACTCAGGAAGATTTTTTTCTAGTTCCATCCATTTACCTGCAAAGTTCATGATTTTTTTCCTTCCTTTTTTTTCTTTTTTAATGGCAGAGTAATTCTCCATTGTGCAAATGCACTACATTTTATTTGTCTATTCTTCTGCTGAATCTAGGTTCTTTTCAGTTTCTGGCTATAAAGAATATGGCAGGACTGCCCGTGGGTGAGCAAGTTTCTCTGTGGTAAGATGAAGCATCCTTTGAGTATACAGCTGGGTCCTGAGGTAGAACAATTGTCATCTTTCTGAGAAACTGCCACAGTTATTTCCTTTGTAACCATACAAATTTGCCCTGCCACTAGCAATGAAGGATATCCCTGCCATCCTGAGCTGTCACTTGTTTTATTGATCCAAGCCAGGTAAAATATGAAATCACAAAGCAGTTTGCTTTGAATTTCTCAGATGGATAAGGACGCTGAACATTTATTTATGTGTTTTTCACTCAACTGAGTTTCCTTTTTTGAGAATTCCCTATTCAGGCCTGTTCCCCATTTTTTAGTTGAATTATTTGAGTTATTTAGCTGAGTTCTTTTAAATTCCTATTAGGAATTCTTATCCTGAAAGTATGCTAGTGCTTGTGGCTAAGAGCCCACAGAGGACTTGTTCCGTAGAGCCTCCAGAAGGGTGAGAATGTTAAAAATGCCTCAAATTAAGATAATTACAGTTAAATAGCAGTGAGATTCTACCAGAGGGGATGCAATAAGGAAAGGTCAGAGTACTGCCAGCAGTCCTTGGCAGTCCTGGAGCAGCTCTCCTTGTGACCCAGCTGTCTACCTAACAGTCAAAGCCATAAACCTCTGGCAGAAGGTTACATGTTCCAAAGGTTACCTATGAACTATAACTAGTTCTTACCCCTTGATATTAGAATTCATAAGAATAAATGTCTCAATTACAGATAGCTGTAATGGCAATAGGTGCTAAGATAGATGCTTTGTAAGTTACAGAAGCTACAGTCTGAGTCAAGTACTTAGAAAGGAAGCAGTGCACACATCTTATATCGGTAGCACACATCTCTCTAATAAACTAAGCTACTTTGAGGATTCCACACTCATTCAGCTCTGTCAGCTTCAGGCTGACAATCCTAACAGTTGGACATGTCACACGGACAGTTCTCTAATGATTCCTTCACATTGCTATGTCCAGCAATAGAAACACTACCAGACAATTCCTTCCATCAGTGTTCAGTTCTGTTTCTTGATCTTGATAGGAAAACAATGAAAAAAAAAGCATAAAAGCGTTGTACTATAGAGAGATTGGAAATTTTAACTATCCTAGTAGAAGAACTAAAGAATAAAGAACATAAATATAAATTTACAAGATTTACTGGTAAAGTCAAATTTGTGAGGTGTAAGCTGGAGCCCTAGATAACCTGGTATAGTGACTTCATGCTACTTCTAGAATTCTATTCAACACACATTAAAAAAAAAACAGTAAAAGATTGTTTGAGAAACAGAAATCAGTTTAATGAAAATATTGCTAAATTTGGGATTAACATTCTAATCTGACTGAGCAAATAAGTCCATACAATTTAGAACTGACCATCTTATGACCAATGACTGCTGCTTTCTCTGCTTGCTGGTTCTTTTCCTTCTACTGTGTGCAGGGAATCTTGGGAACAGAAATCCTGTGTATAGAAAAATCTGTATTGTCTGTGGTAGTTCTGAGATGCAGTCTAAAATGGGACAAATATCTAATAAGTGCAACAACTAGATATGTCAGAGGGATTCAGGATGAGAGAAAAACTAGACCCTGGGATCCAGGCTTTATCAAAAGTGTTTTCTCAGGTTAGGCTTTAATTTTAAAAGTTGCAAATTATGCAACTTTTGTATCCCAACTTAGAAAATAAATGTGTGAAACACATGGCCCCAACTAAGCAATTATTAAGCACTATTTTGCCATTAGATTAAGTAATGACATTCTCTAAAGTGGGCACAAACTTCATGATAAATCAACTTTCCAGCTGAAGGATTGTATGTGGATTAAGAGATCAGGATTTATCAAGGTAATCCTTCTTACAGGGCCTGACATTAGTAAGAGAAATCAATTTGGCTGCACTGCACAGCTATTTGGACCAACCAAATTTATAACATTCACGTCTTTCCCTAAAAGACAATTTTTTGGATCATTAGAATGCTTCAGTAAATAACATATTCATGATACAAGTAACTTGGTACATGCAAACTTAATTTCACTAATGGTTGTTCATAGAGGACAAGTGAATCATGTTTCTGTTTGCCTTGCATTTCTTTTTAATCTCGAGTTTGAAAGGCAGGACATATTTCCCTAGATTTTCTTAAGTACTAACTACCTTCCCAGGCCCAGAGCATCATTATTGTAACAACTACAGCCAGTGCTTCTTCATGCTAGAGTATTTAAATGAAATACAGCTCACAAGTGTAGTTAAAAACATAATAACTCACAACACTGGATTAAGGTGACCAACTGTTAGTATAAGATACAGTCATGCATTGCCTAGACGCAGTAACTCAAATGTGTTTATATTTAAAGTGCTTATGGATATAACGATTTTATTAAAAACTTGATGCCATTACAGAGGGGAAACATAGATAATGAGCAAAAGCTAACTTAGTGTGGTGTAGCCTCTGCCTCCAGGCTGAGCATGGCCAGCAAAATCTTGAAGCTTAGCAGCTCTGATGACCTGCATGAGACCCTCATGGGATCTGGCCCAACGTGCTGTCATGGAAGGAAAACAGAGGCTCACACGATCCACATGAGTTCCTCCCTTTCTGATATTTCAGTCACTGCTGTATAAGAGATAAACAAAGTGTCAGATCCAATGTTGTAACTGCCTTGAGCCATTTATGTTCCTATACATAGTGACAATAAACTCATTGGTTCACCAAGCTGGACTTGAATGGAATACTTTGTTCTGTTTGGTGCCTCCTCTATCTGGGGTGGATGTTTTTGTGTCTCCCTACCCCACAAAGTTCCCCAATGGATGAAGTTGAGGCTGTGGCCATGGATACACCCAGTTACCAAGCAGAAGAATGGCAAGAGGAAGAAAGGCAGAGCACTCACAGTGAAGATCTAGGCAGAGGCAGAACCACCAGCCATGCCCAAGTGTCCAGGAAAGTATCGTACAGTCATTACGATCTGGGGTAAAAGATCAGAGTGAGGAAACTGACACCAGTTATGAGGTTTGGCAATAGAGTTTCTAAATATGTTTTTCATTTTTGCTTATTTAACTCTTGCTATTTATCTTCAACTTCACAGGGATGTGATCTTCATTTTCTATGTCATAATATATGAAGGGGCACTGGAGTCGAGCTTCAACACGAGGGAGTCTGAATCCATTTGACAACTTCTTAGCACAGCCTCTCTGGGCTACTCAGCCTTGAAGACTGCCAATCTTCAAGGACTGCCTATCAGCAAAGAGTTTCTAAATGGTATAAGGAAAACGAGAAAGCAGGTGATTTTGATAAAGGTTAAGAAAGTATGGAGGATGTAAAAATAAATAATACAATTTTAAGATTAAAGAGTAAGAAAAAAAAAGAAAAAGAAAAAAGGAAGAAGCTAGCTATCCACAAATAATGCAGCAAGCAAGAGAATGGGTATCTAGAAAAGTTTCCAATAAAAGAAAAACAGCGCATATCCCACAACACAGTGACATAACAGCTAAGTGACATCACAGAAGGCTTACATAACAGGGTAAAGTACCTGAGCCCCCTGACATAACAGGGTAAAGTACCTGAGTCCCCTGACATAACAGGGTAAAGTACCTGAGCCCACCCCAGGGGACAGAGCCTACCTTTTCCTGGTGTTGGTGAACAAGATCCCTTGGTAGCTTTATTAGAACATGTAGGTTCTCAGGGAGATTTTTGAGGGGCTGAAGGTAAAAGGAAAAGGGGGGACAATATATTTGGTTATAAAAATTTCAAGTAAAAATGCGTGACGTAGGGAGAGGGGTAGAGAGAGTAAACGCTTACAACAACATGGAGAAAGAGAGACAGGTTTTGAACAAAGGTAGGGAGTAGCTGATATTTGTAGAGAAAAGCTCTGCAGGCCCATGAAATCAGGCAGTGCTGATGCAGGGCCAAGAGAAAGGGGCCACTCTTCCCCAGCAGGGAACTTTTTTTCTTTTGTGGTTATAGAGATGAAGCCCAGAGCTTGGTAAGCTGTCTACCACTGAGCTGCACCAGCACAGTGCAGACTTAATGGCGTGCAGCAGAGGAAGGGACAACGTACCACACCACGAGGGCACAAGTGTGATTGGTTGGAGTGCTGAGAATACGAAGAGACTAGGAAATAACTGAGGGAGGATTTAAGAGATTAATTGAGCCCAATGTAAACAGGAAATAATGAATGGCATATTATTATTGTGACCTCAATAGAACCTGCAAATGCATGATCACTGGGTTACGTTTTTAGAGGGCGGAAAAAGCACCTGACAGAAGAAAGACCATCAAAGAGAATAAGCTCAATAATAGTGAGAAAGCTAGGTGGACTCCATGACAGGCTTCAAACTGGCAGTTAAGGAGACTAGGCCGAAGAACTGGGTGAGTCCAGGAAGCCCAGGCAAGTCAATTAGTAATAGAAACAAAAAAACAAACAAAAAAAACCCCAAAAACAAACAAAAAAACCAGACTCCAGGCTTCACACCCCAGTACTGGTTCCAGAATGCTAAGAGATGGAGTAACATAACGCTCATCTACCCAGGAATTCCAATGTGATTTAAATGGAGCCTGCACGCTCACTTGGTTGTCCCTCTGTCTTGGTAATGGGAGACCCCAGCATTCTGGGCTTCTGCAGAATAAAATGCTCTTTGCATTTCCACAGACCCTTAAAGTAGGTGTGTTTTCCGTCTCAAAGAAAAGAATCAAATACAGGCAAATGGACTTTGGAAGAGAGGCTTGACATCTTTGTGTCTTTTAGATACACCTTGATGGTTATATGATAGAAATTGTAATGGCAGTAAGTAATTGTCCATGCAGTTCCACAGGCCCAGAAGCCTTCAGCGGCTCCTCAGCCTAATCTGCTACTGGGTTGGTAATGTCTCCTTCCATGGAGGATTTTTGTACTTGGAAGAACTGACCTCAGAACTGTTTTCATCCTGAGCTGGTTTTGTTGTAGTTATTGTTTTTTTTTTTTTTTTTTTTTTTTTTTTGCAGGTGGGGGAGGGATTGGTTTGGTTTGGTATCTATTGTTATGTGAGTTCTTCGTGGCAAAGTAAATATAATCCATGTTTCTTTAAGCCATGATCAGCAATATTTCAAAATACAAGATTTTTGTTTTAAACAAAAAGGTAGACACCAATAATTGTTGCATTTTACTGATTTAGGTAATTTAGACCGCTTGAGACCTCAACACATACAATTTATTGACTTACACATAAGGGGTCTATAGACAGCCAATTATTAGCCATTAGATTCTTGATGAAGTTCCCATCACTTTTCATGGTCTTGACTCCTCAGAGTGTTACTACTGCCAATATCCATATGCTGTCCATAGGTATGACTGACTGATCAATATTTTGATTCCTACAAAAGTTGAGCACTCAATCAGAAGTCTTCCTACAATCCACACTCTGCTGCTTCTAAAAGCAATGTGTAATGGGTCAGTTATATCAAGATTTTTTGTTTGTTTGTTTGTTTTTGTTTTTTGTTTTTTGTTTTCCGAGACAGGGTTTCTCTGTATAGCCCTGGCTGTCCTGGAATTCACTCTGTAGACCAGTCTGGCCTCCAACTCAGAAATCCACCTGCTTCTGCCTCCCAAGTGCTGGGGTTAAAGGCATGTGCTACCACTGCCTGGCTGAGATTTCTATTTTAAAATTTGAGGGCTGACCTGTGGGTCTGGATGGGGATCTCACTGTACTGAGGAGAACTTTTAGGTGTAAAGTTTTCTTTCTATGCCTACCCTAATTAATTTACTGGACCGTCCTCAAAGGCAAGCACTATTATCTGTACTGGTGGTTCTTGATCCCAGGGACTTCTCAGGTTATTTCAAGGGAGAGGGCCAGGATTCTGGAAGGAAATGCTGCTAAGTGTGTCATCAGTCATCATCTATTTTCTTCTTCCAGTTCTGCTTTACAAGAAATTCAAGGAGACAGGCTGCTCCTGTTCCTCTGAATCGTGAAGAGCCGGCCCAGTCCAGTGTGTACAATGCTTGCCAGAAGCTGCTAGGTATAGTGTCAAGGTCACACTTACTACAGTCCACAGTAAAGAAACCCTGCAGAGTCCCTTGTGTGTCACTCTCTTCCAATAAGATGAAATGTTCATTATCACGTTTGAACTGACTGCTGACTACGATATCTCAAACTTCCCTAATGCTTTTGCAGGGATGAATTCATACATGCCATATTATTTAAATAGGTAACTTACCTTAAAACTGCAGCAAAATCAGCACATAAAAGTGTGATAGACATGAACTTCAGTAAAGGGGGGTTGAGAAAGACAGCTGTTTGGAGCAACAAGGGTAATAAAAAGGACATCTTCCTCTTAATCATCCTTACTACATGGTGGTCCTTTTCCTCTACACCATTCTAAATAGATTTTCTCTCTCTCACTCTTCCTCTCTGTCTCTCTGTCTCTGTCTGTGTCTCTCTGTTCTCTGTCTCTCTCTCTCTGTGTCTCTCTCTCTGCATTTACTTCCCCTCTAACTATAGTTTCTTTTCTCTTTTCTGAAACTCATTCTGAAAATATGACCAGTTATAGACTATTTCGTTTTTTATTATATATATATACCTATTTATTATATATACCTATTCATATTCATTTTCAAAGTTCCCTTTCAGTGAGGAATGGCAGACTGTGATGCTAATTAAAAGGATTCCAGATATATTTAAATGACGGAACAACTGATAGGGTCCAAGGGTTTTCACAGCCCTGATGACATCCTAGCACTGCTTCATGTAGCTAAGAAGCCAGTCTGGAATACAAAGAGGGTTTCCAAGGCTTGGGCTCTTAATTGAGAGGCAAACAGCCTGTATCTTTAACTAAGGTATTTTTACGACTTAGTGATCACTTGGCATGGACTGGCACTGGCATTTCTTCTACCTGTTTAAACACAATTTTCACAAAATGAAAGTCTATGATATTAGGTAATATAGTGTCCATTTTACTTAGACAAATGAACAATGTGTGTGTGTGTGTGGGGGGGGGTGTTGTCTGTGCTTTCTCAGGCAGTAAGTGGTAGATCTGGAATATGAATGTAGCTAGTTTGGGACCACAAGTCTCTTCAAGGACTGATCAGGACTCTGGGGATCATTGTGAAGACAGACTCACTCTTTTGCTAGCTTTTCTCTTTCAATCCCACCATATGGACTACTCAGTATATACCTGTGTGCTCTGATTGAGTGTTCTGCACAATAGCCAGTGCACCTTCCGCAGTGCAGATGCAGAGGAACGTAATGAGCGTAGAGTGAGAAGCCTTGGACTCAGGTCCAGTTTTATTTATTACTAACAGAGTGGGAAGATCCTTTGGAAAGTTTCTCAGCCTCCCTTAACCATGTATAGTGTCATTTCATAACTCTTCAGGCAGAGAAAGGGACACACCCATCATACTTTAAATAGAAAATTCAGGGTGTACACAGGATCTGAATAGAGACATCTAGAGCAAAAAAAGATCCACAAGATAGTAACAGGTGAGAGGGAAGTTCAAGAAATGTAGATATAAGGAGAAAACACACATATTCATCAATAAGAGCCAAAAGAAAAGCCATCAAAAGCTTGAAACCATAGTGACACAGAGAGTAAAATTAACAGGTATTTAAAATTGTCTCTTTTGTTACAAAGCAATCATTGTTAGCTTAAGTGAGACCCAGGCCATATCCACCCCTCCACCCCAATATTCCAAGGCATCCCTTCTTTAATTTAAACATTCGATTTGACATTTTAACATATAGCACCTGAAGGGCTGTCTTTAATTTCCCCTATCTGGCCTATGTACAAAGGCAAAAGTCTTCAGCTGGGTATGTTGTAGAGTTTTTACGTAACTGTTGAAACCTGAGCATTATGGCTCTGTAGCCTGCTCTGGGACTCCAATCTCTCTAGCCATCTGTATTAGTCTGTATTTTCTAGAATAACGGAATTTATAGAATGAATCTCTCTCTCTCTCTCTCTCTCTCTCTCTCTCTCTCTCTCTCTCTCTCTCTCTCTCTCCCCCTCCCTCCTTCCCTCCCTCTCTCCCTCTCTCCCTCCCTCCCTCCCTCCCTCCCTCCCTCCCCCTTTGAGTTGAGAGCTGTGTTTTTTGTATCAATAAGGAAAAGACAAATGTTTCAGCAAATGTTGCTGGTAAAACTGGGCATCCACATATAAAGAAATGAAACTACAAAGCTTCTGTAAGGCAAAGGACACTGTCAATAAGACAAAACGGCAACCAACAGACTGAGAAAAGATCTTTACCAACCCTGCATCTGATAAATGGCTAATATCCAATATATATAAAAAACTCAAGAAGTTAGACTCTAGAGAACCAAATAACCCTATTTAAAAATGGGATACAGGGCTAAACAAAGAATTCTCAACTGAGGAATACCAAATGGCTGAGAAGCGCCTAAAGAAATATTCAACATCCTTAGTCATCAAGGAAATGCAAATCAAAACAACCCTGAGATTCTACCTTATACCAGACAGAATGGCTAAGATCAAAAGCTAAGGTGACAGCAGATGCTGGCGAGGATGTGGAGAAAGGCAAAGACTGCTCCATTGTTGGTGGGATTTAAAACTGGTACAACCACTCTGGAAATCAATCTGGCAGATACTAGGAAAATTGGACATAGTACTACCTGATGACTCAGCTATACCATACCACTTCTGGGCATATACCCAAAAGATGCTCCAACATATAGCAAGGACATATGCTCCATTATGTTCATAGCAGCCTTATTTATAATAGCCAGTAGCTGGAAAGCGCCCAGATGTCCCTCAACAAATGAATGGATACAGAAAATGCTGTACATTTACACAATGGAGTCCTACTCAGCTATTAAAAAACAATGAATTTATGCATTCATTGATAAGTAGATATTCGTCCAAAAGCTCAGAATACCCAAGATACAATTTACAGACCACATGAAGCTCAAGAAGGAAGACCAAAGTATGGATGCTTCAGTCCTTCTTAGAAGGGGGAACAAAGCTGGGCAGTAGTGGCGCACGCCTTTAGTCCCAGCACTTGGGAGGCAGGGGCGGCAGATTTCTGAGTTCGAGGCCAACCTGGTCTACAAAGTGAGTTCCTGGACAGCCAGGGCTACCCAGCGAAACTATGTCTTGAAAAACAAACAAGCAAACAAACAAAACAAACCAAAAAAAACAAACAAAAACAAAACCAGGGGACAAAATACTCACGAGAGGAAATACAGAGACAAAGTGTGGAGCAGAGACTGAAGGAAAGGCCATCCAAAGACTGCCCCACCTGGGGATCCATCCCATATACAGACACCAAACTCAGACACTATTGCAGATGCCAAGAAGTGCTTTCTGACAGGAGTCTGATGTAGCTGCCTTCTGAGAGACTGTGCCAGAGCCTGACAATACAGACAGAGGCGGAGGCCCACAGCCAACCATTGGACTGAGCACAGGGTACCCAATGGAGGAGTTATAAAAAGGACTGAAGGAGCTAAAGGGGTTTGCAACCCATAGGAAGAACAACAAAATCAACCAACCAGACCCCCCAGAGCTTCCAGGGACTAAACCATCAACCAAAGATTACACATGGAGGGACCCACGGCTCCAGATGCATACGTAGCAGAGGATAGCCTTGTTGAACATCAATGGGAAGATAGGCCCTTGGTCCTGGGAAGACTGGATGCCCCAGTGTAGGGGAGTGCCGGGGTGGGGAGGCAGGAGTGGATGGGTGGGTGGGGAAGCACCCTCATAGAAGCAGGGGGAGGGAGGATGGGATAGCAGGTTTTTGGAGGGGAAACCTGGAAAGGGGATAACATTTGAAATGTAAATAAACAAAATACCTAATAAACAAAATAAAACATTAAAATTTAATGTGGAGAAAACAGGTGGCATGCAGAGTCCAGAGGTTCACATACCTGCTTCATAAGTTATTATTTTTAAAATAAAACAAGAACCATAGAGATTTTGTATCATTTTAATGACATAGCCAGAGGGGGGAATATATATATATCACATGAACTTATGGGCTGCAATCTATCTAATCCAACATCGTCTGGCAGTAATGCAAAGTCCAAAAATCCAGTAGTTGCTCAATCCACAAGGCTGGATGTTTCAGATGATCTTACATTGGAATCCTGAAGAAGCAGGATCTAATGCCAGTGAAGGAATGGAACTGCTAGCAAGGTGAGGGCAAGCATGCAAAGAGCAAAAGCTTCCTCCTTCAACGTCCTTAATAGGCTTTCAGCAGAAGGTGTGGCCCAGATTGGAGGTTATGTCTTCCCAACTCAAGATCCAAACCAACCAAAGGCATGCTTCCTTCAGATGAAGCAAAATCATCTCTTATGTGTGTGCCCTCAAATTCTGGATTGTAAATCATTCCTGATATAGTCAAACTAACAACTAAGAATAGTCATCACATCATCTATGGCATAAGGTTTGCCTCAACCCTACTGTGTTAGTTTGGGGTTTTATTGCTGTGACGCCATAATCAACACAAGTCTTATAAAGAAAAATATTTAACTGGGGATGGCTTACAGTTTCAGAGGTTTAGCTCATTACCGTCATGGCAGGAAACATGGCAGCATACCAGGAGACATGGTGCTGGAGAAGGAGCTGTGGATTCTGTATCTTGATATAGGCAGTAGAAGTGAATACCACATTAGGCCTAGCTTGAGTATCTGAGAGCTCAAAGCCTACCCCTTCAGTGACATTTCCTCCAACAAGGCCACACCTACTCCAGCAAAGACCACACCTCCTAACAGTGTCACTCCCTATGGGCCAAGCATTCAATAGCACGTGTATGTGGGTCTATAGGAATGGTTCCTATCTAAACCACCACATCTATTATGCCAAAGAATTCAGATGTTCGGATGCCTCTAAGCCCAAAGTCTTTGAGAGATAGTAAGTATCCCCAATTTCTACCTTTAGCATAGTTTTTAGACCCAAGTTCAAATGCCAACTCTTTTATTTTTAGTATGACAACTTAGGTCAGTTATATAATCTCTGGATGCCTTTATTTCTCATACTTGCAATACAGCTAATGATACCTGATAGCATGTATCTGGCAGATAGTAGGGGTTATACAGGGAATTGCTATTATTACACTATGCTCTAGACCCTCTTATTGACTCAAATCCCACTGGACATTGCCTCCTACTGCCAATGAGTCTTCCACAGTGTGACTGCTTTTACTATACTCTTGACACAGCTATCTTTTAGAGATTCCAGTACAAGCCACATATTCCTTCCTGGGCCTCTGCACATACTATTTCATCTGTATGGAATGTGATTCCTCTCTGTTATTCATATACATTATTCTGAATTTTTTCACATATTTCATGGCTTTGCTCCTGCACACTTTTATATCAGCTTCTATTCCCTGCCTGCCACTTTTGTAGAAATGTCTCATGAGATTTTTCTAGCGCAGTCAACTCCCCCACTTCCGATCCCCTTTAGAGTTGTAACCACTACTGTCGGTGTGCAGTCACATGCTGTCTACATCCACCCCATACATAGAAGGCTGCCAAGGCCTTCTGTCCAGTGGCCTTGCTTTGTCCATGGGAGCGGTTCTTCTCTGCAAACAGACTGGCTCTGCATCAGATTAGAGTAGCAGACAGGACCATCCAGAGGAGGCAAATGTGGGGACCCATGACCTAAGAATCTAAATTTCAAGTCTAAGAGGAACTCCCCGGAGAGTTTTTAGCTGGGAGAAACGTGATTTTGCTACTGTTTTGTGGAATACAGACTGAGCAGGAGCCTCCCGAGGAGGATCTCTGAAGTCTGGCTCATCCCAGTGTTATCAGAAAGGGAGTAAACCTTACTCTTTTTAGGGCACGAGGCAGATATAAGTAAAGAGTGCATAAAAGACATGCAACTTATCTGTTGTATGAACATTTCACAGAGGTGGGTGGCAATGAAAAGGAGGTTCAGAAATGCTGACCTAGACTGTGAGAGGGGCTGTAGGTTCCTGCTTAGTACCGGCCACCCACTGCACTTACACTGGCCTGGGATGGCCCCAGGAGCCTCCTGGACCAATGGCCTTAAAACTGCCCTGTCACCTCATGTTTCCTTGGAGCTGTGCAGACACTGACTCATTCACCTTCTCAATGGGAAGATGGTCCAGTAAGATAAGATAGTCTATTTGCAAGTCAGCTTCTCCGAACACAGATGCTCCTGTTTGCGGTGTCTCTAGAAGTACAAGTGAAGGAAGGAAGGAAGTGGCAGGAGGTGTCCAGGGCAGCGCAGATCCTGCGCCCCTCAGCGGGACCTCAGCGGGACCTCTCTGCCCCATGCTTCCCGGTTCTCTTCCTACGAGAGTCTATCTGCCTCCCACCTGATGAGTTCCTGGGCTTTCATCAGAGTGTAAGAAAAAAGGTCTCATCCCCTGGAAATCCTGGATGGGCAGGTATTCTTTTGTTTGAAAGTCCCAAGTGTTTTATTTAAAACACTAAAAATGCCAATAGCTGCTATTTCTTGAGCACTTAGGGAGAGAATGTGGTACTCTTCTACATTATTTTATTTAATAGTCTCATCGGTAACCCTATTTTATAGAAATAAAACTAAGGCTTATGGGAGTGAAAGTGCTTTCCTGATATTAGACATACAGTAATGGAGACACTGCACTGAGCCGCTTTCTAATTCTTAAACTGTATATACACGGCTGTACACCTCGCCTCAGTGGATCACAATCAACCACACACATCTCTTTCCTCTATGATCTTCAACAAGAGGCCCAGAGCCGGTGTCATGAATTTTATAATCCAGACCTTTTATAAAACTTCAGGATATTACTTGCTGAAACTCACCTTTGTCATGAATAAAATAGGGACAGTAAATGTCTTCCTATCGGATCAAGACAAAAATCTGCAACAACTTTTAATGCACTTACCAGAGCAAATGGTAAAGACTTAGTGTTAGGATTCTGTCTAAGCTCCACCCTACAATTACCTGGCAACAGCCAGGTATGCCCCTCCCCAAAGTTGCCTGGCAACAGCCAGGTGGGCCTGGCCCACTATAAAAGGGGCTGCTTGCCCCTCCTCTGTCATCGCTTGGCACTCTCACCTCCCTCCTCTCTGCCCCTCTTGGGCCCTCCTTCCCTCCCCACTCTCTCCATGTGGTCATGGCTTGCTGGCTTTCTCTGCCTCCACTACCCCATTAACTCCCACCCTCTGCCCTGAATAAACTCTACTCTATACCACCTCTGTGTGTGTCTGGTCCCTCAGGGGGAAGGGATGCCTGGGCATGGGCCCGCTGGGGCACCCCCTTCCCCCACACTACAATATACCATTCTCTAAACCTCTTTCTCTTTTTATGAACCCAACATTTGGTGCTGAAACCCGGGAACAACACTTAGTAAAACACACATTTACCTAGAGTGACTATGGAATGCCGGGTGTCATGTGTGGACAACGTAAGAAAACAGCTGCCACGGAGCTGACTTACTATGAATGAGCTGCATGTTGGTAGTACTCTTTGAGTACAGAGGCTACGGATGCTCTAATATGGGTTTTCTACAGAAATTCCTGGTGCTAAGTCAATACACAATAACATTTTGGTGAGTAAACAATAAGGTTAGCAGTTTAAACGATTTCTTAGATCCAGAGTGTTAGGGATCTGTTACCACGTGGGCTGACATTTATCTAACAGTAGGGAAAACACTTTCAAATGAGGTACAAAGGAACCTCCCCAGGGTTTGCATGGACGGAAGCCATTGAAGCGCAGCAGCACCAGCTCACAACTTCCACCCGTTTGCTCTTTGCTCGCAGCCCAGAACAGAATGACAAATCAGAACAACGTGGAAGGAAGACTCTACTACTAATCCTCAAGCACAGCGAGGGAGGGGGCAGCCTCTGTGCATCTGTAAGATGATGGTTCTCAATCGATTCTGTATGAGGACAACGATTTATAAGCACAGCTTATCTTTACCAAAATTCATAATATTTTTAGTCAGAGTTTTCAGAGATATAAGATATCTGAAAATGAGGTTAATTTAGTTAACATTTCCATTATTCTTTTAGTTTCATTTTCTTCAGTTTCTTGGAATTCCAAAAATTACATATTATTTTCATTGTATTTGTTTATTCATTCTTACATAAATATTTACAAATATCCAGGTATATGATGTCTGAAATAATATGGTTAATAAGGGAAATTATAGTATGAGATAATTTTAAAATCATTTTCATAATCTCATAATTTTTGGCTGTATTTGAATTCTTGACAATCAACATACATTATTTTCATAAAGTGTGTCCGGGGCTGGGAAGATGGCTTACACACACAGCTTCTAGGAATGTTTCCTTTATGCTGCATTTTCAGGTATTTTAACTACAGTTAGATTATGTCACCCTACGTTAACATAAAGCACGTGCCATGCAATTATGGGGACTGGAGTTTGGGTCCCCAGAATCAACATAAATGCCAGGTTAGATACTGAGTTCCACCTGGTTCCCCAGCACTCAAAAGGCAGAAATGATGGGTCCTGGCTTCAATAAGAGACTTTGTCTTATCATAGGAAATGGAGCAACCAAGGAAGACACTTCTGGCCTCCAAATGCAGACAGACATACAGGGATACAGACACCCATACAAACATACATACATGCACACGTGCCATAACAATTAAAAACAGTATTATTTATTTAGAAAATATTTACACTATTATTTGAAACTTCAAGGAATCAACTCATTTCATGTAAAAATCCAGCCTCCCCTGTGCTTAGCACTATCATATTCATATTCTGAGTTATTTTTCTGAATTTTTGTGAACAACTTATTGACTGTGAACAGCTTTAATCACTGTTGACTATAGTGTAAAGGATAAATAAATTCTTATTGCCTTTACTTTTGGAAATGCCTTCTGCCAATCAAACTTTGTAGCCTTTGTATATGTTTTAATGAAAGAAGAGAGATTTCATAATGCTATGTGAAGTGCTATAATGCCTACTGCATACTGTCAAAGCAGGGCTGGCATTCCTAGTCTGTTAGTGTTGTTCATAGAGAAAATGAAACAATCTTTAAAGAAATTAGATAGTCACTGTGCCATGCCCTCTCAGTGCTGGCCTCTCTCTAAGTGCAGCCCTTATGGATCCCTATCCCACCTTGCCTTGAATGATTTCCTTTTATCTCTACGATAAAAGGAAACCTCAGGGCATTCCAAATAGCTCTAAATATAAATGTTTCTCTTATTCTGAGCCAAATATATTTCCATCAATTTCTTGTTCTCTCACTTATACTGTAATTCAGCTCCTCTCTTGTCCAACCCTTTTAATTTCCTGCAAACTGCCCATGTTTCCTGAGATACCTCATCCTGGCTTTACCATCCCACCTTCTCAAGAGACCCCTTGAAAGCAAGAGCTACCAGCTTTGAAAATATTATTTATCTCTTTCTATGGGTCAAGACGGTGCTTAGAGCTAAAAATGTCTTTTAAAAACATGTCAAAGTATGTTCAGGAAACACAAATTCAGTTCATGCGGACTATCACTTTAAATTATTCGATGGACACATCTTACCTAAGTGGCTAGATTCTATCTTACTATCACTTCTAAGATCTAGCTTGGATTTCAGTTTCCTCTTCACCTTGGCTTTGGTTTTTGGCAAACTGGTGATCACTCTTACATAACTTTTGGCTGAAAGTGGCTGGAGCTGGGTTCAAAGCCACCCTAATCAGAATCAGAAGCAAACGTGATGCCATGGGACTCATGGAGAATTTCATGAAATCGGAGAAAGGGAAGAGTGTGCCAAGGGCAGGAGGAAGCAGCAGCAGAGCCTTCCAGAAGGAGGTTCCTCAGGCTGGACCCTAGAAACACGTCTCTATAACGTAACACAAGTGACTCCTAAACGTGGCCATCCTCTAATCCAAAACTCTGGTTTGGAAAAAAAAAAAAGATAAATCATGTAGCTCCCCACCTGGGTGAAAACTCAATTGTTCATTTAAATAGGTGTGGCCAGGGATAGGGCTGTGAATATATGGACCTTATAAATCATCCTTAGATGAAGTGAAGTAGTGAAGAGACTCCAAGGTACTGTGCAGCGGTTTCAATCTATGAGTTGTGACTCCCAACAACTGAAGAACATAGATATTTGCATTATGATTCATAACAGTAGAAAAACTACAGTTAAGAAGTAACAACAAAAATAATTTTAGGGACAGGTGTCACCACAACATGAGAACTGTATTAAAGGGTCAAAGCACGAGGAAGGCTCTAGAACAGAGTAATATTCAGAGATATTAATCTATATTTTTCTTTCCCTACTATCTTCCTTGATAGCCATCAAAGTGGGCAGTTATCATATCAGGAGAAATGGAGTAAGGGGAAAAAGAGAAACAGCTAGTGACTAGTTCTAGCTTTCCCCACAAATCTTAAGATGCTTAGAATTTCTCCGGAGAGTATGAAAACTTCTTAGAGCGTTTCTTGGAGGCTATTAAACAAGAGAGAGATTTTTATATGTGAAGATTCCTGAAGAAACATGAAAGGAGGATTCTCCCAGAGTTCTTAGGGGGAAGAGAGAGATGCAAAGACCCTGAAGGAACAACATAGCTCTAAGGAGGGTAGAGGCCAACTGTTTAACCTTCACAAAAAGAACATGGTTAACACAGAACTTAGAGCTGATTGTAATAAATACAGAGGTAAGATTCTTGTTTTGTGCTTGTCCTCACTGATGGAGTTTCTTACCTGCTAGGCTTGGATGAGAAAGACAAGAGCAGATGAGACTCACAGTAGGTCTCACCCCACTCTGGATTGCTCCAGCAGGGAAAACTAGTTACAGCACTGAAAGCCAACCCTACTTCTTTTAAAAATGTGCACAACAGTTTCTCAAACCCTCTTGTGGTTCATGGCATTCATTTCTCTTATGCTGTTGCCCAGGGCCCATGACACAGCCCTCTGTGGGCATTCTGGGCCTGAGCCCTTCCCCTTCTTGTGCATGTCTCCTCCCTGGTAGATGAGGCTCAGGCAGAGGTTCTACCATGCTTTATCATTTGTCCAGCTTGTGACCTTCATTTCATAGTAAAGTCTGTCTAGGCTAGGCCCTTTAATTTAGCAAATAGTGATAAATTGGCAGCTATGGATGTTTCGTCGTAAAGTGAAAAATGAAACGGCTGGGGGGAGTGGGGACAAAGAGCCAAGCCACCCAAACTGACCCTAGGGTTTGACTACCCTTTGCCCTCTTCACTTTTGGACCAGCAGGGCAACTGCTTTCCAGAAGGACTCAGTGATGTGATGAATGAAGCCAGGGTGTCAGGTGACCTGGATCTATTCTTTGCTGTGCTATTGAACAGGAGTGACCTTGGGCAAGTCATTTTTCACATCCAAAGCTCACTGATCTCTACCATGCAATAAGAAAAACACCTCACTACCTCCTTACAGAATAATGTGGGTGCAAGAATTATGCACATGTTGATCAAGAAAACATGTTTTCTTTAGTAATCTGTCACCATTTTTTTCTTAAGATACTGTGGTTTCATGGAGTTTCGGGTTTATAAATATTTCCAAAAATTAGAATTTATGTATATTTGCAAAGTTTAAAATAAGGACTAGCTTAAGCCAAATCAGAAGGTGGGCTTAACACCGAGACAGTACCCTCCGCTGTACATGAATGTGCTAACCTTATTCACCTGAGACTTGAATCTGGTGTCAAAACCAGAATTCTAAAGCCCTGCCAATCGCCTAAGGATGGAAGATAGAGGAGGATGCCACAGAAGAAGCAGAGATGCATGGAGACAAGGACACTGTCAAACAAGGCCAGGACTGGTGCCAGCTCTATAAATGAATACAACTTTCTGCAGATCTGTTAGCTTTTTCTTTTTTTTTTTTTTAAATCTTTTTGCAAAGCTTTCCAAATACATGTTAGGCTTAGAAATTTGTCCTAAGTAACTGTCTCATCTAAAAAGGGAACAGATGACCATTTCAATGAGTATAAAAAGCTGTTCTTGCTTTTCACTAGATCTGTACTCAAAATATTGCACTATATTTATGGCTTATCCTGCTTTAAAGTAAAATAAATTAAAACCAGGAGTATTCTCACCAGCCTACTAGGGCATAGAAAGCAGAATATAAGCCTAGTAAGTGGACAAAACACTAACCAGATTCGACTTAAAATTGTGCCGTGGAGCAGACATGCTAACCTGTCTGAGTCCTGGCCCCCTCTTCTGTCCAAGAGGCTCAGTGCCATTTCTCTGTGCACAAGAGGGGCCAGCACAGAGAAGAAACAAGACAAGGAGTCTAAATCCATGCATTAGGGCCAGGATGAGCCTGGTGGGAGTTGGGGGGGGAGGGGACAGGGCTAGGAAGGTCTCACTGCCTACCACTAGAGTATCTGTTAAGGATATTATTTTCTTCTGTAGACCATTAGGTTGCATGGACTGTGTGTTGGAACGCTGAAAACCCAACTCTGTTGGTATGAACGGGGCTAAGAGCTCAAGGTGTGCTCCTTGCCAGTGAGCCCATCAAAGTACACATCCTACTTCTTACCCATAACACAGCCATTCATAACCTGTGAGTTGGGGCCCTCATCCTGCACATCAGATACTTACATGACGATTCATAACAGTAGAAAGATTACAGTTATGAAGTAGCAATGAAATAATTTTATGGTTGGGGTTCACCACAACAAGAGGAGATGCATTAAAGGGCCACAGCATTAAGAAAGTTGAGAATTACTGCTATAATGCTTACACACAAACTATTCTGTAGATAAGGAACAAGATTTTGTTTTTTCTCTCACTGCATGGGGAAATTTTACTTACTGTTTCTTGAGGACCAAACACTTTAAAACACAATAATTTGTGCCAGCATTTATTTCTCTCAGAGGCAAAATATTATTAACTATTTTTCTATAAAAATTACTCCAAAATACTTTCTACCTCCTAGTGCAGCAATTTTACATCAGCAATGTGCAGAAACCTTGCTTCTTTTGTACTCAGAGAAGCTGACATTGTGGACAGAGATGTTGGCACTTGGGTGGAGCCCTCAGTGAGGAAGAGCAGCACCCTGTTCACCCACTCAGAAGGGCGCCTTCGCACCTATGGGTGATGTCATCCACTCAGACAATTTCATTTGTACTTTATTTGCATGAGGGTCAGGTTTAGGATACCAGAATTACTACAGTCAACAGGTCAGTGGGGTGGTTATTCCTGCTAACCAGGCAAGTTCTTGTTATCTCTGAAACACCTGTAAATTTTCTTCCCAAGTTTCATAGCAGATGTCACTGAAAAAGCATCAAACCTGGAGGAGTGTGCCTAGACGCCCGTGTGGGTCCAAAGCAGAACAGCTATGGCTGAAGCCTCCTTTAAGGACAGCACTGCTCCATTTGATGAAGTTTTTTTTTTTTTTTTTTTTTTTTTTTTTTTTTTTTAATGTGGCAATGAGGTCATTCAGGGTCTCTCAGCTTCTTTTCCCCAGAGCACTCTCACTGAGGCTGGAAAGCTCAGGGTGGGGGTGTGTGTGTGAGCACTGGACCTGTTAGCGGAGACAGAATGCTCTTTCCTGTGCTGCTTTGTGTCTGTCTCCCCAGTCTGCTGCTTCTCAATTAATGTCCAGACCCTGATGGAAAACACGAGCGCTAAAAAGTCCTGCCTGCTGCTGAAATACAGCCCCTCATAGCTTGTCACCCGGAAGACCGAAGTGAAATGTAATTCAAAGTATATTGGTCTTGGTATTTAAGAGCAATCTGATGCTTTGGAAGGAGAAAGCGGAAGATTGTAATAAAACAGAACACAAAACAAGTCACTTTTGATTAAGGTAGGGAAGGAGATGTGTTGTTTTGAGGACGTGGTCAGAAGCTGGCCTCCTGCAGAGAACTTGGGGGGCGGGGGTCCACTTAGGAAAGCAGAGATAGGGAGGCTCAGCTCTCCCACAGTCACCTAGGCATTAGGGTAGTATGTATTCAAGGGCTGTGTGGATAAAGAAAATCACTAGAAAATCCCATTACCTTGAGGCTCTTTTTACTGTCCATCAAAGGACCTGAAAACTCTAAGAAGACACAGAACCCAGTCCATCCCTCTGTTTCCAGCTTTTTATGCTGACAAGGTCAGCAGGCCATACCGCTCTACCTCCTCCCACTATGGTAATTATTGTTTTATAGGGCACACGGATTACTGCTTTCTCAGTAGCTCTGCATAGACCCTAAACACAGGGATGTTTCATTTCCTTCCAAAAGCCAGCCTGTTGGTGCAGGCTCACATCTGCTTCCCATGGTTTAGCTGCTCTGTGAGGATCAAGCATGGCAGAGGAGTGACTGTAACTTTGTCAGTTCACAGGCTGAGGCTTGCCGGGGATGAAGCTAATTTTTAAGTCAAACACTATGTACATCGTGTGTGTGTGTGTGTGTGTGTGTGTCTGATGTTAAAATTTAGCCCAAAAGAAGTGACAAGCAACTCCAAACAAGATCAAATTGCCACCGGTGGAATTACAGTAGGTTCTTCAATATCCCTGATGGCTTTTCTCACTTACACAAATAAAGTTGTAATTAAAAACTTAAAAGCAAGGTCATCTGAAACAATATTTGCTCTGCAACCACATGCATGGACCTAGAGCTTTAACATAAACTAGGCCGTGGAGCCCTGCACACTGGACACCAGGTCAGGGAAAGACGCTCCTCAGATCTCTATCAAGGATGTCAGCCATCGCTAGGGCAAGCTCCACACCGCTCCCTCCTTCTCTTCCTTTGTGCGACCAGTGTTGTATCTGGATACGGCAGGAGACCAGGCTATGAAATGGAAGCCTCGGACAATCATTATATCTCTAGCACCCTGTTCCTTGACCAAAGCACTTAATACAGACAGGCTAAGCCTGTGGATCAAGGGCTGATCAAGTGCAGTTCTTTCCTGGGATTTCTAACTTGGACTTGAAGAAGGGGGCAGCCCTAGGCTATGGAGCTGGAAGGATGCTTATCTAGAATTTATGAAGGGACAGAGAGGGCAGGGTCTGTAACAGAACAGAGTAAGGTCAACAGGCAACAGGAGAGAAAAAAGCAGAGGTAAAAGAAACTGCCCAAATACATACATACATACATACATACATACATACATACATACATAATTTAAAAAAATCCAAAGACAACGAGCTAGAAAACAGGATGGCGGCTTCAGAAGCCCTTGACAGACAGGACTCACTTCCTCGATGGGATGTTCCGACCTGGCTGGATTCAGTTAGGTGAGACCCAATGCTCATGGTTTTCTTAGGCTCCTTTCTGCTGGATTTCTATCCCATACAATAGAAAATAACCTACTAATATAAAGGATAATAGACTCCCAATTTCAAAGTATCTCCCTCCCCAAAGCAGATGGAATGATGCTAACTTCTCTGAATAAGAGAGAAATGAACCACATCATGATTCAGTGATTCTGTCTGGTTTGTATTCCTAGAAAAGAATAATGTTGTTACACAGGGAGTTACTTCAGGGTGGAGATTCAGAGTTGCTTCAATTCCCACAGACATTTGAAGAAAAGCGGTTTGACTTCCTCTGGGCAGAAGCCAATGCTTTCACTAATGAGTCTGCAGAAAGCACAATTTATCAAGTCAGTGTGGTGAACAGCCACTCGGGGGAAACACGGCCCAGGACAGACCAAAAGGACCAAGAGAAGTTGTCTCTCAGGCTTCATCTTTAATACATCTTAACCGAGAGCTTGCTAAGCATTTGTACAAGCTGGAGCAAGTCATGGCTGCTTAAATACAGATGGCCTCAATCGGTGGGACCCTTCTAAGAGGCATTCCTATTGGGAATCTGAAGATGACCATCCCCTGCTAGCGTAAGTACTGAGATCTAAAAGAAATGCAGAGAGGAGAGAGACAAGAGAGAGTCAGAGAGAGAAGAGACAGAGAGAGACAGAGACAGAGAGAAGAGAGAGAGAGGAGAGAGAGAGAGAGAAAGAGAGAGAGAGAGAGAGAGAGAGAGAGAGAGAGAGAGAGAGAGAGAGAGAGAGAGAGAGAGAGACTAGGGAGGGCCTTTATTATTCTTGTTTTCTAGCATTACTAACAGCACTGATCATTAATTCCTCCACAGCTTCCTGGAGCTACTATTTACTTCTACAACTTCCCCATGAGAGGAGAGATGAGATTGCCTAGGTCAAGTAGATGACTTACCAAAAAATCACTCACCTAATACATGGCTAGCCCAGGATTTGAACCTATGCCTAAGAGGTTTATGATTTAACCATTATGATCCTGCCAGCTATTAGCCATTGTTTCCTCCACAAGGCTACCAGCTCCTGGTTCCTATGCCCAGAGACCTGTCAACTGTTGGTGCTGCCACTAGATTGCATACTCTTGGAAGAAAGGAAGACTGGTGTTCAGTTGTCTCTGGCTGAGGAGAATCTGGAGCTTGGGGATACTCTAAAGCAATGAGTCTATGATGAGGGGTAATCTGATATTTGATTCTTAGTGTTAATACTCCTCAAAGGGGGCTGGCTAATAAATCAGAGACCTAATAGACCTTAAAGCAAGCCCCAGAAAAAGCTAAGCAATGGTTTTTGACTCTTACAGGTATACCTAGAAAATGTCTTCTTGTGTAGACCATTATGATCATTAATGTTGTATAGACAACAGAAATTATTCTATCTTTGTCTCTGTCTTTGTCTCTCTCTTCTTTCTCTCTCTCTGTTCTCTCTCTCTCTCTGGAACTTAGATCTCCCATGGTGACATAGCCACAGTGACATATACCCCATCTGCAAACACAAATACCAAACTAGCTTTGGCACACCTGGAATCACTGGGGGAGAAAGCCAGATGCTTTGCTGCTTGACCAGGTCTTCTCAAAGGCTGGGATCTGGACCTACCTCTCATTATGGGTATCATTTGTATTATGCAGTTCTATATTACAGACCCCAGACTCTGCGTTCAGCCCATTAGGACTGAGTCAATGCCAACATCAAACTCTCTAGGAGTTAGTAAGCAGAAGGTTTAGTAAACAGGAAGGTTTCCTTTGGAAATCTGTTGCAAGTGGAAATATTGCCATCCCCCATCCAACACACACACACACACACACACACACACACACACTGCTCACAGCTAGTCGTCCTTGGGTTAAAAGGAGGCTTGGTTGTGGCCTCTGGAAACAAGGACATTGCCTGCTATTTGAAGGAGGGGTGTCCAGCACTTACATAGAGGAGAAACAGTCAGCCTGTGGAGAGCTAGAGAGTTCTGACGGAGGAAGATAGGATGCTGATGGTGATGGCTGTGATGATGACAAAATGATGGCAGAAGAAAACGGTGATGGTGAGTGTCACCTAGGAATACAAGCACAGTGCAGCAACAGACACCTCGTCATTGCCAAGATAAACACGAAGCAGCTTCTATTCTCAATCTAACTTCATTGCGGTGCAACTGCATGGTAAAATAAAGAAGAAATAAAGAAATAAATAGAGACAAACAGACAGAGAGAGACAGAAAACAGAAGACAGACCGAATGCAAGATTGCATCCTTCTTTCCTCTTTGGTCCTCCAACCCTCCCGGCGTTCCTGTGCCAAGCTGGAATGAGACTGCACTGACTGGTCAAGAAGGCTGAGAGTTAACGACCTGAGTTCTATGAGTTCTGTAGAGAGGGATGTTAGGGTGATTGGGAGGGGGGGGGGCACCAACGCACTTCCCAGCACCCAGCAGCCTGGCTACAGAGCAGGAGAAACCTAGTGGAGGGGAAGCTAAGGTAGGAGGCTTAACAGCTCTGACCAGAACCTCAAAGCCGAAGAGGTCAAGCAGACAGCCTTTGGCTGGGAAGAAGAGGTAGGGCAGGCGGCCAGGAAGAAAGACTCTTTTACCTGACCAGGTGCAGCAGCCGGAGCAGCTGCTGCGAGGGATGCCTCCGCGCTCCAGTCCCGAGCCAGAGCGGTGAAGCGGTCGCCGTGCCTTCCACCGCCGAGGCCCCGCCCCCAGCCACAAGCTCCGCCTCCCTAACACGCGCCTGCCAGACAAGCTGTTTGGGGGAGGTGTGCATTGGGCTGATAGACAGCCATCCAGACCAATGGGAATGTGAAGCGGCTGCCGAGTCGGAGGATGGGAAGGCGGGGAGAAAACCCTCAGCGCCAGATTAACTGACCAAGCGCGGTTCCTGGCCGAATTGCTGAACCGTCACTGCGTGGCCTGGGACCTGACCGCTGGGTCAAACATGGTAGTCTAAGTGAAAGGCAGCGAAAGCGACAATCTGTCCTCAGAGGCAAGTCCCCTTGCTGCTGGCTGCGGGCTGCATCCCAGGGTGCACGCTCGGGACTGGCTAGAAGTGATGGGGGAGGGAAGCTGGTGGCCTCTGCTTTCCCAAGGTTCCCTAGCTTTAGAGACCTGGCCAGGCCTGGTGGCTCCTGGTACTGTATCATAGCCTAAAATTAGAAAAACAAACAGAAAAAGAAAAAGAAAGAAAAAGAAAGAAGAAAAGCAAATGGAAAAGAAAAGAAAATTCAATAAAAACCAGACCTTTATGTTTTATGTTAGTCCTCTAGCTGGGTCTTTGCCCAACCTCCCAGCTGCCTCCAAACTGATCTTCCCCTAGACTCAAAAGCTAAATCAGTTTAAGCAGAAAACTGTTTCAGCTTAGCGATGCGGAAAACGGGACTGAGGCAAGGAGCCTAGGTCTTGCAAGGCAGGGAGCCTGCTTGTGTGACTCTTGCATAGCCATGACTTTTTGCAATCACTGTTACAGTGTTGCTAACTCAGTACAGACCTTTAGAACCAGACACACTGTTCCAAACAAAGGTTTAACTACTGATGATTACAGTTCAAACCAGGAAACTTTTCATAAGAGGATTAGAGGTCTAAATGACATTGAGATGCTGTATGTGATTTGGGGGATCTTTTCCAAGTAGGTAGGCAGGAGAGGGCATTGCCTTTAATCCACTCCCACATAAATACAAAATCAACCATCTGGTACTTAAAATCAGAATTCTATCCCTAGTAGTATAAAATGATGGGTATGAAGTGAGTTTTCCTTTGAACATTTTTTATAATTTGTGAGAATTCTGATTTACTCTTAAAATACTAGCTAAATGACAATAGATGCCAGATAGATGAATAGATGAGAGAGAGCTGTTCATATTCCTCTTCAATCCTCATATCTATCTGAAGTGAATTCCACAAACAGATATGGAAATTTAGTCTTTGATAGGTAAAGTAATTGTGTAACCAGAGTTTACACTAAATCAGTACTTCTCAGTAATTATCACACTAGAAGAATAAAATAAATTAACACCATTTCCCCCTGGGGGGAATATATATATATATAATTTCTATACATATATATATACATATATATGTATAATTTTTTTCCCAAAAAGTATCCTAGCAGGACCTAGTTCCTCTATGCCCAACTCCTTCAAATTGCAATCTTCAAAGCACTTTTAATATACAAACATTGCCCGTAAAATGTGTCAGGTATTTGCAAGCCAGCTTTGCTCATAAGAGGGGCTGTTGTTTGATATTAATGGGAAGGAAGTGCATTCTTCCAGGGCTTGACCCCAGCTAGTTGCTAATTGATGTTGGAATTCTTTAAAGCACTCTGACAAAATAATGGCTATGAGAACTGAGTCCTGTGAAGAAACAAAATTTTAAAAAGCTTTAATAATCCAAAGTCTTCAACCAATATTGTATTAACAAAGTTCTAAAGAGATTTCTAAATCCTGTTCTGACCTTTAACTTCACAAAAGCTGTTCTTGCCTAAGGAAGGCAGGAGGAAGGAGAAGGGAGAGGTGGTTTATCTGCTGTCTGTTACTATGACAAAGTATCAGAGATAAAAATCTCAGTGGCAACAGGGCTAGAGAGATCACTCAACAGTTAAGAGCACTCTGTACTCTTCTTGCAGAGGACCAGGGTTCAGTTCCCAGCACAACCAACACACAACTCCACTGGTATTGCATGCACATGGTATACATAACATACATGCAGGCAAAACCCTCTTACACGGAAAGAAATAAGTTAAAAAATATTAGAGTAAGAAAGAGGAAAGCATACAGTGCTCAGATTTCCTTGTGATCCTTTTATTACTACCAACTGCAGGCAAAACTGTTCACAGGTCACAATGGGTTAATTCCATTTGGGAAAAATAACCACCACCCTCTTTCTACAAGGACATAAGGAAAAACTTAAGCCAGGTTTTATACACAGATGTGACCTATGGCATTATCAAAGTTTCTCTAATTTTTTTAATGTATATTAATTTTTATATATAATTTGAAATTTATATATATATATATATGTATATATAGTGTATATATTGTGTGTGTGCCATATATAGTATATGTATATGTATATGTATATATAGTGTATACATTGTGTGTGTGTGTGTGTGCCATGTGTGTGAGAGTGCTTAAAGAGGCCAGCAGAGAGCAGCATCAGCACCCCTCCCCCCCCCCCCCCATGAAGCTGGAGTTAGAGGTAGTTGTGAATCTTCTGACATGAATACTGGGATTGGAACTCACATCCTCCAGAAGAGCAGAAAGTGCTAGTAACTGCTGAGCTTGGTCTTCAGCCCCTGTACCTTAAAAGAAACGAAGGATATAATTGTTTGGCTACGAAGAGTTTTCTTTTTACAAATAAGGTAAATAGGTCAAGTTACACAAATACCATTTTCTCTGGGAAGCCTTCTTGTTAATTTCTAGTTCTGTATCCTATCATTTGTGCTTACCCTGTCATCCTCATTAAGGGCTGTAGGTCCATTTGTTTCTTCCACATGTGCCCTTGTATGACATCAAACAACAAGCACCCACAGGTCACACGGATTAAATACTCTCAAAAGAACAAACCATCTTCTTCCTACAGGAATTCATTGTCTACAGTTTGTTGCTGTATCCCTCACACGTCTTTTTATTATTATGAGTTACCTACTTTGCACAGTGGAATCAGTTTCCCCCTGAGGTGGTGTGACATAGATGGAGCTATCAATATTTTTTTTTTTTTGGTATAGAATAGAGTTTATTGGGAGTTAGTGGTAGAGAGAGGTAGAGAGAGAGGTAGAGAGAGAGAGAGAGAGAGAGAGAGAGAGAGAGAGAGAGAGAGAGAATAGAGAGAGTGGAGGCCGGCCATGACCACGTGGAGGGGGGAAGAGCCCAAAGGGCAGAGAGGTGAGAGAGTGTGGGAGAGCAGAGAGCAAAGAGAGATGGAGCTATCAATAAAAGGAGCAGAGAACTACCACGTACAGAGCACAAGCAGGGGCACTCTTGTCTGGTAGGACTCCAAGCCCAGCTGGGAAAGGCAGAGGTGGGAAGTAGCTGGACACATCCTCTCGGGTAGCCAGGTCTCACCTTTACAGTGGCGACCAATCAGAAACAAGGTTTGTCAGGGAAGGGAGACTGTAGAATTGGTGTCTGGATATAAGGGACCAGCAGGAAGAATGGACCTCTGGCAGAGGATACTGCAAGGTATACAGAGACATAGAATAGCACCAAAGAGCTCTTCTAGAAAAAAATAGATCTGTTCATTTCCTTTGTCAGGAATGATAGCATGGCAAATCGTTCTAGACAGAGCTCAACATGTTATCCCTCTAATGTGATCCAGCTCAAATTTCTCAGCTAATCTCAACCTGGTTCTGTATCTGTCACTGGCAGGGAAGGACAAAGCTGTGCAACATTCTGCAAGATTGATTTTACATTTATTTCAATACCCAGATAAACTATGTATGGGGCGGGGAGAGGGAAAGGCCATCCAGAAGAATTATTAATCACGAAATTGATGATCATACCCTCCCTGAAATAGGACACTGATAGAACAGTTAATCTCCAAGAAGCTTTCTCCTCATTTGCCCTCAGCTGGATAATCAGCTTTTCATTTCAATACCTGATAAATTCAACTCACTGCAGCGGCGGGTACACCACAGTATGGACACTGTTCTATGGAAAGAAAGTTCTCATCATCTCTGTAGTCTACGACAAACATCAAAATGACAACCTTGCCAACGGTGTCTAAGGATTCCAAACACAGGAAAACAAAGGCTTCATACCTCAACATTATCACTTCCTGTAGGTTTGTAGCTGGGGAAAAGATTGACTGGGTTGTGGAAGTCAGAATCCAAATAGCAAGCTGACATACGGGGGGAAACTGATTCAACTGTGCAAAGTAGGTACGTGGACGATTGGGTGCCTCATCGCCTTGGAAGGGCTTCTTCTCTTCTTTCGGATCACTCAGGTTTGTTTATTCCACACACATTCTGAAGAGGACTTAAATGACAAATTACCCTTGTAACATTGTGGTGTGTAGGTGAATATTGTGGAGGCTGGTAAAATGTTTGCAGACTGACAAGTTCCTTTTTTTTGCTTTTTCTTTCTTTTTTTTTTTTTGTATAAACTAGCAGAAATCTTAAAAAAAAAATATGTTCAGTGCTACCAGAAGTACCATATGGAGAAATTACTCTCACAGAGCTCCATAGTTAGTCCATGTATGCTGTCATTTTGTCCAAAGGAATGAAAACCTGCATCTCAAACCACGAAATCACCCAGTAATTCCCTGAAAGTGCTCAGCTTTGGCCCCACAGGACACATCGCAGTGATCATACTTCCCTTGGATATAGGTGAGCAGAAGGGAATTGTGAAGGAGCCTGCCAAGAGACAAATTCTAAGCAATGACAGCAGGATTTCTTTCTGTTCAGTAAGATCCCAGGAACTTGTCATTAGCTGGCAAGAGAGAGGTCTGTCAGGTTGCCTCGTCAAAGAGTCATTTATTAGTCACAAACCCCACAGGGCTGCACCCCTGAGGGCAGAAGAGAGAACAGCAGGCCTCCAAACCACCTGCTTTGTGGTGAACTACTCAGAGATGATGGTGGGAAGGAAAAATATCTCCCACTGAGACTGGGGCAGAGTTGCAGACAATGCAGCCTAATCGTGTTCTGTGGTAAATGAGCCCAGAACTGTCACAGTCAATGGAGTCAGAACTCAGAGCAGCAGGCTCTGCAGAGGACAGCTGCAGCCTCCACCAGAAGTGAAACACATTTTAAAATCCCTTCTCGTTCTGATAGTATCGCACAAACACTGTACTTTGAAACATACAAGAAACAAAAATTGATGATAATCCCAGCATTAAGTCAGCAAGTATTCCCTGAGACACTTTTAAATGTGAGGTGCTTTTCTAGACCATGGTGATGGAAAGGTCACTAACAAGCTTGCTTTCAGCTTGAACTTCAGAGGAAACCTAGGTGAACAGTGTGGTCGCACAGAGGGGTGCCGGCAGGAAGGAGGAGGCTCTCATAGAGGATACTGGGACATAGACAGAGAAATAGAATCACTTCCTAGACTGAGTACCAGAGAGGAAAAAAATGTGCCCCCTGAAAGCAGAATAGAAAAGAACCTGGGCCGATCCAGGAGATGGGGCTGGGAGGAGCAGGGGTCTGAGAAAGGCTTCCTGAGGGGGGTGCCCCTGAAACTGAGATCTAAGGAACTGTTCCATCAGAAGAATGATGGAGAGGCAGAAAAGAATGATGGAGAGGCAGGCAGAAAAGATAACATGGAAAAAAAAAAGCTTCTTGGCTTTATGAGATTCAGGAGAAATCCTAAACTATTGAAGAACTGAGAAAAGTGTGTGAAGAGTTTCAAGGTACATTCAAGGGGCTCAAAGGGGAGGGTGCACACGGGCTGGAGAGGTGGGCAGGTCAGACTGCCCAGGACACTGTCAACATTCATGTAAGTCCTTCAGATACCTGTGTTTATATGAATTAACATATATATATATATTCACATGCATTGTATGCACATGTAAATCCATGGAGATATATGCATATAACCATTACCATCACACTCACGTTTTTTTTCAGCTAATGCTCTTACATTATTCCAGTGTCAGTTTCATTTCACGCCTCCCAGCATCCATTATCTTTTCTTACATTAATGTTTAATAAGGAAATTATCACTTAAAATTTGACACAGGGAATAAATATTATCCCCCCTGTTTTGCTCACTTCACAGTAAGGACTTCCAGCTTACGGAACAATAAACAATGTGGTTGATATATGGGTTATAGCATCTGGGAGAATCTGTGGAAAGCATCCTTTACCAAGAGACATAGTCTACCCAGTGGTCACTTCCTACTCATCCCAGAACAAGGGCATTGGCATGTGAAGCAATCAGATTCGAGTTAGGTACTAACTAGCGTTAGTTCAATTTGACACATAAGGTTCCTTTTCTCCTGGTGTACACAGGTATAGAACTCAGGGAAAGAAAAAGGTCTTCTGAGAGTGAAGTTTGAAAAAAGGTCCAGGTCTGTGCCTGTAGGAAACAGGCTGATATGAAGGAGGTAGGGGATGCTGCTCCTTAAACCAGGGCCTCTACAGCGCATGCCAAGACAAAGCAGAAACTCCTGAGAAGATTGAGGAGTAGACAGAAGTAGTTTGGATCCAAACTAGACAGCTCCACCCCTCTGCCTGAGGAAAGCTGCTCTCAACTTTGCATATATTGTGCAAAGACTCTCACTGGCTGCCCATCTGTTCTTGAGTCCATTCTTCAGGACAGAATGTGGTATCTCAAAGTGTGCCAGACACTGAGGCTGTGTACATGATGCTTATGCATATGTTATAGGCGACCAGTTTCTTCTGGGAATGGAATCACACAGGAGGGCTCACAAAAGTCACATCTGTGGAGAGGACTGGGCTGTAGATGTGGAGAAGGAAGAATTACCTACTTCCATCCATGTAGACTCGAGAACATTGACAGCGGTGGTCAGAAGGGACCCAGTCCAGAATCTTCTGCACCAATGCTAGCAAGATGGTTAGCTGGACACCTTTCTGATCAAGTAAGTTCAGAAAGACTGAATGCCCACCAGCCACTAAGCCTAACATGTTTTATTTCTGTGTAATCTGTTTGTCACAGAGTACAATAAAGTGTTCATCCTGCATATGTTTGCAGTTCCAGCTCACTGGATGAGCTGGTGGGACTCCTCTGTTTTGGGGTCTACCTTGGAGTTCTCTGCTTTCATCTGATACTTGGTGGGCCCCAAGGCCATATTAAGGTGGCAAAGTCTGGCTTCTGTGGACATCTGTCCAGTGTAGCAACAAAAGACACAGGTACAGAAGGTCACTGCACTTTAGAGAATACTTTCCTTTGATATTTTAAATTCTATATTATTTATGGGCAATGGGCTTCATATTTGCACTTTACTTTGGACTACACATATTTTGTAGTAGGTCCTAGTCACAGCTTGTTACTAAGAATCTTGTTTCCCAATTGGAAAAAATAAATAAATAAAAAAACAGGACTGGGGAAAGGCTGGGTAACAGCAATTTTCTGAGTGAGTATGAGGACCCAGGTGCAAATTCCCATAATCTATGCCAAACCAGCCAACCAGCCAATAAAATGGGCCTGGTTAAGGAGCAAATGCAGGAATATTGCAGAGGCTTGCTGGTAGCTATGCTAACTCCAAGTTCTGTGAAAGAAACTGGTTCAAAAGAAAATGGAGAAAGGTGAAAGAAGAAGATAACCAGCTCCCTTCTTTGCCCTCTACACAAACAGATATACACACTCACATACACACATGCATACATGACATACACTCTATATACTCATAAAATGTGTATGTAAACGATCATGGACAAAACATCCAATAAGATGTTGAAATAGAATATTAAACTTAATGACCTAGAACATCTTAGAAGCATTCTGATGTCTATACCTAGATTAAACTCTATATGAAGGACAGAGGGATGAATGGACAGAGGGATGGACAGAGGTCACATCTTTAATAAGGCAAACAATGCAAAATGCTTCTTTATAAAAAACAAAAAACAAACAAACAAACAAAAAACCAAAAAGAAACGTGGTAGAGACATAGGTGATCTTTGGAATGTGAGTGTGTACTTGAAAAAAAATGAGAAAATGTAACCGAGTCAGTGCCACTAGTATATTGTTTGCTTGCATTATCTGGTAAAAATAAGGAAATGCAATAAAATTCTTGTCTTCCTGTACTCTGACAATACTGAGCTGGAATGCTCAAGGGTGGACAGAGGTGGCATAGGCTGCCTTTGCAATGAAAAGCATCTCACGCCTGATGGTGGTGGCACACACCTTTAATCCCAGCACTTGGGAGGCAGAGGCAGGAGGATTTCTGAGTTCGAGGCCAGCCTGGTCTACAGAGTGAGTTCCAGGACAACCAGGGCTACAAAGAGAAACCCTGTCTCGAAAATAACTAAAAAACCAAAAAACCAAAAAGAAAAAGAAAAAAGAAAAGCATCTCACAAGGTCACCCTAACTCTTCCTAGTCTATTGCCCTGTATCCTCTCTGGTTCCTCAAGTGTCCCCCACAGACATCTGAGTTTCAACCCCTACTGTAAATACGTAAGTACCAGTAGGATGATTATGGAATTATTAACCCCATAATTCATTCCCAGAGATTTTTTTAAAACATGAAGTATTTAAAGTTCTCAGAAATACCTATAAATTTATTGAAATTATATGTAAAATATGGTGCTTATGGCTTTATGATTCTGGGAAGAAAGCTCTTAGATTTTTATTGTATTTTCCTTTTAAGAGATCCATGACTCAAGGATGAGAACCACCACAAGTTAAGTACAGTAATAGATTTTAAATTCTTCAAATTTTTAAGTCTTCACATAGTCGATCAAGTGCATTTTTGTTCTTGATGCCTTTGTGCCTTCCTGAGACAAGTGCTTATGAGTGTGAGAGATGGAGAGGAGAGGAGAGGTGTGTAAGAAACAGGGCAGGGCCTGAGGAAGGGAGAGGAGGGTCTAGACGGGAAGGTAAGATTGACTGAAGGCAAAGGACTTAGTGTAGTATATGCCAGACTTTGCGGCCCCGGAATGAGTGGCCTTTTCCCTTTGCACACTCAAAGGCTCGTGACTTTGCTTTCTTCTCACACTATCTTAGATCTCACTTCTGTCAGTGGCAATCCTCCAGACACACCCATTTCACTGCTACTAGCTTCCTTACATTTAAGTTCAGCCATAAGTTTTAGTCTAGAATCCTATATGTGGTTCAGCTCCAATAAAGAACTTAGTATCCCCGACTCACAACTTCTTCCATGCACAGAACCAAAGCAAACGTTTGAAACTTGAATTTATGCAAAAATTGAAAACAGCTTTTCTTAAAGAAACTGGAAAGATCTCTATGGATCCAACAAGCTGATCAGATTGTAATACGTCCTTTCATCTAAAGCTTGTGACTGTCACCTCAGCACCCGGACAGGCCTTCGCCGAGTGTACAAAGTACGTCAGTAAGTTTCACCCCAGTGCCCTTTCATCTTTCTCACACACTAACATGCAAGCGGAACTTAGAGAAAACAGATGGCAGGGCTCCTCTATAACCACAGAAGAACTCACTTAACCCCTAGATATGCATTCCCAATCACCCCCAAATCACCTGCCTACTCAGGTAAACTCATGCTTAGGAAAGATCCCTTTATTAGATTAAAAGATTCCAGGAAGGATTTCTCAGACTTGCTGTGCTGACATCTGTCTTATTTCTTATGACATCTGTGTATTAGGAGGCTGCCTAACAGCATTCCAGACCTCGACATACCACATGCCAGGACCACCACCCACCAACCAATTGTGAAAACCAAAAGTATCTCCAGACACGGTCAAATGTAGACGGGGTCAAAATCTTTGGTGCTTTAGCACAAGCAGACTCCTTAAAGCCTGTGCCTGCTCTTAAGGCAGAGGTTCTCAACCCCAGAGGAGTAGCGTCACAGAGATCTGTGTATCAGACTTTACAATGATTCATAACAAAACCTACAGTTATGAAGTAGCCACAAAATAATTTTATGGTTGGGGGGTCACCATGACATGAGGAACATTAAAGGGTTCAGCATTAGGGAGGTTGAGAGCCACTGTCTTAAAGGCTCAGAGTAGAACTTGGGAGTGAATCCACAGCACAGAACTGCTGTCTATTTTCAGACACGTGTGCAGCCACCACTCCACAGCATCTCCAAAGGAAGCACTAAATACCAGCAGGCCGAGGTCCTTCCTTCCTATTCCCCTCTTCACATGTCTCCTGCTCCTGAGAGACCAGAGCACCCATTAAACCCCAGACTGTTTTCTTTCTGATTGTCCATACGGTTGCAGCACCTCAGTTTCACCTCAGAAAACCCAGTTTCTCACCAACGGATATCAGTGCTACTTACTGGGTTTTAGGGTGGATTTCACAACAGACCTTTATTAGAACAAGGTGTACCGCTTTGTTTTTCTCATTTCCACAGAAGCATCTAGCTGGATTCTAGAGTCATGTGAGGTGTAACAATGCTCCAAGCCAAGAAGAAGACAATGGTGGCTACTGAGTTGGGACGCATGGCTCCCTGTGGATCAGGAACAAGAGCAGGAGCAAGGGACACTGGCAGGGATCTGGGCTTTGCATCCACCGCTCTGTGGCTTAGCTCTCCACTACAGTGAAAGCAGTCTTTTGTAGAGTGGACAGGACAACTGTTAAACTAAATATCACCATTAACAAAAGTACGCTTCATAGTGTACCAGCGGCCCCTAATTAGTATGTCCCTAATGATGAACCAAGAATAAAAGAGGAAAGGCAGTCACACAGGAAGGGAGGAAGGAAGGAAGGAAGAAGACAGAGAGGGAGGGAGAGAGGGAGAGAAGGAGAGAGGGAAGGAAGAATGGAGGAAGGAAGGAAAGACAGAAGGTGTCACTACCCTACAGGTGGTGAGATCTACAATAGAGCCAGTAAATGAGGGGGACTATAAAGTCTTCTGCCATAGCCGACTTTATGTAGAGCATCTGATAATTTGTACTCAGAGTACAAATCATTCATAGGGTAAAAAAGAGTCACATGAATAAAATGTACAATCACAGAGACAAGCTGCTGCGTGTAGCAAAACAATATTTTTCCATAGAGGCCCATAAACAAACAACAAGAGTTAGTTGTAACAAATAATCTGAAGGAAACTCATCTCTATCCTCTACACCTGGAAGGAGCACAAGAACGCCCTCCAAGAACAATTCTGTTTTTGAAGAAACTAAGGTCACAAGACTCTTGTCTTGTTTTCTTAGAGTTTTCTCACAAACACTCAAAATTTTCCTCACACAACTCCATGTTTGGACCTAGTTTTGACAGGAAGGAAGAAAAAAAGGAGTGAGGAAGGGAAGTAGGGAGGGAGGGAGAAAGGAGAAATAGAGGGGGAAAAGGAAGGAAGGAAGACCAGTAGTACGGTTTGAATGTGAAGTGTCCCAGAGGCTCATGGGAAGTTGTTGAACTTGTAAAAGGTGGGGCTTGGGTAGAGAAAATGGGTCATGAGGGTGGGGCTCAGGGCTCATTGCCCATCCCCTCTCCCACCTGTTCTCTCTGCTTCTCCATCTACAGAGATGTAAGGAGGCTGTTGGCAAGACTTACTGCCACCAAGATGGGCCGGAGTAAGCCCATCTTGCTACAAAGAGTTGGCTGACTTCATGGAATAATCCTGAACTGTTACCCAGACAAACAAACAAACCAACAAACAAACAAACCTCCTTCTTCAGTAAGTTACTTAGGCCAATGCTTTATCACAACAACAAGCAATGCCAGTACTACATCCAGATTCATAGGTGCAGGGGAGCTAGAACTGTGCTTACCTGAAGTGTTTTTCCATCGGAACTTTTGTCTACACTAGTTCAGTCTTGTGACTTCCATGATGAGGCAGAGAATCACTGAGCCTTTGCCAGATGGTATAGGCTGAGTACCCAAATCTTACACCTGACTAGAATACATGAGAGAAAGAGGAGATAGTTGCTATGCGATGTTCTTCTCCCACAATGTCTTTACATCCAGGTTTTGCTTCAGATATTTGTGTAATTGAATTATTTGCATATTATTGGTTTAGGATAGTACCCCTTGACTAATGTCTATTAATCATTTAGATTATGAGCAAGGATAAATGCTTCAGATGTTTTATTTCGACTGTTAAGTTTTTTTATTTATATGGAGGAATCAGGCAGTGTGGAGAGAGCAGAAACTATTCCTCTTTGTTTTGCTTTAAAACTGCCCTCTCATAAGCTGATTGGCTCACCATTAGGGATTAAGAGTTTAAGATAGTTGACACACTTCATGTCTGCTGCGTGAGCTCTTTGGAGAAATGGCTTAATATGGAGATTACTATTTTCAAGGTTCTACATATATAAATGACACTCATATAGCTAGAAACTATGTCAAAACTTAAGCATAAATTGTTTTTAAAGACCACACACAAACAGTTAGGGAGTCCACCATTGCAGTTTACCACAGAAACAAAGTTCTTACACTGTTATTATCTGGAACACATTTTCTCTCTCTCATCCTCACTACAACATAAGGGACACTGGGCTCTCTGCTCCAAAGAACCTTGGCTCTGTAGGGAGTAACAACTGGAATATGCAACTTTGGGTTTGAGGTTTAGAGAATTGACCATTCTACTGAACTCTCAGCCAGCTCCCCCAAGCCTTTCACAAACAAAATCCTGAAGATGGAGATGCCTGTATAATTCAGAATAAAGTTACTTGGTCAAGTGTGGGGTGGAATGGGGGAATGGGATGGGACAGAGGGACAGGCAGACCTACTCATGAGACTTTTAAGTTGAAGAGGGCATTTGTGCTACAGTTTTGCTTATTTGTGTGGAGCTACTTGCAAACCATTTCTTATTGGTAAGCTTAGCAATACACACACACACATATTGCAAAAGGGATATATAGAGAGATATATATGTGTATATACATCTTTCAATTTTAGCAAAAAAATGGAAAGAAACAAAAAACCAACTAGATTACAAGTAAACTTAGAGATCCCACTCCAGCTTAGACACTGTCTATGTGTTTGGCGTAAGGAAGAATCTGACTGGGTTATAGGAGCATTTCCCAGAACTGGTGTTCTCATCCAGAGGGCCTGAGAAAATGGCCCCTCAATTAAGACTAATATCAGAGCATACAGAGAATAATGGATTCATTGAAAATTCAATTACAAGCCAAATTCTTTCTGCTTAGACATATCTTCTCAGTCTCATAAAGATGTGACATCAGCAAGTGAAGGGCAAGAGAAGGCACAGATGAGACAAGCTCTTCAAGGCAGAGCTTCAGGACCCCTGCCATCTTTCAGGACTGGGTGAATAGCTGGGAAGTGAGATTTCGAGTAGCCGGAAGTGAGTTCTCTGTGTGTCTGTCTCCATGTCAAGGCGAGTCGTAAGGGATCATGAAGCTGTGTTTGGGGAGAATGTACTTCAAACCCTCAATTTTAGGGTCATCCTGAGATTTTTATGTTGTCTAGTTCCGCATATCCAGGCATCCCCGTTTCAAGTTTTGGGCAAATAGTGTGTGACTTGACATCACCTCCTCAGCCACTTGTGTATTCATCTCTTTGTACTTCACACTCTTTTTTCACAGTGACAGAGACTTGATAACAAGCTGGCTTAGCCATTACACACACACACACACACACACACACACACACACTCACATACACACACACACTCTCATACACACACATACTCACTCACATATACACACACACTCACTTACACACACACATACTCTCACACACACATACTCACATACACACACACTCACTCACATACACACACACTCACTCACATACACACACACTCACTCACACACACATACACACATACTCACTCACATACACACACACACTCTCACACACACACACATACTCTCACACACACACACTCACATACACACATACTCATATACACACACACACTCACTCATATACACACACACACTCTCATACACACACATACTCACACACACACACACACACACTCACACACACACACACACACACACACACACGGGGGGGGGGGGGTAGAGTGGGGGGTGGGGTGGGGTGGGGGGTGGGATGGGGTGGGGAGTACTATCAAGAGCAATTTCACACACACACACATACTCACTCACATACACATGCACACACTCTCTCTCTCTCTCTCTCTCTCTCACACACACACACACACACACACACACACACACACACACACACACGGCGGGGGGGGGGGGAGTACTATCAAGAGTGATTTCATATGAAAAATGTCTTCAGACCTCTAGTTCTTGTTTTCCTTTGTATTTAATCTTCAATAATTGAACCACTCCGAGGTTGTTGTGCCTGAGGTTATAGTAGATATCACGCACACACGAGAAGACTGTGTATACCTTTGACTCCGGTTCTTTGAGTCTTCTATTTATCTCCCGTGGATTTTAACTAGTCTGCTACTTAGCCACGAATATCAACAGGATCATCCTCTACGACTAATATTTGTTGAAAATTCAACATTCTGCCAGCCACTATGCTTACTGGTTGAGACATCCTTGCCTATTCTTGTTTTGTCTGCTAAGAATGCAAAGTTCCACCTCCCTGTTATCCAGGTCATTTCTTAGAGTTTCCTTGAAGGATGGGATAACGTCCCTGGATAAAAGCCAGGTGTTCATCCTTGCTGGACTTATAACCAAATGGCCGTTCTGCAAGCTCATGGTCTTCTTCCCGCAACCAGCTCACTGCGCGGCCAGGCTTCTAGCGTGGGGTTTACGTGGCCTCCACATGACTTTGAGGAGCTGTGTAAGATCCAGAGAAGCTGTGCAAATGATCACACACCTCCTGCTTCGGCTGCCAGCGATAAAGCCCTTTGTTCCTCAGGCATATATCTCGCCTTCGGCCAACACCTTTCTGCAGGTTAACTTGTTACTGATGCTGCCTGCATTCTTCCCTATAATGCTCCGTACATTGATGACCATATCTGGTCACCACAAGACCTATTAAAATCAGCACGGCCAAGGAGTTTGGGAGATGGCTCATTGATAAAGTCCATGTCATTCAGGGATGAGGACTTGAATTCAGACTCCCAAGAACTGAGAGGAAAAGCCCGGTACAGGAACGTATGCCTACAGTCTCAGTGCTAGGGCTTGGGGCAGAAACAGCGGATCTCTGAGCCCACTGGGCAGTGAGTCTGGCCCAATTGGTGAGCTTCAGGTTCAGTGAGAGACCCTGTTTCAAAAAGTCAAGTGGAATAGATGGAGAGATGGCTCAGCAACTAATAGTGCTGAATGTTCTTGAAGAAGAGGGTCAAACTCTCAGCACCTTCTCTAACTCCAGTCCCGAGGGATCTGGTGCCCTCTTCTGGCCTCCATTGGCACTGCATGCACACGACCCACAGATGCCTTACTCCCTCCAAGGTTAGTTTCTGCTTCAGTACCTACCCCTGGTTTCTGCCTTGACTTTAATCAGTGACAGTGTGTGACGTGAGAGTATAGGCTCAAATTATCCTTTCCTCCCCAAGTTTCTTCTTGTCATGCTGTTTTAGAAGAGCTTTGGGAACCCAAAGCCACTGACAAAAACGTCAAAGGAGAGAAGGTTTACACCGTCTTAGAGTCCATCATGGTGGAGAGACACGGCAATGGGAAGGTACCGCAGGGAGACAGAAGCTGTTAGCTGCTTGATCACATTGTATCCACATGAAAGGAGAGAAGGTTTACACCGTCTTAGAGTCCATCATGGTGGAGAGACACGGCAAAGGGAAGGGACTGCAGGGAGACAGAAGCTGTTAGGTGCTTGATCACATTGTATCCACAAGCAGGAAGTAGAGAGAGGGCGGGCCTCAGAGCCGCCTCCCAGGAACATACTTCCTCTGCGAGGCTCCGCTTGCTGCAGATTCTATAACCTCCCCAACAGTGCAGCCAGATGGGGACCAGTGCTCGACACATGAGACTCTAGGAGACAGTTCACACTCAGAACCACAGCTTCCTGTCCTGTCCTTCCAAACATGGGAATGATAGGTGGGTAGTCACACCCTCCATCATTCACATGCCTTCTTAGGACCTGAACTCCAGCCTTTATGCTTATGCTGTGAGCGCTTCCGGCACTTCACCTACTAAGAAGCCTTCCCAGCCCGTCACTGTTCATTTATAGCAGCGTTCTTCTGCTTCCATAATTCTTCCGGTATCAGCTTCCTCCTTTTGGGGGAAATCAAAAACCTTGGAAGCGGGGAGGGGGGGGGCTAGAAAAGGGGAAATCATTTGAAATGTAAATAAATTATATCGAATAAAAAAAATGAAAAAAAAAAAAAAAAAAAAAAAAACCTTGGAAGCTTTTGCCACATGGGCCTCCAACACAATTCGTAGGCCCAAGATTCCTACTGGATGGCTTCCTACAAATGATGGCTTCCTTCACTCGTATTTCCCAAGCCAATGCTTTGCAGCCTGCCTATCTAACCAGTGTATCTACCTTTGCAGAAGGCTTGGGGTGGATCTGAGAGAGAAGGGCTAGAATTATTAAGAATCGTGGGGCACGGGTTGCATGTGGCAGGGAAAACTCTGATTGCACTTCCTGCTCAGCTGTGGCCATCTCTTTCCTCTCCACAGAATGTGAATGCAGCCTTCGAATCTTAGCCATGGTTACTATTACTGGGATGAAGCCCATGGGCAAAGCGGCGGGGAGAAAAGGGTTGATTTCACTCACAGTTCCATAGAACAGTTCATCCCCAAGAGCAGTGTGGGGAGGAACTCAAGCAGCGCAGGAACCTGGAGGCAGGAGTTCATGTACAGGGCATGGAGGGGAGCTGCTTACTGGCTTGCTTCCCGTGGCTTGCTCAGTCTCTGCCTTCTTATAGAACCCAGGACTCCCAGCGCAGGGATGGCCCCACCCACAGTGGCTGTGCCCGCCCACATTACTAATTAAGAAAATGCCCTACAGGTTTCCCTACGCATGCGCATGCGGCATTTTCTCAATTATGGCTCCTTCCTTGCTGATGACTCTGCCTTGTGTCAAACTGACTTAAAACTAGTCTGCATGGAGTCTCAAATGATGAAGCTTCCGCATAGAAAGCCTCAGACCTGGGTCCTGTCCTGAAAGGGACCGGAAGTAACCCGGGACTCCCACAGACAGACTTGTGTTAATGAGATATGGGCAGGGAATTCTCCAGAGACCCTCACAGCCTGCTGAAGCCCTATGTACCACTCCCCTTGGCGTCTAAACGGTTCTTCACCTCATCCCGTTCTTTTTTATAATGTCACCTTCTCAGCGAACACTGTGACTGCTCCTTCTTGGTCCCCAACCCCGACTGCTTAACTTGGTTATTTCACATAACATCATCTGATATTTATCTATCCAATTGTGCTTGTCTGCTTACAAGCTATGAATTCAGAATTCAGTCTGTTCTTATCAATATTATAATTCCAATATCTAAAATATTGGCATGACCAGTAAAATTGTTCAGGAAATGTCTTTTGATCGGCTGAATGAGCAAATTAAGGCCAATTTGAATTATCAGAACACAGAGAATTGTCCACGAATGACATCTAGCTGATCTTCCCTACTTCAACTTCCAGTTAGATGAAACCTGTGGAAGTGCTATATTTGATTTGGCCACAAGAGGGTGGTGTTGATCAGTTTTAAAATCATTTAGAGACTATTCATATTTTCGACTTTCTTAGACCCCCAGAAAGGAAACCTGAGATATGTCTACAGCCAAAACATGCAGCGAACTGCCTCACCACCAGTGTTGTTCAACAAAACTGTTAAAGTCTGTAGTAAGAACGAGCTCTTAAAGAGAAAACTACCTCAGAAATCAAGAACATGTGGAATGTACGAAAAGAAACTAACAAAGGCTTCTGTGCTGTCACAGCTCCTGTAAGTACAGAGATGCCACCAGCTGGATGGGTGACCTTTGTTTTCGCCGTGTCCCTGCCTCCTTTCCGTCCTCTCAGCTCTTTGTCCCTGCTCATGAAGGAAAACGCTTTTATAACGGGGTCCCAGCCTCGTGGTTTCAGTTGTAACTCCAGAGGCAGCATGCTGGAAAAAGCGTCATTTGCTCTCTTACTAAGTCTTTTATCTGCAATGTCGCTGTGATAAGGGGGTGTGTGGTGCCTGGTGAGGAATAAGGAAGAGCCCTGTATCAAGGTCACAGCACATAGGATTACAGGAAATCCAGAGAGGGTAGAGGGTGGGAAAGGCTGTCTCCAGTTGGGAGGAATTAGAAGGTAGCACTCAATGATAACCAAATGTATTTGCTTAGCTATATCGAAAGTATTTCATTTGATTGTATCTAGAACTATTTTCTGAATTTTACACTTTTATTAACACTTGAATTTTAATTTTTTCTCACTTAAGAATGAGTAATTACTTATGCATAGGAAAAAGGTCATTTTTTTTAGCACCTCACTTTTTAAAAATTTATTTTAAACTCCAGATTTTATTTCCCTCTCTGTCCACCCTCTGACTGTTCCACATCCCATACCTCCTCCCTGCCCCACTGTCTCCATGAGGATGTCCCCACCCTTTACTCCCCACCCCACCTGACCTCTAAACTCCCTGGGGTGACCAGTCTCTTGAGGGGTAGGTAAATCTTCTCTGATTAAACCCAGGCTTGGCAGTCCTCTGCTATATATGTGTTAGGCATCTCATTTTAGCTGGTGTGTGCTGCCTGGTTGGTGGTCCAGTATCTGAGAGACCTTGGGGGTCCAGATTAATTGAGACTTCTGGTCCTCCTGAGGGGTCGCCCTTCTCCTCCACTTCTTCCAGCTTTCCCCTAATTCAACCACAGGCAGCTTCTGTCCATTGGTTGGGTGCAAATATCTGCATCTGACTCTTTCAGCCGCTTCTTGGGTCTTTCAGGGAGCAATCATGCTAGGTCCCTTTTTTGCAAGCACTCCATAGCCTCAGTAATAGTGTCAGGCCTTGGGACCTCCCCTTGAGCTGGATCCCATTTTGAGCCTGTCCCTGGACCTTCTTTTTCCTCAGGCTCTTCTCCATTTCCATCCCTGCAGTTCTTTCAGACAGGAACAATTATGGGTCAGAGTTTTGATTGTGAGATGGCAACCCCATCCCTCACTTGATGGATGGTGGTGATTTCTACAAGTTACCTCTCCCCAATGTGGGGCATTTCATCTAAGGTCCCTCCCTTAGAGTCCTGAGAGTCTCTCAACTCCCAGGACTCTGGTGCATTCTGGAGGGTGCCCCCAACCTCCTACCTCCAGAGGATGCATGTTTCCATTCTTTCTGCTGGCCCTCGGGGATTTCAGTTCTTTTCCCCCACCCAATACTCTATCACGTTCCCCTCTCTGCAGCCCCCCCCCAATCTCTTCTCCCTCCCAGGTCCCTCCCTCCCCCTTTGTGATTGCTTTCTTCTCCCTCCCAAGTGGGAATGAGGCATCCTCACTTGGGCCCTTCAGCTTGTTGATGTCTTTTGAGTTCTGTGGGCTGTATCTTGGGTATTTAGCACTTTTCTGTCTGTCTGTCTGTCTGTCTTTCTTTTTTGGGCTAATATCTACTTATTAGTGAGTACGTGATATGCATGTCCTTTGTGATCTGAGTTACCTCACTCAGGATGATATTTTCTAATTCTATTCATTTGCCTGCAAAACACAGGATGTCCTCATTATTCATAGCTGAGTAATATTCCATTGTATAAATGAACCATGTTTTCTGTATCCATTCTTCTGTCGTGGAACATCTGGGTTATTTCCAGTTTATGGCTATCACAAACAAGGCCTCATGTGGAACATGTGCCCCTGTGGCATAGTGGGGCATCTTTTGGTATATTCCCAAGAGTGGTATTGCTGGGTCTTTAGGTAGATCTATTTCCAGTTTTCTAAGGAACCTCCAGATTGATTTCCAGAGTAGTTGTACCAGTTTGCAATCCCACCAGCAATGGAGGAGTGTTCCTCTTTCTCCACATCCTCACCAACATGTGCTGTCACCTGAGGTTTTGATCTTAGTCATTCTGATTGGTGTGAGGTGTAATCTCAGGGTCATTTTAATTTTCATTTCTTTGATTACTAAGGACTTTGAACGTTTCTTTAGGTCACCACCTCACTTTTAAGGCATAATATAAAGCACAAAAAGCTAAAGAGAATATGTTATTGATGGAAATCTAGTTCCATAAGTGGTCTCCTACATGCCTCCTTAAATGACTGAGACTCTAACATGATTTTATTTTTCCTTTAATAAAGTGAACCAGAAAATGGACATACTAGGGGAGTTTCTATTTTTGTTTTGTCTCAAAAGAACAGGAAACTCGAGGACTACATAGATGTCCCCAGGACACACAGACTAACACAGCACACCCTGGTCAAATGCATTCTGTATTTGACAAAGAGACACTCCAGGGGAGAATTAAATAGAAAGCTCAGCTGTCACCAAGAAGCTCTGAGTCATGGGCTTCCAGATCCTGCCTGGCCCACATCACCAACACAGGACCACAGCCAGGACTCCTCCATTGGGTGCAATGTGGGGCCTGGCAGGTTGGTAGCACACCTAGTGCGGTAGCACATCTTCCACTTCCAGGGTAAGGAAGGGAAACAGTATGTCCCGTAGCCACTTCAAGGTGCTTCTGCTCATCAGCATGGGCAGGGTGTCCACGAGAAAGTCCGGGTTTATGTACTGAAGGTGGAAGAACACATAACCCAGTAGTCGGATAATGATCATGATCATGAAGAAAAGGTACCGGAAGTGCCTGCAAAGAGGAGCTCATTAGCATACAGGCACGAATATCTCAACATCAAGCAGTGAGGTATGAACTCGTAAGGGGCTGCTGAATTGTTTTCTTTTGGCAAAACTGTTGGGGTGCTTAGGGAATGGGGGCAGAGTTAGTGAATTCAAGTTAACAGGAAAACAGAAAAACCATGATTTAGTGGTCAAGCATCGAACATTGCCTTCCTGAAATGGAAGTTTTCCAATAGAATAGATGACCTTCTGGGTATTACCTATAGAGCACGACTATTGGGGGCTAACAGTAAAAGTTTAAGATGGTCACATTGTGAGCCTCAAGGCCAGTGTGCTCTCCATGCCTCCTACAAGTAATTCTAGAAAAGTGAAGATAGGTCTCCTGATTTTAAAACTTTGAAAAAGAAAAGACAGAGAATTCAAAAGACACTTTTTTTTTCTCCCTGTAGTTTCTCGGTCCACAGTAAAGCAACAAAAGAAGTTGATGCATCTTGTCCTCTCTTTCCAAGAATGTAGCAAAGGTAACGGATGAAGGACCTGAATGATTGGAAGGGAGCATGCTGGGGAACAGAACAGGAAATGGAATGAAATGGAGTCTACAGGGTCCATCCTGAGCTTCTCAGAAGTCGCTACTATTTCCTACAGCTACTTAGAACCACGCAAGTCTGATGTCCTGACTCTGTAAATAACAAGAAAGAGTTCAGAGAACTCTGAGGCTGCATGATATGCTGGTTTGATGCTAATACTTATTCTTTTGGGCTCTTTCCGGTCAGATCCACAGTGAAGCTAGCCTGGACCAACTAGGTCAGGAGCAGGACTCTGCCACTCACCTAAGCCAAAACTTCCTCTTCTGTTTCTTAATGATGTTCTTCTCCTGTGAAAAGTAATGAAAACCTCGTATAACCAGAATCTCAAAGAACCATAGAGCAGTGGGGAGACTCCAAGCAGAGACGTGCAGTCAGGACAGCCAACTTCATACTCTGGCTCTGCCTTTTTCCAGGTGTAGTGCTAAGCAATGGAGCCTTACTTCCCATCTCCAGGATTTTTAAAAAAGAAAAGAAGAGTGAGGGAGACATCCCAGGAAGAAGAGGGGGTGGCTAGAAGAAAGTTCAAGGGTGGGCAGCAAGACTCACCATGTTGCTTTGAATGGTCTCTACCAGAGTTGACCCCGGTTTCACTACTTGGGAAGAGTCATTCTGGGCTTTGGATCTGGATTTCAAAACAATGACAAAGAAGACAGGAGCCAGTTACCCTGTGAGACAACCCAAGGAACTGCCAACAAGAACTTTCCTAAGTCATGAGACACCTGTGATTTGGCTGAAATTCAGTTTTTCAGCAACATGACTGATTGTTTCCAATTATTTTGAAGTTTAGCATATAGAGGATTTGTTTATGGCCTTTTTATACATGTGAGTCATTATACTTTGTTCTAATTTATTCCCCGTTCCAATTGCCTTCTTGGTAAGTGCCTCTTATCTCCTTTCTGACTGGTTCCTTTCTCTCTGTTTGAGTCCCCAACTTCTGCCTCCATGCCACATGTGTCCCTCTCTCCCTTTGATGGTGAAAGATAAACTGGGGACTTTATGTTCTGGCTACATCCTACTTCCATTCTGTTCTTGTTAGGGATGATATGGCTGGGATAAAACACCATCACCAAAAGCAACTTGAGGAAGAAAGGGTTTATTTGGATCACAGTGCCGCATTACCGTTCATCTCTGAAGGAAGTCGGGACAAGAACTCAAATAGGGCAGGACTGCAAAGGCAAGAGTTTCTGCGGAAGCCATGGCTGAGCGCTGTGCACTGGCTTGCTCCCCTGGCTTGTTCAGCCTGCTTTCTTATAGAACTCAGGACTGCCAGCCCAGGGACGGCCCCACCCACGGTGGGCTGTGCCATCTACTATCAATCAAGAAAATGCCCTATTGGCTTGCCTACAGCCAGATATTATAGAGGTATCTTTTCAATTGAGGTTCCTTCCTCTCCAATAACTCTAGTTTGTGTCAAGCTTATGTTAAACTAGCCAGTACACATTCCCTTCCTAAGAGAAAGATAAACTGTACCTAGACTCTGCCTACATCTCTGGCTGACTTTGAAACTGAACTGCTCAGGGAATTCTGTGAGCAACCACACTGAGGTTGGAAGACCCGACTGGCACCAAAGACACACTGTGTGGCTCCAAACGGAACATCAGAGTGATATCCAGAAACCCCCAAGTCTGCCTCTCTTTCTTCCCAGTGGCCTAAATTCTAAGTGCTTTCCCTCCGTGTTTTAACTGCTCCATACATACAATATACAAATGGGTCTGGGCTGACCTCGGGCCAGAAAGTATAACACCAGGGGAAATAACTTCTGCCGTTCCCCTCTGTCAGCTGTCAACTCTCTCTAACATATGCCTGCTTTTATCCTCTGTCTAAAGCCTTCTGGTCACTGTAAGCTTATTTGTTTTATTTAGAGTTGTTTCCGGCTACGGAATTGATCCAGTAAGTTTATCTAGCATTTTCATGGATATTTCCTTTTACAGTAATCAATAAAGGGAGAATTAGCACAGGCTCCTGGCTCTTCTGTGATGAAGTAGTTTGTCAGACAAGCCCATTTCCAAAAGTAACTATGAAAGTGAATGAAATGCATTGACTATATCAGATACAGTGGTTGGGAGTCAGAGGGGCACAAGTCCCTGAGTCAGGCTAAGCAGACGGAGGAGCTCCTCTTTTGCTGTAGATTTTCCTCAAGAACATGGGCCAACCGGAAGTCCAGGGAAATAGAGTCCAAACAGAAAGTAGTGCCTCCTCTGGCTGATGAGTCCAGAGAGTCCAGAGTTCAAGGCCTTCAAAGCAAATATGTGAATAAGCTTCCCTGTCAATCTGGGAGCTGGCTCCAAGTTATCTCTGTGTAACTTGAGACTCAAAAATAAATAAATAAATAAATAATAAATAAATAAATAAGCAAGATCAATGGATATGATTCAGTATACAGAAGTCTACATATACCTATATAGTGGCAAATGATCGATCCTAAAATCAAATGAACATAACATTTACCATATCAAAAACTGTCAGTATGATTAAAGATGTATAAGAATCCTACATAGAATGACAGTACTGTGTGAATGTTAAAGAAGATTTAATAAACAGATGGATACAGTTGGACCAATTATTAGCTAGGCACTAACTTCCAGATTTTATTTACAAATCCCAATAATTGCAATGAAAATCTCAGTGAGTTTTTATTACTTTGGTAGAAATTATGAGGCTAATATAACATATTTATATTGAAATTCATGGATCCAAAATAGACAAAATAATCTTAAATAAGAACAAAGCACTTACAGATTATTTCTACCATATATCAAGGCTAACTCTGGAGCTGGAATAATTAAAACAGTTCAGTATATGTGAAAGGACAGAGACATAGATTAATTGTACAGAATAAAGCGTGTGAAAACAGGCTCACATGCAGAAGGTCCCCTGATCTACAAAACCACAAGGCATCAAAAGGAAATACATGACCTCTGTAAGTGTTAGTTTTAAATTATTTAAAGTTTAAAGATTGTACGGGACTATTTAGACACAGGATGGATAGATTTCAGATGAGTACAGGTGTAAAAATATATAAAATGTATACAGTAAATACTAATCTGGGGAAATCATAGAAGTATCGCTTCTCTGAGAACTGAACTGAAGGCCCAAGGCAAACAATAAGCAAAGAGGAGGAGCTCCCTCATACAGAGAGCCACCTTCCAGCCCCGAGTACTCAAGAGTTCTCACATGTAAGGATGCTGGTACAGCCATTTTAGACAATTGTTTCTTCTAGTACTACAAAGATATGTGTATCCAAATGACCCATCACAAATGATACATCAAAAGGCACACATGAGGACATTTTATAGCAGATTTTAATATCCCCATGTTTGAGACAGTCAAAGTGTTTGTCAGTGAAAGGTTAGTGGTGTCATATTCATACATTGGGATATTATAAAGAGCAAGTCTGTAAGAGAACATGGGCTGAATCTATAGAAAAATTGAGGATAGAGGTTTAAAATGATCAGACTAGGGAATACCTCTGCAAGGGATGTTGACAGGGTCAAGCATCCAAGGAGACTCCTGGTGCTTATAATAGCCTATATATGGCTCTCAATGGTACTGATGTCTATATACATAGGGAAACAGCTATGTATTTAAGATGTGTGCATCTGATGAATATTGTATCACATGTGATACAATTAAGAAGTATAAACAAAAATAAAGTGTGCCAAGTCCCCTGAAAAACATCTACAGATCTGGTCATTCCATTGTACCAACATCCTGGGAAAGGTTGTGACACACAGATGTCAGCCATTTGTTTCTTCTATATCTCTTCACGATAATTTTCCCTCAAACATAGTTCAAGTAGTGTTGGGAATACTGCCCTCAGCAAAGGATATATGAAAAGAGCATTATAAACAGATTTCTGGTCCCAGTTACTGGGGAGGGCAGGAGAGCAGTTTGAATGATTTTGAGCGTTCAGTCTGGAGCAAGAATAGAGGTTGCCGGACATGACCTGCTGTGGGTGGGTCCTTCACTCTGTGTCCCCGATTGTTTTGATAGTGCTGTGTCTCCCAGGGACTGCCCCAGCCGGGATGGTTTCCCAAACTTACATTTCCTTCTCAAGCAGCATCACTTCTTTTTCCTTCTCCATCTCCCTCAGAATTTCTTGGTATTTCTTCCCGTGGGGGAGGGCATCATAAACAAGAATTTTTGTCTTTATTTCAAAGTCACTGATAGGAATAGTCCACTAAAATAACTAACATTCCAAATATTTCACACAACAGGGTGTTCAAAGTAGGGGATGCTCTAACGGGAAAAAAATCAGAGGTACTAATCAGAGGATGGGCATAGAAAAACAAAACGTTCCTCTTCTAGACCTCGCTTGTCCTTAGATCCCAGCGCGGAGCTAGGCTGTGTTCCAGGAGCGTGTAACCGAACTCCCTGAAACCTCAGTGTCCTCAGAACTCCTCAGACTTCTAGACAAATGGGTCAAGGGCCATTCCTGTTTGGTGGTCATTTCATTGAATAAAAGACGTTTCCACATGGCTGAGGGTCGTCTAAGGAGAACCCAGCTTTCTCCTGACTTTGGGAGACCGGTCTCTATCTGACTCTCGTCGGTAACATTGTACCTTTATGTAGTGGGTCTGGTCTTCACAGAGCTGAAACACAGACTGGTAGTCACTTTCCATCTAGAAAAAGAAGAAAACACAGAGCTCAATCAGTACCAAGTTTTGGCTGCTTCCCTGAGAACCTGCCTAGTACTTTGGACGTGTGGCTGGTTACCTAGCAACCCCTTACTTGAAGGGAAACAACCACCACCTTGCAAAGAGGTGACCTAATATTCAGGCACAGGGCCTAAATTTGAGTGGGGGGAGGGTAGAACTTTACCCAAGTTGTCCTGTGTATCTCTGGGAAACGGGAAGGAATGCAATAGGCTGTTGGATTGGGGTTGTACAAGGTTTTTGGGGCAGATGAGGGTTTTAACATTTTAAAGGTCAGTGTTTAATGAAAGTGTTTTTTCCACCTGCCTGTGAATCAGAAATCCACTTGCCAGATTTCCCTGCTCCCTCCCATGCCTGAAAACCTTTCTAAAGACCCTCGGTCTTTCTCTTCTACGTATGTCCTACACAAAGGCACTGATCTAATCTAACCTTGGCGATTTCCTTCTCTTGTTGTGCACAGGACTCTGTTAACTTTTGCAGTTTCACCTAGGGAAGATGGTAATGGCAGAAAATGAACAGCATTCCTTTATACAAGGGAAACCCAGGCCAGCAGAAAACAAACTCTGAGTGGCTAGCATGTATTGAGGACAAATAATATTTAAGGGAGGATGCCCATTGCCCTTGTTTTGCAGTTGAGGAGACAAAAGCACAGAGAAGTTATGTACAAACTTAGCCAAGTCTCACAAGGACAGAGCTGACATTAAACCTTAGTAGGCTGACTCTCCATCGAATCTGGCCATTCTTCTTCCTCATACTGACCAATGAGCACCAGCCTGTTCCCCATACTCAATCAGGATGGCACACTCATGCTCCCTAAATCACACGAGGGTCATAGGAGACATTCGACTTGTTCAGAGAAAAGCAGACAATAGAGTTCTTGATGGTGACATCAGCCAGATGCCACACTTGTTAAAACTGCACAGAGCTCCACAATAGGTTTGTCCCCAATCTGAGTCTACTCATTTGTCCACTTATCATATATTTACTAAACCTCTGCTATGCTTAGAACACTCTAGACTTAGAGGTGCAAACAATAGAGTCTTACAAATTAATATTTTTAGTTGCTTTACTTTTTAATAGAGAAAAAAGACAAAATAAAACTTGAAAATAAAATTCATCCCATGAGCCACAGCTTGGCAAACCATCTATGATCATCAGTGCATCCTTATATAACTGTGAGAATTAGCATTTTCTTTCTATTTGGATGTCTGTATCTGTGTGTCCTCATTTAGATATAAACTTCTCCAGGGAAGACAGACTCCAGCAAGTGTTTGGAATGTGTTTTCTTAACTGATGAGGCTTTCAAGACATCCCCTCCACCCAAAAGCAACGTTGCCACCTCTGGTGTGAACAATGCTGTCAGGGTAGCCCATGGGAATAAAGGATGCTGCCACACCTCTACTACACACATGGGCATGTCTAGCGTCACACCTAGGAGAAGTCATGAAAACAGCCTTCTAGAACCTAGGACTGATACACATGTCACAAAAAAGTCCCATTTGTTGTGCTATTCACCTTGAATTCTGCTACTTTCTTTTTCATGGTTTCTGGATCCGAGGCAGCATTCTTCTGTCCTTTTGAAACCTGAAATACCATTGCAGTAACTGTGATCTCATCAAGGCCAACAGATGAGCTAGGATAAGGTTAGACTGGAGTCTTAGCCAGCAGAACAACTGTGCTTGCTAATTTGGGTACTGAAACATCTTGAAGGGAAACCTGTCTCTGACCTTATGGGAGTTGCTAACTCAATCCTGAGTGAATAGGCTTTTCTCTCTCTCTCTCTCTCTCTCTCTCTCTCTCTCTCTCCTTCCTTCCTTCCTTCCTTCCTTCCTTCCTTCCTTCTCTTTCTTTCTTTCTTTCTTTCTTTCTTTCTTTCTTTCTTTCTTTCTTTCTTTCTTTCTTTCTTTCTTTCTTTGTTTTTAAGATTCATATTTGTAATTGTGTGTGTGTGCACGTGTGTGTGTGCGTGCATGCGTGTGCATGTGCGTGCGTGTGTGTGTGTGTGTGTGTGTGCGCACGCGCGCGCATGTGCGCCCGCGCAGGTGCATAGGTGTGTATGTAAATGTGAGTGCAGGTGCCTTTGGCATCCAGAGAATGCCTTCAAGTTCTTGGATCTTGAAGGAGAGGTGATTGTGAACCACTTGACTGACATAGGTTCTGGGAACAGAACTTAGGTTCTCGGCAAGAATATGTGCTCTTAACTCACTAAGCCCTGACTGGACATCCTTTTCTGTCCCATGACTACCTTAGCTCCACAGTAAGGAGAGAAGCATGGACTCAACAGTAGCAATAGGGCAAGGAGTGGGGAATCCTTGTTCCTGTTATAGTTCAGCCCTCTTCCCACAACCTGTGGTGACTGGAGGACAAATTCATGTCTGAAAACTCTGAAGGCAATGGGGGTGTAGGGCAGAGGTTTACAGTCTTGTTCTTCTGACTAGAGAGTTCAGAAGATTCTTTAGAAATCAGTCATATTTCAAGATAAACTCAAGTATGTGAAAATTCTCTTCATTTGTATGTAGCATATAATCTATATTTTATGTGGTTACATATAACTGATGAGGATATATATATTCTCATATATATGTATATCTATATTACATATAGCTATACATATATTCTCATATATATATGTGTGTATAGATATATTCTAAATATTTCCCAAACTCACCTCATACACACATCATCTGCCCATTCCACCAGCCTTTCTTTTGTAAAGACTATGCTGAAGGAAATGGGGTACCTTACAACCTGGGATGTCTCGTTACCTTCTTCTGCAGTTCCATCACATTCTTGCTTAGGGTCTTATTCTTTTTCTCCTGTGGAAAGAAGGAATTAAAGGAGACAAACATATTCTGCTCTGAACCTTCTCCCTTACCAAGGCTGCTAATGTAATATGTAATATGCAATGTGTAATATGTGGGGATGAGGGTGTCAGTTAAGTGCACCTGGGTCCTTCATGGGGGATCTGGGACAGAACCAAGGTCGTTTCCCCATGCCTTGTACTTCAGTGTCACAGAGCTCCCCCCAGGGCAGCTATGATTTCTGTAGCCACAGAGGCAAGGGGCATGTACAGAGCCTCTGGGGACAGACAGTGACAGCTGCAGAGAGCTTCCTGGGGCCTCCTTTAGAAGTCTTCTCACCAGCTTTGCTGTCTCCAGCTCCAAGTCCTTCAGGGCAGTCTCCTTCTGTACTATGATCTCACTGAAGTCATCCCTCTCTGGGACTCTTCCTATGGACAGGGCAATATCTCTTTCAAGACTGAAAAACAAAGTACTCAGGTGTGTCTCAGTCCTAAGGAAGCTGTCACCAAAAATCACACCAGCAACATCTGAGGGATCTGGAGTGACAGTTGCAATAAAATGTCCATGGAATGAAGAAATTGATGCAAAGATCCTCGCCAATGCCTCCTGGGGGCATCGCAGGTCAAGTTTTAGGATTTAAATAACACACTGAAGTTTCTACCAGGGAACTGAATCCCCCTCACTTCCCTTTAGTCTATGGGACATCACATGAGGAGTTTCTCTTTCACCAAGGGCAAAGCCTGACCTTTGTATAGATTCTTCCTTCTTTTGAATCTTTCTGAGAAGAATCTGATTGGCCTCATCCAGCCTCTGTAGATCCTTTTCAAGGTCTGAGTTCAGGTACTTGAGATTCTGTTTTATGGCTTCTAAAGTTGGTATTTCTGTAATCTCATCCCTACAGGAAAAGTGTCATCAGAACTAAATGCACCACAAAACCCCAGGACTCCAAGAAGATGTACATGTATTTTCATTCTACAGTGTGTTGTTTACATACCTAATTGATTTGACTGATTTTTTCATAATTAAACAATTGCTATGATATTTCTCATAAAGTAAAATTTGTCAGGTCATGCTTTAATTTTGAATATTATTAAACAATATTCACTAGGATGCAAAATCTTTTGTGTGCAAAAGGAAAACCATATTTTTTTTTATATAAACAGTTGGACTCTAACTTGTTCACCTCTAAAAATTTTATGTGGAGGATATGGCATCTCAACCACATCTAAAATTCAGCTAAAGATGTGAAATAAAAGAAATTTCTTATCTTTTGTTACAAACTTGAACATTATCTGTCTCAGCCTATCAGAATCTTAGGGTGTCGGGGATGGGGCTGGATCTTTCCCCTAAAGCAAACTGATGTGCTTTCTGGGTGACAGGACAGCTTCTGCACCAAGTCCCATCATGGAAGTGTGTGAAGAAATAAGGGAAAACAGAACTGAAATTTCTCCCCAAGGTCTCAGGCTTAAGGAGAGAACATTTTCACAACTGAGGCATGGACCACTGGAAACTTCTACCGCAGTCACCTTCCTGGCCCCCTGTTGTTGGACTACTTACTCATCATCCGGTGGGTTCTGTCCAACCTCTTCCATTGTTTGCTTCCTAGATGTGAATACAGACAACTGTTACAAACCCGAAGCACCTACCATGCAGCACCTTGGCACACAGAGAGGAGGTGGCAAAAGTGAGACATTCTTCAGACACATCAGAGTCAAGACAAAGCTTCTGTGCTTCTTCCCAGATGCGATCTCAGCATTTTATGCAAACTACATTTCAGCAAAATAGATCACAGTTTGATGATCCTCGATCTCAGAACAGACCACATTGGGTATGGAGACCTTTTACATTTCTGCTCTTTCCATCCTTTCCCTTCCTTGCTTGTACTTATTCTGGGGTGGGGGGGGGTAAATATTAAGGAACATGTGACAGATTCATGTATAAAAAAATAATTTATACTTCCAATGTAAACCCTCAGGGAAACAAAACAAAACAAATAAATACACCCCTCCCCCCAAGAAACCAAACAATCCAGGAAATTGGCTGCCTGATTTCTACTAGCCTATTACTCCCTAAATTTTCAACAAGCTTTCCAGAGTAAAGGCTGGGTTGAAACAGCAGCCACTCCTTGGAAACAGGCAGAGGCGGCAAGCCTTGGAGGAAGCCAAAGGCTGATATTTCATAGCCACCATACCAGTACTAATGTCCAACACCAAGTCCAGTCTTAGGAAGGCAGAACACCAACACTCCATCCTCCTTTCGCATCCCTCTTTGAAGGACTTCATTTTAATACCTTTTGAAGTTTGTCTTCCACCTCCTTTCTTTTAACCATTTCCACTACATTTTCTTTTTCTTCCAGAAGTCTATTTACCCACAAGAAATCCCCGACTGTGCTAATACCTTTTAAAACACAACTTTCTTTTTTTTTCAACAAAGATCTTTTTCTGTTCCAAATAGATTTCCTTTCCAGCTATATGCCAGGACTGTCACTCAGGGGTTGTCTTGCTGACTAAGTCCCCACACATAACTGGACTAGTTACTCTGGCTGGGTGGGGCAGCATGTCATAGTGGGATAATGACATCGCCTTGTCATCCCAGTAGCAAAGTGGGAGAGTCCAAAGCTTCAGGGGATGCTGTTAGGTGTCTTTTGAGACAGAAATAGGCCTTGTTTAATAATTGGGGCACAGCAAAAACATCTTCTGAGGCAGCAGTTATCTGCTCTATGGAGCACGTTCACATTCCAAGTCTATAGACCAAGCAGCAGTTATAATCATTCTCATCTCTCTTCTATGACATATTCACAAGTTATTGCTGTTAAACACAAGATGTGCATCCAAAGGGTAGAGGTAAGAAAGTCAGAGAGAAGGCCAAAAGAATCTGAATGATATGTGAGCTGTCATTCTTTCCACATGGAGCTTGTAGAGCCCTAGAACTTGTCCTCCTGCCCCAAGCTAGTCCTCTAGATCTCTGGGAAATAGATGATTTATTTGATGATTGTCTAGCCTGGTGTGGCCCTGGTGGGGAGTGAAATGGTTCCTGTCTCTTGGACAGGGCCCTGGTGTGAGCCTCTATCTATGAGTGTCGATGGCTGCTGTGGGCCTAAGGCTTGTTTATGTAATAATATACATATTTCACATTCTTCTCTGTTAATGTTAATGACTCCATGATAATCAGACAACATGAGTTCAGGAGGCAAAATGTGGCTTATGTCTCAGCAAAATGGTAAAGACTGGGCTCTTCAGGACAGCCCTTAAGGCTATGAGAAAGAGCTCTAAATACATGCATTCAAAATATATATAATTGCTCAAATGAGGGGGCCCCAGTGGCCCATGCCTTGGAAGGCAACACCCATATCACTCTCAAGAAACAGTCTCAATGCAATAAACAAAAGGATTTTTATTCCAGAGCTCTGGGGTCCACAGTCAAACACCACACAGGGGTAGAGAACTGTGGGACCCCATGCAACTGAAGTCGGGGTATTTAAAGGGGAAAAATCACAATGCAAGGGGTGGAGGACAAAGTGGAGGACAAAAATCACAAACAAGGCAAGGGGTGGAGGACAAAACAAGAACAGAATGGGGAAGTACAGAATGAGGAAGTCAGGCAATAGTTTATGCCTTAAGGAAGGTTAAAGATTATCTGGAGCAAATGACCTTGGGGCATTGTATAGTTAAACATTGGAACTAGAACAGGGTGGGCTATCTTTCTCAAGCTGAAAGCAGAAAAACAAGTTACTCTGTGCTGGGCTAGTTGTTTAGGGGTCTAAAAACATTGAGTTGGGGTCTCTCAGCTGGTCCCTGGCAGATCACCATCAGGAATACAAGATGAGAAGATGAAAGCGGAGGAGGAAAGAGGACAGTTAGGTTCAGGGACCTAACTCTACTGCCTACTCCTTTAGAATTTCCTATTTGCTGGGAGGGGGGAGGGTCTTAAATTATTGGAAGAGTAGGTGGAGCTTAACATATAGGTGTCACCTGGCTAAGCATCCTAGGATTCTTGTCTATACTAAAGTAGAATGGAAACAGAAAATGTGGTATATATACACAATGGAGTACTATTCAGCCATTAAAAGAAATGAATTCATGAAATTCTTAGACAAATGGATGGAACTGGAAAATATCATCCTGAGGGAGGTAACCTAATCACAAAAGAACACTCATGGTATATACTCACTAATAAGTGGATGTTAGCCCAGAAGCTTGGAATACCCAAGACAAATTTCACATATCAAATGATGCCCAAGAAGGAGGAAGAACAAAGTATGGATCCTTGGATCCTTTGTAGAAAGGGTGAAAAATACCCACCAAAGGAGATACAAAGACAAAAGGTGGAGCAGAGTCTGAGGGAAAGACCATCCAGAGACTACCCCACCCAGGGATCCATCCCATATATAATTACAAAACTTAGAGCCTATTGAGGATGCCCACAAGTGCTGGCTGACTGAAGCTGGATATAACTATCACCTGGGAGGCTCTCCTGGTGCATGGCAAATACATAGGGGGACACTCTCAGCCAGCCATTGAACTGAGCACAGGGTCTCCAATGGGGGAGCTAGAGAAAGGACCCATGGAACTGAAGGGGTTTGCTGTGCCACAGGAGGAACAACAATATGAGTCATCCAGTATTCCCAGAGCTCCCAGGGACAAAACCATCAACCAAAGAGTACACATGGAGTTACTCATGGCTCCAGACCCATAGGAAGCAGAGGATGGTCTTGTTAGACCCCAAAGGGAGGAGAGGCCCTTGGTCCTAGAAAGAATTGATGCCATAGTGTAGAGGAATACCAGGAAAGGGAATCAGGGGAGGGTTGATTGGGGAAGGGGAGATGGCTTATGGGATTTTCAGGGTAGGGACGGAACCAGGAAAGGGGACAACATTTGAAATGTAAGTAAAGAGTATATCTAAGAAAAAAAAGGAAAAAAAGAAATATCAATATCAATAGAGTATAAGCTTGGCATGCTCCTGTAAAGGAACTCCGACCTATGGTGAGCTTCATGATGTAAATCAAACCTACTAGAAGAGAAAGGTCTCTGATGCCAGCATATTCAGGAATGTGCCTCCCAAGCAAAGCCATCTGCTGTAACCTTATCACATCCTTTCTCTAACCAGCTCACATACTGTTGAGTGGGAATGTTCCCAAATGCCAACCAACCAGTCCTAATAGAATTAAGCCCTTAACCCTATTCTCCTATTTTGGCATTTTTTCTTGTTTTTGGTCTGGTTCTCATCGTAAAGTTAGACTATGGGTATTTGAATGTATTTTAAGCATTCATTTTTCTATCCCTGCCTAGGCATGCTCCAAGGTTTTGTTCAGACAGAATTCAATATGGCTGGAATAAATAAAATGACTCATATAGTTCCTGTTATCTAAAAGAGGAGAACAGAATTCTTTGGCTCCTTCTCCTTCTAACATATCTGCACTGGCTAGTTTTGTGTGTCAACTTGACACAGGCTGGAGTTATCACAGAGAAAGGAGCTTCAGTTGGGGAAGTGCCTCCATGAGATCCAGCTGTGGGGCATTTTCTCAATTAGTGATCAAGTGGTGAGGGCCCCTTGTGGGTGGTACCATCTCTGGGCTGGTATTCTTGGGTTCTATAAGAGAGCAGGCTAAGCAAGCCAGGGGAAGCAAGCCAGTAAGAAACATCCCTCCATGGCCTCTGCATCAGCTCCTGCTTCCTGACCTGCTTGAGTTCCAGTCCCCCTTCCTTTGGTGATGAACTGCAATGTGGAAGTGTAAGCTCAATAAACTCTTTCCTCCCCAACTTGCTTCTTGGTCATGATGTTTGTGCAGGAATAGAAACCCTGACTAAGACAATACCCAAGGCCAACTCACCTGCACAGCTACATCAATTCTTGCTCATTCTGAAGAGTGTGCCATGGCCGGATCTTTGCTGGACAGCCACATCCTCTAGGGACCACTGGTTGACGAGCTGTGATGAAAATATTCTTCCCATCACACTGTATCCCCCTTAAGGACACCATACAAATTCACCCTTTCTCTGAAACCTTCAATAACAAATAATTCTTGGCTCATTGCCTCAAAGAGATAATATATACGTGTATGAGAACACATTTTCTCTTGACATAAAGAAGCTCAAACCCACATTTGTAGCTCCAAATGTCCATTGTTGTACTGAATATTAGGATACATATGTTTCCTTTGGGTTTATTCTCTTTCCTTTAGTTTTATTCTCCAATTTATTTTTCACATGGTCCTGAACTTGAACTTATTTTTCCCATTATTTCATATTAAGCATTTTTGTCCTAAATATAGGTATAGTTGACTCAGATATAGATAGTTAAAGGTATAGACCTCTTCTAGATAATAAGGATATGAGAGGGGCAGTAGAGTTGACCGTGATGGGAATCAGATTAAATTGACTTTGGATACCTGTTCCTCTTATTTCCAGGTGAAAAGGATATGAGCAGGTTATTGAACTTAATTCACAAAATGCAAATGATGTGTGCCTAGCAATAATATTGAGATGAGGTTAAAAGGGATGTGTCACAATGCCTGACATGGCATAAATACTTAATAAATTATACATATAGTAAATGTCATCGTTACAAAGCACCTAAACTGACTCATCCTAAGGAAAGTTCTTTCTTTATCCATCAGGAAAGCAAATTCCTCCAAGCTGGGTCTTCACCAACTGTCCTTTGCCATATCCTTCTTTGTTTCAGTTTCTCTGTCTGGATTCTTGGCTTCACTTAACCTTAGGTAATCTGGCTTTCCCCTAGACACTTTTCTTGGATATTCCTGGTTTTTGCTCCCTGCAATCCTTCAGTTCCTGTGTCCAACCTAGCATCCAGAATTACGTAAGTCTTAATTTGAATTTTAAAATTTATTATTATTATTATTATTGTTGTTGTTGTTGTGTGTATTTATAATGTGTGTGAGGAGTTGGGGCTATGTGCCATAGCACATATGTGGGGGTCAGAGGACAACATTAAGGAATTTATTCTTTTTCTTCCCCTCCTGAGATCTGGAGATTAAATTCAGTTTTCAAGTTTGTGTCACAAGCGCCCTTAACTGCTGAGCCATCTTAAAGGTCTCTCAGTTTATTTATATAGTGCACAAGGGCTAGAAGATGCTTCGTGTCTCTTGTGATGATTAAGAAGTGTGACAGCTACCACAGCAGTGAACATAATGAGGTAAAACCGATTACTCTCAAGAGGATGGGATATAAACTCATTTGCTCATGTCCCCATTAGATTTCGTCAACTCGACACTAACCTAGACATACCCAGAAAGAAAGAATCTTAACTAAGAAAATGACCCCATTCTAGATTGCATATAGGCAACTCTGTAGGGCATTTTCTTGATTAATGGTTGACATGGGAAGGCTCAGCATTTTATAGAGGATGTCATCACTGGGCAGGTGGCCCTGGGTTGTATAAGAAAGGAGATAGAGCACACCATGAGAAGCAGGCCAGTGCACACCAGTCCTCCATGGTTTCTGATTCAGTTTCTGCCTCCAGGTTCTTGTCCTGAGTTCCCTTACTGACTGCCCTTCATGATGGACTACAACTACAAGATAAAATAAACACTTTCCTCTCCAAGATTCTGGTAGCCATGGTACTTTATTACAGCAATAGAAATCCCAACTAAGACAACTCATTAGCTGACTAGGACAGAGAAAATGGAGACTTTGCTTGATAGAAACAGGAATTTGCAGGTTGGAAAGATAGCATAGTTATTAGTAAAGTGCTTGCAGCACAAACAGGAAGACCCAAGTTCCTAATTCCAGCACACATTAAAATTAAAAAAAGGAGGGCATTGATGCATACACCTAGAACCCCAGTGCCAGGAATATTTATCCCTAGAGCTTGCTGACTAGCTGGTCTCACTGAATTAGTAAATTCCATGTTCAGTAAGAGACTATTTCTCAAAACATAAGGTGGCCAGCAACAATGGAAGAGACCTAACAATGAACTCTGCCCTTGACCCCATGCTAAATGTCCAGGAGGATGACTGCTGGGCTGTATGATAAATATATCATTGGTTTTTATGAAACTACCCAACTGCTTTCCAAATGGCTGCACTATTTTACTTCCATCACTAAATGCACCAAAGCTTAATTTCTTCACCATACTTACTAGCATTTGGTGTTGTTACTAATTGACTTTAGTTACCCTGACAGTCTTACAGTCACAGCAAAGTAGCATATTAATTTGAATTTCCCTACGGGTAGCAATGGTATCCAAACTGATTGTTAAGTATAATTTGAAGGTAATCCTTTCCAGGCTATAGCTTCCTTTGTTCTTCCATCCTCTTGTGTGTGTGTGTGTGTGTGTGTGTGTGTGTGTGTGTGTGTGTGTGTGTGTAGAGGAAGGAGGGAGAGGGGAGGGAGAAGGAGACTATCTTTTCAGATGTGTGTAGGCAGCAGGTCAATACTGGGTATCTTTGTCACTCACTCTCCACCTTAGCATCTGAGACAAGGACTCTTTCTTAACTGAAGCTTGTAGATCACCTTCTTGACCTCTCCAGCACTGGGATTTCAGGGGCATGCTTTTATGTTTCCGTGGCAAGCACTTTACCATCTCAGTCACCTCCCATCTTTGTCCTTTCATCCTCTGAATAGAGTTCTCATGAAGCAAATTTCTAACATTTTGATATTCAATTTATAGAGACTTTCTCTTATAGATGATGCTGTTTGCATTGTGTCTAAAAATCTCCAAGCCCCAACTTCCGAAGAGTTTCCTCTTATGAGTTTTACAGTTCTATGTCATTACCTTTAGTAGCCTTTCCCTGGTGTATTTGCATGACTGATTTGCAAGGTCTATCTGGATCTTTCTGAGGTGCACATATTCACTGCACATCAACAACAAAGATCAAACCTTTTCAGGCTAACGTTGAGTTCTTTTTCTCTGGTTTGGCTCTACAGTGGACACTCCATGAACAAGTCACATGAGTGTGAGTCGAGTTCTCACCTGTCTGTTTTATACAGTTTTCTTCATATCTTGTAAACACACAGACAACACTGTATCGTCTCTATCCACATGGCACAGTCCTTAAAACATTTTCATCTTTAGATGAGCCTAATTTTAAATCCCTTGGCTATCCACAGCCCCGTCTTTACTGAGTTGTGCATTTGTGATGCATCAGGGAACTCCAGGCTTCTGTGACTTAGGAAAATCAAATGAATGAATCCCACTTTTCTCTTTCAAATTATGAATTTGTATTCTTAGCTGTTTATCTTACTGAGAACTGCTCCTGGTTTGCTCCAGGAGCTAGGCAGTCATTAGTACTGTGCTAATTTGTGTGTATCCAGAATGTAGTTTTAACCTTTACATTTGAAACCCCCAGACTCAAAAGGTTTGTGCTGCTGAGCTATTTTAGTTCTCTACAAATATTGCTTCATGAGGAGACAAATAGTTGTGGTGTGAGGAATTAACTCTGTTTTCTGAGTGTGAAGAGGTAATTTTCAATTGTTAGATTATGTACTTGAAAAATGATTAAAAATATAAATTTAACACGTTTCAAAATATCTTGTGTTTCCTGTTTCATATGTAAATATGTGAAGATAATATTTTGTTTTAAAAGAGATCTAATTTTTTGTACTTTATATAGCTTTTTATAACATTAAGAATAAATTGTCAATCAAAACTAATAGAATTAAATGAAAACTTCTGTATTACAAGAGAGTTTTCCTGGAGCAATAGTCAAACTAGAAATTTTTTAGTTAATATCTATGCTGTATGAATGGAAATGTACCAAATGATTTCATGCAAAAAAAAAATCCATGTCCTTTAAATCAGTATGGCAGTTTCTCAGAAAATTAGCAACTGATCTACCTCAAGACCCAGCTATACTGCTCCTGGCCATATACCCAAAGGATGTTCTATCTTACCACAAAGACATTTGCTCAGCTATGGTCATAGCAGTATCCAGAAACTGGAAACAACCTATATGTCTCTCAACAAAAGAATGGATAAGAAGATGCCGTATATTTACACAATAGGGTATTATGCAGTTAAAAAAACCATCTCTTGGTTTCATTGATTCTTTGTATTGATTCTTTGTGCTGTCTTTGTTTCTAACTGATTGATTTCTAACTGATTATCTCCTGCCTTTTACTCCTCAACTGTGTGCATGCTTCTTCTTTTTTGTCTAGCTTTCGGGTATACTTTTAAATTGCTGGTATGAGAACTTTGTTTATAGAGGCACTTAGTGTTATTAACTTTCCTCTCAGCACTGCTTTCATTGTGTACCATAAATTTGGGTATGCTGTGTCTTCATTTCATTGAATTCTAGAAAGTCTTTAATTTCTTTCTTTTTTTCCTCTATGACGCAAAGATCATTGAGTAGAGAGATGTTCAGTTTCCATGAGTGAGTAGGCTTTTTGGTGTTTCTGTTGGTGATGAAGTTCAGCTTTGGGAGTGCCCTTAGCTGTGACTCACAGCATTGTGAATATGGAACCTGAAGAGGCGGAGTGATAGGGACAACAGCTCATCCACAAAACTTTCAATACAAAATGTATCCTGTCTACAAGAAGTGCAGGCATGGGGGATGGAACAGACACTGAGGGAATGGCCAAGCAAGCACCAATGGGCAAGCATCAATCCCTGACACTATTAATGATACTCTATTATGTTTTCAGACAGGAGTCTATTAAGGCTCTCTTCTGAGAGGCTCCACCCAGTGGATGACTCAGACAGATGCAGAGTCTCACAACCAGGCACAGATGGAGCTATGGGGAGCTTATGGAAGAGTTGGAGAAAGGGTTGAGCAACCCAAACGGGATAGGAACTCCACAGGAAAACCAGCAGAATCAACTAAACTGAACCATTGGCGCTCTCAGTCTGAACCACCATCCAAAGAACATACATGAACGGGATCTTGGCTCCCCACACATATGTAGCAGATGTGCAGCTCAGTCTTTATGTGGGTTCCGAACTGAAGAAGGAGCTTTCCCAAAAGCTGCTGCCTGTATGTGGGATATGTTCTTTTAGCTGGGCTGCTTGTCAGTTCTCCTTGATGCAGTAGAGCGGGAAGAGCATCAGCAGAGGGTAAAACTTTTGTCTTACAAAATATGGGGGTAAGACTTTGTCTTCTGAGATATTTAGAGTTGCTGTATAATAATTAATAGTTTACTTATCTACGTCTAATTTAGTTTGCTACTGTAGCTAACTTGTCTTCTGTGCTCTTCTGAGGCCAGAAACTGCAAGTCTCCACTTCGCACCTCATTCCCAAACAGCAAGGGATTAAGCAATATAGCCTTTGTTCTATCTCAGCAGAAATTGCAAGGCTCTAACTTTCATCCTGCTAGTTAAAGTTGTAGGAAGAAAAAGGGACACTTTGAAAAGTGATTTTAGTGTTTATTTCTAATTTGTAAAAAGTTTCCTATGAAGGCTCTGTAATTAAAGGGGTAAGGGAAAAATTCACTGTCCTCTCTGTCCTCAGCACTTACACATCTTTCAGAATACATGATCACATGGTTAAAAAGTTCATCACAAGTTTATACATAAATTCAAATCACAAATCGAATAAGAAGTTTACAAGAAAAAATAAAAATAAGGAGTTTATAGCAGAGAATGTTTACATGCATATCCATCGGGAGTAATTATCTAGCCAAACACTCATTACCTGTTACAGCTCCACAGGTTCATTGAGGATTAAAAACCATAACTAAGTTATTAGTGAAGTTTTATATAGATAAACCCAGTCAATACTTTATCTTCTGTCCCAGAACCTATAATAAATCATTAGTTCCCTTATTATGACCTTTGGTTAATAATTTTACAACCTCTTGGAATGTGCTCTGAGTAATAGAATGACTGGTTACTATGTAGAAGGAATTAACTGGTGTCACATGGGAGACTGGCTGTGCTCTCATTGCAGTTTTAACTAACAGAAAAGGACCTAATAGTAGACCCACTATAAACGAGCTTAATAAAGACTGATATAACTTTAGGAATTCTTATATAAGAATTAAGTTTAAGTTAAGAATTAAGAATTAAGAATTAAGTTATCTATTTGTCTACATAGAATCATTACAAGACAGTACATCTTCATAGTACTGCAGAGATCTGCTCAAAGAATAGGCTAATACCTAGTGATTGTTATATATGTAAATAACAGGGAAAGCATACTAATAGCAGGAATCTTTCCTAAAATGATTTTCTCCTGGGATTTACCTACCACAGTTTACCACCATAGATTTTAATCTAAGGTGGTCACCTCAGAAAGGACACCTGCTAGTTATTAGCTTGTCCTATGATGGCTTCTGCCAACCAGGGATCTACCACCTTCTGGGAGGAGAAGGGAATGAATTGTGGGTGTTGGGGCAGCGACTGGGATGTAAAGTGAATAAATAAAAATAAAAACTGATATCATGAAATTTGCTGTCAAATGGATGGAACTAGGAAAAAAATCATCCTAAGTGAGGTAAAACAGACCTAGAGAGGCCAAGTAGCAAGGTGAGATTAACAGGGAGGTGGGACACACAACAATCTTCCTGGGAAGGGGAAATAGAATAGATTTCACAGGTGGACTGGGGTTGGGGGTAGGGATGGGAACAGGAAGGATAGTGTTGGGAATGGAGGGAGAGAATACTGGGAGGGATGACTGGAACTGGAGAACAATCAAGGAGCAAGGTAGAAACCTAGTGGAATGAAAATTTCCATGGACTCTACAAGGGTGATAACTAGAGAACCTGCCTAGTAATGGAGGACAGGGAGGAAAGAGGAGGAGCCAGAGGGATCAAAGACATCACAAGAACACAACCCACAGAGTCAACTGACTGGGACTCAAGTGGGCTCACAGAGATCAGGGAGCCTAAGTCCTCTGTATATTTGTTATGGTTGTGTAGCTCGATGTCCTTGTGCTATTCCTAGTAATGGGAATGGGGGTGTTGTGTCTGACTTTTTTTTGCCTGCCTTTGGGACCCTTTTCCTTCTACTAGATTTCCTTGTCCAGTCTTGGTATGAGAATATGTGCCTGGTCTTATTGAAGGTTGTTACACTATATTTGGTTTATGGAAGGTCTGCTCTTTTCTGAGGGGGTGTGAAATAGGAGGATGGGGAAGTAATGAGGGAGGTTGTGGAAAGGGGAGGGAGAGGAAACCCCTGTAAACCATCATGATAAAAATGCTTTTACGGTGATACTTCTATTATCTCAGAGAACTCTAAATTCAATGAATTCCAGAATAATTATTATTGAGATGCTAAGTTCATTCAAGATCAGAAAAATGCTACCATTAGAATCTTGAAAACTTCCAAATCTGATTTCTCATCTGTAATTTATCTATAATAGTGTTTACAAAGAAAATCTTAGCTGCCACCTTGCCTTCTCCATTGACTAAGATCATTTGAACTTCAACTGTCAGCCGGACAATGCTAGTCATTACATAACCTAGTAATTCATGTGAGATAACACAAAGTTACATAGTCTACTACTTACAGGTTATGGACTGGATTAGAATGGTGCAGATGTATTTGGAGATAATAGTTCCTCTGGAGGGTATACATATAGAATGTTGTAAATGGCAAAAGAGAACAGATACTTGACTCCACTGCTAGAAATTTTGTTATATATCTTACCTTAAAAATACATGTGAACTTTTATACTGAAGAAAATGCATATTCTATTTCCCACAATTGTGATAATAATAACTATATACTGACATAAACCTAAGGATTATAAACTATAGGATAGAGAAATAATTTGTGACATGTGGAAGTAGAAGCAATTTGTAAAGAATGTATTGCTTTCGTTCAATATATACTATATATATAAACAGACATTGTGAACTATATATATGTAAGATAAGCTTGAAAGGGGGCATGGGGGAATAATTAAAACATCTGCAGTGGTTAGTATTCTAGAAGAGAGGGCATGAGATTAGAATAGAAAAGGGGACATCTGGAACATAGTTCATATTCTGGCCTGGGTATGTGAGTGTTGTTTAATAACTCTTCCCTCAATGCTATGCATGCATTTTACACTATAATTATGCCCTATTCCACACTAAAATATTCAATTTAAGTTGAGCATAGTGGTCCATGCTTGTACTCCCAGCACTCAGGCTGGAGGAGAATTGTAAGTTTGAGGCTAGCTTTTCAAAACAAAACAAAACAGAAAAGGAAGATGATATTTTAAAAAACAATTCAATCCTTTAAGAACCATTTGTATTGGCCAAATATTCTTGGAGGGGTGGTCTTACCCTGGAGCTTGGTTGACTCCATCAGGGGCTGCATTGTTTCCCCTGCCAATAGCTCCACAACCAAGAATGGGATTGTATATCCAGCTTCCCTCTCTGTGCATGCATTCTGTCTGGCCTGGCTTACACAGGGTTCATATATGACTTCATATATGCAGCTGCCTTGCTGTGTTCACAAGATAATATTTCTTTGTAATTTTGTCTACCTTTGCCTCTTACACTTCGTCCTCTGTGATAATCCCAAGACTGGGGAGGGAGGGTGTGGTGTACACGTCTCCTTAGGGTTAAGCATGCTGGGGCTTCTCTTTCCTGCTCCTTGGCTAGCCCTGAGCCATTGTGATCATCACTGTCTACTGCAAACAGCATTTTTTAAGATAACAGTTAAGAGATGCATTGATTTTTGTGTTTAATAATCTGACATGAAGAGTCAGTTTAATACTCCCTCTTATTTATTTACTGTGTGTATATGAATGCTTGTGCTTGCCAAGTGTGCATATGAAGGTCAGAGAACAACTTATGGGAGTCAGTTTTCTCCTTCCACCATGTGCATTCTGGAGATCAAATTAAGGCCATCATGCTCATCTGCAAGTACCTTTGCTTACTGAGCCATCTTGTTGGCCCAAGTGTGCTCTCTTATTTTAATAGTTTTATTTAGCTTATTTTTTGTGCATGGGTGTTTTGCATGCAAGAATATCTTCGGGTCACGAGTGTACAGTAAACACAGAGGTCATAAGAGGGCACCAAACTCTCGGAACTGGAGTCACGGTCAGTTATGAGCCGCCATGTTGGTGTTATAAACCTGAGTTCTCTGCAAAAGCAATAAAAACTCTTAACTGTTGAACTATCCCTCCCACCCTCCTCTCCAAACCAGGATTGACTTTCATGATTGCTTTGCTGTCAGTCACGCTGAGATTCAAACATAGTCAAGTTAACGCTTTCAAATTGAACATTGATTTGCATAATGCTTATTTGTATAGTGCTTGAATTTTGTTCATTAAGCAGTGTGGTTTTGTAGTATTCTATATGCACAATTCTCTTATTTAGTTGCTGTGACTTTAGGCTTATTTTCATACGGATTAGTTCTGCCTTCTTTTGTTTTTTACAGATAATGACTGTTTTGAACACTGTAAGTGAGCTGTCACACATAATATTCCTCCTGGAATGTAATAAATGGTTTATAGATAATTTTTTCTTAAGACAAAGAAAGAGAAGAGCAAGAAGACAGAGCAATAATGACAGAAGTGAGGGTGGAGAGAGAGAGAGAGAGAGAGAGAGAGAGAGAGAGAGAGAGAGAGAGAGCTCTAGACATGTCTTGCATAGGGTTTTAATTGTTGTAACAAGCACTATGACTGAAAGCAACTTGGAGAGAAAAGGACTCATTTTTACCTTGAGTTGTCCTTCATGAAGGGAAACCAGGATGGGGGACTTCTGCATGCAACTAGAGTCAGAAACTAAAGTAGAGGCCATGGAGGAATTCTGCTTACTGACTTGCATTCCATGGCTTGCTCAAGTTGGTTTTATACATAACACCTGCAGTTTGGGGGACTAGATCAGAAATGGCTGTCAGCTTCACTCTCATTCTCCTGGAACATTTGCTTTAAGCAAGTCCAGATCAAGGAAAACTGTCAGACTCTAGGTATCACTGTGTATTGCTGCAATAGTCAACACTGATCTTGTAGTCACACAAGAAAAGTAGAAACTGAGTCCCATAATCTCCAGCCAGATAGTTCTGTGGAGAAAAGACTTGTGTTTCACCGAGCCCCACTCAAGCTGTGGATCTGCTGCTACTGGTTGTGTTTACCTTTAGCCTTCTAATCTTAAGTGTAATTTCTTGCTACATAGATTGAGGACACCAAGATATATCTAATGTATCTAATACATTTTAGTGTCACATGAGCAAAAGGCAAAAAGCTAGGAATGGGCTGCTCAAGACATTTCCAACCAAGCATCCTGTTTGAGGGTTTCATAAGGGAAGGAGGCATATGGGACACCCCTGGGCCATTTCAACAAGAAACAGAAGTCACACTTGAAGAACTCATGCTGAAAAGGCTATCATTCAATTCCTGGCCCTTACATTTGATGCTAAGCATGACATTTGTGCCATATTCATCAACTCGTGTTTATCCTGCTTCTTAGATTTTAGCATCAGTCTTCCAGGTTACTCTAAGCCATTGAAACCAGGGCTTAAAATGCAAAACATTTAGCAGCAGCTTCCATGTCGACCTAAAAGACAAATACAGTCACCACTATTATGTCTAATATCCTGCAACTGCTCAAAGCTCAAATCCTAGAAAATAAATGTTATCATCTGACAGATTTACCAAATGAGGATCAAGCTTTGCCCCCAATCATTAATAGTGGCCCCTAATTGCCACAGAAAGAACTCTCAATCTGTTGTAAATTTTATTAGCAACTCTTTCTTTTTCTCAAGTACATCTCGGGAATAGTTTGATGAGTTAATTGCAATTGATATGCTGTAATTAGGAGCTCATGGTTTCCCTAGAGTTTGCAGCCAATAGCTACAGAATCTTATTAGAGAGTTTAATTAATGGGTATTCATTTCCATTTTCACTTGTTAGAAGAGAAACCAGAACAGTGAGGAAAGGCTTTCCATAGAAATGAAAAAAAAGTTAGGTAAATTATCATTTTTAAGGCCTCATTATAAAAGGGAAATACTTTTAATGCAGCCTCATTCAGATAAATAAGAAAAGATGCTCCTATGCTCGTTTTAAAATTGCTCTTCCTATATTTAAAAGAAATTAAGTCTCAAAGCAATATTCTAGCTGCTCATAAAAGTCAGTTTATCACAGCTCTGGAAAACCATAATCTTGATGATGATATTGAACAAATGAGACAAAGATTATTTTGGCTAAAAGACCAATTGAAATTAGTGACACCAATGTCTGCTTTCTCAAAACCAGGCAGTATTGATAGAATTATCTTTATCCTGTTATATTACTGTTACTCAAATATATTCCCTCCCCAATATTTTCAAACTGATTAAAATTCCCCAAATATCTAATAACCAAAAGTGAAAACTTTGGTAGATGCTGAGAATAGAACTTAGATGCTTGTGTGTATGTGGGAAACATGTCACTGACTACATCTTCCCATCACTCCCTTCTACTTTCATGTCAGATACATACATAACTTTCTATACCTATATAAAATCTAGAAAACACAAATGAGAAAATATGGCATTTGGCTTTTTGAGAATGGTTAATAAGTTTAATTCAATTCTTTCCAGTTGCATTCATTCTTCTGCAAATGATATAAATTGGTTCGAGGATGAAAAAATTCCCATAATGTATCCAAATCACATTTTCTCGGTCTATTCCTCTGAGATTGGAGATGGGTTGGTTCTATTACTTAGTGTTGAATAATACCATAGTACCGCAATAAACACTGATGTGCAAGTCTCTCGTTGTTACAGTCCCTTGGACTCTTTCAAGTAAATATGTAGGAGTAGTGTATTGAGGTCATGTGTCAGGTTTATTTTAGCTCACCGAGAAAACTCCACACTAATTTCGGCAGTGACTTCTCTCATTTCCATTACCTCCGGCTATAACATTTTCCTTCTGTCCACATCTCTATCACATTTATTGTCATTTGTGTTCTTTTTTTAAGTTTAATTTTTTATTTATTCACTTTACATCTTACTCACTGCCCCCTCCCAGGTGCCCTTTCCTACAATCCTTCCTCCATTCTCCCTCCACTCCTCCTCTGAGTGGATAGGGATCCCCTGGGTATCCCCTAACTCCAGCACTTCAAGCCTCTTCAAGGCTAGGTGCTTCCTCTCCCACTGAGACCAGACAGGACAGCCCAGCTGAAGAAACATATTCTATGTATAGGAAACACCTTTTGGGATAGCCATCGCTACATTTGTTCAGGACCCACATGAAGACCAAATTGCACTCTGCTAAACATGAGGAGGGGTCTGTGTCCAGCCCATATTTGTTCTTTGTTTGGTGCTCCAGATTCTGGGAGCCCCAAGGGTCAGGTTGGACTGTTGGTCTTCCTGTGGAGTTCCTATCCCTTCAGAGCCCTCAATTCTTCCTCCTATTCTTCCATAAGTATCCTCCAACTCCATGTACAGTTTGGTAGATGTTTGTATCTGTCTGAGTCAGCTGCTGGGTAGAGTCTCTCAGAGGACAGCATACTCCTGTCTGCAAGCATAACAGAGTATCATTAATAGTGTCAGGGATTACCCATGGAATAGGTCTCAAGTTAGGCCTGTTATTGCTTGGCTATTCTCTGTACCTTAAGACACAGCTATGCTACTCCTGGGAATATACTCAAAAGATGTTTCAACATCCCACAAAAAAACACTTGCTCAATTTGTTTGCAAAAGCTTTATTCATAATAGTCAGAAACTGGAAACAACCTAGATGTTTCTCAACTGAAGAATCAAAAAAGAAAATATGGTACATCTACACAATGGAGTATTATTTGGCTATTAAAAGGAAAGACATCATGAATTTTACAGGCAAATGGATGGAATTTGAGAATTTCATCATGAGTGACATAAACCAGTCCCCAAAGGACATGCGTGGTATGTATTCACTTATTTTTTTTTTTTTTTTTTTTTTTTTTTTTTTTTTTTTTTTTTTGTATTCACTTTTTTTTTTTTTTGTCTTTTTTTTTATTTGATATAATTTATTTACATTTCAAATGATTTCCCCTTTTCTAGCCCCCCCCCACTCCCCGAAAGTCCCGTAAGCCCCCTTCTCTTCCCCTGTCCTCCCTCCCACCCCTTCCCAGTTCCCCGTTCTGGTTTTGCCAAATACTGTTTCACTGAGTCTTTCCAGAACCAGGGACCACTCCTGCTTTCTTCTTGTATCTCATTTGATGTGTGGATTATGTTTTGGGTATTCCAGTTTTCTAGGTTAATAACCACTTATTAGTGAGTGCATACCATGATTCACCTTTTGAGTCTGGGTTACCTCACTTAGTATGATGTTCTCTAGCTCCATCCATTTGCCTAAGAATTTCATGAATTCATTGTTTCTAATGGCTGAATAGTACTCCATTGTGTAGATATACCACATTTTTTGTATCCACTCTTCTGTTGAGGGATACCTGGGTTCTTTCCAGCATCTGGCAATTATAAATAGGGCTGCTATGAACATAGTAGAGCATGTATCCTTATTACATGGTGGGGAATCCTCTGGGTATATGCCCAGGAGTGGTATAGCAGGATCTTCTGGAAGTGAGGTGCCCAGTTTTCGGAGGAACCGCCAGACTGCTTTCCAGAGTGGTTGTACCAATTTGCAACCCCACCAGCAGTGGAGGAGTGTTCCTCTTTCTCCGCACCCTCTCCAACACCTGCTGTCTCCTGAATTTTTAATCTTAGCCATTCTGACTGGTGTAAGATGAAATCTTAGGGTTGTTTTGATTTGCATTTCCCTAATGACTAATGAAGTGGAGCATTTTTTAAGATGCTTCTCCGCCATCCGAAGTTCTTCAGGTGAGAATTCTTTGTTTAACTCTGTACCCCATTTTTTAATAGGGTTGTTCGGTTTTCTGGAGTCTAACTTCTTGAGTTCTTTATATATATTGGATATTAGCCCTCTATCTGATGTAGGATTGGTGAAGATCTTTTCCCAATTTGTTGGTTGCCGATCTGTCCTCTTGATGGTGTCCTTTGCCTTACAGAAACTCTGTAACCTTATGAGGTCCCATTTGTCAATTCTTGCTCTTAGAGCATACGCTATTGGTGTTCTGTTCAGAAACTTTCTCCCTGTACCGATGTCCTCAAGGGTCTTCCCCAGTTTCTTTTCTATTAGCTTCAGAGTGTCTGGCTTTATGTGGAGGTCCTTGATCCATTTGGATTTGAGCTTAGTACAAGGAGACAAGGATGGATCAATTCGCATTCTTCTGCATGCTGACCTCCAGTTGAACCAGCACCATTTGTTGAAAAGGCTATCTTTTTTCCATTGGATGTTTTCAGCCTCTTTGTCGAGGATCAAGTGGCCATAGGTGTGTGGGTTCATTTCTGGATCTTCAATCCTGTTCCATTGATCCTCCTGCCTGTCACTGTACCAATACCATGCAGTTTTTAACACTATTGCTCTGTAGTATTGCTTGAGGTCAGGGATACTGATTCCCCCAGATTTTCTTTTGTTGCTGAGAATAGTTTTAGCTATCCTGGGTTTTTTGTTGTTCCAGATGAATTTGATAATTGCTCTTTCTAACTCTGTGAAGAATTGAGTTGGGATTTTGATGGGTATTGCATTGAATCTGTATAGTGCTTTAGGCAAAATGGCCATTTTAACTATATTGATTCTACCGATCCATGAGCATGGGAGGTTTTCCCATTTTTTTGAGGTCTTCTTCCATTTCCTTCTTCAGAGTCTTGAAGTTCTTGCCATACAGATCTTTCGCATGTTTGGTAAGAGTCACCCCAAGATACTTTATACTGTTTGTGGCTATTGTGAAGGGGGTCATTTCCCTAATTTCTTTCTCAGCCTGCTTATCCTTTGAGTATAGGAAGGCCACTGATTTGCTTGAGTTGATTTTGTAACCTGCCACTTTGCTGAAGTTGTTTATCAGCTGTAGGAGCTCTCTAGTGGAGTTCTTTGGGTCACTTAGGTAGACGATCATGTCGTCTGCAAATAATGATAGTTTGACTTCCTCCTTTCCAATTTGTATCCCTTTGACCTCCTTATGTTGTCGAATTGCCCGAGCTAGTACCTCAAGTACAATATTGAAAAGATAAGGAGAAAGGGGGCAGCCTTGTCTGGTCCCTGATTTCAGTGGGATTGCTTCAAGTTTCTCTCCGTTTAGTTTGATGCTGGCTACCGGTTTGCTGTATATTGCTTTTACTATGTTTAGGTATGGGCCTTGAATTCCTGTTCTCTCCAAGACTTTAAGCATGAAAGGATGCTGAATTTTGTCAAATGCTTTTTCAGCATCCAATGAAATGACCATGTGGTTTTGTTCTTTGAGTTTGTTTATGTAGTGGATTGTATTGATGGATTTCCGTATATTGAACCAACCCTGCATTCCCGGGATAAAGCCTACTTGATCATGGTGGATGATCGTTTTGATGTGTTCTTGGATTCGGTTGGCAAGAATTTTGTTGAGTATTTTTGCATCGATGTTCATAAGGGAAATTGGTCTGAAGTTCTCTTTCTTTGTTGGATCTTTGTGTGGCTTTGGTATCAGCGTAATTGTGGCTTCGTAGAAGGAATTGGGTAGTGTTCCTTCTGTTTCTATTTTGTGGAATAGTTTGAAGAGTATTGGTGTTAACTCTTCTTTGAAGGTCTGGTAGAATTCTGCACTGAAACCATCTGGTCCTGTGCTTTTTTTGGTTGGAAGACTTTCTATGACTCCTTCTATTTCTTTAGGCTTTATGGGACTGTTTAGATGGTCTAGTTGGTCCTGATTTAATTTTGGTATTTGGTATCTGTCAAGGAAATTGTCCATTTCCTCCAGATTCTCCAGTTGTGTTGAGTACAGGCTCTTGTAGTAGGATCTGATGATTTTTTGGATTTCCTCAGTTTCCGTTGTTATGTCTCCCTTTTCATTTCTAAGTTTGTTAATTTGGATACTTTCTCTGTGCCCTTTGGTCAGTCTGGCTAAGGGTTTATCTATCTTGTTGATTTTCTCAAAGAACCAGCTCCTAGTTTTGTTGATTTTTTGTATGGTTCTCTTTGTTTCTACTTGATTGATTTCGGCCCTGAGTTTGATGATTTCCTGCCTTCTACTCCTCCTGGGTGAAATAGCTTCTTTTTGTTCTAGGGCTTTCAGGTGTGTCATTAAGTTGGTAATGTATGCTCTCTCCATTTTCTTTTTGGAGGCACTCAGGGCTATGAGTTTTCCTCTTAGCACTGCTTTCATTGTGTCCCATAGATTTGGGTATGTTGTGTTTTCATTTTCATTGTGTTCTAAAAAGTCTTTAATTTCTTTCTTTATTTCTTCCTTGACCAAGGTGTCATTGAGTAGAGTATTGTTCAATCTCCACGTGTTTGTGGGTTTTCTGTTGTTTCTGTTGCTATTGAAGACCACTTTTATTCCATAGTGATCAGATAGGAGGCATGGGATTAGTTCTATCTTTTTATATTTGTTGAGGTCTGTCTTGTGACCAATTATATGGTCGATTTTGGAGAAGGTACCATGAGGTGCTGAAAAAAAGGTATATTCTTTTGTTTTAGGATAGAATGTTCTATATATATCAGTTAAATCTAATTGGTCCAAAGCTTCAATTAGTTTCATTGTGTCCTTGTTTAGTTTCTGTTTTCCTGATCGGTCCATTGAGGAAAGTGCAGTGTTGAAGTCACCCACAATTATTGTGTTAGGTGCAATGTGTGCTTTGAGTTTTAATAAAGTTTCTTTTATGAAAGAGGGTGCCCTTGCATTTGGAGCATAGATGTTCAGGATTGAGAGTTCTTCTTGTTGTATTTTTCCTTTGACCAGCAAGAAGTGTCCCTCAGAGTCTCTTTTGATGACTTTGGGTTGAAAGTCAATTTTATCTGATATTAAAATGGCTACTCCAGCTTGTTTCCTGAGACCATTTGCTTGTAAAATTGTCTTCCAGCCTTTTACTCTAAGGTAGTGTTTGTCTTTGACCCTGAGGTGTGTTTCCTGTAAGCAGCAAAATGTAGGGTCCTGTTTACGTATCCAGTCAGTTAGTCTGTGTCTTTTTATTGGGGCATTGAGTCCATTGATGTTAAGAGATATTAAGGAATAGTGATTGTTACTTCCTATCATTTTTGACGTTATTTTTTAAATTTGATTGCTTAACTTATTTGGGTTTGATGAAAGGTTACTATCTTGCTTTTTTCAGGGTGGAGTTTCCCTCCTTGTATTGGTGTTGTCCTCCTATTATCCTTTTTAGGGCTGGGTTTGTGGATAGATATTGGGTGAACTTGGTTTTGTCGTGAAATATCTTAGTTTCTCCATCTATGGTGATTGAGAGTTTTGCTGGATATAGTAGTTTTGGTTGGCATTTGTGTTCTCTTAGAGTCTGCATGAGATCTGCCCAGGACCTTCTAGCCTTCATAGTCTCAGGTGAAAAGTCTGCTGTGATTCTGATAGGTCTTCCTTTATATGTTACTTGGCCTTTTTCTCTTACTGCCTTTAGTATTCTTTCTTTGTTTAGAACATTTGGTGTTTTGATTATTATGTGACGGGAAGTATTTCTGTTCTGGTCCAGTCTGTTTGGAGTTCTGTAGGCTTCTTGTATATTCATGGGCATCTCTCTCTTTAGGTTAGGGAAGTTTTCTTCCATAATTTTATTGAAGATATTTGCTGGCCCTTTAAGTTGTAAATCTTCACTCTCATCTATGCCTATAATCCTTAGGTTTGGTCTTCTCATTGTGTCCTGGATTTCCTGGATATTTTGGGTTACAAGCTTTTTGCACTTTGCATTTTCTTTAACTGTTGAGTCCATGGTTTCTATGGAATCTTCAGCATCTGAGATTCTTTCTTCTATCTCTTGTATTCTGTTGTTGATATTTGCATCTCTGTCCCCTGATTTCTTCCCAAGGCTTTCTATCTCCAAAGTTGTCTCCCTTTGAGTTTTCTTAGTTGTTTCTACTTCTGATTTTAGATCCTGGATGGTTTTGCTTAGCTCCTTCCCTTGCATGTTTGTGTTTTCCTGTAATTCTTTAAGAGATTTTTGTGTTTCCTCTTTCATGAGCTCAGCCTGTTGACCAAAGTTCTCCTGTATTTCTTTAAGAGATTTTTGTGTTTCGTCTTTCATGACCTCAGCCTGTTGAGCAAAGTTCTCCTGTATTTCTTTAAGTGTTTTTTGCATTTCCTCCTTGTTGGCTGTTGTATTCTCCTGGATTTCTTTCAATGATTTTTGTGTTTCCCTTGCAAGGGCTTCTAACTTTTGATCCATTTTCTCCTCAATGTCCTTCATGTGTTCCTGTACCAGCATCATGACCAGTGATTTTAAATCCAAATCTTGTTTTACTGGTGTGATGGGGTATCCAGGACTTGCTGGTAGAGGAGAATTTGGTTCAGATGTTGCCATATTGCCTTGATTTCTGTTAGTGACGTTTCTGCGTTTGCCTTTTGCCATCTAGCTCTCACTGGTGTTACTTGGTCTTGTCAGTGCTGGACTCACCAGTGCAAGCTGCCCCTTCCCCGTTGGCCTCTGGTGCACAGCTTACACTCTGCACTGCCTATAGACAGGGTGCTGTTGTCCAGGCTGTTCAGATCCCGAAGCAGGCACCTGAAGGCTCCCGCTGGGGCCCGCAGGATTTATTGGAGCACACCGACTTCTCCCAGCTGGCCGCCCGGAAGCCCCCACTAGCCTCTTGAGGGACCTGGAGATGTGGCGGCCACCCAGGCTGATCTGAAGCGGAGAGAGTTGAGCTGGGGGCTTCTGCCTGAGGCCTTGCCCCAGATTGTGTCTGTGGACCAGGTGGAACCCGTGTGCACCCCCAGGGAGCTCCGAAGGTGAATGTTGCTGTGACCTCCCCTGTGGTCCGCTCACTCCGCTGGGCAGCCGATTTCCCCAACCGGGCTGGCGCACACTAGGTTAGCCTTGTCGCCTGGGCCCTGAGTCCAGGCAAACGCCTGGGAGGCCAAGGTCCGAGCAAAGTTCCCCTAGGGCTATGTCTGTTATTTGGGTCCGCCAGGTGACCCGGATGGCGGGCGTGCGCGTCCGCGCTCCGCGAAAGCACCGGGAGAGTCTGTTGTGCTAATAACCTCCTGGGCTGGTTGACACACAGATGGCCCACCAAGCCGCCCAGTTCTTGGGGTCAGTCCTGTGCCTTTTGGGGCCTAGACCCCCGTTTTGTTAGCCTCAGGCTACGCTTGTTAGCAGTCTCTGCCCTCCCGAGCACTCTGGCTCCTGTAGGCAAAATGGCGGCGCGTGCACCGGCCGGGGCAAAAAAAAAAAACTCCTGGCTGGGTTGGCGCCCCGATGGCCACTCGAACAGCCCAGGGCCTGGGTGCAGGCCAACGCCCGTCTGGCTCAGACCCCTGCGGTGTTGGGCCTAGGATTATGTTTGTGTACCTCAGTCTGACCGATCTCTGGAGCCCGGGATCAAGATGGCGGTGAGTCTCTCCTGACTCATGTATTCACTTATAAGTGGATCTTAGCCATAAAATGCAGGTACTGTGCTATACTCCACAGACCCACAGAAGCTAAACAAGAAGGAAGGACCAAGCAAGGAAGCTTAGAACTCACTTAGAAGGGGTTATATAAAATAGTCATAAGAGGCAGACAGAGGGAGGGAATGGGAATGGGGAGGGAAATGAGAGGGGCGTTCAGGACCAGGTGTGGGGAAGGATAGGAGGGATGGTCAGATGGCCAAGAAAATGAATGGAAATTTGCAACTGATCTGGGGTGAGGAAGTGGGGAGTATCTCCAGGAGGAGACAGAGACTTGGATTAAGGTAGGCATCCAAGAATCAATTGGTGTGACTTTAGCTGTGACTCACTGCATTGGGGATATGGAGCCTGAAGAGGCCACCTCATATAGCCAGGCAGGAACACCAGTGTAGCAATAGAGACAGCAACCCACCCACTAAACTTTCAACCCAAAATCCTGTCTATAAAAAAATGTAGTGATGATGGATGGAATAGAGACTGAGGGAATGGCCAACCAACCATTGTGTTCCTATGACTTGGAATGACTGCTATTCCAAGGTGAGACAGATTCCTGGTATAGTTTTAACTTGTAATTATGTGGTGGTTATTAAGGTTAAACACCTTTTAATGTTAATTTCCTATTTGTAACTCATAATTAAAGAACAGTGTGTTATTTTGTTAGTTCACTGATCAGTTCAATTGTTTGATTTCCTATTTCAGATTTTGCACTTCATCATATATTTTATATATTAGTCTTCTGTTATACATGTAGTGAGAAGTAATTTCCTTCTGTTCTGTAGGCTCTTTCTTTCCTCATTAACTTTCTGTGTGAAGTTCTTATTTCATGAGATCCCATTTGTTGATAGTTGGCATGATTTCTCCAGTGAACAGAGTCCTATTTAGAAAGCCCTTGTCTTTGCCTGTATCTTGTCTTTTCCTATTTTTTTTCTAATAGTTTTAGAGTGTCAGAGTTTAAATTAAGGTCTTTTGATCCACTAACAGTTGATTTTTGTCCCTGTAGATAGGGATCTAGATTAATTTCTATATCCAAATATCCAGTTTTCCCAGCCTCATTTGTTTCTGCTGCCTTTTCTCCAATGTATAGTCTTGGCATCTTAGTAGAAAATCAGATGGCTTTAGCTGTGGCAATTTATCTCTAAGTCTTTGATTTCATTTCATTGACCTGTAGGTATGCTTTTGGTACCTGTACCATGGCTGTTTTTATTATTATGGCTGTATAGTATGACTTGAAATCAGGTAGGGGGAAACTATCTCCAGCATTTTATGTGTGTGTATTTATCTATGCATGTGTGTGTGTGTGCCTGCCTGTGTGTGGGTATGTGTGTGTGTGTGTACGTTGGATTGCTTTAGACGATATCTATTGTGCTTTGTATTAGTTTTAAGATTTTTTTACGTTTATGTGATGATAGAATTGAAATTTTAATGGATATTACATTGAATCTATAGATATTTTAATGGATATTGCATTCAATCTATAGATTGCTTTTTTTAGTTTAACATTTTTTACAATATTAATTTTTCCAACTATTAACATTGGAGGTTTTTCACTTACCATTGTTTTCTTTGGTGTTTAAAATTTTTCAACACAGAATGTTATCACTTCCTTAGATAGGCTTTAATAGCCTTTTTTATTGGTTAAACATGTCCTTTAATGAGTTCATTCATGCTTATAATATATACTCTGATGATTCTCGAACAATACCTTCTTTTATCTCCCTTACACATGTCATCCCTTTCCCCTCCCTAAAGCTTGCTTTCTGATATCCATGACTTTTTCTTTTGTATTGCTTGACTACTGCTTTTAACAAATATCTGTGTGATTATGGGTTTGGAATTACACAACCGAGCCTGGTGGTTTTACATTGGTTATAAAACTGAAGATAATTATATCAGTAGCCAATAGTTCATCAAGGAGACCTCATGAGCCCTTTCCAGCTCAGGGCTGAATGTTTGCAAGCCCAGTCTTGTAAGGCTCAGTGAAGGAAACCAAAGCTGCTAAGAGACCACACTTGATGAATGAAACATTTCAAAGCCTTTCTCTTTCAGCTCCTACGTTTTGTTTGCTCTTTATCTTTCATGATGTTTCTGAGTCTTGGAAGAGGAGGTACAAATGTCTATTTTCCTTCTGAGTACTCAATACTCACTTAATCTCAGAACTTTGAGCAGCCGCAGTTTTGCATTCAGTGCCGTTGGCTGTCCTGCCCAGGTGCTTCATTTGAGGAATGTTTACCTGACTTCTTTCTCAGTCATTGGTACATGGGAAGCTTGTGTGTGTGTGTGTGTGTGTGTGTGTGTGTGTGTGTGTGTGTGTGTGTGTGAGAGAGAGAGAGAGAGAGAGAGAGAGAGAGAGAAAGAGAGAGAGAGAGTTTTGTATCCTGCCACTTTACTGAAATCATTTTTTCAGATCTAAGAGTTTTCTGGTAGAGTCTGTAGGGCTTCTAGTGTATAGAATCATAATACCTGCAAATAAGGATATTATGACTCCTTCCTTTCCTATTCATATCCCTTTCATTTCCTTCTTTTATCTTCTTTTTATAGATATGACTTCAAGCCCTCTGTTGAAGAAGAGTATAGAAAATGGACACTGTAGTCTTGTTTCTGATATAGTAAAGGCGCTTTTAGCTATTCCTAATTTATTATAATGTTGATTATAAGTTTGTCACACACAGATTTTGTAATGTTAAGGGAAAAAAAGGAGAGAGAATGACAGCAGAGCAGGATAGGCCCAGCCTACTAAATTGGCATCGAGTACTCAGGAAAGGAGAAATAAATTCAAGGGAAGAGAGATGGATTGGGGTAAGGAGACTGTCTGAATGCAGTCCAGTTTGCTTGTGGATTCCAAACTCAGCTCTCCAAGAGTCTTTCCCAAATCTCCCAGATATCTCTTACACCCCTTAAAAAGGACTTAGGTGGTCGTTTTTAAGTTTAGTTACAGATGCTTGTCGCACTACTTGAAAGTCACTCGATGGCACAGTTATGAATTCTGTTCTCACCACCATGTGGTCCTTTGAAAAGTGGGGTCATAGATGTTGAGACCATCAATCTTTACTAGTTGATCCCAGATTCTGGAAACATTCCTTCAGTGTTTATGGTTGTGAATGCTGGTCCCAGAATTGAGTGTACTGCTATGTGTCTGTACCTGTGTTCTCCACCTGTGTGCTCCTGATCACCTTTCCCCTTTGCTGAGTACTGTTGTTATTAATGCTTTAGTGGCAGAGACGTAGAGATAGTGAATAAATATTTTAAATATTTGTTAGATGAATATGGATCATAGTTCCTTCAACTAAATCCAAAAGTAAAGCACTTCAAAGTTATAAGGCTGCCTTCATTTTATTTAGTCAATATAATTGTGTCAATCATTCTGTTATATTGCATTGATCACAAATGGCAATAACATGGATTAAATAAAACTGAGGTGTGTGTGTGTGTGTGTGTGTGTGTGATGTCATACAGAATGACTGATGTGAGTTCTCCTTTTAAAAAACTGATGGGGTTTCTATATATTAAAATAAATTTGTTTCCACATTGTAGATAGATGTAAATGGGGTTAACTAACTCCCAGTGATATTTCACCCTTGTTTCCAACTTGGGATCCAGAAAACAGCTACAAGAAGAAAGGAAGGAGCCTTTTCCTCCTCTGTGCACGTACAAGCACATTATTTTCCAGAAGCCCATCAGGTTCAAGTGGAAGCCTTATGTGGAAAACTTCTGACTTTTTACCTTTATGCAAAAGTGAGGCAGATAAAGCTTTTCTGAGCTGTGCTAAATAGCTTTGTGTCCACTTCTCAGGGCTAGTTATTTTGAGGATCTCTACTGTGTCAGATTTTAGCAAGACTGCTTTAAGCACTTAGTATGGTCCTTCCTGACTTCTCTACAAACAAGAAAATCAGGTAATTTCTTTTCCTGATAAAGACAGATGACAAGGTTAATTGCTACTTAGAATGAGAACAGTGGCAGGAAATGTTTTAATTTAGATTTTTGAAGATTTGCATAGTTATCATATTTTTGATTGAATTATCTGGAACCATACTGAGTGCACACACAATCAGTAGTTGTCACTATATTTATTAACATATCAAGGTAAAATTGGGACTAAAATACTGGAACTAACAGTAATAAATGGTAACAATAAGGTAGGTACTTTATTAATTGTCACACTGAAATACACAAATCATTTACTAAAGTTAGAGAAGTGGTTTATCAGCTTGAAGAACCAAAATGTTAAATATCCTAATTCTCCAAATGTTTAAAATATCCAGTTTCATCTTTTATGAAAGCTCCATAATTTGGTGTTTGATATCTGTCTAGGAAATTGTTCATTTCCTCCATATTCTCCAGTTGTGTTGACTATAGGCTTTTGTAGTAGGATCTGATGATTTTTCGAATTTCCTCAGTTTCTGTTGTTATATCCCCCTTTTCATTTCTAATTTGGATACTTTCTCTGTGCCCTTTGGTCAATCTGGCTAAGGGTTTATCTATCTTGTTGATTTTCTCAAAGAACCAGCTCCTGGATTCGTTGATTCTTTGTATGGTTCTCTTTGTTTCCACTTGATTGATTTCAGCCTTGAGTTTGATGATTTCCTTTCCTTTTTTTTCCCCAGAGCTTTCATGTGTGCCATTAAGATGCTAGTGTATGCTCTCTCCTGTCTCTTTTTGGAGGCACACAGGGCTATGAGTTTTCCTCTTAGCACTGCTTTCACTGTGTCCCAAAGATTTGGGTATGTTGTGCCTTCATTTTTGTTAAATTCTAAAAAGTCTCTGATTTCTTTCTTTCTTTCTTCTTTGGCCAAGGTGTTATTGAGTAGAGTGTTGTTCAGCCTCCATGTGTATGTGGGCTTTCTGCTGTTTTTGTTGCTATTGAAGACCACTCTTACTCCATAGTGATCTGATAGGAGGTATGGGATTAGTTCGATCTTCTTATATTTGTTGAGGTCTGTTTTGTGACCAATGATATGGTCTATTTTGGAGAAGGTGCTGAGAAAAAGGTATATTCTTTTGCTTTAGGGTGAAATGTTCTATAAATATCAGCCAAATCCAATTGGTCCAAAGCTTCAATTAGTTTTACTGTGTCTCTGTTTAGTTTCTGTTTTCCTAATCGGTCCATTGAGGATAGTGGAGTTTTGAAGTCACCCACAATCATTGTGTTAGGTGCAATGTGTGCTTTGAGCTTCAGTAAAGTTTCTTTTATGAATGAGGGTGCCCTTGCATTTGCCGCGTAGATGTTCAGAATTGAGAGTTCTTCTTGGTGGATTTTTCCTTTGACCAGTAAGAAGTGTCCTTCTGTGTCTCTTTTGATGACTTTAGGTTGAAAGTCAATTCTATGTGATATTAGAATGGCTAGTCCAGCTCGTTCCCTAAGCCCATTGGCTTGTAAAATTGTCTTCCAGCCTTTTACTCTAAGGTAGTTTTTGTCTTTGACACTGGGGTGTGTTTGCTGTATGCAGCAAAATGTAGGGTCCTGTTTCCTTATCCAGTCTGTTAGTCTATGTCTTTTTATTGGGGAATTGAGTCCATTGATGTTAAGAGATATTAAGGAATAGTGATTATTACTTCCTGTCATTTTTGATGTTATTTTTATATTTGAGTGGTTATCTTCTTTTGGGTTCGATGGAAGAAGGTTACTATCTTGCTTTTTCCAGGGTGTAGTTTCCCTCCTTGTATTGGAGTTTTCCTCCTATTATTCTTTGTAGGGCTGGGTTTGTGGAAAGATAGTGTGTAAATTTGGTTTTGTCATGGAATATCTTGGTTTCTCCATCTATGGTGATTGAGAATTTTGCTGGGTATAGTAATCTTGGCTGACATTTGTGTTCTCTTAGAGTCTTCATGAGATCCACCCAGGATCTTCTAGCTTTCATGGTCTCTGGTGAGTAGTCTAGTGTGATTCTGATAGGTCTTCCTTTATATGTTACTTGACCTTTTTTTCTTACTGCCTTTAATATTGTTTCTTTCTTTAGTACATTTGGGGGTTTGATTATTATGTGATGGGAAGTATTTCTGCTCAGGTCCAATCTGTTTGGAGTTCTGTAGGCTTCTTGTATATTCATGGGCATCTCTCTCTTTAGGTTAGGGAAGTTTTCTTCCATAATTTTGTTGAAGATATTTGCTGGCCCTTTCAGCTGTAAATCTTCACTCTCATCTATACCTATAATCTTTAGGTTTGGTCTTTTCATTGTGTCCTGGATTTCCTGGATGTTCTGGGATACAAACTTTTTGCATTTTGCATTTTCTTTGACTGTTGAGTCAATGGTTTCTATGGTATCTTCGGCATCTGAGATTCTTTCTTCATGTCTTGTATTCTGTTGTTGATATTTGCATCTATGGCCCCTGATTTCTTCCCAAGGTTTTCTATATCCAAAGTTGTCTCCCTTTGTGATTTCTTAGTTGTTTCTACTTCTGTTTTTAGATCCAGAATTGTTTTGCTCAGTTCCTTCATTTGTTTGTTTGTGTTTTCCTTTAACTCTTTAAGAGATTTTTGTGTTTCCTCTTTCATGACTTCTGCCTGTTGACTCAAGTTCTCCTGCATTTCTTTAAGTTATTTATTTATTTATTTATTTATTTATTTATTTATTTATTTATTGCATTTCTTCTTTATTGGCTTCTATCTCTTGAGCCTTATTCTCCTGAATTTCTTTAAGTGATTTTTGTGTTTCCATTATATGGGTTTCTAGCTTATTCATGTTCCCCTGTATTTCTTTAATAGATTAATTTATGTCCTTTTTGTGTTCCCTCTAGCAGCATCATGACCAGTGATTTTAAATCCAAATCTTTTTTTTCTGGTGTGTTGGGGTATCTAGGACTTACTGTTGTTGGAGAGTTTGGTTCAGACGCTGCCATGTTGCCTAGATTTATGTTGGTAGCATTCCTTGCCTTTTGCCATCTTGTTATCTCTGTTGTTACTTGGTCTTGTCTCTGGCTGGTGTTTGAGCCTCCTGTGAGGCTGTAAGGCTATTTTTGCAACACTGGATGGCTGGGTTTCCCCTGTTGCAGATTGCTGATGTGCTGCCCTCCTCTTGGGTGCCCTTGGATCCCTAGTGTGCCTTGCCCCAAGATTGTCTCTGTGAACCAGGTGATGCCCGTTTGTTCCTTCAGGGAGTGCTGATGGTGTATGCTGTGGGGACCTTTTCCAAGTGCTGATCGCTCTGCTGGGCAGTCGATCCCCCAATGGGGTTGGTGCACACAAGGCTAACCTAGCTGCTCAGGCCCTGAGTCCAGGCAAAACCCTGACAGGCTTAGGACCCAGCAATATTCACCTGGGGCTATGACTGCTAACTGGTTCTGTCAGATAGCCAAGATGGTGCTGCGCGCGCCCTCTGCAAGTCCCAGGACAGTCTGCTGGGCTGACAACCTCCTGGCCGGTTTGGCACACAGATGGCCCACTGGACAGTCTAGGGCCTGGGTGCAATCCAATGCCTGTCGGGTTTAGACCCCTGAGAAGTTAGCCTCGGGCTATGACTGTTATCTGGCTTTGCCTGCTAGAACTCTCTGGTGTCCTGTAGCCAAAATGGCTGCACATGCTTCCTGCAAGTGCTGGTACAGACTGCTGGGCTGACAACCTCCTGGCCGGGTTGGCACACAGATGGCCTACCGGACAGCCCAGGGCCTGGGTGCAGTCCAATGCCTGTCGGGCTTAGACCCCCACGATGTTGGCCTCAGGCTAAGTCTACCTGGGCTGTCAGTTCTCTCTGGCATCCGAGAGCCAAGATGGCAGAGAGCCTCTCATAACTGACTGGCGGGAGGCAGAGTTCTGATGCGGCTTCAGTGCGGTGGAAAGCACTGTAACTCCACAGCAGCTTGCAGTCCGGCTGGCCAGTGATGGCCAGTGGTAGCAGGCGCAGGGCCTGGCAGGACCCTGTTACCTTGGTTCCACTGATGGTGGCCCTTCCTGCTGCCGCCGCTGCCGCTGCTGTCACCACAGAGGGTACCCAGTATACTGTGACCAGCTTTATAATAAGAGATATAGAGCTCAGAGATGATTTGTTGATAACTATGTAGACTAGCCATATTGAAGAGCTATGGATTTGATTGAAAGACTTACTTCACTGAGTGGTAGAATAATGACCTACAATGGTTCTTCACATCACTTCACGTTTTCACCTACATATTCATAACTACCCACCTACCAACCCATCTATGCAAACATGCATACACACATGCATAGCACGTACATTAAAAAAAGAAAGAAAAACAAAACTAATGATCTGTTGGATGTAGGAAGAACTGGGTTCTCTCTGATTAGCTAAGAGAGGATGTAACCTATTTTTAGATTTTAATTTAAAACTACATTTTTATTCATACATCTACCTGAAAGATGGATAAATTGCTTTCTTGTCTTGTCTGTAATAAGTAATACTGAAATGAACACGGGTGTACACATATCTCTGAAGAATCATGATAGATACTCAGAAACAGTATTGACAAATCCAATGGTAGTCCTTTTTATATTTTTTTTGAGGAATGTTCATATTGTTCTCCACAGAGACTACACATATTTATATCCCCACAAACAGCTCCCAACATTCCTTTATAACCATATTAAGATTTATTATCATTTGTATGTAGTATCCATCTAAACAGATGTGATATAATAGCTCATTGTGGTTTGCACAAGAATTTATTTGATGTTCGGCAATGTTGAGATCACCTGACAGATATGTTGGCTTTTGTGGGGTGGTGAGCTGTGATAGGCAGCCTGGTCCTTGGTCCAGCTGAGCTCAGGCTTAAAACCCCAATGACCCAGCAGGTGACTGTTGCCTGCAAGGAATGACAGGTGTTTGGCCATGCTCCTTGGGCCCCTGGCTCCTGTTACATAGTTACAGCCCCACCCCCAGCTCCCTGTAGAGGGGTCTGTGGCCATCAGTCACATAGGAGCAGCACCCCATGCCCTCCCACGTGCAAATAAGGTATCCCTAAGCTCTCAGACCAAGCCAATGGGAAGTACCTGTTATCAGACCCTGACCCACTCCAAAACTCTATATAAGAATCCTGTACTACTCTGTCTTCTGAGAGCTTCTGTCATAAGAGCTCTAACACTGCCACTTGGGAAGAGGTTTGCTCTCCAGAAATGCCACCTCAAGTCCTGTCTCACCTCCCCCACCCCATTCCTTGCTGGCTATTCAACCTGCCTGGATTCAGCAACTGAGTCAGCAAAGGCAGAAACTGAGGTAGAGCCAGTGCAGCAGGGGAGGCAGTAGAGATGACTCCCCCTTCCTGCTCACACTCTCTACCCTTTTGCCAGAACCCTTGCACCTGGCTGGGCCAGAGATCTCTCTGGAAAGCCTCCAGTACACAGGCCCAGTACACAGGGTCATTGAGGTTTTAAGCCTGACTTTTGTGTAGTTTTTAAAAAAATCTTTAGAAATTTCCTTGACTATTTCAAAATCAGATTCTTATCTATTTGCTATTGAGTAGTAGGATACAAGACTTATTTTTTCATATTAACTCTTCATCAGATAGAAATTTTACAAGTATTTTATTCTGTCATATTAGTTACTTCCTTGTGGCCTTTTTTCCTTGAGGATTTTATACATGAGTATGTTGAGTCTGCCTCATTTCCCCGTTCTCCAACTCTTCTCCTACCGCACGAACCACCTCTCTCAAGTTCATGACCTCTTTTCTATAATTATGCATACATACATACATACACACACACACACACACACACACACACACACACACACACACACACACACCTGAGTTCAACTCTCCTTATTTGCACCTCTTAGGACTGACAACTTAGAATTAGGGTCTTGACCTTGAAGTAAAACAGCCATCCTCCAAATGAAACAAACAAATTTATCAACCAACCAACAAGACACACAAACAAAATTGGTTCACCCCTCCTTAGTAGTCATTGACTGGCTTTGGTTTTTCATCTAGAGGTGAACCTTGTGAGTGTTGCTCCCTCAGTGCTGGTGTACCAACTGGTATGCTTTTCTCAGGTCATGTGAGAACAGCCATATTGTTGAGGGTTTACGAGAGCAACATTTCTGTCCTCTCTAGAAGAAATTAACATATGGTAGTTGTCTTGGATATGAGGATTTTGCAATCTTTTTACCCCCTTCCAAGATGTTCTCTGAGCCATAGGTGTAAGGGTTATGTTTTTGAAGTCTCATTTGAGGCTTGTCACCCCAAGGTCATTCATTGTCTACATTTTTATCAGTTGTAGACTTCATTCCTAGTCTCCATCTGCTGCAAAAAGAAGCTTCCTTGATGAAATATGAGAGCTGCATTTGTGTACTTTAAAGAGTGGACTTCTTAATCAGGATTACAATTGCTGTGTTAAAGTACCAGGAAAGGGTTGTTATGGTTTACACTTTCTCACCATTGCCCATCATTGAAGAAAGTCAGGACAGAAACTCAAACAGGATAGGAACCTCTGGGCAGAAGCTAATACAGAGGCCATGGAGGAGTGTTGCTTACTTGGTCATGACTTGCTCAGCCTGTTTTCTTGTAGAGCCCAGAACCACTACAAGGCACTACCCACAGTGGGCTGGGCTCTCCCCCCACCAATCACTAAAATGTTCTGAGGCTTGCCTGCAGCCCAATTTTATATAAGCAGTTTCTCAATTAAGGCTCCCTCCTTTCCAAGGACTCTAATTTGTGACAAGTTGATATAAAAATAGACTGCATAGTGGATATTCAGAAGGCAGTTGAAAATTTTAGTAATGTCAGTAGTGGGTTCTCCTTGAGGACCTGTGACTTTTTTAGCCATGTATTCTTGGTTTACAGTTACCAGTCATGCGTTTCCTCTAGTGGAGCAAAGATTATATCTAAGTAGACAGCTGCTGGTAACCCCAAGATACAAGTGTCACTTTTACACCATTGAAGACATTCCCAGTTGTATGGCTGGACAGGGCTATTGCTAATGTCTTACTCTTTTGGCAGTTTGCATAATACCCCCTGACTCCATTTCAGGACAATTATTTCCAGAACACACCACCAGTTTGATTTCTACAAGTCCTGTTGCTAGATTATGTTGTGTCTCCAGCAATAGGGCCTTATCATTCTGCTCCTGCACTGCAGCCTCTTCATTTTGTTGACTATTTCCTCTGTTGTGCAAAAAAGGTTTTAATTTGGTGGCATTCTGCTTTTCCTTTTGCTTTTGTTGCCTTAGATTTTGTTGTCATTTTCAGGGAGTTATGATCCAGACCAACATGTTTTTCTTTAGTCTTCTAGGATTTTTTCTTTGATCAGTGAACTGTTTAAGTTCTTTTTTCATTCTCTGTCCCAGATTTCAAATATGGCTTAAGATAAGGGCGATTTCATTCTTTCACATATTGATAATAACTAAATGTCCCAATACCATTTTCTAAAGAAACTATTCTTTTCCAGTTGTGTGTGTGCGTGTGCGTGTGCATGTGCGTGTGCGTGTGCGTGTGCGTGTGCATGTGCGTGTGCGTGTGCGTGTGTGTGTGTGTGTGTGTGTGTGTGTGTGTGTGTTTTCTTTGGACTTCATCAAGGATGACTGGTATTGTACAGCATTATTTCTGAACAAACCAGTTTCTGTCTTAATCTGATTAGCTATGCCTGTGTACAAATCTTCCTGATTTGTATTGGTATTCTGTCATAGAAAGAGGAATAAGGAGGGCCACTGGACTCACCTGAGATTCTAGCCATCTACGTGCTGTTGCACACTAAATTCATGTGGCCTCAGGATGGCATGAAGTGCTAAAGTGTTTAGATGGGGTAAGGCTAAGTAGGACCCTCTACCTATATGACTGGGTGAAGACTTTCTGGGAATAGCCATGTTGGGATTACCTATATTCCTATAAGCAACCCTTCATCCATGTTCTTTGAGTAAGCTCAGTGAACTTATAATTTTCTAGGCTGAACTTTAAACGTAGAGTTTTGTTTATCCTTGGACTTTTATAATGAGAATTGAGATGCTGTTTACATCTCTCCAGGGAAGGATTCTCACAGCAATGGGAGAATTCTCACTGCATGTACTTGGATTTAGTTTCTGACTTTCTCCATTGTTTCCCTGGGTTAGTACATTTACTTTCATGCAATGATCATACTCTTTGACTAGCCTGACTTTATAATATATCTAAATTAGGAAGAATGATGCTTGCAGTTTTTCTCATGTACAAAATTATTTTGATTACTGTCACTCTTAGTTTTCCCAAAAATATTTATGATTATTTTTTTCTAAACTCATTGGAATTTTGATAGGAATTACCTTATATCTATCGATAACTTTTTGGAAGAAATGAAATTTAGATATTAATTCTTCTAAAGCATGGAAATCATGTTGAAATTTCATTTTATAAGTACAAGCAAAGCACACTCTCAGAGCAACTGCTGTTCAGTTTGTGGACCGAACTGTTGCGTGTTCACAGTGCTCCACCGTGCTTGGGGCAGCTCATCCCCCCACAGTAGGGACTGAACTATGTGCTCTGTGAGCATCTCTACCTTGTTCTCAGTTATCAGCACTTTCCTTGGCCAGAGATGTTGTCTAGAGAGGTTAGACTAAAAGAAGAACAGAACAACAGTGTTCAAATTAGGACGGTATGGAAGAATTTCTGGGATGCTAATATTGGTTGGTTGTCTCTGGGGGAATATTTGTATTTTGACTATTTGTGCTTACCGGAACTTTCTGTTTCAATAAACAATAGTAAAAAATAAATGAAAAACAAAAAAACTTTTTTAATTTAATAAACGTTTAATTTAATAAACATTTCTTAATATAATGAAAAAGAAACAAAAACTTAGATTTACGGATTCTAATACCAATTGTGTTTCTCCAAAATGTTGTGCATAGAAAGGGTTACTATTTAGGAATTTTGGGGGGTGGGGGTTAGTTTCTCAGCCAATTAAAGAATTAACAGACAAGAAAAAATTCTCAGGCATAGAAGGCAGCAACAGATAACAAGCTTTATTAAAGGTGAAGAAACACTCATATTATGGACACACACACACACATACACACACAGAGAGAGAGAGAGAGAGAGAGAGAGAGAGAGAGAGAGAGAGCATGACCATGAAGAGCAGAGGACAGTTAATTTCCCACTATAGATTTTAGAATTTTACATGTTTTTGGTGGCCTGGGAGGGGCCCCTTCCCCTCATTTCCTGTTGATGAGCTTAAAAGAAGGAAGAAATGGGGTCTGGTAGGTTCACAGCTTTAGGCATAAACAAATCTGAAGAGCCTGGAAATGTTAGCCAGAAGGGAGTGGCACTGGTGGGGGAAATGGCCTTCAGGTTTTTGTCTCCGGTCAAGAGGATAAAGAAGCTGAAAGCATCATTTTCATTATCCATCTGTGGGCACTTTCCCTGTCTATATGTCTTCCAGTGGTCTGTTTAGGTTTTAGTGCCTCAAAAATATTCTACCGTAGACACAGAACCTCCTGACTGGGGATCACCTATATCTGTAGAAAGGGGCTAAAATGTGTTCATTTCAACATCAGCTAACATTAAGGTTGGCCCATTTCCCCTCATTGTCATGACATGCTCAATAAGCAGTATTGTAACAATAATTCAGCATAGCAGGACAATCATCTTCAGTGACACGTACACTCAGTGAGTAGAAGCGGCTTTCCTCCTGATAGTATTTTCTGCGCTAGAAATTAATTATTAGCTTTCTATATTTGGCTTAAGGTAATGAACTTTGTTTTTCAGATTCCAGCTGAGAACAATCTACCCTCAAAGCCACCTCATTCCAAGTCCTATCTCAGTCTGGCTAATGTGTTTGCCCTCTCATGTCCTGCAGAGGACACAGGCTCTGCTGCTCATCTGATGCTGAGGAGTGGTCTGAATATTAGTTAGCAACTGTAACCAATTATTGCAGAAGATCAAGTGTTTTATTGAAATCATGTCAGGAAATAGAAAATTAGATAGGGTTACAGACCCCTGTTAATCCAGTATTCATTCAGAGATTATCTTAGCGCATTTTAACTGTAATTCACTAATATAGCAGTGGAGAGAAAAAGCTGTGAGATGAGATGAATTATGATTGTTCACCAAGTCACTGAAGAAGGGGCCATGCTGATGCAAAAGAGAAGATAACCTGCAGGTCTTATCCTAACTACAGACTTGTGACGACTTGACGGGAGAGAATAGGCAATTTCCTTGTCTTACTGGATAGCTAGTGGCAAACCCCATGGTTCCATTTATTCCCTATTATCTTTCTGATTACTCTTACAACATTATTTTTGTAGTATATGTAACTTATATATAAATGCACAAATAATTATATAGTGCTAGATATGATATAAATGTATTATAGATAGATACAACGAACTCTGCCATTTTCTCTACAGTCACTGGCCTTGTAAGCATTCAGGGTAATGTTACACTGCATAGAAAAAGGATGTTTAATCAATTTAGTAAGTTCAAAAGTCTTGAAAGATAATCTATGGAGGTGGTGTTAGAATTCCTAACTTTCAAAGCTCTCTTCTTCAGCAGAATAAATCCTGGTAGTCTGGCCTTTTGAGAGTAGAGATAGGCTCCTTAGAAAATAGAGAGATGGTTAAGTCTGATCTTTTCAACATCTTTAGCTTTGTGAGGGGTGGGGAATAGTAAATAAATTCCATAAACTAGGGTTTTCATCTTTGCTCCTTCTGGGGCCTCTGCTTTCAATGTATGGGAACACAGGAAGTGCTGAGGTGCTTCAGACCTGGGCCTCTGAACTGTATCCATGGGAAAGAAAATGGATGCTACAGGCTTTCTGGTAACACTGGCACTCTCTTAGCTCCATGCTTGTCATGGCCAGAGCAACATTCATTGGAATCTGGACCCACAGGTGATCCTGGAGTAGTGCTCTTCTGGTGCTCTTGGGAGCGTCTTGCCTGAAGAGGTGGGAAGTGCTGAGAGAGCTAGGGCACCAGCAGGATGAAGAAGCTCTAAGGAAAGGAAGGAGTCTTCATAAAGGTTCGGGTGGCTGTAACCTAGGCCTCACAGATACATTTCTGAGCACAACTCAAGGGTCCAGTAGGGAATTGGCCATGTGATAGTAATTACCACTAGAGAAAAACACATCATAGAGACCAGGAGGGCCCCAGAAGATGCACACAGTAGGACCACCATAAGATGCCTCCGACATCCATTAGGAAGAAAAAGAACCAAAATGCACCATTTGTACTAGTCCCCAAAAGAAACTGAACACTGTATTATCTGATTACTTAACTAAAAGGAGATTGGTTAAATCCTAAGAGACAGAAACATTAATTAGGAAGCTAATTACCAAGTTTCCCTGGATGTTATTAAGGAAACTGGAGGCTTCTAGAAAATTCACTATATGTTGGTATGTTTGGGTATATAGTCTGAGTTATTTGTGCATCTGGTGCTTTGACTTTGATCATAACTGTAGATAGGGAGGTAAGGGGCAGATACAATCAATCTAATTCATCCCGGTTCTGTGTCTGTGGACAGGAATCATTCTCTGTTCTTTTAGAGGATGCCCTGGCACTGTTCTCCTTGTCCTTAAGGAATCTGTCTCTGTACCTCTTCCTCCTCTTCACAGTGGCTAACATAATAATGAAAGGTACCAACTTCCTTCACTACAACACCAGAGGCTTCCAAGGTGTTGATATGGCGGCTCACCAAGGTTAAAGCATCTTCCTGGTTTTTGTGGTTGCAGTTTTAACTCTAATTAGTAGATTGTTGCTGTGATTCTAGAAGTCACATGAACATATAATGTCCTGAGGAAGTGACACCAATTTGTCCCATGTTTTCAAAGAGCCTTCAGGTTTTCCTGGTCTCATTCACAAAACTTTGTCATCAATTTCAATCTACTCTTAGCCATGTATTGATAATTTTAAAAGTCAATAAAAAATGGTATATAACATCAGCAATAATATCTACTTTTTTGTAAAAAAAAAAAAAACTGGAGTGACAGATGTTTAATTTCTTCTTTGCCCTTCCTTGAAGTCTTGGGTACATTGTTTATCTGAGCTCAGATTGTTGTGACAACTTCTCAACAAGTTCTACAATCTTTTTAAGAGAGCGTTAACATAGATATTCACAGTGTGGAAGAAACTCGTGCAACTGAAATTCACAGGGGTTAGCCAAGTGCAGAATAGAGGATGAAGGAGATGTGGTAGATCCAGAAAGTAGGCTAGTGTAAGGTGGTGTCATCAGCACACCACTTTTCTATTTCAGTGCCTCACCTCTCCCCACCACTCATCTTCCTTCATCATTTTTAAGAAAAATAAAAAAATTAAAAAAAAGTGTGTTGCTGTTAGTTTTTTTGATTCTTTGTATAATTTCATTGTTTCTAATTGGTTGATTTTAGTCCCGAGTTTGGTGATGATGATTTCTTGCTGTCTTCTCCTCTTGGATGTGTTTGCTTTTTTTTCTTAGAGTTTTCAGATGTGATATTGTGTTGCTAGTGTAGGATCTCTCCAATTTCTTTATGAAGGCACTCAGTGCTTTTTCCTCTTAGCACTGCTTTCATTGTGTCCCATAAGTTTGGGTATGCTGTGCCTTCATTTTTGTTAAATTCTAGAAAGTCTATACTTTCTTTATTTCTTCCTTGACCAAGTTATCATTGAGTAGAGTGTTGTTCAGTTTCCATGAGTATGTGGGCTTTCTGTTGTTTTTGTTGTTATTGAAGATCAGCTTTAGTCTATGGTGATCTGATAGAATGCATAGAATTATTTCAATCTTCTTGTATCAATTGAGGCTTGTTTTGTGACCCATTGTATGGTCAGTTTTGGAGAAGGTACCATGTGGTTCTGAGGAGAAGGTGTATTGTTTTGTTTTAGGGTGAAATGTTCTGTAGATTTCTGCTAAATCCATTCAGTTCATAACTTCTTAGTTTCACTATGTCTCTGTTTAGTTTCTGTTTCTATGATTTGTTGATTGGTGAGAGTGGAGTGTTGAAGTCTCCCACTATTATTGTGTGTTCTGAGCTTTAGTAATGTTTCTTTTACAAATGTGGGTGCTCTTGCATTTAGGGTATAGATGTTCAGAATTGAGAGTTCATCTTGGTGAATTTTTCCTTTGATGAATATGAAGTGTTCTTACCCACCTCTTTTGATAACTTTTAGTTGAAAGTCTATTTTATTGGATATTTGAATGGCTAACTCCAGCTTGTTTCTTAGAGGACCATTTGCTTGGAAATTTTTTCAGCCTTTTAATTTGAAGCAAAGTCTGTCTTTATCACTGAGGTGTTTTCTGTGTGCAGCAAAATGCTTAGTCATGTTTACTATACAGTCTGTTAGCCTATGTCTTTTTTACTGGGTAATTGAGTCTATTGATGTTGATAGATAGGAAAGACCAATGATTGTTTGATCCTGTTATTTTTGTTGTTAGAGGTGGTATTGTATTTGTGTGCTTCTTTTATTTTAGGTTTGTTGAGATAATTAATTTCTTGGGTTTGGTTGGCTGTTGTTTCCCTCTTTGTGTTGGAGTGTTCCATCTTTTATTCTCTATATGGCTGGATTAGGGGAAAGATATTGTTTAATTTTGGTTTTGTCATGGAATATCTGGGTTTCTCCATCTATGGAGATTGAGAGTTTTGCTGGGTATAGTATCTGGGCTGGCATTTGTCTTCTCTTAGGGTCTATATGACATCTGCCCAAGATCTTCTGGCTTTTAGGGTCTCGGTTGAGAAGTCTGGTGTAATCCTGATAGGTCTGCCTTTATATGTTAGTTGGCCTTTTCCTCTTACAGCTTTTAATAGTCTTTCTTTGTTCTGTATATTTAGTGTTTTGATTATTATGTGACCAGAGAAATTTTTTTCTTGTCCCATCTATTTGGTGTTCTATAGGCCATCTCTTTCTTTAGGTTAGGGAAGTTTTCTTATATAATTTTGTTAAAGATGTTTTGTGGACCTTTGAATTTGGAATCTTCACTCTCTTCTATTTCTGTGATTCTTAGGTTTGATGTTTTCATTGTGTCCTTCATTTCCTGTATGTTTTCAGTTAGGAGCTTTTTGCACTTTGCATTTTCTTTGACTGTTGTGTCAATATCTTCTATATCTTCAAAGCCTGAAATTCTCTCTTCTGTCTCTTATATCCTGTTGGTGGTACTTGCATCTGTAACTCCTGATCTCATTCCTAGGTTTTCTATCTCCAGGGTTGCTTCCCTTTGAGATTTCTTTATTGTTTCTATTTCAATTTTTAGAGCCTGGACATTTTGTTCAATTCATTCACCTGTTTGATTGTGTTTTCTTGTATTACTTTAAGGGAGTTATTTATGACCTCCTTAAAGTCCTCTATCATCTTCATGAGATAGGATTTGAGGTCAAAATCTTGCTTTTCAGGTGTGTTAGGGTATCCAGGGCTTGCATCAGTAGAAGTACTAGGTTTTAATAGTACCAAGTAGAATTGGTTTCTGTTGCTTATATTCTTTAGTTTGCCTCTTGCCATCTTCCAGTTATCTCTGGTGTTAACTGGCCTTGCTGTCTCTGACTGAAGCTTGTTCCACCTCAAGTCTGGCTGTGTCTGGGTGTGGGAGGGGATCTAGAGCTTCTGATCTGTGAGCCTGGTTATGACTGACCTCCTGGGAGTCATACTGCCTCTGGGTGTGAGCTTGGCGAAGGGGTTTTGTAGCACCTGATCTGCCCCCCCAGGGGGTGGGGGCACTGTTGTGGACAGGAAGGAAAATGATGTATCTCCAAAAGGGTGGATAGGCTTTGCATTCACTGGGCCCTGTTGGGATCCCAGTACTGCCAGGTATTGGGGTGGTGTGTGTGTGTCTTACCTGTGAGTAATACCTGGCAGTACCCCAATACCGGGAATCAAGCTGTCACTGGATGTGGGTGGGCGTGGCTGGAGCATCTGATCTGTTTGTTTGTATAGTTTTTGGTTGTTTGTTTCTGTTTTATTGCTTTCAGCCCTGAGTCTGGTTATGTCTTGCATCCACTCCTTTTTGGTGTGAATTCTCATTTTGTTCTAGGGCTTTCGGGTGGGCTTTTAAGTTAGTTGGATGAGAACTCCCTAATTTTTTATTGTAGGCACTTAGTACTATGAACTTGCCTCCTAGAACCACCTTCATTGTATTCCATATACCTGGGCAACAGTTCCACAAGGTGCTGAGAAGAAAGCATATTATTTTGTATTTGAGTGAGATATCCTGTAAATCTCTCTTAGGTCTGTATGGTTTATAATATCAGTTAGCTCCAGCATTTCTCTATTTAGTTTTTGTCTGATGACCTGTCTATTGCTGAGAATCAGTTATTTAAGTCCCTCACTGTAGGCTTGTGTACCCAGAGGCTATCCTCAGAGATCTCTGGCCGGCCAGATGGGAGGATTCAAGCGAAGGGGAAAGGGTGAATAGGGAGGTGGAATTGTCTCCACCAAATCTCCACTGCTGCTGCTGCTGCCACCACTGCTATAGCTGCTGCTGCTGCTGTTGCTCTGAGATGCTGCACTGGCTGTGCTGATCCAAGCTGTGCTGAACCAAGCTGTGCTGAGCCAGAGGAAGGCTGGCTAACCAATGAGGGTAGAGCAGGGGAGCTTCTGGTGGTGAAAGTTCTCTTCTGGTAAGACCAGTTCTCTTCCCTGATGGTATTACAGCTCTTATGACAGATGCTCTGAGACAATGGAATTATTCTCACAAAACTTTATTCCTTCTGGGGTGGGTTGGGGTCTGATAGGAGGTGCTTCCTATTAGCTTCATCTGAGATGTTAGTGATGCCTCACCTACATGTGGAAGGGCTTGGAGGGCTTTGACCCTATGTGACTGTTGGTCACAAATCTCTCTATAGAGACTGCATCTATGTGAAAGGGGTCTGATGCCAGGAGCAGGCAAAGCTCCTACTGTGGGTCTTCAGGGTCTTTGGGGCTTCTAGTCTTAGCTTGACCTCACGGCCCACCACCCCTCAACTCCCTATCAGTGTGTGAGGGTTCATAGACTGTGGTAGAATTTATTTTATGAACTTGTGTTCCCTTGTGTCTGTTTCACAAAGAATTATAGCTCACTCTTGGTGGAGTCTTATTTTCTCCATGTTTTGTACGATGATTGAAAGTTTTGGTGGGTATAGTCTGAACTGGCATCTTTGGTCTCTTCGAGTCTGCAGGCTATCTGTTCTCGATCCTCTGGCTTTTAGAGTCTCCATTGAGAAGTCAGGTATAATTTTAAAGGAAGCCTTCATATGTTACTTGTTCTTTTTCCCTTGCTTCTTTTCAAATTCTCTCTTTGTGCTGTGCATTTAGTGTTTGATTATTGTGTGCTGAGGGGACTTTCTTTTCAGGTCCAATCTATTTGGTATTCTGTATGCTTCTTATAGCTTGATTGGCATTTCCTTCTTAGCATAGAGAAGTGCTCTTTTATGTCTTTGTTAAAAATATTTTCTGTGGTACTCTGTTATGCTTGGAGACAGGAGCATGTTGTCCTCTGAGAGGCTCCACCCAGCAGCTGACTCAGACAGGTCCAGATACCCTTAGCCAAACAGTGAATGGAGCTTGGGGACTCTTATGGAAGAACAGGATTGCAGCCTTGAAGGGTATAGGAACTCCACGGGAAAACCAACAGAGTCAACTAACCTGGACCCTTGTGTTTCTCAGAATCTGAACCACCAACCAAAGAACATACATGGGATGGATGTTGGCCTCCCCAAACATATGTAGCAGATGTGCAGCTTGGTTTTCATGATGGTCCCAAACAACTGGAACAGGGGATATCCCAAAAGCAGTTGCCTGTATGTGGGATATGTTCTTCTAGCTGGGCTTCCATGTCTGGCCTTAGTGAGAGAGGAAGTGCCTAGCCTCTCAGAGACTTGAAGTGATAGGAGATATGGGGGTGGGGCATCTGCTCAGAGGAGAAGGGAATGGAGGATTGGGGAAGGATTGTAGGAGGGAATAAACAGAAGGGGGGTGATGAGCAGAATGTAAAATGAATAAATAAAAAATGAAATTAAATAAAAATAATATTTTCTGTGCCTTTGACCTGTGTTTCTTTTCCTACTTCTATTCCTAATATTCTTAGATTTGGTCTTTTCATAGAGTCCCACATTTTCAGAATATTTTGCGCCAAGAGCTTTTTTTTTTTTTAAATGTAACATTTTAAACTGATATATCCATTTTTTTAAATCATGTCTTTAATGCCCGAGTTTCTCTCTTCCATCTTAGGTATTCTATTGGTGAAGCTCACCCCTGTGGTTCCTGTTCAAGCTTCTAAACTTGGCATTTCCAGATTTTCTTTGGTTTTCATTTTGTTTATTGATTCTGTTTCCATTTTCAGGTCTTAAACAGCTTTATTAGTTTCCTTCAATTGTTTGACTTTCCTTGATTTTTTAAAGAGATTTATTAATTTCCTCTTTAAGGACCTCTATCTTAGTCATGCAGGTTATTTTAAGGTCTTTGTCTTATGTTTGAGCTATGTTGTCATACTCAGGGCTTACTATGATAGGATTGCTGGGCTCTAGTGGAGTCATATTATCTTAGCTGTTATTGGGTATTTATGCTGTCATCTAGGCATCTGGGTGGGAAGATCATAATTGCAGGTGCTGATATCTAGTCTTACCTTTTTCTTTGTTGAGTGGTTGATTTGATTTTTTTTTTTTTTTTTTTTTTTTTTTTTTTTTTTGGTTTCTGTTCCTTTCCTGGTTCTTAGGAGAGTCTAGCACCTTAGGGAAGCATGTGTGTGGCAGAAAATTCTGGGATCCTGACAGGTATGATTACTAGGGTTTCCATGTATAATGTGTTTCTAAGTATTGGAAGCTGACACTTAGGAATGGGGATGGGCATGAAGGCAGGGGCTAAGGCAGTGCACAGAGGAAAAGAAAGCAGGGTGTTCTACCAGGATCTGCCTACTCTCCTGGAAACTGAGCCTGAGAGGAAGGAGAGGCCACAACAGTAGTCCCCTGAAGAGCTGGGCATAACACTAGGGTACTGGATTTGGAGCCGAAGGAAAGGAGAAGATCTACAGTTAGCCTACCTGCTTCTCTGGCCAGAGTGGCCTGTGGGTTCCCAGGGAATATTTGTTGGAGTTGGGTGCTGTGACAAAGACATGCGAGAGGGTGTCTTGGTCACTGATCTATTGCTGTGCAGAGACACCGTGACAAGGCAAGTCAAAAAGCATTTCATTTGGGCTTGTTTACAGTAGTTTCAGAGGTTTAGTTCATTATTATTATGGTAGGAAGACTTGATGCTGAAGAAGTAGCTGAGAGTGTTACATCTGGATTGGAAAGAGAGATATTGTGTCCCTGCCACAGACATACTTCCTCCAACAAGGACAAACTTACTCCAACAAGACTAATCTTAATTCCACCACTCCCTGTCACTAAGTATGCAAATATATGATCCTGGGGGGGGGCGCAGTCTTATTCAAACCACCACAGAGGAGAGGGAAGTTAGAAGAGATGGTCTAATTATTGTGGTCCATTCGATATGGTTGCAGATGGTGGTCTGCTACAGAGCAGGGAGGGGGGATAAGACTGAGGGATATGGAAGTAGAGGTGAAGATTTGTTGTTTGTCTTCTTGCTTTTTTTTTGGCCACAGTAGTCTGCGGGTTCCCAGGGAATGCCTGCTGAAGTAGGAGGCTGGGATAAAGCAATGAGTGAGAGAAAAGAAGTTGGGAAGGGACCTATGTGATCCACTGGAAATGGGGTGGGGAGCAGGTGGTAGGGAAGCTGAAGGAGCTATTCTGCTACCAAGCTGGGAATAATACTGGAGACTGGATTTGGAGGAGAGGAGGGAGGGGTGAAGATATGCAGTTAGCCTACCAACTTCCCTGGCCAGAATAGCCTGTGAGTTCCCAGGGCCATTTGGCTACTTTATAGCTTATTCTGTCATTACAAAGTTCCAATATAATCATGAATAGCTAACTCTCATTTTAATTCTAGTGAACAGGTTCTGCTGTGATCTTACATCATATACCTTCCGGTTCTGTATTCACAGTGGATTTGATTCACCAGAAGTACTAAGTATGCTTCCAGAGCCTCCAAATGGAAGCATACTTTGTTTGCCAAATGGGAATGTTGTCAAAATGCCTTCACAAGTCCCATATTTGTGCCCATAGATTGATGCTGCAAGACACAGAAGTGGAAGACATGTTGGGAAGAAGTTACTGGATAGGAGAGGAAGGGGGATGAAACAGGATAATGGAGGGGAAGAACCAAATTTCATTGTATCCAAGACTGAAGAAGTCAAAGAATAAAAATCAAATTCTCCTCTCGTAAAACACATTTGTTCTGAATATGCATGGGCTTTTTGTTATCATTATTTTCTGACTAATAAACTTTTTGTGTAGCATTCACATAGCCATAGATAGTATCAATTATCTGGAGATGATTTATATAGACATAAGGTATACATAGGATATATGCAAATACAACATTATTATATGGATGAGACTTGAGCATCTTATAGTTTGTAGGAGGCAAGAGCCAATTTTCCACAGATGCTGACTGACAATTTTACATATACTACTTTTAAGTCCATATGAAAATGATGTTAAAACATATTTTTACTCTTAAAACTGTAAGCTCTGTGTTTTTACTACAAGATTGTACATTGTAAAAACCACCCCAAGAGTAAAATAGCAGCCTGCTTAATGCTGCTACTGTGAGTGATTTGTTCTTAGGCAAACATGCACAGACGTTTCCTATAATATACAATATGTGTGTGTTTGTACACAATGACTAACAAAACACAAACCATTTTGTAAATCACTTTTGTCACTTCAAGGACAGAGATGAATATTCTATGTGATTATTTGTCTTTGACATCAACTTTTTATTTAATAACTCTTTGTTCACCTTAATCACCATGACAAAAATATTACAGCAATCTCCTTTCTTGCCTCTCTTGTTTATAGATGAGAAAAACATGAGCCATAAAAATTTTATGACTGTGTTAAATGAACACAGAAATTAATGAAAAGCCAATGTTAGACTGGAGTCCAGATCTCCTCTAGGCATCTAGTTTCCCATGCAACACACAGATCTGACTCGTCTCCTCTTCTCACATGCTCTAATTTTATAAACATGGAATTGAGTAGATTTAATGTATTAGAGATTCCTCATGTGAGGCTCCAAAACATATGTTCGAACACATTAATAATAAACTGAGAGTCACCAATAATGCATCAGTATCACATTAAGAAAAGAAATCAAAGCACCTCCCCTTGGTGTTATTTCATGACCAGTGAGCTTGGATTTGAATTCTCTACTTAGCTATTCCAGTATCTTTAGTTATCCATGTCTATGTGTTATATGAGTTGAACCGTTGCCTATATGAATGCTGTCATATGAATTTGTCTGTCCCTTTGTGTCTATATGGATGAGACTTGAGCATCCTTATAGTTTGTAGGAGGCAAGAGCCAATTTTCCACAGATGCTGACTGACAATTTTACATATACTACTTTTAAGTCCATATGAAAATGATGTTAAAACATATTTTTACTCTTAAAACTGTAAGCTCTGTGTTTTTACTACAAGATTGTACATTGTAAAAACCACCCCAAGAGTAAAATAGCAGCCTGCTTAATGCTGCTACTGTGAGTGATTTCTATTTTATTCAACATCCTAGAAACAAAATCAAAGGGGAAGAGATGGGGGATACTTTACAAAGGCCTGACAGAGTTTTAGAAGGGATGAAATCACTGACTCCAGTTGACCCTAACACAACAAACAGTACTGTCAACATCTTTGCTTATCAAGTGGTATTCGTATGTTGTTTTTGACTTTTATGGTTATTTATTTTACAAGATTTCTTTTAAACTATATTTACAGTTCTCAGAAAATAATTATCATAACACATATAAAATCATGAGTTACTCATGGACCAGGGACATGGACAGATACATATCTTAAGATTACAGCTATGCATTAGCCAGACTTGGAAAAGTTGATTGTATGGAAAATCTAAGTAAAACTGGATATTAAATTGTTCTCTTCAAGAGATGTTAAAGAAACAGGCTGATGATACAACAGGATATCAGTTTTAAATCTTAAGTGACCCCAAGGTATATTATTAACTCTGGTTGTCAGGTTCAGCAAATAGTCTTTTAGGATGCGAAAAGATACTTTTCTCATAATGCATTGCCACAGCCACGGGTTAGACTTGCTACTGCTCTAATAATCTGGATGAATCCCCAGATTCACCTTGATATGGATACAAAAGAAAATTCTTCATACATTTCTCTTCAAGGGAACATTTTGTCCCAATATGTTAATACTTTCCTAATCTCTCTATGCTTATTGTAAATTCTGGGCACACACAGCCTCTTTCTGCCAGATACTATATTATTTTCATTCCCTTTCTGGCTCAGAATGATTCTGCTGCTTCCATACTAGACAAGAAGCACCACCATCAGTACAAAGACCACCTGTTTCCAGTTCCATGAATAAGAAATAAACTAATAGTGGAGTCTCTGGTGAAGTGTGTGGCTATGCAGCACAGACTTCTGAGGTTCATCCCAAAACACATACTTCACCATCAATAGCTGCCAGTCACCTGGTGCAATGTAGCTCAGAGATCTTTTTTGTCAGAGTATTTTTGTATTACTGTCAGTGTTTCAATGCAGATTCCTCAGCATGGGTAGTCACTGGGGTGGGAGCGTAATCCATCCCAAACTGCATACTGGAAATTGGTCAGTGGTCAGGCATGAGTGGACCCGGGATGCCTCAGATTGACATGGTACTTTTCTGTAGGAGTCACAGGGCAGTAACGATTCATCTGACTAAGGAAATACAGCAGTAAGTGGGAGGCCATGACAGGAGTGCAGCAAGGGCAGAGCCCAGCACCAGGCAGTAAGGAGTGCTTAAACCTCAAATGAAGAAAGACTGTGATCTAGAGAGGCTTTCTGGAGGATGAGAAGGAGAGGAGGAAGAGTTGTTTTTAGAAGACATTGTGTGTGTGTGTGTGTGTGTGTGTGTGTCAGAGAGAGAGAGAGAGAGAGAGAGAGAGAGAGAGAAGAGAAGAGAAGAGAAGAGAGAAAAGAAGGAGAAGAGAGAATTACAACAGAAGAAATTGCACCCACAGCCCTAAGTTCATCATGCCCAGTTTCTATTACTTAATAAAACCAAGCTGTAAACAAACTGCTTTTGTGTTCACACATGTATGATGTCAGACTGCCTCTTGAACCACCCACTTGAAGCCCCCAATAAAACAGTGCTTATCACTAAGTAAATGTGCAGCTAAAAATCTTCAATCCTGATATTTGATTATATTTTTTTATAAGCCAAGTCTAGTGCCTACATTTAAATGCTATCAACTCAAGAGATTTTTTTTCTAGCTGTAGTACTGTGACTCTTCCGATTGACTGAAGCCATAGATATGATGTAGGTCCATTTGTTGAGTATGTGTAGGGGCTGAGGAGATAACTCACCATTTAAAGCTCGGGGAGCAGACTTTGAAAACCCATGTAAATGCCAGTTGGCCATTGACATTCCAGCCTGGGAGAGCAGAGACAAGGGATCCCCAGAGCTAAGTGACTAGTGAAAAGACAGATCTTTAAGCCCTGGGTTTGATGAGACAGTGGAAGTGAATAGGATGGAAGAATACCATATAGGATGGTTCCTAATAATAGCCTTGGGCCTTCAGACACACACACACACACACATGCATGCATACACATACTAAAGCATATATGCACACTTGTAACACACACATACACAAGAACATGTGAAAAACTGAAGAACAAGTGTGTAAGCCCAGCATGGTTGTGAATGTCTGTAATCTCAACATAGATAAGACTGAGGTAGGAGAAACATAGATCCAAGGGCAGCTTTGGTTATACAGAAAGTTCTAGGACATTCTAAACTATATATTAAGTATTCGCAGGAACAAAAAAACTAATATGAAAAATATGCATTTAATATAAAAACATATTATTGTAGAGTGAGGCACTTTCTTTTGACATTTCCTTGTTTGGGACATGTTTTCTATTTCACTAATCTTAATCATTTTCTTTTCTGCTCATTTGTGATCAAAGAGGACAATGTTCTATGTCACTGGATTTGACATAGATGAGCACTTATATGTAAATGGCATGTAAATCTCATGCACATCTCTGTTTGTTAGGTTTGCCACCCTCAGTAGCTTGTAGATACTAACAGCCATGCTGGGCCAAAGCTGTAGGTGGAATGACCAGAGACCAGGCTGTCCACAGAGTACAGATGGATTGTAGAGCAGGATACAGAGGCAAGAAAAGCCAGAACTAAGACCCAAATCAGTTATAAATCAAATAGACAGCCAGTGAATTACTAATTATTAATCTTGTGTGTGTATGTATCTCTGTGTGTGTGAGTGAGAGAGATAGAGAGACAGAGAGAGAGGAAGAGAGAGAGAGAGAGAGAGAGAGAGAGAGAGAGAGAGAAGAGTGAAAAGGAGAAACAGAAAAAGGAGAGAAGAGAGGAGAAGGGAGGAGAGGGGAGGGGAGAGCAGGGGAGGGCAGGGCAGGGGAGGGGAGGGGAGGGGAGGGGAGAAGAGTGGAGGGAAGGAGAGGGGAGGGCAGGGAAGGGGAGAGGGGAGGAGAGGAGAAGAGAGGAGGGGAGAAGACTTAGGGAGGAAAGGAGGGAAAATGGAAGGGAGAGAGGAAAAACATTCTAAAGGAAGCAACTCTCAAACTCAAGTGATTATGCTAGCAAACACTTGCTTTTGGTCACTTATCTGTCAGGTCAGGTGTGGCTCTTCCTGGCTTGTCTGAGTTTGTTTAGACTTGGGTTCAGTGGTTAGAACCACAAAGACTTGGCTAAAGGAGAACCTATTAGCTATAATATGTGGTTCCTCTGACGGGACAAAAGGACAAGAAAGCAGAAGCAGGTGATGGCTCTGCTCAGAAATTGTAGCTGTCATTTCCTTCACATGGTAGTCAGTAGGAAGGGATGGATATTTGGTGAACAAGAACATGAAAAACCAAGAATTAAGAACATATATTCTTGAGGTTTTATCTTAGCCATTCTGATTGGTGTAAGGTTGAATCTCAGGGTTGTTTTGATTTGCATTTCCCTTATGATTTGCATTTCCCTTATGATTATGATGCTGAACATTTATTTAGGTGCTTCTCAGCCATTCAGTATTCTTCAGTTGAGAACTATTTGTTTATCTCTGTAGCCCATTTTTAATAGGGTTATTTGGTTCTCCGGAGTCTAACTTCTTGTGTTCTATATTGGATATTAGCCCTCTATCGGCTGTAGGATTGGTTAAGATCTTTTCCTAATCTGTTGGTTGCTGTTTTGTCCTATTGACAGTGTTCTTTGCCTTACAGAAGCTTTGCAATTTTATGAGCTCCCATTTGCAATTCTTGATCTTAGAGCATAAACTACAGGTGTTCTATTCAGGAAATTTTCTCCTGTGCTCGTGCTTGAGGACCTTCCCCACTTTCTTTTCTATTAATTACAGTGTATCTGGTTTTATGTGGAGGTCCTTGATCAACTTGGGACTTGAGCTTTGTACAAGGAGATAAGAATGGATCGATTTTCATTCTTCTACATACTGACCTCCAGTTGAACCAGCACCATTTGTTGAAAATGTCTTTTTTTTCCCCACTGGATGGTTTTAGCTCCTTTGGCAAAGATCAAGTGGCCATAGGTGTTTGGGTTCATTTCTGGGTCTTCAATTCTATTCCATTGATCTACCTGCCTGTTACCGTACCAATACCATGTGGTTTTTAACACTATTTCTCTGTAGCATAGCTTGAGCTCAGGGATAGTGATTCTGCTAGAAGTTCCTTTGTTGTTGAGAATAGTTTTCACTATCGTGGGTTTTTTGTTATTAAAACACAGGTGACAGCAGATGCTGGCAAGGATGTGGAGAAAGAGCACAACTCCTCCATTGTTGGTGGGATTGCAAGCTGGTACAACTACACTGGAAATCAGTTTGGTAGTTTCTCAGAAAATTGGACATAGTACTATCTGAGGAACCAGCTATTCCACTCCCGGACATATAACCAGAAGATGCTCCAACATGTAATAAGGACACATGCTCCACTATGTTCATAGCAGCCTTATTTATAATAGCCAGAAGCTGGAAAGAATCCAGATGTCCCTCAACACAGGAATGGATAAAAAAAATGCAGGACATTTACACAATGGAGTACTACTCAGCTATTGAAAACAATGAATTCATGAAATTCTTAGGCAAATGGATGGAACTAGAAAATATCATCCTGGGTGAGGTAACCCAATCACAAAAGAACACACATGGTATGCACTCACTGATAAGTGGATATTAGCCCAGAAGCTTGGAATACCAAAAATATAATTTACAGACCACATGAAACTCAAGAAGGAAGACCAAAGTATGGATACTTCAGTCCCTCCTAGAAGGGAGATCAAAATTTCCATGGGAGGAGATATAGAAACAAAGTTTGGAGAAGAGACTGAAGGAAAGGCCAGCTAGAGACTGCTCCACCTGAGGATCCATCCCATACACAGCTAGCAAACCCAGACACTATTGAGGATGCCAACAAGTGTTTGCTGACAGTAGCCTGATATAGTTGTCTCCTGAGAGGCTCTACCAGTGCCTGACAAATACTAAAGTGGATGCTCTCAGCCAACCAATGGACTGAACACAGGGTCCCCGATGGAGGAGCTAGAGAAAGGACCCAAGGAGCCAAAGGAGTTTACAGCCCTGTAGGAGAAACAACAATATGAACCAACCAGTACCCCCAGAGCTCCCAGGGACTAAACCACCAATCAAAAAGTACGCATGGAGAGACCCATGGCTCCATACACATATGTAGCAGAGAATGGCCTTGGTGGACATCAATGAGAGGAGAGGCCCTTGGTCCTGTGAAGGCTTGTTGCCCTAGTGAAGGGGAATGCTGGGATAGGGAAGTGGGAGTGGGCAGGTTGGTGAGCAGGGGGAGGGGGTGTGGGATTTTGGAGGGTAAATGAGGAAAAGGGATAACAGTAAAATGTAAATAAAGAAAATATCTAATAAAAAAAGAACATTTATTCCCTTCTGTGACAGTAGTTAACAAGAGAATAAATAGGAAGAGTTGGGTACTTTATAACTACTACATGTGTTAAGTCTATGCAATCCTTGCATGGTCTTGCATAATTGCAATCCCAGCCCTGCTTCAGGCATTGGCAGGAAAAATGAATTCAAAGCTGTCCTGGGTTATATGTCAAGTTCCAGGAGAGCCTGATACATAATAAGAGCTTCTTGATGATGATGATGATGATGATGATGATATATTTTGTAAAAAACACATCTGTTTTGACTGAGACCTCTAATGGGGCTATATTCTCATCCCATGGATTCCTTGATAAAGACACAGGGTTACCTGGAGGCCAGACTGTAAGGAGTCCTCTGCATAGGAAAATGGTGGGCACCCCAGTTGACCCCCTACAACACCCATAGTCCTAAGGATATTTATTTGCAGTAATGGGGCTAACTGCTTTACCTGATGGCATTCAGTCCCCTTTTCCTGTTAATTGGGGATTGATGTAATTCTTTTTCTGGCTGGTTGCACAAATAAAAATTTAACAGCTGTGCCACAATTAAATTTAATTGGATACTTGAACAACAGGACTTGTTCAACTTACCTATTAAGTGCTCAGTGATTTTAGTCTTAGCCCACATTACTCTGTCACCCATCCTCTGAAATTATAGTTTATATTTTGAAATGTCACCAGCAAGTCTTTACCATAATCATAAAATCAATGGGACCAGCTGTGAAGTTGATCTCATTTGCTGAGTACCTTTACCTGGAAACCCCAGAGTTCCTGGGTCCCTGCATCCTGTCTCCTGAGCTGTCAAACACAGATGGCTTCGCCTGTGAACTGTCTCTTGATTTCTCTGCAATACGCCCTCCATTACTGTCCATCCAGATAATTCCATTAGCCTCTTTAGGAGCTTCATTGTTAGCCATAATTGTACCCTTCATCACTATACTGTTTTATTATCTAACTTTTATTTTGATATAGTTTTAGATGTACCAAAGAATTTTGAGACTAAAATAAATTCCAGAATAACTTACCATAGACTCCTCAATATTAGTATATTTTCACTTTTCCTTCTCTTTCACACATATACCACATGAATTTGTGCTTAGTGTCCATCTCATATATAAGCACATATGTACACATGTGTCTCTAAGTATACATACATATATCTATATAGACTCCTATATTTCTGAATGATAATATAGTTGCAGACACAATGTTGCTTATTCCTAAATACTTCAGTATACATTCCCTACAAACAAGAACTTTACTCTGCATAGTGACAATAGTAATTATTAAAATTTATTAAAATTGGAAATTACACTGACAATACATACTTCTACTCTATAGAAACTATTCAGTGTTCTCCAGTTATCCCAATAATATCCTTATAGCTAACACCCCAGATTACATGCTACTTTGAGTTTCACATATGATTTAGTTCACTTTCCATATCAACCTGAAACTCCCTATGTTTATTCTCCATACATGGAATCATCCTCTCCTTTACTGAAGACTTCATGGCTTTGCTTAAATTTCATGTCTGACCATTGCCAAAATTAGAATTAATTATAAAACTCAGACCCATGAATACCATGAATACTTTAAAAGGAACAGTAATTTTTTTAGCCAGGTTCCCAAGGTCAGGCGCATAAAACCAACGTTATTCCTTTTGTGATTAGATTGTAGGCTCAAGGATGGTGGAAATAGAAGGCATCCTCAACTGAGCAAGAATGGCGACTAAGTGTGTAGTGTGGTTTCAGTGTGGAGATGCAAGCTGGTTGTCACAATTGTCAGGCGCATCTGTCGCTGCACATCTGCATTTGTAGGCTCGTGGTTGCTGTCTTCAGATGAGAGGCTGTAAACTCTATACCAAGGTCCCACTTGTGGCCGGCCTGACCAGGACTCTGCATTTCTAGTCTGTTAAACCCAGTCTCTACTTGGTGTCCAAGTTCCAGAAGCTTAGACTTTTATTCCTCCACATTTACCTGTTAGCTCCCTGCTCTGTATCTCCAGGATGATGTGTTGATTTTAACAAATTTAGCCTTCAGAAGGAGACCACGTCCCATGTGCTTGACTAGTCACAGGGTTCTGCAAGATACAGATTCCTTCCTTCCTTCCTTCCTTCCTTCCTTCCTTCCTTCCTTCCTTCCTTCCTTCCTTCCTTCCTTCCTTCCTTCCTCCTTTTCTTTCTTTCTTTCTTTCTTTCTTTCTTTCTTTCTTTCTTTCTTTCTTTCTTTCTTTCTTTCTTTCTTCTTTCTTTCTCTCTCTTTTCTCTCTCTTTCTCCCTTTCTATTTATTTATTTTTACTTTATAAGTCATGTTTTTATTGTAAAATTTATTCATTTATTTTTTTATAACCCAATATCAGCCCTCCCTCTCCTCCCACTACCCCTTCATGCAAGTCCTCTACCCATTCCACCTTCCCCTTCTCTTTTGAGGGGACATACACCAAGTTTCTGCAGGACTAGGGACATCCTCTCCCACTGAGGCCAGATAAGGTAGTCCATTTGGGGTGCAGAATCACAGGCAGGAGCAGGCAGCAGGTATGGGGCATCGGGCATTGGGCATCGGGCAGCAGCAGACAGCGGGTGGCAGACAGGCAGCAGCGGGCAGTGGGCAGCGGGCAGCAGACAGGCAGCGGGCAGCAGGCTCAGGGACAGCCCCTGGGACAGTTGTTGGGTGACCTGCCTGAAGACCAAGCTGTTTATTTGCTACATATGTGCAGGGGCCTAGGTCCAGCTGGTGCTCATTCTTTGGTTAGTGATTCAGTCTCTCGGAGCCCCCAAGGGTCCAGGTGAGTCGACTCTGTTGGTCTTCTTGTGGAGTCTGTCCTCTTCAGGTCCATCAATCCTTCTCCCAACTCATTTATAAGACTCCTTGAGTTTTATCCAATGTTCGGATATGAGTTTCTGCATCTCTTTCCATTGGCTGCTAGGTGGAGCCTCTCAGAGGATATAGGTAGGTTCCTGATTGCGAGCATAACAAGAGTGTCATTAACAGTGCTGGGGGTTCTTGCTCGTGGGAGGGGTCTCAATTTGGGGCAGTCATCGATATGTCATTCCGTTAGTCTCTGCTCTGTCTTTGTCCCTGCACATCTTGTAGGCAGGACACTTATGTATCGAAGGCTTTATGAGTGAGTCACTGTCCTTACCCTTCCACTGTGAGTCCTGTCTGGCTACAGGAAGTGACCACTTCAGGATCCATATCCCCCATTGCTAGAAATACAGAAAGTCTCCTTGGTTTCCAAAAGCAATCAATCAATCAATCAAGCAAGCAAGCAAACAAACAAACATGAATTACACGGGCTTTATTTTCTGACTTCTCCAGGTGACTACTTTCTTGTTGGAAGCCATAATTCCTCAATCCTGGCTGCTGCCTGTTGGACTGGATTCTCCCAGACTTGATGTGTGGATCTGTCTTCTGGTGACCTGGCTTCTGCGTTTAGCATGTATGCTTTCATATCTGGACCCTTTCCAAGTTGTCCTAATATGTCACTTCTGTCCATAAGTAGCCAAACTACCTCTCATTACTGCAAAGTGCTAGTTAATTAAACAGCCATATGTGCGGGCTGCAGACTGCTCAATCAGTGTCAAATTGTCAGATACCCTTGAGAAAACCGAAGGGCTTCAGGCTCAGAGCAGCACAGTTCAGTCCTTTTATTTTATTTTTAAACCAAAGAGTAGAAGAAAGCTAGAAAAGAAATGCTTTTTTTTTTTTTCAAAATACCTGTGCTTGGAGAAATCATAAGTATAGTCTTTCAGTACTTAGAATATATTCTAAGCTAAGAAGACTACTATGAATTGGGAAAATAAATATGTGCCTGAAGGCAATACATATAAAGCCCTTTCTTTAGCTTCAGAACTTAAGTTATCAAACAGGAAATCCTATCGTATCATATCCACTATCATTGGGCTATCCAGCAATCCCAAGCTGTAAACAGCTCTTTTGTATGCTGCACTGGCTTTGACTTTACTTTGCCATCTAGAAAGTTCTTCTCTGCTCCTTTCATCTCCCTCTGTCATGATTCAGATGGCTGCCTCCCCAGAGCCTCGCTGAACAGCCTAAATGTGCTGTTTGCTTCTCATCTGTGACCCTGGTATGCTCCTGTTTGTTGTACCAACTCATTATATAGGAAGCAGGTGGCTTGCTTCCAACTCCCAAGGGAGTCCAGGAGAGCTTTGAGACAGGGTACTGAACCCTTGCTGTTTTGTTGTTTTGTGGTTTCTTTTTTGTTGTTATTGTTGCTGGTTTTGTTTATTTTCATTTTTTTTTTGCATTTGCTTTTTAACTTAATAATTCTTTGCTAGGCCATGGCATACAGCAATTGTTGATTTAGTATATGAAAACACTAAAACAAACTTGTTCCTCTAAAGGCTTCCTCTGTGAACTTGCTTTTAGAAGACTTAAGTTATTTCAAGTTATCTTTCTGGATTCATGGAGGCTTGCTTTTTATTCCCTGTCTATCCTCTGTCTCTGTCTGTCCATTGTTGAAACTATGGCACTTTCTTTAGAATGTAATTCCTTCTGTAACTTACTGCCCTTAGTTGCTTATCTTACTGTTAAATTTCTAATATTGCCTTAGGGGCCTACGTTCACCCTTGAGTCAGTCTCATTTTCTGCTTGGTCTGGGTCCTCAAACCTGTAGTGAAGCCCAGCGTTATTCATGTCTCTATCCACAAGCCCAGCATCTGCCCCGAGACCTAGCATATGTAAGAGGCATTTCCTTAACCACTGTTCTGCTGTCCCCTCCTGTCTCACCTTGTCTTTTACTGGTCCTGGGTGAAGGCTGGAGTAACAAGATCTGGGCTTTAGTTGACTTCAACTGTAAGACAAGCTGTCAACATGACAGAGTATCTTTTAAAGCACATGCTTTTGTATAATTCATTAGTAAAAGCAACAGATACTCTGAACAGAATGCCTTATTACTTTCTGACTAGACAAACCAATCAAGGTGTCACATTTAATGACAATACAAATTTACTTCCTCCAAAGGAGGCAAACTAGCACCCAGGAATCCTAACTCTCTCCTGGAAAGCATATGGGGTGGTATATGCATTTAACAACAAAAAAGTCATCATGGGGAAAAAGGGAAATAGACTTGCAATCTCAACTAGTGGTAAGTAGAGGCAGGAGAATTGCAAATTCTAAACCAGCCTCAGCTATATCATGACTGTCCTAGTTTTCTCTTTTACTGTGATAAACATCATAACCAAAAGCACCTTGAGGGAGGAATAGTTTATTAGCATATGCTTGAACCTCAGAGTCCATCTTTGAGAAAAGCCAAGGCAGGAGCTAAAAGAGGGAAGGAAGGAACTGAAGCAGAAGTCACAGAGGAACACTGATAATTGGCTTGATTTTTTTAATACAACCTAGGACCACCTGGCCCATGGAGGCTCCACTTTTAGTGGTCTGGGTCCCCCACATCAACCATCAATCGGAAGTCAAGAAATGGACCCAAGACATGCACACAAGACAATGTGATGGAGGACACATCTCCAGAATTTCCTTTTCCTACACATGTATAAGTTTGTGTCAAGTTGACACAAAATAACCTAGTCCAGTGAACATTAGAAGAAGATATACATGACATACAGACTTTGCAATAATAAATGAATGGGTAGACAAAAGGTTGATAGATGGTGGATCAAACAAACATATGACCTACTACTACTCTGGGAATTGTTTTGTGATTTTTGAGGATTCCTTCAACTTTTGCTTGATTAATAAAATGAACATTAATTATTTTAAAATCATTTAAATGCACTGGAAACATAAATACATTGGAAAGAACATTATTTGAGAATACCTTTTCTTTGACCTTTCCTGTGTTTTAACTTCCTGTATTAAAACTTTGACTTTTTTCATATTATGGAGTTTTATAGCAGTCGTTTAAGGTTTACATGCATTTTTATTCATGAGATTAATTTTTTTACTATGTCATATTCTTTGTAAGAAATCTTTACAGAGCCATAAAATCTTTTTGTGGCATGGGTTAGAATACATTAACTAAATAATATGGCTTTAGTTATAATACCTAAATTCAATGTGTTAAATAAAAATATGTACTTCCCCATTAATTATCAATAGCAAAAGCAGGAGCAGCATACAAAATACTTATCAAGGCTTAAACAAGTAATTTCTCTGTTTTAGGTTGGTAGGAATTGACCCTTTCAGTTCACCTTATTCAATTATTTAACTCTGGGAGGCTCCTAACCAAAGCTATATCCATCAAACATCTAATACCCTTCCTTTTAAATCCAAGTTTAAAGATGAATGTCAAGTTCTCTTCCTGGAACGGTATCTATAACGTGTCAATTTGGTCTACTTCTCTTACAAAGAGATCAAAGTTTTTAGTAACAACAAGGAGGTATTCTGTGTATTCACTATTGCCAACTACAATGTGTATGTGTGCACCTTTGGTCTATGTTGATTGCAGTTTCCTGGAGAGTGTTTTCCTCTGAATTACAAATAACATCGGAGATAGCTTAAGGGAAACATAAGAACTTCATTTTAGGGTTGCTGAGATACACAGTGAACCCCCATAATCTCTATAATGACAGGATCATACCTAGAATCTATCATTGTTACTTGGACAGTAATTCAATGTCAAGTGTTCAATTATTTCTGCTTCCTGGATATTTTCAATGGTTGTTGACCTTTTAATGTTCAAGTTTATGTGGAGTGGTTTTATGAAGATTGTCCTAATTGAGTCATTTCTTCCCATTGTTTCCCATTATCAAATACACACTCTGTCTCAATGACATAGAACACCTATTAATGAAATCCCTCTCCTCTCTCTCTCCTCTCTCTCTCTCTCTCTCTCTCTCTCTCTCTCTCTCTCTCTCTCTCTCTCTCTCTCTCTCTCCTTTCTCACAGTACAATGAATTATCGTGGGCATTCTCCCGAACCCTAGTTTCTAAACTCTTGGCAAGGAATAGAAAAGGAACTATAGTTTTGTGTTGTTTATTTATGTTCTGGAAGTTCTGAATTTGTATTTGTTTCATAGAAAAACCGTCAGAAATTTTTAACATAAACTGATAGATCAAAGCAAATTCAAATATCTTCTTGGGAACTAGGATTCACATCCTGCCACTAGAGGGCAGATTAGTGTAACGATGACGGCGTGTGAGCCCAGATGCCTGAGAATCTGGGTTAAGCTTGGAATGTTTCAGGAGAAAAATATGTCCCAAACAAGAAAATCCATATAAGATGTTAAAATATGAACACATAAAATATTCTGGTCCTGGTTTGATCATTGAGGACATAGTTACTCTTCCCTGCTTGACGATGTCTGCCTTGGTTATTTTTAAATTCTGGTTTAATCCTAGCTATTGCCTATTGCCATCTGTGGTCATAAGTTAACTTTGAATTCAGGTTGAGAGACTATTACAGTGTTAGTCACCATATTTCCAATTTGCCACCTAAAATCAACCGGTACCCTGAGTGATTGCAAGCACACAGGGACCCTTCCGTCCATCCCATACACTCTCTGTCCTTTCCTTGCCATTACCATAGCCACAGAGTTTTTGTGATCTAACCCAAATTCCTAAGTATACGCAGAAACCCACTCCTGTTTTATTTTGGCTTCTAATGGAGACAACTTGTTACCTATGCAGAGGGCTCTGTGATATCCTTTTGGCCTTCTGCTCCTCTGGGGATGCGGTATGCTTTTCAGTTAGCTTCTTTCTGACCTCACACAGCACTGCTGCGTCTTTCATAAAGGAGAAGAATGGCAAAATCCCATTCATTTTATTTGGCATGTTCTTCATAACCTTTTGTCCCAAACCCTTGGATTAACTTGCCCCTTCCAGCGCCAAGCTGGGATCCACCCATTTGTCACTAGTGACATGATCTTTTCTTGCTCACTTTGACTCTAACTCAGATATATGCCAGAGCACACACAGTCAGCATGATTGTGCCAACTGGGATGATAGCTCCTTAAATCGCCCTTACAGTCTCAAGTCTAGCTATTGGCCAAGCCACAGGTTCCCCTGGTACTGAAGGCAATTTTCCAGGCGGGGTGGAGGACAAGCATCTCTGACAACACAGCATTCAGGGACTCCTGAGTGGAAGACTCTGTGAAGTTGGGTACTATGGCCAAGTGATGGACACATCACTTGGAGTTCATCTCTAATAATATCACATGAATACAATCTTTCCTGGAACACAAATCATATGGCTTCTTCAGTGTGTATGACAAACTTCTAAGCTATGTATGTGTCACATTGCAAACATGTGGGCATTAGGACCTGGGTTCTCTTAGATGCAGACCTGAGCCAGCTCTGCCCTAAGGCTTGTCCAACAACCCTAAGAACACAAGCAAACAAGTCTCTAGTCAGTGCTGTGTCCTTTCTGAGCTAAGGGAAGAAGCTCTTATCCAACGACAGGACATTCTTGGGCTGAAGGACACAGCGGCTCATGCACACAGCAGCAGGTCATTGGGGCAATGAGTTTTCTTTAGTAAATGAAGGTCAGTTTACCCAACCCCCATTCTTTTTCTTTCCTCAACAGTTGGAGAAGAATGAAACCGAAGCAAGAAAAGTGCTTTATGTTTTCTCTGCTCTCATTCACAGCAGGGACTGTGACCAATAATTGGTCTCTCCAGTGCTTAGCATATTAAATATTAACTATGAAGTAAGAACCAAAAGCCTGTTTTCTGGCTCGCCTATTTTTCTGACGTGGATAAGAGCCAGGCATTCACTAACAGCTGTAATGACCATGTTTTCTGGCCTTTTACTGAGCTGCATGAATGTGTTAGTCATGCTCCAGGTTTTTGTTGTTGCTTAATTTTCACCACAGCATTTGCAGGTATCAGCGTCATCATCACCATTATTTTCATTTTACAGATGGAGAAACTGAGGCTGGGAAAAAATAAGTTTACTTGACATCTCCCAGCTGACAAAGCCATGAGACCAGTTCAACAGAAATGGAAATGATATTCTAAACTAGGCTTACATAGAACACTTAACTAAGGAATGTCAGGATTAGCTCGCTGTCACCAATCACAAATGTACATACTTTGGTAAGCGTCTTGCTGTACAAACAGGTGTGATAAACAGACACTGTAGCATCTATGAACTTAGCAATTTTACAGTCCCTGGAACCCTGCAAGCTCCACAGACTAGGTTTGGCTTATTGTCCCACTTTCTAGACTTTCCCAGAAGCTGAAGTGTCCTCATGAACAGCTCCAGCTGTATGCCAGGCTCTACGTGAGTATACATTGGAAACTGAAGGTGAGCGTGAGTATACTTTGGAAACTGAAGGCGTGTGAAACAGTATCTACACACACTTTAATAGCATGTATAGGCTCAAGGCTCTCATGGGCTCTGTTGAAGACAGAGAAGGAATAGGAAGGATGACTTTTGATTTGCAGTTAGACTTGAGGTTTTATGTCCGTGTCTGAGGACGGCTGGTCATTTCTGAGGCCTGCTACTCATCTCACTTGCTTCTAAAGAGAGAGAGTAGTATCTGGAATTTGTTTGTCACTAGTTTTGATCCTGGGGTTCCTTAGATCTTAAAACATGGTTGTGTGAAAACTGTACTGTACTTGATAATATTTATCATATTAGAAGTTAAAAATAATTTTAAAATATTGGCCAGCTTTCAACTAGCAGTAATAGATTCATTGCATATGACATTTTATTTAAACTTGACTGTATTATTCCACCTACTAATGAGAAATAGCATTGTTTCACATTTCTAAATGTCTTTTACATTTATTTGTGTGTATGTGTGTGCGTGTGTGTGTGTGTGTGTGTGTGTGTGTGTACAAACATGTCACATGTGGATTAGCGTTTGGATTAGCATACACAATACAGGTTTCAGTATGTATTTTTCAAACAAAGCTTTGGCTATTGATGATTCTCATCCATGCCTTCTTGGGGGTCAGGTATCCGCAGCTGATATGGATTAATGTCTGCCTAAGGCTTGTCTTGGTAAATGTTTAGAAATACCCTGCCCAATCAGACAGCTCCCTGAGAATGGGCTTTGAGAAGTGACCTGTGGACCTCATCACTGATGTAATCTCAGGACTCTCAGTGGAGTGATAAGGGAAACAACCCACCCACAAAACCTTTGACCTGAAGTGTGTTCTGCCTATAAGATAAAGACAGGATAAAGACAGAACAGAGACTGAAGGAAGGGATGGCCAAACAATGACTGTCCCAAATTGAGACCCATCCTACCTGTAAGAACCGATCCCCGAGACTATTAATGATACTCTGCTATGCTTGCAGACAGGAACCTATCGTAACTGTCCTCTGAGAGGCTCCACCCAGCAGCCGATGGGAAGAGATGCAGAGATTCATACCCAAACATTAGATGGAACTCCGGGAGTCTTACAGAACTGAGAGAAGGGCAGGGACTCCACAGGAAGACCAACAGAGTCAACTCACCTGGACCCTAAGGGGCTCCCAGAGCCTGAACCACCAACCAAAGAGCGAGCATGGGCTGGACCTAAGCCCCCTGCACATGTGTAGCAGATGAGCAGCTTGGTCTTTATGAGGCTTCCCAACAACTGGAGCTTGTTGCCGTATGCCTGGCTTTGGATTTTGTGCTCCTTAATGGACTGCCTTGTTTGATCTCAGTGGGAAAGGATGTGCTTAGTTCTGCAGATACTTGATGTGTGGGTCTATGTATGGGGTAGGGTGAGGTTAGCCTGAGGCAGACACCCAGAGATGGCTTCCCCTTCTCAAAAGAGAAGGAAAAGGCAGTATGTGGAGAGGTCTTGGGTAAAGGGGTACTGGGAGGAGAGGGAAGGGGATATTGGGTTGTATAAATTGAATAAATAAGTAAATTAAAAAACAAAATTGGATGTTCCTATTAACCATTGTTTATTTATTTATTTATTTATTTATTTATTTAGACTTTTTAAACATAGGTTTTCTCTGTATAGCCCTGGCTGATCCTGGATCTCACTCTGTAGACCAGGTTAGCCTCAGAAATCTGCCAGCCTCTGCCTCCCAAGTGCTGGGACCAAAGGCGTGAGCTACCACTGCTTGGCTTAACCATTCTTTAAATAAATGGGTATTAAGAGACACAAAGGCACAAGACTCAGAGAAATGGAAGTATAAATAAAACAGAATAAAATCATGTATTAACAAGTGGTTCCCTATGAAGATTGCAAACATGAGAGGCAAGCATTGATTCCTCAAACTGGCAGAGATATCCGAAGAGAATATTATCAACGACCAGCTCCTGATGAAGTAGAGGTACACTATGGGACATACCTCGAGAAATACCTAGCCTCATTTTTTTGGGGAGGAGAACCAGTTTCTTCTGTGTTACTTAATACTTATTTTTAAATGTAAATAACCTTCCCCTTGAAACATGATGAAGACCAGTGATGAAATGACTGGACCTTCCTGTCCTTGGGGATTTTATCAGAAACAAGAAGCATCGAGTTCTCAGGGATGTGCACACCTATGCATGACACAGAAGGCTTCTGCAAGGAGCTAGCTTGGCAGTTGTGGAGAAGCCGAATTCTAATGCCTGCTGGGTAAGCTGTCAGGAAGGACACATGGGAAACTAAGGCAGCAAATGTTGTCACAATGAACGTGATTCCTCCCTCACTCAGCAAACAGTGTCACAGTGTACATGATTCTCCCCTCCCTCAGCTTCAATTGATTGCACCAGGCCTCCACAGAATGCCTGGATAATCTTCTTTCCATAAATGTAACTGCACATTTTAATGAAAACTGCAAAATGCTCCCAAGACCCTTAAATTAGTATAAAACTGACCTTTACCCACCATTTTGCTCGAATATGCTCTTTTCTAAAAACTTGTGTAAATAAAATTATCTTCAAACCTAGGGACTAACAACTAAAACCACAGAGCAAGGAGAAGATAAGACACAGTGCTGGCCATTTGCAAAGGAAATAGAGGAGACGCAGGATGCAATCAGAGAAATTGCCACAGGGAGACATGCAAAATGAAAAGGGAGTTAGAAAGAGAGGCAAAGAAAAAGACAACAGTCCCTGGGGTAAATCACCCTGAACACTGGCTTTATAGTAGGAATTAGAGAAATAAACATTATTTACAACTGTTTCCTTTCCTTATCTTTAGTGTGGGAAGGAGAAGTTATCTGACTTTGTCAGACAGGCTTAATTGACCTACATTATTAATTCCAAGGAGCTGGTTTCTGGACCAGAACTTCCTATACTAGTATTCTTTGTCGAGTAGCTTTGATTCTTTCAGATTTGTTACAGAGATGTGTGGTCCATTCCCTCTCTGGACCAAGTCCCCATCCTCAACGTTACAGAGTGGGAGGTGACCTTTGTGATGGTCTCCAGTGATTGCTGCCTTCTGGTAGTCTTGATGCCCTTAGTGTAAACCCTTTCTTTAATGTGGGCTGTGCCTCGTGAGCTCCTAATGAACAGAACATGGGAAGATGATGAGTGCTCATTTTTAATGGAAGTTTGTGACTGCCTTGTTAGTACTCTGGACCTATTTGAACATTCTCACTTGTTAGTGAAGCAAATCATGAGGCTGAAAGTTGCCCTGTGGGGAGGCCCACCTGGCACAGAGTTGAAGGTAACAAGGGAATTTAATGCCATGTCTCAGATAGCTCATTTGTGGCCATAATAATGATGATAACACTAGGCTTCTGTATTATTAAATAGCTGATGGATGTTCAAAACCAGGACAGTATGTAGCACACAGTAAACACACAGCCAATCCAAACTGGCGCATACTTGCATCATATCACAAGCAGTGAACATTCAGAGAAAGATCATAGACGGCTTTTAGAGAAAGCACATTAGTGATGAACTACTAGTAACAATGATGCATCTTACACAGAAAACTTCAAATTTTCACTCTCGACTACCCAAGCTTTAAATATCCCTGATCAAGAAATTCCATGCCCTTAGGTATAGCTACCCCGAGAACCCAGTGCTCTTTTGACCTTGGGACAATAAAAAACTGTTTCTCAACTTTATGAAAAATAAATTCCACAGACATCTTCCATTTGGTTTTTCTCATCATGACATGAATTTTCCCCAAGGCTGTTTAGTTCTTAGGTATAGAATTATTTGCTAAAAATGTGAAAAGGATTGTCTTGGAACACTGAGCAGAAGCTGCTTCTGCCCACCCTGTAGTTAGTTATCCAGGATCACTCCTGTGATATTTTGTTGTTAACTTGTTGGTGAGGAGTGTGTGATAAGAAGTATGTTACATGCAAAGAGCAGGCCAAAGGGTCATTACCTCTCTTCTCTCTTTTCTAAGTCACCGACCAAGGCAGATTCGGTTCTACACTACTTTTCTATGCCTCCCTATGAAACGTTTTTTAGAACATGATGGTTTCGCCAACATATCTGTGATAGTAAAAGAAATCTTCGGGTAATAAGTATTTTGATTTTCAAAAACACTGCCAAGTGTAGGTGTAAGTGTAACACTGTAAGTGTGCTCTGCCACAGGGCACAACCGCTTGAGGAGGTGGGAGGTGGGACTTGGGAGTTGACTGAACTTACCCACCATGCTGTTGCCGGGTGTGTTGGACCAAACACAAACCCCGGGACACCACTCAGGGGATAGAAAAGCACGGTCTGAGGCATGTGAGAGCCACAGCTGGCGTGGGGGGTCCCTGGGCCTGCAAAGGGGCTGGGGCCTTGGGGTTCTCAGACTCTTAGACATCCAGGCACTACTGCAAGTCAGAGAAGAGAAGAGAACGGAATCTAGGCCTTTGAGGGCTGGGTCTGTCCTGCGGCCAGGGGGAGGAGGAAGAAAGGAGGGAGCTCCAGCTGGTTCCTCAGGGAGAGTCCTTGGCTTGATGGCAGCAGTCCAGGCTGAAGTGCAGAGAAGACTTCTACCGGAGACTAGACTGCGGCTCTGTAGGAGAAGGCCTTCTCCATGAGTCCCTGCAGCGGATCCGAATGAAAAGAGGCAGTCGGTGGTTTGAAGACATTTACTCTCATGGCAGAAAGTAGATGAGTAAAATCTACTTCTCAGGGCGGGCCTGAGATTAAATACCGTTTGCAGGGCCAAGTGTCTGGAAAAGGACTTATTGGAAGGAAAGCTTATTTTAAGGCTAAGCCCTTCAGGTTTCTAGGTACCTCATTAAAATGGAGGTCTGTCTTGAGCCTACATGACCGCAGGTCACATCCTCTACATGTGGAGGGGTTTGGGGCGTTGCCCTTATGTGATTGATGGCCATTAATCTATGGGGGGCTGCGGTTAGTGACAGGGGCCTGGTGCCCAGTAGCAGGCAAAACTCCTATCAATCCCTTCAGTGTCTCCAGGGCTTCTAGCCTTAGCTCAACCAGGAACCAGGCTACCTTTCACGGTCCCACAGCCAAGAGAAGAGACGGAATGTTAAGGCCTAACTGAATAATACTTTTGGTTTTGGTAATATGGGGCTGAACCTAGATCTCAAGGAATTCTTCTGTTCCCAGAGATCCAAGAAAAACAAAAGTGCACCATCTGTTGACCAAGGCAATGAAGCTGTCACTCAAGTGTTCTTCAATCTATTCTTGGTTGTCCCCTTCCAGTTTGTTTCCACAATCTTGTATTTGCTGCAGCGATAAGGGTAGTCAGAGAGATGGTCTCCGTAGCTGTGTTGAAATGAGGGAGGCCAAAGTGCCTATCAACAATACGTGTTTTGTATCAATTTGCAGGATATAATTTTCACTATCTCAGTTTTGAAATAATTTCAAAGAATTCCTTTGGTCTATTTGCTTGAACTGGAGATTTCTAATCCTACTGATATGGTTTACCTGTGATATCAGAGAGATGCCAATCCAGTGTTGGCTGAGAAACCTTAGAGAGGTTCCTTAATCGTCACTCTCCTCTGTAAAATGGAGTAAACACCATCCCAAGGTCACAGGGATGATGTTTAGCATGGGAAACCAGGATAAGGGGAGAGAGCCCTGGCTGGCTCTCAGGATGGTGGTTTTGATTGGGTGGAATTATCTCTGGGGTAAAGCACTTCACATATTCTGGGATACAGATGGGCAGTATCCTCTGACCCGGCCCCAGACTCTCAATATTAACAAATAGCAAATAAACCAGGGGACTTTTTGAGCCCCATCAATGTATTGCTGCCTCCCTGTTTATTCCTGCTTATCTAAAAACACATATCTTACAAGGCCAAGCTTAATTTTAATCACCTGTGTCTATTTTGACTGACTCTACCAGAGGTAATGTCACTGTTCTAACAACTTTGTAAGTCCTAACTGCATTGGATCTTCCCTAAAGTACTACATTTTTAGTTTGTTTTTAGAACTAAGTTTCAATTTTTCAAGGCAGAAAATAACTTTTTCCCCCCTTAACTTCAAATTACTACATAGTAGATGCCATGAACTATGTGCTAAAGGTTGTTTTTCAGATTCCCAAGTTTGGTCAAGGAGACTCAGGAATATCATCTGGAATGAGAGGACTAGGCTTCCCATGAATGGGTTCGTTGCCCCCATTTCTCCCCTACTTTCATCCAGAGCATCCTGCCCTCCTGTCTTGTCTTTGCATGGCAGTGGAAATGACAACCATGCCATTCTTATTCACACTGTGTTTCTGAGGGCCTCACCATCATAGGGTACTTCTCAGCCCAGTTTTCAATGGACCAATGGCTGGCTTTGTCAATGAAACAGTCTAAATGTGCTAGAGAATTAACACCCTTGGGAGCAGCTTCACCCAGTGACTGACCAGAGGACTTTATAAATAGCCCGGCTTCCTTGTTATTCCCGGGGATGATTTTGAGAAGCATATTTGTCACTAGTCCCAGAAAGATCAGGTTCTGTTTCTCACACCTGTAGCTGGTTTAATAGCTTAGCCATTTCCTTCCTTTCCCTCCTTTCATAAGTCTTGGGATCATCTTGCAAATTCTTTCCTTGGGTCTACTTTTGGCAAAACTAGACAGCAGCCCAAGACATCTGCTCATCACCACACTCTTTGGAGGGATTTACTGACTCTTTCAGCTCTGTAAGCACCATCTTAACAGTTTTGAAAATTTCATTTCCCCTTGAAAATAAAACAATTGAAAAGAGGAAATGTTATTCATTTAAGCAGAGTCCACAAAACTAATAATTGTTGGTGCTAAGACACAAAGTATAAGTATAACGTTCTAAAAAGAAGGAACTTTGAAATTTGCTTATCCAGAAAGCAAATTTTCACGTCCTTTGAATAAAAAAAAAAATCACATTGTCTTCCAAATCGCTTAGCAAAGCTCTTTTCCCCTCATTAACTCCTGAATCTTGCTTTTGTTTTCAATATTTCAAATCCAGAGGATCTTGGGCTGTCATTGGAAGGTGACTCTCTATTAGAGGCAGTGGTTTTGTTTTTGTTACCCCAAGGCAGGAGCCACAAAACAAGGGGAGGTGCTGATTTTGCCTGGATAATATGTCATTTCTTCTGGTTCCTGTGCAAGCATCACAGGGGAGCTACAAACATGGTTCCCATCATTGTTCTCCAAGCTTGGTAATGACCATAGAGATGCTGGGAGGAGGCAAAATGCTGGTCGTATATGGAAAAGGATGGTTTAAATTCTGCCTTAAACATTCTGTATTGGAAGAAACAGTGATATATATTGCTGGAGGGTATCTAGCGTGTGACTAGAAAAATGAATTTGGAAATTTATTTGATAATAAACATGTGAGCACAGAGGCAGTGCCAGCTAATGGAAGGGACAAGTCTCCAGTGTTCAGAGGATGGAGAGGATACGGGAGGGAATCCTGAGCTGCTCGTGTCTCACTTAAGGAAATGAGGTCATCGAAAGGGACAGAGAAGAGCAGCAATGGAAAGAGGGGAACCATGAGAGTGCCAGAGAAGGGAGTCCTTTCAGAAAACCCTGATTAACAAGCACAAACAGAGCATTGGTAAGATAAAGAGGAACAGAATACAGCACTTCTGACACCTCCTAATATGAGGTCATAGACTGTAATGCTGAGCACGTAAACTGAAATGAAGGGCCCAGAAAATGTAAAAAGAGGTGGGTATGTTATATAATTTAATAATATTTTGTGAGGACTACACAGTACACCCTCAAAATGTAGTTCCACCAGTCACCAAAATTTGTGAGCTTGCTGTGTGTAACAAGTATTCATGTTCAGAGTCCTTGAGATTAACTTTGTTTCTTTCTTTCCTTTTGTCATTTATAGTAGTTGTACAGAGTAGAAAATAGCTTCTTAGGTGACAGGCTCTAGCCAACCACAGAGGGAATCTCAGCACTTTTAAAGAAGCTGAGCTTAGTAAAGTCACTTAACACTACAACTTTACTTAGGATAAAATGATTTTATTTGTAATTAAGTATGCACTCAACGATCTTATGCACATTTGTGATATTATCCTAAATTCAGTTACAAAGAAGGCAGGGGAACTAAATACTAAACAGAGACCTTGGAGATTGGTGTCCTAGTCCCAACTTTTACCAATGCAGTCTATTTTCTAAATGCAGTTTACCCAGTTGTGCTGGAACTGACTTTGCTTTTAACTTAGAACTACCTAATTTACATTGTGTGGGCATGCCCATGCCTTGGCATGTGTGCTGGGGAGGATGGTCAGGGGGCACCTTGTAGGAGTTGGTTCTTCCATCTATGACAGATTCTGGGGATTAAAATCAGGTAATTACTTGAGAGCAAGTAACTTCATCCACTGAGCCATTTCCATAGCCAGCAGTTAACTTTTTATCAGGATTTCCAAAATGAGTTCTGATCTCTTGATACTACAGGGCGTGCGTGCGTGCGTGCCTGTGTGTGTGTGTGTGTGTGTGTGTGTGTGTGTGTCTAGGGAAGAAAGAAAGAGAAAATACAGTGAGGTATTTGTTGTTTCCCCTGTTTTAAGTTAAAACAATCTACTTTTTTGCACAACGATGACACCCATTACCAGTGGGGTTTTCAGTGTGCTTACTGGCAACAGAAACTGACAACCTCATGATATTTCAATTGCTTTTCTTTCTGTGGATGCACTAGACCAGAATGGTTTTGTGGTCCTAAATTCTAGGTTGTCCGTAGGCAGTGGGTAAGAGGTCGAGATAACTGACTCTCATTTCGAACTCAGAGGAGAGCAACAGGAACCACTCAGCAGCCCCTCAAGGTTCTTGCACAGAGTCCTGCAGCCTTCTGCCATGCCTGCTGGCTTCATCGGTGACATATTGAGAAGGAAATTTCAAAGCGTAGCTTGCATCCCAAGACACTGGCACTCTGAATACCAACAGAAAATTATGCATCCTTGTCGTGCAGAGAGAAAGAAGTTCTGCTTTGTTAAATTCCGTGAGTTATTTTAAAGGAAATTCTGCCAGCCCAAATACGTTGGAAATGAGATCTGTGAAGAACAGGCTGTAGAGACACACTGAACCCAGAGGCTGGCATGGGGGGGGGAGGGGGGAACTTACTCTAAGATCAGAATCAAAGTCATTTACCTATATTTCTTGTCCACTGAAATGTGGGTCTTGCCCTGACACCCGAAATAGATGACATAACACTATACTGGTCTCCATTCCCACTGTGCTTCCATCTATTTCAGTGGTAACTTTTCAAGCTGCAGTGAGTCAGGGCGGATTGTTTATGGCAGCCGCTTTAATATATCTGTGCCACAGAGCTCCAGGAAGAATTGAAAGGCAGAAATTAAAAATCAAAGGTATCCAGGTTAGTGTAAGTGAGACTTATCTGATTAAGGGCAGTTTCATGAGACACTGGATCTCAATCTTATCAAGCCTAAGGGGGGACCTGAATGGGGGAGCTGGGTATTACAGTTCCACCTCCTGGAGGAAGCCATACGTTTCAATATGCCATAGCAACAGAGTGCAATTCTCATTAAAGGTAAAGGCATAATGCAGCTCAGAAAAACCCTTCTAGAAACAAACATGGAAAATGGTACCGATGTCCCCTATTAACTTGTGGCATATGAGCTCTACCCAGGATATTTTGCTTATGTGACTAGAAATTATTTTCAGAAGCTAGAATTTCCTTCTCTATGAGTAAAATCTCATTAAAATCAAATGCCAAGAGAACTTAAAAGGGAGGCATGTAGTGGAAACTGCAGCCTCCGAGAAAGGTAGAGACAAACTGAAAGCCAGATCTCAGGGTTTTTATATGGAACACTTTACAAAAGATTTTTAAGTTAATTTTAGTGTATGTGGTTTTTGGGGTGGGGTTATGTGCAAGTGAGTGCCTGCAGAGGTCAGAGGGCTTGGAACCCCTGGAGCTGGGGATTTAGGCACTTGTGAGGCACCCGATATGAGTGAGGAACCAAACTCAGGCCCTCTACATTAGTGGTCCACATTGTTCCTCTCACCAGCCCCTATTCTGAGCTCTTTCACATGATATCGCAAAACATTTTATAATAAATGAGAATAATTTAATTCTGCTTTAAAGGAAGTTCTAAAAGTAAATATATTCACTCCCATTTTCTAGATGATCAAGTGGACTCTTAAGAATTCAAATCTCTTGACTCTGTCATTCAGTCCTTAAATGACATAGAATAACTTGGGCCTCAAACCCTCATCTTCTCAGTGATGTCAACATGGATGCAATACATGACAGCTAAGAGTTCTTGTTAAACACAGAAGCAAATACAGACAAGCTTTGATGGTGCCATTAGCTTTGCATATTGCTTTAGCAACTTGTCACAGCTGGAGATTGAGGATGAAGTTCAAGAGAGGGCACACAGAGAAAGCCTTTGCAGGCATGCTCAGTTCCTTCCCATCACTGCTGCCGCGCAGAGGTCACCCACCCCCACCCCTCCCCTGACAGAGTCCTTCCCTTGATTGCCTTAGGAGTCTTGCACCAGAGGGGTATATGACATTTGACCTTGTAATGTAGTCTTTCAGTCTTAAGATATTACAAAAGAAGAGTAGGCAGGGGGAAGAGGACAGAGAAAGAGAAAGAGGAGCAGACAACTCTGGGCTCAGCTTCAGGGAGTTATGTATAATTGTGGATTCTTGTCACTGTTAAGCATTTTGACATCTGTAGTCTTTCTGAGAGAGATACAGATATCACCAGAAAAAGAAATGCATTTTTCACACACCTAACCCTTCTCTAACGAAGAGGAGGATTTTGGTACTGCTTTTAAGTCAGGAAAGCAAAGACAGACACCTACTTCCTTGCTCATTGTAGATGTCTTAGATATGAAAAATAATCACTCCTAAACATTAATTTTTTGGTAAAATGTATTTCCCATTCTGTTTACTGGTATCAAAGCCTGTGTACTTCTATGCTATATTTGGTCATGGGCTTACAGGTGGCACTGGCTTACTTGCCTCTGTGCTGGGTACAAATGCCTGGCCGGAGCAGCTCAAAGAAGGCCAGAGTCCAGTTTATCCCACAGTTTGAGGGCACTGTCTAGGGGGAAGACATGGCAGAAACAGGAGGTTCCTGGTCACTTTGTGTCTACAAAGAAGTCAGTCAGACAGTCAGCTAGACACACACAGACACATAGAGACAGAGGGGGTACTCAGCTCACTTTTCCCTTATTATTTTGTCTGACCCCAGACCATGCTGTTGTGCTGCTCAGGGTAGGTCTTTTCTCCTCAGTTAAACTCCCTCATAGGCAGACCCAGAAGAATGTTCTCCCCGTGGCTCTAAATCTAGCTAAGTTGACAATGAAATGTGATTAACCATCACAGTCGTGATACTCTCTATCTTACCACATGTAGAAGAGACTCATGAGTTAATTACCCAAATGAAAATCACAGAAAGATTTTTTTCCTTTGCTGATGGAAAAATATTTAATCTGTGGATAGGTTTCACATATATGATGATGTATTAAAAATAATAGTGCTGGCAGAGTCTGCTTCCTCAACTTGCTGTAGTTCTTAAAGCTATTGCCTCTATCGTTTCCCTAAGTGGTGCCTGACTCAGTACAGATCAAAGCATAAGTGTAATTAGCTTAAGAGATGCATTTCAGCAAATGGATGTCTATAGTTAGGGGTGATCTAGCATGGTTTGAAAGGATTTATTTTAGCTTGTAGGTTACAGTCTATGGTTGAGTGGGGCCAGCTGTGTTAGCTAGTTTCATGTCAACTTGACACAAGCTAGAGTCCATAGGAGGAGAGGGAGCCTCAGTTGAGAAAATGCTTCCATAGGACCAGGCTGCAGGTCAGCCTGTAGGGCATTTTTAAAAAATAGTGATTGGTAGGGGAGGGCCCACAGCTCATTGTACGTGTGGTCACCCCTAGGCTGGTGGTCTTGGATTCTGCAAGAAAGCAGGCTGAGCAAGCCATGGAAAGGTTAGCAGCATCCACATCAACTCTTGCCTACAGGTTCTTACCCTGTTGATGTTCCTGGGGTGACTTCTTTCAATGATGAACAGTGATGTGGAAACTTAATCCAACTAAATTCTTTCTTCACCAAGTTGGTTTTGGTTATGGTGCTTTATCACAGTAGTAGTAACCCTACGTAGACACTAACGTAGGAACTTGAAGCAGAAACCCTAGAGGTATGGTGCTTACTGAGTTAAACTCACCTAGCTTTCTTATACAAGGACCCTGTCCTCAAAGGTGACCCCTTCCCCAGTGGGCTGGGCCCTTTCACATTAATTAGCAATCGAGAAAATATCCCAACAGACTTGGCCACACGTGAGCCTGATGGAGGTAATTCCTCAGCTGAGGGTCCCTCTTCCCAGGTGTGTCAACCAAGATCAGTTATCACGGGAAGGTGGAGCTAAAAGGGCGGCGAAGTTAGTGTCAGTGGTATATATCATTTATTATAGGTCAGTGGTATATATCATTTATTATAGGTTCACCTGGGCAGAGGGTATTTAAACCAAATGAGGCCTCTTAGTTTCTATGTCCCTCTGAATAATTTTGTTTCTATATTAAATGCTTTCTTCCTTTTGGTGAAATAAAGAAAAATTTATGAAGTTTTGGGTCAAGGTGAAGGGACTAGGTCCTCAACTCAAAAATTGAGTGAAACTAACCAGCCTTCCTGGAATTGAGGACACAATTCCCTCGTCCCACTAACACCATCTGGGTAACTGGTCACCATGAATAATAATGTATAGCGAACAAGAGGCTTATTCATATGATGGTGGCCATTCTCACATTCTAAAGTTTTGTTACTCTTCATTGATAAAACACACCTAAAAGTCCCCGTTGTGGGACAAGACAGCAGTATTGATTAAATATAACACTATTTTATTTCATTAGTCAGGTTTCAGATGTTGTCAGCATTTAGCAACGCTGTGTAAAGTGCTGAACTCACTAAAAGGAAAGATTTTTCTCTGGCCTCATAGGCTGTCAGTCACACAGTCCCCGTCTATTCCAGCGCTCTTGGCCTCCTTGATCACTTACACTGATTCAAGCACCCTGACAGTATTTCATCGTTCCCTGGGGTGCTGCTGAAGTTCTAACCACGGATGATTGCTTTCCTCTGGGATTTAGAAATCCAAAAGGCTTCTCACATATCAAAATGTACTCTTTTGCCAATGATGGAGACAAGAATCTTTATCCAAAGACAGAGGCAAGCATGGGATGGAAAGCGCCACGATGTGCCAGACAGCACTGTGCTTTGTGGCTTTGTCTGCTTTGTCCCAGGCAGCCATTAGAGGAGTCATGGGATCAAACCCAGAGCTGCTACTCCCCTACATCTTTAGGGACTTTCTTTCAAACATTTTTGTTTTGCCCAGAAACTTCTTGACCAGCATACAGGAGGGACACCCTGCACCCTGAGCTTTCAGAGGACCAATCTCACTGCTCCCAAATCCCCAAATTCCACCCAAGGCCAGGTAAGGATTAGTAGCCTCCTGGGACCTGTTGTATGCTCTCACTGGCCCCTGCTCTCGGGAGTCCAGAGGGCTGGCTCTAAAGTGCAGAGTAAGGGTAAGCATGGGCACAAAGGAACGATTCTGATGCCATCTGACTTCCAAATTGAGGACAGCATCTTGAAGCTGCCAGGGGGAGTGCTCTTCAGTGCGGGTGTAGTGTCCTTATCAGATTAAAAAAAAAAACGTTTATTGAGTTTGTTCTTTGACAATTTCATACACGTGTAATATGCATTCTGATTATTGTACCCTCTCCTTATCAAATTTTGAAGAGTGAATGGGTTCTCTAAAGGAGAGCCACCCACTACCCACGGGGTTACAAACTTTGTTATGGATGAACTGTTACCCTCATAGCACCTGTCTCTCCTTGCTGCACGAAAAGGGAAGGAACACCCACTATGGGGTGCTGAGGTGGCAAGGGGTCAGCGCCATGCTCCAGATGGGCACTCCCACCCAAATATGAAAACAGTCATCTCTCTCTCTCTCTCTCTCTCTCTCTCTCTCTCTCTCTCTCTCTCTCTCTCTCTCTCTCTCTCACACACACACACACACACACACACACACACCGTGCAAAGTGGACAAATCTAGAGGATTGGTGCCCAATTTGGGGGCACTGAATCTAAGCAACTGGCCTTTGTGTAAGAGCCATCTTCCCGTCGCCGCGGGGCGCGCGTCTCCACCGAATGTGCGGTGCCGTGCGGTGCGGGGGAGGTTCCACGGCTCCGGCCCGGGTCCCTCGCTCTGCCCCACACCCGCCGGGCGCGCGCCGCGCTGCGCTGTCCGCGGAGTCCGTGGCTGCCACGCACTTGGTTGGGGCGAGAGGAGAGAGAGGGGTGGGCGGGCTGCTCGCCTGGCATTGGCGCTCTGCAGTGCAGTCAAGTGTTAGCCCAGCTCCCTATATGGTCGGGGATTAGCTCGGCGCTGCTGAGGCTGAGCGAGGTGCGGGAGGAGGAGGACGAGGAGGAGGAGAAGGAGAAAGAGCAGCGGCAGAGCGGCAGTCAGCGCACGCCACTGCCTAGGGGAAACAGAGGCGCCCGAGGCTGGGGCGCCGCGCACGCCCCTGGAGCCATGGCCGAAGCGGGAGAAGGAGGCGAGGATGAGATCCAGTTTCTGCGGACTGTGAGTCTCGGCGGCCGGGCGAGGCGGCGGGCAGGTTGGGAGGAGCGCGGCGCGGCGAGGAGGGGCTGCGCTGCGCCGCGGTGCGGGGCGCGTTCTCCGCACTCGCAGGCTGCAGAGGCAAACCAGCCACCTCTCCGCGGGGCGGTGAGGGGCTGAGTGGGAAGCGGCCCCATCTCCAGCCTTTCCCCTCATTCCGTGCCGTCACCTCACACTCTCAGGTCTCCTACCCGGGACTGCTCGCTCTCCGGGCAACTCGCTACTTGGTCTGAAACCTTTGATGCCCAAACTTCAAGCTGAGCTTGGCTCGTGATTCCTCAGACCCAGGAGATCAGAGGTGTTCCACAACCGGCCTCCTGTCACCTCCGCACCTTGCCAGGTCCCTCATTCGAGCTGCCTTCGGGCTCCAGGGTACAGCCAAGAAAGGAGCCAATGGGGCAGGGGCGAGAGTGGGGATCCGGGTGCGCCTGCTTTTGGTGGCAATTACAGGGACCGGATAGAAAGGAATTCACCCAGTGCCTTTGGTCTCCCTTCTCTTTAAATCTCTATTCAGCAACTGCTGCTAAGCCTTACTTGAGTCGCCCGCGGGTGTGTGAGAGCTACTGTTTCTGCTCCAGGCTCCCAAGAACTCTGCAGAATGGGGAAATCCCGGTCCGTGGCTCCGCGTCATCAGGTCCCCTTCTTGGCACTGGATGGAGGGCAATGCTCCTTCCCAGATTTTGGGAGCGGGGCAAAATCCAGCGCAGCTATGCCTGTCTTCTCCTTGGGGAGTTAACAATTCAAGGTGGACGACCACCTTGAAGGACAGGGGGCAGCAGGTTGCTTCCTAGGGCTGATTTCAGCCACCTGACCTTGAACAATTCATACAATCCTCTCTACATAGCCTCAGTTTCCTCTTGTGTAAAATGGAGGCAAATGTATCTAGCATTTCTTGGAAGATAATTAAATGAAATAGTGAATTCCACAATATTTTCAAACTGCAGAATGCTTTATAAGTGCTACAAGGTATGTAGGTCTGGAGAATTATAATGACATCCTTGCCTTGCACTGTCCTCTTTAAGAGCACTCTGCTTCTTTCTGTCCTGGTCATAGAGGATGGCGACTTCTTCTTCGCTATGCTAACCTTTTGGAACGTTCCCTCTCGCTTTGCAGAGTTTTCTTCTAATTCTTTTCTGAGCCACCCTTACTTCCATTGTCATTTCTTCAAACATGGTTCCTTGGTCAAGGCTCAGTCTTGGGTCTGGAAGACTTGGGTCTGGAAGGCTGGAGAAGACCAACCACTCTCCTAATAGGTCAGAGAGGCCAGAAGCTCTTCTACTTTGTCCTGGTTCATCTTTACACCGTGCCCCCCCCCCCCACCTCCACCTCAGGGCTCCACGAACTACTTGTTCTTCCCAGAGTCCTGTAGGACCCTTTTGTTTTTCTTCCAACAGGTGTCCTCAATATTGAACTGCTGATAGCACAGGTGCTTCCCGTTTTGTGTCCTCTTCGGCCATGTTGTTTATTTGTTTATTTATTTGTTTGTTATTAAAATCTAGGCACAGGTAATTGAGGAAATTTTCTTTGGACAGATTGAGGCAGTTTGAAAAATGAAACTCAAGGAGTTAAGGTTAGGAATCCGGAGTCTGACGTCAAGTCTCCATGCCTTGGCTTCCCGGTAGCCATCTTCCCAGCCTTCTCTGTGCTGGGCAGTGTTGTTGCATTTGAGAACACCTGTAGCCAAGGCTTAAGGTGGCAGTGGTTCTTTAACTTTGTCTCACCAGTTTTCTGGAGATCAGAGTAAATAGAGCTCTTTTTAAAGCCAGTCTAAAGACTCCGTGGGGTTCAAGTACCCTGATAAAAAGTCCTGTTACAGAGGGCTGAGTATCTGTACAGCTTAGAAGGAGATTTGGGGTTACCTGGGGGTGACTCTGAGGTGTGACAAAATCAATTCTTTCTTCATCATAATTACCATCATTTAGTTACATAATTAAAATATTTTTTAAGGACTGTGAGGTAGCTTAAGTACTATCTTCATCTTATTCTTGCTTGGAACAGAGAGAGGTTCAGGAAATCAAATGACTTGGCTGTGGCTGCCCAGCAAGTTGCTGGTAATTGTCATTATGTAATGTTAAGTTTAACTCCCAATGGAGCTGTGAGGTCTGCTCTAGAGGTTAGATTTTAGGAGTCCATGCAGATGAATTTCACTCTGTTCCCCATTAACCATGAATTAGACGAAACGATTTATTGGAACTCTGGAAGTATAAACTTGATCTCTACACACATACACAAAATGACATTATCTTTCAGTTTCTCAGAAAGTTAGAATTGCTGTACTCTACTAACAGGATAATGTTTTCACCTGCGAATATGCCTAGAGGGCACACGGTATTTCACTTTGAACTCAGTCACTTCTACCTTAGCGTCATTTTTCTTCCCTACAAACAGAAACTGCTAGAACATATTGGCCACATGTCAGTCACCTTCATGTTGCTTTGGATCAGAGGTGACTATTTTACAATGGACCAGAATCATCCTTTTCCAGTTGTGAACTTTAAAGGATTGCTGTCTTAGAGAGCAGAGGCTTTTAAATCTACCTTAAAAATAAACTACACAGTAACGTCCTTCTGTGGATACTAATCAAATTGAGGGTGATTATGATGTCATATGGATCACACAAGTGACAACAGTGAAAGTTGCTGGAATTATCGGTGGCACAGAATGAGCTAGAAGGCAGCCAGCCGAGGTGTGTTTGGTGTAGCTTTAGACACCTATGAATTGATGTTCTAGACCCTGGCACACTCGAAACCCACTGTTTCCTAAATAAGAGTGGGTTGACGGCGAGGGCTTTGGAGATGGAACTCAATTCATTCATACTCCAAGCCTCAAGAAGGTGATGGAGCCTCATAGATTCCGAAGTCACGGCAAGCTGTGTCTGTTATGCAGAGACAGACAGAACAATCACCTGCTCTTCTGTCTAGGCTAGAATCTTCTCTCCCACTGCTGTTGGCAGTGGTATCTTCTTTCCAATTGCTCCTGCTGACGTAGCTGGTGTCACTGACATGGCTCTGAGGCTGCTCAGAAGCAGATAAACCTGCCAGCCACTGATCCGAAAACAAGAAGTTATGGCGAAAAGAGTGACAATTGCCCTGTCTTCAGACAGCTGGCAGAGCGGCTGGCATCAGGAGTGCCAGGGAGATGCAGTTTCCCCATAGACTACAGTAGCCATTTAAAATTACAACAAAGCTCTGAGCCTTCACTCCCTGTTTTCATGATACCACAGACCTCTCCTTGTTGGCTTCATTCTATCATGCAGGGACTTAAAACAGAACTTGGGATGAGGTAGACATCCATTTCTATTAAAGACAGGACACAGGCTGCCTAGCTGAGTCCTTTCTGTCGAAAGTTCTCCTTTGTCCCTGAGCTGCTCTTGAACAAGGAAAAGGTATTTGGACTGAAAGTCAAGGCTGCTCCTGGCCTCCCATGGTGATTCAGACAGATCTTTGTATTAGAATTCTACCACTGATGTGAGTTCTGCCCTCTGGAATCCTCGCTCATGGCTGGAGTGTTGGTGAACTTTTACTTGGTGGCTTGTGGATGCTAGCTTGCTTCTCTCGTAAGCAGTGTGGATTTACTGCCCAGCTCTTGAAGTAAGATACTTTTTGTGGGAAAGAGGTGAAAAACATCCTCCTGGAGCTGGAGAGTGTAATGGAGGCAGAGCTAGAGGGCAGAGCCCAGATGCCCAGGCGTGGACTGCTGCAGGGTCGACCAGGGGCTCTGCTGCCGAATGAGTGTGAGTGTTAAAGTCGCATCCCATGGTCTCTACGGGGTTTCTCAACTACACATTCTCTTCCTTGACAGTTTCTCAGAGTTGGTTTGATTCTGTACCAGTGGCGTCACATTCTCTTCTTCCCAGTGAGATGCCCCTGGTGGGCATGAGCAGGAAGCAAGGCCCTTTCTTCCTAGTGATCAAGTTGAGCTGGGAAAACTGCTTCTGTATTAGGTTACTGTGGCTTTTATCTGCTGTGGACCAGGGTTGACTAGAGGTTTTAGCTGTTGAGCTTTAGGAGAAGAACTGATGTTTGGCTGCACACTTGGAGATGTTTACCCCGAGATGTAGCCCACGATGAAGAATGAGACCAAGAAACCTGCCTGCAATTGGTGGATGCATGACTAATGCTTTTGTTTATTTATTTTTTATGCAACTATTAAGGAAGGATGAGGATGCTTACGGGATATGGGACTTTTCTAACACAATTTATTTTCTGACATTCAAATAATGTACAGTAAGGACATTTCTTAATTTCTTTTGGGGTGACCTGAATGCGAGAAATGTTGAAACTGAAATGAGTGGGAGAAATTTATCTGGAGAGCAAAATACTTTAATGTTCATTTTTGAAAAGTTTGCGTTTGAATAGGTTTATATCCAACCTTGTGTCTGATTATTTTATGATCATTTATTTTACTTTATCCCATGGCTTTCCCTTTGTATTATTGCTACTTAAATAATGTTTCAGTTAAAACTACTGACCATGTGATTTTTTTTTTACTGACCTAGCATCCTTTTAAGTGGCCTTTCTCCATGTAAGGCAAGGAGGACCCTTCCTCCAGAATACATTACTGTAGCTCCTTCTCCTCAATTTCACACCAGGATAAACCCTTATAAGTTAGCTATTTTCATAAGGATACCCTCAATATATGATTTATCCAGTAGAACTAGAAGACTGTAATAAAATAATTTAATGTAGAGGAATTTTTGTTTCTTATATTAGTTCATTTGTGACCCTGAATGAGCCATTTAAGAAAACTGAGAATTTTTGTTGTTGTTGTTGTTTCACCCTCTGTAGTTTACACACAGATAGAGATCTTATATACGGAGATATCTTACATACATCTTGCATATAGAGATATCTGACACAGAGAGATATTATCTGTATCTCTGAAGCTGCCTTACTACTAGAAGAGTCATGAAAAGCAACACCAATTCCAAAAATATTCTCAATGACAAAAGCAGGTGCATTTCATAGGGCACTGTCATTGTGTCTGTCCTACAACGGGAAATCAATCCTGCTTGTGATCGGCTCTTGATGGAAAAGTACCAGAGTGATTCCCATCTCTCTACCAGGCTCTGTGCCTTCAACCCACCCAGGGAGGAGGATGCTGCCCTGGTACTTCTTTGCAATCAGGTGACTAGAATGATCCCAGACTTCTCTCAAGCTGTCTCTTTAGAGGATACAAAGAGCACGTTGTGGCTCATATAGCCAGGCAGGCTTCTGGGAGTCCGGCTGTGTAACAGAACACTCAGATGCTTACTGTCATCTCAGAGTATCACCAAAGCTGCTGGTGCCACAGGGTACTTCTTGCTATGTAATCCCGTAGCTCTGACTTGTGAAGCTTCCCTTCCGGGTCCCCCGCACTCCCCTTTAAAGCTCAGCATTCCTGTCTCTCAGGGGCTTGCTCTCCTTTAAAGCCAATGTAGCTTTCTTTTATTTGTTACCTGCTTGGGGGAGAAGAGGATCCTCTGGAAAACATTTTGGGGTAGCTGGACTCAGAGGCCATTGTAATGGGGAGTGCAGCCAGGGCTAAGACTGTAGGGCAACCATGCTCCCCAGGGCACCATGTTGGTCTTGCTGGTCTTAGGTTGGCGTCCTCTCGAACATTCCTTTGTTTGGGGTATTTTAGGGACACACTTCTAGCCACTGCAGTTTACGTTGGTTCAGTGAGTTTTGCCCTCACAGCACCTCTTCAGTTCAGAGAGAGGGAAGAAAAAGTGCTGGCACCTTACCCTGTATCCTGCTACAGGGATGAGCCTGCTGAGGTGCCAAGGTTTTTTTTCCTTATGTCATCCCTGATTCCCAGTTGTTTGAAAACAAAGTTCGTATTGCCCTGAGGGGGATGATACAGTACTCCAATGTAAAAGAACTACACCCCTGCCCCTACCTCCTTCTTTTTTGTATCTCAGAGCAGGTTAGGACTCTATTGTCCTAACTGGGCTATTGTCCTCTGAGACTGACACAGCATTACTGCTAGGTACTGTCTCATCTGCCCCTCCTGCTGTCTCTTCTCCATATCCCTAGACAGTACATCCTAACTAACTTAGGGTGATCTTTCTTGGCTTGTTTCCCTAGGAGGTAGCAATTATTTCATTTAATGCCCAAGAAAAAGGAAACATTTCATCCTAAAAACCAGATTACAATGATATTCAGAAACGACCCTTTCCTCTGGGGAGATAGCTGATTGCTTTAAAGTATGAAGGAGGCAAGAAAGAAATCTGGAGGCAGGGTTGCAGCTGGCAGTGTAGGATCTTACTATCCATCAGCACTTTCTGCTGAGGTCACTTTATGGGTGGTTTATGCTATAGGAAGTAGCCAGTGTGGTGGACAAGGCAGAGCAGCTGTAGTGAAGACGGAGGAACCAAAGAGTAGGCTGAGTTCAGTGCCAACATGACCTGTGTACAAGATACCTCTCTCCTTTGTCTTTGGGTGTACAGAGCCATATTGGGGTGTCATGCCACTTGGTAGGAACTCCACATTGATCAAGGCGAACTTCCTCTCCCAGACTTTGTTGAGCAGGGATTCCTGTGCTATTCAGGATCCTGCTCTACCTAGGGTGGAACCCTCAGAGTGAAGGTGAAGTTCATTGTTCCTCCTGGTCTACAAATTCCTGAATTAAGCAGGTGACCCACCCAGCTGCCTGAGCAGTGGAGCCAAGAACTGCCAGAAGACTTCCCCGGAACTCAGCCTGGAGTCTGGGGAGAGGGGCTTGTCCAAACTGTTAAATGGTTTGACTGCCATGAAAGTTTGCGATCGGTAAACTATCATCCTGGCCTCCTTCTTTTTCCGCCGTTTCCGATCCATCCCCCAGCTTCTGTTCCAGGAACCCAGTTTGCAGTAGCTGCAGGCAGCTATAGAATGCAACATTTGGGGTAAGACATTGTCTCAGGGCATTTCTTCTACCAAGAAAACTGAACTGTGAAATTGTTAGTTCAGCAGGTACCACTACTGATTAGCATCATTAACAGCTGAACAAAGCAAGTTCCCAAAGGAGTAGGAGTTGAGCTGGAAAAAAGAGAGCCCGTGGGAACAGAGCTTAGAGTGGCAAGTGTGTGGGAACAGCACTGGATCTTGTGGGGGAACCCTGAGTAGGATCAGAAGAGTCAAGGTAAAGGAATCTGGGCTGCATGTGTTTGGATGAGTGGGGCGTAGAGGGTCTCCATGTTTATCTCAGCTTTTGGGCAGAGTAAAGGAAGTTGCAACGAACATGGTCAGAGCTGTCCAGCCTAACTCAGGCATTAGGAAGAGTGGTCTTTAGAGTCAGGACTGAAGCTAGTATATATATTATAAAATGACTCTGGATTAAAGACAACATCGAGAAAGGAAATCTTGGCTTTCTTTAAGATCATGGGGCTCTACATCAAAGCGAGAACCAAGCATGCATCTTCCCTGAGGTAGAGGAGTGGCTGAGGGGAAAATTCCATTGTCAGTCACCATATTCATTGATGTCTAACTCACTGTAATCCTAAGCAAATGCTCTGGACTCCCCCAAACTATTCTAGAACAGTCTTATAGAAAACAAGGAGAGTGTTGAGGGGAAACACAGGAAAAAAAAAAAACCAAAACCCGAAAACTTTCTAGAAGCTGGGGCAATGTTACCTCACTAGTGGTGAGGCCTGGCAATAACAATTCTCTTAACAATTTCACAGTAGAACTCTCTAATGAGCCTAAGTAGGAGAGCTCATCAGTGGGACCACAGGAAGCAATGGAAATTCTCAATGTCACATATGTGTCCATATTGTAAGGTGTATTGATTTGAACTGCAGGATAGACCAGATACAGGCTGTATGTAACAGTAGAACAGAAAGAGGGTTCTGGCTGGCATATTACCACATTGACCCGGAAGTAGACTCCAAGAGATCAGATGGAAATAAGACAGTTGTCCTAGAAAAGTTTGAGCCTCTCGTTGCAGGCACTCAGAGCATGTGATTGCGGCTCTTCTTCAGATCATCCTCTTCTGTCTAGGCTGGGGAACACTCTAAGAATAAAGAACATTAAGGCGTTGAAAAAAATCATTTCTTTGCAAGAGATGAAGGCTGAAAACCACAAGAGAGAGCATATGGGTCAAATGAGTAAAGTTAGCGCCATAGTGCTGGCTGTATTTTACAGTGGGGGTTCTCAACATGAGGCCGTGACCCTTTTGTCAAACCCCTATCTCTAAAAATATTTACGTTATGATTCATAAAAGTAGCAAAATTACAGTTATAAAGTAGCCATGAAAATAATTTTACGGCTAGGTGTCACAGCGTGAGGAACTGTAGTAAAGGGTCGCAGCTTTGTGAAGGTTGAGAACAACTGTTCTAATGTGTTTCATTTGCTGGATACCTGAAGGGATACTTGTCTGTCCTTTCTGAAGATTTTAGCTCATCCATTATAAAGGTGTGCTAGATATTATTACATTTCTGAGATTCTATGGAATATCTGTCTTCTCCATAGGTTTCTCTCTTCCCAATGTTGTCCTACCAACCAGCTACACACACACACACACACACACACACACACACACACAGAGAGAGAGAGAGAGAGAGAGAGACTGACTTAGAATAACAGTTACTTGATTGCCTGGAAGATATTTACTTTTGTAAAGCATTAACTATATACATTGTGAAGTCCAGAAACACAGGAATTTTAATTCAGGCTAATCTGTTCCTTTGCACCTATAGATTAAAGGAACCACAAGTTTAAACATTCTGGGGGAATCAGACAAATACCTAAATGTGTAGATCAGCTTTATTTGCAAAGAAAGGCTGGCCTGCTGAACACATTCCAACAAACAAACAAAATTCTTAACACTACCAGTCAAGCAAAACACATCTGCAGCAGGCTTCAGAGCTGCCTGCCAGTTTGCAGCTGTGGACGAAGCCTCGGAGACTGTTGGAATGAATGCATGCTCCAGGACGCATGAATATTTTCATATGAATAGGATTGGGCTCACAACACATATAAGGTTCTTGGATAAAATGTTAACATAAAAGATGATGTATCATTTATCACAGTATAAGAGAGAGAGAGTTGGCAGGCAGACAGATTAATGGATTTAAGAAGTGATAGATGTTATCATCAAAATGAAGGCAGAGGTTCCTAGCCTTTGAAAACCCCTTAAAATTGTTCTAGAGATGGATGTAATAAAATTTTAAGTAAGCAAGCTATCTAGTCAACGTTTATTGAGCAACTACTCCCCCGCCCCATTCTGAATAAGTCCTTGGAGCCACATAGCTGGGGAAGATCTTGTAATGGTGAATGACTGAGAGCATCATGTTAGGAGGATTCTCAGCTGGGTCTTGAATTAGCAAGGATATCTGTTACTTTGAGTGTAACTTTTTATGCTTCTTTATATGGTGAATTCTGGCTAATGTGCATGACCTTGGGGCATTTAGTTTTATACCTGTCTCCTTGTATGTTAAACGAGGGTGCTAACAGTGCCTGTCACAAAGAGTTGTTGTGAGGATTAAATGAGCTAATCCATGTAAGGTGCTTAGAGCGTCACCCAACAGATAGTAAGTTCTCTGTAAATATTAGCTATTAATATTGTCTCAACAAATGGTGCAAACATTGACATTAGTCACATTAGCTATTCAAATGTCACTACATATTCATTTTATAGTTGGAAAGTACAGAGGGACAATCCCCTATGGTTATTTCATGGTCTTGATTCCCAGCCTTCTTTTAACTATAAATACAAGCATGCCTGAAAAATGGAAATGAGATGCAGTCGTCGAGCCCTCAGGAGTATAGCTTGTTTGGTTAGTACTTGAAGGTCTACTTTGCAAAGATTCTTGATGTGCAAAAGCCAGTGATTCCTCCCACTGTCAATTTTTATTCATGTCAAAGGATAGGCAACATATTTTGGAGAATTCTCAACCATGGAAACCTCATTGTCTTGATGGAGGAGATATTTTGTCTTTTGTTCAGCCCATACTTTAATACAAAATATTGTCTCTCTAGGAATTCATTTTGTTACCTGTGGGGCATAAAACCATGCCAAGAAGTTTGGTAAGGTAGAGCAGGCTGAGAGCTGGAGACTCAGTGGGCACACACCTGAGGCTTAGGTGACTCCCAGCTCCCTGCCAGGGACTTGGAACACGTGCCACACTTCTCACATAAAAGAGACATGACCTGTGCTTGGGTCATGGGGTTTTCAGACTTTTGGACATCCAGGCACCACAGAAGTCACAGAAGAGCAGATTATGGGGTGGGGTGGGGGACCCACAGGATGCATCTAACCTGGAGCCTGGGGAGAAAAGGGACACTGGCTAGTCCAAGCAGGGGTAGTCGTGGGCTTGACAATGACAAAGACAGGCTTGGTGGCAGTTGTGGCTGGGAGTAAAGAGAGGCATTCTACTGGAGATTAGGCTGCGACTCTGCAAGCAAAGGCCTTCACCATGGCTTCCCACAGTGGATCTTGATAAAAAGAGGCAGCCCAAGCTTCTAAGCAGTTTATCGTCAAGGTGGAGAATGGATGCATAAAGCCCTACCCCACTTCTCATGGTGGGCCTGAGGTTAAATCCCTTTAGCAGGGAGGAATATCTGGGAAGGGAAGCTTATTGGATAAGCTCAGTACTTCATTAGCATGGAGAACTCTGTTTTGTGCCTATGTGACCACGGGTCACATTTCTTTTATGTGAGAAGCATGGCATGTGTTCCAAGTCAGGAGTCTGAGGGAGCTGGGAGTCACCCAAGCCTCAGGTGTGCACCCACCAAGTCTCCAGATCTCGACCTGCTCTACTTTACCAAGCTTTCTGTCGTGGCTTTATGTACCACAGTGACCAACAACATGAATTCACTGCAAAGACCTGGCTATTCATTATTTCTGTTCTGATCCCCTTTTATCTAACAACACAATGGGTGAACCTAAAGCCAAGCTTGACTCTTCTTCTGTGCTGTAATGATAACTTTCCTATAGGCCTGAGGGTAGTGGTTCAAACCTCTGATTCATTGTTCACCTTTCTATCTTATTTTAAGAAATTTCTTCTTAACCCCTCTACTTTCCATATAACTAAATTAGATAGCGTTGGCTACTAAAATGTGTGGATATTTACTTTGTTAAAATATTCCAATGTAGAGAGAATGCCAAGCGTGTAGGAAGGCCTGGGCCAGCGGTAGAATGGTAGTAGCCTTTTTTTTTTATTGTGTTAAAAATTCTCACTGGCTTCTTGCTTCACTCATAATTCTGTTTCCAGTAACTGTAAACTGAATCAGACAAGTACATGGAAAAATGCAATTTAAAAAATTAAAATATAATAGATTGGCTTTCGATTTCCTTAATGAAAGGAGGTTTCTTTTGGGGGAGGGTATTTCTTAGTATTTTACTAAGTACCAATATCTTTCATTTCTTATATTGTGAGTGGAAAATGTGTAAGGTGAACATGATTACCACCATGTCAGAAACAAGTGGAAAAGAAAACACACATGGATGAACTATTTTATCTATTCTAGCTTCAACCCCAGTCTCCCAATCCACAGAGTTTTGAAAATGATAATGGGTCTAGCTATTAGTTACTTTTGCTGTTCCTGTGATAAAAATCTCTTGACAAAAGTAACTGCAGGGAGAAAGGTTTTGTTTTGATTCACAGTTGGAGGTTTCAGTCTATCATGGTGGGACATCATAGTAACAGGAGCTTGAGCAAGCTTGTGTTGTAGCCAGAGCCGTGAAGCAGAAAACAGTGAATGTTTATGTGCAGCTTACTCTTTTTTGTACAGCCTAGAATCCTGGCCTAGGGAATGGTGCCTTTCACAGTGGGCACACATCTTCTTACTTCAAATAACCTAATCAAGATTATCCTGCACAGGTTACCCAGCAGCCCATCTCCCTGGTCATTCTAGATCTGATCACACTGACAATTCAGATTAAGCATTACACTTACAGAGAGAAGTCAAAATGAAATGAAGACATTCCGAGATTCTGTCAAGCAAGGCCCTATTTTGTTAGTTTGTCTCCCTTCTTCTCACCATCTGATGCTAATTAACATTTGAAGGTATTTTCAGCCACATGTTTTATCAATTACTAACTGCTCCAAAGATAACAAACATATAAGCCTTGCTACATGTTATGTGACCTGCCCCAAGTTCACGTATTGAATCCTTAATCTGGAATTCTTGTGTTGATGACAGTTGAAGACCCTTGGGCAGGACTTGGGATTATATGAGGTCATGAGAGTCGAGTCCCCAGCATGGGATCAGTAGCTTTAGGTGACAAGGAACAGAGATCTGAACTCACCTGCTCCCTACATTGCTTGTGCTAATTTTCTCTATTCAAAAATTTAAGGAACTACGAAGGCCAGATGCTAACACCAGTGCTCTAGCACTTCCAGCTTCCAGACTGTGAACCAAAATCTTCTGTTGTTCATGTTTTAGGAAGCCTGTGATAGCAGAGGCCTATTATAGTATCAAACAACAGGCTAGGGTGTGTTCATTAGAGTTTGGGCAACAATGAGATCCGATTATATACACATTGAGCTTAGTAGCCTAAATTAACACATTTTCAGTCAAACGTATTTTGTACATACTACATACATATTATGTATATAATAATTCAAAATAAATGAATTTATGTTTTGTATACATTTATTTATATATGTAAGCATTATCATACTGATTCATCATTAGACATGATCTCACACACTTCCTATAGTTGACTGTAACTAACAGATGCTGCCTAGTCAGGACATTTGTTTCTTTCATTGAACGTCTTAGTTCTCTTCTGTTATCGGTCACTATAGCTGATGGTTCTCAATGGCTTTATGATCAGTATCTATGCCTCTATCATATATCGTCTCTAGAAATAGTAGTTAAGTGTTTACGGTGGTGCAGACCTGTGTCTGTATTCTGCATCTGTCAGTTGCTAATTATGACATTTTGACAGTTTCTTCATCTTCTGGAAGAAGGGATACTAAGTTCTAATCCTTATAGAACCACAATGAGCACAGTGCATGTGTCAATTTATGAATATATTTACTCCTGTGTTATTGATTTATGACTTCCTGGAGAAACATGAACTAATATCTATTCACCCTGGATAGGTCATCAACAAAAGACTGAAGTAACAATTTACACAGATCAAAGTTGAAGAACTGGCAAGTTTGTTGGGCTTAACTGCAGAACACAGGTGAGGAGTTACTTGTGGGTGCAAGATTGGCTCAAGGGCGGCTCCTTTCATCTAGAAGCCCACTCCAACATCGGTGAGGACTCCCATCCGTGTGCCTGGAACGCCTTGCACAACTTGTAAGCAGCCTAGCTGGTGGGAGAGTCTCTTTTCCCCCAGGAGTCATTACTGCTTACATAATCTCAGAGCAGGAGGTGATGGGATGGGGGTGGAAGTGGGAGGGTCTTGTGAATCTTGCGACTTTCAGGACTTCCAAAGACTTCCAAGTTGCTTGTACACGAAGCCTTCAGAATTTTGTTTACTTCCTGAGTCTTAACAATCCTCCCTCTAGGGGATGGAGTGTTTCAATTAAGAGTAAACAGCTACAAACAGTTACTGTGTATTGAGATGTACAACACATTTCTGTGGTATGCCCTACCTACATTTTGGTGGCTAGGAACTCCCTTGCCAAGTCCCAGTCCCCATGTTCAGCCTGTGCTTCTGTGAGGCCATCTGTGATCCTGAAGCAGCTGCTTTTCAGTGATCTGAGAGCTGTTTGCTGGGTAGAAAAAATACTTAAACTCGTTATTTACTGCAATTTCTGGCTTAATTAATTGAGGAGAGAATCTAAATAGCTCTCCCACCTGTACCCCGGAAGCCACAGACAGGGGAAACCTGTGGATATGCGTGTGTTTGGGTTTGATTTTTCTGAATCTATGAAGTGACATCCTCGGCTCACGCTTTAATGATTGGCATTAGCCTGCGCCTGGCTCTCAGCTCTCTGGTCTGTGATATTTCTGATGATCCCTAGGCTATGCCAAGAGAATGTCACTCCTGTTCCTGTCTCTGTGAAGCCTCTAGATACATGTGAGATGACAGATAATTCACAGAGCTGAAGAGGCTCCTGGACCTATATTAAACAGAAATTAAAGACAGATTTGTTGGGGTTTTAGTGTAACAGAGGATTTAGTGCTAATCCTTTTCTAACCCACAGGTTAGGAATAGTATACCCTTGAGGATGTTGAGGTGTTTTTTTTTTTTTTTCCTCCAGTGCCTACTGAAGTAGATCAAAACTAATAGTTTTCTTTTGAAATAAAAAGCATTTATTTATTTATTTATTTATTTATTTATTGTGAGAGAAGAGAGGGGACAGGTTGCCAGAGTGAGTTCTTTTCTTCCAATATGTGGGTTCACCCAAGAACAAAGAAGGTGGTCAGACTTGGCCAGCAAGCACATTTACCTCATGTGCCGTGCACGAAGGCATTTAAAGCTCGACTAAACATCAGACATTATCTGTGTGCTTGGAAGCAGACACCACTGATATTTCTAATCAGTTTTTAAGTACTTGTATGGAAAGCATATGCTATGGACTAGAGAAGTTAAACGTGAATGAAGTATATAACTTTATTCCCAAAGACTTTAAAGTAGTAACACTGCAACAGGCCAAAATGTATTAAATAACCATGTTATATACCCTAAAAGGAATAGGTAATTTGTTTTAAAATTTTATCCATTTTTTATATATAAATACACTGTAGCTGTCTTCAGACACACCAGAAGAGGGCATCAGATCTCATTACAGATGGTTGTGAGACACCATTTGCTGGGATTTGAACCCAGGACCTCTGGAAAAGCAGTCGGGGCTCTTAACTGCTAAGCCATCTCTCCAGTCCTGACATAAGTAATTTTGATGAGTGAATCAGGAAAGCTTTGAAATATCTAGGAATGTGAGATCTGAATTTGTGGATTCTGTACGATCTTGGTAGGTAGCAAATAAGGTGGAAAAGACATTTAAGACAGAAGGATCACTGTAAAAGAAGCCTTAGAGAACAGGAAGTATATGGTTAGGAACTATGAAGACAAGAGTGTAGGGGACACATGGAGACTATAGTGAGGGAGAAGCTAGGCTGGAAAACTGTTTTGGAAATAGAGTAAGATCCTCTGATCTCATTTCTTTAAACAGTGAAGAACCAGCTAGCATAAATCCAGTTCTGTCCTGAAACTCTGAACATGCTTATGCTAATGCATATTTCATAGTTTTAATAAATTGTATAATATAGATTATATAAGATTTCTTTTTGTATTACTTCCACTGACTCATAATCATATATCTAAGACCTTAAGAATCTAGGTGTTTCTTTAAGGCAAAATTATATGAATAGCTGAAGTTGGGTCTTAGTGATTGTGCCTGGCTTTGTGGATGAAAAGAAGTCTCAGTTGTATCTAACATTTTCTTCATGGCATGGAGTTTGCTTAAACTAGATGGTGATTATGCCTGTGTTTTAGCTCCTTTTCTCCTTGCTGTGATAAAATCCCTGACCAAAAGCAGCTTAAGGAATTTGATTCACAGTTCAGGACACAGTCCACAATGGTGGGGAAATCCTGGAGGCAGGAGCTTGAGGTAGCAGGTCTACACTGCAGCCACAGTCAGGGAGCAGAGTGGACTGCATCCTGGTTTTCAGCTACTTTCTCCCTTTTTTTTTTTTTTTTTTTTTTTTTTTTTTTTTTTTTTTGCAATCTGGGATGCAGGCCCGTGGAAACTTAGTAGAAGTCTTTCCGCACTAGATAGCTAATAGCTAATAACAGGTTACTAGATCACCTAGCACAGATATTTTCCTTCAAGGTGATTCTAGAGCCTGACAAGTTGGCAGTATTAACGATCACACCAAAAGGTTCAGGTTGATAGGAATTAAGTCTGTACTTAGAAGCACATGTAAGCAATAGAAACGCCTTAGCGCTGAAGAGCTGTATACCTACTAAGTGCTGAAGACTCTGGCTGTGGAAGCTGAGTATCAGCTACGTGTCTTAAGCTTGTAAGCAGCTACTGTGTCCCTGCTACATGGAGAGAAGTCAATGGGCTGTACTGACTCTTACAGTAGTCAGACATAGTGTAGGACAACCGCTTTTTCAAAAACATAAACCTACTGTCCTGGCTGAATCTATCTACTACTCCTCTGATCTCATACTAGGCAAACTGGATTAGAAATTTAAATCACATTAAATTTGTTTTAAAGTTGTCTCAAAATTTACTAAAGATTATGCCTGGAAAATATTGTTAATTATTGTTTTCTGATCTAAATAATTTTGTACTTGATCATATTGTAAAGTTTTGTTTCACTGCTGGTAAAACTTTCTTCTACGATACTGAATAGTCTCAACAGACTAGCACTTCTTTCTTTCTTTCACTTCAACTATACTGTCATATTTCCATACAGAAACTTTAATTACTTTAATGGTTGTATTTTTAAAAAACATCATGCACCTCAGTCCTGCTCATCTCCCATCCCCCCCTATTCACCCTTTGCCCTTGCAACCTCTCCCCCCAAATAACACACACACACACACACACACACACACACACCAGCAACAACAGAACAAACCATAAAAAATATCTCCTTGTGGAAACTCTAGTATGTCACAGTGTATCCCACAGTATAACCTCCTGTCTACACATCCTTTTTTGTAAATGTTCATTGCAATGAGTCATTGTCTGGTTCAAGATCTCTGGCTTCTGTGACACCATCAGTATTGGATCCTTGTCAGGGCTCTCCTAGATTATCCATGTTGTCCTGTGTCATGAAGACTCTCTAACTTTGGGATAGCAGGACTGGCTCTTTCAGTTGTCACAGTGACACAGAGATTATATTACACTTGGGGTGGAACAATTCAGGAGCCCTGAGCTGGTCAGCCTACTGGCTCACCCTTAGCTGCACCACCAGGGATAGCTCCCCAGCACTGCTCTGGCTAGGCCACCTAAAGCTTCCATTGGTGGGGGTGGAGGGCAGAGTCAGCTCTCCTGCTCTCATGCCTTTGGGGCTGGCACCTGTGCTTTCAGAGCCAGCCCCACTGGGCTGCCCAGTCAAGGTGTGCTACCCATCCTCCAGGTGCTGCAGTCTGTAAGGAGCTGGGCCAGCTCTCTCCAGCTTCTCTCACATCCTCACAGCTGGCTCACCAGTGCCTTTGCCATTATGACTGCTCCATTGTGTTGCCCAGGCAGTGTCCAAGGCCCACTCTTCTGAATGCTACAGCCATTTGGGGGGGGGCAGGGCTAGCTCTCCTGCTCTCATGCCCCCAGGGCCAGCTTTTCTGGCTACTGCAAGTGGTAAGAGGGGAAGGGGAGGACATTGTTCCTGCACCCATGCCACCTCACAGCTGTTGAGATCAGCTCTTTGACTTGCTCCCTTGGGCTAGTTCACCTTCACTCACCAGCTCTATGGTGCCAACCAGACTAGGTACCTCCTCTCCTGAGTGCTGCAGCCAGTGAGGTGAGGGGTAGGGCTAGCTCTCCTGACTAGCTCTACCCTGTGGAAAGCTTTTATGACTGTTGGAGGTATCTGGGGGTGGGGAAAGGTATCACTTCTGAGCTCCTGCTACCCCACAACAGATGAGTGGTGAGATCAGCTCTCCCACACTCACACCCATGGGGCTGCCTCTTCTACATCCCTGCCACCAGGGCCAGCTCCACAGTGCTGCCTGGGCAAGGTTCAGGACCCTGCTCTCCCAAGTGTTGCTATCAGCGAGAGATGGGGCCAGGTCTCCAGAGTGCCTCTTCAGTGAGGAATAGGACCACATGGTCCCTGGACATCTGCCCTAGTTCCCAGCAGCTGCTTTGACCAGGGACATTCCTGTGTTCTTTAGGGGTATTATGAGTCATAGACATGGACACCAACTCCTACTGCTGGACTGAGACATAGCCTTCAATGTCAGCTCAGATTGGAACCTCACCATAGACCCAGGTGGCAGGGCTGGCCATGGAGTTTCTAGTTCCATCTCTCTTCATAATGCTCAGGCTGCTCCACTTCTTTTTCTCTCCCATCTGATCATCACATGCTCATAAATTGTGGTGGTTTCCACTGAAGGCTAACCAGGTGGCTGGTGGGCTCCTGGGTGACATCCTTCATCCATGATGGGCACTAAGCAGGTGTTGATAGCCTGTCTGTGAAGTGTGCTAGAGGTCTTTGGGTGGCATGGCAATCTGTAGGTCTCTGTCTATCTTCTCCTCCTGTACTGTGCTGCTTGGATTTGATTTGATTTGGTTTTTATGAGTCCTAGGCATAATACAGCTTTGGCCACCATGTTGGGTATCAAGCTGGCATGAAAAAGGACTGCCATCTGCCCCTGACTGATATAAAACATGGCCACTAACAAGGTATCTCTGCCCCATTGCCAGGGGGTGTGATTTATAAAGATTTATTTATGTTTATTTTATATGTATGAGTGTTTTGCCTGCATGTATTTCCATGTGCCATATCTGTACAATGTCAAGAAGACCAGAAGAGGTCTAGATCCATAGATGCACTGGAAATGGTGAGCTGCCTATGGGTGCTGGGAACCAAACCTGGGTCCTCTGTGAAAGCAACTGGTTACCTTAACCACTGAGCCATCTCTCTAGCTTCCCTTACATTGATTTTTATTCATCCGTTTTGTTAGGTTTTCTTGCTTGTGCAAGGCACTCAGCACATACCATTTCAGACTGCTCTCCTGCAGTAGCACATTCTTGCCTAATTACTTATAATAAAAAAAGAAAGGATCCCACTTCCAAAATTATAGGTTTCATTCTGAATAAGACAGCACACCTTGCAATTTCATCTAAAAATTTATAAGTCTGTATGTTCATGTTGGTAGGCACAAATACATACATGTGTTTGGATTAACATTTTTTATGATTTATCCCTAGCATGTTCCCTCTAACCATGTTTTGAACAACGTAATAAAAATAAGTGGAGAAAATGAGAGGAACAGAGATTTATTTGGATTCTGGTTTTATTCATGGAGTTCTGTATACAAGTAGATGCTGCAGCCTTGCCCAAGGCATTCTTGTCCTTAGGGAGTGACTGCTTATTCTTTCTCAAGCTTGCTACTGTCACCTTATGGATATGCTCAACTAAAAGGGCCACCTATCATGGCTTCTTGTTGTCATATAAATTCCAGTTGTCTTTCTCGGTTTCCCCAACTTTAAGGTATCACATAGCTTTTCTAATTGAAGCTCCGGAGATTTATTCATTCTGTCTCCCTTCATCCCTTGTTCCCTCTTCTCCTACCTTATTTCTATCTCCTCCCTCCCTTTAAAAGCTTCTAAAAGGCTTTTCTTCCTTTAGTTATTACTTATTAGCCTTTCCAGTTGCCTTCTGGAAGTCCCTGTATGTTTAGCGGTGGGGTGTGGGCACACCCCAGAAGGGCTCCAACTCCAGGAAATGCGAGGTCAAGGAAGGAGTAGTTGCTGCTACTTATGGAATGTCTATCGCTGTGTATCAAGTCTGGCATAATGCTTGAGACCATTGGGCCTCCCTTTCCTTCTCTTTCCAAGGTCCTGGTTAAGAGTAGACTGACCCAGGAAGCCCAGTCACATTATATGTCATACTTTTTCTATCTATTGTATATGGCAAGAATTAATGTACAGTTAGAAGCTGAGTTTTTCTTTTTTTCTTTTTTTCTTTTTTACATTTTTTTATTTGATATATTTTTATTTACATTTCAAATGATTTCCCCTTTCCTGGCTCTCCACTCCCCAAAAGTCCCATAAGCCCTCTTCCCTCCCACTGTTCCCCCATCCACCCATTACCACCTCCCTGTTCTAATATTGCCCTATACTGCTTCACTGGGCCTTTCCAGAACCAGAGGTACTCCTCCGTTCTTTTTGGACATCATTTGATATGTGGATTATGACTTGGGTAATCCAAGTTTCTAGGCTAATATTCACTTATTAGTGAGTGCATACCATGATTGATCTTTTGAGACTGGGTTACCTCACTTAGTATGATGTTCTCCAGCTCCATCCATTTGCCTAAGAATTTCATGAATTCATTGTTTCTAATGGCTGAATAGTACCCCATTGTGTATATATACCACATTTTTTTTGTATCCATTCATCCGTTGAAGGACACCTGGGTTCTTTCCAGCTTCTGGCTATTATAAATAGGGCTTCTATGAACATAGTGGAGTATGTATCCTTATTACATGCTGAAGAATCCTCTGGGTATATGCCCAGGAGTGATATAGCAGGGTCCTCCAGAAGTGACGTGCCCAGTTTTCTGAGGAACCGCCAGACTGATTTCCAGAGTGGTTGTACCAATTTGCAAACCCACCAGCAGTGGAGGAGTGTTCCTCTTTCTCCACATCCTTGCCAGCACCTGTTTTCTCCTGCGTTTTTGATCTTGGTCATTCTGACTGGTATGAGGTGAAATCTCAGGGTTGTTTTTATTTGCATTTCCTTAATGACTAATGATGTTGAACATTTTTTAAGATGCTACTCAGCCATCTGAAGTTCTTCAGGTGAAAATTATTTGTTTAACTCTGTACCCCATTTTTAATAGGACTATTTGGCTTTCTGGGGTCTAACTTCTTGAGATTTTTGCATATATTGGATATAAGCCCTCTGTCAGATATAGGGTTGGTGAAGATCTTTTCCCAATTTGTTGGTTGCCGATTTGTTCTTTTAATGGTGTCCTTTGCCTTACAGAAACTTTGTAATTTTATGAGGTCCCATTTGTCAATTCTTGATCTTAGAGCATAGGAACTTTTCCCCCTTGCCCATGTCCTCAAGGGTCTTTCCCAGTTTCTTTTTTATTAGTTTCAGTGTGTCTGGTTTTATGTGATGGTCCTTGATCCACTTGGAGTTGAGCTTAGTACAAGGAGATAAGAATGGATCAATTCACATTCTTCTGCATGCTGACCTCCAGTTGGACCAGCACCATTTGTTGAAAAGGCTGTCTTTTTTCCACTGGATGTTTACAGCTCCTTTGTCGCAGATCAAGTGGCCATAGGTGTGTGGGTTCATTTCTGGATTTTCAATCCTATTCCATTGATCTACCTGCCTGTCACTGTACCAATACCATGCAGTTTTTAACACTGTTGCTCTGTAGTGTTGCTTGAGGTCTAGGATACTGATTCCCCCAGAATTTCTTTTGTTGTTGAGAATAGTTTTAGCTATCCTGGGTTTTTTGTTATTCCAGATGAATTTGAGAATTGCTCTTTCTAACTCTATGAAGATCTGAGTTGGGATTTTGATTGGTATTGTGTTGAATCTGTATATTGTTTTTGGCAAGATGGCCATTTTTACTATATTAATCCCGCCAATCCACAAGCATGGCAGATTTTTCCATTTTTTTCTGTTTCCTTCTTCAGAGACTTGAAGTTCTTGTCATACAGATCTTTCACTTGTTTGGTCAGAGTCACACCAAGGTACTTTATATTGTTTGTGGCTATTGTGAAGGGGGTCATTTCCATAATTTCTTTCTCAGCCCGCTTATCCTTTGAGTATAGGAAAGCTACTGATTTACTTGAGTTGATTTTATAACCTGCCACTTTGCTGAAGTTGTTCATCAGCTGTAGGAGTTCTCTGGTGGAGTTTTTTGGGTCAATTAAGTATACTATCATATCATCTGCAAATAGTGATAGTTTGACTTCTTCCTTTCCAATTTGTATCCCTTTGACCTCCTTATGTTATCTAATTGCCCTAGCTAGTACCTCAAGTATTATATTGAAAAGATATGGAGAGAGGGGGCAGCCTTGTCTAGTCCCTGATTTTAGTGGGATTGCTTCAAGTTTCTCTCCATTTAGTTTGATGTTGGCTACCAGCTTGCTGTATATTGCTTTTATGGACCTTGAATTCCTGTTCTTTCCAAGACTTTAAGCATGAAAGGATGCTGAATTTTGTCAAATGCTTTTTCAGCATCCAATGAAATGACCATGTGGTTTTTTTCTTTGAGTTTGTTTATGTAGTGTATTGCATTGATGAATTTCAGTATATTGAACCATCCCTGCATCCCTGGGATGAAGCTTACTTGAACATGGTGAATGATCATTTTGATGTGTTCTTGGATTCAGTTGGCAAGAATTTTATTGAGTATTTTTGCATTGATGTTCATAAGAGAAATTGGTCTGAAGTTCTCTTTCTTTGTTGGATCTTTGTGTGGTTTTGTTATCAACGTAAAATGAAAAGGGGGATATAACAACAGAAGCTGAGGAAATTAAAAAAAATCCTCAGATTCTACTACAAAAGCCTATACTCAACACAATTGGAGAATCTGGAGGAAATGGACAATTTCCTAGACAGATACCAAATACCAAAATTAAATCAGGATCAAATAGATCATCTAAACAGTCCAATAACCCTTAAAGAAATAGAAGGGGTCATAGAAAGTCTTCCAACCAAAAAAAGCACAGGACCAGATGGTTTTAGTGCAGAATTCTATCAGACCTTCAAAGAAGACCTAATACCAATACTCTTCAAACTAGTCCACAAAGTAGAAACAGAAGGAACAGTACCCAACTCCTTCTACGAAGCCACAATTACGCTGATACAGAAGCTGAGTTTCAATAAGTCGGTTGGTATCATGTTTTTCTCCTAACAACCAAAATGTTTTATTTCCCCAGTGAACTTGTGTGTTACCAAAAACATTTACGAAAGGTGTATCTAAAGACCAGAAAGTTAGGCTACAGATTACTGGGTGACTACCCTTGTCTTAACTGATAATTTAGGTTTTTAATGTTCTCTATGCTTTTCAGCAGGTGAAGAGCTGTTGGGGACAAAAGGGAATCAGTACTCTTTAAGGATATTTATGTCATGTTCACTACTTTTGGTATGCGAGAGGTTTCACTTTGATGCATACTCATAAGATGTACAAGCGTATAACACACACCACGAGTCTGAGCTACCCAAGTAAATGCTGTACTTCAATTCTCAATATTTCTTTTCTAAAATTTATTATCCTTTTATATGTTACACTCCTACCATAGTTTTCCCTCCTTCCACTCCTCCAAGTCTCCTTAACTTACCCTCCCCAAGATTTACCTCTCTTCTATTTCCCTTCTGAAGAGAGCAGGCCTCCCAAGGTTATCAGCTGAACATGACATAACAGAATACAACACGACTAGGCACAAACCCTCATATTAAGGCTGGATGGAGCAACCCAGTAGGAGGAAACTATTATGTGTCCTAATAGCAGGCAAGAGAGTCAGAGACTCCCACTGCTAGGAGTCCTCCAGGGACACCAAACTACACAATCATGACAGATATGCAGAGATTTGACCCATGTTGACCCATGCAGGCTTCTTGATTGTCACTTCAGTATCTGAGAGCTCCAGTGAGCCCTCCTCCACAGTTGATTCTGTGGGCTGTATTTTTGTGGTGTTCTTCTTCCCTCTCTTCTGTAGAGCCCCCTGTACTCTGCCTAGTGTTTGACTCTGGACCCATCAGTTGCTGATGAAGCCTCTCTGCTGATGAGAGGTCCTGATCTATGAGCGCTAGTCTAAATCATTAGGAATTGTTTCATTGATTTTTACTTTTTGTCAATTGTGTTTGGTTCTGTCCTAGGTCTCTTGTCTATTTATTAATATCAAAATGAAAAAAAAATGTTGAAGAGATTTATTCCTTTTAAAATATATGTGTAGGGGTGTTTTGTCTGCCTGTATGCCTGTGTACTGTGTGAGTGCAGTACCTGTGTAGGCCAGAAGAGGGCAATGGGTCCTTTGGAATTAAAGGTATAGATGCTTGGGAGTTGTCATGTGCATACTAAGAACTAAACCCAGGTCCTCTGAAAGAACATTCAATGCTCTTATCCACTGAGCCATCTTCACAGCCCCTTAAGATCAAAGTCTTTTGCTATCACATTGCCTCTTCTTACAGTGTGGCAAATGATACTGTATAAAATTTCATAGTGATATCAGAAGACTGGCTTATGATAGATATAAACAGCCCATAATACAGTGCCAGATTACAGGAGATGCCAGTCTGTGCATAAAGAGATGGCTTCGGGCTGGAGAGATGGCTCAGCCGTTAAGAGCACTGACTGCTCTTCTGAAGGTCCTGAGTTCAAATCCCAGCAACCACATGGTGGCTCACAACCATCGTAATGAGATCTGACTCCCTCTTCTGGAGTGACTGACGACCGCTACAGTGTACTCATATAAATATAATAAAGAAATCATCTTTTTTTTTTTTTTAAAGAGATGGCTTCATTGTACCTGTCTTTGGTCAGGGAGTGGCAGGAAGAGGTTCATCAGAATCCATGTCGTCGTGGAAATGGAGTCAAAAGATGGGAGTCGGAAGGGAAGGAATAGCTGGTGAATGACAGGGCAGTAAGTAAGCAAAAGGAGGTGATATAGGATGAAGACATCAACTCTAATGTCCAGCAAGACAGTCTTATTATGAAAGGCTGTGCCCTCTAGGCTGGGAGCAGTTTCAAGTAAATCTGTCCATTATGTCCTTCCATCTAGTCTACACATGTCCCACCCGAAGGGATTGGCTCGTGAGTCACTTAGCTCAGGCAGTGATTCCTGTTGGCTTCAGTCTCAGCATACCTTCTCTTTTCTCTTAAAGATGATACTTTCTGGAGCTGGGAAGATAGCTCACTGGTTAACAGTGCTTGTTGCTCTTGCAGAGGAATAGACTTCAGTTTCCTGTTCTAATACCAGGTTGCTAACAATCATGAGTAACTCTAGTTCCAGGGTATTTGATGCTTACTATGGGACTCTTTGGTATTCCATACAAGTCTGTAGGCATGTACCTATACACAAAAATAAGAATTAAATAACGTTTCAAATTAACTATCATAATAAATAGTCCTACCATGCTTGTCAGGGTACATTTCCTTTGTCCTATAATAATCATAGTATACGGTTTGTGGTTTTATTTTCTTCTGTTCACCTCCCTTAAAGCCTTAGGCTGATTCCCAGGACTAAAGAAGCACTTCTTCCTGGTTTGTTCTTTCTTGTGTCCCCTTTTCGAGAGAAGTCTCCGTGCGGCAGTCACTACAGTGCCTATTTTTACGTCCCACTTTTCCCTTTGCCATCTGTACCTTCTTAAGGCTGCACACTGGTATGCGGACCGTGGGCTCTATCAGCAGAACACTCCCTGGGCTGTGTTCTTTCTCTCCTACAAAGGTTACTCATGCATGTGCCTTCGTAGCGATTCTGTTTGGGTTTCGTCAGGATTTTTAAGAATGAATTTGAACAGGACAATGGAGATAGCAGATACTATGTGCTAAGAGGGCTTCGTCTTTTTTTTTTTCCTGTTTTTTTGGGGGGGGGGCATTTGGTTTTTTCGAGACAGGGTTTCTCTGTCTAGTCCTGGCTGTCCTGGAATTCACTCTGTAGACCAGGCTGGCCTCAAACTCAGAAATCCTCCTGCCTCTGCCTCCCAGAGTGCTCAGATTACAGGCGTGTGCGACCACTGCCTGGATAAATGTCTATCAGCACTTTATCATCATCATTCTTATTATTTTGGATTTTCAAGACAGTTTTTTTTTTCTGTGTAGCCTTGCCTGTTCTGGAACTTGCTCTGTAGACTAGACTGGTCTTGAACTCACAAGAGCTCCACCTGCCTCTGCCTACTGAGTGCTGGGACTAAAGGTTTGCGCCACCACCACCAGGCTTGGGCTACATCTTAAATATCAGTCTCCAGTGCTTTTACTTGTGTGACCACATTGTAACTAGTCCTACAGGCAGAGTCAAGCATTCTATGAACAATGTAGATTGTAGCAGCAGTAAGATTAAGTACTTGAGACCATCCTAGTCCTAATGTTATCAGACCTCTTTATCAGTGAGTGTAGTTGTACGGAATTACATTTCAGACTTAAAGACACTGAAATATTATTTTTCACAGGACATTCTATATAAAAAAAACACTGACTTTGTTTGTAGACTCTTAGTCTTACTTTGACATTAGTCCTGAAAATTTAGCCAATGGTTAATTTCATTGCACAGTGAATGCTCTTCTATTGTAGTGACATGGGCTTTGTTTCCACAGAGTATAGTCCTCAAGTGACTGCCCTGTTTTTCGTGTGATTTTATGAGTGTATCTATTGAGACAATCTATTTAAAGGCTAGCTTTCAGAATAAAGCTTCTCTGTCCTCTTGAGTATTTTTTTTAATAATTAGAGTTAATTAGTCTTTCTAGACTAATATGCTCTGGAACTTTGGGGAGAGTAATCTTTTGAAACTGACCAATTCTCTTTCACATACCAATTTAAAAATATTCTTGATGCCTCAGCACTTTAGAATGTACTCACACAATCAAGAAAGCAAAATAGCCTGTGCTTACACCTATTATCTTATAGCTTCTTAATTTGCTGATGTTCGTACAAGGTAGATCACTAGCTAATTCTGCTTTTTAGGGAGATGTTCTGAAGCGTAGTTTCCTTTAATTAAGTAATTTTGAGCAGCAAATTAGTTGTTTAACTAGATATAGATTCTTAGCTTCTGTGTTTCATTTGGTAATGACAAAGCCCAGAGTCATTTGCTGTGGATATATATGTATTTGTGTTTATGTATATATGGGCATACACATGTATGGAAAGAAAAAGAAAACACAAAATGCTTGTGAGAAAAATCGTGAAACTGGTTTTCAAGTATGAAGTCTCCAAAAGGGAATTTTCAAATAAAAAAAAAAAGTCAAAAAATACCCCAAGAAAGTTGCAGGTAATAGTTCTCAACTACAAAATATCTTTCAGAAGGAACAAAAGTTATCCCAGAAAGAACAAGTTGAGAAGAGTAAACCAGGGCTGTGCATGGTGGCACTCTGTGATGATTCTAGCCCACAGGATCAGGAGGTGGATATCTGTGAGTCTGAGGCCACTCTGGTCTATATAGCAATTTTCAGGCCAGACACACATAGCTACACAGTGAGACCCTCAGAAAAAAACAAATTAATAAATTAAAACAAGAATCTACAAATAAACAAAAAGAAATAAGAAGAGATGGTAAATTGAATTACAATACAATGGTAAGTTAAGAGTATATAAAACAACATAAAGAAGTACAAATATTAATGTAAAACATTGTAGATAATAGTCACATATAAATAGTAGCAGCAGAAGCACTTGAAAATAAAGAATTCACAAGCCTGTTTATTATTCAAGGAAGGCAAAAGTGTTACACTGAGAGTTTAAACATGCAAATTTAAACATTTGAAGGATGCAAGAAAGAAAGATGAGAGGGAGAGGAAAGAAGGGAAGCATGCAGAGAGCGAGCAGGAAGGAAGACTGTATAGCTTCAAAGCAAAGAAAGGAGAGAAAAAAACGCCCAGTGAAGCTAATTTTAATCATTTTACAAAAGGAAGAGGGAAGCCAAACTGTAAAATACCCAGACTACTAATAACAAGCTTAATGGGCTTATTTCTCAGTTAAAGCGAAGATTCTCAGAGTGGATTTGTAAACAAATGAGATAAATCTTTAAAGCAAGCTGGATGGGAATACTGCTTATTCACCCAGTGGTTGAGTTCACTAGGAAGGTATGAAAGGTATAATCACCGTGTACTGGAAGACCCAGGACCCAAACAGTTCCTGCTATGTGTGTGTGTGTGTGTGTGTGTGTGTAGAGCTTTACAAAGGAGAGGAAGCAAACAGCACTACTGTCACAACTCTGTTCCAACTGTAAGCTCTGAAAAATCAGTGAGTGCAACCATGTTCCCATAATGTTTTGTTGACAAAAGAGTCAGTTAACCAAGTTAGTGTTTAACCCTTGCTTTGCCAACTACTGCCCTAAAGATTAACATTAGTATACAAATGAGAGAAGTTAGACAAATATACTACTCATGTGTTGCAGGAAATTTGACCACACTGTGAACCCCAAGATTCTGCTGATCACTGATAAAAACAAAAAAGTATTTCTAGTTGTTGCATGGCTCAGCCCTTAGCACACATCTTTAATCCCTCTGACTGGAATATAGCCACACACTTACCACACATCTTTAATCCCAAGCAATGAAGGTAAAGATAGTTTGTAGAAGGAAGCATCCATGTTTGAAATTGATGTCTAATAGACTGGCAGACAAAGTGACAAATCAGAGAAAGATTTGGCAGAATAGGATATGAGCAATGAGGCTGCTTAAGAGAGAGCAGTGCTCAGAGAAAAAAGAGACAAGTTTTTTTTTTTTTTTTTTTTTTTTTTTTTTTTTTTTTTTTTAAAGACAGTTTTACTGGGACCATTAAAAAGAGACAGGAGAGGGAGGGAGGGAGGGAGGGAGGGAGGCAGGAAGGGAGGGAGGGAGGGAGGGAGGGAGGGAGGAGAGAGAGAGAGAGAGAGAGAGAGAGAGAGAGAGAGAGAGAGAGAGAGAGAGAAACAGAGAGAAAGAGAGAGAGGCTAGCCAGACACAGCCGAAGACAGAAGGAGCCAGAAGATTAGACATATCGCCAAAGTTAGTATGAGGCCAAGCAGAACAAATCAGGAGAAGCCAAGAGAAGGCAGATTGAATCAGTTAGTGTAGAGAAGAGTTCTGAATCAGCACAGCTGAGTTGACCAGCCATCCAGAGTTCAGAAAGAGCTAAAAAAGGGTGAGATTATTCATCAGTGAATCTTGGAGACTGAAAACATTCTAGACCTAGATTAGATTGTATAGAGGCTAGAAGCTTCCAGGACTAAGCTTAGGTTAGCAGACTGAAGCAGTAAGCTTCAGAGATGACAATTACATCAGGTAAATAAAAGTTAACATTTATACTCATGAAATTTGAGTCCTTGACCCCAACTAAAACAAAAACAAGAAAACAAAAACAAACAAACAAACAACCTGTCTTAGGGTTTTACTGTTGTGAATAGACACCATGACCAAGGCAACTCTTGTAAGGACAACATTTAATTGGGGCTGGCTTACAGGTTTGGAAGTTCAGTCCATTAACATCAAGGCAGGAACATGGTGGCATCCAGGCAGGCATGGTTCAGGATAAGCTGAGAGTTCTACATCTTTATCTGAAGGCTGCTAGTAGAAGACTGACTTCCAGGGAGTTAGGATGAAGGTCTTAAAGCCTACGCCCACAGTGACACACCTACTCCAACAGGGCCATACCTTCTAATAGTGCCACTCTCTGGGCTGAGCATATACAAACTGTCGCAAAACCCCAAATCCAAAAGCAGTAACAAAAGGAAATCTAGAATCCATATAAATAAAAGAACACAAAGGATTCAGAGAGATAAGAGCAGCAATACATAAAAAAGAAAAATTCTATAAACAAAGCTAAAATTGTTTAACTTGAAGATAGTTTTTCCTGGATCTCTAAATCCGTAAGTTTAGGTGAAGATGAAGGTGTCAGATACCTTTTTTCGAGAGTTACCAAATACAAGGCCGTTACAATGGGCTAAAAGTGAGTAGCTAACTGTAATTCAAACTGCCAAGGGCAAAGAGAATGTCTTAACAGGCAGGTTCAGCGAGCATTGTGAGCTTTTGTTCATATCTGAAAGCAAAAGGTGATTCATTTCAGATGTGTATCTGAGGGTATGTTGTACACACACACACACACACACACACCCACATTTGGAAGAGAGTGAGGGAGGAAGGGGGGGAAGTTAGAACATCTGAATAAGCACTTGCAGTAGAGTTCAGTGAAACCTAAGAATACCCATAAGGCCTGTGTTGCAATCCAAAAGAATAATAAAGCTTCTAGAACTCTAAAAATGGATTCAAAAAGACCAAGAGGTATAAGTAAATGATATGGGGAATTAAACATGGATATTTGATATAGCAGAAATTTAAAAAGCAAGCAAATATTATGAACACATTATGCCAATAATTTTGAGTACTAAACTGTCAGGTCAAATTTCTATAAAAATATAAATTATCAATCTGAAAACAAAATTAGAAGGTTCATGTGAATTATTAAATAAAATTAATAGTATATTGTAATTTTTTGAGGAAAAAGTTTTCCTCAAAACAAGAACAACAGCAAAAAAAAAGCCCAGAAAAATTAAGTAACCTTATAAACAAATTCTTCACCACCACCACCAAATCAAGTGATTGATAATTCCAATCTTGAAAAAAAAATGCCAAAAACCAAAACTCTACATACAGCTATTTAATGGAACCTAAAAATGAGAAACGTCCCCAAACCTGTAGAGGATCAAAACTAAAATTAATTAAACTTTAGTTAAGAAAGGAAAGTTAGAACTCAGCTTTACTTCTGAACATATGAGCAAAAATCATAAATTTTAGCTGAGAAATGAATATATCATGAATCTTAATTATGATGGACAATGTGGATAAAAATCACAGTGTTTGGGAAGATGATAAAACTGAATATATTCATATTCTATGCCCCCTAATTCCTTAGTCTAGACAGCACTAAGTATGTATTCAGGCATGTTCTCAATGTTATTGGGAATAGCCCACATGCCTGTTAATGACAGAACAGAGAAAGTGTACAAATTGGTGTAAGTTTATTTATGAAGAGAACAATGAAATTAATTAGTTTTGTTTCATTTATACTTTAGAGGGAAACTTGTTGCCTCTATTTTGGAGGGAGATTGAAAGAGCAGAGGCAGTTACAGGACCAAGTATAAGACCTCAAGTACAGTCCAGGTTCTAGTCACTGTGTCTTTAGAGACAGTGACAGGCAGGATCTGAGGAGAGGATTTGAAGAATGTTTTGAAACAGAATGGAGCCTGGGTGCTGCCTGCATGGACTGAGTGGCCATGGGAAATTCCCTTCTTTAGGTAGAACCTTGATCCAAAATTTTAACATCATGTAAATAGAAGAACATCAGAAGATATGATACATTAGTTTGATAGTTATGCTAATAGTAAAATACCCCAAACTGAGGTGGGGGACTAATTGTCTTTCTCACAGGTCTAGAGACTGTCCAAGATCATGCTCACGGTCTCCCATCAAGCCTGTCTCCCTGTTTATGTGGCCATGTCATCATTGTGACTCCATGCAGCCTTCTCCTATGCACTCAATCTCTTAGTGTCTCTTTTTTCCTTTTTTCTGATCCGGTCTCATCGGATTAGAACTATACCCTTAGGACTACAATTAACCTTATATTTCTAAAGGCCCTGTCTCCAAATTATGTTGTCATTTAATCAATCTTAGTGGTGATGGGGAGTTAGAGAATTTAGTCCTTAACATAGAAATACTGAACAAGGCTTCATCACACCACACACCAGAAGAATTAACCCCAGGCGACTGTATTCTTTTATCTGAATATGAAGGCCAAAGAACTAGAATGATGGCCATCTAACCCCTGTGTCTCTCAGGACCACCCACTGTGCTTATTCACCCTATGCATTACTGAGCTTGTTTCCAGAGGGTCTGCTCCAGTGGACAGGGCTGGGGGTGGGGGTGGGGACTGCCCTTGAAAGGTTTATAGGTCTTAAGATGTCCTAAGGCACCTCTGTGAAAGGGTCATTCCAACCCCAAAGGGACATACTGCACAGGTTGCAAACCACCATTCTAGATGGTAGTGGCACACTTTTAAGGACCTTTGGGATAAAATGATCTGTGGAGGTTCTTCAGCATGTTATTCTATGCTGAATAATGTATGTTACCAATGTACATTTTCTCATCTAGGGTTCCTCACCCAAACCTTGAATTTGAAGATGACCTGAGAATCTGTCTTCTTAGTTCTCCCAAGAATATTGTCGGGATGCTTGGGGGAGGGTGCCACTCACCACCAAGGACACAATAGACATCGAAGCCCGATAGCTCTCGTGGGGCCGCTATTGCAAAGAGTTGGTGACAAAGTCCCATTTGTGCTGACAGGCCTCTGGCAATGGCGTTTATTGCCCTTCAGTTTCCAAAGTCTGTAGCAGAGCAGAAATCCTATCCTAGTTCATTCCCTTCTGTCCACAAATGGTGGAAAAGGTTAGACCACAGAGCAGCTGTAAGTCATTTCTAAACCAGTTATTATTTTCCAGCAGAGGCAACTGGGCTTCAAGTGTGACCTACTCAGAAGCCACACAGCAAGGTAATGGCAAGCCGATTTAAGCTCAGTGTTTGCCTGACCAGGGCAGGTGCTCCGGGCCTGCTCAGTGTGATAAATGAACGGCTCAGCAGGTGAGTGAGACGGGATGGTCAGGAGCCCCACATTCAAGCAGAAGCAGCAGGCCATGGCCAGCAGCTGTGGTGGGGTGCACACTTCAGCATTTAGGACGGCAGCATATGCCACGTTAAGTGTGCCTGCTGGGAGTCTGCACTGACTTCTGTCTCCCACCATCTGCAAGTTACCATAAAGTGTTTAGAGAAACCACAATTTGTCATATTGCTTTAAAACTCAGTGTTTATAAATTAAGAATAAAATATTAGATTATATAATACATGCAGGTAAACAAACAAACAAACAAACTCGTATACCCATGGAAGGTGAGATATGCTTGCTCCTAGAAGAATAGAGATTTTGTTAGTGTCTTGAACCAGGGTGACATTCTCTTTACATGCTGCTTGATAAGTGAGTATCCTTTTACTGAGTATCAGGAGTATATTAATAAGCAGTTTCTATAACCCACCATACTTTAAAAAACACTCTTAGAGAAAGCAGGCTTCTAGTTTCTTATGCATGGTGCTACCTGGGGATCTTCCTTAGTATTATGGAGTGATTATAAAGTGTTGTTTGTTCCTGTCAGTTTCCTCTTTTGGAATCTCTTCTTCAAATTCAAACACAGAAGAAAGATGCTTCTGTTTAAAATGTCACGATTTTAATTTTTAAAGAATGTGTTCCAGCTACGTGAATGGGTGCTTCCGATTTCTAGCTCAGATTGTTGACAGGCAGCCTCAGAACCACCCCCAAAGGTCGATACCATTCCTTATTGTACAAATCCCCCACTCAGCTTGGTCTACACTTGATCTCCTTGGTTTGTCTTGGTGATGAAGGGAAAACTATGCCATGTACTGAGGCACCAATGGATTCTCTCTGGGTAGAAATATTAGACCTTGAAACAAAATTACAGAGTTGATTGCTTATAATGGTCTATTTTATTCCAGTTCAGAAACAAACATCCATACCCATGCTAGTTTTTGACCATGAAAATGAGAATTTGAATCCAGGATCTCTACTTTTTTTTTTTAACCTCCTCATAATTGAAAATAGCTCACCATTAGGCTGATGCACAGAGCTCTGATTACAGTGTCTTACTGTATGATTATGCATGTGTACGGCAATCTGTCTTCTCTGAAAGAGAAGGTCTGTTAAGCACAAGGAGCTTCCTCCACAAGCTCCTCACTCCCCCAACTTGCCCTTCATAAGCAGATGCAAAGTTAAGAAAGCAAACCAGCCCACCTCATCTTCTATTCCCTCAGCAGTCTAAGGAGCGCCTCCCTTTGTGTTTCTACCTGGACCATCTCTTTGCCACACCTCCTGCTGAATCACACAAGAGGCTTTATTTTGGTCCATTTTGTCACTATTTTCTGCCTCCTCCATCCTCAGTTTGACTGCTCTGATTCTCTCACCTCCCCACCTTTTAAATCTCGCCATCCTTTCTGCCTTAGTCTTTGGTGGGACTTGGGAAGCTCCTCCCTTATTTTTCACTGTCACAGAACAGCAGATCTTCCTTATCAGTGTGGGGGAAAGCATGTCTTCTCTTTCAGAGTTATTTCTTGCCTCCTGTCTTGGTATTTTCAGAATTGTTTACCATTTATCATATTTATCAGTCATCATTGTTTTGATTCGGCTTTTCAGATATATTAAGAGGTGAGTGAGGATGGTGTTCTTCTCAGTGGTGTAGTTACTGAGAACTGTACTGAAGTCTATAGGAAATCCATACCTGTACTCATATAAAAGCCCTAATTAGACTCAGTGGGTCACAGAAAGAAGAACCAAACTCTAAAAATGAGCAGGAGAGTAGGGGAGACTTTAGGTTAGGGGTTCAGAGGGAGTGATGGCAAGAAAGGGTAATGGGGAGAGGGTAAAATGAGGAAAATATATACATAAATGAAATTGGCAGGGAATAATAATTTAAAACAAAGCAGCATAAAGCTGAGTGGGAGGATGTCCCATTGCTAGAACAGCAGCAGATTCACCACTGTGTCTGATCGCTTGGCCCATTACAAACAACTGCCCCTTTAGAGACTCAGAAAGACCTCATATGTTTGCATTGTCCCTATGCAGGGAGAATTCTTGGTGTCCTCTGGCTTTGGGGAAGTGATTAGTGGAATAGAGAGAGGTGAGAAAGATTTTGAAAGATGGCAGCTTCTTTTAAGACTGGGAAAATTCTCTGCCAGAGAAGTCTGGAAATGAATCACAGGCTTGAATTAAAAAAAAAAAATCCATACACTTGCTGGAGTTTTTCTTGTTGTATTTTACAAAGCAGACCAAATTGCAGAGCGATAAGTAATGTCCTGCCTGCACACCCAAAAGGCACGAAAGCTCACTGCCCTTAGTGAAGGTGAGGATTCAGCTCATGAGCGTGAGGCTACACTGAAAATGGAGACCAGTCTGTTAATGTCGTTAAGGAGTCCATGCCCACATTCTGCTGAAAGATTACGCAGTAGTAGTTTGGTAATATGAACTGAAATAATGAAAACTAATTTTTTCTTAAAAATTCCCAATTTTGATTACTTTCCAATTCAAAACTAAAATTAGGAAAATTGAGTCCAATTTGAGTATATGCACATGAGTGAATATTTCCCAATAGCTTTTAGTGTTCTCTTTTCTTATTTGATATATTAATTCTTAACAAAAAAGATATTTTTCCAGAAGAAGTTATGAAGCAATCTTAGTCCTTATAGAAAAAAATGTGTTTACTTTTCTGAGAAGAATGTTTGATTTCTGACTACTGGGCTCACAAGTTTTCCCAAATGTTTCCTCTTGACTCTAATGTTGAAGACTTATTTGTGTTTAAGACTTGATCACAGAGATACAAACGATTTGGATGATTTAAAGGAGCTTTATCTAGCTAAGTAAGATCTACTTTCTATTTATAAATGCTTGGGTTATTGCTTTTTGTACCATTTTACACAAACTGGGCCAAGGGAGGTGATTTAGCATAAATAACTGGGAGAGCTAAGACCATCAAACTCATGTCTAATACGTACAACTGGAAAGGCCTGGGCTTAAGAATCATTGCTCATGTAGAGCAGCAGAGTCTGATACTATAGCTTAGTTTCAGATGCTCATTATTAAAGCCTGCCCTCTTAATACTTCTATATTGTGAAAGTAGGAAAGAGGACGTGAACTAGATTTGGCAAGTTCACACAACTGCTCAGTAGCAAATTTAGAACAAGAAGTCTGGTTACCCGATAGCTAGTCTGCTCTTTTCTTTTCCTTGTGAGTTTAATATGAAATAGCTGGTGATATAGTTGCCAAAATTTATATTGCAAACTCAGGTAATAGAAAAACAGAGCCAAGTGTAAGCAATCAACTTAGGCATTCAATAAATATAGAGTGGCCAGTATATGCCAAGCCCAGCATATGACGCAGCATTAAAATGTATCCATAGGATACTCTTAGACTAATATTTTATGATTTTAAGAAGCCACTGAGTTTGAGGGGGAAGTTTCCCAGGCTAGCTTCAAACTGATGAGCCTACTACCTCAGCCATCCAAGTTCTGGTATTACAGGTGTAAGCCATCACCTGTATATCACATCTATGCTTATTTTTTTTCTTTTACTATGAATGAACTTTCCTGAGAATATGAGGTCTGTCTTCTGAGGTGGTGTAGTTAGTTCCTAAGTCTTGGCAGCTGCTTTGTAATGACTAGGATGAACTTGAATACAGAGCCAAACATTGCTGCAATGGATGGAGGATTGTATGAGTTGATCTCTTTCATCTCCTGGAAAAGTCCTTTGAACATTTGTATGACAGTTTCAGGAGGTTGCATGTATCCAGAATCAACCACAGGGCCTCAGAGAGGTTCTGCGATATTGTAGTGCATCATGCATGAGACCTGCTGGGTTTTGAAGTTCTTCCTCAGGGAAGGGACCTAGCTACCTACTATTTGTTCCTCATTATCCCAGGCCAATCAAAATGCAAAAAGGTTTTTAATTTTGAATCTGAATTAAAGTACAAACATTTATTTCCATTTATAAAAGTTCAAATATTATAGACATTCCCACATGAAAGTCTATTATCTTTCACCCTTCTTATGAAGCAATGTGGTGAGCATTCTATTGACATTTCCCCCTGATTGTATCAGCATATGGCATTTCTTAATAAAAGTATAATTAGGTTATACTTAGCAATTTTGTTTTTGTCTTTAAAATGTAATTACCATAAATATACTCTTAGATAACACAGATTTAAAATATGTGGATCCAACTATTTGTGACTTCTTATTTTAGAAATTTCAAAAATTTGAAAGAATATGCAGAAGAAACATGTCGCCTAGAAATGTTGGGGGGGGAGAATAAGAAACATCTTAGGTATGTCATTAATCCACAGACTATTTATAGATAAAAATGCCTACCGATATAAAAACATTGAAGTGTCATGCCCAGATTTCTGAGGAACCGCCAGACTGATTTCCAAAGTGGTTGTACCATCTTACAACCCCACCAGCAGTGGAGGAGTGTTCCTCTTTCTCCACATTCTCACCAACATCTGCTGTCTCCTGAATTTTTAATCTTAGCCATTCTGACTGGTGTAAGGTGAAATCTCATGGTTGTTTTGATTTGCATTTCCCTAATGACTAATGAAGCTGAACATTTTTTAAGATGCTTCTCAGCCATCCGAAGTTCTTCAGGTGAAAATTCTTTGTTTAGCTCTGTACCCCATTTTTTAATAGGTTATTTGGTTTTCTGGGGTCTAACTTCTTGAGTTCTTTATATATATTGGATATTAGCCCTCTATCTGATGTAGGGTTGGTGAAGATCTTTTCCCAATTTGTTGGTTGCCGATTTGTCCTTTTGATGGTGTCCTTTGTCTTACAGAAACTTTGTAATTTTATGAGGTCCCATTTGTCAATTCTTGATCTTAGAGCATAAGCTATTGGTGTTCTGTTCAGGAACTTTTCCCCTGTGCCCATGTCCTCAAGGGTCTTCCCCAGTTTCTTTTCTATTAGTTTCAGTGTGTCAGGTTTTATGTGGAGGTCCTTTATCCACTTGGAGTTGAGCTTAGTACGGAGGACCCTGGTATACCACTCCTGGGCATAAACCCAGAGGATTCCCCGGCATGCAATAAGGACACATGCTCCACTATGTTCATAGCAGCCCTGTTTGTAATAGCCAGAACCTGGAAAGAACCCAGGTGTCCCTCAATGGACGAATGGATAAAAAAAAAAATGTGGTATATTTACACAATGGAGTACTATTCAGCCATCAGAAACAATGAATTCATGAAATTCTTAGACAAATGGATGGATCTGGAGAACATCATACTAAGTGAGACAACCCAGTCTCAAAAGATCAATCATGGTATGCACTCACTGATCAGTGGCTATTAGCCTAGAAATGTGGAATACCCAAGACATAATCCACATATTAAATGATGTCCAAAAGGAATGGAGGAGTGGCCTCTGGTTCTAGAAAGACTCAGTGCAGCAGTATAGGGGAATACCAGAACAGGGAAGTGGGAAGGGGTTGATGGAGGAACAGGGGAAGGGAAGAGGGCTTATGGGACTTGCAGGGAGTGTGGAGCCAGAAAAGGGGAAATCATTTGAAATATAGATAAAAAATATATTGAATAAATAAAAAATGACTTTCAAAAAAAGCAACAACTATAAAAAAATAATAAAAAATAAAAACATTGAAGATATTATAAAAAGTTAAAGTGTATTAACACATATACTCATGGCATCCACTCATAGCTGAGACAAATGTGAAGAAATGTAACAGTGCAGTATGAATTAACTGCAGTGACACCGTGCTGCTGTGACCTTTCCTGGCCACCTCCCATTGCTGTTGTGGTCCTTGCTGGAGCTGTGAGCATCTTTAAAATTGTTATGACGCTGATCATCATGTCTGCATTTCCTCACTGCAGTAAGGTGCAAATGGCAGTAAGACGTGATCTGTCATGTGTTTTCTCTGGTTCTAACCATATGGAATACACGTGACACAGACTATATGTTAATCAACTGTTCATACTATTAGCAAGGCCTCTGGCCTTACTAATCCAAGGGGTGGAAATCGAAAGGTATATGGAGAGTTACAACACCAGCATACCTAACCTTGTGCTAAGATCCAGCTTTATCTTCACACACCTGTATGCATCTGGGTTTCCTTACAAGGGACTGAACCCAGGGCTTCACATATGTTAGGCTGGAGCTCTACCACAGAGCTACAACCTTAGCTGAGCTGAATAGTTATTTTAAAATGTTATATAGCATTTCATTAAGTGCATGTATTTAATTTTAAATAATCATGTACATTTTCCCACTTTAAAACAACACCAAGCCAACTTTTAAAGGATTTTAGCCTTTGTGCTTATAAATTGGAGATGGCATGATATTTAGATATGAGAGACATACAAAGCAAAGGTAGATGCTTGACATGTATGTGTCTATATGTTTGTGTGTGTCCCTGCGTGTGTCTCTGTGTGTGTGTGTCTGGTCTGTGTCTGTCTGCCCCTCCCTCCCTCCCCCCCCCTGTAGGTGTGTGCACCCGTGTGTGTTGTGTGTGTGTATTGGGGTGAGAAGGACCTAGCTGAGAGGGAGTTTGTAATGAGAAACTATCTCACAAAAGGAGACTGTGATTTCTCTACAGAGCACATTGTGATAGCTGGCACCCACATGCTGACTTCAGTGTTTTAAAGCAATAGCACTGAAATTAATGGGGGAATCTTTGTTCTTCAGTGATTTCCTTGACTCCTCAGATGAAACCTGAACTACAAGTATGGCAGTAACACATGATGCTGGGATTAAAACCATTGGAGTGGAAGGGCAAGGGAGCAGTACGCTTTTACTAATGTTTCATATCCACTTCCCATCTGGGGGCACATTGTAATTAGAAATTTTGCCGGTATTATAAAAATTAGCAGGCCGGGCTGCCCCCCAACTCTCCTCTTGTAAGAGCATGAGAAAGGGGCAGCCAGCATCCTTCAGTTTGTGATGTTGCTAAAAACACAGGATAACACATATTAATGTTGACTTTTTTTCTGTTCATAGGCTTTACTCTGTAGAACAGTATAATATTTGTAAAAGGAGAATAATATAATATAGAATTCTTGTGTTACTCCCCATCACACTCACAGTTCCCAGTTATTAATATCTTATATTAGTATGATGAATTTGTCCCAATAATCAGTATTAAAATACAGTTATCAACTACTGACCAAAGTTTATCCAAGTCCATTTTCTGTCCTAGGATATATCGAAGCTATCACATCATATTCAGTTTAATTAACTAATTATATTGAAAATAGATTCTTCCCTCATATAATACATCCTGACTACAGTATCCCTTCCCTTTATTCCTCCCTTCTTCCCCAGCTCCCCTCTTCTCCAGATCCAGCCCCCATCCTCACATATGCATTTTCTTTAAGAAAGCAATAAGGATACATGCTCCACTATGTTCATAGAAGTCCTATTTATAATAGCCAGAAGCTGGAAAGAACTCAGGTGTCCTTCAACTGAGGAATGGGTGCAAAAAATGTGGTATATATACAATGGAGTACTATTCAGCCATTAGAAACAATGAATTCGTGAATTTCTTAGACAAATGGATGGAGCTGGAGAACATCTTCCTAAGTGAGGCAACCCAGTCTCAAAAGATCACTCACGGTATGCACTCACTGATAAGTGGATATTAGCCTAGAAACTTGGAATACCCAAGACATAATCCACATATTAAATGATGTCCAAGAAGAAGGAAGGAGTGGCCCCTGGTTCTGGAAAGACTCAGTGCAGCAGTGTAGGGCAATACCAGAATAGGGAAGTGGGAAGGGGTGGATGGGGGAACGGGCAGGGAAGAGGGCTTATGGGACTTTCAGGGAGGGGGGATCAAGGAAAAGGGAAATAATTTGAAATGTAAATAAAGAATATATCAAATTAAAAAAAAAGAAAGGACAAGAGACAACAACCAAACATGACAAAATAAGATAGAATAAAACAAGACAAAATCCCTCATGTCCAGGCTGGACAAGGCAACCCAATAGGAGGAAAAAAGTCCCAAGAGCAGACAAAGGAGTCAGAGATACACCCATTCCCACTGTTGGGAATAGCAGAGACACACCAAGCTCACAGCCACAGTGTTATACATAGACTTAATACAGACTCCCTCAGCTGTTGTTCTTGCCTTTTCAGTCTCTATGAGCCCACACCAGCCCTGCTCATTGAGTCAGTGGGTCATGTTCTTCTAGTAGGCCTCATCCCCTCTGACTTCTATAATCTTCCCTCACACTCAGTGCAACCTGTACCCTTGCTTCCAAAGGATTCCCTGAGCTCTGAGGGGAGCGAACCCACAGAGACCTCCAGTTTAAACTCTATCTCTACTTAGTGTCTGGCTGCGAGTCTGCACCTGCTCCCATTTGCTGCTGGAGGAAGCCTTTCTGATGACAACTGGACAAAGCACTGGTCTATGCGTATAGCAGAATGTCATTAGGAATCATTTCATTTCTTTTTTTGTCCAGTTGTGTGTGTTTGGTTCTATCCATAGTCCCTGGTTCCTGGGTTCCTGGGTTCCTGGCCAGACACATACTGTACCTACCTATGTGGTACCTCAGCCTCAGAAAAAAAGCTATTTATCTAGGTATTTCTAGATCTTTTTATTGGAGAAGGGTGCTAGAAACCAAGCCAAAGACATTAGCTGATTGTTTTTATAAGCATTTTGGTTCTTTTAGACCATTTTAATCTGACAGAGAGGAAAGACCTGGATTTGTGTTATCCATAATATCTACATATATCTATAAGCAAGTGTATCTGTAATGAGCCTTATCCATATTTAATGGAACATAAATCCTTATCTGCATCTTCAACTGTAGTACATCATTACATAGCTCATTCTAGCATTCTCTTGCTTATCTGCAAATTCCACTCACACAGTAAGAAAACTAACCATCCACTATCCATTTACTTAATTGTTTAATTTCAGTGTCCATAGAAAGCAGTATCAGAGTTGCTAACTCATGATTCTATGGGGAGCACTTTAATCAACTAAAGTGCAGAACCTTCCTGCGATTCTGAGTGCCTTTAATCGCGCAGACTTTGGTGCCCACATTACTTAGACAGGCACTTTTCTCTTCTTCCACCAGTGGGGTGCTTTCATACGTTTGTAGTATGAGTATTTGCATTCTCCTGTTGTTGTGTTCATTCTCTTCTAAGATCTTTGGCCCCATGAGTGATTTGTCAAATTTGCATATATTGAGGCTCGCTGTTGGTGTTGTTCAGCATGTTTTGACAGATGTATAATGTCATATAACTGCCATTACAATATATCCAATATTTTTATCACCCTCACTAAAATATTATCTTTTGTCTTCTCCCTCCAGAACCCTTTGAAACCACTGATATGTTCACTGCTTTTGTTTTTGACCTTTTCAAAAGGTCAGACAGTTGGAACCAGCTAGCCACTGGCCTTTTCATACCAAATTATTTTTCTTAGCAATGTATGTTCAAGGTTCTTCCACATCTTTTAATACTTTTTTCTAGACAAGGGTCTAGTAGATTGATAGACCATGTTTTATCCATTTCCCTATCAAAAGACATTTTTTTTCCTACTAATTTTTGGCCATTATAACTAAAGTCACTATAAATTCTATGGATGTACAGATTTTTTTATTATTACTTTTATTTTTTTGCAGTCCAGCCAGTGTCCCTTCCGGGTCCCTCCTCCTACAGTTCCTCATTCCATTCCTCCCCAACATCTCCAAGAGGATGTTCTGCATCCTGCCCCATCAGGGCCCCCCACTCCCTGGGGCCTCTTCTCTCTAGGGTTAGGTCAGACCAGGTAGTCCTCTGCTGTATTTGTGCCAGGGGCCTTGGACCAGCTCATGTTTGCTGCCTGGTTGGTGGCTCAGTATCTGAGAGATGTACAGATTTTTATGTAGACCTATGGTTTGAACTTAGTTGGGTAAATAGGAACATGGATGCTGAATTTCATAGTAAGATTATTTTTTTAATTGTTTAAGAGACTGCCAAACTAATTGTCAAAGTTAGCAATACCATTTGCATTCCAATAGCATTAAATATATGTTCTTGTTGCTTAGCATCCTTATAAGCACATAGTAGGTCAGTTTTATGGGTTTTGCTGCTCTAGGGAAAAAATACTTAACTTGAATTTCAGTGAGAACAGTGCTTGTGTGGAAAATAGTAATATGTAGCCAGGTCTGATGTTTTTTACCTTGGTATCTTTCCAGAATTTAAAGTCTTCCTTGTTGTCTTAACTATGGGAAGCAAAGGGGAGGAAGGTGCTTCAAAGCTTGGGTGACTTACTCTGTCTTATGTCACAGCTATCAGTGTGACTTTAAATGATAATGATACTCAGTGCTTCATTCCCTTTGGATATGGTGCTCTTTGAGATAACAATGTACGGGAATTTACAAGAAAAATCTCTAAAACCAAAATATTTATTATTCTCAAAGCTTCAGACTTGGCTGCTATGAGTAGTTTTCCAGCAAAAGCCTAATCCTTCTTTGGGTACTCATGTTAGCCTTCTAGACAGTCACTGTTAAAACTGCAACTGGACCATATCTAGGAAATAGGATCAAACAAATCCTTTGGATTTGTTTGACACTTGATTTTGTTGGACCTATTTTTTATATGTTATATTTATATTAGGGTTGGATGTTGCATCTGGACCAAATACAAACATTCCTTTTGAAGGAGTTTTCCCAAGTGATGAACCACAACCATAAAGTCTTTTGACATATATTAGATCAAGTAAAACAGCTTAGAGCAGCAAACCCAGTGTCTCAACTTCGTTCTTTTTCTCTAAGGTATACAAATACTTAAAAAACAAAAACAAAAACAAAAACAAAAACAAAAACAAAAACCCCAAAACCTTAACTTGAATTTCAATGAGAACAGTGCTGTGTGGAAAATAGTAATATGTTGCCAGGTCTGATGGTTTTTACCTTGGTATGCTGCTTGCTAAGGGATATAATTGAAGGGTTTCAAGGAGAAATTAATATGATTTGATCTATTTGTTGAAGCAACTGTACTTTTGGAATATACAGAACGGGATTTAGGGGGACAAGAACTGAATCAGAGAAAGATACATGGGAGTGGTAGAGAGGGAAAAATTCCAGTTGGATTGGGCCAGCTAGGTATGCTGGAACTGGAAAGAAGGCCACATGTTTTAAGTATCCGGGAAGATAGAGGTAACTACCCTTGTTTATTGGTTGAACCTAAGACATTCCCAGTTAATGCGCTGAAAATCCCACATCTTAGAAATCCAAACCAGGGATGTATGATCACATTGTTGAGGGAATATACATTCTTGAAAATCAGCTGCTGAAGCCACAAAGCATATAGGTTCCTCCATCCTTATGGGGAGTAATGTGGAGACCCTATGAAAGAGCATTCTCACTTCAACTAACAGGAGACCTACTGATGATCCTGGCATGGTTATCTAGTAGTGCTGTGGCAGATCTTTCAGAGAAAATAATCCTCCATAGGAATAATACATCCCATCTGATGACAGCTATGTGAGAGAAAGTTCTTGACTGCTAGGGGAGACTTAATTTCTCCCTTAGTCCTTGATAATAGTTCAAGAAGTGGAAAGCCATGGCCTCTCTCATTGGAAGGGTCCCCAATGAACACATTGATCATTGAAATGTAGGCTTCCCAGAATCTAAGAAAACTTTGAAAGGATCTCCTAACCTCGTTTTAGTGACTCGTTGGACAATACAGTTGGAGCTTCTGCCAAGTGTGATGACTTTATTTTCAACAGGGATGTTTAACATTCCATTCAGGCAGCCTTGATAAGAATGCCTTAGAGATTCATTTAGGCTTGAAGCTGTTAAATTTGGCCTCGATCGCACCCAAACCACCTGTAGAGAACCCACATACGAAGATGGTGTCCAGCCTTTGTCATTGTTCCTTCTCACTTGATTATATTTCTTAGAATCAAGTCTGACTCTTGCTTCTGGTATAGCATTGTATCCTGTTTGCTTTTTCTTTCTGCACTCTGTACATAGCAGTGAAAACATTTTGACTAATGCCATATATGAAGCATTGAACCTACCCATGGGGAAGTGTTAAGAGTCTTTTCAAAATCCCTTTTAAGATTGTGTAAATGAATGCATCTTTACAAAAGAGAAAGCTGCCAAGTGTCAAGTATCACTTCAGAGTGCTGCTCTTGACGTCCTGTATTCACAAGCACCAGGCCTTTTATCTATTTTTGCAAACCTGCTCTAGAATTGACTGAATCAGCGCTCGCTCTGTGCATGGTGAGAAGCTGTGGTATGGGAGGGGGCTGGGAGCAAGCTTTCACTAATTCTCACAGGTACAGCTTATGAAATCAGGATGTCTTCCTGTCCGGTGGGTGGCTTTTCATGAACGTCCTGGAAGGTTATCATGATTTGCTTTTCTAAATTCCTTAGCAAATTACTACTGAAGTAGTTGACTTTCTTGGCCTGTTCTGACAGGACCAGTTTAAAATCACCATTCAGCGGGCATTTGTCATGAATCCTGATCACTCTATTTAGCTGCTTTGGCAGGCTTGTCATCCTTCTACTTTTCAAATAAGCACAGAGTTATGGGCGATGGAGTTATCACTATTAAATCAGAGGGTTTGATTTTGCAATCATTATGTAAAGTCAAATAGGACTTGTATTGATATTAATGAACATTTATTTTCCACCATGTAATGTGTCAGTGACTAGTCTGTCCACAAGCCCTGAGAAATAGGTGATCTCTCCCAGTGAACAAATTGGGAAACTGAAGTTGGGAAACAGGCATATGCTTCAAGGTTTTGGCAAGCTCATGCTGATAGCAAACATTAGACATAGGTCTGCAAGGACTGTGCACATTGCAAGAAGTTGTTTATCTTCAGGCTGCTATATAGCTTTTGAGGTACTCTCACAGAATATTTTATTATAGCCATGAGACAATCATGTATGTATAAATCCCAATGGTGGGGTTCTGTGTAGCTATCTGTGTAGGACACCAGAGGGAAACAGCTGCCTCTCTCCTCGGATCCTTTAGGTTGGGTACAAATGATCAGTGACACTCCTTGCAGGCAGAGAGAAGGAACACAGGCATTCTATTTTTCTTTATGTCTCTTGGGTCTCTGAAAGAACACTTGGGATTTCTACATTGAAAGATTTAACTTATACTTCAAAAATTTAAATGCTTGCTTTATGTAGGAACCTAAATTAGAGAGTGTGAGACAAACAGAGGAAAACCTTTAACCTTTAATTAGGACATTCAGAAGGAGACACGCAGCATATGACCATCGCAGTTGCTATTGGATGTGGGAGATAGAGAAGATATGAATGTAGATTTATAAGCCATGCATATAATGAAGTTTTATTAGTCTTTGTGAAACAATATGACTTATTGGAAGGATACCAGAATAAGGAGTGAAGTCTGTGATAGAGTCTCATTTTTGCCTCTTAACTTGATATTGCTAGAAATCTATATAACCTCTCTAAACCCCTGATCCCTTCTCAAAGCAGAATAATTATCATTATTACTACAGCATTATCACAGAATAGCAGTAAAGTATGATGACACTCTTAGAAGGTGCTATCAGCATTTCCCTTGGTGTTATTATTGTTACCATTATAAGAAAGTGGAGAGGAGATGACGTGCATGCGAACTGACCCTGCAGGGATAGTGTGCCACTGTAGATGGAGTCTTTCATGTCCACATTGAACCTGTGGATCTTTTCCCCATGGAAAGATGCAATATCATAGGTAGAAGAACTCATGATAATTAATCACATCTCAAAATTGTAGGCATAAAAAGATTAAGTTGCTTAATCTCTCTGAATCTTGGTTTCTTCCTCAGTAAAGTGGAGATAATTATATACACATTGCACGCTTATTCTGAGAACTTAATGAGGTAATTTTGAGGATTTAATGAGACAAAGCTCCAAGAATAGTCTCTGGCACATGCTGATGATGGCTTGGAAAGCTGGCTCTACCACTGTGGAGAGGCTATTTGGTTAGCTATCTGCACCACTTGCTTTGACCAATACTTACTCAAGTTTCCAACCCTATGTCCCTTCATCTGCATTTGATTCATCATCAAATGCTTAAACATCTAATACATGGTAGGTCTTATTAACAGTAAGTTCACACCAAGTTTGTGGGTAGAGAGTTCATTCATGGAAGCTGAATATTTAGACAGATGGGACTAAATGGGAATTGTGTATCTCCTCTTTCCATTAGTCAGTGTCTACATGGGTAGGGTACTTCTCACCATGTTGGTATTGAACAGGGCCAAAGACAGGGGACCCAGAGAAGATCAAGTAGACCTGGAATTGACACAGGTGGGCTGCATAGAGAAAAATGATGGAATACAGTCATAGAAGCAAACTTCAGCTGAGTCAGATGCCTGCCTCAAACTCCCAAAAGGAGAGATCAGTTAATTTCACTCACTTGAAAGAATCTAATCAAATGAAACATTAAATTTATGGTCTTGGGGATTCATTATCTTCAGTAAGTATTATAGCTCCACTGTCAAGTAGCAAACAGTGTTAATTCTAAAACAATAACTAGAGTGATGGATGATTACAGTAAGTCATAGTTCATCAGCACTAACTTACAAAAGCTGCTGTTAAAAGTTTATGTGAGGAGTCTTCAGTTAGTCATAATGTATGAAGTGCTAATTTTTTTCATTTGGGAGGGACCTTGCTATTATCTGGTTTGAGAGGATTTTGTTGTTCCAATTTGACAACTGTGATTCCTGGTGAAATAAATCTTGGGAATTGAACTGCATAATTGATATATATGTCAATACTATAAACCTAATCTGTTTTTAAAGGTGTCATTTTAGAATAGATTATCTAGGTCAGCCTTGACTGAAGGAAATTGACTTTAAAAGTGAAAATATTCATAGCAGCACACACTTTGTGATGTTAAATGCTAGCATCTGTGATTCTATGCCCTGAGAACTAGGTAAAGCAGGTCAGGGAGTCAGATTGACCAGTATTGATCAGGTAGGGTAGCCACAGCTTTACAGCCAAAATAATAGGATCCTAGAAGTGGAAATTAACAGCCAGGTAGCCCCTCTGAAGAGGCACCTGAGGGAGGACCAAGAAGCAGGATGAGTGATGGGACACAGGCTCTGATCAGGACGGTGCAGTTCTGTATGGGGAATAAAGAGGCAGGAGGTCCTCTGGGCCATTGGAGTCTGGTATCATGGTCACTTTTGCTGCTACTTGGAGACCTGAACTAAAAGTAACGTTGTAAAGGTGAAGTTTCTTTCTAATTTCTAAGGAGGTTGTTTTCTACAGACCAATGTTCCAGTTAGCATTTCTCTAAACTGGCACACAGTAAGATTCGGTATGTTGGAGATAGTAACAGATAGAAAGTACAGGATTTTGGAGTCATGGTCAAGCAATATGAGGTGGTCTAGCCTGGTGCTTTCTTGAGGAGAGTTCCCTGTGAGTGGTGACTCATTCTCTGAGACCTGGGTGTCATTCTTACTTTCTCTTTTATTTCATGACATATTTTTATTAATTCTTTGACTTTTCATACTATATATCCACCCACTCCAACCACTAAGTCCTCCCAAATCCACTGCTCCTACCTCTCAAACCCCTCCTAATTTCATATCCTTTATCTCCCTCACTTCCTCCCCACCTCTTTTTTCTCCTCCCCCTACTCTTCTTTAAGGAACTCAGGCAGTCCAGTTATGTTGCCCAAATATGAATGGTAATAGGGGAAATCCACTGGAATATGGTTGACCTACCAGAGGTCATGCGTTTAAAGGAAAGTGACTCTCCCTCCCCTAGAATCTACCATGAACAGCTTCTTAATTAGAGTAGGAGACTTAAGAGCCAGTTCCCCCTGGGTACTTCTTGTACATGTTTTGTGAAAACAACCCCAGTTGCTGTGAGTGGAGTATTTCTCCCATGTCTTGAAGATATTGTTTCAATACCGTCTTCCTCAACCTCTGACTCCTACCATCTTTTTGTGTTCTCTGCTGTGATGGTACCTTGGTGTGTGTGTGTGTGTGTGTGTGTGTGTGTGTGTGTGTGTTTTAAAGGTGCCATTCATAGATGAGCACAACAGTAAGTTTTCTCTGTACTTTGATCAGCTATGTACTTTGATCAGCCAGTCCATAATGTCCTCCTCCTCTACTATGAAATTCTTACATTTAAAAATGTCTCCAGTTAAAAAATCTTCATGATTGTGGGCTTTTTCCCCTCCAGGAGGGCCTTACTAGGTAACTCTGCTAGCCTTAGACTCACCATGTAGACTAAACTGGCCTCAAACTCATGGAGATCCACTACTTCTGCCTCAAAGTGGAAAATATTAATGTTTTAAAGTCAAATAACTACCTTTTTCTGGAATCAGTATAGGATTTCTCACTCTATCTAATTGTTAATGATATTTTATAATAGAGAATTTAAAATTACATTAAAAATCTGTACATATACCATACCACTAATACCAGTTTATTAATATCTTTAAAAATAACCTATGCTTTCTTTTAAAGAATTAAAAGAAATTCTAATTCCTTTCCTTTTTAGTCAAAATACAAAGGGTCATTGTGATTTTTTTATACATATATGTTAATATACTTTGTTCTTATTTATCCTCCTCCAAGACCCTGCCTCCCCTCAGTTCCTCTCTGCTTTGTTGTTCTCCCTCCTTTGGCTATACACACAGGAATGGCACACATAGGTCTTATGATAGTTCCAGTTTCAGATCTTTTAACCTGGTGGCACTAGAACTTGACATTCCTATCAACAGTGTATAAACCTTTCCCCACCTCCTTGCCAGCAATCGCTCTTTGTTTTCTTAATCACAGCCATTCTGATTGGGGTGACAGGAATCTCAGTGTAGTTTTAATTTGCATTTCTGAGAACTATAAATATTCTTTCATCAATTTTTAATGGCAACCAACCGATCTTGTTGGCATATGCTTGTAACCCCAGTACTCTGGAGATAGAAACAGGCGAATCAGAAGGTCAAGGTCATCTTAGACTACATATCCAGTATGAGACTACTGTGCCCACCTGAGAACTAGTCTTTAAAAGGAAACAAAATATTGACTGTTTTTAAAACAAACATACATAACTTGCCATATTCCCAGAAATCACAGTGAATCTAATAATGTTTTAAATTTTTTTTTTTTTTTTTTTTTTTTTTTTTTTTTTAGTTTGTACTGCAGATTGAACTGAGCAGTTTGTGCATGCTAGGTAAATGCTTTGCCCCTGAGCTGCATCCCTATCCAAACTCTGTTGAGTTAGCACTATTATGTATGAATGAAAAACTTGTTTGGGACCAGAAAGGAGAGTTTCTGGGTCCAAGACCTTTACACACAAAGATAGTCAATAAAGGACACTTGAAATTGCGGAGACACAGATGACCTGGCTGCCCTTACAGCTGGCTTCAGGGACTTCCCTTTAGCTCTAGTTAATGTTTTCCATGCTGTAGTAATTGGGAATATTGAACAATATGAGATCAGATGTGTGGACATATGCTGTGGGCCTTGCTTTCCTCCTTGGTGAAATAATTTAACAAAATGTCAATGTCACAGATTACAAGCTTCCGGGTCCCTTAAAAGCACCTGGTGTAACGGACGGTTAGGCCTTGGGTTGCTTACTCTGCCCTTCTGCTCATCTGTGATTCCAGACTCTAGCAGCAAAAAAAGGGAACCCTTCCCACTGCTAAATTCTCACATCCTCGGTTGGGCTTGCCTGGAACTTGTTTGATAGTATCTAGTTGACCCATAAAGACAGGGATTTAGACAAGACAGAAATGCACCGGATCTCAACTCTCTTTCCAAATATATAACAATTTGTTGTGCCGCTGTGCAGAGGGCTTCAGAAACATAGTGACTTCAGTACTGTCCTCCGTGGTGGAGCACAGGTCCACAGTGCCTGGCCTGAGGTCTAATTCTCAGAAAATTTCTACTTAGTGTCTTTTAACATCTACTGAAATAAGCATAATGATGATGTGGAAGAATCAGAAATTGTTTTAGTTTTTTTAGCTTAATTTTTACTCTTTGTTAATTCCCAAAGTTTTATATTGTTTTATTTTTTTTATATGCATGGGTATTTTGCCTGCACGTGTTTGTGTGTTTGTGCACTACTTGAGCGCCCAAAGAGAACAGAAGAAGGCATCAGATCCTCTGGAACTAGAGTTATAGATTGTTGTCAATTGCCACAAGGGTGCTGGGAATATAGCCTGGGTCCTCTGGGAGAGCAGCCAACACTCTCAGCTGTGGAGGCATCTCTCTGGCCCCCTTTGTTACTTTTTCTTCTCAGAAAGTTCTTCACATCTTAGCAGCAGTAGGACTTGTAAATATGAGGCTTTGTGTCTTAGTTAGGGTTTTACTGTTGTGAGCAGACACCATGACCAAGGCAAGTCTTATAAAGAACAACATTTAATTGGGGCTGGCTTACAGGTTCAGAGGTTTAGTCTATTATCATCAAAGAACATGGCAACAAGCAGGCGGGCAGGCATAGTGTAGGAGGAGCTGAAAGTTTACAACTTCATCTGAAGGCTGCTAGCAGAATCCTAGCTTCCAGGCAGCTAGGATGAGGGTCTTAAAGCCCACACCCACAGTGACACACCTACTCCAACAGGGCCATACCTTCTAATAGTGTCATTCCCTGGGCCCAACATATATAAACCATCACACTTAGCCATACCCCAAATATAAAAGCCCACCCATGCTCCTAAACACCCATGCTCCCAAACAAAAAACAGCAAACCTTTCCGTTGTCCTGAGTGAGTTGAGGGCTCATTATCAGAGAAGAATGATGCAGGCCTGCTGCTCAAATGCATATACCACCCCTGTGCTTCTATTCTCTTTTCTCTCTCCCTCCTTCCTTGTCCTCCCACACTTTTTTTTCCTTTGAGACAGGGTCCCACATAGCCAGGCTGGCCCTCAGATCTCTCTTTTGCCCATGACTGACTTCCCTGCCTTTCCTTTCCAAGTTCCAGGATTACACCTGTGCCCAGCATATCCTGTTTTCTTCAAAATATTCTAAGAACTGTTTTAAGCACTGTTTCAGCTACTGACAGTGTTCTAAGTATGATTCAGAGAGATGAGTTCCAACAGAGGTGACGATCTTTGTGGCCAGCATCACTGTCACGTGATAGAACGATTTCCCACTTGCCCCCTTTCACTTCACACCTGCCCACTCTCCAGCCTGGGCAGCTGCTATTCTGCTTTCCATAACTTTGAACTGATGTATCTTATTTCTGGTGTCTTTTGTTTCAGGATAATACTTTGGGAATTCCTTTAAGGACTTACTACATGTGCCACTGGTTCATTCTGTTTTGATACTGAGTGCCTTCACATTATATAAGACTGTTAGTTCTCCTGTAGATGCATACTTGGGTTGTTCTAGTTTTGGTCTATGATGAATAAAGAGATCATAAGCATTTATGCACAAGCCTTTGGGGAGGGGAACATACGTATTAGTTTCTTTTTAGTTAATATCTAGGAGTGGCTATGAATAAATCAACTTTCCCGTGGGAACTCACAAAGAACATACAGGTAAAGTTGTGGTTTATATCTGGGTGGATGAACTCTGAATGCCTGGATTTAATTTTGTTTGTGTAGCTCAAATTAGCTGAGGCGTGATACTTGAGGGACATTCAGCTTATTGCGGCCTACCCTTTGTTCTTGAAGATGGACCAGTAGCATGGGGTCTGAGCAGATGTCATATCGTTGCCTTCTCCTTGATTCTGATCTCCTTTTGCTTCCCCCTGTAAGCACTCAGCAGTAGCTGCTGCTGTAAATTTTGCACATGGCATGCTCTTCTGTAGCTGTGGTGTCTTCACCTTGCACATGGGGGGGGGGCATATTGGTTATCCTGGATACAGGTTGTTAGCTTGATGGTGATAGTTCTGTTACTTCACTTTCCATGGATATGGCCAGAAAGGAACCCTGGGTCCCAGTTCTCCTTGGTGAAGAGATTGTCTTCTTTTGTGCTTAGACCTGTATGGGAAACAGTGGTTACCAAGGGCATGCCCTCAGCAAACTATAGAACAATTGGAATGATAGTGTACTAGTGTAATGATGGATTGAAGATACCTGAGTGTGGTTTTTATTTATTCTTTAGTGTTTTAGACAAAACTACTTGTCCATGCATGGCTTCTCCATTCTTGCAGTGTGGCCATTGGATGGAAACAGAAGATACTTCAGGTCCCTTGTTCTCCAGCAACACCATAAAATAAATGTAAGATCTGATTTGAACAAAGAGTGGACAGAACTTGTTCATGTGACACTTGGTCCCTGTCTCCTGTCTCCACCCAAAAGAGTCCTTTGTTTTGTGTTGGTCCCTTTTGGAGTAGAAACAGCTTTTTTAGAGTATGAAGCTCTGGTGCCAAACTGCTGTGTAAGGATAATCTTGGGACATTTTATTTTTAGTGGAACATAAACACTCCGTATTGTAATTGCCATTTTGACCACCAAATAATTATTAATAGTATACACAAGGAGAACATTTTTGATCATTTTGTTAAGGTGATACCTCTGTGTATGTGTCATGGCTGCTAAACTGGTAATACCATGGGACTCCCCACAGTGGGAACAGATGTCTCAAGACTTTTGCCCTGTTGTATTGCATCTTTAATACAGATTTCCAGGATCTTCTCATAGTGAAATCGAGCTGAGTGCTCTGGGCTGTTGTCTAGATAGCTGCTTGTTAGGTATCCTCACACCTGATGCAAGTTTTCGGGGAACCGAACTTAGGAAAGACAGGAGAGCCTGCCATTTTCTCGTTGAAGAGAGCTTGCTGCAGTCCATGATACTAGCTGACAAGAGGCTAGCTAAAGTTGCCTGGATTCCAGGACTAAGCCTCTTGGCTGGCGGCCATCCTTCTACAGCCACACCTGGCCCTCTTCAGAATGATCTTCACAGTGCCCCACAGGAGGCAAATGTGACAGGTTAATGTGTTATTTCTAACAAATCATTCTTGCCTCCTGCAGCGTGTCATTCCTTGTATTTTTGTACCAAATGCTCTGTCGCTGTTATAAATAAGAGCTCCCTATTGGACCGTGTTATTACCTTTATTGTTTTTGTTTTGTTTTGTTTTTTGTCTTTTATTCTCTTTGCTGTGTTCCAAAGTGAACAGCCAGCTGATTGCCCATCTCCCTGACCACACAGGCTTATTCTGAGAATTAATTGAACAAATGTGTGAAAAGCATTTCAATGATAGCTTGGCATACGGCAAGTACTCAGCAGATTTTAATTATCATTATTTTCATCATCATCATCATCATCATCATCATCATCATCATCATCTCATGAGTAAGAGCCTGCACATTCATATAAATATGCACATATGTTTTGTGTTCTGTCCAAATGCCTTGAATGGCTCCCACATCCTATGTGATAGGATCTGAACAATAGCCCACCATCCATAGCAGCTCTAGGCGTCCTTGTCCATCTCAGCTTTCAAACAGTGTTTGAATTGAGCTGAACTAGTTCCCTCCTAGTCTCTTCCATGACTTTTCTCACACCGAGCTTCATGCTGAAAAGACTCTTAAGTCCCATTACTATCCTTCAGCACTGAACACAGACATATGGTTTTTTTTTTCCTGTAAAAATGTTTTTTCTATATGACTCATTCACACTTCCCTTGTGGTTTCTACCATGTGCTCCCTTGTGATAAAATCAGCCATGCTCCAGTCTTTGCTCCACTGTCAGAGAATATACACAGTGTCTTCAACACACTGCTGTGAATTGCGTTCTTCCTATATCCTTATCCTATTCTAATCATTCTTCCCTTCCCTCAATGACCTGATGACTAGAGTTCTCTATACACACTGATTAATGCGTTGATAACAATAGAATGGACACTGTAAGAGTGCCATGTATACCAGTCAGCCCTGGGCAAAGGCAGCCTGGGTGGTCAGCACCCTCTCTTGTTACATCTCTTCATTTTTTTCCAAGTCTATAAAAGTTCCATCTTAGCCTTTTTCCATCCATTGAAAATACCTTTGGCTGTTGACTCATTGGCTTGCTAACTAAAATTCAATGACTAATTTGTGAGTATGCTAAAGGTTGATAATGCCTCCAGGACCTCTTCTCCCAGTTTTACCAGCAATAGTCTTAAAGACTCATTTTGCATAGGGAAGTTTCTTTGCCAGTGTATTTTTCACACACATGTCCTGACATATGGAAGGAGTTATTGTGGATTTTCAAATCCGCTGTGTTAAGGAGTATGCTTACAGCAGTATGCAATAAGTTACCAAGAAGGTATTCATAGGGGGCTCTTCACGAATTCCATGCAGTATAGTATATACCATAGTGCAGATAATAAAGATAGCAGTATGAATGTTAGTAGAGTTCTGGAAAAGCCAGGAGTCAGTTGAAGTTCATTGAAAAAGAGAGCAGTGCAGCTGTCCTATCATGAGGAGATCTTAACAGCGTGGTTGCCTAAACAAGGCCCCAAAGATGACAACATCAGTTGACATGCCGGGGTGGATGGAAGAATGTTCATAGGGCTTCACTCTGGAAGAAGAGCTACAGGCAATTGATGACGTGTTTGTGTGTGTGTATGTGTGTGTGTGTGTGTGTGTGTGTACATGGTACACACACACAGAGTCTCTCTGTATAATAATTATAATTAAAGAAAAAGAAAATATGAATTTGAGAATTAGTGGAGGGAAAATGGGAGGAATTAGAGGAGGAAAGAAAAGTATGAAAGGTGGAAATGTGGAAATGTAGTTCTCAGTATGAAATACTCAAAAAGATAAATGTAAAAAACAAAAACAACATAACAGCAAACGCAGTCATTTCACCTACTTGAGAGAGTAGCTAACAATGGTTCATTGTATATTTAAAATTTTCTAAGAAGCTATTTTTATGTTAAATATTCTTACTATAAGATGAATTAATAATATAAATGGTAATGAAGGAAGCAAGAGGAGATATTGGATATGCCTATGGCCTTGATGGTGGTGAGTGACTTTATTGGAATATAATTCATTCAAATTCATTAAGTTCCATACATTAAATATGGAAAGATTTTTCACATGGTAGCTATCACTCAATAAAACATTTTTAAACTGTTATCTCAGAACAGTTGGTTTTTTATTAATTTGCCAGTACTACTTAGCTGGAGGACTGGAACAGTGTTTAACATATGTATCTTCATATCAAAGCACAAAAGCACAATTCAGGTTTCTCCTGAAAGAATTATGAACCAAATTTTAAAATGTAAACCGACTATAGATCTTGCAGTGTCCGTGACCTCTTCGGCTCCCTCAATCCTCACCTGGGCTGATGGGGGATCACAAAGACTGAACCACCAACATGGGCATGCATGGGCCGGACCTAAGGGAGACCTAACAACTGGAGCATGGATTGACTCTGTTGTTTACCTTTAGGTCCCTTTCCCAGAGCTGTACCGCCTTGCCTGGTCTCAGTGGAAGAGGATGAGCTTAGACCTGTTGTCACTGGATGTCCCAGGGCAGGGTGCTACCCAAGGAAATTTCACCTTCTTACATGAGGGGATATAGGGAAAGAAGGTGTGAGGGCAGGACTGGGAAGAGGTGGGGGGACTTGAGTTGGAATGTAAAGTGAATAAAATTAAGGAGAAAATTTAAAAATGTGAACCAAATGATCACAGAGCTGTGCTCAGTAATCAATGCCCATAATTAAGACCCTAACTCCTTATTAACTGGCACACAAACTGCACCCGAAGAGATTTGTTCAGCTTCCTATGGTTTCTGCATCATCCTCAGACTTCATTCATAGAAGGTGATAGTTAGATGAGTCCATTGATTAAATATTTTGAAAATTATTTATTGACTTTCTGCTATTCGTGACTATAGACAGCCTGATTTATGATTATTTGTCATTTGTTCTGGCATTCACATTCAACAGTCTCATCATTGAATTAGGTTTATTTGAAAGCATGCGATTACAAAAATTTCAAGAGTAGCCATTCTATCATTTGGCAAAGTAAAAGAAGTATCAAGACAGGCACAATGGACCTCAGCTAAGAAGATGGATGTTAATAGGAATAACTGTGGGCCACTACACTTCATTTCAAAGAACAGGAGAACCAGCAAGACTGAGGGATTTTTAAATTGACAGCAAATTCAATATGAGTTAACAGGATGGCATGCCTTCTGGAGAATTAATGTGAACTCCATCTGTAAGAGGTAAAAGACAGTGGAGGAGGAGCCTACTATGTAAGTGACTTAGGAAAGTCAGACTTGGTACCATGTACCAGACAGAGCCATAAGACCCATGGGAGTGTGGAGCCCCGAGACTTGATAGATGGTATTAACTATTCAAAATAAAAGTGAATTTTGCCACAGATAAGAATCTTGGCTATACAAGGCCCAAGTAAGGAACAATGAAACCAGTCCATATAAAGTGAGTAAGACAGGTTTGAGCCCAACTAGTGGAACATTTTCTAAAATCTATGATGGAAGGGAATATTATAGGAGGAGATGACCACCCCAGTTCAGCAGGGATGCAAGGCTGGCTCAGTGCCACTAACACTGTCTGTCAGCTGTGTAAGCTAACCTGGCACTGGGAGTATAGCCATCAGATTCACTCACTTATGTAAATGCTACTAAAAGCTCAACTGATGATTTAAGAACTGTGAAAACTAAATAACAAAATACTGTTTTAATATCTGACAGTAAATTACTCTCAGTAGCCCGAGGCTGTGATAATGCCTACTGGCTCTGTCATTAAGTCAGAAACCATGAAGTTTGTTACCAGATGTTAAATTCCATCACATTATGTTTCTAAAAACTATGTTCAAGAGGTATAAGGAAAGAAACAACCTTTTCAAATACTTAGAAAGACTTCAGCTCCATTCATTACATTCTTCTTCTTTTTTTCACCACCTCCCCACTCATATCCCAAAGTAAGAGACTCACTAAATTATTATTGTTGTTGTTGTTGTTGTTGGTATCATTACTTATTATTTGAACAAGCTCTCACTCAGTAGCCTGTCTTGTCTAGATTTTACTAGATAGACCATGCTGGCCTTGAACTGTGGGCGATTCATCTGCCTCTGCCTCCTAAAGGTGGACAAGTAGCACCATGCCTGGCAGTTTCCTAGATATTTTCTTGATTTTTATAGTTAGCTCAGTGAATGTGGTGTAAGGAAGGGGGAAGTTAGACTGAATTAATGGAAATGTCAACAAGGGCATACACACACACACACACACACACACACACACACAGACCAACTTACACTGAACAACAGACAGAACTGAAACATGAATCCTGGGCAGGCTTTGGTAATCCTCTTTCAACAAACCCAAAAGAAGATACAGAAAAATAAAAATACCACCAAAAATTAACAGGAAGCAACAATCACTATTTCCTAATGTCTCTGAACAACAATGGACTCAACTCCCCAATAAAAATACATAGACTAATGAAAAATCTCTTATGTAAATCTTCAATTTTATCAGAAATTTTTTCTTTTTTTTATTTCATTTGATATATTTTTTATTTACATTTCAAATGATTTCCCCTTTTCTGGTCCCCCACTCCCCAAAAGTCATATAAGCCCCCTTTCCTCCCACTATTCTCCCACTCACCCCTTCCCACTTCCCTGTACTGATTTTGCCTTATACTGCTGCACTGAGTATTTCCAGAACCAGGAGCCACTCCTCCGTTCTTCTTGTACCTCATTTGATGTGTGGATTATGTTTTGGGTATTCCAGTTTTCTAGGTTAATATCCACTTATTGGTGAGTGCATACCATGATTGATCTTTTGAGACTGGGTTACCTTACTTAGTATGATGTTCTCCAGCTCCATCCGTTTGCCTAAGAATTTCATGAATTCATTGTTTCTAATGGCTGAATAGTACTCCATTGTGTATATATACCACATTTTTTGCATCCATTCTTCTGTTGAGGGATATCTGGGTTCTTTCTAGCTTCTGGCAATTATAAATAGGGCTGCTATGAACATAGTGGAGCACATATCCTTATTACATGCTGGGGAATCCTCTGGGTATATGCCCAGGAGTGGTATAGTAAGATCTTTCGGAAGTGAGGTGCCCAGTTTTCTGAGGAACCACCAGACTGATTTCCAGAGTGGTTGTACCAATTTGCAACCCCACCAGCAGTGGAGGAGTGTTCCTCTTTCTCCACATCCTCGCCAACACCTGCTGTCTCCTGAGTTTTTAATCTTAGCCATTCTGACTGGTGTAAGGTAAAAATCTCAGGGTTGTTTTGATTTGCATTTCCCTAATGACTAATGAAGTTGAGCATTTTTAAAGATGTTTCTCCGCCATCCGAAGTTCTTCAGGTGAGAATTCTTTGTTTAACTCTGTACCCCATTTTTAATAGGGTTATTTTTGGTTTTCTGAGGTCTAACTTCTTGAGTTTGGTGGTTCAGAAAATATTTTAATTCCCCTTTTAATTAATTTAGTAATTTTTATGTCTACCATTTTATCTGCATTATTTTACATGATAATCTTCAATTTTAATGTCTTTCTATATACTTCCTCTATTTTATCCGAAATGTTTTCAATGTAAAGCTTTGATTTTATCACAAATGTTTCTAATTCTACCTTCAATTAATTTAGAGTTTTTATATCTACAATTTTTATGTAAAAATTTCCATGAAATAGTCAATTTTAATGTGTTTGTCTATTTATTTCTTGAATTTTACCAGAAATATTTTCCATGTAAATCTTCAATGTTATCTGAAAATATTTATAATTCCACCTTCAATCAACTTTGAATTATCTTTATGCCTATCATTTTATCTATATAATTTCCATAATAATCTTTAATTTTAACATGTTTTTCTATATATTTCTACCATTTTATCAGAAATATTTTCCATGTAAATCTTCAAGTTTATCAGAAAATGTTTATAATTCCACTTTTAATCAACTTAGGAATACTTTCATGCCTACCATGATTATACCTGTATAAAATTTTCCTTGATAATCTTCAATTCTAACATGTTTTTCTACATTTTGCTACAATTTCATCAGAAATATTTTTTATGTAAATCTTCAATTCTATCATAAAATGTTTCTATCCCATATTTCAATTAATTTAGCAATTTTTTACCTGTCTACAACTTTACTCCTTAATTTTCCATGAAAATTGTCAATTTTAATGTTTTTATCTGAAATATTTTCCATGGAAATCTTTAGTTTTATCATAAAGTGCTTTTCCTTCCCTTTACTTTAAATAAAAAAAAAATTAAAAAAAGGAAGGCATCTTATAAACAACACACTTAGAGGCTGGGCATTAGGTTTCCCCAAAGCAGAGTTATTTTGAAGTATAACCTGGCTTTAAAACCTGGCAAAACAGTAATGTTGTCTCTAATATACAAATAGAATAGTAGAGACGACACATTCTGAGCTGCCTCCGCATTTCTGGACAAGTTTCAGTGGAGGTGCTGGTTGAGGCGGTGACACCATTCTCTTCTCAGTTTAGAAATTATCTGCATTACAAGGGACCTTTCCAGTGTGTAGTTCAGCAGAAGTAAAATTCAAGACACAGATAAATGTGTATGGTTTCTCTGTATATCAGAAATTTTCCTTTGCCTTGGCTTATCAGGACAAGTGTTTTCTGTAGTTGAGATACTGCTAACTTAAGAGATCAGAAGGAGAGGAGGGTCAAAGTGAACTCTAGTTTTGTTAGCATTTTGTTACGTGCCAACAAATTGCAAAACAAACAAAAAACAAAATAAAACAACAATAACACCACCAAAACAACACCCTTAATATTCCCTATGAGGTCTAATCACTACCTCCTTTAGAAAAACCTGCCTAGCTCACAGAAAAGCATAAAGACTCAGAATGAAGAACAGAGAAATCCTTACTGGGTATGAGTTGGCATAGCTTGTCGTCTATAGATGTGATACTGGACTTGATTCTGGGTCCTATTCTGCTTTTGCAGTTTGAGAGAATTGTGCTTCCCTGGAGCATTTCTCTGGTCCATCTCACTACATCATTTCTCTTAGTATCTTTCGGGCTTGTTAGGAACACAGAATTCAGCCTTCAGTCCACCAACAATGACTTGTGTGTCCCACATTTAAAGTTGGGTTTTCCTTTGGGATCTTCCTGAGGGGTTTTAGAGACCCCAGGAAAGTGGTGAGATGGGTGACTAGATCTACGGGTTTCTTACTGGTAAAATTTAATTTGCTGATCACATGTGCTGAAGACACAGCTCAGACAGCAAAGTACTTGCTACATGCACCAGCATGAGGCCTTCAGTTTGACTCTAAAATCTACATTAAAAAAAAACCAAACAGTTTTGATGGTGTACATTTAAAATTCTAGCTTTGGCAAGAGCTATCCTGTGCTATTTGGTGAGTTCTAAGACAGTGAGGGACCAAAAGCATATCACCTAAGGTTGTCCTGACCTCCACTTGCATGCACTCACACATGCACCTGTACCTGCAAACACACACACACACACACACACACACACACACACACACACACACACACACACGATTGTATTGTGCTGGGTAAGATGGATGGATTGTTCCAGGACTCCAGAGAGTATTCTCTTTCTGATGAACTTTTTGAAACACTTAGGAAACCTTACCTGCTGTCTCCCCAAAACTTCCTCTACCTTCTGCCAAAGAAACAGAAATGGAGGGAGCCTCTTGCATGGAGTGGGTTCTAGTGCTCTGAGGTCTGTGAAACAAGTCTCTCATGCCCCTAGTAAATTCTGGAAGGTGGTTGACTCACTTCAGAACTCCAGGGGTTGTGTCTTCCTCAGGGACACTGTTCAAGATGTGGTATAATCTAATGTCCATCTTATCAGAAAAGCTGGGCTTGTCTGCTATACCACAACATGAACTGCTGAAGACAAGACAGAACTATATTTGAACTATAAAGTGCCACTTGATTCTGACAAGGTCTCAATAACCCGTCTATCCAGAAGAGGAAACTGAATCAACGGAGTATTAGAACATTGGCTGAGTCACACACCTAGAAGGTAGTATAGCCAGGCAGGCTGACTTGAAGACCAGCTCCTGACCAGTGTTCTGTTGTTCCAGGATAGCCCTTGCTAACCATGTCAAGCAGTTGTATTTGCTGCTCTGTGTCTCTGCTCAGGTTCCAGGCTTCCGGTGGCCTTGGCCGTCTAGAGGAATCTGCAGCTGCCCCCTCATGCTGCCTCCACTTTGCAGCTCATCTTTCTCGGTCCCTCCAGAGTAATCTCTCTACCCCCGTGGTCCAGGGGTATTTTTATCAGAGATCCTGTTTATTTCCTTGGTGGAGCTCATTCTCCCCCTCTCCTTCTCTATCATATCTATGTATCATTTGCAATCATTTACTTTCCTGTGTATCATTTACAATCACTTTGCTTCTGTACCCTCTATGGCTTGAGACCTTTCATTCTCAAGTCTTTCCCGGCCCTGATTATTTTTTCTTAGCTTTAGATCTGCAGCACCTCTAACACAGCTTGAACTGAACTGTATTTTTGAATGTGTGAATAAATAAATAGATGTTTGTTTGTACCTTTTCTTCAATAGATGTCATATCACGTCTTCAGTTTTAGTTCTTTGCAAACCGTTTCTCTGACAGAGTTGAATATAAACCTCGTGGGGTCTAAGGTTCATGCCACAGACAGCATTTTGCTCATCACAGGATCCATCTCCTGCTTAAGATACCGTGCTTGCTACTTAGAGAGTGTGCCCAGGGCTGTGCATGTGCTCTGGAATAGAAGGAGCCTCGTGAACTTTCAGCCTTCACACAGCCACTTATTTGAATGGTACTATGTTGCTAACAAGTGTTTGAAAATGATTTCCTTTCCTACTGTAGGAGTCTTGGTACCATGGCAACCACATTGGTTTGATTTTGGAAGCATGTCTCAGAACTGAAGGCTTTTCTTTCTACCTGCTGCTATAACAACCAAGAGCTTGGGCATTTCCCCCAAAAGGCTTTTGTTTCTAACTGATCAGATTTCAGGAGGTATAGCCCACCAGCACATGCCCTCTAACACGGTTCCCACCTTCACTGCCTGCCTCCACCTCACCCCAGTTCTTGTCAGGTTATTTTGAGGTCTGAAATCATGATGTCATCGACTCAGCTGCAATCACGCCTTTGTTACTTCCTCCCATCGGTTCGGATCATTGAAGTCCAGAATGCCAGGCTGAGGCATGTTGAGAAGGGCTTTGTAGTCATAGGCAGCATCTTATTCTGGCCATGGCTAGTCACCAAGATGCTGACCCTGTGCCTTGCTCTTGGTCGGTCTCATCCTTCATGCAGTTGATCCCTGTTACTGCCCCATGTAAAATGAATTTATCGGACACGGGACTATGTTCCTGGGTTTTCATTTTACAGTTAGGCATTTTATGGGAAATGTCATGGCATGATGTTGGCAGCACTAATGCAAGACAAGCAAGGCTGCGAGCCAATCTGGATAACCTCAAACAAGGCATCTGAAGAAGTAAAACCGGACCAAAGCCAGCATCAAAGCAGAGGCAAGTTCACAGCAACATTAAGCAAACAAGGAAGACAGACAAAAGCACTGGAAATGGAGCTAACTCATAGATACAGAGGTGCGGTTAGAGATGGGGGCTTTCCTATAGAATCTGTATTTTGGGGTAATAAAGATTCTCCATTATGAATGCCCTAGAACTGTTCTGTCTCCTGATTGGTCCTCAGGTTCAAGAAGAGTTATTGGCATGTAGATGCAGGGTCACTAAACATTTGGTGAGTGAACAGACCCAAGAAAGATAATTTTTAATTTAATATTTATTTGATAACAAATTTAGCAAAAACATTTACACACATAATCTTACACGAACCTTGCAATCACACCTTGATGGTGTGTGTTGTTTTATGAATAAAGGGACATGCAGGGAGGTCCTGTAGCAGGAAAGATACATGCTACAGAACTTTGGTCTCGGGTAGAGTTCATTTGATACCTGGAGTTGCTTCTTAATAGACAAGCCTCTGGGGAAAGGAGCAGCAGGAGATAAGCACAGAAGTGCCTAGCGGGGAGATCCTGTCCTTTTTCTGGGAACCAACGATTGATGCTTCACCTGGAATGACACAAGGCTGTAATTGCTGCAGTTTCTAAGCTCTTGGTCCCTACAACAAGCAGTGCTGGGTTCTAGACTGCTGGTGACTCCAGGGCCTCCAGTCAGATACACTTTTGGAGGCCCAGTGATCTGAGCCTGCAAGGATGGCTAGCTCAGCAGGAACTCATACATTATCCAGTTTAACAGTCAGCTGTGCTCCCAAGGCCCAGAGGGCTTCATTCTAAGCTGCTTACTCCAGCCAACTGGGGCTTTTGTGAAGCTGCTCTGTAACTGAGGCCTTTGGAACTGTGTACTTGTTCATCCCCACCACCGTGTATGTGCCAGACACTGTGCTAGCTTTGCAGCAGTGAAAGATCCTATCATTCATTCCCAACTTAAGATGAGGAAACTTGACTTGGGTCCGGTCACTGCTTGGCCCATGAAACTTTTAATTCCTCTTTTCCAATCTCTATGCCTGCTTCAAAACCATTAGAATTTTAATTTGGTGGACAATAGGCATCCTGGTATTGCTCATGGGTTCATAGCTTCCTGAGTGCCTTATTGTGGATTATTGACAGAATACCTTCCCAGTCTCCTTGGTGCCCTATTCCCATTTCTACAATCAGGGAACTCAGAGAGGCCTCAATTCATTTCATGTTAGTTTTCTAGGAATGATGCAGAGAGCCTTTCCCTGGAGAACTTGAATCTCCTAGCAAAATAGTTGCCATCTTTATTCGTCAAATCAGCTGTGCCTGCTTGTAAGTATCAATCAGGATGCTGTCTGTGGACTACTGACATTGTGTCATAGAAGGATGGAGGGGGGATTATGCTTGTATCCTCACCTGAGTATCCAGTCATTTCTCCCAGCTATTTGTATGTAGTTATTCCCTAATTACCCTGTGGCCTCATGTATAGCGAGGGGGCAGGGGATGGAGCATATAAACTGAGATCAACAGCAAGGGGAATCCACCTACATAGCTGCAAGGAAGTCATCACTTGTGTTGGTGCACATCTTTGGGGTCATTCTGCTCTTGCTAATAACCCCTCATGCGTGCTCTGTAAATAAGTCTAGCAAGCTTGTTGGTTCTTGAGGGTAAATCTTGGTGAAATAGAACTGAGTAGAACTCGGTTAGTTATTAGAACTTTATGAAGAGAGAACAGATGTTTATGCCTCTGTAGTGCCTTCCCCCACCCAAGGAATTCTCACAGCACCTTTCTTTTCACTTGTATCTACCAATATACATCTGTATGTGCCTGCCTCTCTTCTAGGACTACATCTCCATGTGAGGCAGCTAGAGTTTTTGCTTATTGCTACTTTCTTTTCTTTTTTGTCCCCTTTTAAACCATGACTATTTATACACAAGGTGGGAAACCTGAAAATGTGGTAGATTTATTTCTAGTTCACCTACCAAATCATACACTGCTGTGAAGCAGAGTTCTCCATCTGTAAAATGGGATAAAAAACCTACTGCAAATGATTTTTACAGGCTTAAATGCATTAATACATGCAAAAAGGTCTAACAAGGTAAAAAGCAAATTGATGTTTCAGAGAAGTCAGGAGTGGTCAATGATAGCCAGGTGCATGGATTCTTATGCATTTCCAGGCATTTTCAGTATTGTAGCTGTGTTCACTTTGTTTTTTTTTTTTTTTTGTGGTTATTTGGGTTGTTTTTGCCTGTGGCAAATTTCCAAGAAGTGTCTTGACTTTCATTTTCGGGTGTATTTTAAACTGCATATAGTATCAGAATAAGGCATCATAATGCTTTGCTTACTCTAGATCAACAACAGTTGAATGTGGAAGCCTTGGAATTGCTGCCCAGTGATTGAATTGAGGGCTGTGGAAGGGAGCACTGAGAATGAGAGGAAGCTGGAGCTCTGCCGCACTTGTCTTAGTTACTGTGCTCATGGGGCAAATGGCTCCGTGGAGAGTGAGGTGGGGAGAGCTGGGCTCTGAATGTCAAGACATTACGGCTCAGCCCCGTGCCTGTGATCTCGGGACAGCATGTGAGCAGTGATGGGCCCGACTTCTTCAAAGCAGCCCTAATAAATTAATTTATAAGAAGCTTTAATGGCATCTGAGGCTGAAAACCCATTATTTCCTTAAACAATAGCTAAGAGTTCTGACATTACAGCTTTCCAACTAGAGTGCATGTCTCAGGGGATGAGGCCAACATCCATCTCACAGCGAGGGATGTCATCTTACAGTGTCTGCTTCTGACTCTGAACACCAAGGGTGTAAGACCTGACTTATGCCTTTCCCCAGTGCCCGCCAACGTCTACAGAATCTTGTTAAAACAGAATCTCAGGTAGGAATCAAGAGTAAGAGACAAAGAACTATAATAAACAACTGAAATGCACAGGTTTTTGGTGAATTGTTGAAACTAAGGAAAACTTAACAAAATTTCTTCAAGCCCCATTTTCTGTCCTATAAAATCAGGGCATACCTACATTAAGAGATTGTACTAAAATTATAAGTTATATAATATATATGCACATATATATATATATATTATATATATATGTGTGTGTGTGTGTGTATGTATATATGTATGACTTAGAATGCTACTTTCAGTGCAAGGTAAATACTTAAATGGTAATTACTGTTGTTGTTGCTAAGTTTTCAGGAGTCTGGGGGCAGAGGAAAGAAGGTAACTCTTCAGTTGAGTCTGGTCATCTGGCACAGGTTCATCCTATGAGATAGAGATTAATTGGATAATGCCTTAAAACTCCTTAAGAGAAGAAAATCAGCCAGGTAAAGGTGAGGACAAAGTAATAGCATGGTTGATTTCATGTAGAGCCAAAAAAAAAAAAAAAAAAGCACCTCTAGCCTGGAGCCAGCATGGAAGCTGTGAACAGTGCACTGTGGTAGGATCGATGCTGACAGAGCCCTGTGCACATGGGCAGGTGAGTCACTGGGTTCTTATCAGCATGTACGTTTCACCACATACAGGTTATTTGTAACTGTGCATCTCAAGTGTACAGTTCGGTGGTGTTTGATGATTGCATACATCTGTGTGGCTCCCTCCCCTCACAACAGAACATGTCTGCCAACAAGGAGAAATCCTTTTCATCCCCTTTCCACTGTTGTTGTTATTTAATAAAATTTCAGTTGTTCAGTTTTACCAATGAAGACTCAGGAGCCAGATGCTAGGGTGAAAGCCTGCTAGCTCAGAGAGGCAGAGAAAGCCGCTGACATTCTTTCTTAGCCTACACCCCAGAACAAATCCCCTCTCTCCTACCTTTTCTAAAAAATCCTTCAAACTGAACGTCCTCCCCCTTCCACTTCCTGTGCATATCTCTTTCCATCCTTCTGACTCCCTCTTACTCTGTATGATTTTTCCCTTAATAATCCTATGTTCACTTCCTGTCAAGTGATTGCTTGATCTGCCTCTTCACCCATGGTTGACTTTATTTCATCTTATTTACAATAAACGGAAAGCTCTTGGAATAAAGGTATGTGCTAAGGCTGAGCCATTCAACTAAGCAGTTTTTTTCCTAGTAAATAATATAATTTGGGGGTCCATAGTGTGATCAAATATTCTGAAGCCCACCCTGGAGAAAGTTCATTCTAATTTCCAACACCATAGTTTTACCTGGTTAGATACTTTATACTGACAGAGTCACACCTTGTAGACTTTTGCATGTTTCAATGCTCATGACTTAAAATTTTTTACGTTTAGTTATTTTGTGGGTGTGGGGAGGTGCAGATCCTGTGACAAATGTGTGTGGATCTCAAAGGACAACCTGCAGGTGTCTGTTCTCTCCTTTCTCCATGTGGGTTTCAAGTCATCAGGTTTGACAGCAGTCTTTTACCCGCTGAGCAGCCCCAGGCACCTGCTTCTAAGATCATGTATAATATTGGATGTGCTAATGGTGTATTTCTTCCTACCATTGAGTGTTACTTTTATGTGGCATTTATCTGTTCATTCCAATGGACTTTGTGCTTCCAGTTTGTGACTCTCATGAATGGGGATACTCTAGACATTCATGAGTAAGTCTATGTGCATGTTTCATTTCTCATGGGATAGCCTTCAAAAGTATCCTAAATTGAGGCATGGGAAGCCCTCTGTCTGTATTTGACTGAATGTGAACTGCCTTGGGTTAGGCAGGTGTTTTTTGAGGAGTGAACCATCTGGAGGCAGAGACTCAGATTTGGGACCCAGCAGCTACTACCTGCAATGTTGGTAATAAGGGTCTCATTCTAAGCAGACCTGGTGGAACACCACAGTTTCTACTAAACCATCCAAGGTTATTCTTTCGGGTCAAGCTGGTGCTCATGTTCTCATATATGTCTGTGTTCCATCTCACATTTGTTTCTGTGTAGAAGGTAAGTTAGCTGTAGAACTTCATTTTGTGCATAAAGGTCCTCAACTGCGGCAGCACCAGTTGTTGAAAGACTTGCCTTTCCCTATTGAATTCCTGGGAACCTTTGTAGAAAATCAATTTACCACATATGCATGGGCCTATTTTTGGCTCTGTTCTAGTTCATTGATCTATTTATCCTCATGTGAAGCAGTTTTGAATAAAATCTGGCAGAAACATTATAACCCCTTATGGTCGGGGAGGTTATTTGCTAGCTTAAGAAATAAGGAAAGTAGCATCTAGCTTATAGTTCATTTTATAGGCAGATGATAATGGTTTCTAATAGTTAAAACCCAAGGTAAATTGGATAACATATGCTCAGAATCAGTAGGGCCATTACAAGCAATCCCTGAAATCTCAGTGGCTTATCCCAATAGAATTTTCCTTCTCATTAACATCACTGCCTGATATGACATAGTCTGTAAGCAATATCTCAGACACCCTGGCTGTTCCCTTCTTGTCTATGTGCCTTCTAGTTATAGAGTGAGAAAGAAGCTTAAATACATGTTTGACTGGACTGGACATATTAGTGTTCATTACCCGTCCACTGCCCTATCACATAACCCATAATAAGGCTGGCACATTGTAATAGTCCCCAACAAATCTAAGCATAGTTGCTGCCACAGCTGAGCCCAGGAAGAATCAGAGCAGGAACAGTAAGAATTCAGTAGCGGTCACTGGGCTCTGACTCTCAGTGTCAGGTGTGTGGGCTCTAGCATTAGATTACTCCAGGTTCAACCATCACTGCCTCCTCTCACAGGGGTGACCTTGGGACAATGTAGCCTGTAGCGTAAAGCTTGCCATAGAATAAGTGTCTGATAATGTTTCTGTTACCCACAGAGAAGTCTGTAGGCGTTGATGTACAGGAGCCAGTTCAGCCAGACTTCCTACACTGTAGTCAGCACCTTCTTCTCAGCCTCTTGGAGTACTTGGAAGGGAACAGCACATCAGAATTCAAACAGCTAGTTCTTCTCACCTCCTGTCCCTGAGCTCACACCGCTTTAAACTCTGCAATGCTTCCTGGGAAAAAGCACTGACAGGTGATCGGAGTCTTTACAAGGCAGAAACATTTCCCCATGCCTTAGCTCCTAGGGTTGGAAGAAATCTGAGATTTTTCTCTCATCTTTGACAGAGCCGCTTTCTAATAAATTCCAACAAGAAACTGGTTGATTAAACCAGAAAAAATGCAGAGGGAACCTATCTAATGTTTCCTGTTGGAATAAGCCCTAAAGGTGCCTGTATGTTTTCACTTGTTATTAATAGACCCAAGAAGGAAACTGATTATGTTCTAATATGACATTTGATCTAGGTGCAAGAAGTTGTAAGTTACTAAAATGTTCTCTTTTCCTCATTATAAGTCACTGGAGACAACTTCCCATCTCTGGGTGTCTACTTGTCTACACGTACAGAAAAGTGTGCAAAGAGAAATTTCTCAGGCATTAGTTAGGATACCATTTTGTAATCCCAGGCATCAGAAAACACTATTTTCAAGACTTTGAGAGCTTGCAGACATGGCATTTAGAAAATAAGTCTGCACACTACTCTCAGCTATTAGTGACTAGTCATATGACTGCTCTTCCTTATACCATAGGAGGAGGGAAAGTCAATGGCTGTGTCAGGAATGGGGGCAGAATGGGGCTGGGCATTACAGTATGTTTGATGTTGAGGTTTAACAGCTGAGGGAAAGGAGCTGTTTGTCACTACTCTCTTAGCAGAGTCCTGACACTGAGTCCAGAGATCCTGACATGGTGGATCTCATCTCTGTTGCTCTTCACCCAACTGGAGGCCAATAATGGGATTCATAGGTCAAGAAAGATGGAAGGGAAGTCGAGTCAGGGAGGTCTGTACTGACTTCTCAATCAGTGCCTTCTCTCCCTGGACCTCCCCTGGAAGTGGCCCCCTAGGGCTCTGGGCTTACAAAGGGGACTGAGCACAAACCTGTTCTTAGAGGCAGGAAGTGGGATCAGTGGAGTGGGGCAGTTAAGTAAATGCTTATTACACACTCCAGGGAAACCCATACAACATTCTATTTTAAGGCATTTTTCTGGCAGGGGACATTTATCTTTGAGTGGCTTCTAAAGTTCTTTTAGCCCTGGGAAGTCTGAACTGGAGATGGCTGAGTTATTAGCTACTAGGGTGATAAGCACTGTAGAATTTTCGAGGGAGAAGGCTAAAGATAGAAAATTCCAGAAGCAGTTCTTATTATCAGAATGCCATGAGGTGGCTCACATTACTTGAGCTTCATTTGCCTTCTAAATATAGTTGGCCATAGTTACCCGTATTGCCAAGCCAGGACCTGAGTGATGGTTTTCAGCTGGAAAGGGCTACATGGTATTCCTCTGGTATGCGGGGCCTTCTTTTGAAGCCCACAAAGCAGCACACATACACTTAAGCCTAGTCATATACAATGTTCCAGAAAATGTGTCTCATTTCTGAGGTTTCTTCAGTTCTTAATATCTTGGTCATTATCATGATAAGGAAGCCATTCCATCATTTTAAAAAAAGATTAATTATGGTTTCTCAAGTTTGTACTATTCAGCTATGATTTTGATTGTTAAGGTGTGTGGCTGTACACTTACATTTTGTAAGGATCAGTGATTGCCTAAATGTTCACATTTATGTCTTCCATTCAGTAGAACACCTTCTCAGAGCTGTACCTTGGAAGCATTCCCATTAAAAGTTCAACAGGGGCTTCTTGTTGCCTAAAAGAGGAAGGTCAAGTTTCCTTGGCTTGTTTTCATTTTGTCCAAGTTTTCCCAGTTTCTTTGTAATCATCTTAAAATGTTGGAAAGAAAGACTATTTCAGAAATGCTTAAGACATACATACGTGCCCAGGTAAAGAAGCAGAGTAGAGAAGTGGTCTCTCTGGGGCTATGCAAGGAAGCAGCTCCAGAGGCCAGGGAATGAAAATTGGTGTGAAGTCCGGGACTTTGACTACTGCTGTGTCACCAGTGTCCCAGAACAGTTAGTGCTCAAGACACGTTTCCTGAATTTGTTCATGAAGGGGCACACATCATCAGAATCTTCTTTTTCCTTTTATTTATTGAGATAACATAATTACATTATCTCTATGTTCCCTTTCATCCCTCAAAACTTCTCCCATGTACCCCTTCCTTCTTGTTTTCAAATTCATTTGGCCTTTTGTGCCATTAATTGCTAGATGTACATATGTCTATGCATATTCACATATATTCCTAAATATAGCCTGTTTAGTCTATATAAAATAACTCATATGTATGTTATGTTTTCATTGTAACCAATAGGTGGGCTCATCCTCTAGTTCAATCTTCTTGTCATCTTCTCTGCAAACTTCTGCTTTTCTTTTGCTGCCCCAGTCTGAGGGCCAACATTTTCTTCTCTGGGTATTTGTTAAAGGCTACAGCCTATCTTGACCATTCCATTCAGTTTAATTCTTCAGACTGAATTCGGTCTTGTCACATGTTGAAAACTATTCCTGATGGCCCCAGGTCTTGGCAAAATCTTCTTTTTTGGCCTCTCTGCAACACAAATGGCTTGCTTAGCTCAGACTGCCTTTAACTGGATTTCCATCCCTGAGCATGTTCTGTTAGTCAGCCTCTTTACCCTCTGTGAGTGTTCTACTCATTGGTTATAAGTCCTACTCTTCAACCCTAAGAGTCTCCATTATAGATCTTAGCTCTATTCTTGCCCCTTTATCTATATTCTAGCTTAAATGCTGAAATGGTGTCATACATGCCAGAGATGGTGAAAACAGGATAACACAGAAGTCAAGGAGATTTGAGAAAGGAACTTTAAACCTCCACTGAAATTTAAATGCATTTAAAAGGTGAATGGGAGATGGCCACACGACGGACTGACTTCCTAAACTTAAGTATTTAAGCATGGTCGCACATGCATCGGGTTTCTGTTTCAGAAGGCTAAGGGCAAAAGGCTAAGGGCACAAATCTCAACAGAAATGCTAATTGAAAGTTTTATGTCACACTTAAATACTATGCAAAAGAATGAGCTAGATCTGCCTATGATATCCTCTGCATAAATTAGGTAAAAAGCATTTATAGAAGATAATATGCATAATGTAATATATATGATTACATAGCATATATTCATGAAATATTGTGATGTTGTTAATAAGATTCCTAGGAGCGAGGGAAAATATTAGTTTAATGAAAATAGCTATTCCATTTCAGTGGTGGGGCTCATTATGTCTTCTATAAGTATTTAACTGTGTCTATATTGCCTTGACTTTAAAATCCTTTCACTTGTACTTAGCCCTAACTGAGATGTCTTTATAAACCCCCATCTCCTCTCTGCTGAAGACTTAGGACATTCTAGGGAAGAGGAGGTAGAAAGAATGTAAGCAGGAAGATGGGGAGCATTGCTATGCGATGCTGTCTTCTGGTCAAGCCATGGCTGCTGCAACCAGGAACTCAAAGCAGCATGGTAGCCTGTCAGCATTCCAAATGGGATAGGAAGGAGCTCATGAAGACCCACCCCTGAATGAGAAGCTCTTGGCAGTAGATGGTAACTGGGGTAGATAGAGTCACTTTTGTTTGGGGTTCTGATCACAGAGACAGCTTTTCCATTTTCCAGTGGATGACCATTCATCCATGCATATATGGGCTTCACTGATTGGACTCTATGGGTTATTAGGAGAGGTGAGGTGAAGGGCATGTGGGGTGGAGGAGATAAATATATATTTTATCAATGAATAACACTATCAATAATAAAAATATTATTTATTTTATTTTTACTTTAAAATGGTGAGTCTAGGGAAGAACTAGATGGGAAGGAGGAAGTCAGAGTAGGAGTCTGAGAGGCTAACCATGGGCGTGGCCACCATATGTTATATATAAATAGGGAACTGTTAACCATAGTAAAATTAAGAGATCTCTGTAGCTAGATTTACTTGACACCCTTGAAAGAGGAAAAAATACAATCTCGGTTCAAATAGATTATTTGCAGTTTGGGAGCTAGATGAAAGACTGGTGCTAGGTCACATTTATGTAATTAATAGATTTTTAAGAGGACTTCTGAGTCTTACAAGAATTGTCTTCTGGATTTCACATTCAATAACGTGAGTTAATACCTAGAATTGTCATGGAATCAACAGCATCAAGTCTTAGACTCCAAAGTTGCCTCCAAAAGTTGCCACAGAGGTCCAACTCAGTGCTTAGTATTGTCATCAGAGAAAAGAAAGAAAGCATGATTTTTGTACACACTGCCTGCATTTGAGAGGGAGGTAGGGCTTTATTTTCTAGATCCCTAATAAAGGTTTTGCTTGGAGAATTTTGTTGAAACCTAAGATATAGTTTTGAGACTCAGTGGACAAAGATATACATAACTTCATATCTTCTTTCCTGAGGCTTCAGAGAGCAGCTGAGATGACTCAAGGTGAAAGGAGGGGTGATTGGTTCAGTAAATAATGCCAGTCACCCACATCAGGATAATTTCTGAGATTCTCCGGTAGCAATTTTATTTAGTGAAGTTGAGTTCTGTGACCCTGCTTGTATTGTTAATTTTAGTTGACAAATGAAATTGTTCAGAATGACATTTTGCTACAAACCATGGGATCCCTAAATGTATCTAAGGAATACACTTTATTTTACCTTATTTATCTTTTTGTGATGAGAACATTTAAGACCTATTCTTTATCAGTTTTCACTAATGTGGTACATTGTTTTTAGTCACAATTGCTATGCCGTACAGTAGGCACCCCCTGCTCTTTCTGGCTAGCTACATTTCTATATGCTTTGACTAGCATTCCCCTAGACTGAATCCCAACCCACCTTGACTCTATTTGTTTGGATTAATGGTTTCCAAAAGGCTGAAGTGAGTTGGTGGAGGATTTCTCTAAGGCTTCATCATAAGCCCTTCATAGTTCAGGGAAAAGATACTTGAAAGCAAAAGATAACTCTGGAAAGAGAATAAAATATGGGCCTTAGATGGCCCCAAAACATCCTGAAGAAGGAAACTAAACAGGGTCCTAGGGAATGTGTTGTAGAAGCAGTTACTGAGCTCAGGTCCTCTTCTTCCCTGCCCTTTCATCTACATTAAAGATCATTTATTTTCTAGGTGTGTACAGTACTTACCACTTCACTCACTGAGAAACGGCTCATCATGGGCTAATAAGTGTTTATTGATCACTGCTGGGCCTCTTGGCAGAATGAATTAAAGCCAGGTGTTCTTCTGCACTTTGTGATAATTTCTCTTTGCTGTCAGTAGTGACAGTGGCATACAGTCAAGTGCTAGAGCATACTCCAGCTCAACTGGCTGTTTGCATATGGGTGAATAGATTATGATTGAAACTCTCTGTTTTCTGTAGCTGCCTTTACTGTTCTCTTCTGTGAGGAGACTGGTTTTGTCAGACTTTGAGACAAAGTCTCATGCGTTCCAGGCTCACTCACTGTATACCTGCGGGTGACCTTGAACCCGTGGTTCTCTGGCTTCTTCCTCCCAAGTGCTGGTATAAAGACAGCACCACCACACATTACTGAGTTAGGAGTGTGACTGCAAATTCTAAATGGGGAAGTGAAATGATTTGATTACTATGGCCAGGAATGCCTTGCTTCTTTCTTCTGGAGTCTTTGAAAACCTAAATGTCTTTTTCTCCTCCCTAATAATAACAGTGCAAACAATACTTCAAGAAAATAGAGTACTTCTTAATCCCATGAGAGGTTGAGGAAAGTCTATCTCTGCTAGTTCAAAACCTGCCTAGTGCACATGGCTAGGTCCAGGCTTCATAGAGCAATCCTATTTTAAAACAAAGAAAATGCACTTTGTTAATTTAAAATACTAGAATTATTTTAGAAGAAAAAAAATATATGTTCTGTGTAAATTTTTCTTATTGGCAGCATTTTATTCATGGAACCTGGAATTCTTGTTTAACACTACCTTTCTTGTTGTCTTTTATATTTTCCAAAATATATTTGGATTAAGAAGAACTGCTGTCTGAGCAGTTTCTTTAACTCATTGTATGTTTTATCTTCTGTCATAATTCAGACCATCCAAATCCATAACAATTTGACAGATGTCAGTGAGGTCATACCTTGATAAAAATGTGTATAAAATAACATGTGAAAATATAGTAAAATTATAATATTACAACAAATTAATAATATCAAAAAACCCAATTTGAAAGACACTGGCATGACCTGGCTGCCTCAAATCAACTAGGACCATGGCAACACTGGAATCCCAGCACTGCCCCTCCAGTTCCCAGGCCAGTTCCTTCAGAGGAATCGGCATTATACCAGTGGTGTGCTGTCGTATTTATTTAATCACAGTGTGTGTGGGGGTGTTCCTACCCTGCCTTCGACCATTCAGTTCCCAGATAAAAGACACAAAACCTTTATATATATTAAGCCTTTGAAATACTAGAGCTGGGCAGATACCTATTCTCTATGCTATTAGGTCTACTTCCCTGCCAATACTCTCAAGATATGACTAGCCATGTTCCTCCAGGGGCTGCTCTTACTCCAATTGGCCAGCCCCCATTGCCATATTTTCAAAACTTACCTACTCAATGGCACCTTCTTCTCTTTCCACTTTCTTCTTCCCCTCCCCTCATGGTGGTTCTGCCTCGGATCCCAAACCTGGGAACTGAACCTCTGCCTATGTCTCCTCTGCCCAGCTATAGGCTGTCAGCTTCTTTATTCAACCAATAGTTTAAAATTAAGGACCAAGGTCCTTGTGGATTCTCTCATCCTGGGAGGCAACTTGGATTTGGAGGCCAGTATTTAGCAGGGCAATATATAGCAAAATACCAAACCTCAACATTTTGTAGCCTGCTTCCTCTTGTAAATCTCAAGCTTATTAAATAGCACATACAGAGACCAAAAGCACTGAGCTCCACAGATATGCACGGCTGTCCTGATCCTTTAACATACCTACCAAGAGAGTGTTCTGTCTCTTCCTAGCCATATATAAACTCCATTCAGTTTCTGTTTCTATGAATTTGGCCAAGTTATGTTATACAAGTGGAATCATACAATAATATTCTTGTTACTAACTCCCTAACCTTCCTGTTTATAATTTTTCAAGGTTCATTCATGGTTCTAGCATATGCTAAGATGTTCTCCTTTAAAACATGATAATATTTCATGATGTCATAGACTGTATTGTTCATTAATTCACTGATGAATCTTTGCATTGCTTTGGTCTTTTGACTGCAAATAATGTTTCTATGAACTTGAATGCACAGATACCTGTCAAGATCCTGCTTTCAATTCTTTGTGTTTATACACAAAAGTAGAATACTTAGACCATGATAAAAGTGTTATTTTTGCTTTTCGAAAAAACCTCATTCTTTTTCACAGAAGCCTCACTGTTTCTTCTTTTGACTAAAGAGTTCATCTGTAATAGTTCTCAACATCACCATAAATATCAGGTGGACTTGTGTTGTTGTCTGTAGTAATCACCTTAACAAGTATGAGTGCACTCTGTTTTGTTTAATTCTTAAGTATGCATTATTGAAGAGCATATATTTAAAAAATACAAAATGAATGGATGAAAAATAAGCCTCATGGAAAGCAAAAATAAATCAGGAAAGAGACTTTTGTTTCTGTTCAGATTTCTAGAAAAAAGGATAGGTACAAGCAACATATTTATAATAGGAATAAAGAACAAAATGCTTACCATATGACCAGGTCTGAGGATGCGGCCAGTCATGCAGCTCACGGGTAGCAGGCAACCACGGCCCTGGCTTTGAGCCACAGTACCATGAGATACAATAAAGTAAAATTTAAAATGCTGTTGAAGTCTTTAAAAGGATGAAAGAGTGGACATAATTCTGAGGCAAACTCTTATAAACGCAGAATTGACACATACAGAGACAGAGAATATGATCTAGGCTGATCAGGAAAAAACAGAAAACACACACAAATATCTTGAAATAATTTTCAAAAACTGAAAAGTAAGATTGAAGATCCACTGCCTAGCACGAATAAAGGAAACAGGCTGTACACATTACACAGTGTGTGACTGCACTGCAGTGTAGCACCGAGCCCAGCAGATATGCATGGTTGTTCCAATCCTTCAAAATAACATACCTACCGAGAGAGGATTCTTATTTTAAAAGTTCCAAGTGGAAAGCCTCATGAGTTTGATAAAGAATAAACCAACAAAACTAACCACGCAAACATGAAGAGCAGGCTGACCACAAAGGGAGCAATGATCACAGCAGTGGGATGCAGCACACCCACAGAGTGGATGGGAAGGGTTTAAGGTGAATATGACTTTCACATTCATATTTCTCTGCTCAGCAAAACTATCAAGGATGAATAAAACATATCAAGAATAACGGCTATTTTCTAATAGGAAGGAGAAAGGAAGAGTGGGATTCTAGAAATAATTTCAAACCCAGATAGCAATGTAGGAAAACCATAGCATGAGAGCCAGAGTGTGCTAACAATTAGTCATGACCAAAACAGAAGAATGCCTTGGGAGAGAGGTATGCAGGAATAAAAACAGGTGGGAGAAAGAGTCCACAGGTGCATCACTACTTACCAGTCTTTAAATAGTACAGGGAAGCAAAAGGACACATTAAAAAAAACCAAAGGCAACAAGAAATTTTAGGAAAAGTAAAATCTATACAGAAGATAAGTGAGCTCTACTATCTTACTTTAAGAATGAATTGAACACTAGTTATATACACTATTTGCTGATGTATCTTTTGTAATTTACCTTCTACACGCATGAAAGACAGGTGTAGGTATAGAATAACATACAGATAATATCAGCTTTTATATTATAAAGTTTGTGTGAACACTAGGATTAAAATCAAGAAAGACAATAGTAACCCCTCAATTTCATATATTGAACACTTAAAAAACTATCTGTATAAGATAGAAGAAATTAGAGTTTAAAGATGTTACTAACAGAAATGGAATCAGATTTTAGAAGATATTTAAGTAAAAGTGGGTGTTACAAAGCGACAGTGCCTGTATTCTTAAAGCCAGGGACTGCCACTTTGCATTATATTATGTCTTAACTATTTGATATTTTTTAGCAGTGGGTGTTAGGTTCCTTTGATGAAAATGAAGAATTAATAGGCACAAACTTAGATTTAAACTGCATTCTGTGTACCAAATAATGCAATAGAGTGATAATTTGGGATATTTATGGAGAAATAGAATGGCTTCATTCAGTCTGTGAGGAATGATGTACACTATCATCATAAGTTTACAAAAGTATCTTTAATATGGACAAAGACTAAGATATGAGGAAGATAATGTAGGCTTTGGTGGGGATTTGTGTAATGCTTGCTTTTGTAAATTGTAACATTTTTCTATACTACTATCTTGAGGATACAGATAGATAGCATTGTGGCTTATTATTAGATGCAACTCTTTAATATTTGGAGATGCTTATGAAAATTCAATGTGGCAATGAATGACAAAGGCAAATGGCATCTGACGACTCTGGCTACCACAGAAAGTATGAATAGATTGTGCTGATATGTTTCAGAGTTGTCTCATTTTAGATATGTAAAATATTTACTGAAAAGATCATGCATATGTGTTAAAAAATGGCCTCTATGTCATTGGATGAGTTGGCTTTATTGCTCCTGAACTGTACATTTGTTACAACCACAGTCTTGATGTTGTAAGATGAAATAGATGCATTTTCAATTTTTAATCTGCTTTTCAAAGGAAATCAACCCATAATGTCCCATTCATATTGTTCATCTGAAACAGATCAAATAAACATTTGGGTTAACCTGGTCCTTGAGTTGACCCCAGATAGACTGTAATTCTGGATGCTGTTGGTTTTACTACAGTACTTGAGAAACACTTAAAATGAGTGTTTCTCAGTCAAGGTAAGAGTGTTCCTGTGAGACTACAGGTTAAGTTGCTTGTCTTTGTGTGTAAATAATTCGATACTGAAAATGGAGAATTTGGCTCATTTATTCATGAAGTGGTTGTTCTGTATGACAGAACACAAGGTTCGGGGTTGCTACCTTTTAAATTTATTTTTGTCAATATTATTACATGATTTATTCCTTTTTATTGAAAAATGTTTTAATAAATATATTTTGGCCAGGAAGTTGTGGCACACACCTTTAATCTCAGCACTCAGGAGGCAGAGGCAAGAGGATTTGTGAGTTTGAGGTTCTACAGAGAAAGTTCCAGGATAGCCAGTTATACAGAGAAACTCTGTCTCACCCCCCAACCCAAATATAACTCATAAAATATATTTTGATCACAGTTACCCCTCTCTCATCTCCTCCCAAATCTTCCCCATCTCCCCACTCACTCAACTCCCTACTTTCTTTCTCTCTAGAAAACAAACAGGCAAATATTGGGCTTGCAGTGTTGGCCATTGACTGATATCCGATGCTCTGTAATCCACCCGGTCACATATTGGACTTAGAAAGTGCAATGTGTTCCATATTGTACAAATTGATTTATATAAAACCCATAATTGCTTCTGAGGATCTTAAAGATGATTCTTGCTAGGCAGAAAGTGCTATGTGAGCACGCCATAGTATAGACCTCAGATATAGAGACAGCCATCAGATCTTTGGCAGCAAAACAGCATACAGTATTGTATTTACCATCCAGCTATGTATGTGTGTGTGATTACACATCTGTATAATTTCAATGCTTGAAGTAAAACTCTGTGCTGAGTTCTAGTAAGTCTCCAAGGTGAAGGTGCTTTCTGAACTCCGAGAATCAGTAGGAAATAGGTGAGTCATGCCTCCTCACATTCTTCCATCTCCACTCTGGCAAAATCAACGTTCTCAGAGTAATTATCAAATATGGATGAGTCAAGTAATAAAGGTGTTGAGTGACTCTTGAATGACCAGCTGACATCACATAGCCCTTTCAGTTACAGCTTCCTTAGTGTCCTTGGCTCAGTTTGATCATGCATAGAGAATGGAAGAGTTGAAGGATTCTTGCATACTTATCAGGTTAAATTTGTTTTCAGTCTGCAGAATGGTATCCTGAAGCCCCAGGACCTTTATTCATGCTCTTTCCCCTGCCCAATACAACTATTTCTACCAAACTTCTGCCTGTGACCAAAAGCTATTTCATAATAATCATCTTTCTGAAGCCAGGAAAGATTTCCTCTTAAAATATTTTGGTTGTATTTTTTTTTCTTTCCAATATCCATCATGGAATATCTTGGTTTCTCCATCTATGGTAATTGAGAATTTTGCTGGGTATAGTAGTCTGGGCTGGCATTTGTGTTCTCTTAGGGTCTGTATGAGGTCTGCCTAGGATCTTTTAGCTTTCCTAGTCTCTGGTGAGAAATCTGGCGCAATTCTGATAGGTCTGCCTTTATATATTACTTCACCTTTTCCCCTTACTGCAATTTTTCTTTTTTCTTTTTTTATTCTATGTATTCTTTATTTACATTTCAAATGATTTCCCCTTCTTTGGGTTCCCACTCCCGCAAGTCCCATAAGCCCTCTTCCCTCCCCCTATTCCTCCATCAACTCCTTCCCACTTCCCTGTTCTGGTATTCCCCTATACTGTTGCATTGAGTCTTTCCAGAACCAGGGGCCACTCCTCTGTTCTTTTTGGACATCATTTAATATGTGGATTATTTCTTGGGTATTCCAAGTTTCTAGGTTATTATCCACTTATCAGTGAGTGCATACCATGACCGATCTTTTGAGAATGGGTTACTTCACTTAGTATGATGTTCTCCAGCTCCATCCATTTGTCTAAGAATTTCATGAATTCATTGTTTCTAATGGCTGAATAGTACTCCACTGTGTAAATATACCACATTTTTTTGTATCCATTCCTCTGTTGAGGGACACCTGGGTTGTTTCCAGCTTCTGGCTACTACAAATAGGGCTGCTATGAACATAGTGGAGCATGTGTCCTTATTACATGCTGGGGAATCCTCTGGGTATATCCCTTACTGCTTTTAATATTCTTTGTGTAGTGCATTTGGGTGTTTTGATTATTATGTGGCAGGAGGAATTTCTTTTCTGGTTCAATCTATTTGGAGTTCTGTAGGCTTTTTGTATGTTCATGGACATTTCTCTTTTTTTTTATTCAAGTTAGGGAAGTTTTCTTCTATAATTTTGTTGAAGATATTTACTGGCCCTTTAAGCTAGAAATCTTCACTCTCTTCTATGCCTATAATCCTTAGGTTTGGTCTTTTCACTGTGTTCTGGATTTCCTGGATGTTTTGTGTAAGAAGCTTTTTGCATTTTCTTTGGCTGTTGTGTCAGTGTTTTCTATGGTATCTTCAGCACCTGAGATTCTCTCCTCTATCTCTTGTATTCTGTTGGTAATGACTCCTGATTTCTTTCCTAGGTTTTCTATTTCCAGAGTTGTCTCCCTTTGTGATTTCTTTATTGTTTCTACTTCCATTTTTAGATACTGGATGGTTTTGTTCCGTTTCTTCACTTGTTTGTTTGTGTTTTCCTGTAATTCTTTAAGGGATTTTTTGTGTTTCTTCTTTAAGGGCTTCTACCTGTTTAGCAATGTTCTGTATTTTTTTAAGGGAGCTAATTATGTCCTTCTTGAAGTCCTTTATTGGCATCATGAGATGTGATTTTAAATCCAGCTCTTGCTTTTCCAGTGTTTTGGGGTATCCAGGACTTGATGTTGTGGGAGAACTGGGTTCACATGATGCCATGTAACCTTGGATTCTGTTGGTAATGTTCCTGTGTTTGCCTTTTGCCATCTGGTTATCTCTGGTGTTAGCTGGTCTTGCTGTCTCTGTGGATTGTCCCTCCTGCAAGCCTGTGTATCAGTACTCCTGGGAGACCAGTTTTCTCTAGGAGGAATTTAGGTATGGAGAGCTATGGTACAGGATCAGCTTGGAGGTGCAGACAGAAACCAGAAGGATCCTGTACCCAACTGATCCTTGGTTCTCGTGTCCTGATGGCTCTGAGCAGGTCCCTCTTGGGCCAGGAATTTCATGAGAAGTGGTGGTCTTTACCTGTGTGCCCAGGTGTGTAGGTACTCCAGGGAGACCAACTCTCTCATAGAGGTATTTATATATATATAGCTCTATGGCCCAGGATCAGCTCTGGACCCAGAAGGAAATCAGAAGATTCCTGTCCCAGTCTGCCCCTGGGTTCTTGTGTCCTGAAGGTTCAGATAGGTTCCTCTGAGCAGCAGGGGTGGTCCTACCTGCACTCCTAGGCCTGTCTGCACTCCTGGGAGGCTAGCTATCTCTCTGAGCCACCTGGGTATGGAGGCTTCTTCTCAATACCTATCAATTAGATTCTTGCTTTCTTGATGTAATTGTGCTGAATTTAATTTATTTCACAGCACATGTAATGGCCATAACATGGATTGGCCAAAAGTACACCTTAGCATAAGGTTGGAATGCATGTTATTTATTTGGATAGTGATCCAACAAGCACTTAGTAAGGAGAAATGAGTCAGAGAACAAAAGGAAGCCAGTGATGGGGAATGAATAACAGGATGTAGGCAACAAGGACTCTGCTCAGAGCCTCTGGGGTACTGTGTGCAGCATAATTCTGAGTTGTTCTAACTGATGAGTGAAGCATTGGGTGTTTACTCCCTGATTCTTTCCATTTTGTTTGAAGGCTACTCCTTGGACCATTAGTTCTCTAACATTCTCAGCCTCTTCCACTTGAGAACCAACCTGTCTCCTGATGAGAGGAATCCTGTGAGGCAAGGAGCTCCTTATACAAAAGCACTAGTTTCCACTGAAGTGCTGTTGAAGGGATATTAGTAACTAGTCTGTCCAGAAACCCAACTGAATGCTGCTTAAGCAGGGAGTAATTATTGTTATATGCTGAGAAGGCAGGAAGAAAAGCTTGGTAGGTGTTAGTACAGCTCATATATATTGCAGGAAGTATGCTAAATTGCATGAGAAGTCAATATACTAAAGATTTATAGCTTTTACAATAAGAAATTGCACATCAGTTATAGAACTGAAGCTTTGAAAACAAGCTCTTTCTGTGGGCCTAGAAAGAATAGCTGGCGCCATCTCCCCATTGGCACCTGAAATCATTTCTGTCAGGAGGGACACTGCCCACTGACTCTTTCTTAGGGGTGTTTTGTAATTGGATATTTTTTAGTAAACAATTTGATGTGTGGATATTAACAACTTGGGTCTATATAAGAGCAAGGACTTAAATAAAGGATAGGAACATCCCAAGGCTGAGAGAAATCTTCTGGATCCTTTCGAAGCACTACCTTTTATCAGAACATCTAGGGCAAACAATGAATTCATGAAATTCTTAGGCAAATGGTTAGATATGGAAAATATCATCCTAAGTGAGGTAACCCAGTCACAAAAGAACACTCATGAAATTCAGTCACTGATAAGTGGATATTAACTCAGAAATTATGAATACCCAAGACACAATTCACATATCAAATGACTCCCAAGAAGAAGGAAGGAGAGGTCCTGGATCCTGAAAAGGCTTGTTCCAGCACTACGGGAGCACCAGGACAGAGAAGTAGGAGGGGGTTGATAGGAGAATGGGCAGAGGGAAGAGGGCTTAGGGAACTTATGGGGAGGGGAGTACCGAGAAAGGGAAAATCATTTGGAATGTAAACATAGAATATAGAAAATTTTTTAAAAAAGGAAAAGGAACATTGTTTTATGTTTTGGTTCATGTAAGACACGTTATTATGCCGATATGGATGTGATTTTTTAAATTATTAAAGAAAATATATGAATGTAAAAAAAAAACAAAAACTAAAACAAAACAACAAAAAAAGAACATCTCCATGCCTCCTGGTCATGCTGCAGGCTGTGGTTCATTACTTTGGCAATGCTGTTATGAAGACCACAGGAACCAGGCAGTATGTATGTATGTGTATATATATATATATATATATATATATATATATACCAAGAATGCCACATTTTTTTACGTCACTTCTGGGAAGAAGATGAGAAAGAATCACAGAGTATAAAACAAGAAAAGGAAATTTTAGAAGTTTGCCATTTGTAAGAAGATAAATCCATTCAAGATGAACACATGGTCAAGGATGAAGGCATAGAAAATTCAGCAGTGTTAGATATTTGTTTGGCAGAGCCCAAGATTGGGAACTCTCAATTATGGATTTTAGGCTTGATGCTTAGCCAGTTTGGCAAGTTTTCAGAACCTCTGTTGAATGTTGATACAGAATAGTACACGTGAACACCAAGACAAGCAAACTGACTTCGCAGGGCCTTGGATGGCAACAGCTTTTTCTGCTGGCTTTCCAAACCCATTTCCAGGGGGAAAAGCAGCTACTGAGAAGAATGGTATATGAGGCGCATCATGAGTTGATCCACAATATGATGACTCTGTTAACATATTCCACAGCTTTGTAGATAAATGTCATAAGCTTCTTCTCAGATGAGGACATTTAGGCACAAACTAGTGAGAAGACTGTCTCAGTTCATACACCTAGTAAAACTCAGAGCCAAAAATCAGACATGTCTGATTCCAAAGACTGTATCCTCTGTATTAACCTGAATGGTTCAAGCTTGGAGAGTCAACTAAGTATTATTACCTTCATTTCCATATTGGAAAGTGTGGAAAGCAGCATATTTAATAACACACTGCAGATCTACCTGTGCAGAGTGAAGCTTGTGTTGATATATTAGCCAGTTCTGCAACAGGTTAAGACAATGAGGAAGAAAGGGAGTGAGTACTTAGAACAAGATTCCTAAGAGACTTTCAAAAACTTCCAAACTTCAATGTTGTTTACTTTTTTTTAAATCCCCAAAGGGAGGTAGGGGAATTGGAAAATCAGTGTATGTAGCATGCAGTTCTTCAGGTTCAGCAATAGGGAGGGGGGGGAGGAAAGATGAAGGATTGGGGGGGATATTTTACATTCCAACCTGTCATGTGGTTTTAGGTCGGCCCAAATTACAGGAACTTTAACTTTTTCACCTGTGACATTAGGCAAGAGGTACCCAATTGCCCCATCATCTTTAGTCACAAACTGTCATTGTGGCTGTCAAGGTAGTTTTCTCCTTCATACATCTTAGGGTGTTATCTTGAGAAAAGAACTGTATTGTCAGTGCAAGAATTCTTTTCTCTGACCTGTGAGACCCGTGTCAGATACCACAAACTAATTTGTTTCTGAAGTGATGCAACACAACACAACTTAACTCTAAATCTCTAGGAACTTTATCAGCCAAATATTTATCAATTCCATTTCTCACAAGTCAAGATAATTACTCACGAATGCAGCAGCCAGTTAGGGCAATTACAGGAGAGAGGGAAATTAATTTTAAGATCTAATTCTGAGAAATGAATGGAAAACAATTGGAATTTGAAAGGTAGGGAGAACAAGGCAGATGTACTGTACAAGTCACCAGGAATTTTTATATACACCAATACGGGGTACTTTTACCCAATGAATGGGTCTTCTAGATAACTGATGTGGTGTGGTATGGGGCATAGCATCAGCATAGAGATTCTATCAGCTCTCTAGTTCATACTAGATGAGGAAATAACATGCTATTCAAAAGATTGTGATAATCATTGCTGGTCAGTTTTAAAATCAAGACTGTGAGAAACCAGTACTCCTGCTCACAGCTAGGGACCCAGACATTTCATACAGTAGACTGAATCTGCAAAGACATTTGTATTGCAAAGATGTATTATTTTTTCACCTGTATCCCCTTGGAGCACTGCTACGTGGGGGTAGTTTTTTTCCTTTTTTTAAAATTTTTTTTATTTTTATTTTTTTCCTTTTTGTTTTTTAAAGTCTGAGACTCAATAATGAAATTATTTAGGCTCTTTAATCTCCACTATCTGCTTCATAACACATTGCACTGAAGTAATTCAACACTGGGAATTTCTGAATGTCAGTCTGGGCTCTGAGATGATGGACAGGTAAACCAGATATACAGCAGGCCATAAATTTTGAGCTGGTGATAGAATCTAGCCAGACTCTGCCCCCCACTGACTGACAGTCCTTTAGCCACATAGGCAGGCACTTTGCTAAGTCCTTCCACTGAAGTCCCAAGTCTGTCACATTACCTAGAAATCATATTTGGCTGCTCTGAGAAGTGACAAATCCATGCCTAGTTCACTCTGGGGCTCCTGTCTCTTAAATCTTCTCTGATTTGCTACATGATTTATCTGGGAGATCACTTGCTGGGAAAGCAAGTTGTAGTCAGTCCCTCTGTGCCTGCCCCCTATCTTCTGGCATTAGTGAGTAGATAAGAGATTCATTCACTGGATGTCATTCAGCCACACAGATATTTCTGATTTATGCCAATGGCTTTTCTGTAGTCATATAGATATGAGGATGTCATGTGACATGAACTCCTTCTCTGTTTCTGGCTCACTTCATAGTTGTGAGAGCTGAACTCTGACATAGAGCAATATACCTCACTGAAGGATACCTGCACAGGTAGGGTTTTTTATTTATTTATTTATTTATTTATTTATTTATTTATTTTGTATAGCATCAATTTAGATAGAGAACTATACAAATATATCCAGTCTATCAGAGATGAGTAGAACATTTCCAAAGCCCCTTAGCATTTTGGCTTTATTTATTTATTTATTTATTTATTTATTTATTTATTTATTTATTGGTTTTTTCGAGACAGGGTTTCTCTGTGTAGCCCTGGCTGTCCTGGAACTCACTTTGTAGACCAGGCTGGCCTTGAACTCAGAAATTCGCCTGCCTCTGCCTCCCAAGTGCTGGGATTAAAGGCGTGCACCACCACGCCCGGCCCCCTTAGCATTTTGTAGCTGATGCTCTTGACTGGCACCCGTGCCAATAGAGTCAGATCAAGGTTTCTCTATAATGATTCTCTGGCCTCTATCCCCTTACATGAAAGTAATGTCATGTGCTCTTCAGTGAAGTAGTACAATACAACCACGAGTCCTCCAACCCCTAATCTTTTTAGCAATTGATAGACCCTTCAAGCCCAGGTAGTCACACGATGTGTCAGATAACACAAGGATGAAACAGGCCAGTGTAGGACTCAGTGGGAGGACGGAGAACTGTGGCAAACTGGAGAGCAGGTGGCCCATCTGCAGTGGACACCTGCTATTCAGTGGAGTCAGCTGTTGCCAAGAAGGAACTGAGAGCAGGGAGTTCCAAGAGAAACTATAAATAAAGATTATTACATGAAACCTGGTTTTAAATGTTGACAGTAAAATTCCATGTTATTAAGACCATTGGAAACAGACAAAATGTTCTGCAGGTCAGGTAGAACCCGGGGAATACCATTTCTAACACTTACAAACAATCTTTCTCTAAGCCTTTGAGTCTTTTCAATCTTACCTCCCACCCCATCTTCTTCCTAGCTCTCAATGCTATATGGGGGAGCCAGCCCTGATTTTAGGCACAGTCGGTGAGCTAACAAAGGACCAGGTAGAGGAGCCTGGGAATATTTTTGCATTTCATTCACAGACATGGTATGCTCTAACAAGAGAGATTAGCAAAACTGCTTCCTCCTTCAGTCCCATTGCAGGCTTTGGATCCCAGAAGGCTGATGCGCATATATAACGGAGTTGTTGGTCTGCTTTAGGAGTGAAGCCAGATGTTTTGTGTTGATACTACTTGAATAAGGCAAGGAATAATTTCTACAGAAAGTGGAGCCTTTATATATGAGAGAAGAAAGCATATCACATTTGATTTTACTATAAGTTGAAATTCTAGAATGTAAAATATAAAATATATACAATATAGTAAAATAGTATGTATAAATACTTTTCTACAGTCCCATGGATAAAATCTGTAGTGAAAAGCCGTTTAAGAATGATACTGGTCAACGTAGGTGGCTTATACTTTTAACCCTAGCCCTTAGAAGGCTAAGGCAGGAGGATTTCTGTGAGTCTGGGGCTAGCTTGTACTATATAGTGAGTTTCAGGCTAGGCTTGGCTATAAAGGGCTCTGTAAAATAGAAAAATCCTGTATAAATTTAAAGTGATTTTAAAAGGATATATTGATGCCTATATTAACAGAAACTATTGGTGATCTGCCCTCTTAAATGATATTTCTAGAGTTATATTTGCTCACGTGATGTTACTGGTCAAAGCAACATATGTCTTTATTTTGAGTTTTGGACTACTTAGTGAGTTAAAGGCCAGTTTACATTACTGCTTAATTAAAAAGAAAAGAAAATCCTGTATATCTGAGTCCAGGGGATAAACAAGTCCCTCCCTGAATATGTAGGTAGTGTTAAAATGGCAAATATGTCTATAATAGTTTCAAATATGCATTAAACAGGAATATTCTGTCTATGGATATTTTGCAGTATATTTTCAGAGGGGGATTCTTTTCCCCTTATGCTTCTTTCTCTCAGGAAGGTGAGCTTTGGTTGCCCATATCAGAGTGGAGTTGTGTGGTCAGAAACCTGTGGGGCAGTAGAGCAGGGCAGCTCAAAGAATTGAGAACATGATGAGTAGAAAAACTTATAGAGACAGAGCTGAGCATCATCTGTTGAGGTAGGCTTGTGCAAGCAGGAGGATGCAGAGCACTGGCTTGGGTACCTGGGAACAATGGCGACTGTAAGCCGGCATCTCACCTAGAGGCTAAGAATGAGCCTCCTACTAAATGCTGGCACTTATTTCTTCAGGCTTAGTTCCTTCATCACATTTCATGTTAATCCACAATCCTAGCTTTGCACAGGAACTGAAATTTCAGAGACCCCCAGCTCCCATAGAGCAACAAAAGCAAACAGATTTGAAAGCCATCACAATTGGGTCTAAGTCCTGGCATTACAGTGGTGAGGCTGACTCAACATTGCTTGTTTCTGCCTGCTAACCAATTTAAGGGCAGCAATTACAGAGTTCTCTGTATTCTGCATTGCTACATTCAGTAAGCAAGTCGATCCAGATCCAAGTCCTTTCCTGTTAAATGAGAAGATGAGCCCTCAGTTGTTCAGGGGCCCCAGCTGAATTGTCTGTGCCTTCCACCTCCACACGTAGGGATGAGAGTGACAGCAACTGATGTCTAAAACAAACCTGACCCCTATCCATAGTTACAGATGCAACTATAAATGAAGACAAGGATAGTATGTATACATGTGTGTATATGTCAATCAAATACTAAATCTTCCTTTTAAATAAGCTTCAAAAATTGAAGGCAAATACAAACATATATACCATAATAGAATACATTGGAGCACCAAAACAATCCCCTTTTCACATCTCTCCTTCCCTCATTACCCACACCCCCTTCAAGAAAATTCTACCCTGACTTCTTATCCTTGATAAATTGTGCATATGCTGAAATTTATTATAAGGGTTGTATAGATATTCTTTGTGTCTGGTTTCTTTCATTCAGCCATCTCTTTGTATGCATCAACCAATGAATGCAGGAACTCACACTAACGTGACCATATGGAGATGAGATCTGTCCTGGCTTATGAGACTATCTCTGTGTGATTATTGATAGTATGTTTTCCACTTCCAAATGTATCCTGATTTGGAAAAACAATGGAGCGATTCACCCTGCTTCTGGCTGGCTACCATGTTATGCTTTCTTTTCCCTTTCAGCCCACTCCTTCTGATGGGAGGTGGTTGACTCCATCTACTCTACATTCAAGCTTGGTAGACAGAGGCCACTGAGGCTCTAATTGCCCTGCTTAAAATCTATAAAAGCTGCAGAGACAGGTGTTCACTCACTGATTTAAACTCTCTTCATGAAGAGTTTCCTCCTTCAGGGTGAGCTGTATGGAGCAAGGTAATGGGGAATTTCAGAAAGCATTAGGAGGAGGGTGACTTGTTTTGCTTCAAAGAAAATGTGGCTTCCCTAGTAAGGAAGGGCCTTAAGTTACATACATAGGTAGTTGCTTTGCAAAGGTATCATTGCTCATTCTACCACTTACATTCCCTCACATGCCCTGAATCTAGAAAATATTTGCAAACATTTTTAATGCATTTTCTCCTATCACCTCTAATCTTTGAGCCACTGTGTCTGTGGATCAAAAGGCCCTAAAGCCCAGGCAGCTTATAGAGGCAAGTTTGAAGGCTGTGATTTGCAAGGCCAGCAGTATGCTCCAGCCAGCCACTGAGACTTGATCACTCTGGAACAACTGAAGTTTTCATAACAAGAATGTTTGAAATATATGCTAGGATATATTAAGGGCATTAACAAGCCTGGGTCAGTTATAACCTCATGTTCTTCTCCGTACTATGTGAGATCCACCCCTTGAGAGTCTCATTTGACAGCGTCCCCTGTTCACTACAAGGAAGCAGTGAAAACAACATTTCCTTGTTGGGGCAATATCCTTAAGGGCTGCAGAGTCAAGAAATCTTTTCAGGCTTTCTTCCAAGGGTGGGAGGAATTTATACTATAGCTATACTCATAGGGCAAATACGCTTATACTCAAATCCATTCAGATGTTCACATGGTTTTTATTCAATAGCCTTTTACAGGAAGATGGTACCTTCCTTATCTCCAGTGTCTTCTATGATAAGTACGTTCTATACTGAATGAATGCAACCACCTGGTAAAATCCTACAATAGCTTCTTCCTACACATATGGTCAGTATTATCTCCTTCCCCATCTGAATACTACTTACATAGGTATTAAAATAAGGTTATTAAGGGGCAGGTGTGGTGGGCAGTGCACACCTTGAAACTCAGCTTGGAAAGCAGAGGCAATCCTGATCTACATAGAGTTCCAGGTCAGTGAGGACTGCAAAATCAAACTCTTTCTCAAAAGAAATTGTGTTAAATACTATTAATATTCTAGAATTTCTGACCCGAAGAGTATCTTTTGATGGATTTTTATATACTTTGGTAATTTTGTTAATGTTGGTACCCATAGAGTATTTGTAAACAGAAAATGTTCAGACTCTTGTTACTTGAGGAACTAGGCTGCAGAACTGTCAGTCGTAATCTGTGAGGAAAGAATTGTTCATATACAAGAATAACTTTTCCTTATTACCTCATTATGAGAATGTCTCACCCCCTACAAGCGCCTTTACTGTTTGGACAATAATATTACATATGACAGCATCTTAAAGTCAATGGTTTTCCCTTCCCTAATGCTACCAGGTTCATCTGATAATGGATTTTTAATGGGGGTAACACATACCAGGCCCCCAATCAACTAAATTTCTAACAGAGAAAGAATGATTTCTTTTCATTATTGTTAAAAAGTAGCAGATACTGTTTCTTTTTGAAGGTGTAGTGTGTTGTATGTGAGGGGCTCAGTTTTCCTTAAGGGGCTGGCTACTGGAAGTTTGACTATGTATGCTCTAGTGAGTATATGGGCAACATAAATTAGACTTGGTAATTTGTTTCTTTTGGGGGTATCACAAGGGAGGGAGGATAGACCTGCAAAGATGGGGAAGTAAATGTGATCAGGGTGCATTATGGGACACTTCTAAATAATCAATAAAAATATTGTATTGTAAAAGAGAAAAAATAACAGATGCAGAAGCAAAGAATCCAAGATCTTCTGCAGGAGCTGCTAAAAGCATTAGAAGTATCTGGTTTGCTGAATAGGAAACATAACTCTCTTTGAATGTACTTTAAAAACACTTTCTTGGCCATAGATACTTTTGTACCCAGTAAGAATATCAGACAGAAAAGATAGATGAGTTACTATAAATTCATACTTGAGTCTGTGGTTGACTCACTCAAAGGACAATGTCTGAAACCATGGAGAGAGCATCTTACAAGCAGGAAATTCAGTGGGTAGCATAGTAGAAACACCACCTGTAGAAGGTGACAATGGAATTAAAAATCCCCCTCCCCATTTGCTTTGCATGCCCTAAATATTTAAAACACAGAGGAGGTTCCCAAGAAACAATTGTGTCAATCTTGTGAACAGGTAAAACCGGTGCTTGCTGTTCCCTTCACACTTGTCAGGAATCAATTCCTTGCCTAGGATAAATATTCTTCATCTATCAGCATAATGCCAACATCTAGTTATTAGTTGATTTTCTGTGGAATATAAGCAGGGTATTGCCATCATTTATCAATACCAGTTTGAACTTTACATAATGATCCGGTTTTGCAGGACCTGAGCACCAGCCTTGAAGATTGTTAGCATAGATCCTGCACAATCTTAAATCATGTCAGTGAGGCCAGGGCTTGGGTAGTGGGGTCTCAGAGCTGCTCCACAAGGCTGGAGGACTTGTTGCTTGGATATCAAGTTTGTGTTCATAATGCCTTGGTAGGCTTAGTGCTATGTGTTGCCATGAAACCATATGCCTGATGATGGGTTAAGGATTAATTAAGTTGACTGTGGTATCAGATAAAGAGATGTGGGCAGCAGCAATCTTACCACAGATGGGTGTGGTTAGATAGTGCCAGCCTTGCTGCCTCTGCCATGAGCCACATGGGTCCACTGTTAACTATCCAGAGACAGGACGACTTCAATGAACTTTTCACGGCATTGCTCTTTGACACCATAGTCTGCATCTTTGTGATGAGGGTGTATAAAACCAAGGGAGTGGCAGGGAGAGCTGATACAGACAGGACCCAAGATGCTAAAAGAGGTTTGAACCCAGGAACTAATGATTGAGCCTCTGCACGTTGTACTGTTGCTGCTTTTCTTTTAAACCATGTGTAGGGAGCAAAATAAACTAGAACATGGTGGTACTTTTCCTTTTTAAGGCTCAGACCGCTATCTTTAATTGGCAAAGACTTGAATTTTGTGAAGAAAAATAGATCTGGATCCTCAACAATAAAATACATGCTTAAGGTCACACAGTGACTCCATGTGATAGAAAATACAGAAACGTGGTCTTGTATATTTGTGAGCATCAGTTTTAGGCATCAAGTGAAGAGGGAATACTTTTAAAGCATCAACTATATTTCCCTGTAATTTATCTGTGTAGCATACACTATGTAAATAGATACACTCAGTATAGGAATATATTAGAAACTTTGGGAATTTTTTCTTGGTCAACTTGTGAGTTTCAGTTTCATTCTATGCCAAAGCTCTCTGTCAGTGTACGTGATACATTCTTCTTAATGAGTATAATTTTATAATATGTAAAATGTATCATGCTCCTTTTTGTTTCTATGAAATAAAATGCTATCATTTTGTCTCCCATTTGTTTTACTAATCTTTCTGTGCAAGTATCGCTATGTGTATCTAATACAATTGCTTTTATGTAGCCTGAATAAGGGTGTGTAGACAAGTATACTGATTTCTTCAATTCAAAATATCTTTATTCCTAGTTGGTCTTGGCCAAGCTTGTGCTTTAAATAAATCTTGGATGGATTCCAGATTAAAGCCAGAGGAAAAATTCTTAGCTAGCTATAATTTCAGAGTAGCTGTTTAAAAAATAAGTGCCATTGGCAAAAACATATGGAATGGATTGTCAACTCAGAAACAAACAGTTGTTTCTCATAGCCATATCTTATAATAGCAATTTATAGCCATTTCTTACAAGAGCAAGCCATATGTTACCGTGCTTTCAGATTTTTTTCTTTTCTTTCTTGGGCCTTTCAAGGTGTCTATGGTAGTGAAATAATGGTGAACTTGCATCTGGAGTCAATGCTTTCCATTAGCAGAAATGATGACAGGATGTAAAAAGCAAAGTATTGCTTGTTCTATATATATATATTTTGCATACCCTGGTTACTATAAAGGGTGGAACATATTAGTGATCTCTAGAGGGAAAGTAATTCATGTTTATTGAATATTTACATATTTATACACTCATTTAACCATTACAACAGACCTACGTGGTAAATATTGTTTCCTCCTTAAGTATTAAAATTGGTCCTTGGGTTGTTAAGGTTCACCAAGGTCACACAGACAGGTGCCTATGACTTGAAACCAAGCTTACTTCCCAAAACAAAGATGGTTCACTCTGTTTCTGCTTCTAATGTTAACTTAGCCCAGGTCAATCCTTTACCTCTTTCACTCCTTCCCAACTTTGAGTTCATTTTTCTGATATTTTATATAACTTGCAGATCTTGTGTTGCCTGCATACTTATGTACCTATGGCAATCCAATTTGTTACATGGGTTTTATGCCTCATGTCACACACCAAGTACTTTACTGACTGAGCTAACTTACTAGCCCCAGTATAATAATATCTTAATGTGCATGGAATATAGATTAAATCTTTGATAAATAGGGCTGTAATTAATTTCCTATTTGAAAACTAAAGGCCAGAATACTTACCTTAATACTTACATGTACTTTAAAATGATTATTACATTAAAATTAATTCATAATATTAGTACAGCAGCAGTTATTCCTTAACTTTTGCTTGTCCCCAATAACCACACAGAGAACCCAAGATTTATTTCAAGCTGCACCTCAATAGCTGACTAGTTAAATGATCTATTTATCGTAGTCTCTAAGCTAATCTGGCTACCTTCCAGCCCTGATCCCAAATACTTGTATTATTATTGATCTGGGTCTTTGGGATCCAGGTGTGTTTCTGTGATCTTTCTCCAGACCCCTTCCTCATGACTCCAATTTCTCCATCCTCCTTGCTGATCTGAAACTCTCCCTCTCCCCCCCCTCTCTCTTTCCTACCATCTCTCTCCCTCTCCTTCCTCCCCTTCTCCTTTCTTCTCTTCCCTATCCTCTCTTTTCTCTCCTCTCCTCTCCTCTCTCTGGGAAGTGGAAGCTCCTGCCCCATTCTATATTCTGCCCAACCATTGGATGATCAGCATTTATTGACAAGAAAGAAAATAAATGGTAAGAATTGTTTACACAAACTTGAGGTAGGAGATTCTTGGCAGAAACATTACAATGCCGTACCTGTATTGAAAAGAGATATGATGGAAGAGAAATCAGCATTTGAATAACACAAGGGTAACATTTACACAGTACCAAAACATTATTCCTTCAATGCACCATTTAATTTTAAAACCAGGCTTTGTTGTTGTTGTTGTTGTTGTTGTTGTTGTGTGGTGATGGTTTTGTTTGCTTTTGATTTTTGGTGTCAGACATCAAATTACTTATAAGTTATCTACTGAGAAGACTTGGAAATACATTGAATATGGCTTGAGTCCTCAGGCCAAATGCCCAAGGTTACCTCCCAGTTCTGTTGGCTCAATGTGTGACATTGTGCAAATGGTCACCTTGGAAAGCCATCAATATATCAAACAAGAAAACACTTTCTAACAGTCTACATGCTATAAATCCCACCTCTCCCCTGTGAGATAATGTTTACAGAACTACTGGAAATTCTAGGAATCACAGGCTCTGACAATAATTTCTATCAAACAAATCAATAAAATTGTCATTCTCCTAAGGGTGCAAACTTTAGTGCAAGAGGTGGTTTAGTGAACTAAGCTAGTAGCTGTATACAGTTTCATTCTTGAAGGCCACGGTTTTGGCCTCCAGTACTAAGGCTTTAAATCACGCTACTGATAACCTTCCTTAAGTACATGGCTTGGAATTTAGCTGTGTAAAATTGGACCTGACAGTTTGTCTTGTGTTTACTCTTTAGGGATTTCCTCCAAACCTTTCCACGAAGTTATTTAGCCAAGATGCTAGGTGGCAAAGTAAGATTCTGGGACTATGAGAGGTTTTGTCTTGGTTTTTATAGCAGGAAGAAATAGTTGAATAGTTGAATAGTTCTAGAAACTCATGCATATAGATGTATTATTCTAATTTACAGATAGCTTGTTCTCAATAAATACTATCTCATTATTTATCAGATAGAATGCAAAGCAGTTGGCTCACTTGGTAGACTGATGTTTCACTGAACTTTAAAGAGAAAAGGTCTTTCAGTAGTTATGACATCATTACCTGAGACAAATCCAGTAGCAAATCTTAGAAACCCAACTCTAATGATCCTATGAAGAAGAAATTTCATTTGTTCTTATAACCCAATGGTCCAAGCAGTGATGCTGGCTTCTGACCCTGTTAATCTGAGGGTTGAGAGAATGTCATCAGGACTTTGCTTTGCTTTCTTTGTTTAGATGTGTTGGCTTCCACTTAATTTTCATGAAGGTTCTCTTGAGTGAAGAGGACCACTGTGGCTCCAGCCCATAGACAAACCTCCCCACCCCCTGCCCCCATCCCCCTACCCTCCCCCCCCATATCTGGGGCTTGGGTATCCCTGATTGTCTTAGTCAGGGTTTCTATTCCTGCACAAACATCAAGACCAAGAAGCAAGTTGGGGAGGAAAGTGTTTATTCAGCTTACACTTCTGCACACTGTTCATCACAAAAGGAAGTCAGGACTGGAACTCAAGCAGGTTAGGAAGCAGAAGCTGATGCAGAGGCCATGGAGAGATGTTCCTTACTGGCTTGCTCAGCCTGCTCTCTTATAGAACTCAAGAATACCAGCCCAGAGATGGTACCACCCAAAAGGTACCCTACCCCCTTGATCACTAATTGAGAAAATGCCCCACAGCTGGATTTCATGGAGGCACTTCCCTAACTGAAGCTCCTTTCTCTGATAACTCCAACCTGTGTCAAGTTGACACACAAAACCAGCCAGTACACTGACCAAATAGATAGTACATCTTGCAACATATAAGCTTCCTTAGTTCGGGAAGTGTAGCCTCTAACCATGTAGCTTTTTTTTTGGTTTTTTGGGGTTTTTTTTTTGGTTTTTTTGTTTGTTTGTTTGTTTGTTTTAGACACAACCAAAATGATCAGTCACACAAGGAAACAGCAAGCCAGAGTGAAGAAGTACCTTAGTCCAGATAACTGATCACTTTAACAATTTACTGAAATTACTGAATTCTGAATATAATCCAAGGCACATTCTAGGATCTAAGAACATACTAATATATAAAAATGTCTCCATCCTGGATGTTCATTACAGTATCTGAAAGATGGTGTTGTCATCCAGTTGTTATGTTATAGCAAATACCACAAACTGGGTAACTTGTAAACAATGGTTGCCTTTCTTCATGTGATTCCGGAGGCTGGGAATTCCAAGACCATATAACTGTCAAACCTGTTGTCTTGTGAGGACTTGCATTCTGCTTTGAATATGGTGCCTTAACACTTTACCTGCAAAGGAGGGTGGAGGGCTCTGCATTTGCTTGTTTGCCAACAGTAGGACAAAAGGAGCTTAAGCTAGTTCCAGTAAGATCTCCTAAAGGCAGTAATCTTGCTCTTACAATCTAATCATCTCCTCATTAAATATTACCATACAATAACCTGAATGACTTCACTTCTCAAACCATCAAAATGGGGATTCAGATTCTGCATGAGTTTGGGAGAGATACAAATATCCAAACTGGCAGACGGTGGCAGTAAATGTAGCAAACAGAGCAATAAAACAGAATGAGACAGAGTTGGGTGGATGGACGGGAGTAGGCTCCCAGGGCAGACAGCTGTCTGAAGACAATGTACTAGGCAACAGTGACAAGGAGCTTTTGATCCTAAGGGGAGTCATGCTTGGCATGATGGAGGAAGAACAGAAGAGGAAGCAGAGGGAACCAGGTCCCTAGGAGCTTTGGAGGTCCCTGGTAGGAAGTTGGTTTGTACTCTAAAGAAGATGGAAAGGCACTGCCATTATCAACGCACAAATCCTGAGGACTTGGTAGCTGTGGCTTGTTGTTAGGTAGAGATTGGGTTGGATTCACAGCTTTGACCAGTGATGATAATAATAATGAGAAAGTAAAAGAAAAAGGTGAAACATGTAGAAAAACAAAACAAAATAAGCAAGCAAACCAGGGGCCTAAGATGTGAAGAAAGGCACTTGTTCTGACAGCATCCGTAGATTTCAGAGAGCCCTAAGTTGCTATGTGCAGTTGTCACCAGAGTGTCTGAACTGCAGGATACGTGTTCCTCCTGTGCACGTTTCTTCACCTAAAAGCATTTGATCCAGGAGAATTTTACCATACAGCATTTCTTGGCAAAAGGACTGTATAATTTAGAAAATAAAAAGGTCATTTAGTTAAACCTGAATACTAGACTAGACTAAGAACAAAGATTTTTTAAAAGTATAACTGTGTCCACACATTGAGTGACATCCTGTATTTTATTTGGCAAGCCTAGCAGAGAATAAATTTTTATACTTTTCCTGGTCTGAACCTCAAAGATTAATCCTAAAGAATGGAAAAGGGATCTTTCAGATATTTCCTCATCTACTCAGAACCGTGACTACAAAAGTGCACCTTGCAGATCTTCCCATGGTGAAGCCCATGAAACAGTCTTTGTCCATGTGCATTGCAATGCGGAAATAGGGGAAAATCCTAAACAGGGCTGCAGATTCTCATTCTGATTGCTAACCAATGCTGTTTCCATTAGAGAACACAGATAATTTGCGTAAATGGGTAGATAAATTTACATGAATGACTTCTATCCAGCTGACTAGTCAATGGCTTAGGTGATGTCAACCATGTTGGAAACATAGATAGGATGTTCTTGTTCTAGGGAAAACATCTAAATTCCAGTTTTTGCTCCTCCATATTCTATCATGTTTGACTTGCAAAGTTATTCCCATTTGCCGAGACTCTCCTCTATCTCATCAGTTCACCCCGTGTTTCCTGGCTGTATCCCTTGCTTGTGATTCCAGAGTAATATAAACACAGACCTGGCTCTGGTTTGCTGTCCTCCATTGTCCAGTGACTTGGAGACCCACTTGAAGACAGTGTGTCACCTAGTTGTTTTAGAATAGAACTAGCAGTTATATTCATGTTGCTCAGAGACACAAATATAAATATTCTAACAGTTATCTTAGGAGTTACTCTTTTGTGTAGTTCTAGCTGTCTTTGGCAATAGCTCAATTAAGATCTTGTCTTAGAGGAAACCAAAAACTCACTATTTAGGCTAAAAAAAAAAAAGCACATGGTTTGAAAACGTAAGGAATTGCTACTCCTCATCTTATTCCTCCTCAGACCTAGACTTGGGGAAGTCACATAAGATACTTAAGAAAGGAGCTGGGTCTGTGATCCCATGATCATGATATTGGTTTTCCTATCCTGGAGTCATCCAATGTAGACATAAATCTTTACAGTGAAGACATAACTGAAAAAATACTTTGTTTCTTTTTTCCCTTGTCAGAATTTGACCATAGATAAGCCACATCCCCCACTGTTTATACACAGTCTGTGGCTATTTGTGTGATAATAAATGACAACAGGGTAAAATATATACTCAGCTCCTACAATGTATACCCCCTTCTCACCCCAGGGAATACACTGGCAGTACCAATTTAGCAGATATATCTGGGCCTGATCTGCTAGCTCATCAGAGTCAGAGGCATTATTGCAGCTCATGTATTTTTAAGTAACTGAGCACAGTGCTTCATTTCTTGAGCACACTTGACAGGCCAGAGCTTCCTAATCTGCCATCATCTAAGATGAACCAGAATGCAAAGAGAGGTGGTTACCAGAGTTGAAGTGAGTAATCTACTATAGGTAAGCATGCTGAGAAGGATTTGTTGTGAGTTTAGATGGCTCTGTTCATGAAGCATACAGGAAGTGAAGCTTGTCAGATGAGGAAACAGACTTCTCAGAAAGGGAGTGAGCAGCCTGTGTGGACTCCATTGCCTTATTTCGGTAAAATTTTGGGAGGGAGAGATGACATTGAGGCAGAAACATCACTGTTACATTGGTTCTCACTACTAGCTAGTGCACAATACTCCTGGTATTGTAGGCTACATAAGGAAACAACAAGGGTTAGGTGCCTTGTAGGCTGCCACTGTTTCTTCAGTCCATTGCTTAGAAGCTGGCGTTTTACTGGCACCCCACATTGCTTCTGAGCCTGGATTTGTCTTCCTTTGGCTATTTGTAAGTCTGTTCTTCTCATATATAAGTTGTCTTGCTGAGCTCTCAGGAAAAGTTAGAAGACATGTCATATTTAAATGATATTTTTCTTGAAACTCAACAAGTTTCAGCGATCATTTTGGCATCTCTAAGTTACTAATTAATTAACAGGCAAATTTGCTTCATGTCTTTAAATACATGGCATGGATGTGCAACTCTGAGTTCTCAGTGAACAAATCTATGTATTCTCTTCAAATTTGTAAAGAGGGGTGTCCATGGCTGCTTGTAGACATGAGAAAGGGTTAGGAGAGAAGGCCAGCTCAGTGTAGTGGGCCACCTGTTCTCTGAGCACGCTGTCTTCAAAGTCAATTGTTTGGGTCCTCTGGGCATTTACTTTTTAGTTATTTACTCTTTTGTTGTTATTTAATAATTTGTCAGATCTGTCAAGATCTGAGTTGCAAGCTTACCACATCAACTTTACCAATTAATATTTTTTTTTATCTTTATTAATTCCGTGAAAAGATGGAAGGGCAAAAAGCGGTTGCAGAGCTTCTGAAAGGCTGTTTCTTCATTAGCAAATGATGTTCTACCCAGGACTGTGTGATGGTTCAGTGAGCTTCTTGGGATAATAAGCTTCCAAACAGGAGACAATGGACATGTCAGATATTTTGTATCTGGCCTGTGCTTCTTATCTGATGTTTTCAGTATTAACCAGTTCCATAAAGACATTTTAAGTCCAAATTAACCTCCAGGAAAGAATTTGTCACAGTTGTCTGCTGAGAAGTCTAGTGTTACTGTGAATGCAGTGTCCTCTCTGGATTTCTTGTGTGTCAGCTACACCTGTTGTTGTCGGTCACACATTTACTTGATGAGTACTTTCTTAGGGACCTATTCTAATGTGCAAGAGAAGAAAACATGGTGAATTAAATAAGCCGACGTGGACCCTCATCACAGATACAGAGCTAGAGCTGTGGGTTTTATGGTTGGTGATGAAAGAATGAAGCTTTCTCATTTAATAACTTTGGCATGAAACCAGACAAGCCATGGGTTTGCAAGGGGTGGGGAGGGACACTGACTTGATGATGACCTCTCCAAAATGCCAGAGGTATGTTCCTAAGATGGATCTAGGCCTTTGATGCCACTCCCCATATGGAGCAAACTGACAGTGGAAACCCTGGCTCTATTTCAGGCGTTGGAAGGGACAGCAGGTGGTGGTGTATGGCGTTCCATCAAAAACTGTGGTTGTCACCAGTGGACTTGTTTGCCATCTACCCTGGTCATGCTTGTCAGCAGCAGTCTCTCTGCTCTCTGGAGACAGGATAGGAAAGTTCCCTTCAGAGCCTCAAGTTTGTTCCTAGCACTCAGAAGAATGAGTCTTGGGTTTGTCCCAAATGACTGGAGATGGACCAGCTTGGGAAGTGTGGCTAAATCAGGCTCCTGCAGCACCGATGCGTTTTCAGAACTGTCCTCCAGTTCACCACTTTCACACCCTCCTACTTCTGCAGCTTCCTGTTTGCAAACAGACTTGCTTTTTAAATGAAAAAAAAATCACTTTGTATGCATCTGTGTCAGGGACTGGAGGAGGAAAGCCAGTCTTCCTGGTGGAAGGCAGCTGGGGTTGAGTGTTGCTGAGGAGAATTAAGAGTCTCCTGAAGAATCTCACTTCTCTATCCCACTGTACTTGGTTTGAGGATGGGTCAATGGCAGTGGCTCTCAATCTTCTCATGCTGTGACCATTTAATATAGTTTCTCATGTTGTGTTTACTCCCAACCATAATATTATTTTTCTTACTACTTATATAACTATAATTTTGCTAGTATTAGGAATAATAATCTAACTATTTGATATCCAGAATGTCTGATATGTGATGACTGTGAAACCTCATTCAACCTTTGCCCTGGCCTATGGGGGTTTCCGACAGGGGACCCTAGGAGAGAAGGGCAGAGAAATCGGACAGGAGACGTGAAGAACAAGGCCAAGACCAACTTTGTTCAAGGCCCCCAAAACTGTATTTTCTCAGGGAACTTATACAGGCAGGGAAGAAGTAAGGCAAGTGGGATTTTCCATGTAGCCTGGGCATTCTGCCAAGGTGAATCTCTGGCAGCTGTAAGATGTTTTCTTCTTCTGGGAGGGCACAGTGACCATTGACCACCCGATCTCTCCAAGGTCTGTAGCTGAGGAGAAGTCAAAACCCAAGGCTATCTTTAAAATGAACTCTAAACATAAAGTAAGGTCAGTTTGGCTCCTGGCAAACCTCCAAAGGGTTCATGACCCACCAGTTGAGAACCATGGTCTGTTGTCTCTGAGCCTGAAAGACAAATGTACCACTTCCAATCATTATTATTTTGTCATTTTAAGTATATATTTTTATAGACAAAACCATCCTCTTTTCAAGAGGATATTTGAATACTAGCATTTATTCTTCTAAGAGGGTCTTGTGCCCTAAAGGAGAATGCAAATCAATTTTGCACTTAGGAAACAAATAAAACCAAATTTGCATTGTTTAAGACCTCATCTTACTGGGTCACATGGTTCTCATGTGATGCCTATGTTGGGCCAGAGTTTACTATATTATATTATCTTTCTCAAAGAAGGAATGCTAGGAAGAGAAGTAAAACAAGTATGAGAGATCTCTGTACCTAGAGCAGAAAGAACAGTCCAACTTGTAGTGGAAGTCATGAGGAAAGAGATGGGGGAGCAGAGGAGAAAGTCACTACACCAGCATGGAGACCATGTGTTTCCACATAATCTTCAGGACAAACTGGGAAGATATCACTCTCTTGTAGGATTGGGAAGAGTGTACTGTGTGTCATAGGAATGAAACGTGAGGTGGCCTCTAGACTCTGATCTAGGGCAGGCCAATCATGTGGAGAAATGTCTACACCTAAACGGTGGTGCATCTGTGTGGAGTGATCTTCCCTAGCAAGGCCAGTACTTGTATCTGTACAACAGCCTTGATTTCTTCCCCCTGCTGACCTCTGTCTATTCTAGATGCTTCTTTGACTCCTTCACCATGGAAGCATCTCTGTCCTGTGCTTTATCTACGAGTGACTAGCTCTTCTCCTAACTTTATACCTTATTGGGTAATGGCCTTAACACCACAAGGGATTGTGGTACTCATATTTGAAAGGGCTCTTCATGGATGTTCTAGAATAAGGGAGAAGGCATTCCAAGTACTATGAAAAGCCACCAGGAAGGGGGCTTAGAATTAGTATCATTTAAAAATTATTCAGATGCATTTAATATGGTCATAACCATATAATATAGAATTGAAGTGTCTTTCAAATTGCTTAATGAACCTTTTCATCTCTATTTGTTATGCCTGTCATACCTTCAGGAATCGCAGACTCCTCTTCCTCCCTAACTAAAATGCAATTAATCACACTAGAAAATTATAATGAAATTTTATTGATTTAAAAACATTCTGTGACAAATTGGGGTAAAAGTCACATTGAAGAGAAAATGTATATTAAGAAAATTACCTAGAACTGAGACTTTATAGAAAATAGTGGCTTCGAGCTGAAACTTTTTCTGATCATCTTAACAATAACAGTAATCTAGGTGTAGAGAGAGTTGTGAGTTGGTCCCATGAAGCTAAAGTTTTAGCAACAAAAGAGAAGAAAAAAATGACTCTGCCTACCTAATGTATTTCGGTTCTAAAAGTCTCCATGGATATCTTACTTATCTTTGTGAAAAAGAAGGAAGCCATCTGTCCCTAGAATAAGGAATGTAGCTTCCTCACCATTTTGGCTAGAGCAGACTATGGGTGGTATTTGAGATCTAATTCCTAAGTGGTAATAGGAGATAGTATGACTTTGTTAGAACCTAGAAGGCTTTATAAGTCATTTTTTGTGGCTTACTAATAATACACTAGTTGTCTCTGTGTCTATATAACTTGTGGTTAATATAAAGGTGTATGTGTGTGTATATATGTATTTGTGTATATATATATATATATATATATATATATATATATACATACATAGTAACTATTATCCAGCCAGACCTGCCTATTCAACACTTGGAGCTGACTCTTCCAAACTGATATGTTCCATACATAAAACTGCATCAGACTTCTAAAGCAGAGTTTTTAAAAGATGTAAAGTTATCTCAAGAATTACTTTATTGCTTTAAGTTGAAATGATAACATATTATGCATGTAATATTATTAAATATATTGTTGAATTAGTATTACCTTTTTATTAATATTAATAATAGAAAGTTACAGTTACATTTGTGTTTGCAAGTAGAATTCAAACACCATTGATTTAGATATTCATATGAGTATGTATCTATATAAGAAAGCTTTTAAATGTTCCATTATTTATCTTTGTTTCTGAAAGGCTTTGCATTACAAAGAGGAATAAAGATTCAATATACTTTCAATACTTGCCAGCTCAATATGGGACAAATAAGATAGATTTCTTTTAAACAATATTACAATGCAGTTTGAAAGGGCTATAACAAAGAAAGAATCCTTGAAGAAGATGAGATGTGTGGTGGGTGAAGAAGAGGCGAGAAAGAGAGAGAGAGAGACATACACAGCCAGAGAAAGAAATACAGAGAGATACAGATAGACACATACTAGCTAGCTGACTATGGCGAGCCAGAGTGGGCAGAGACTTCAGAGTAGCATCCACACTTGAACTAAACTTTAAAGGAAGAATAGAAATAGACCAGGTAGAGCTTTGGTGAGGAGCACATTCTTAGAAGAGAGTTAAAAGTTTAAAGGGAGACAAACCATGGTGTAGCTTGCCTGGCTCATTAGGTTCACTTAAGAGTTCAATGAGACCACAGAGGTCCCCAATGGAGGAAGATGATCTGGAAAGGCAGTAAGAGAAGCCAGACTTAACTGTTTACTGACCATTCTCCTATAGAGTAAGGCTAACCACCAAATGTGCCACTGAAAGTTTATAAACAGAAAATTATATTTGCTTTGACACGTGTTTCCAGGCACTGACCTGTAGAAGGAGAGAGGTTGACGAGTGGAGAAGGCATGGATAGAAACCCTCTAAAACTTAGAGTCTAAGTCATGTGGCAGCTCAAGCCTGTCATCCCAACACTTTGAAGGCTGAGGCCAAAGGATTGCTGTAAGTTTGAGGCAAGCCAGGGATACACAGTGAGTTCTAGGGCACATTAAGCTAATGTGTGACCCTGTCTCAAAGAAAATGACACCCCACACTAATTTCCCTAACTTAAAACTTATGGGCATACAGGGAGAATGTTTAGCGAATATTTAGGCTACATAAAGAATAGGATTTGGAAACTGAATTGCTCTGGGGGAAATGACTTGCTTGCATGGAGATGGAGGAGAATCTAGAAAGCATCAAGCCAGGGAACTGATGAAATGAGGAAGAGAGGTCCATGGTGACTTTATTTCCAGATACTCACAGTGCAGGCACAAGTGGATCCTGTAGAAGGACTCCCAAGGTGTTGTGAAAATACTTAATCGGAATTTCTATCCTGCCTTTGACCATTTAGTTCAGAATTAAAGACACACAATCTTGATATTTCTCATAAGCCTTATTCAGAACTAGAGCTGGGTAGATATCAACCTTCTATGCTATTATGTCTATTTCCCTATCAATAACCTATTATAACTTGCTATGTTCCATCTGGTCTGCTATTAACTCCAGTTGGCCAGCCCTTGTAGCCATGTTTTGAAAATTCTTACCACATGGCATCTTCTGCTCTTTCTACCTTATCTCTATAAATTTAAGATTGATGTGTATTTATCTTTTAAATTAGTAAGGCTATTTCTACTTATTATTGAGCAAAACCCTATGTAGTATCTTTAAGAAAAAAATGTGTGATTTTAAATTTTAGATTGTTATTTGCAAGTGGCTGAATCTATCAGCAGACAGTCCTGTCCTGATTTTATTGTGTAGACCAGACTGGTCTAGGATTCACAGAGATCTGCTTGCCTCTGTCTCCCGTGTCTGTTATTTAGTTCAGACACCTGGCCATTTATTTATAGAGACCCCATCCTTTTATTTATAGGGAAAAGCATTTTGGCCTTCTGCCCCATTCTGGCCACAGCAGCCACCCCAGGGCTGCACTTCTCCACACCATGAGCAGTGGACATTAGTTCTCCAAGGACAGGACTGGGCAAACCTGTCATGCCAACCTCGAGAGAGGCTGAGGAAGCTTATCCCACAGCTGTGGTTTCCAGGAAGTCTCCATGGGTTTTGACAGCTGTTGTTGCATGGGCTGCACTCAGCTTGGTTGTAACCAGGAGCTGGTTCCTCCCCCTCGGACTGGTTCTTCCTCCCTATACCAGCTGCTCCTGTGTTTTGCCCTTGGGAGAAGTACCAACTTCATTTTTTTTTCATTTTGTCTTTTCTTTTTTTTTTTTAAATTTAATTAATTAATTTTCACATTTTTTATATTTACTCTTTTTGTTTTCTATATTCTTTGTTTACATTCCAAATGCTTTCCCCTTTCCCAGTTCCCCCCTCCCCATATGTCCTATAAGTCCTCTTCTCTCTACCCATTCTCCAATCACCCCCTCCCTTTCCTCTGTCCTGGTACTCCCCTATAATGCTGGATCAAGCCTTTCCAGGATCAGGGCCCACTCCTTTCTTCAGATGAAAATTACTTGTTTAGCTATGTACCTCATTCTTAATAGGGTTATTTGGTTCCCTGGGGTCTAACTTCATGAGTTCTTTGTATATATTGAATATTAGCCCTCTGTCGGATGAAGGGTTGGTGAAGACCTTTTCCCAGTTTGTTGGTTGAGGTTTTGTCCTTTTGATTGTGCCCTTTGCCTTACAGAAACTGTAATTTTATGAGGTCCCATTTGTCAATTCTTGATCTTAGAGCATAAGCTATTGGTGTTCTGTTCAGGAACTTTTCCCCTGTGCCCATGTCCTCAAGAGTCTTCCCCAGTTTCTTTTCTATTAGTTTCAGTGTGTCTGGTTTTAGGTGGAGGTCCTTGATTCATTTGGAGTTGAGCTTAGTACAAGGAGATAAGAATGGATCAATTTGCATTCTTTTGCATGCTGACCTCCAATTGAACCAGCACCATTTGTTGAAAAGACTATCTTTTTTCCACTGGATGTTTTCTGCTCCTTTGTTGAAGATCAAGTGACCAAAGGTGTGTGGGTTCATTTCTGGGTCTTCAATCCTATTCTGTTGGTCCACTTGCCTGTCACTGTACCAATACCATGTAGTTTTTAAGACTATTGCTCTGTAGTATTGCTTGAGGTGTGGGATACTGATTCCCCTAGAAGTTCTTTTACTGTTGAGAATAGTTTTAGCTATCCTGGGTTTTTTGTTATTCCAGATGAATTTGAGAATTGCTTTTCCTAACTCCATGAAGAACTGAGTTGGGATTTTGATGGGGATTGCATTGAATCTGTAGATTGCTTTTGGCAAGATGGCCATTTTAATTATATTAATCCTGCCAATCCATGAGCATGGAAGATTTTTCCATTTTCTGAGGTCTTCTTTTATTTACTTCTTCAGAGACCTGAAGTTCTTCTCATACAGATCTTTTATTTGCTTGGTTAGAGTTACACCAAGAAAGAATCAACAAAACCAGGAGCTGGTTCTTTGAGAAAATCAACAAGATAGATAAACCCTTAGCCAGACTAATCAAATGGCACAGAGACAGTATTCAAATTAACAAAATTAGAAATGAAAAGGGTGATATAACAACAGAAACTGAGGAAATTCAAAAAATCATCAGATCCTACTACAAAAGCCTATACTCAACACAACTGGAGAATCTGAAGGAAATGGACAATTTCCTAGACACATACAAAACACCAAAATTAGGATCAAATAAATCATCTAAACAGTCCCATAACCCCTAAAGAAATAGAAGGGGTCATAGAAAGTCTCCCAACCAAAAAAAAAGCATGGGAGCAGATGGCTTTAGTGTTGAATTCTATCAGACATTCAAAGAAGACCTAACATCAATACTCTTCAAACTATTCCACAAAATAGAAACAGAAGGATCACTACCCAACTCGTTCTACAAAGTCACAATTACGCTCATACCAAAACCACACAAAGATCCAACAAAGAAAGAGAACTTCAGGCCAATTTCCCTTATCAATATCAATGCAAAATACTAAATAAAATTCTTGCCAACTGAATCCAAGAACACATCAAAACGATCATCCGCAAAAATCAAGTAGGCTTCATCCCAAGGATGCAGGGATGGTTCAATATATGGAAATCCATCAATGCAATTCACTACATAAGCAAACTCAAAGAAAAAAACCACATGATCATGTCATTAGATGCTGAAAAAGCATTTGACAAAATTCAGCATCCTTTCATGCTAAAAGTCTTGGAAAGAACAGGAATTCAAGGCCCATACATAAACATAGTAAAAGCAATATACAGCAAACCAATAGGCAACATCAAACTAAATGGAGAGAAACTTGAGGCAATCCCACTAAAATCAGGGACTAGACAAGGCTGCCCCCTCTCCTCATATCTTTTCAATATAGTACTTGAAGTTCTAGCTAGAGCAATTAGACAACATAAAGAGATCAAAGGGATAAAAATTGGAAAGGAAGAAGTCAAACTATCACTATTTGCAAATGATATGATAGTCTACTTAAGTGATCCTAAAAACTACACCAAAGAACTCCTATAGCTGATAAAGAACTTCAGCAAAGTGGTTGGTTATAAAATCAACTCAAGCAATTCAAGTATCCTTCCTGTACTCAAAGGATAATCAGGCTGAGAAAGAAGTTAGGGAAATGACACCCTTCACAATAGACATATTTTGTCTTTTCTTATTACTAATCATCCCATTCCTTTGCATCTCAAGTGATATCCCACTTCCTGTTACCCCTTCCACCAACCCCCCATTCCACAATATCCCACTTTCTAGTTACCCCTCCACATCTACCCTCCCCCTCCCTTTTGTCTACGTGAGAGTGCTCCCCCACCCATCCACCCACACTCTCCCACCCCACTTGTCAGCATCCCCCTACTCTGGGGGCATCAAACCTCCCCAGGACCAAGGGCCTCCCATCCCTTTGCTGTTGAGCAAGGCCATCCTTGGCCATATATGTATCAAGAGCCGAATATCCCTTTAGGTACATTCCTCGGTTGGTGGTCTATTCTCTGGGAAAACTGGATTGTCAGGCAAGCCTGTGTTGTTCATCTAATGGGCTTGCGATCCCCCTCTGTTCCTCTAGTCCTTCTGCCAGCTCTCCCACCAGGTTCCCTGAGTTTAGCCTGATGGTTGACTCCAAGCATCCACCTTTGCTTTGGTCAGTTGCTGGCCAGACCTCCCCAGGAGGTTCCTGTCTGCAAGTACCACTTGACTACTGCAACAGTGTTGTGTTTGGTGTCTGCAGACATGATGTATCCCCAGGTGGGGCCGTATCCAAGCTGGCCCTTCCTTCAGTTTCTGTTCCATTTTTTGTTCCCGTTTTTTCCTTTGGGCAGGAACATTTCTGAGTTAAAAAAAAAAACAAAAAACAAAAAAAAAACCTTTGAGATGGGTGGGTGGTTCCAACCGTCAACCAGAGGCTGTGCCTATCTATTGGAGGTGGTCTCCACAGGTTTTTTTTTTTTTTTTCAATTTTTTGAATTTGGTTTTTTTGAGACAGGATTTCTCTGTGTAGCCCTGGCTGTCCTGGAACTCACTCTGTAGACCAGGCTGGCCTCGAACTCAGAAATCCACTTGCCTTTGCCTCCCAGAGTGCTGGGATTACAGGCCTGCTCCACCACCGCCCGGCTATCTCCACAGGTTTTATCTCCCCCTTCTCTGCTCATTTGGGTCCTGGGAGCCTCACATTTCTCTGGTATCTGGGACCCTCTAGTGGATATCCCCAGTTCTTCATCCCTCCTGCTACCTATTTTTATTTGATTTCCCGAGCCTCTGTAACTATTACATGTCTTCTCCAGATTCTGATACTGCCACCCTTATTTCCTCCTCCTCCTTCCCTTCTCCCTTGTCCCCCTCTCCTTCCCTCTTCCACACTGGTCCTGTTTCCCCCTCAATGCAGGACTGAAACATCCATCCCCTGATCTTCCTTCCTTCTATGCACCATATGGTTTGTAGGCTATATCATAGGCATTGTGAGCTTTTGGGCTACTATTCACTTATTAGTGAGTACATACCATTTATGTTCTTTTGTGTCTGGGTTACCTCACTCAGAATGATATTTTTCTAGTTCTATCCATTTGCCTGTGAATTTCATGAAGTCATTGTTTATAATTGCTGCATAGTACTCCATTGTGTATATGTACCATAATTTCTGTATCCATTCTTCTGTTGAGAAACATCTGAGTTGTTTTGAGCTACTGGCTATTATAAAAGCTGCTATTAACATAGTGGAACATCTGTCCTTGTTATATTTTGGTGCATCTTTTGGGTATATGCAAGGAGTGGTATGGCTGGGTCCTCAGGTACTACTGTGTCCAATTTTCTGAGGAACTGCCAGACTGATTTCCAGAGTGGTTGTACCAGCTTGCAATCCCACCAACAATGGAGGAGTGTTCTTTTTTCTCCACATCCTCGCCAGCATCAGCTGTCACCTGTGTTTTTGATTTTAGCCATTCTGACTGGCGTGAGGTGGAATCTCAGGGTTGTTTTGATTTGCATTTCCCTGATGACTAAGGATGTTGAACATTTCTTTAAGTGTTTCACAGCCATTTGAGATTCTTCTGTTGAGAATTCTCTGTTTATCTTTGCACTCCACTTTTAATAGGGCTATTTGGTTCTCTGGAGTCTACCTTCTTGAGTTCTTTGTATATTTTGGATATTAACCCTCTATCAGATGTAGAGTTGGTAAATATCTTTTCACAATCTGTTGGTTGCTATTTTGTACTATTGATAGTGTTCCTTGCTTTACAGAAGCTTTTCTATGTTATGGGGTTGCATTTGTCCATTGTTGCTTTTAAAGCATAAGTCATTGATTTTCTGTTCAGGAAGTTTTCCCATTTGCCCAAATACTCAGGGCTCTTTCCCACTTTCTCTTCTATTAGTTTCAGTGTATCTGGTTTTATGTGAAGTTCCTTCATCCACTTGAACTTGAGCTTTGTACAAGGAGATATGTATGGATCAATTTTCATTCTTCTATATGCAGAACACCAGTTGACCCAGCACCATTTGTTGAAAATGCTGTCTTTTTCTCACTGAATAATTTTGGCTTCTTTGTCTAAGATCAAGTGACCATAGGTGGGTGGGTTCATTTCTGGGTCTTCAATTCTATACCATTGATCTACTTGCCTGTTTCTGTACCAATACCATGCAGTTTTAATCACTATTGCTCTATAGTATAGCTTGAGGTCACAACAGAAACAGTGGAAAATAAAAAAAAAATCAGATTCTACTACAAAAGTCTACCTTCAACAAAGTAGAAAACCTGGATGAAATGGATAATTTTCTAGAGAGATACCAGGTAACAAAGTTAAATCAGGATCAGATAAACCATCTAAACAGCCCCATAACCCCAAAGGAATACTACCCAATTCTTTCTATGAAGCCACAGTTACACTGATACTGAAACCACAAAAAGACCTAACAAAGAAAGAAAACTACATTGCAATTTCTCTTATGAATATTGATTCAAAAATAATGAATAAAATTCTTACAAACTGATCCAAGAACACATCAAAATGATCATCCACTATGATCAAATATGCTTCATCTCAGGGATACATGGATGGTTCAGTATATGAAAATCCATCAATGTAATCCAATATATAAACAAACTCAAAGAAAAACAACCACATGATCATCTCATTAGATGTAGAAAAAGCCTTTGACAAAATATAAAGCCCATTCATGTTAAAAGTATTGGAGAGATCAGGAATTCAAGGTGCATATCTAAATATAATAAAAGCAATATACAGCAAACTAATAGCCAACATCAAACTAAATGGGGAGAAACTTGAAGCAATCCGCAATCCCATTAAAATCAGGATTGCCCACTCTCCCTCATCTATTCAATATAATACTGGAAGTTTTAGCCAGAGCAATTAGACAACAAAAGGAGGTCAAAGGGATAAAAATTGGAAAGGAAGAAGACAAGTTATCACTATTTGCAGATGATATGATAGTATACATAAGTGACCCCCAAAATTCTACCAGAAATCTCCCACAATTGATAAACAACTTCAGAAAAGTGGCTCGATATAAGATTAATTCAAACAAATAAGTAGCCTTCCTATATCAAAGGATAAAAGGGATGAAAAAGAAATTAGGGAAAACACCCTTCACAATAGTCAGAAACAATTTAAAATATCTTGATATGACTCTAACCAAGCCAGTGAAGGATCTGTATGACAGGAACTTCAAGTCTCTGAAGAAAGAAATCAAAGGCCTCAAAGGATGGAAAGATCTCTCATGCTCATCGATTGGTAGGATTAATGTAGTAAAAATGGCCGTCTTACCAAAAGCAACCTACAGATTCAATGCAATCCCCATCAGAATTCCAACTCAGTTCTTCATGGCTTAGAAAGAAATTCTCAAAGTCATTTGGAATAATAAAAAAAACCTAGGATAGCAAAAACTATGTTCAGCAATAAAAGAATTTCTGGTGTAATCATCATCCCTGACCTCAAGAAGTACCAACTTTTTTATTTTGTGTTTAAGTTTAGTAGGGGCTTCTTTAAAAGCTACCATCTATACTAACTCTATTCAAGTTCTTGCTTCTTGACTAAGAAATCTCCTTCTCAGCCACCATTAGCCTTATGTTCTGAGAAGCGCTCTCTCTCTCTCTCTCTCTCTCTCTCTCTCTCTCAACCAGGCTTCTTGTCCATCTAGAGTATTACTTGATTTTTACCTAGCAAGTCTTTTTGTGGTCTGTAAGCTTGGGTTTTAATAGGCATTAAGTGAGGCTCCATTTTGTTGAAGTTGGGGTCCAGTTCTCCCTCCCATATCCCTTACTCCCAGAAATAAGAAGCAAACTCAAAATATATTTGCAAATTCATTGTCCATATAGCCAGGTTCTTCTCTGATTCCAGCCTACAATCTGCCATGTGGCTGGTTACATGTGCTGAGGTACTATTCATGCATCTCATCACATCTTCCTGTTGAATCTTTCGAGCCTGGCTCTATCCCAGAATCTTTTTGCCTCCCGAATGACCCACCTTCTATTTCCTGCTTAAGCAATGGGCCATAGGTATTTTAATTGACAGGCGATGCATCCATACAATACACAAGATATTCTTTCTACACCTAAAGTGGTACACAGCTATCTGCTGGCCATGTTTATCCTTAGGGAGGTAGGGACTTAGGGTTGGCAGAAAACCAAGACCAGTTATAGAAACTAGAAATATGAAAGTAAGAAGGATATTCAATGGGAAATTTTCCTGAGGGAGAAAGAGCAGGGGTTGAGAGTCAATAAAAGAATCAGTAATCAGTCATGCTAAGCATGTGCCACAGACCTGTGATTTCAGAATCTGGGAGTATAAGACAGGAGAATACTGAGTTTGAAGGCTAGCTTTCACTATACAAACCAATCTTACTTCAAAAATAAGTAGATGTGTGGGGGATGGGTGAATTTAAAAATACACTGGAAAGGTTTCTATGCCCTCGAATTTCATTTAGTAATAGAAGCATATTAAATTCTTCAACATGTACAAACATCTGAGACTCATCAGCCCAATTTCTGATGCCATTGACTTTCCTGGAAGAAATCTATTTCACTAAGAAAATTGGTACAAGCCATTGGAAGGAGGCTCTGTGCCTGGAAGTCATCAGTGATACCCTGGAACTGATGGCCTCTGGTTTAAATGCTTGGTTCTGGTCTTTCCTTCTCAGCTTCCTTCATGTGCCCATTAATTTTTCATCTAGATTTTCTTGTCTGGCTTTTAGTTAGAAAAGATGTAAGTATATTTCTGGTACAGGGTTCTATCATATTTAAGGCACAAATATGTACCTTTATCAGACCTTGTAACCAAAAAAATTCTAGTGCCTTATGCCGTCTTTCTTGATCTGTAAATGTGAGCATTTGCTGAGATTGCTGAGAAGGTACTATTTCTAACCTTCCCTGCTTATGCAGTTCCAAGTTGAACTGATGCCCATTTTGGAGATGTGAAACAGAAGGATCAAGTGACAATGTGTACTCAGCAGCACAGGCGCTGGCATTGATGCGCTACATATGTATAACATCCCCATGTAACTTCACCAAGGCTTCTGCACAGTGGGGCATTTTGCCTATATAAGCAGCGTATGCTTCTCCTCAGAATATATGCCAAGCACACTTCAGAACTTTCATTATTTTGCAGCCAAACTACAACACAGCTGGTCTCCTAAATGACTTAAAGAATCTCTCTCTAAAATCTACTTTAGGAAGGAAGAGACTGTTGTGGTGCCTCTGTGAGAACAGAGATGCAACCTGTAATTATGAATTTATCAGACAATAGGTGACTTTCCACTGTAGTCCTTAATGTGTTAACATAATCACACTTTCTCCCAGGGAGACTCAAACCATGCTTTTAAGAACTGGAACTGCATGGAGGAAATAGATGCACTGTTCATCCATAGAGGCTGAACAATAAAAGTGAATTGGTTCCCTTCTTATCAACAGCGAAATGTGGTGGCAGGGACCGAGAGAGAGAGAGAGAGAGAGAGAGAGAGAGAGAGAGAGAGAGAGAGAGAGAGAGAGAGAGAGAGAGATAAAGCGACAGAGACATACATATAGATACAGAGAGGCAGAGACATACCGAGAAAGGTGACGTCACAAGTTGGATGTCTAACAGGTGACTTTTTGAGAGTATCAATATAGGACCTCCACAAGTCCCCACCACCTCAAATTTTAATATACTTGTGGTAGGGCTTGGCTAATATTTTTATCAATTCTGAAGGCCAGGATAGCTTATCTGGGTTTTGTGCTATTTATTTTATTTTATTTTATTTTATTTTATTTTATTTTATTTTATTTTAGAATGGAGGTAGGTTTATGTCTTAGCTGTCATTTTCACATCTTGATTCTATAGACTCTATCATTCCCATTTTTAGATGAAAATGTTAATCAGAAAAACATAAGTTTAAGGAAATCAGGTCAAGGACTAATGGAACATTGGGTTAAGATTTCTTAAGCTTGCAACATGTTTCTACCTTTCAGGAAGAAAAGAGAAATTCAATTTTAAAATTAAGCTACAAATATTGAATGAACACTTGACTTACTTGCCTGGTCCTTTGCCTGCTTTGTAAGTATAGGAACTGTTTGCAGCTAATGAGGCCACGTGATGAACTACACTCATATAGAAGGAATCAAAAGAGCAAACAAAACCAATCTGATCTGGTAACTAACATAAAGCCCCACCATGGCCATTGCCTATATTGTGCAATGCCAAGCAGGCATTTTCGGGGCATTTTCTAGTACTTGCCTTGTACTAGGCCATATACATAAGGCACAGTAAGGAGCAGATACAATATGTGGCCCCTGTCCTCACCAAGTTAGAGGTAGAAGGAAGGAGAATGGATGGTTTCAGTCTTGTTAAATGTGATTACCACTGTATACCATGCCATGGGAACACAAAAGAGATGCTCCCAATTTTTGTTTGAGGTCTTGCAGCTTCTAGGGTGATTACTTTGGAAAAAGAAAGCCACGGATTGAGACCTAAGTGGGTTGGCCAGGTCAGAAGGTCAAATAACTTGAGGGAGGTTAAGAAGAACTCTTCCGTATATTGAACCAACCCTGCATTCCCGGGATAAAGCCTACTATTTGTAATTGCCAGATGCTGGAAAGAACCCAGGTATCCCTCAACAGAAGAGTGGATGCAAAAAATGTGGTATATCTACACAATGGAGTACTATTCAGCCATTAGAAACAATGAATTTATGAAATTCTTAGGCAAATGGATGGAGCTAGAGAATATCATACTAAGTGAGATAACCCAGACTCAAAAGGTGAATCATGGTATGCACTCACTAATAAGTGGATATTAACCTAGAAAACTGGAATACCCAAAACATAATCCACACATCAAATGAGGTACAAGAAGAAAGGAGGAGTGGCCCCTGGTTCTGGAAAGACTCAGTGAAACAGTATTCAGCAAAACCAGAACGGGGAAGTGGGAAGGGGTGGGTGGGAGGATAGGGGAAGAGAAGGGGGTTTGCGGGACTTTCGGGGAGTGGGGGGGCTAGAAAAGGGGAAATCATTTGAAATGTAAATAAATTATATCGAATAAAAAAAAATAACAAAAAAAAAAAAAAAAAAAAAAGAACAACTCTGATTGCTACTCATCCTGACTGCAGTGGAAGCCTGAAGCTAAAATAATCCTAGAGAGTTGGGAAAATAAACTAAAAGAGAGCTGTGGTTTTAGATGGAAAATGAGGACACATGACTAGCCTGGGAAGGAGGTTGAGGCCAGATGTCATCAGGCCTTGACTGGGTAAGAGTTTAACTAACCAGAACCGCTCTGCAATCAACCAGGCTGGCTTAGTGATGGGCAGGAGGGCTGCAAGACTGGAGTACAGAGATTGAACTAGCAAGTTAAGAGCCTTGTCCTGGATTACAATGTGATGGTGACCATTAAATTACCTGGGTGATCTGGGGGGAAGAATTAGAGAACATCACTGCCATTTCTTGTTCTTTATGGAGAAAGAGGCAAAGGATGCTATTCTACCTTCATGGTTCTGAAACTTAAGAAAACGGTGAGGGAAGGAAGAGGATAGGATGGGAAATTGTTTGTGTGTGTGTGTGGGGTGGGGGGAGATGGAGGGAGGCTTTAGTCCCTTTGCTTTTAACTGTGAGAAATGAAGAAGTGATTCTTGGAGGACGGTGGATACATGAGTCAAAGTCCAGATGAGATATCTGAGTCTTCAGCAGTTGACCCAAAGTTGACTTCAGAAGACAGTAAGAACTTTTAAGAGTAGCACACAGAGACCCCACTGAAGCAGAGCTTGTGGAGGAAGATAAAAAGAGCCTCGGTGGCTGCTCACTGTGCTACAACAAAACTATGTGATCCACGTCTGAACATGGGCAGAATAGACAAATCCCCAGAGTTGGAAGGACTAGGAGGGCCTGGGGTGAGGTGGCATGAGGAGAAGCTCCTGGGGGTGTGTACGGCCTTCCTTTTTGGTGGTGATTAAACGTCGGGAGGGTATTGGAAATTGAACTACTCAGAATTGACTGAAAACCCCTGAATCATATTTTGGAAAGGGAACTCATGTGGTGTGTGAAGGACGCTTCGGTTGCTCTATTCTCTTAAAAGGGCATCTCAGTAATGTTCAGTGGGGAAACATCCTCATTGGGGACAGAAAAGTCAGTGTGGATCGGGGTAAGGAACTAGCAGGAACTGTATGAACGGATTTCGACTTTTTCCCTAATTCCTTTCACTCCGTCACTACTCAGCCTGAGCTGTCCTTTCTCAGCATTGCTTCTGCCTAGAGGTTTATGTTTATAACGCAATACATTAAACCAAAACAACAGACAAACATGAGAAGGACATTGCATTTCAAAACCACAAGACTGGAAAGTGTTTTCCTTGGTACAGTGAGCACAGAGCAGCCGGGATGTGAAGGGCCTCGAGGCAGCCAACCAAGGCATGGAATTACCATCGTTTTTTCACATCATTCTTGACTGAGCAATATTATCTTTTTCCCCCTTTCCATTATCTTTTCTTAACCACAAATAGCCAGAACTTATTCTTCCAAAAATTGCAATTTAAGTTCTGTTGATTTAAACCTAGAGTGTTTTTCCATTATAGTATCTGTGGGCTTGGTTCTACCCTTCAATCTTTCTGGGACCCTGCTGAGCTGCTATCTCCTGACTTTTTCAATTCTCCAGAGCTCCCTCAGGGAGAACGGGGGCAAGTCAGAGATGAGAGCAGTGTGTGCGCAGCATATTCGAGGGATCTACAGTTGGGAATCATCAGCCTTAATGATTAGTGAAGTACAGGTGTTTGGTCCTCACATCTCATGTGATTGGTTCATAACGTTAAATTAGTTGGTTAGCTTTTCAGATGCACAGGACTCTTAATGAGCATACTCTAGCCAGAGCATGGGGAGTCAGGAGAACAATGCCAGGCCTGCGTGGGGGTTACCTCAGAGCCTTGGTGGACCTGATGACCTTCACTTCCTCTGGCATCTACTGCATGTGGGGTCTGGTCTTCAGGTTGGGAGGTGAGAGAGTATGTGAGGATTTTCATGTTAGACTTATTGATGGGCTTGTGTGAGCTTATCAGTTCCAGCCTGCTCAGGACCAGGCCAAGCTGCCTTCTGTGACCTGAGTGTGTAAAAGCTTTGTGAAGACTTGATGCAATAAATGTGCTATGGTCTTTAAAACTCTCCCCACCAATGAAAATGCCACTATGGGCTGGGGCAGGGCAGAATCCACTTTGTTCTTTTCCATAATACTTTGAAGACCAGTAAGGCACTGCCTGTGGTGCTGATAGTACCTCATGAGATCAGACCCCGAATACAAGCCATTCCCAAGTGTCCAGCTAAGGCCCAGACTGAGCCATTGCCTTGCTGATGATAAACTTTGAAAGAGGTGAAGAATGGGATTGTGTTAGGCATGTATAATTATCTGCAAGGTGAGGAACCTGATATACTAGTTAAAGCAGGGTATCTGTATGCAGGACCAGAGTCTAGCACAAAGGAGGTAGAGATTTAATAAACCCATCCCCATATATTGTCATTAATAGACTCCCTCACTCACTTTATCCTTGTCAGTCTCCACCCACCCTCCAAATAATTCCCTTTCTGCTTCCATGTCACATACATGCCATTGCCCCTTCTTTCCTTCTTTTTTAACAGCTTGTCCTTACATGATAAGCCTATATTTCAGAGGAAATGTCAAAATGATCTCGGCAGCTGCTGTAGCATTTCACAACCAGCCATGGGTCTAAGAAGGTCCTGGTTTCACCATAATTTTGGTATCACTTATTTTCCAGTTAAAAAAAAAATACTATATAGACTTCTTAGTGGATATGAAGTAGAATCTCACTGTGGTTTTTTTTATAGACTTGTTTTGAGCTATGCAAAATTATTTTCTAGTATTACTAAGATTGCAGCTTCTTGAATGTTTAAAGAAATTATATTTGATGGTAGGTTTAGTTTCTCAATCTAAGATAAGGTTATAGTTGAAATGTTCTTTTTTAGAGATAGGGTCTCACTTTGTAACCTGCAGTGGACTTGCGCTAACTATGTAGAAAGGCTGGGATTTGCGGCTATCCTTTGTCTCAGCTTCCCAAGCAGGGATTTCAGACACAAGTCATCATCATATTTGGCTAAATCACTCTTTCAAAATTTTCAAGTGAGAAAATATTTTCCTCTGACATACCATCAAGTGCATTTAGGACTAACTCATGGAACCACAGACCTTTGATATATGTTACTATGTGAGAGCTGTCCTTGCCCTTCCTCAGACTCCCTTCATCTCTGGTCTGGTCTAATACAGAAGCCTTCGGTTGCCCAGGCCTACCCTCATGGTGTCTTCTTGTTCCTCTTGCTTGCTAAAGGCAGGAGCTCACATTGGCACAGATATTGGAGTTAGGCACTGGGCTGGGTCCCAGCTTTGCGTCTAATACAATAGAAGCATTGGAAGGATATCTTAGGGATATTCTTATAGGCTCACTGAACCCTGTTTCCTTACCTATAAAATTAGAAAATAGTGCCCAGGAGATATATTGCTCGGCACACAGACTCCTCATTAATTGTTCCACAGAGTTTTTCTAGGGTTCCTGCAGATTGTTTCTATAATACAATAAATACTTGTGAATTTTTTACTGGATATTTTATTTATTTACATTTAAAATCCCCTTTCCCAGTTCCCCAACACCCTATCCAGGAAACTCCCTATCCTATCTCCCCTGCCCCTGCTTCTACGAGGGTATTCGCCTACCCACTCCCACCTCCCTGTCCTGGCATTCCCCTATGCTGGGGCATTGAGCCTTCACAAGACCAAGGGCCTCTCTTCCCATTGATGCCTGACAAACCATCCTTTGCTACATATGTGGCTGGAGCCATGGGTCCCTCCATGTGTTCTCTGCTTGGGGCGGGGAAGTTTGTTTGGTTGATATTGTTGTTCTTCCTATGGGGTTGCAAACCCTTTCAGCTCCTTCAGTACTTTCTCTAACTCCATCATTGGGGACTCCATGCTCAGTCCCATAAGATTATCTACCTCTGTATTTGTCAGGCACTGGCAGAGCCTCTCAGGAGACAACTATATCAGGCTCCTGTCAGCAAGCACTTCTTGGCATTCCCAATAGTGTCTGGGTTTGGTGCTTGTGTATGAAATGGATCCCCAGGTGGGGCAGTCTCTGAATGACCTTTCCTTCAGTCTCTGCTCCAGACTTTGGTCCCTTATTTCCTTTAGATAGGAGCAATTCTGGGTTAAAAATTTGGAGATGAATGGGTGGCTCTATCCCCCAACTAGAGGCCTTGCCTAACCTCTCAATATGGTCTCTACAAGTTCTCTCTGCCCTTTGTTGGGCATTTCGGCTAACTATTTCAAATGTTTGTATTTCAAATGTTTCAAAGGGTCAAGCAGCATCTGTAGGAGCTCCTCTGCAGCCTAATCTACTAATACACTTGTCTGCTGCCACAGCCTCCTGAGCCATTGGACAGGAAAGGCCCACTAAGGATGTGGCCGTGGCTCAATGACGTGTGCTCTTGCATGTGTATTGAGCTTCACTTGGGGAATTTATCCTTCTCTCTCCAGCCTTCTCTGTGAGGTGCCTCCTGGGTGAGGCCCCATCTGACATGCTGGGCTTGGTCAGGACCAATGTCAAGTGGTTCACTTTGTCATATGGATGTTCTGCTATGTCTGATCACAATGATATGATCCATTCTCAACAGGCTTGATCAAAAGGCCAACGGTACTAACATTTAGATGTAGAATGTCCCCTTCAGGCACATGTGTTTGAATGATTGGTCCCCAGGAGGTGGCACTGCTTTGGGAGATTGAAGAACACCTTATATACCAGGTCTGACTGACAGATGGGGGGATGGGCCTTGAAGATTGTAAGACAGACCCCCTTCTAGTTTTTCTCCCTATGTCTTGATCTATGGAGATATACTGTTCTATGTTTCTGCTTAGTCCTGATGCTGCCTTACCTTCACTACCATGATGCATTGCTTCCTCTGAATTGTGAGCCTAAAGAAATCCTTCCTTCTCTAAGTTGGTTGAGTTCCTTCTCCAATTGGTTCTCTAAGTTGGTTCCTTCTCCAGTATGTTGTTTCATCCATGAGAAGTCAGTAATAATATGGGAGTTCTTCTGCTCTGAATGCTTATTAGAGAAACTAGCACTATTCCATTCTCTAACATGGCATGGCTGTTAGGATTGTGTGTGAGACACTACTCCTTAAAGCAAGCCTTTTATGTGGCCACCACCCAGTCATGGAAATAAACTACTTAAAAGTGAGCCATGGGTGAATCCTATTTGCTAGTGTCAGTCCTGAGGATGTTTTCTTTATCAGGGACTCTATTGAGTATCCAGTTTGTGTAAGTCACTTAATAGTCCCTCAAGGGAGACAGAGAATTACATAAGATGCTTCTGTTAATGAGGCTTCTCAAGATAAATGTTTTTGCTTATCCTGTGGCTTTGAGGAATGTAAAATCCAGTAGGAGAAATCATATTCTCTGTGAGTTTTCTGAAGAGGTTTTACAAAATGGTGATCTCTCCTGTCATTGTATTTCCAAAATAATTCAGCCTTCCCATTGGACAGATGGAAACATCCGTAATCCTGACTCAGCTCCTGGATTTCTGTGAAGTCTGAAACTAGAGAAAGGAGAGAGATCCTGCTGTTTTCAGAGAAGTCAGGAGGGAGACCACAGCTGGTAACAAACCAGAAGTGGGCTCTCCACAGAAGAGCCCTGGTCTGTTTTGACTGTCCATTTTCTCCCATCTCCCATGGGGACATATTTTATTGTTAAAGAAGATACATTGCTGTGTTTCTTCATTGTCTGTAGTTCTCCCTCTTCTTTTAATTGTATTTAAAGATTAAAGGTCTTAATTAAAGCTACAGATTCACTGGCACTATGGAAGAGGGAAGAGGAAGGAGGAAAAAGTTACAGCAAAAAAGCACTCTCTCTAAAATCAGTCTGATGATAATTCTGAACCTCTCAACAGTTAAGGCAACATAGGAAATAATCAGGAATTGAATTAGTGCCTTGAAATCCTTCTCAATCACTTAGGTTGTTGAATGGTGTATGTCTGTGTGTGTGTGTGTGTGTGTGTGTTTTCTTTATCAAGGAATTTGTGGCAATTGTCAGCATCTGCAGTATGCTTATTTCTGCCCTACTTCCATATTGGAAATGGTGCTGAAGCTACCCTTGAAACTGAGGATGATCCTTTGCTCTTGGATTTAAAAGATGTAGGGTACAGCATGATTCATATCTTAAGCTAGTTTTCTATATATATTTATTCCCTGGAAATGGTATCTTTCTATAATTTTTATGCTGAAGACAGCTTAGCACAAAATTATACAAGTCATATGCATTATTTAATATCTTTTTATACATATAGCCTTCTAAGATTATCATTAGATTATCAAAAGATCTTCATTTAACAGAGTCGTCATTGAGCCTCAGAGAATTAAGCATATTTTCATATGGATATACTTATGGTAATAAATATATGTATATTATAGTAATACATGTATATGGTAATATATGGTTATATATATATATATATATATATATATATATAATGTATTAAGGTATATTATGGCAGAATTGAGATGGAACAAGATACTCAGAGCATCAGAATTCACTTTTGTTCTGTAATTCCTTGCTCCAACAATTATTTTCTGGTATCTTACTTCAAGCTGCTATAATGAAATTCCATAGACTGGGTAACTTATAAGCAGAAAATTATTTCTTGCAGGTCTAAAAGCAAGAGGTCTAAGACCTAGAGACCATGATGGTCAGGTTCTAGTTTCCTGTCCTACAGACAGCTGACTTCTAACAATATCCTCATATCATAGAAAATGAAATCTCTAGTCTTTTCACCTGCTCATAGAGTTACGAATCCCATTTATGATCCTCCACATTGTGATTTAATTATACCTCAACAGCCTGGTGGCCAAATACATTGGGATTTAGGCTTTACACACATGTTTGTGATGGGAGCATAAACAATAGGTCTATAATAGCCAGAAGCCACCATTACTATGTGCAGCAAGGCTCTAAACTTACAGGAGGAGTCACTGTTTGGATACATGAATCAGTGGGTATGCGCTATAAAACTACAGCACTATTGAAACTCGGTGTTCTCTTATTCCTTGGATTTTCCCCCAAACTTATTTAGGGTGGATATTGTTAAGTTGTTTTTGATTAAGAGTCAAAAAGGTTCCAACTGGGATGATTGGTAGTTAGTAACAGAGAATTCTCTCAGCTACAATTTATCTCTCTCTCTCTCTCTCTCTCTCTCTCTCTCTCTCTCTCTCTCTGTGTGTGTGTGTGTGTGTGTGTGTGTGTATAAAATGAGTGCTATCTTCAGTGCAGATGTATGAGTAGTATTCCCTCTTAAAAATTATTTTTGAATGGCAGCTTTTTTTTTTAAAAAAAAAAAAAGCCTTTGATAGCATTTTTTGGAAGTGGGTGGTGTATTGCATTACTGAAAGTTTGTTCATGGTTCTCTCAGAAATGAATATTTATTCGAAGTTCAGTCATCTTCAGGCTGGACCAACCACTGATCATTGGCTCCACAATAAAAGCCACTGATAGAAAGACTGCAGATTGTGGCTGACTCATAGGAAACAGAGTTAGAGCTTAACAGTAAGGACACATCCCGTTACTCACTCTACCCCATTCCTGACTGGCTGTGTTACACAAATTGCAGTCCAGAGAGGATGGGAAGAAGCCAACTTGAATGAACCTAAGGTAAGCTAAGTTATTAACTGGTTCTTGGTCAAGCACTTCAAAATTACCATTTTTCCAAGTCAAGACTTCCCTCTGTCCTCACCTCCTCTTTGTCTATCCCAATTGTACCTGAGAAACATGTGATCTAATAAAAGTAGCGTAAGTTTTTCACAAGAGCTCTTCAAATTCCTGGAGTAATAACACCCACAAGGAACTCATGTCAGTTCTACATTCTTATCAGCTGAAATCTCTTTCTTTTTTAAAAATTAATTATTTCATTTATTTACATTCCAAATGTTGTTTCCCCCTTCTTGATACCCCTTCCCAGAGTTCTTCATCTTCTCCCCCCCTTTGCCTCTGAGATGGTGCCCCCCCCCAGTGTCCCCCTTCCTTGGGGCATCAAGTATCTACAGGATTAGGTAAATCCTCTTCCAGTGAGACAGGACAGGACAGCCCTCTGCTACATATGCGCTGGAGGGGGAAGGCATGGAACAGCCCAGGTATGTTCTTTGGTTTATGGCTTAGTCTCTGGGAACTCCCAGGGGTCTGGTTAGTTGCACTGTTGGTCTTCCTACATTGTTGCCATGCCCTTTAGCTCCTTTGGTCTTTCCCTAACTCTTCCATAGGGATCCCTGACCTCAGTCCAATGGTTAGTTGTAATCTGCATCTGTCTCAGTCATCTCCTGGTAGAGCCTCTCAGAGGGCAGCCATGCTAGGCTCCTGTCTGTAAGCACAACGTAGCATCAATAACAGTGTCAGGGATTGATTCCCATTCATGAGATGGATTCCAAGTTGAGCAGGTCAATGGGTGGCTTTTCCTTCAGTCTCTGCTCCATTCTTGTCCCTACATTTGTTTTAGACAGGAACAATTCTGGGTCAAAATATTTGAAGGTAGATTGGTGACCCCATCGGTCCACTTGGGGCCAATATCTGAACCCCACATGAGCCTGACCCTCCAGGATCTAACTGGCTAGTGGTTTGAACCATGTTTATGATGTTATGGGTAGAGTGTTTTGAGAGGTTGTTTCTTCTCTGTTCCTCTAGTAATTCTTAATTTTAAATACTCCTTAAAATGCCTGTGAAGTATAATGCAGGGGCCAGAGAAGTCCACTCAGTGTTTAAGTGGTTATAGGAGCTATGCTAGGGTCTGAAGAAATCCTACAATTATTTTATTTCTGCTCAGCACACGGTGACTAGGGAGGAATCTGGGAAACTGCTATTTTGTTTTATTTCATTTTGTTCTCTCAGTCTAATGGGTACCCTATAGTGAAGTACATTAATCTCTAAAGATCATTGTGTAGCTCACATGATTTCATTTTGTTCTTCTAAACTACCTTTCTTTGCACAACAAAGCCAGCCTATTTGAGCAACATTTAAAACTCTGAGTTAATAAATTGCAGGTGCACCTTGCTTCAGGCTGCTGTTTCTTTCTTTTGAGTTGCTGAAAGGAAGACCCCATGATCAGATTTGTGCATTTGATTGCATTTTAGTGTACTAGTTAAAGCCTGCCGTTGATGCCCCATGCTTTCATTGTATTTTAATGAAGCCTTTTGAAAAGTAAAAATATCTTTCCAAATCCTACTGTTTCCACACCAACACCCCTCTCTTTATTCTCCCAAACACAACTTTAAAGGTCCTTCTGTATGTTTTACTTAAATAGCTATTTTTTAGGAAATTTTTGATCATGCATAGCAAAATCACAACATTCCCATGAATAATTTAGAATGCTAACTCTAAACAATTGGGCAACACAGTTTATGTTTGGAGAGACAAAGCTGTTAAATGTTGTATGAGATAGACAAGATTTCTTTTCATTAGTAGTGTTTCTTTGGGAAGCAGGCATGTCAGAAATTGGTAAGAGATATTGACTTGTGTCTCTAGAGTTCAAGGAGCACAGAAGTGGTATGGCAGTGGCTTACTGTAGGGGAAAGGGGATGCGACCAGTAAAGTGGGAGATTTCCAGTCAACATCAGCAAAGACCAGGGAGGGGAAGGTGTCTCTTCTTTATTCTGAGAGGTGTTATTTAACTCTTCAAATTTTGGGTAGCCTTGGAAGACAGTCAGAATTACTTTTTTAAAAATTTCCTTTAGTTCTACCTCCTCTATTCTTTTACTACATGCCAGTGGTACCCCAACATTTATGGGAAACTTAGAAACAGTCAAAGAAATTGAACTAAATTTTATCTGTATAGACAGAGAGGGATCTCCAACATACACAAAGTACCAAGAAAGGCAAGCACAAGTATGCATCTTTTATGAGATGCCATATGGTTTTGTGGCTACATTAATGTTCAATAGTCCCTATCAGCAAATGCATTTATATATGAATAAGTGTATCTACAAAAAAGAAACCTAATTGTTTTTAACCTCTGGAAGAAATAAGACAAGATAAAGGTGGATGAGGGTTACTAAAGCTTTAGCCTCTCCTAAATTAGTCACCAAAATTACAAAAGTATAGATTTATACTTTGCTTATCCAATTTGGCATTTAAACCATGAAGAACATTGTTCATTTTGAAGTGGGCCTGGATAGTTTGGGAGATCAGGAAAAGCTGAAATCTATTGATACATTTTAGGGAAAAAATACATCTCTTTATAGGTAATAGAAATTAGTCCTATTTGACCACCAAGTTTTGCTTGTTCATATTGCCTGTCCTGTCCTAGCCTAACCTGTCCTTATATTCAGCTACTTTTGAATCCCTGCTTTTGTTTAACTCACAGGTACCTCACACACATTAATTATGCAGTTCCTGGTGAGAACAGGTCCATGTTTCCTTCATGGCTGAACAGACTTTTAGGAAAAACCAAAATGACTGTCAAGCAGGAACGTGTAAGGATCATAAAAGTCACAGGCACTGATGTGAAAAGATGACTAGGGCAGCTGAAAAGAAGCTGGGTGTCTGTGTTTGGTTAAAAGGAAAAGCAGCTTGGTGTTTTGAGAGCTCATGGATGTTATTGGTGTATATAAATGTAATTTCCAAAACAGCACACAGATGTTTAACCTGCCATCTCTCATCCTGTGGCATCATCTGTTTTGAGGAAAAATGCTGTTTCAAGATGTTTCCATTCCTTCCAATGCCCAGTCTGGGTTATTGCAGTGATGCCCCATTTAGATCACCTTTGCAGACGACAAGGAGTTTGTCTAGAAATAAAGTCAGCCATAGTTTCCAGCAGTATTTGAATATGGAAACAATCTATATTCTATTGGATCTGAAGCTCTTTCTTGTCCTAATAATTCTACACCAAATAAATTAGGGGTGTGTGTGTGTGTGTGTGTGTGTGTGTGTGTGTGTGTAGCTTATATGGAATAAGGATAGAAATTATAGGATCTAACTCTTGGGCCTCAATTGATTCAGTCTTACAATGTTGGAAATAATGTTCATGTGTTCGTTTCATCAAATTAGTTTATTGATCAGCCCTTTAATTGGTATATCCAATTGCTTGAAGCTAATATTGACCTTTTTCTCCGTTAGTGTTTGGTTCATGAACACATTCCTTGAGAACGTTTTGTAGGAAGATAAAATGCTATCCTCTACACCATGTTTATAAGTATATATTTTATGTTAATGAACTCAGAAGACACTTTCTTTTTAATGTGTGCTGAGCATTACATTGTCAGCTATGGCTGAGCCCAAGTAACCAAACATTGTTTCATTTGCTTTCTCCCACAGGAAGTTAATTGTGTTCCATTACACATAGAATCTTTGTATAACTCTAATATGGGTTTCATTATCAAATTTAATTCATGTCTCCTTAAAACTTTGATTTCATTAGTAGATACTTTATCTTTGGATATGTTTTGATCTTTAATCATTTAAATTAATAAGTACATATTAACTGTTCCAATGTGGATAGATACTATTACAAAGGAAGTAATAATATCTCAAGGGACAATAGAGAAGAGAGATGTATAAGAAAAATGGAGAGGTGGAAGTATGATCAAAGGTGATTATGAATGGTATAGATTGAGAAATAACCATTTGGGAGAAGTTTCATATGACAATCCTCTAAAATTATCTCTGCATTGATATATCCATATGCAATATCATAATAAAATCCATCAAAAGCCCACTTTTAAAAACTAAAATATGTGAGAAAGTTGATTACGGATCAGCTGGCACAAACCAAGCTCAATGCATGAGTGACCTCCTCTTCTTTCCAAGCATTCAGATTCCCCTTCCTCAAAGGTGGCTAGACTTCCGGTGAATTTGGAAAATTGATGCAGTCCAGTTCGTCTCTTTTCAAGCCTTTCCTCTATACAGGCAAACTCTCATATACAAGGTAACCTCATTAGTCATCCCTCATGCCCTAACTATTGCACTTAATATTTTTCTGTCTGTCATCTCCATCTCATTTTTCTTCAAGTGAAATAATTAGAACTGCACACAGTGTTCCAAGGACAGAAGCACTCTGATTCTTAAAATCCTGGGATAACATTTTTGTACATTTTGTGGTGGCAGTTGACACTTCGTTGGCCATTTTTCTATTTTTTCTTTTTTTTATTTGATGTATTTTTTATTTACATTTCAAATGATTTCCCCTTTTCTGGCCCCCCACTCCCCGAAAGTCCCATAAGCCCCCTTCCTTCCCCCTGTTTTCCCACCCAACCCTTCCCACTTCGCTGTTCTGGTTTTGCCCTATACTGCTACACTGAGTCTTTCCAGAACAAGGGGCCACTCCTCCATTCTTCTTGTACCTCATTTGATGTGTGGATTATGTTTTGGGTATTCCAGTTTTCTAGGCTAATATCCACTTATTAGTGAGTGCATACCATGATTGATCTTTTGAGACTGGGTTACCTCACTCATATGATGTTCTCCAGTTCCATCCATTTGCCTAAGAATTTCATGAATTCATTGTTTCTAATGGCTGAATAGTACTCCATTGTGTAGATATACCACATCTTTTTGCATCCAGTCTTCTGTTGAGGGATACCTGGGTTCTTTTCAGCTTCTGGCTATTATAAATAGGGCTGCTATGAACATAGTGGAGCATGTATCCTTATTACATGCTGGGGAATCCTCTGGGTGGGTATATGCCCAGGAGTGTATAGCAGGATCTTCTGGAAGTGAGGTGCCTAGTTTTCTGAGGAACCGCCAGACTGATTTCCAGAGTGGTTGTACCAATTTGCAACCCCACCAGCAGTGGAGGAGTGTTCCTCTTTCTCCACATCCTCACCAACACCTGCTGTCTCCTGAGTTTTTAATCTTAGCCATTCTGACTGGTGTAAGGTGAAATCTCAGGGTTGTTTTGATTTGCATTTCCCTAATGACTAATGAAGTTGAGCATATTTTAATATGCTTCTCAGTCATCCGAAGTTCTTCAGGTACCCCATTTTTAATAGGGTTATTTGGTTTTCTGGGGTCTAACTTCTTGAGTTCTTTGTATATATTGGATATTAGCCCTCTATCTGATGTAGGGTTGGTGAAGATCTTTTCCCAGTTTGTTGGTTGCCGATTTGTCCTTTTGATGATGTCCTTTGTCTTATAGAAACTTTGTAATTTTATGAGGTCCCATTTGTCAATTCTTGATCTTAGAACATACGCTATTGGTGTTCTGTTCAGGAACTTTCCCCCTGTACCGATGTCCTCAAGGGTCTTCCCCAGTTTCTTTTCTATTAGCTTCAGAGTGTCTGGCTTTATGTGGAGGTCCTTGATCCATTTGGAGTTTAGCTTAGCACAAGGAGACATGGATGGATCAATTCGCATTCTTCTGCATGCTGACCTCCAGTTGAACCAGCACGATTTGTTGTACAGGCTATCTTTTTTCCATTGGATGTTTTCAGCCCCTTTGTCGAGGATCAAGTGGCCATAGGGTTCATTTCTGGATCTTCAATCCTGTTCCATTGATCCACCTGCCTGTCACTGTACCAATACCATGCAGTTTTTAACACTATTTCTCTGTAGTATTGCTTGAGGTCAGGGATACTGATTCCCCCAGAATTTCTTTTGTTGTTGAGAATAGTTTTAGCTATCCTGGGTTTTTTTGCTATTCCAGATGAAGTTGAGAATTGCTCTTTCTAACTCTATGAAGAATTGAGTTGAGATTTTGATGGGTATTGCGTTGAATCTGTATATTGCTTTTGGCAAAATTGTTGGCCATTTTTCTAGGTGACAGCATAAAGGATCAGTGCCTTCCAAAATAGTTATGGCATCATCGGGGATTCTTTCCTTACATATGCTCAAGAGAAAGTCCATTAAGTAGCCAGTAAAATGTAGATGACATCTTCTGTGAGAATGATTCCTTAGATTTGCCATTCTTGTTCAATCATGTACCACTTAAAACACCAGTAGTTTGCTCTGCAAATCACAAGTGACTTGCAAATTCTGCCATATAAACAGCAAGAACTCAGAACTCTTACTGTTTATACATTTAAAGATTTCAGATTATACTTAGTACAAATAGTGTTGAACTCAGTTGAATCCATGTATTCCTCCCCATATTTCCATATTCCTAAATTATCTTCTCTCAATATATAAGCCAATTGGCCAAATTCATGGCAATCTTTTGAAAATTGTTTGTGGCAGTTTGGAAAGTTTATAAATATTTGAGTCATAGGAAAATATGAATCATGAAAATATGAAGCTAGCTAATACTTATGTATAAAGTGGAAACAAACAAAGCTAGAATTATAAACATTCATACATGTGCTATCAGCTGAAGTAAAATGGTCCAACAGTAATTCCTTAATTGCATTTCTCTTCATCCTTTGCAAAGTTTGCCTCTAGCTAAATTTTAGCATTCTCCTGGATCTCTTTTAGGTTTGTCACATATATATCCCTATCCTTAGTGTGTGTGTCTATACATATATACATATACGTACATATACACATACACATATATATTATATTCCATATATAGTCATATATATTTTTATGCAGTAATAAAAATATCAGTTTTATTTTAATTGCATAGGTGTATCATGTACTATATATTTCTTTGAAACTTCTTTTTCTCAATATTACATTTCATTTGTACTGATGTACATAGTGGCCATAGATTCATTTTCAACTCTGTGACATTCTAATATTTTTGTTTACATTTATTGCTCTGTATTTGTATGGCCAGTGATATTTTGCAGTAGTTGTTATGATAGTATTGGCAGTGGTGATAGTGGTAGTTGTGCTGGTGGTGGTGGTGGTGTGTGTGTGTGTATGTATGTGTGTGTGTTCTTAGTCAGTGTTTATATAAACAATTTTATTCTTTGGATATTTTCAACAAAATAAAAACAATAAATATTGATGAGAATACAGAAGTAAATGAAACACTTATATACATACTGCTGATGGGAATGTAAATTAATCAGCCATGATAGAAATCAGTTTGAAGATTTTTTAAGGGTATAGTTTACTTCCTAAATTATATATATGATATATAATATAAATATTATATTTATTTATAATATATATTATAATTACTACTTAAAGTATCAAAGTAAGATTACTCTAGAAATACTTGTGAGCCATGTTTATTGATATATCATCACAATAGCTAAACTATTGTATGATATCAGCTTAGGTACACAGTGAGACATGAACAGAAAGAAATGCGCTATATGTACAAAATGGAGTTTTGTTTGAACATAAAAAAAATGTGAATTTATGTCATTTACCAGAAAAGGTCTTGTTAAATGAAATAATCTAATCACACAAAGATAAGTATCATGTGTTTTTCCTATTGTAAATGAAATGTAGTGGAATAAAAGATATGGGCATAAAAGGGGGGACATAAAGGATATAGATAGGAAAAGAAGGAAAAGGAATTCAAAAGGTTAATAGAGGCAAATTCAATCAATGTACATTTTAGGCCTGTATGGAATTTTCATAATGAAATACATTTGTACAAATAAAAGGTCAGTTTTCTTACTCCCTAAAATTCTTAGAAATGTCTTGAACCATCTCCCATCCCCCATTGGGTAGTTCCACTGCACTGAATTGAATTTGTAGACTAAGGACAACTGACAGCCATGGTGTCTTTTGCATATTTGAACACAGTATACTGACATAGGGGGCTATTAATGTCTTTAGATAAGGGTTACAGATCTTTGCTGAAATATATATATCTTAAAACATACATCATGATAACTGAAATCATGGGAATAATAGTATACTATAATTTATATTAGTTAATTTAGCTGCATATAAAACAATAATCGACATTTCACGAGAGCTCTTAGAAACATAGAAGTCAAAATGAAGAAGAATAAAATGATGCTGATTTATGGGCTAAGAGTTGAGAAGTGTTATTAAACTTACCCTTTAAAATGTTAAAATATGTAATAAAATGCTCTGTAATCTATTAAATATATTTGTTTTCCTATTCATTTTGTTTCATCATTTTTTGTTTCCACTGGGATGCGAAAACACTGCTGCTCCTTTGCACATTGATACAGTTACTTTGGGAGCTGGCACAATGGTTCAGTGGGTAAAGCATTATGCTTGTAAGATAAGGACCAAAGTCTAGATCTTCAGCACCCAATTAAATCCTTGACTACTGTGGCAGGCTGCCTTTAACCTCAGCACCAGGCAGGCCAAGACAGGTGATCTCCAAAGCAAGCTGGCTACCTAGATGGGCAGAATTGGTGAGCTCTGGGTTCAGTCAGATCTTCTGCCTCAGAATGTATAGAAACGAACTATGGAGGTAGACCATCATTATAAACCTCTGGCCTTCTCACACACATACGCACCCACTCATCCACCTACATGCCACTGTGCACACATAACCATACCCACTAGCTATTGTACCCCATCCCACCACACCAAAAAGCTAGTTACCTTAATGTTTTTGAATATTTATTTGTGTTTGGATTCACTCAACATGTTTATTTCTCAAAGTAATTATACAGTGTACAAATAATGATAGCTTTCCTTAGCTATCTTAACAGTACAGCACTGAAAGACTCAGAAATTGTGTGTGTGTGTGTGTGTGTGTGTGTACAATTTTAAAATTCAGTTAAATTCCTAGTTTGCCAGTACTTTTTGCTTTCTGATTTAGCTAATATGTTTTCAAGTTGTTTTATATCTATTAACATAACCATGTAATAGTTCTACCTTGTTTCACTAATCTGAGTACATAAATATATCTGATATTGTATCAGTTTTAAAGTTCCTGGAAGGGGATCTCTTATATTATGATGTAATATTGTCTTCATACTTTACAGAACTTTCTGTCATTAGTTTTTTTTTTTGTTGTTGTTGTTTTTAATTCCTCTTCAAGAGTAAGAGTGATCTAGTTTTCCTGTTATTTTTCTATGTGGTTTTACTCTCACAAAAATAAATTATACATTTCTTGTATTTATTAAAGATGTTTTAAGACTACTTGACACAAGAGTAAAGTAGTTATGTGATTGTGAATAAAGTAGTCATTCTCATTAAAATGTCATTCTCCTGAGGGCATAAGAATGATGCTAATGGCATGTGGCTACGAGAATTAATTAAAATAACCCACGTGAAGCACAGGCCTCATTGGCTGGCAAACTGAACTACAAAAATAATAGCTGTAATAAAAAGATTATCACTCCCTCTTTAATCCATAAATCCATAAACACATTTTCTACCAAAAGCAACTTTCCCTTTTCGAATTACAGTTAAAGGTACATGAACTTTTAAAGCCACCAAATGTGAGATGATTAATTCTATAGCATGATTACTTTCCAAACATCACATATCACATCTATAGGAACAGGGACTTGCTCCTTTTATAAACTCATTTATGTGGATTTACTGTGAGAGCATCTAGCAACAAGTAGGTCAGAGCACATCCGCCTTAAGCCTTCAAATTAAAATCTATTCACTTGGCAACTTGAGTTTAATGTCCTGGAAATGATTAGAGAAAATACATAACTGTTAGACTGCATATGGAGTGCTGCTCAGAGCCATTTCAATATGGAAGCCCATAGGTAACAACTGGAACCCATTGCATCACTGAGCAGCTGATTACAGATGTGATCCCATTCATACTGGAAGGCAGAAAGCTCACTGTTCTTTAGACACTGCATGGCAACAACTGTGCAGTCCAGAATATCATCAATGCTATCTAAAGTTCACTTGTATGAAAAATACTTGTTTAACATAGCATACTTTGGGGGATTTCCCACACCTTAAGGCTTCATCATGATGAATTTTTTCAACACTGAAGAGCCTCCAAACCTGAATCCTCAAATACGCACATGAGCCTGATATAGGTACTCCAAGAAACTGGTGCTAAGAAATACTTATGTGGACAAAAAGTGAGACCCTATCAATAAATTAATATGCATATTGTTTGGAAGGCAATAGAGAAAAGAGTGGTGGGAGAATATTGGTGCGTCGAGCTGAAGATACACAGTAACCAGCCTCCCGGTGCTGGTCTAGTGGGAGCAGTGATTTCTCAAGGCAAGGCCTTGTGTAGCTGTGACTTCTTGACCCTGGTTACATTCCCAGCACAGCTGAATGGTTCTGTCATTATCAAGTGCTTTGTGCTCAGCCAGCCACATCTTCAGGGTCACTTCGCTGGTGAGAATCTGCCATTTTTCTGAGCGGGCAGCAAACAAGGCTGAGTGCTGTGGGTCACATTCACACTACCATCCGTGGAACTGTATTTACTGTGCTCTAAGTAGGGTTAGGAGATGCTTAAAGAAAACCGAACACGGAGTTTTAGCTGCTCTTTCCAGGTTTTAAGTCAGTCTCTTTTTCTTTTCTGATAGACATTGACCCAAACTTATCTTAATGGCTCTCTTTCTTTAGTGCTTTTTACCTAATCCTCATCTTGTGATTTTTTATAGGAATTATTCTATATATTTGAACTATATCACTTGATTTTTATAACAACCAGGTGAAGGTCAGTGCAATTATACTGCCTGTCTTCAGGTAAGGAAGTTGAGGCAAGACAGAGACAGAGAATGGAGATTTAGTAGCAGACCCATGGCTACGTGACTGGCAAATCTAAAGACTTGAATTGAGGTCCCTTTGGTTCTAGAATCTATATCTCAGCTACTTAATTCTTGTAAAACTCTGTGGTCATGAGTTTATAAAATGTTGATGCCCTATAAACGCATTGTTTAGAGGCTCTACTTTCAAGTGAATGCCTTGCTTTATAATTTTGGGTTTATTTATACAAATAGTCCAAAGAGTTTTACCTGCCATTGAATCGGAGGTATCATTCCTAAGATCCTTCCCTGATCATGTTCCCCAGAAATCCATCTTCTAGCCCCTGCCAGCAACTAAAGTATAATTTTCTGGAGATGAGGAGAGAGATAAGACATATTTGTATAAGAATGAGTCAGTTTCTGGATATAGCATTAGAATATAATTCACCAAATTACTGCCTTTTAGATTAGTCATAGGAATGTTAAAAAATTCATTTTTTTCTCCTTCTCAGCTGCACTATTTGTAGGATGAAGCTAGAGGTGTACGTGACACCAAGCCATGTCTAAGTACATCCTAAACAAACAGAAGTGCTGCTTTGTTCCTTGGCTTGGTATTTGAATTTGACATCATTACAGAGCCTGTACAATAGAGTGCCTTTTTGTTTCCCTATTCAAGAGATTAGGTTTCTACTATAAGCTAATGGCATTGTTTTAGGCCATCTTATTACTTTACTCCCTGGGAACCCTCTTGACAATTTTTATACAACTTCCATTTGTGTATGTGTTCACCATTTGAAAGTTTGATTACCATTTGAAAGTTAGGAATGTTTTAATATTGATGATGCCTCTTTAGTGAGATTCTAAAAACTTTCAAGGTTCAAAGAAGCAACAGTTTTAAGAGTATCTTTCCAGGGCTCCTGACAGAACTAAACAGTGAAGTTAGTGGGTAAAGAACTGACATTCGGTAATGGTGATGCTGATAGTAAAGGCGATCAGTGCCCCGGATCATGACTGCTGGCCTATCAGCAGACTGCACGTGGCCTGGAAATGCCGCATGCTGTTCATTTGTTTCTATCCTTTTCTCGAGCTGAATAAATGTTAGATGGAAATTGCAACCACAGCAGAGCTTTAATGATCTGGAGGCCACTTATCTGATATCTGTGCATGTTTAAAATGTAACTCCTAATCTAATAAAAAAAAAAAGGTCTTGGAACACCCAAAACAAATGCCAGAAACTCAAAATACTAAGTTCTCATATATTTACTAACCAAAGACTGCTAAAGTGTATTTTTCCCTTTTGGAATAGTTCTAATTGTTCTGATAATGAGATCGACAGACCCTAACACAATAGCGGAAGTGGGAGGAAGGAGGGATTTCCAAGCTTCTAACAAAAGCGAAATGTTTCTAGTTGACAGTTTAAAAAAATGAATCAAACTCTGAGAATCAGAAAAACGAAGAGGGCAATGTGCCTTGGAGCTGTGAAGAGAGGGCACCAATGCACCGAGGGCACCGTGTAATTACTTACCTTGATTACAGCGAGCCTAAGTTATAAACAATAGCTAAATTATCTTCAATATAGGCCATTTAATAAACAAAATGTTTATAATCCATTTTAAAGGGCATTATCCCATTTTTTTTCCTTTGAGAGTGCATAGAAGGTAAACCTGTGTGGCAGTGCTACATATTCAAAGTTGGCAAAGAAAATACACTTTGAAGTCCACAGTAGCAGTTGTCAGGTTGTTCAGTCCTTTATTGTTTAAGATCACATGGGACCCCAGACTCTGGGAAGGAAAATGTGTAGATATAGCGGAAGTGTGGCCTCTCGGGTGTTCTGAATACTCACTGGCTGTGCTCAGCCACCTGCCAGTATGGGCACAAAATGGAGTGTTCTTTCTAACTCTCTATAACTACCCCTGCTTTTTGTATTTAAGACTAACTTGTAGCCTCACTTTGTCATTCATCTATATAAGAGACCTCAAACATCTGTTCCATTCTAATGCTCCACAGTTTCTGTAAGAGGCAGGCATCACACGGAATCATGTTCTCTAGCACTCCGGAGGTTATACTGCAGAGGTAATTGCAGCATGCCTGCTGTCCCTAAAGTCAATCTGAAACCTTTGTGGTTAGCATCTTTGGAAATGAAATTTTTAGTCAGGAAAACTAAGTTTAGACTCAGAGTAATGAGATTTGAGTGATATTTTGCTCTAGCTCCTAGGCTGCTATTGCAGTCCAAGGAAAGACCAGACATTTTGGTAGACACAACGTAGACAGGTACGCGACACTAATTATTCTACTCTGGGAGATGTGAGCTTGTTAAAATGCTAAATTTCCTTAGCAATTTCTCCAGTTGATCAGATCTGCATTTTGATTTGCTTCCTGAAAAAAAAATCAAAGATTAAAAAAAAAAAAACTTCTCATTTTGCTAAGATATTTACTATCTTGATTGTAACAGGAAAATTAAATTGAAATGTCCCAAAGAGTGACCTAGCCACAGGCCCTACCCACTGGTGATACTGGTAAAATTGTTGTTTTCTGACCATTACCTGTGTGGATAGTGTAGTCCATCTGCTAGACATAAGGGGATAAATAGAGAAGAAACTCCCTCTCCTCTGAGAGCTTTTTTACCAAGCTGGAGGCAAACACAGTGTAGAAATAAAGATTTGCACAGGTGCTCTGCTCTGTGTTAAAAGTGGTACATGGAGTCTTGAAGTTCTTGTCATACAGATCTTTCACATGTTTGGTAAGAGTCACCCCAAGATACTTTATACTGTTTGTGACTATTGTGAAGGGGGTCATTTCCCTAATTTCTTTCTCAGCCTGCTTATCCTTTGAGTATAGGAAGGCCACTGATTTGCTTGAGTTGATTTTATAACCTGCCACTTTGCTGAAGTTGTTTATCAGCTGTAGGAGTTCTCTAGTGGAGTTTTTTGGGTCACTTAGGTAGACTATCATGTCATCTACAAATAATGATAGTTTGACTTCTTCCTTTCCAATTTGTATCCCTTTGACCTCCTTATGTTGTCGAATTGCCTGAGCTAGTACCTCAAGTACAATATTGAAAAGATAAGGAGAAAGGGGGCAGCCCTGTCTAGTCCCTGATTTTAGTGGGATTGCTTCAAGTTTCTCTCCATTTAGTTTGATGCTGGCTACCGGTTTGCTATATATTGCTTTTACTATGTTTAGGTATGGGCCTTGAATTCCTGTTCTTTCCAAGACTTTAAGCATGAAAGGATGCTGAATTTTGTCAAATGCTTTTCAGCATCCAATGAAATGACCATGTGGTTTTGTTCTTTGAGTTTGTTTATGTAGTGGATTGCATTGATGGATTTCCGTATAGTGAACCAACCCTGCATTCCCGGGATAAAGCCTACTTGATCATGGTGGATGATCGTTTTTGATGTGTTCTTGGATTCAGTTGGCAAGAATTTTATTGAGTATTTTTGCATCGATGTTCATAAGGGAAATTGGTCTGAAGTTCTCTTTCTTTGTTGGATCTTTGTGTGGTTTTGGTATCAGCGTAATTGTGGTTTCGTAGAAGGAATTGGGTAGGGTTCCTTCTGTTTCTATTTTGTGGAATAGTTTGAAGAGTATTGGTGTTAACTCTTCTTGGAAGGTCTGATAGAATTCTGCACTGAAACCATCTGGTCCTGTGCTTGTTTTGGTTGGAAGACTTTCTATGACTCCTTCTATTTCTTTAGGCATTATGGGACTGTTTAGATGATCTATTTGGTCCTGATTTAATTTTGGTATTTGGTATCTGTCAAGGAAATTGTTCATTTCCTCCAGATTCTCCAGTTGTGTTGAGTACAGGCTCTTGTAGTAGGATCTGATGAATTTTTGGATTTCCTCAGTTTCCGTTGTTATATCTCCCTTTTCATTTCTTTTTTTTTTAATTTTTTTTATTCGATATAATTTATTTACATTTCAAATGATTTCCCCTTTTCTAGCCCCCCCACTCCCCGAAAGTCCCGTAAGCCCCCTTCTCTTCCCCTGTCCTCCCACCCACCCCTTCCCACTTCCCCGTTCTGGTTTTGCCGAATACTGTTTCGCTGAGTCTTTCCAGAACCAGGGGCCACTCCTCCTTTCTTCTTGTACCTCATTTGATGTGTGGATTATGTTTTGGGTATTCCAGTTTTCTAGGCTAATAACCACTTATTAGTGAGTGCATACCATGATTCACCTTTTGAGTCTGGGTTACCTCACTTAGTATGATGTTCTCTAGCTCCATCCACTGCTGATGGGGTTGCAAATTGGTACAACCACTCTGGAAATCAGTCTGGCAGTTCCTCCGAAAACTGGGCACCTCACTTCCAGAAGATCCTGCTATACCACTCCTGGGCATATACCCAGAGGATTCCCCACCATGTAATAAGGATACATGCTCTACTATGTTCATAGCAGCCCTATTTATAATTGCCAGATGCTGGAAAGAACCCAGGTATCCCTCAACAGAAGAGTGGATGCAAAAAATGTGGTACATCTACACAATGGAGTACTATTCAGCCATTAGAAACAATGAATTCATGAAATCCCTTTTCATTTCTAAGTTTGTTAATTTGGATACTTTCTCTGTGCCCTTTCTACACAATGGAGTAGTTATTCAGCCATTAGAAACAATGAATTCATGAAATTCTTAGGCAAATGGATGGAGCTAGAGAACATCATACTAAGTGAGGTAACCCTGACTCAAAAGGTGAATCATGGTATGCACTCACTAATAAGTGGATATTAACCTAGAAAACTGGAATACCCAAAACATACACATCAAATGAGGTACAAGAAGAAAGGAAGAGTGGCCTCCTGTTCTGGAAAGACTCAGTGAAGCAGTATTCAGCAAAACCAGAACGGGGAAGTGGGAAGGGGTGGGTGGGAGGACAGGGGGAGAGAAGGGGGCTTGTGGAACTTTCGGGGAGTGGGGGGCTAGAAAAGGGGAAATCATTTGAAATGTAAATAAAAAATATATCGAATAAAAAAAAAAGAATGGGAAAAAAGAAAAAAAAGTGGTACACGGAAAAAATAAGAACTGCCTCAGGTAGGTCTGCTATATCCAAGGCCGACACCTCAAGCAGCGAGGGAAACAGCCACTCCTGAGCTCGCAGAGGAGCAGGGGGTCAAGAGTGAGAGCAGAGCTGTGCTGGGCAGAGCTGGCAGAGGGGCAGGGTAAGATTCAGAGAAGGGTCTGTCCAGAGCTCCGAGCAGGTCGTCTGGTTCGCTGACTGTGAGTAGCTGGGCGAGCTAGAAGGAGAGTTCTGGTGGCTGAGGTTGAGTTGAAAGCTATCGATGAAAGCTAACTGACAGAGGAGGTTTTAGAACACAGAAAGTGGGTTAGGTTTATCCTATAAAATGAGTCACTCCTAACATAGTTTTTAATAGAGGAATGGTATGGTTTTGTGTATTTAAAGGATGCCATTTGGTTCTCCAGAGAGTAGGCTGGTAGACAGAAGAATGGAAGCCAGAGGATGTGTTCAAGGAGGTGGGTCACTCGGAGTGATGGTGGTAAGAACTTGAGATGCAGGGTCGGCAGTAAGTGAGCCATTGTAGAGAGTGGTGCAGTCTTCTGGAGATGGTGGGTATGGTGCAGCTGAGTAGATAGGGGAAATAAAGATGGAGGAGAGATTAAAGATAAAGTTTAGTTTTTTTCAGAGATGAGAAAGAGAGAAAATTGCAACACTTGTTTTTGACATATTTGTATTGAAATGCCCATTAGTTTTCTAAATACAGAATATCAGATTTTCCCCCATCTGGAGCCTTTATGGGGAATGTAGCTGAGGCATGAGGCCCCATGTTTAGCAAACATCACTAAATTCCAGGGAACTTGCCTTTCAGTTTTATCTTACTTTCCAATGAGAATAAATGCATGCCACAAACCTGCAAGTAATTTTGGGCAAACACATACCTTAAAAGGTCTTTGATGTTCAAAGAAGGAATTCAATGACCCTCGTTCTGGTGAAAGTTAAAATGATTATTTGTCTTTATCTTTTGTGCTGTAGGCATTGTGCTTGGGCCTAAGACCCCTTGAGAGGGTTTCCTTTTAACCTATACATAAGTCTGCAGTGTGGCTTCAGTATACTTATAGAATCCTGATGATAGTGGAGAAGATTACTTAGGAATTTGCCTGCCTGTAGTGTTTCTGAAATGGAAAGATTTAAAATTAAAACGAGAAGCTTCCACAGCCTGAAGAGAATTCCTTTACTTGAAACTGCCTTCAGAAACTCCCAGCTCTCCTGGTCCTCTTGTTCAAATTATCCTTTCATGAAGGAATGGGAAAAAGATTAGGGGAACAGTTTTGCTGTTTGAATTGATGGAGAAATGACTGAAGTCTCCCTTCCTATATGTGGAAACTTTAGGATAGACACTGACATCTCTTCGTCTGAGTATATGTATTATGGGAAGAGATGATATATTTGTATTCATGTCTGGAGCTGCTTTAAAAAATTCCTGGACCTCAGGCAAGGGGAGATGGCCTGGGCCACACAGATTTATATTATCAGAGTTGATGGTGGCACATGACTCTCCTCCCAGTGCCTGGAAAGCAGAGGACTAAGAACACAAGGTCAACTTCTGCTCCATAGTGAGTTTCAGGTCAGCCTGAGTTACATATAACTGCAGAAAACAATGCCCCCAAAGTGTTAGACAACTTCTCTGAGTCCCCTCTCCACTGGCAGATGGCCATCCTCTCCTAATTTTCTCCACATGGTGTCCTCAGAATGGTCACCTCTCTCAGTCTACTCCTCTTATAAGGACACCAGCCATGCTGCATTAGGACTCATTCACATGACAGTTCACTCCATTGGTTTTTATTCTTTGGTGTTTTGAAAGAGGGTCATTTGTATAAAGCCCAAGCTTAGGCACCTTTTTAAAAAAAACATTGTCTCCAAAGAGTTCATGTTAAGGCATTTGGGTCTTCAACATTATAAATTTTAGAGGTGACAGTTCTGCCTATAATAATGTCTAATTCTTGCAGAAAATTTCACTGTTGTAAGCTTAAACCATACAGTTTTTTTTTAAATCATTTTAACACTGTTAGTAGTTCTTACCTGTCCTTCCCTTGCTACCTTATAGAAGGTGGGTTCTACAGTACACTGCAGTTTTACTAACTGCTTGATGATCTGACAACTTATTTTGCTCTGACACTAACAGTCTATAGTCACATGGTATAGCCTTAGCTGGCCTAGACCTCAGTCTGTAGACCAGGCTTGCCTAGAACTCAAAGACCCACCTGCCTCTGCCTCTGCCTCTGCCTCTGCCTCTGCCTCTGCCTCTGCCTCTGCCTCTGCCTCTGCCTCTGCCTCTGCCTCTGCCTCTGCCTCTGCCTCCCAAGTGCTGGGATTCCAGCACAGTCTGTTGACTGCAGATTCTTTGATGCTATTATATCGTACTCAGCACCACAATTCCCTATTCGTACCCCAACCCTGGTTCTAATGGAGGAATGAGGGTACAGCTGCATTGGATGAATACTAGTGTTCAACCTGGTACACAGATGCATAGGAGGTGAAACATACACAAGTGCAGGCAAACTATATTTCATAGGCAGTGTCTATGAAGATAACCTTTTGCTCATTATTCAGAGCATGCTGTGTTCTGATGCTGTGTTTAATTGGCTTACATTGCTGTGATTTTATTACTCTCACAAGGAGAACACCATGCCTTCTTTTAGCCAGTGACTATTAGAGTAAGTGAAATAGAGTAAGAAAAACTAGACATAAAGAGATCAGTATAATTCACGTCAACTGGAGCTGAATATCTCTTCGGGTCTGTTGGAAGAATAAACTACCCAAAGGGACTTCCTATTAATGTCCTATGCTCATTTTTAGAGTGCTTTTCTCTGGAATGTTGATCCTCAGGTCTGTTGTATTTTGCAGTACTCTCTGCCCAGAGCAAGCATCTCTTTTACTTCTCTGTGGGAAGGACATGAGAATACCAGACAACGTTATGAACTACTGTAGCAATAGAAATATGAATGAGCTATGTTTGAGAATTCATTTCCTCAGTTACACCAGCTATATTTCAAGTTCTAGGTAGCCACAACTAGCTAGTGACAACCAAACTGAAAAACACAGAGAATGGACCATTTCCATGACCACAGATTTCTGTTGTTAATTCAAAAATTTAGATCTCAGAATCACTTGACCATCTTTTGACACATAGATTATAATCCAAATTGATGCCAGTTATTGAACACTTTGCCATATGCATACTATACTTTTGAACTATAAATGAAGACCCGGAGTTGATTTGCTACATGTCTACATATAAGAAAATGATAGAGCTCATGCCAGGCAGTAGTGTCATACACCTTAAATCTCAGCATTTGGGGACAGAGACAAGCAGATCCCTGTGAGTTTAAAGCCATGCTGGTCTACAGAGCAAGTTCTAGGACTGCCTGGGTTACATACAGAAACCCTCTCTTAAAAACAAATTTATAAACAAACAAACAAACAAACAAACAAACATACATACATACCAGAGTCCAGATAATAACAAAGTACTTAATTTTAGTGACTAATTTTGTCTATATATATAGAATGGCCTTGAACTATCCTTTTAACATGTGAGTATTTTACATGTGTGTTAAAAATATAAAGCTACATGTTTTTTTCAATATTTCTTAGCATCTAAATTACAGACTATTCATTATATAAAAGAGTGAGATTTATTGTGATGATTTCACACATGTACAGAACGTACTCCAGCCATACTCCCATTACTGCACACTCCCTCTCCAGTTTATACACTCCCTCTTTCTTCATACTTTGCCTTGTATTTTCATGTCTTGTTTAAATCTGAGGTTCTGCATATGAGAAAGAAACATGTTCTACTTTCCTTGCTAAATCTTCCTCATTTCTCTTATCATGGTCTCTAGTCCTATACATTTGTTTTGCTTTCTAGGTTTTCGTTATGACTCCATGACAATATTCTAGTGTTTGTATATCCCACATTTTCTATATCTCTTGACGGGAACTTTAGGCTGATTAACAACTCAGTCATTGTGAGCAATGTCACAGTGGACATCAATTTACAGGTATCTCTATCATACACTCACTTAGATTCCTTTGGAGATATCTATCTATCTATCTATATGTGTGTATGTGTGTATATATATATATCCCTTACATTCCTTTGGATGGATATATATATGTGTGTGTGTGTGTGTGTGTGTGTGTGTGTGTGTATTACTCCACAGATCAAATAATAGTTATATCATAAGATCTAGGAAACTCAGCCTAATCCTGCTGGCTCCAGCCTTAGGTGTGTCTGTACTCAAGTTATACCTGGATCTTTATTTTCACTGTAGAAAAGTCCTTCAGCATGAGACAGCACAAAGTAGAGTTGGGGTTTATTAAGAAGGGAATAGAACAGAGTTAATCCTGGATGGTGTACCTCAGTTTCAATATGGATTTTGGTTGTTGAGGTTGCATTTCTCAAAGGGAGTAATATTCAACCAGGTTTAGAGATAAAGCAGAGTTTAAATTGGGTGAGAATGTGTTCTGGTTTTTATTTATCTTAAAGAAATTTTTTTTGCAAACAATTGCAGCATGGATATGATGTTTATTAGTTAAGTTTGGACATGAGAGAGAAGTGCTGATAGAGTTAAACTCAAAGTTGCATACACTTTGACATTACGTATGGTTCATTGTTTGAACTTTTTTGAGACATCTCTCAGGAAAGTAAGTATTGTCTCTGTAGGCTTCAGAGTATTTCCCACCAAGTTGTGCCAAAAGTTTTAAACCATCAGCCCACTCGGAATTATATCAGATTCCAGGGTAAACAGCTGTTTGTACTCCCTGTAGATTTTTTTCTCTTTTTATAATATCTCAGTAATATTTTGTTTTGTTGATGCTTTGTGTTGATTTTCATAGAGGTGGCCCTGATTACATTCTTACCATTGTATAGGTACACATACATGCGCGTGTGCACACACACACACACACACACACACACACACACACAACAGAGGGAGAAGGAGTTAAACAAATGGGAGAGGGAGAGAAAGACAAGGGGAAACTAAAAATGAGCACATTCTCGTCAGCATTTTTTGTTTCTTGATCATAACCATTCTGCCTAGAGAGAGATGGAATCTCAATGTTGTTTTGATTTGAAGTTCTCTTAGGACTAAAGATGTCAAGTATTTGTTCATGTGTTTATTGACATTTGTATGCCATGTTTTGAAAAGTATCTATTCAGTTTGTTTACTCACTTATTGGATGGGCTATCTATTCTTTAGATGTTTAATTACGTAAGTTCATTCTTTATTCTGGATACCCAGCCCTCATCAGTTGACGAGCTGGCACTCTCAGATGACTCCTCTGCATTCTGTAGACTTTCTCTTCACCATGGCAGTCATTGCATCTGCTGCGTGGGATCTTATACACACGCAGCAGATAGTTCTTGTTTGTATTTTATGCTTTTAGAATACATTTCAGAGAATCTTTTTCTCGTTTTCTCTATTCTAAAGTAGGTTTCCTGTTTTTTCCAGTATCTTCAGACTTTCATATCTACAGCAAGAATCAGATGGCCTTCTGTGTGGGTTGGTTTCTGGGTTCTCTGCTCGATTCCTTGCTTCTGCATATGTCTTTGTGGCACCGCCATGCTGTTTTTGTTCTTATTTTTCTGTGATATGATTTGAAATAAAACATTGTCATTCCCTCAGCACTATTTATGTTGTACTTGGGGTTTTTTGTTTTGTTCTGTTCCCCGCCCCCAGGATTGTATTGGGCTATTTGGGATTCCTTGCACTGCCATGAATTTTAAAAATTCTTTTTTCAGTTTCTGTAAGAAATGCTATTGGAATTTTGATAAAAACTACATTGAATCTGTAGGTTTTTTGGCAATGTAAACATTTTCACAATAATCTGTCTACTTAAGAGCTTGAGAAGTCTTTCCACCTTGTAGTATCTTCAATTTCTTTCTCCACTGTTTTATACTTTTCATTGCAGAGGTGTTGGATTTCATTGATTCACATTATCCCTAAATAATCTTATGTTTGAGGCTATTAAGAATGAGAATTTGATTGATTTCTAATCATGTTTCTTGTTAGTGTAAGAAAAGCTACTGTCTGCTATATGTTAAATTTATATACTGATACCTTCCCTAAAGAATTGATCAGAACTAAGAGTTATTTTATATCTTTAAATTACAGGATCATATGTTATGCTAGCAAAGATGATCTGAATTCTTCCTTTTTTATTTTTATCCCCTGTATTTGTTTTTCTTATTTTATTGCTCTTTATACTTCAACCATTATATTGAACAAGATTTTAAAGAGTAGAAACATTGTTGCCTTCATAAATTTGAGAAGAATGGCCTCTGATTTTTCCATCTAATATGATATCAACATGATTTTGTTGTATATTGCCTTTATTGTGTTGAAATATGATGCATAAGATACTAACTTGTTCATAGCTTTTATCATAAAGAATGTTGGATATTTGTGGGCACATGCCTTTTCTGCATCTATTGAGATGACTCTGGAATTTCTATTATGATTCTGTTTATGTGCTGTATAACTTATTGATTTATGCTGTTGAACCATTCTTACCACCAAATTGATTATAAGCATGATCTTTGTAATGTATTGTTTTATGTTATTTTTTGAACTTTGCGCTTATATCGTGATTTGATTATGCTTGGCTCAGGGAGTGGCACTATTTGGAGGTATGGTCTTGTTGGAGTAGATATGGACTTGCTGGAAGAAGTGTGACATTTGTGGGTGTGGGCTTTAAGACCCTTGTCTTAGCTTCCTGGAAGAGGGTCTTCTCTTAACAGCCTTCAGATGAAAATGTAAAACTCTCATCTCCACCTGTTCCATGCCTATATCTATATTACCATTGATATTACATTGATGATAATGGACTAAACCTCCAAACCTATAAGCCATACCCAATTAAATGCTTTCCTTATGAGAGTTGCCTTGGCCATGGAGTCTATTGACAGCAATAAAATTAAGACAGAAATTGGTACCAGGAGTTGGGTATTAATGCCAGAGGACTGACCATGCTTTTATTTGGAAGAATGTGGATTTGGGGACTTTGAATTTGAAGGAAATTGGATTGGTTTAAATAGAGCTTAATAGGCTATTCTAGTAGAAATATAGAAGACTTTGTTACTGGGAATAATTTGAACTGTGGAAGCCTGGCCTAAGAGATTTCAGTGGAGAATTTCAATATGTGACTTAGAGACTGTTTTGTGGAATTTTGGTAAAGAATATAGCTGTTCTTTGCCCTTCCACTTCAGGCGAAGGTAAAGAGATTTATACTAATTGCATTGACAAAAGAAGTCTCAGAAATGCCCAACAGAGACTTTGTTCTGTTGATCAAACATAGCAAGCTTAAAAAGAAAGAATATAAAATGTATGGTTCAAATAATAAAGGGTTACCAGCAAGTGAAATGGAGCTGAATCTTATTCCCAAGAACAGATTAAGGTAGTGGTGACTTTGGGTAAGATCCCATCCAATTAAACTTAGGTCCAAGCATGATGGTACCCACCTTTAATCCAAAGAGACAGAGGAAAGCAGATCTCTGAGTTCAAGGCCAGCCTGGTATAGAGCAAGTTCCAAGTAGAGAAAAGCTTAAGCCAAGGCATGGTGGTACCTTTGATCCCAGGCCTTTGATCCCAGCATTCAAGAGCCAGAGCCAGGCAGATCTCTGAGTTTAAGATCAATCTATAGAACAAGTTCCAGGACAGCCAAGCTTAGGCAGTTAAGGAGTTGGAAAACAGAAAACTGGTGACAATTGTAATAGAATAAGGGGATGATGCTCCAGCTCCAGCTCCAGCAAGCAGCAGAACTTGGCAGCTTTGGCTATGTGGCTCTGGCTTTAGAGTAAAAATCAGAAGGGGCTACTGGGTCAATTGATGCTAGTTAGCTGGAGCTAAGAAATTAGCAGTGATTAAGAAGAGACCAGCATCACTGAGGTGAAATCTTCTGGAAAGTGTTTTTTGAGCGAACACAGAAGCTATGTTCCAGCGATAACCAAGGTTGTATCCCATGCTGTAGCTGGACTTGGTAATGTGTAAGAATCACTCAGGTTTTGAAGGTATGAAAGGGTCATGGAGAGCAGCTGAAGCTTGGCACTGTGAGAATCTTGGGAAGGCCATTGCTGAAGTTGCAGTCTCAGATGCAGTTGATGGCCCAGGACTGAAGGTGTCATGCAAAGAAACTAAGGTTTGGTACCATGAAGAGAGCCTATGAGAGGCTATTGGAGAAACATAGTTGCAGCAGAAGACCCCCAGTGTATTGGAGATGCTAGTATCATAAGACCACCAAGAACAGCAGTAGCAGAGGAGCAGAGTCAACCAGAGCCTAGAGTTCTAGAGAGGGCAGAGCTGTAGATCTAACTCAAACCCTTTGGAGGAGCCCAGATCTTATGTAGATCACAGACATTGGAACAAGAAATTTTAACACTGAAGTTGCCTTGGAAGACCCAAGATGTTCTAGCTGGCAGAACTATGGGATACCTGCTGAGGAAAGCTGCTAACAGGTAGTGAAACCAGCCCAAGAGAAAGAACTCTGGCAGTTAATAAAGATGGAAAAGGAGTGGAGATCTGAAGATCATTTTGACATCAGATATGGAGATGCCAAATTTGGAGTCTGCCTTGCTGGTTTCCTGTCTTTCTCTGGGGATTATAGTTAAGAGATTGGATGGATCTGAGAAGAGACTTTGGACTTTTAACATTGTTAAGACTGCTATAGACTATGGGAACGTTCAAAGTTGAACTAAATGTATTTTTCATTATGCTGTGTTGAGATATGACCCCTATAGACTTATATGCTTGAACAAGCCTATAGGGATCAGAGGGTGGAATGCGGTTGGTTTGAATATACTTGGCCCAAGGGTGGCACTATATGGAGGTACAGCATTTTTGGAGTAGGTGTAGTCTTGTTGGAGGAAGTGTGTCACAGTGGGCAAGGACTTTAAGACCCTCATCCTAGCTGCCTGGAAGAGTCTTCTCCTAGCAGCCTTCAGATGAAGATGTAGAACTCTCATTTCCTCCTGCACCATAACTGCCTGGACACTGCCATGCTTCCACATTTATGATAATGGACTGAACCTCTGAACTTATAAGCCATCCACAATTAAACGCTGTTCTTATAAGAATTGCCTTGGTCATGGAGTCTGTTCTCAGCAATAAAAGCATAACTAAGAAAACTTATATTCATTTTATTTAGCTTTGCGCCCTATGTTCATCAAAGAAATTGTTCCATATTGTTCTGGTTTTGTACTTACTCAGCCTTGGTATCTGAGTAATATTACCACTGGAGAATGAGTCAAGACCCATACTTTGCATGTTTTATGGAGTAGTTTGAGGCACATTGGTCTTTGTACTAATATACTCTTTAAAGTTCAGTAGAATTTACCAGGAAATCTATCTTGTCTTGAGATAGTATTGTTTTGGGAACACTATCATTGCTCCAACTCTCCTTTGATTAGTCTGGCTAAGAATTTTCCACTCTTGCTTATTTTCTCAAAAACAAGTTCTTTATTGTAATAAATCTGTATATTATTCTTTTAGTCTCCTCCTTACTTTCTTCCCTTCTGGTTTTAATCATTCCTTTCCACCTAATTTTTGTATTTAGCTTGTTCTTCTTTTTATAATGGGTATTATTAGGTTATTGATTTGAGAGCTCATTGAAGTTTTTAATGTAGGTGCTTAAATCTATAAGTTCTTTTTTAGAACTGCATTGCTGTATCCCAAAGGTTCTAGGAAGTTAAGTCCTTTTTCCATTTGAGTCTTAGGATTTTTTTTTTAAATTTCCACCTGCCTTTTCTCAGTAAGCTACTAATCATTGGGAAATGTGTTGTTCCATCTCCAGGTGTTTGTAGAGAATCTTCAGGTACTTTTGTGGCTGACATCTAATGTTATTTCATTATGATTTGATACAATGTGTTATTATTATTCTACTCTGTGTATATGTTGAAGAAAGATAATTCTTTGGGGGGAATTGCTCACAGTAATTTGGGTTCAGGTTCCTGCTGCTCATTTTGGCCATGTTCCCAATGTCTTCAGGGATTCTGCCATTGATAGATAACCTGGTAACAAGTTTCATCCTTTCTCGGCAGCAGAAAGCTGCCAGGCTATGTACCTCATGAGAATGTGAAGAGGTAATTTCCCATCTTAACAATTTGTTTTGAAATTAAACCTGAATTTCATAACTGCTTTCTGTTTTTTTTTTGCCAGATCCCAGTAAAGTTTAATTAGAGAAAGCACAAAATAACGGGTTGAATATCCCTTCTCCATAAGGTGCTTACAGGTATTCTGGACTTTTGTAGATTTCAGAAGATAGATGAATGTATATGTGTTCATAGATACACATACCTATGTAGATATATGCAATATCATCTCTTGGGAAAGGGAACAAAATTCAAGCACAAAATTTACTTATTTTTGAATGCTTTATACATGTAACCTGAAGATAATTTAAATGATATTTTAATACTTTTATATACAAAGCAGCCTATATGTTTTGAATCATCAGAAGACAAAGGCATCACTATCTTATTACATGTGCAGTGATCTCTTCTATTGTTAGATAAAAGATAAATACTAGCTTAAAGGAACTTTAAAGGTTTTTTGCCCTTTAGGTTTACTGAATCAACTGTGTCTTTTATATTTGTGTTGTAACAGCAACTTACATCAATGATAGTAAGTTAGGCATGAAATGTTTCGTATATAGTTCTAACACTGATAACAATACTAAAAAAATGTTTGGGCTTCAGGAGCATTTTAGATTTTGGATTTGATTTAGAGATGCTCAACTGTACCTTTTACTGAGGCAAGGCAGTCTCCCGATAAAAAGATGTACTTCTTGCACAAGAACAGAACTCTGAAAGGTTTAGGAGTCCAGTCTTTGATTCATGTCTCCCATGAGCTATAAAGCATGCTGGCAGGGACAGATCCTCTAACTTCCTTGAGAAATGGACAATACTGAAGAAAGGAACAAAAGCTTATCCTTGAATGGAGCTGCTATGGCGACTCTGCACTCAGGAACTATGGACGTTGTGTGTGCATTAGAAACGGGAGTAGTGCTTTTAAATGGAGACAAAGCAACAAAGAACCTTTTGCTACTAGAGCAGAGGTGAGGTTTATCAGAAGCTAATTCTTGTCATCTTGGGGTTTCAATGCAGTTTGGCCAATGAAAATAAATCAAAGGGAGCAGAGACCATGGGAAGCTGATTTGGGTCCTTGGTGGGTAGAGAGAGAAGAGCAAATAAGTTCTCCTTCCTCACACATTTCCTAGACAAATCCACTTCTCCTGGCTGTCAGGAGCATGCAGAGAGGATGTGGAGACTCATTGGCCTCTGATGTGGCACGGAATCAGTCATCCGTTACTGTACTGCATGGTACCCCAAATCTAAGTGACTTCAGTAGCAAACTGGCTATGCCATGGTGTTTTTGTGGGTCAGGAACCTGGGTTTGTCTTAACTGACTGTGCTAGTTGCTTTTCATTGCTGTGACAAAATGCCTAGGAGAATTTTTCTACTTAAAAGGAGAAAATTTTATCTTTGCTCATGATTTTAGAGATTTCATTCCACTGTTATTTAAGTCCAAGAGCCTGGTTAAGGTGGCATTTCTGATGGAAGTATGTGATACTGGACATCTACTTGGTTCTTGACAGTCAGTAAGCAGGGGGCATGTAGAGTTCAAACACACTCTTCAAAGGCATGCTCCTAGTGACACACTTCATCCACTAAGATTTTCATTGTAGTGGTCCATTTAACTCTGGATAATGAGGTTACCTCATGATTGCATCACCTGTTAATCGTATCACCAGCTGGGAACCAAAATCAGCACTAGGAGTCCTCTGGCTCAAGCACTCTCATAGGGTTGTCTTCATTTCAGTAATGCACTTGGGGAGCAACACTTCCAGACTCACTCACCTGGCTGTTGGCTGGCCCCTGGTCCTTACTGGCTGTCAGCCAGAGGTATCTGTCCCTGACTATGTTGGTACCTCCATAAGTCAGCTGGCTTCAATCAAAATGGACAAGTGCCATCAAGAGAGACGTGCAACATACATACACACAGAACTCTTTCTGTCACCTATACTTGCAGGTCACACCCCCTCATTTTTGTTGCATTCTCTTCATGAGAAGCAAGCTACTGGATCCAAGCCCACTCCGGGAGCAGAGATTGAGCATGGGTATGAGCCCCAGGGGGGCAGGAATTGCTGCAGGCTGTCTACATAGCACAGTGGGACTGGAGGCAGGGTATGGAATATATTATAGAAATACTCTTGTTTTCTCAGTCAGGTATTTTAAAATGTAGCAGAGCCGCATGTAGTCAGTCCCTTGCTGAATAAAAAATTAAAACAGATGCCATCACAAAAGCTGGAGGTGTTCTGACACTTTCCTAAAATATAAGCTCTGTGTGTGTAAGTGTGTGTGTGTGTGTGTATGTGTGTGTGTGTGAGAGAGAGAGAGAGAGAGAGACAGAGAGAGAGACAGAGACAGAGAAAGAGACAGAGACAGAGACAGAAAGACAGAGATGGAGAGGGAGAGGAGAGACAAAGAGACAGAAATGGAGAGATAGAGAGGAAGAGAAAGAGAGAGAAAGGGATCATTAGGAGGCTGGAATTTTTGACAAAGTGTGTGAAGTAGATTCTTCATTTGGGGGCCGTGATTTCATGTTAGCATGAAAAGAAGGTATTCAGACAAAACCAAGCACAAAACACTGAGTTCTTGGGAGAGGTAAGGGGTAGGTAGATGGGCATAAGGCAATTGAGGAAATGGCCTGCTGAGGCAGGAGAATATTCAGCAGAAAACTTGGTCTGAATCCTGGTTTATGGAGGCCCCACCCTCCTATCAGAGGTCCTGCCTTCCTCTCTCTGCTGCCTTTCCTTTCATTTCCCAAGGTTAAATCTCAAGACCTGGAGAAGAAGCTAAGGAACCATATTTTCAGTGAGCTCGTTCTTCAGTGCCTCAGATAAGGCATTCCTCACACAGAAAGATGCCAGGGGCATTAGTCACCATTACTCCCTACTTCCAGAGAGCTGAGATGTCTTACAGACAGAGAAAACATCCTGCTAAATAATGCTTTTTAAAATCTGTTGGTTGCACTTTATGTGAGAAAACAAGAGTGTGACCCAACTTTGAGGCACAGAATGGACTTCTAAGATGAGGATGGAAGAAGGAAAGGGAGAGAGCCTGGACCTCACCAACATGCAGACATGGGCAAACACTCCTGCCTCTTGCCCCAAGTCAAATGGTTCTGAGTAGCAATTCACACATAGTGGAGGGCTGAGCTGAGACTGTTTGGGACAGAGCAGCATTGGCTAGTTCTGGGCAGAGCTCAAGCACTCTCCATTATTTTGGATAGGATTTACATGAATTTGAGTTTGGGGTTTATTTTTCATGGGTGGCACAGGTGAGGGTAGAAAAACAATGTCAGCTTAGGGGACTATCCATGTAGTTTAAGTTTAGACAATAGACCCCACGTGATCCTTAGTTTCATAGAAATATTGCATCATGGATTCATGAGTTTCTGGACAGGTGAGTGGATTGGTGTTATCTTTGATTCCTGCAATACATGCTGTTAAAGGAAAACTTTCCAGAGCACACGTTTGACTCCTAGAAAACATGGGGAGCTCTCCCCTACAGCAGCCAATCTTCGGCTCCAAGGAAAGCAGATACAATAACTGTCTAGCTTAAAGAACCAGCTCACTTCTATCCTCTCCATGGATTTGTGGACATCACTGTGTCCCCACTGTCCTTACTAGAGACATCACACACTGCTGCAAAATACACAGAATCTCCAATGGCATTTCAGCTAATTTGGCTCCTCATTTTATCACCGCCAGTGTATGGCTTTGGGTAAGCTGTGCATAATACACACCCCATGAATGGTGGCTTGCTTTCCCCTTCCCCCAGAAGATAGCAGTGACTGCCACACCCTCTCTTGGAATTGGCATCTCATCCTCCTCCACCCACTCCTTGCTCCTCATTCTCTAGGCGTCGTCATTCTGGATAGTAACAGTTCTCATTCGCCTGGCAGAGTCTGAGAAGCATACCATGTGTGGGTGAGAATGTCTACTGGTAGGAGAGAGAGACCCACATTTTAAGAGTGGGAAACATGGGCTCCACAGTCATATAAGTGAGACAAAAATAAAAGTCAGGTTAACTCTAGAACTGATGATTTTTCTGTGGCATCAATAGCAATCTTCCAGAATTTAGTAGGAATGTAGAATGCTTGCAAGTCAGATCAGAAGGAAATGGGGGGAGGGTTCTCAAGTAAGCTGGAATCCTCAGAAAATAAGTAATGAGAATTTAAATGCATTGTTGTTCCTATCACATGCTTTAGACTTAATCTATAGAATGCCTCTGTGCATGATTAGTTTCAGTTTGCACATCAGGTTCGCTGAAATACAGAGCTCACCCAAAGTCAAGAAGCCAGGCAACAAGAGGTCAAACCAGAGCTTCTGGAAGTTCATCCTTAGCTGCTTCTATTGCACTGCCATCACTAACTTCTTCATACTGTCCTTGGCACTGGAAGCGTAATTAGAGGAAAGGACCACTGTGCTGTGGAAAGCAAATGGAACATCAGTTGTGGTTATTTGTACTTCTCAGGGTTGGGGTCAAAGGATAGGAAGATTCCTTTCATGTGGGGAAAAATGTGGTTATGGAGTATGTGGATGCTGAAGGGGGCATTTCCCATGAATATGTAATTATGGAGTATGTGTGGACGTTGACGGGTGTTTCCCATTTATTCTAGTCTGGCAGACACTTAGAAGCTGACAGTTGACTGTGAGACGGAAATGATATGATTTTCCTTTAACTTCCAACTTCCCAATGTAAGCCAGACTTTGCCTTGTGTAATCAGTTAAGGGTAATTTATGCTTTGTGAATTTAAAACTGTTTCAGCTGTCAGAAAAGCCTCCTGCAACCCCATGAAAATCAGCCCTGTGTCTTCTTGTAAATCACTCTACCAATTTTGCTAACTTCAATAACATGTCAATGGGAATCGGGCTGTGCATCCTGCTGTTACAAAGAGACACAGGCCATTAAATGTTGGTAATTCCTAAAGGGTTTTTAAAAATTCTTCTCTTATACAATATATCTTGAGTGCAGTTTCCCCTCCCTTCCCTTATTCCAGCAACCCTCTCCCATCTCCTCTCTACCCAGACCCACTCCTCTTCTATTTCCCTTCAGAAAAGAGCATACCTCCCACGGATTTCAACAAAACGTGGTCTAACAAGTTATAATAAAATAAAGAAGGCTACTAACATCTACTGAGTACTTGTTATATGGAAACACTTTTGGGGGAGAGCACTGGTTGGTTCTCTTTAGCTCAATTCTCAAATAAATTATGGAAAAAATAAATAGTATTTTTTTCCATTTTACAAAAACCAAAACAATCAAAAAAGCAAAAAAGAAACCCAAAACAAAACAAGAAAACCAAAACAATCAAAAAACAAAAACAAAGCAAAACAAAAAACAACCAACCAAAACAAAAAACAAAAACAAACAAAAAACCCAGTAAGACAAGAAACTAATACAGTTTGCTCTAGGGCTTATGACTGGATCCAGCAATAAGATTTCAGCCTGGCCAGTCTGATTTCAGGGCTCAGTGCTCTTCACAATTCAGCTGTAATGAATTTTATATGAAAACTAAGTCACAAAAATCAATCAATATACAAGACAGCCTTTAAAAAATCACACTACTTTAACCATAATTACATAAATGCGTACAGCGATACATTAGTGTCAGAGGAGGTTTCGACTCTATGAATGTCATGTCCATCTGAGAAAATCTTCACAGAAGCACCGATGTCAACCTGGCTGCATCTCTGAAAACTCCCAGGGAGCCTGCTGCCACAAAATCGCCCTCAAAACTGCCTCTATCTTGTAGTTTTAGACAAAGACCATTAGCAATTACCCATTTGCCAGCTGAAATTTAAGAAGATTTAGAATGTCAAAGCCTTTAAATCATAATTTGTACTCAAATGCCTTTTATGCTTTCTGTGTCCATTTATATTACATTATATTCTGGCCCAGATGTAAACTCATAGGCTGTGTCTAGTTTGAAGAGTGGTTAATGTTAGTTGTATAGGAGCTTGTATATGTCATGGACCACATAATAACCTTTTTGCAAGACAGATAACAATTTCTCTGACTTTGTAGTAAGTCTCCAGAATTTGTCACATGACCTATTTCATAGTTTTGCACATTTTTGGAAGTGCTGAGGATCAAATATCTATTTTGTTTTGTTTCCACAGTACAGGGAAGTTGAACTGAAGGCTTCATGTATGCTAGAGCCCTACCACAGGTGTATGCCTCAGTCCTTGTTTATATTTCTTTATGAACAAGCAATCAGTAAATAGGGCTCCATCACTGCAGCATGGGTCTCTTTCTTTTATGTGTGATAGTAGTTCTTTGAGACAGATTAGCCTAAAGTAGGAAGGTAGTCACATGTCACCGAATGACAGAGACATAGTCTGAGAAATGCACCATAGATGACTGGTCCCATAAGATTATGCTAGAGCTGAAAATTCTTGCTTCTTGAAGATCATAACCATCATTACATGGGCATATGACACTCAATCCACCATAAACCCACCCCACTACCAGTCACATCAAAGTCTACAGAGACAATTATGTACAGTTCATAATAAATGTTTCTGGTTTATGTATTTACTACTTTTTTCTTATTTTAGAGAGGACTTATATATGCTTCAGGGAGGAACTTCTATTTATGTATACATACGTGTATGCTTGCATTTCTCTTGAACTAGGAATGAAATGTGGAAGAAGAAGTTATTGGTAGCTGATTGCTCTAACTACATGTACACCTAAGCTAAAGTTTGTGTTGTTTCTTAGTTTTTAACAAACTATTTTAAAATAATATAAAATATATGATTTAAGATTAAAAAATATGAGCTGTGTGCATAGCTCAGTGGTTGAACATTTCTAGAATGCATGAAGTCCTGGGTTTGATCCCCAAACCACATTAAACTAAAAAAAAAAAAAAAGGAAAAGGAAAAAGCTTGCAGGATAATGATTTAAAGAAAGCATTTTTATACAGACTGCAGTTTGTTTGTGTTTTAAGCCAAGTGTTATTGCTCCATTCAATCTAAATTTGCAGGACAATACCATCTACATTTGTTTAAGTATATTCTATGATGTTTATACAATAATGAGATCATCTGCTAGTGGGATTCTAAGAAGGTATCTTTGTCATTAAGTGACATGTGACTGCATTTCTATTCTGGAACCATCTTACCATAAATGTCTATTGTGGCACATGGAAGAAAGAAGCAACATCTGGCTCACTGATTGCCTGGGTGAGGAAGTCCTATATGTCAATTACTTGCCCATAAAGAAGCAGAAATATGATCCCATCACCTGCACTGGTGAAGAAAGACAACTATGTAATAGGACTCACAATGATTTGTATGTTTGATGCAAAAGATACCAAATGGTGTAGTGTAAGTAGTGGCATTTCAACATCCTAAGAATGTAGATCTGCATGACTATGCCCTCATTATACCACACATCCTGTTGTGCTCTGAAATCAAGGAGGCAGTACTGCACCCTATTTACCAACATTTAGGCTTTGGTTCATGACTTTTATGAAAAAATATAACCTTTATAAAAAAATAATCTTTATGAGAGAAATATTAGCTTCAGCAGGGTAAATACTTGGTTAACCTACAAATAACCCAGACCTCCCTCTCTCCCTCCCTCTCTCTCTCTCTCTCTCTCTCTCTCTCTCTCTATCTCTATCTCTCTCTTTCTCTCTCTCTCTCTGTATGTATGTATATATATATATATATATATATATGTATATATATATATGTGTGTGTGTGTGTGTGTGTGTGTGTGTGTGTGTGTTTGTGTGTATGCACATACATACTCATATCTTTGAGAGGTATCTGAGTCAGACATTCCTATAATGGTTGCTGTTAACTGTCAAACCAGTAGAATCTAGCCTCACCTAGGAGGCCATTATCTTGATTACGTGCCTGAGGACAGAGCACACTGTGGCTAGGCCTGCCCCTGGGTTAGGATTCTAGAAGTAGAGAGAAAGGAGCAGAGCAGCAGCATGTATTCATTGTCCTCTTCTGGCTGCCTCAAGCCCCTGCCACCATCGTAACGTCTCCTAGGACCCTGGAGAGCCAGAATGAACGCTTTCCCTGAAGCTGCTTTCATCAATGTTTTATGCTCACAGCATCAGGAAAAGAAACTAAGATAACATTCCTTTTCATTGAGTCTTTTCCTAGAAGCCATGGATAAGTGAACTTGTTTCAGACTTGGAGTTCATGAGTTCTCCTCAGCAGAGACTTGGGAAACGGGTTTGTGTCTTTAAAGAATCAGTAACTCAAAATACAAGGAATCGTAGTGAGTATTCTGTTTGAGGCAGGAGGACATCCTCTGGCTTCATGCTTTGGGGTTTCTGGAGATGAAGGGTTCACTCGACCATGTAAATATTTTAATACTGACAAAACTCTGGCCTACTGCTGAGCTGGAAGGCCAAAAGAGGAGATGCCACATCCCTGTAGAATACCCTTAAACCAAAGAAATCATCTGGAAGATCTGTTTCTTCTCTTTGAGATTTGAAACTAAGGCTAGTTTACAGGTAACATTACAGGTAGCTCTGGCCTTCTCCTTTCAGTTATGTTTCCCTGCAGTGGTCTAGGCTAACAAAAACTGTAAATCAACCTTTAGCTTTGCTATGACATACTAAGTTTAAATATAAGGCTCTAGCCCAGATAAGCCAAACCATGGTCTTTTCACTCTTATTATATAGACTCATCTTACACAAAAGGAGCCAGCCATTCTGGGATCCCACAGCCCGGAGACAAGCTGGGAGCCAAACATCAGTAAAAGTATGAGGTGGCAAAGCTATGCCTGGTGCTGTTACTGAAAAGCTTGTCTTCCGAGGGTACTTGTATTTCAGGCTCAGTTACTAGCCTGTGGTACTACTGGGAGGAGAAGCAGCCTGGTGAACAGAATTTGGGTTACAGTAATCATGTCCTGGAAGGGGATTTAGGATTCATTCTCTCTCTTCCTCTCCCATTTCCTCTCCTCCCTCTTCTGTTTCCTCTCTCCTTCCTGCCCCTCTCTCATTCTCCCCTCCTCTCATTTTTTTCTCCTTCTCTTTTTCCCTCTCTGTCTCCTCCCCTATTCCTGCTTGCTGGCCCCATAAGCTAGGCAACATCTTCTGCCATGCATTCTTGCCAAGAAATACTGTCTTCCCACGGGTTCAAAACACAGTAAGTTCTACTAAGCTAAGTCTTGGAAACTATTGTTCAAAATATTTTTCCTCTGGAAATTAAAATTTCTCAGATGTTTTGGTATAGTAGTGAAAAATTGACTAGCATTTATAGAGTGTGTGTTGTAGGAATGGAAGCACAACAGTGGATCTTCCAAGGTTGGATTATATATGAAAAGTATGAGAAGATGAGCAAGGTGATGTAGATATGTCTGCCAGACCAACAAAACTGCGTGTGCAAAGGCTCACAGATGAGGCAGTGAGTAAGTAGTTCTGTGAGGAAGACGGAGGACTTGAGGATATACAGAATGATATAGGGATTAGATGACAAAGAACTTGGATTTCAGTTATAAAATCTGAATGTTATTGGGGAACCAAGTGAGAATTTTGATCTATGGAGTGGGCTTCCTAGATTCCGATTTCATTGGGTTGGAAACATGGAGAGTTGGTAGAGAAGGAGGCTAGACTCAGAATGCTGCAGACTAGTCCTGTCACCTTAAGGGCCCAAACTGGGACCCAAAGCTAAGGGCCCAAGGTGGGAATGAAGCAGAGAAAAGCCAATAGAAATCTATTGTATATGTAAGAGAGATTAGCTGTGGGTGACTTCCAGATTTTTCTAAGGCTATGTGAGTCAGTGGTTACACTTGTCACAGAGGAGAAAGTACAGATGAAACAGCTCTAAAGGTAAAACGTACTGGAAGTTTCCAGATGAGGTGGCTTGCAACTAGATGTCCAGATGGAGATGAACAGCATTTAACATAAGGGATGAGCTTTAGGAGTCATGAGTAAGAAGCTCCTAGTTGAGATCACTGACTGGACCGGGTTTAGCAGGTCAGTGATATAGGGGGACAGGCTGAGGGGGACAGGGCTAGAAACAAAGGTGTGAGGAGCTGCCTGACAAGGTGTGAAAGGCTGACTGGCTAACACAGAAGCCAATTAGCAATTGGCCTATCACCTCAGAAGCCAAAAATGCTTGTTTTAGAAGAGAGCCACAGGATCCTTGCCTCACACAAAAGTCAAGTAAAGAGCAGTGTCTCAAGATAGGATGTCCTGCAGCTCACAGGGAACTTGTGATGAAGGCCATTGGCTGCAGGAGCAGATGGCAGCACATGTGATTGAACAAATGGAGGTGATTTTGCCACGCTGTCACAAGGAACAGAGCCTGGGATGCTGGTTCCTAAGTGTTAGTATCAGGAAAAAATAGGCAAAATTGTCACCTCTATTAAGGAGCATCTGGAGGTTTCACCACTTCTTTGCACTGATGCCAGGCTTAGAGGCCCTAGAGGGACATTACACAGTGTCTGTACACTCATGAAGCCTGGGTTCTTTACTGCATGGCTAACAAGAGTCTGCAACCAGTGAGACTGGCCAAATATACCATTGGAAATGACTGTTCCTATGGTTCTGTTTTCTCACAGGATACTCACCACAGGACTTTTTCAATATACCAGGAAAGATATCTCTGTGTTCACTGTGTAAATAAATATAACTGAATCATGATAATTTATGGCAGTGCTTAACCCTCACTTTTAGTCAGTCCCTTCTCATATCTCATTTCAATCTCTTCTGCTACATTTTTAGAATTGTTCTGTCTTACTCTGACCTCAGTGGATAACAGACTGTTGGCAGCTTCCATATATCAATCCTTGCCATCTTGGCAGATGAATAATAAATTTCCTTTCTGCTTGGAATTTGGAATTCCTTAGTATAAATAACTATCAAAAATGCCTAAATAATTGATCTTGCAGACTGCCAAGAGGATTAACTAGTTAACAGATAGATTGTAGGCTGAGCAGGCAAGCCAGCAAACAAATTTAGAGAAATCATTTTTATATAAGGTTGTGTGTGTGTGTGTGTGTGTGTGTGTGTGTGTGGTGAGGCAAGAGTAAGTATATATTTGTGTACACGTACATGTGGAAGCTTGAGGAACATCTCGGATGCTATTAACAGGGATACCATTCACATCCTCTGAGGCAGAGTCTTTCATTAGCTTGAAGCTCCCAGTTAGGTTAGGCTAGGCTAGCCACTCAGAAAGCAACAAGGATCTCACATTTCTCCCTTCCCAGCACTAGGATTGCAGGCACATCTTCTTATGCTCAGCACTCTTATGTAGATTCTGAGGACCACTCATTCTTGTGCTTTTGAGGTAAGCAATTTACCAACTGAACTATCTTCTCTATTCCCAATAGAAAGCTAGCAATCAGAAAATGAACTGTGCATCACACCATTAGGTTATGCTTTACATATTATCTTTGTGGCTTTGTGCAGGAATTTCTTCTCTCAAAGTACTGTTTCAACTTCTGTCTTGAGTTACTGAGAGGTTTGAGTTTGATGACGACACTAACCTGTGAATTCCACATTAAATTCCCTGTGATTTTGAATGAACATTTTCCCTTCTCCTGTCTTGAAATAGAAATATATTGGCACAAAATGTGTGAGGAGATATGATGTCATGAGAATCTTCTGGGGATTTGCCTCAATTTTTTTAGATTTTTCCTTTTAGATGCTCTGACTTTGTATTAGCTTCAGCCATAAACTGTCAGAGCAACAATTAGTAGCAGCTATATGATAAACATTTTCCACCACTGACCTACTCTATATAGACGCTGATGCTCACCTCAAAACTGGCCCAGAAATTTATCATCTAAAACCATATAGAGAATGGCTCCCAATCTCCCGGATCATGTACATAATTAAGAACATTGTATGTATGTGTGTGTTGATCATGTAAATAACCACCTGCTGATGAACTATGAGTTCAAAGGCTTGTCAGAAACACATTTACTTACATATGTTAGTTAACACTGTGGAATACAAGTCATGTACTTTAGAAGAAAGGCCGAAGTTTCTTTCCCTATTGACATATAGGAAAAGCTGCCAAAGGAAAAATGAGGTGGATAGATATTAACTTGGCAACCTGTTGAGGTCTTGTAGCTGCTGCTACTGGGAAGAAAATATGTTGCTGTCAGAAATAGACTTTAATCTGTTTCAGCTAAATGCTTTGAGACTTAAGTGTCCCCAGCTATATAGCTCTTTATTTACTTTAGGGATAGAATGTTAATCACTGATAATAGTTCCACTTACTCTTATTTGAAGTTACCAGAAAGTCATTCACAGTTGGCACAAAGCAGACTGAGAATTGATTGGAGAAGGAATTGGTAAGTTGCATGCCATAGAGAGATCCCAGTGCATTAGAACACTTAATGATGATTTGATGGTGAGTTGGTTAGTATGAGGATTCATTTCACGTTCAAGGACACATGATTCAGAAATACCCAGGGAAGAGGTAAAAGCTTTCTGGAAGTATCTCTTAGGGAGTTTCTAGAAGGTATCTGCATTGAGTTAGGAGACAGAGTTAGGAAGATCCATGTTCTAGCAGGGTGGGTGGGCATCCTTCAGTGGGTATAGGGCTTAGATAGAAAACGGAACAAGACAAAACAAACAAACAAAGGCATGGAGATTGCAAATCCCACCCTCTCTCCTTGAGCTGTCATCTGTCTTCTACTCTTGGGCTTCAGAACTCCTGTCTCTTCCAGCTTCAAACTCAGATTTACAGCAGCAGATTTTACTTCCTGTCACTCGTGACTGTCACATCACAAGAATTTTTTGGCCTCCATAAGTGCTAGCTTTGTGATAAATCTGTGTGTGTGTGCATCTCCTATTGCTTTAATGTCGCCAAGAACCCTAACACAGCAAGGTTCCTGTTTTAAACTCCTACCCTATGGTAAATTTATGGTTCCCTGATACTGGCATCGTCAGCAAGGCATAAGTTTTGCTTCTGATGATTCACATCAATATGTCATATCATCTTCTTACCTTGTCCCTGTCTCTAGGGAAGAATTCTCGTGAGGCTTCAAGAAAGAACAATAAAGGAATCAGCCTTTGCTTTAAAGGAATAGTCTTAATAGGATTTTATTGTCTAGGACCAAGAATGGCCTGAGGCTGTGAAGCCTCCTTCAGGGGAGAGAGGTCCAGTAAATTTCATTCACTGTTTACCTTTTACATCCAGAATTTCCTGTGACTCCATACCTCTTTCACAATACCTGCTGTTTCAACTGGCACTGATATCTTACTACTTTTCACTGTGCACCAGTTACTGGCAGAGTTCTTAACTATCACCTCAGCATCCTTCTCCAGACTCCCATCCATTTGGAGTGGGCTTAGGCCCAGGCATCCTTGTATTTCTTCTAGTGGTCCAAGTGACTCTTGTGTTCATGTAGAGTTGAGCTCAGTTGTTTTATAGAGGTCTCAGATTAGTTCTTTATCCTGTAGACTCATCAAATGTGAAAATATCATGAAAATAAAAACAGGGTAAAATGAGTTGTCTCTCTGTCCCTTCCTTACCAAGGGTCTCCTAGGGATACAGCACTTTCTTTTCATCATTGTGGAAGAGAGTAAAGTTTCCTTAGGTAATTTAAATACAAATATCTTCATGATTCTTATAGTGATGGCCCTTATAGTGATAAAAGAATGTGGATAGTAGCCAAACCCAGGAAAAGTGTACTTCCTGGAGACTAGAGTGAGTACTGATTGGTAGCAAAGTTCTGTATTTGTGTAGCCATACCTGTGTGCTCACCCTTGGAGGGCAAGATTCTGGAGAAGAGAAAGCTGGACCTGTGTACTCTTGTTGAGGGTGTCATGTATCTGTGGCTAAAAAAGTCCATGAAGTCATGGTCATCTATCCCCAGGTTCTTACATGCCCGTGGGCCTTTAATTCTAATTCTAATCTGTCTGTTTTCCTGTCATGGTGATTCTTCTCCCCACCTCATTCCCTTGCCTGCCAAATCTAAAAGTCCTGCCTCCATCTCCCTTCCCAGTCACTGGCTGTAGAGCAATTCTTTATTACCCATCAAAGCCAGCTGGGGGCAGGGACCCTCAGCATCTGGAAGCATGGCTTTTGGAAGCCAAATTAAGACAAAGCCTTAGAACTAATCCCCAACCACATGTACCATTCAGGCTGAACTGTGGGCATCTTGGCTGCAATCTTTAGAGTCTAAGCTACTTAATCTGTATACTTTGTAAACCTCCTGGGATTTTTCTGCACCTCTTGATGGGAAAACATCCCAAACAAAGCTTGAGATTGAAATTATTACAGGTAAGAATTCAGTCAGACATAACTATACTTAAGGAAGAAAAACAACACAGGATTGCTTTTATCCTTCCTTCTCTTTCTTGCCAGGATTTGGGGAAAATTCCAGTCTTTTACATAAGTAACAAAGCATTATGCTTAATAAAACTGAGTGGTCATATCTTCTATGCTTTCAGTTTTATTGAGTTTTTATTAGATTTGGATTTGGCTAAGAGTTCTAAGGATTTTTATAGTAGCAAGGTATATTTTTGTGAGCTTGCTCTTAAGACTGACTACAGAAACTTTGTGACAAGGCTGTGGCCAGCAATGGAATTGTGAATGTTGAAGAAAAGGGAATTTCCATGGCATTGAAATTTGTGTTTTCATTTGACAAGGGTTTATAAAGCAGGTTGTTTATATGTCATTTAAGATAGCAAAACCATGCCCACTCAACTCTTTTGACTGCAGTATTGCCCCAACCCTGCTCCACAGTAAGGGAAGAAGTTAAAAAAAATCACTAAGTGTATGAAAAGTATCAATTATACAAGAACTTGAAACATACTCTTGAAGAAGGAATCTTGATATGGTGCTAGACACTTGGATTTTCCAGTCACAAAGAACTGAATTTAAATAGCCATTTAGTAGCTTTGAAACATTTTTTTTTTATTCTTTGAGTCAAACTGTGCACAGCATGTATTAGGCAATCAATGGATACTCAATAAAAATAATGAAGGAGTAAAAGCAGTAAATAGCCATCCAAATTCTAGGCAGTCACTTAACATACCTGAGTTCAGCCCCCAGTGCCTTTCTCTATAGAATAGGCATCAGGGTAACTATTTTGAATGGAACTTTTTTTCCCCTGTTTTCTTCTGTTCCTCTTTTACTCAGTTGATTTTGATGACTTCTACTTAACTGGAAAAAATGTTGTCATTGTGGTGCATGCTAGTTCTGCCATTTTGTGGACTAAACAAAAGAGGAATCTTGTATTTTCAGGATGGGGAGGGGGGAACTGGGAAAGAGGTAAGCTTTTGGATTGTAAACAAAGAATATAGAAAATAAAAATATATATTGAAAAAAGAGAAAAAAAGATAAATGTGGTAGTTAGATTCCTGAAAATGGAACTTTTTAGAACTTGAAAATGATGCTTGGAAGAGACTCATTAGATTTCAGTTAGGACTAGTTCTTGCTAGTCCTTCCCTTTTGTACTGATGCTTTGTTCACTGGATTATGATACTTGATGTATCTGAAAATGACTGGAAGAAGTCAGTAATTTTTAAAGATGCTTGTCCTGGACAGAATAATTTATAGGACTTTATGTATCATTAAATAATGAAAACAAGTCTTTTGCTTGCCAGAAGCCTATTTCCAAAGTTTTACCCATCTGAATGTCAGCCTATAAATTTCATTATAATCTTCTAACTTCATCAAGTATCCATTTTGAAAAGGCTAGTGTTCCATCACTCTTAGTTTTATATAGAAACAGTTAGATGATTTGTTCCTGCTTTCAGATTTTACATCTGGGTATAAACTAATGGTATTATAAATATGCACACAGAATTTAGAGTACCCCACACATTGGAGATTTTAGTTTTATTGAAACCTTTCTTTCAAACAATAACAGAAAAGTAACAAAGTACTCTGAAGCACCATAAAAAGAAAAATCCTAGAAACTGCATCATTTCCCAGAAATAAAACAGGATACACAACAGCCTATTCCCAAGACATATCATAAGCATTGTCAGAAGATCTCATAGCAAGTGGGTGGGTATTATGAAAAAAACAATATGGCCAAGAAAAAGCACTGTGCTTCAAATGAGGAGCCAGTGATGGCAGTAAAAGAAACCAATGAAATAAGTAGGTCTAATCGCACACAAGGACATGTGTCCTTACACAACTTATCAGTGGAACTTATCAAACTAGATAGCGAAAAGCTCTTGAGGACTCAGACCTTACACAAAGAACTACAAGCAGCTGAATAAAGCTGGGAGAAGTGGGGGTGGTCCTCCCCAAGGCAAGGAGCACAAATTACTTGTGAGTGCCAAACAGTTATCCCTGCAAACATACATAACAAGTAACATTAAATGGACTCACCAGAATGTAATATTACCAAGAAGGAGACTTCATAGAAAGCTAAGTACTCTGAGGAAGAGTTTTTGAAGCACTGCTGTCACATTAGAGAAGACAATATTAAAAAACTTGTCAGAGGGAATAGAAAGAGCAGCCAGTGGATGGAAGGAAGAAAGCAAGGGTATTGCCTAAGCCATATGAGCAAAGTATTAAAGAGAGTAACTGTATCAATTTTTGTCTGTTGTCTCCTGAAATTTGCATCTTTATTGTAGGTTGCAATGGTCCAGGAGTGGTAAGGAGCCAGAGATGGGTTGTCATCCCCAACTTTGGATGGATTCTAAAACATTGAAGCAATCCCAAAAGGGTACTAAAACCCAAACCAAAACAGACAGAGCAACGACAAAACTCTTCACATGCTGCCACTGGGAGTATTGTAAAGGCTGTCTCTCAGCCTTGGAGAGCAAAACACTGAGCTGGTTACCCTCCTCAAATCTTCAATGTTTGGGTCTTAACTTGAACAGAGGGCTTGAGAATAGCTGAATACCTCATAATTCTACTATGGGAGTAAATAGTATCAAATGTTTAAAGAGAGATTTTTTAAGCAAATTTATGCATAAACATTTTTGTTAACATGGCCAGAATACATAATTCTCTCAATGGTTTCACAGTGTTTATACTTTTCTATGTCATGCCAGGTACCAAGGTAGGCACTACAAATTCCCTGCTACATAAGTCGTTCTTTGCCAAATAAATAAAATGAGGCAAATAGTTGCAATGGATATCAGAAAAACAGAAGAACCTTTCCATTAGTCCTTGTAAGACAACCTGTGGATGGTTTAATTCTAAAATCTCCATTTAGTCTTTATTTAAGAGCCACTGTTGGTAAAATCTGTGAAGGAATTCACACATTTCTGTGCAATGAACGTAACAAGTGACATTAACATCATCAGTTCTGATGTTCAAGAAAACTGGGTAAGACACATCTACCCTTTAAAGGCAAGCAATGTCATGGATTTTCCTCTGCAGTGTTAGCTGCCCATAAATGTGAATCACAAATCTGCTAGCCCTGCTGTGTCTCACTTGTTTACTGCTCTCAAGCCTCGCAGAACTGGTGATGTGCAGATCTAACTATAGGGCTGCCGTCAGCCATCTTATTATCTGTCTCAAATAGGGTTGCCAGTCATTTTGTTTTGTCCCAGAACATTCTTTCACAGTGACCTAGAGCCAGAAAGAGCCAAAGTACCTGCCATCAGCTCCAGTTTGGCAAATGTGACACCCATCTCTGCTCTTGACCTTCATGCAAGGAGGTAACAGAGAAATAGTTGAGACAGGGGAGCCAAAGCTCCATCATTTTCAAGTTCAAAGTCTTTTGGGGTAGATGATCATGTGGCTTTGCCAAAGAAGACTAGTGATGTTGTGAACTCTAAGCTGAGACTGTCCTTGTTCAGGGACAATCACTCAACACTACCACCAGCTGAATGTGACAGGAATAGCTGGTGCATGTGAGCCTCATAACTTGAAAGGATGCTGACATATGATACACCCTTGATGCTTGTCAGTTTTTACCTTTAATGCAGATTTGAGACTGATAGTCCATTTCCATAGTTGCAGTCATTGGACATAGAGACTTTGTTATTGGCTTTGAGCTCTATGGCACATGTACTATGTCATTTTTAAACTGTTGTTTGACTGCATTAAAAGGGCTGAAATATTTCTATTTTTATCAATTCCATCATTGTGATGATTTGAGACAGCCATCATGAACTCAGATCTATTACTAAGGTAAGTCTCTTGGTGGCCAAGATCCAGGTTCGCACCATGTTAGGATAACTCGTTGAAAGTCTGAGTCTGTCACTTATAAGATGTGTAGCATTAGGCAACTCATTTTACCTCTCTATTATTGACCTGATTATCAAATACAAAGTATAGTAGCACCTACCTTGTAAGGATGAAAATATAATCTGGTAGTACTTAGTCTCTATTATAATATAATTGATAAAATTGACCTTTGATTTCCCCTTTTTCATTTTCTTCTTTACTACTTAGGATTAAACTGAGACTCCTGAGCTACATGTTCCTCCTCTAAAAAATACCTTTATTTTGTGCTAATATTATACAGTATATTTTGAACATGTTCACACACACACACACACACACACACACACACACACACACACACACTGGCTTTACCCAGATCCAGCCACTTTATACCTTCTTATTTTTTAACAGCCCACTGAGCCTAATTTGTGTTTCTCCATATACTCCTGATTGTAGGGTCATCTACTGGACTATGGTCAACTAACCCTTATAGAAAAATGACTCCCTTGCCTCCAAAGCACCTGTCCATTGCTCCTTAGTTAGGGATAGGATTTCATTTACCAATTCTTACTTCACGCTGAAATGTTGATTGCGTTGGTTTTGCATGCATCTGGTTCAGGCAACAAAGCTATTGTGAGTTCATGAATACTGCGATCCTATCATGTCATGAAGACATTTTCTCTGATCCTCCCAGATAACTAGCTCTTATAAATTTTCTGTCCCCTCTTCCACAACAGTTCCTGGGCCTTGGCTAGTAGTGTGACATCGACATTTGTGGATAAAGCAGTACTCATTCTCCATTGCATTTGTCCCCACTGTGAATTTCTCTGTTAACTACCAATTTCTCAACTGTACAAAGAATCCTCTGTTGAACACCGAGAGCTACATTAATCTGTGGGTAGAGAGAAAGAAATGTAGGTGGCAGTTTGATGCTATGTCCACTTAGCACAATAATTGTAGTGGGTTCTCCCCTGGGGCCTGTAGGCTCCCTATCTTTGGGTTCCTGGAAGGATTTACAGTATTTAGGAATGTGTTTTACATGTGGAACAGGCCTTAAATTCAAGAAAAAAATGCAATTGATTACTCTCATAGGATCCATTGTGCTATAGCACCCACAGGCATAGCTGTTGTGGTGGTCATTATTGCACCTCACAGCTGGGTGAAAATCTTGATGTCCCTCTACACTCCCCTCTGCAGTCTCCAGTACCTTCCAGCACTGTGGAAGCTAGCCCAAAGGGAGGAGACTACCTGGTCAGTACCAACTTCTCTATGAGCAACTTTCTCTATGACCTATGACCAATGTGTATGGTATCTTCACGAATAGGTCCTTACCTAGTGGATAACCAAAAGCAATGGCATGGCAGTGTTTTGAGGCTCTCTAGGACACTCCTAACCAACAATCTGATCCTCTGCCTATGAAATAAACATTTCGGTTTAAGATGACACATCGCTAAGCTGCTTGGTCTGTCCTTAGACTCACCAACTACACTAGACTAGACTTTGAAATCAAGATCCTCCTGACTCAGCCTTCCACAGTTTCCTTGTTTTTTTGATAAACTATGTGGTGATGAAATTTAAATAACCAAGAATGAAAAATCGGCATCGTGACTGGTATAGGAGAGGGGAATCAATACTTTTTCAATAATAGAAGGTAATCACTTTTGAAATAGACCACAAAACTCCATTACCATTTTATTATGTCAATTTTTATTCACTTTTCATTTTATTAATTTGAATCATCAATGAATCAGAGCCCTCTTCTACAGTGATTTTTGTTATTTAGAGGAAAGTAGGAAAAAATATCTTAAATCTGATTCCTATCTCAGTGGATCATCATGTTGATTTATTTTTTGTTTTTGTTTTGTTTTAAAAAAACAAACAAATGTGATTTTCCAAGAATGTGTAATCAGAAACAAGATTTTTACTCTAATACAGTTTATAATTAACTGAGATTATAAGTGAAATTATCACCATTTAATAAATTATAATTATGAATCTAACATGCAGCAGTTAGCATGTATCAACATGTAGTGTTGTATCAAACAGTGATAAGTAGACTTCAAGGATACAAAATCACTCAGAAGTCACAGTAGAAGCATCATGAACTAGATGTTAGGCTGAATGTCTTGTCATTGTAATACCTTAGGGAACTGATTTAGAATCTTCTTGTTTAAAAAACAAAAACAATAATGTGTACTTCTATCACAGAGTTTTGTGAAACCTATATGGTTTACTGAGCTAAAATCATGGTCCCTATTAAACAGAGATCAGGATAGCAGCATTTTCAGCATAGCTAGAAATAGGTGGGTATCTTGATAGCTATCATACATATGTCGATCAACACTGCTGTGGAAACCGGCAGAGAGAAGGTTTGTGGGCCTCAAAAAATCAGGTATTTGACCTAAACTTAGGACCTATACATTATACATATATAAAGTATAAAAAAGAACAAATCAAGGCAACTTTAGTGTTAGAAACAGAAGAAGGGCAAGGAGAAAAAGCCAATGGGGTACTACACAAAAGATGCTAGAGATCTCAGAAGTCTCAGTTGCTAGTCCAGTAATCTTATATTTGTTTTGTTATCATTTTAGAGAAAGTGTCTACGAATTTTCAGAAGCAAAGTAATAATGCCAAAAGAAAAGGGACTTGGCATAATAGTTGAATACTTACCTAGCATTCCTAAAGTCTTTGGTTTGATAACAAAAACAATAAGTTTTTTTTAATATTTATACTGACATTATGGTGCACAGTTATATTATCAGTACTAAACTACAGAGACCAAGAAAGGAGGATCAAGGCTTTGAGGCCATTATGGACTACATTCCAAGACCCCCACCTTTCTTGAAAAAAGTATTAAAACTACTGGGAATGAACAGACCAGAAAGGAGATGTTAGAGTATTCTCTTCTTAGCTGTGGGTCTGGAATTGCTAGTGTTTGTTATCCATTGCTATGGGGCAGGAAAGAGGAAGGCCCCTGAGTTAAAGTCACTAGGATAGTGATGTCCAGAATTTGGTTCTAAGGAAGTCAGAAATGCCATTAACACACATGGAGAACATAAGACAGACACAGAAACACTTTTAGAGCACTGGAACATATTGGGCAGATGGCAAATCCAGGGATAAATTTAGGAATTGGTAAATGTTAGAAAAATCGAGGACCACAAAGGTAAAGATATAAGACACCTTCCCCATTTTGAGGAGTAAAACTAAAAGCAATAGAAGATGGTGACAGGCTCCACTCTGAGAACAGTCCTTGTCCTTAGGGCAGACAGGAGGACATGGAGATGAAAAGTCACTGAAAGAAAGGCAGAATAGCTAGACTGGAGGGTAGTGTGTGAATGGAGGGATTGGGACAATAACATTTTTGAGAGCCTGGGCTTGATTTGCCCAGAAGATAAAGCTGTTGAAATGAGGGAGAGCTGAAGCTAGAGCTCAAATGTGAGGTTCTGCAAGAGTTTGACTCATTTGAGAGAAGGCAGGACCATTTTCATGGTCTCTGAGATTCTGTTTCCTGAGGACATGAGAGTCCTAGCTCTCACTCTTAAGGACAGAGTTTGCATTGTAAAGATCTTATTGTCCGACCCTAAAGCACTTGATCCTCTGTCCTATTTCTTTCTTGGAAATAAGTGATGTGGTATTTTGGTACTGTTTGAGTGATAACTGTTTTGATTCTTCCCCCTTTCCAGTAAAATCAAAGTTGAAAATATGTACTAGGAAATCTTATAAATTAATACTGACACATAGTCTGAGGTGGGTTTTTTTTTTCTATATAATCTTCTCTTTTATGAGCCAGAGAAAGGAACTGGGCAAGGGTGTTTTCTTGAGAAAACTGACAATCTCAATAAAGTTGAGCAAGACTTGAAAGGAAGAAGATAAAAATGCAAAAAGAAACAAATAAACGAAAGGAGAGAGGATTGGATTCTCAGAGTGAGAAAATCTATCTTTGGATTTTAGAAATGGATCATTCTCAGTTGTGGCCAGAATAGTTCATGATAGTGTCTCATTAAGGCAGAGTAGAAATTATTAGGTCCCTGTGTCACTTCAGACTCATTATGCACATAAACCTTAAAGTTACTTGGGATGACAGTTAAAGTGAAGTAGAAAAGCCCCACATGCTGGCCTTTCACCCTCAGTTCCATTATTACAGCAGTAATGGAGCTTGCCCCATAAAATCCTGTAAACTCAGAGGGGCCGAGCAGAACGCTCTGTCATTGGAAGGTAGTCAATGGCTGTGTGTTGAATTCATGCAAATAACATTATTGTGTTTTCTGATTATTTTTAAAAGCCAATGAAATGATGGGAAAAGTAACTAGGATGCTGCCAGGCTGCTAAAGATGCTTTAGAGGGTAGCAGCCATGGTCCCCCAAGTGGAAGGGATTTTGCACATGAATAGGAAAGTAATGGTCTGGATTTGGCATTGGTGTGTGTGTGTGTGTGTGTGTGTGTGTGTGTGTGTGTGTATGAAGGCAAGCTTCTGGAGTGCTAGAAGCAAGAAGCAAGATGTGAAAAAATGTTGAAACTCTGAATAAGGGGACTTCTTTATAAATGATCTCCTTGGACAGCACCTGGATATGAGATAGAGCATTGTGAAAAGGGACGAACAAATGATAGAGAGGAGCCCTGATTCCTAAACCATAAAGGCTGGCAACTAGAGGGACTGGTGGTTTCTATTATATTGGTTTAAAAGTGACTCATACCATTACCCAAAATGGAATTCAGTGTAAATTTAAGTGTCAGGAACACTTGATGGTCCCAGATGTCTGTCTGTGCAAAGTTTGTGGAGATAATAGCTGCTGCGTGGCACAGGTGCAGGTGCAGGCAGCCGTACCAGCTGCTGTCTACAGCCAGGTCAGCACTGAGCATCTGGCTCTGGGCGGAATGGAGAAGAGTGAGGCGTGACTGGTTGAGGGTTCCCGTACTCATCTGCATGTCACCCACACTGCCCACCAGGTATGGGCATGCGTAGAGCTGCTAGAGTCTCCCCGCCTAGGCAGGATCTTGGGTAGGGCTGCTTTTCAGCAAATGTTGATTTATTTAGTCAAATGGTTATTTGGGGCAGCTTTATTTAATTCATTATTTTCTTGGCAGCCTGTGTTGTAAGAATGTGTGGACATGTGTGTAGGACAGAAAAATTTCAGAAAAACAGTAAGCCTTAAAACAGCCAGAGCAAGGTCAAACTACATTGTTTCTACACACTGGGATGGAAAGGAATGGGAAATGAGATCTTGGAAAGAGATCTTTGAGGGCCCAGACTGAAAGAGTAGTTTTATTGGTTTATAGAAAATCTGGCTATTGATTATTGTCTAGTTTTATTGGTTTATAGAAAATCTGATCTTTAGCCACATTCCTGTTTTTTTTAAGTGCTTATTTGGGAACTGTTTGTTTTATACCAGTAAAATGAATGTAGATAGGAGATAGTTAACAACCTTTTTAGTGGAGTCCACAATTAGCATTTTTATGAGAGAATTAGGCACTTGGAAGACCATCTCCTACATTACAGACTGTTTAACTTCTATGACCCCTGCTTCCCAATGCAAGTAACCTCTTCGTCATTTTGACAACTAAGTCCATTCCCAGGTGGCCAGTGTCCTTCAGAAGGATCACATCACTTCTGGCTTATTCACAGTGTAGAGGGAAAAGCCACCTTGGGGGAATTTTTATTCTCTCTAGAGATTTCACTGAGCCCATATTTAAATAGCAGCGATATTCTGGAGTGTTTTTCTTTTCACTCAGTTAAAAAGAAGACCAGGAAGCCTGACTTCACGATGCAGTGTCCCGAATTGATGACACACTCAATTTGATAATCGACAGTAATATTTCAGTGATACAATACAAATGTGACAGTTTTTCTTGTCCCAAGTCTTCTCTGCATGCACCAGCAGCTTAGGACTGTAGCCTGTCATCTGTCTCAGGTAACAGTCACATCTCTGTAGACATCTGCTACTCGTGCATCTGCAGCTCATGACTATTCACACTGGAGCCCATCACCTGTCTCAGGTCACAATCACATCTCTGTAGACACATGCTACTAGTGAGCATGTTCACATTCCTGGGGGAAGAGGTTTTGTTTGTTTGTTTGTTTTCTAAATTAACTTGCATATTATGGACACAGGGCAGGAAAGTTCTCTTCCATCCAATGTGTCTTTCTAGCACCAGGTTGACATGAGGGCAAAATCAAAAGGTAAAGGGGCCATTGGCAAGGTGGAGTCTCTGTTCTAGACTTGCTTCTAACTTTATATCTTTCTGATATTGGAAATCCAAAGTCAAGAAAAATGGATATGAAAAAGGCCATGATTGTCAAATGGAAGAATAGGGAAGGATGATGAGAGAGGAAAATGTTCCAACCTCAGGGAGGGTTGTGCATGACATGTATAGATTATTATCAGTGGAGATATTTATCCCTCTCTGGACTGTTGGGGAATTCCAGTACTTCAAGAGCTTTGGAATTTTCAGAAGGATGCCTTACAGAATTCTATGTAGGAGGAAATTCTCCTTAAGAATTCAGACTTGCACTTCTGCTTGTATTTCAACTCCTCCTTTCTACTTGGACCTCCTGACTTCTGTCAATCTTCTTTTCCTATGAATGTAAAATTCACTTTCTGCAGGTTTCAATAACTTTAATTTGTCATCTTTGGCATGTGTGCTTCTTTTATGACCCTCTTCCCCCACCCCCGGTAACCATGCTTGCTACCTCTTCCATAACCTGACACGAACTTTCTCTCCACTCATCTTGCCTCGCTCTGAGAGCTGCTGTATTTTCTGTTCCCTTCAATCACATCCTACTGTGCCCTTCATTTTTGAAAAGATTGCTTTCACTTATTTTTATATTCACTCAGAACTTGAAGTTATGTCTTCATGTGGATTATACATGTCAGAAGTGAAGTACATGGTGTAAATGTATAGAGCACGTGTCCAGTGCATGATCAGGTTAAGTATCTTTAATCCAACCAACATGGCTTAGTACCAGAAGTGTTTTGAATTTCAATTGCATTTTTAAAAAACATAGTATCATATCTTGGGTAATATATCCAAACTTACACATGCACTTTACCTAATTATATGTAAACACTACACAGAAGTGGAATGATGTTGTATCATCGGTGAGGAGGAGGCTGCCCCCACCCCTCATACTCTATGTCTCTTTTCCTGGCAGGAGGATGAAGTTGTACTCCAGTGCATTGCAAACATTCACAAGGAGCAGCGGAAGTTCTGCCTGGCAGCTGAGGGACTTGGGAATCGCCTGTGCTTCTTGGAACCAACCTCAGAAGCCAAGGTGAGATAAAGAGCCTGTCCTATACCTTCTCTTGCTGGCTTCCCACGTGATCATTTAGAGCAAGCATTTCTTGGAGATGTTGACAAAAGAGAAATTTGAAATTATGTACTTATTTTTCCACAAAGAAGATCAGATTTAGAATATGTCTTTCATCCCAGGAAGCACTGGCATCAGACTCCAGAGCTGAGAAAAAAAGATGGAGGGTTCTTTTGTCTGTCAGAATTCTGTAGTATACCAGAGATGCCTGGAGCTCCCTGCACTGGTTGGATGGGGAGATCTCTTGATTCTCCCAGGATGCTGTCTTAGACATTGTTAATAGAAATATGGGTCCCTGTTCTAAACTCTCGGCTGTCGTTTTATTGCTACAGGGACTCTTGGCTATTTGAGCCTGTATTTTACAGTTAGCACAGCATAGTTCTGATTGGGCCAAAATTGTAGCTGCCAGCTATGACTCAAGGGTACTGAGGGTCATTTGTTCTGGTCCCTTGCCTGCATGGAAATATGTCAGTTCATGTATATTCAGCTAAGTTTTTCTCCCAACACATCCTGAGCATGTCTCAATGTTCAGATATCTTAAAGCACCTTGCAGACTTGACAAGAGTTGTGCTAGTCCTCCAGAGATACAGAACAAGAAGTTCAGTAGATGAGTGAGGGGTTAAAGAGATTAGTTTAAATAAATCCTTCACAGTCCATGGAATTCAGAGGTCTGGTGAGCCTGGAATCCACAGGTCATGGGTTCATCTGCACTCTAGCATCAGATGCTCTTCTCTGGGAAGCCCAGGGGCAGTGAGTGAGGCACAGAAAAGGCACGAGGGACAGTAACCTTCATTTAAGGTCAACTGATGGCAGATGTAAATTCCAGGTATAAAATAACCACATCAGAATTTTGGTTAGATGACTCAGGAAGTAAAGGAAGTACCATTGTGTCTGATGAGCCAAGTTCAATCCCAAGGCTGCCTGTGATGGAAAGGACAGGGCAAATTGCCCTCTGATGATATCCTTAAGCCCCTTGCCTCAACACAGGAAAATTAAAAAAAAAAAAAAACTTTTTTTATTAAATGACTGTACTGTGAGCAAAACAAGTTAACACACCTGGCTATTCTGTCTACTAAGACAAGTTTTTCTTACATAGCTATTTTTAATCAAAAAACGGTTTGCCCACAAACACATGTCATATGCACATTTAAAATTTGGCCAAATTCTGGAACACCGAGGTATGGCATTAATAGGTCTACCTCTCCGGGTTACCTCCTTCACTTCAGTGCCTTGCACCCTCTACATGTAAGTTACTGATTCTAAGGACAGACACTGGCCAGCACCTATAGGACAGAGTCCTGGTAAAATAAAAGAAGTAAGGGTGAATTTTATCTTGTACAAGTTCTTAATTTCTACTTTCTTGAGTCTTTTTTATATCTGCTCTTGTTCTTAGTAGGAGAATACTTTTCTATTGCCTTTACTTATAAATAATAGGAATATCACCAGGACAGAAGTCAAGATGTTAAGCATCAATTATTAGCTTGTCATGTGATCCCAGACGAATCAACTTTGTTTTCAGTTTTGTTCTTCTGCCAAGTCAGATGCAGTATGGTGTGGATCCAAGAGTGCTGAGGAGTTCTGGAGTAATGAGATGGTACCAGACCCACACACCTTTTTCTCAGTGGAGCATCTGATCATGATTCTGTGATCAGGACATAATTGTCAAAAGTGTCTACCACTTACTAGTCAGTCTAAGAACTTGGGTCCATTATCTGATTTTGCTGAGATTCTCTTACTACCTTAGTGGGAATTTCGCCTTAATTTAACTTATAAGATGGTCTCAGGATGGAATGGTTTAAGATTTGTGCAGTACCTCTTATATTACATTGTATTAAGTCATCAAACAGTAGCTAGAACTGAAAATAATGCAAGGAACTGCATTTGTATTAGTTTCATTTCTGTTGCTGTAGAGAAATAACTTGACAGAAAGGTGACAGAAAGGAAGAAAGAATTTGTTTTGGCATATGGCTTGAAAGGGGTAGGAGTCCGTCACTGTGGGAATGCATGGCAGCAGGAACAGGACGCTGAGATGTCGCATCTTCAACCGTAAACACAAAGCAAAGAGTGAACTAGAGCTGAGACAAAGCTATAGACTCTCAAAGGCTCCCAATTGTGTTCTGCTGGCAAGGGTCTGCCTCTTTAAGGTTCCGACTCCACCTCCTCAAGCAGCATTAATAGATCAGCTCGGGACAAGGCTTCAACATGAGCCTGTGGGGTACATTTTGTCTCACCCTGAGGGGTAAAATTTCATCCCTTTGGAAACACAAAGCTTGTTTTTGTATGACAAGAAAAATGATCTCACATCAGCCCCTGTACTTACAAAATCATGAATGTTAAAATTAAAGCCTCAAATTAAATTTTATTTAATTATAAAAATTCATAATTCTGTAAATGTGACAGTGTTCGTAATAGTCAAAACCCAAGTCAAATAAGAAGAAAAAAATGTATATTGTGTTCTAAGAAGGCTTGTATCTTCTTTATATCAAACTAAACCACATCACTCATAAGTGCATTTGAAAATAAGAAAATACCCTTTCTAACTTCCACTTGTCTAAATTATTATTCTTATCTTTGATTTCATTCTATGCTTGAAATAATGACTGAGGAGTTGTTCAGACACAGTGTATTGTACACTCTGTACACAGTGTATTGTACCTCTCTTGGTCACAATTCTTCTCACCTGGTCCCTGTCCATATGCTCTTGTTTTCAAAGCTACACTTGCGACACATACTCAGACTTTATGTATTTGTATTTCATAGTTCAACCACTTATCAAGCACCAAATAATCTTCACAGGAGTTTTTCAAATCATGTATGTGCTTTCGTTAGATACCTTCCAAGAATGAATATTCAGAATCAGAATTCACAATATCTGGGGCATAATCAATGAATGGGAATTGCTTTCCTGAGGATACCTTACTTGTTACAGTGATATTTCTGTTATTGTTGTGTGTCTTATGTATGTAGTATGAGATGCCCAATGAGCTTTGTTACAGAGAAACAGGGTCAAGATGAATTGGATGTTCAGAATTTTCTTGTCTCCATCATGGAGGGAATCCTGATAGATGAACCCATTTACTGGGAACTTTATTTGGTCTTGAAATCACATACTCAGACTTTATGTATTTATATTATTATTAATAATTATTATTTATTATATTATTATATTATTTATTATGTTATTATTATTATTATTATTATTATATTATGTTTTTGTATTTCATAGTTCAACCACTTATCAAGCACCAAATAATCTTCACAGGAGTTTTTCTTGTCTCCATCATGGCCCTGATAGATGAACCCATTTTCTGGGAACTTTATTTGGTCTTGAAATCAAATAGAGCATGTCTACCTCTCTGTAGGTCTGCCCTATTTTTCTCATTCAATAGACCCTCTTATTCCCTACCAGGAGGTTTCCAAGCACGTACACTGTTCTGAGGTTCTTGGAAGATAATATAGGTCATGTGGAGAGGTGAGAGGCTGTGTTCCCCTGGCTGTCACTGAGCATGAAGCACAGACTTCAAACACAATTCTTATCTGCCACCCTCAAGTCAATCGGTGCCCTTGAGGATTGCTAGCCCAGGATATTTTGAGTTAGTTGATGCTCAGAGGGATAAAACTGAGATGAACTCTGAGGAAAACGAAAGACTTCAGAGAAAGGAAAAATGAGTTAGGCTATTCAAAAGACAGTCTCAGCGCGTGAGCTCTGAAAAAATGAAAGAACTTGTGCAAGCAAGGAGGGGGGATGAAAACCTGAGGAGCAGAAGTGTGAGAATGTCAACACCTGTTGTAGATCTGAGACTTTCCTAACATTCAGGGGGAATGTTCTTCGATGGCTGATTCCGGCCTGCCATGGCCATGATGATCTCCAAAGTTACTGTCATTACTGCTAGAAATACGGCTGCTAAACTGCTCGTTCAAATAAGCACAAGCCCAGGAATTAAAGTGACCTTGCTGATAGGAATGACTAGAAACCAGGAAACAAAGGAAGGATTTCTTTATTTTCTTACTAACAGCAACAGTTTTATTTATTATAATTTTAAAGTAAAATATTTATTCTTTGGCACTAGGAATTTAATAATTTTTCTTCTAGTCTTTCATATCAGATTGTATCTATTTGGTTCCATAGAGCCTCTTATGGAATAATCTTTGATTCTCTTTAACATTCAATCTCCTAAGACTCTTTGGCTGTCTTCTCTCAGGAAGCCATAGGAAGAGAATCATGGTTTGCCCTCTGGGAAGTGTCAGTCACCACTTTTTTGTAGATATCCTTGCAGTGGTGCCATTCAGGGGATAGAACATGAATACACCACCTCAGCTGACTGTTCAGGATGTAAGAGAGGAGGCTGATAGCAGATAGGCATGAGAGAAACAGTGGTTAAAGTTTCATGCATCACAGGAGTCCATATGTCTTATGACATCTCCTCATGTCCAATGGACAGCCCTAGTCAGAAAGTCCCTATACTGGAGCGATTACAATGGCAGAACCTCCCAGAACATCTTGATCATCTTCCCAGTCTTGATGCAGCCTATCAATTAGGGGCCTTTTATATCAAAGCATTTTCCCTGGCAACATAATCAACACACCAGTTTTATCAGATGACCACAGGATCATAACTGGAGAGCTACCTAAGGGTCAAATGTTTATGAATGAGAAGAGACTTTACAGCTGCCTTCCCACAGTGATTTATGGATGACATTTAAACAAATACTATGCTCTTTTCAGATTTGTCCAGAATCCTAACTCCTTTATTCTAATACCATTCTAGGCTCTCAGATCTTACATGCCTTAATAAAATATCACTGAAGAGAGAAAAGAGTGTGGGAACTTTTTCAATTGATTTTTATTGATTAGAAAACTGAAATAAGTGATACTGGAGCAATTTAACTCAGATCTCCCAAAATTTAATAGCCAGTCCTTTTACGGCTAAATGTATAAAGAAAGAAGTTCCACTTTTTGGGGGAATAGCTGCTCATTGTTTTACCAACTACAATTAATATGAACAAAATTAGAATTAAAATCTAATTTTAAAATGGGAGATTTTGATAAATCTTAATGGCATTGTTTCTACTTCTTGTTTAAGAAGCTAGACTAGAAAGGCCTAGAATGGGATGGAAAAAAACAAGAGAATACAGTCATTTCTGAAAGTTGGATAGGCACCCAAGACCCAGAGTCAGAGACCAATCAGCTGGTCAAAATTCTTTGTGGAGATGATGCAAACCACGATATAATTCTCAGCCAAGAATAGCATAGTTTTCTACCATTTTCATAGCAATTAGCTTTGAAAGAGATTTTTCTGTTTACTCCTAAGAAATAAAGAATGAAAGTCTGCAGAGGTACAGCCTGAAGCTGTATAGTATCTCTGAATTACTAATGTTTTTTCCGTAGTCTCAGGGGCCCTCAGGGCTTGTGAAATGCTAGATGAGAATGATTTTTTTCATAAAACTGCTTTGTCATGTAATCTTAAGGGCCTCATAGGTTGTGATTGTAATTTTCTATAACATTAATCAGGCATTCAGTGGTATATCCCACTTATTGAAATGATGATAACTGTGTAATTTCTACAACTTTGCAAAGCAAACATTGTCCCAACAAAAAAGGAAAATATAAATTTACATGGATTTAAGTAGCTTCCTATAAAATACTTATCCTAAATTTAAATCAATATCAAGTTTATATGGTATTAAAAAATAAGGCATATTAAGATCCAAGTTACCTAAGGATGAAGAAGAATCTGTGTTCTTAGTCTTTGTAGATAGATTTCAAGAATACCTCCATTCAACCTTTTCTACATCTAGCCTATGAATTTCTGGCATTTCAAAGTTTGAAACATATATGTTCCCACCATAAAGGGGACCTGTTAAAACACAACATCTGTGAGCAAGCATATGAAACAATGTTAAAAATGTTTAGGGTCCCAGATTCTTATCATTATTTCATTCTTCCTTGCATATATACAGATTACTTGTGCTAATTCTGAGACTATGTGTTCAGGACTCTTTTTTCTTCAAACTACTTGTCTTTAATATTGTTGGGTGCTTTGGCACACAACCAGTAATATAAAATGAAGTTATTTCTTTGAATGTTTTATGGATTCCCATAAAACATTCCCATGGCTACCTTCATAGTTTGTGGTACCTATGAAAATAAATACTGTAGGTCAAATTATTTAGGTGAATGAAAGTATTGTCTCTGAATATGCTAATGGAAATACCTTTTCCCATTTCTTAATATCCTTGAAGAATTTACCTATGGATCCTGATGATAATATTTCTAAGAACATTGAATTTTATATTTAAAACATTAAGATAAAACGTATATATTCACAATGATAGTTTTAAGTATAAACAGAAACATTTGGTTCATAAATAGAATTCCCCCAAATTACCTAGTTTATATATTTCTGTTTAGTTTATTTTCATTATTTGTATTTACTCATATTTGAATGTATATTTGAGAATTTCCCAAAAAGTGGTAAAAATGTTTATATATAACTTTTTTCAGTGCAAATGAAATAATGGTGTATTTTTTTCAAAGTAAGTGCGCCAAAGCAAAATAAGGAGAATTGTTAGGTGTCTCTGTACTGTGACAGACATGGTGATATGCATATGTGTATATATGTGAGAGAGAACAAGAAACATCTACCATGTTGAGTTTTCTAGTCTTCCTATACTAGCTTATGCTTTCTACTAGTCTATAAGCACAGAAATGAAAGATTTTATAAAGTGCCATGGTAAATTAACATAATATTAGAGCCAGATGATTTGAGCTAGAAATTCTAGCTCACTGCTTAATAACTATTTTGCTGGGGGCAAATGACTACTACTTTCTGCCCCTGCCTCTTATATTTTACACTTGATCTTAGCCCAAAGGCCGAGAAATGATGCCTCTTATGTTTTAAAACTGTGTCACATAGGGAAATGAGGAACCTTTACAATCTGCTGGTACAAAGGTAAACCGCTATAGAAATCAGTATAGAGGTTCCTACAGTGACTAAAAATAGAGCAGTCATGTGACTCAACTATACCATCCCAAGTATGCACAGGACTCTTAAGTCTCACTATAAAGATAGTTAAACTTCCACATCTATTACTGTACTCTGTGATTACAAAGAAACAGAACTAGTTCAGATGCCTATCAGAAGATGGGTGAATAAAGGTGAATAAAAGAAAATGTGGTACATATATATATATACAATGGAATTCTATTCTTCCATGAGGAAAATGGAAATTGTGACATTTATAGGGAAGCAGAGGTTATGTTAAATTTCTTAGATAAATATCATATACAGACTCTACATATAGGTATAAATATTCATTAATACATATATATTAAAATATAAAAGAAAGCATGAGAATGCAGGAAAAGGTCTTGGGGGGAGAGTGTGCTAGAATACATGTGACATGAAAGGAGGAGAAGTTATTGTGTTGTGAGAAGGAAAAGGAATAGCAAAAAATAATGTAAGAAGACAGTGGGAGGTGGGGTGAATCAGAAAACCTGTAATGATGTATGTGTACAAAAATGCCATAAGAGAGCCATTAATTTGTATGTTAACCTAAATAAAAGGATGTACCCATTCACCTGATAGAACTATAGAACTATTAAGGAGGCATGTGAGTTTGTAATGAGGAAGAGATTTGCACAAGTGCCTTGTACACCCTAAGTGCTTTACTAAGCCTTTACTATCCATATCACAGGACCAAACACACATCAGAGGCTTAGGAAATGCTGACTCACTCGTTACGATTCCCCTGTAATGAAATAAATTCATTAAAACTATATTACAAAAGCAATAATTTCAGGATTGGGATGTTTGCATTGGGACATTTCAAGGAGAAAAGTGAGGATAGACAGAAAAAGCAAGTTGGATATAAAAGTGTCTTAGGTGCTTTTCTCTTGCTATGAAGAAAAACCATGGGCGAAGCAACTTATAAAAGAAAGTATTTAATTGGGAACTTGCTTACAGCTTCAGAGGCTGAGTCCATAACCATTTTTGTGGGGAGCAATAAAGGAAGCAGGCAGGCATGGTAGCAGGGCAGTAGCTAAGAGCTTAGGTCTGATCCATACGTAGGAGGCAGAGAGGACATAGGGAGAGCCTGGTCCTGGTGTGGGCTTTAAACCCTCAAAGCCCACTCCCAGTGATACACTTCCTACAGCAAGGCCACCGCTTCTAATTCTTCCCCAAAGCAATTCTGCCAACTAGAAACTATTAAAATATCTGGACCTTTGGAGGCCAACGTCATTCTAACCACCACGAAAGGGTTAGGCAATGAGTAGACATTTTTAAGAAGCAAAATGAATTGCTGGGAAATGGGTTTTAACTGATCCTGTTTTCTAATTCCAACATTCTCAGAAAGCTTTTTCTGTGGATGTTTAGTCTTTGACTTTTCTGTGGACTCATTTTCTAGCCCTGTGTATGGTCTGTTTTGGTAAATGCCCCATGTGTAGATACACAACTGTATTCTGAAGCCATTGGACAGAGTGATTTATGAGTACCAAAGTGGTTTACCCTAGTTCCTAAATAATGGCATATTAATGCTGAATTTGATCTTTGATCTTCTTGTTCTGCAAATTATTGCACAGAGCCATGGAAACCTCACCTAGGGAGGTTTGCTTCATTTCACAGCCTTTAACATTCTATTATTAGGCACAAATACACTTAGGAGTTTTGCCATCTATTGGTGAATTAATCATTTTCTTATCAAATAATTCAGTGCTTTGATTTATATCAATATATTTAGAAGCATTTTTACTCTTCCCATTAGCATTGTTCATTTTCCCTTACTTTATTTCCAACATACTTTTGTCTTTATGTGACTGTATTTAAAATGGTTTCTTTATATTAAAAAAAAAAAGTCCTGGTCTCCATTTTAAAACCTCCATTGTTTAATGGAATGTTTAGTCTATTTACATTTACATTATACTAAGCAGAGCTCCAGCTCTTCCTGTATCTGAGTGTCGAGCTTGGAGGTGTGTGTGATACCATGCACTTATACATATACTTACACGACTTTATGTGTAAGTTTTTGAGTAGTTTCTTTAAGAACAAGATATAAATCCTTACTGAGTCATGCTCTCCCTTCTCTCTGTACTACACCACCCACCGTAGGAAGTCTTTTGTGCTGTTGCTAGGTCCGTTACTTCCCATGTCATGAGAGGCCATACCCTGCATTCTTAGTATAGTCAGTTGTCTTTTACAGAAAGAAAACAGGAAAGGAGTCTTTATATCAGCATAATTACATTTTGGGTGCTTTTCATATTTTTCTCTAGGCCCAGATTTCTATTTGGCAACATTTCTCTTCAGTTTCAAGGAAGCCTTCTGTATTTCTTCTATTGGAGCTGGAAACAAGCCTCCCACAGTGTGTTCCCCTGCAAGCTCTCCACTTTGTCTTCACTGTTAAGGGCTGTTGTCTTGGGATATAAAGCCCCTGCTTCACTGTGTTTACTTTCAGCACTTTAGAACTGATTAGTCACGGTCATCCATCCTCTGCTGCCCCTGATGAGAAGTTGACTCTTCTTTTTTTTATTAGATATATTTTTTATTTACATTTCAAACGATTTCCACTTTTCTGGCCCCCCACTCCCGAAAGTCCCTTAAGCACTCTTCCCTCCTCCTGTTCTCCCATCCATCCCTTCCCACTTCCCTGTTCTGGTTTTGCCCTGTACTGCTACACTGAGTCTTTCCAGAACCAGGCCACTCCTCAGTTCTTCTTGTACATCATTTGATGTGTAGATTATGTTTTGGGTATTCCAATTTTCTAGGCTAATATCCACTTATTAGTGAGTGCATACCATGATCAATCCTTTGAGACTAGGTTACTTTATTTAGCATGATGTTCTCCAGCTCCATCCATTTGTCGAAGAATTTCATGAATTCATTGTTTCTAATGGCTGAATAATACTCCATTGTGCATATATACCACATTTTTTGCATCCATTCTTCCGTTGAGGGATACCTGGGTTCTTTCCAGGTTCTGGCTATTATAAATAGGGCTGCTATGAACATAGTGGAGCACGTATCTTTATTACCTGCTGGGGAATCCTCTGGGTATATGCCCAGAAGTGGTACAGCAGGATCCTCCTGAAGTGACATGCCCAGTTTTCTGAGGAACCACCAGACTGATTTCCAGAGTGGTTGTACCAATTTGCAACCCCACCAGCAGTGGAGGAGTGTTCCTCTTTTTCCACATCCTCGCCAACACCTGCTGTCTCCTGAGTTTTTAATCTTAGCCATTCTGACTGGTGTAAGGTGAAGTCTCAGGGTTGTTTTGATTTGCACTTCCCTAATGACTAATGAAGTTGAGCATTTTTAAGATGCTTCTCAGCCATCCAAAGTTCTTCGGGTAAAAATTCTTTGTACCCCATTTTTAATAGGGTTATTTGGCTTTCTGAGGTCTAACTTCTTGAGTTCTTTGTATATATTGGATACTAACCCTCTATCTGATGTAAGGTTGGTGAAGATCTTTTCCCAATTTGTTGGGTGCTGATTTGTCCTTTTGATGGTGTCCTTTGCCTTACAGAAACTTTGTAATTTTATGAGGTCCCATTTGTCTATTCTTTATCTTAGAGCATACACTACTGGTGTTCTGTTCATGAACTTTCCACCTGTACAGATGTCCTTAAGGGTCTTCCCCAGTTTCTTTTCTATTAGCTTCAGAGTGTCTGGCTTTATGTGGAGGTCCTTGATCCGTTTGGAATTGAGCTTAGTACAAGGAGATAAGGATGGATCAATTTGCATTCTTTTGTATGCTGACCTCCAGTTGAATCAGCACCATTTGTTGCAAAGGCTATCTTTTTTCCACTGGATGTTTTCAGCTTTCAGTGCAGAATTCTATCAGACCTTCAAAGAAAACCTATCTCCAATACTCTTCAAACTATTCCACAAAATAGAAACAGAAGGAACACTGCCCAACTCCTTCTACGAAGCCACAATTACACTGATACCAAAACCACACAAAGATCCAACAAAGAAAGAGAACTTCAGACCAATTTCCCTTATGAACATCGATGCAAAAATACTCAATAAAATTCTTTCCAACTGAATCCAAGAACACATAAAAATGATCATCCACCATGATCAAGTAGGTTTTATCCCAGGGATGCAGGGATGGTTCAATATACCGAAATCCATCAGTGCAATCCACTACATAAGCAAACTCAAAGAAAAAAATGACATGGTCATTTCATTGGATGCTGAAAAAGCATTTGACAAAATTCAGCATCCTTTCATGCTTAAAGTCTTGGAAAGAAAAGGAATTCAAGGCCCATACCTAAACATAGTAAAAGCAATATACAGAAAACCAGTAGCCAACATCAAACTAAATGGAGAGAAACTTGAAGTAATCCCACTAAAATCAGGGACTAAACAAGGCTGCCCCCTCTCTCCTTATCTTTTCAATATTATACTTTAGGTACTAGGTCAGGCAATTAGACAGCATAAGGGTATCAAAGGGATACAAATTGGAAAGGAAGAAGTCAAACTCTCTCTATTTGCAGATGATATGATAGTCTACATAAGTGACCCAAAAAACTCCACTAGAGAACTCCTACAGCTGATAAACAACTTCAGCAAAGTGGCAGGTTATAAAATCAACTCAAGCAAATCAGTAGCCTTCCTATACTCAAAGGATAAGCAGGCTGAGAAAGAAATTAGGGAAATGACACCCTTCACAATAGCCACAAACAGTATAAAGTACCATGGTGTGACTCTGACCAAACAAGTGAAAGATCTGTATGACAAGAACTTCAAGACTCTGAAGAAGGAAATGGAAGAAGACCTCAGAAAATGGAAAAATCTCCCATGCTCATGGATTGGCAGGATTAATATAATTAAAATGGCCATTTTGCCAAAAGCAATATACAGATTAAACACAATACCCATCAAAATCCCAACTCAGTTCTTCATAGAGTTAGAAAGAGCAATTCTCAAATTCATCTGGAATAACAAAAACCCCAGGATAGCTAAAACTATTCTCAACAACAAAAGAAATTCTGGGGGAATCAGTATCCCTGACCTCAAGCAATACTACAGAGCAATAGTGTTAAAAACTGCATGGTATTAGTACAGTGACAGGCAGGTGGATCAATGGAATAGGATTGAAGACTCGTATTTTTAATACCATTCTTGTATGTCTAAAGTCTCGTTCTGTAGAAGGTTTCACTATCTTTATCTTTGATATTTAGCAATTTGAAAGATGTGCTCGAGGATGATTTTTATTAGATTTGTTCTGTTTGAGTTTTTCTGCGTGTCATGGCTCTCTTAAGTCATTTTACTTTGTCAACTTTGGGGTGGGGACAAAGGAACATCATGACTTTGAACATTTCAGCTTACTCTCTCTGAAATGAGTGACTTACAAGTTAGATTGTTTTATTTTTGCTCCACAGTTATTGCCTACCTGCTAATTCTTTACCTATTTTAACTTATCTTTTAGTTTTATTTCCTATTTATTTAACTTTTCTTTTAGTTTACTTCCTATTGACTTATTTTATGTTTTGTTTTATGTTTCTTGATTGTCGTCTTATTATAAATATTAAACCACTGTTAAGAAATTTTTATTTTAGATAATTTTAGTTTTAAATTGAAGATTTTGAGATTTACTTGATGTGTGTGGGTGTTTTTCCTGCATGTGTGTGTGCACCACTTGTGACGTTCTGGTGTAGGACAGGAGAAGGCATTCGATCCCTGGAACTGGAGTTGCAGATAGATGGTCGTAAGTCACTATATGAGCACCGGGAATCAACCCCATGTCATCTGGAAGAGACAGCAATGCTCTTAACTGCTGATCTCTTGATCCCTGTTTTTAAATGTTATGTTAGAGTTCTGCATGTTCTCCTGAGATTCTCTGTTCACTGACCATCCCATTTTTTCTTATAAACTTATGTTTATAATAATTATCCCTTGAGTATTAGTTTTTAATAATTGTTTCTGGCAGTTGCCCAATTGTTCTTATCTCTCATGTTTTTCTTTTTTAAAAACCAGGGTTTCACTGCGTAGCACAGGCTGGCCTCACCATCCACTGTATAGCACAGGCTAGCCTCACTCTTTACTTCTTCAGCCCCAGGCTTCCTGGTGCTTTTTCTTTCTTTTAGTGTCCTTTAAAAAAAAAAAGCTATATTCTGAACATTGTACTTTTGTAATTATTCTGCTTCCTTTTATCTTCTCCTGGAAGATTGTATCTTGTTTTAGAAAGCAGTTAAATTATGGATGGGTCTCCCACTTGTTCTTATACTGCCCAAGTGTATATTAGTTTTCCTTTCTTCTTCAGTGTATACTTCTTATGTGTGGAATTAAATTTTTCTGGGTTTTAATAAAAAGTCTGTGTGTTCTAAACCTCTCCAAAGAGCAAAACTTGAAGACCACATTTCGACAGCCTAGAGGTGGGGAGCTGCTCAAGCCTTTGCTCACAGTTGGCATCCCAACAGTCGCTTGTCTCTGCATTGCAACAGTCATTTGTGTTTTTATACCTTATAGCATGAGCCTATGCCAATATCCAAAGCCTTGATGGAAACCTGTGAGTGCCTTCTCTTCTGGAATTCCTCTATTCACTTTTCAGACATTCTGATAACACCATACTCAAGCCCTTGACCATGTAGCACCACTTACACGTACAGCCTCTGAACAGATCCATACCTTTACAAGGAAGCAGAAGTCCACATGAATACTACCTGGCTGCCTTTCCATCTAGTGCTGTAGGTTGCCCCTGCCACCGCCTTAGAAGAGTTTATTTCGAATATTCATCCAGAGCATATTACCCTTACTGACATCATATTCCTCTACCATTAGCTGAGTCCCAGGAATGTCAAGTATAAAAATCCTGTTGTAAAGAAGGAATTTCCACAAGTGTTCTTCTAGGCATCGAGGTAAGAGACTCTATGGCGAAGACTAAGATGTCAAGCAAGAGAGTGAGGGCTGATAGACGGCAATATTAGTACTGGGATTATACTGAGTGCAGCTTCAATGTATACAAAAGGAAACAGGGGAGGGGAGGGCACAGACAAAGGAAGAGTGAGAAAGGAGATGACTGTGCATTAGGACTTTCTGTGGTGGGAGGCAAATTAGTGGAAATGAGCTGAACAGAAGGACACTAAGGAGGATTCAGGTTTCCTCATGGGACAGTTAGTAATTGTGAAGGGATCAAGAGGATAAAAGTACACCGATATGAATCTACACCGATAGGGTCCGGCTTCCTGTAGGTGCCGTGCATGCCATGTAGTGAAGTATGAAATATTAGAAAGTGAGGCAGGACAAAGGAAGTGTTAATGGAGCTCTCACGGGGTCTGTAGGAGACCAAGAGAAAGTTGTGGCAGGTGCGGGTAGTCGGACTGAGAACCCTCCCTCATAGTCTTGTATTTGAGTATTTGACTCTCAGTCAGTGGTGCTATTTAGGGAGTTTATGGAACCTTTAGGAACTCCAACCTTCTTGGAATAAGTATGTCACTGGAGCGGATTTGAAAGGTTTCTCTCCCCCTCCCTTTCCCCTCCCTTCCCCCCTTCCCCTCCCTTTACCCCTCCTTCTTTTCCCCTCCCTTCCCCTCCTTTCCTCTCCCCCTCCCTTCCCCTCCCTTCCTCTCCCCCTCCCTTTCCCCTCCCTTCCCCCCACTCCCTTCCCCTCCACTCCCTTCCCCTTCTCTCCCATTCCTCTCCCCTTCCCTTTCCCCTCCTTTCTCCTCCCTTCTCCTCCCCTCCTCTTCCCCTCCCCTCCCCTCCTCTTCTCCCTTCCCTCCTCTCCCTTTCCCCTCCCCTTCTCTTCTTTTCCCTTCCCCTCCCCTCCTTTCCCTTCTTTTCCTCCTTCTTCCCTTCCTTTCCTCCTCTGTCCTCTTCTCTCCTCCCCTCCTATTCTCTCCCTTTGTCTCTCCCCCTCTCTCCTGCTTCTTGTGTGAGAATGAAATGTGTCCAGCCAGCTTCTTGCCAAATGAAGTGATAAGGAAGCATGCTGACCTGGAGTGGAGAAGAGGGAACTGGGATTGGGAGTGCGACTGGGGAGTGAGAGCACTGATCTAAGGAGACCCCAGAAGAGGAATCGTGGCACAGCAAAGAATATCAGAGGTGGCGTTGTCTGAAGACTGAGGGCATGATCATCATGGCTGTGTGATACCAGATTGGGCAATGGTGGACACAGCGCTGGCACAGAGGAGATGGGAGCTTGGCCATCATTCTGTTAGAGACAGACATTCCCTTTCCTCAGCTGCCAAGATGCTTGTTCCAAGCCTTACTGTCCAAGTCAGGGATGAGCAGAATGGCTGGGCATGTGTATAGCATGTGTCATTGGCCTGGTTTCATGACTGGATGCTGTGACAGCACAGGACATCTCTGCACTGGCCAGAACTCTATGTTGGGTTATTGTTCAAATTAGCCTGGAGACTGTTACTGTTATTTAGCCTGGAGACTGTTACTGTTATTTTGTCACCAAGACAAAAAAAAAAAAAAAAAGAGCATGCTTATTTGCCCCACCCCCATGGACACATCACCCAAATGATTGGGATGGGATCCCAACTGCTCAGATTCCGAAGGCACAGTTCCACACTCCATTTTCCCCCTGCTTTCCTGGTTAGTTTTTCTGTATCTTTTACATTCACTTTTAGTGTTCTGATGGGCTATTTTTAGCAGATAAGAAACAGAGAGAGAAACAGATATCAAAAGTAATAGCATGGGTGTCAGTGCAGTGCATGTTGAGTATATTAATGCACTTGTCATTTGCTGGGTCCATAGATAAAGAAAAGAGAAGAGTGCACCCTCTTAACTCTCGGATCTCTTCTCATCTATCTTGTCCTCCTCCCTGCCTGAGTTATTAATGCTGTCATGAAAACTTACCTGCTGAAGGCAGTGTCGGCCTCTTCATATTTAAAAGTAATCTGTCCCTTAGTGAAGGAAATCTTCACAAAGAATAAATTCAGCATGTATAGCACCATGGCTTTGCTGTTCATTCGTCATCTGCTTGTTCCCAGCAGGCAAAAGGCCTCAGGTGAATTATGAGGAGGAATTATTCACACCCAGGCCCCTCTGCTCAGTTCCTTGCTCTTTCAGACCTAATCGCTGCTATTTTTGTCTCAATTAGCAGAATTATTTTCTTTCTCCACCAACTCGGGAACTTACTAATTAGTTCACAAAGATGGACCGCTTTTCTGCGGTTAGGAAAAAAAATGTCCTTTTTCAAGTGGCTTCTTTTATACAGAAAAAGGAGGTGTTGCATTTGTTTTAGAGCTTAAAACCTTGTTCTAGCCAAACCTGGAGATAAAAGTGAAATCATGCTTATGACCTTTTGAAGCTAAGTGCTGACTCATAAATTTACAAATCACACTCCATTTGCAGAGAAAACTAGATATTGATTCAAAAAAAGAACCTGACTCTTCTCTAACTTGTAAAATGTCATGCGAAGTAACCTCTCTGGCCAGAGCTTCCATCTGTCACAATGAGGATTGTTTCTTGAAGGAAATATTTAAAAATGCATTCATATGTTAAGGTTTCTGTGCATTAAGATCAAGGTCTTATTTCTCCCTTTCTTCAGATGCGCACTCACTTGCAAAAGTTTCATTTTTAAATAATGACCCAAACAAACTATATGAACTGAAGCATTTCTCAATTGTTTACACATATTATCTTGTTTATTCTCAGCTTCCTGGCATTTGGAAAATAGATTATTTTAAATAATTCAAAACCACTCTGGGAAAATCGTGGGTCTTTTTTCATCTGAATTGTATCAAGGAAAAACCATAGGAATTCCTAACTTGGACGTCCCAGTGTTTGCTGCTTTCTTCATGAAGATATTTTACCTCATTTTTCCCATTTCACATAAACTCCACTAAGCTTTGTCCAAAGCCTTTAGAATAGGACACAGTAGGTATACAAAGCCATTGTATGAAGCTCCCAAACAGCTGGGGAGTTTTTCCAACTAAAGCATGGTTAGAAAAATTTACGAACTCTTGACCTAATGATTCATTTCTTAACAGAAAACTTTCATCAGGATTTTGCCTCAAAACCTTCTATGGCATTTGACTATATATATCCTAAGGCATTTCTCTTTAAAAATAGGAAGATCTTTTATCTCTTTGGAGGTAGATCAGCTCTACTTCTGCCAGAGTACAGTGGGTGGAATAAATAATTATTGCCCGACCTTTTTAATCCCTAGAGCATCACCTTCAGACTTGATGTTTGAATTATTGCCGTGATAACCTATGGCACCTATGCTCAAATACCCTCATCTCTTTTACCTTAAGATGCATATAGTACCTGATGCTTGCAAAAAGGCTTACTTGCAAGGTTTTACTTCTAAAAAAAAGTATTTAATAACTAGAGTACTTTTTGTAAAAAGCATACCCACAAAGATTGGGATTTGGTTTTTGTTTTTTTGTTTTTTTTTTTTTTGTTTGTTTTGTTTTTTTTTTTTTTTTTTTGAGTTCATAAGAAAAATGTCACTACCTTCTTTGGCCACATTTCAGACTGAAGAATGAACTTCATTCATTCTCCCTCCAGTCCCTTAGGTAGGAGTCAAGAGCACCTCGTTCCAGGGCTGCTCAGGCCATAAAGCACTCTGTGTATGCATGAGGACCTAAATTCAGATCACAAGAACACACATGAAACAGCCAAGTGTGGCTGTTTGTCTTTAATCCCAGGGCTGAGGAGATGGAGACAGAAGGATTCCAGGAGCTTCCTGGCCAGCCAGCCGAATGGAATCAGTGAACTCTGGGCTCATTGAGGGCCAGCTTTAAAAATAAATTGATGAGTTTTTGATTAAGACACCCAAACACCGATTTATAGCCTTAATATGTATATTCACATGTGCACATGGAGGTGTGAGTGCTCGTGCACGCGCGCGCGCACACACACACACACACACACATTCACAAATACAACAAATGAAAACAAACTGAAAAGAATACTTTGTGTTTAAACTAGGACAGCAAAGTGGATCTTGAGCAAAGTTCAGTCAGAAGTTGCTGTTCCTCAAACTTGGGTCAGCATATGTTATTCCTACACCAGCCCCAGGCTGGAAATCTGATTTAATTGTTTTGTTTTTAAATATAGTGTGTAGGTAGTCCTCAAATCATACTTTGAGAAATTGTGGCAAGGTTAAGATTTCAGTCATTGGCTCCCATGTCCCTGTCTCCTGTTTGTTCTTCTACTGTCAATGACAAAGTAGCAAGCTAGCTTAGGTGTGTGGATAAGGTTAAAAAAATGAAGCAAATTACTGACCTGGACTTATGCATGTCACTTCCAAGCCCACAGCCTGCCGTGAAAAGCAATTGTAGTAAACAAATTTCTTTTCCCAAAATGCACAAGTTTAATAGGAAATGAGACATACTTTCATCTTCCGTCTTGTTCCCTAAAAATAATGCAGACAGTCCCACTGAGAGCAAGTCACTAATTTGAAGCATTTGTCTTCATAAGATCTGACAGGCTGTCCTTAGGTCATCATGAGCAAGGACTTGCCATTGTGAGAAGTGGAATAGTCCCTTCCTGCTGCTCATATGTCCATTCTCTCTGCTGCTGTTGCCAAATTAACTATTTCATGCCAGGTACCTTGTTACACAAGAGACAAAAGAAAGGCCACAAAATGCTACCCTTTTACTACCCTAGCTGTTAAGAGGAAACATTGGATTTGCGAGTTAGATGCTTAACAGAGAGGAGGAAAGAAACTGAAGATTAAGGAGTAGGAGGAGGAGTATCCTGTAGTTTTCCTGGTGTCTGTCACTGCTGGTTCTTGCCCTGGGTGACAGGTATCAGTGATCACCTAACACAACCTTGGAGAAAAGTAGACCCTGCGGAACCTCACAGTTCAGTTGCATTTTTGGTTTCTCTGTCCTCCATGCTTGTTCCTGGTGAGAATGATGAAACTGTAGACAGTACAGTCCAAGGAGCTGACGGGTCTCTACAGCATTACCATTCTATTTAAATAGTGCTTATCACTAAGTGAATACTTCAATGTGTGTATGTGTTTGTGTGTTGCACACTTAGGATTCACATATGTTTGTGTATGTATATAATTATATATGTACATACTCATCTATGAAAGTGTATATTTTATATATACTCTTCAAGTATGTATATATATGCATGTATTCTGATCCTATCCAGTCCCTACTACCCCATTCCAACTCCTCTCTTACATCTTACCATTTTCATATCCTTTCTTTTAAAAACCACTGAATCCAATTAGTATTGTCTGTATGTACGTGGATGTGATGCTATCCACCAGGTCTGAACAACCTACAAGGAGCCACAATCCTGAAGAAAAATTACTCCCAGACCCCAGTAGTCATCCTCTGCCAGTAGCTCTTCAGCTGTGGGCAGTACCTCATGTTCCCTCCCCCATCCACACGAAAATTGGAGCCAGCTTGATGTACATGTCTGTTCAGGTAACCGCTTCGCAATGGCCCTGCTGTTACCGGAAGACACTGTTCACAGCTGTTCTCATGATGCCTGCCTTTCATAAACTCTCTGCCACCCTTTTCATGATGCCCCCTAGAGCCCTGCCAGGGGAGGGGTGAAAGAATATAGAGGTCACTCCACAGTCACTGACTCTCTGCACTTGGACCACTTATGAATCCTGGCATTAACTGATGCCCACTGCAAAGTGAAGCTGGTCTGGTGAGACCATCCATCTTTAGAAATCAGTGATACTTGGTCCCTTAACAGATAAATAGTAGTACTTTTCCTGTTAGACTTATAACCTCCCCATCCTGGGTTCATAGCCAGGTTTACAGTGCCAGACAGGAGTTTTTTCCTGTGGAGAGGGCCTTAAATCTTATGTTAAAACAAGATTGGTTACTCTTATAATATCCATGCCATTATTGTATATATGCCAACAGGCATATCCCACCAAGCTGACTGTGTAATTTGCAGCTGGGTGATACTGTTGACAACTTTAGTTCTAGCAAATGAACAAGACCAGTGTTAAAGATTATATCATTTGGTGAGTCTCTGGTAATCCCCAACAAACATCTCATTGGAAGTTATCTCCTAGCCAGCACTGGGATTTTTATATAATAACTTGTGACTTCTGGGAGGAGCATTCTTTCTCCATGTATTCTACCTCCATTGAAATTCATTTTTAATTCTATTTTAGTGTACTTATCAATAAGTAGACGTCTAAATTACTTTTTCAACTTTCTTAGTGTTCCTCTCTTGCCTCTCTCATTCCCTACAAAGCACCCCCTCCTCACTTCCTGCAGCCACTGTCTACCAGAGTTAACTGTGCACTGGGGCTGTATTTTAAATATCTGTTGAATGTTGCAGGCCCCTTATAAATGTGAATCTCTAGGACTGATGTCTTCTGAGATATTAGTAGATAGTCGGAGGGAATTAAACCGTGTTATCTGTGGAGAAATAACAGGACTTGTTCTATCTTTGAGAAAAATATTTACAAAACTTATTTTCACAAAGACTTTAGAACACTGTGAATTTTATGAATATCTGCCCATTTTTCTTGCCAACTTTTCAAAGGCCAGAACTCAGTTTGTAGTCATATGCTTATTTCCCTAAATACAGAAATACCATGTAGGGGGTGAAAAATAAAAGTATGTCTACCTTGGAATGTTGGTTCAGTTTGAGAGTTGGAAGAAGGGATTAGGGATGGGTTGGAGGTGGGACTTCAAATATTTAGAGACCAAGGTGTCGTTCTAGCACTTAGTTGCCTCAAGCTTTGTGTCCATATCTGTCCTATGTCTGTGAGTCTCATGGAGCTAATATAGCAGTCAGGGCCAGGCAAGGCATGGAAGATCCTCCCAGAGCAGCAAGTCATACTAATGAGCCATGCAGCTATGAGGAGAGGGCAGTGCCTGTCTTCTGCTAGCCTTCTGTGCCAGTGTAGCATTTTCTCAGCTCTCCTGGGAAACCCGTCTTATTCTCTAGCTTCTTTCTGTTATACAACTAGAAGGCCAAGCAATATACAGTTTCTTATCCTGCTGCTCCTGGGTTCCACTTAATGACAGTAGAGAAAAGCCTCTGTGTGATTTCTGTAGTCTGTAGAAACAACTTCATTACTACCCACCCAAAAGGAAGAGAGCTGTGCTGGCTGTTTTTACATCAACTTGACATAAACTATAATCATCTGAGGGGATGGAACCTCACTTGAGAGATTGCCTCTGTAAGATAAGATGTTAGGAAGCCTATAAGGATGTGGAAGGGTCTAGCCCACTGTGGATGGTGCCACCCCTGGGTTGGTGGTCCTCAGTGCTGTAAGAAAGCAAGCTGAGCAAGCCATGGATAGAATCCAGTAAGCACCATTCATCGGTGGCTTTGATGCAGAAAGACCTGGTTCCATGTTCCTACCCTATTTGGGCCTGAGCTTTGGCTTCCCTCGGTTGACTGTGATTTGGGATATGTAAGAAGTTCCTTCCCAAGTTACTTTTGGTCATCGTGTTTCACTACGGCAAGAACAACCATAACTAGGACACAAGGGTCAATGACTCTGTGGGAAGGGGAATGGTGTTCCGTATGCCTCTATTTACGTTAATGGAAGTTTAAGGCATTGACTTGAAGACAGACCTTGTTTCTCCCCCTTTCACTTAATGTTACTCTATTAATCTTGATATGTTTTCTAGCTTTTGTTATCCTAATCCCACATGACCCTCCCTCCCTTTCTCTTTCTCTGAGGGATGTTCAGACCCCCTAACTGACGCATAAACCTGGCCTCTTCTTGGTAAATCTGCCTTTCTTCCATTCTAGCTTTTACTATGTTTTGGATGTGTAAGCTCTTCAGAAAACCACCCACAGAGTATCTCTTCACAATGCCAAGTAACAGTTAGAAAGCCAGGGTTGCCGGGTTCCCTTTAGGCATCTACACAATCAGTTGTAAGACCTGAGCTATCCACAGATGTAAGTTCCAATTTTATACCTTGCATAGTTTATATTTGTTTTATGCATTTTAATATATTTTGAGCCATAGGAGAAGTCAGTGCTTTAGGGATCTCTTCATATCAGCTGTAGGTATTACTGCTGCTTACCAGTACAGCTTGCCTTCTTTAGATGCCACAAGTTTTCAAGTTGCCATCTATTGGCAGCTCAGTTGTTTAACATGCCAGCCATGTTCTGCCAGGCAAGAGGAAAAAGTTGGCTCAATAGAGAACCAAATCAACCATGCAACCTGTCACTTATGCTTTTCCCAGAAGACATTTTATAAACCAGCTGCCCAGCATGTTTTTTTTCTCTCCTATTCCTTGGCTCTCTCCCCTCTTTCTTCTTTGTAAGAACATGAGATTTTCAGCATTGGTTTCCACAGGCTCTTGATAATGCTGTCCCTGACTGCCAGGAACAATAAATATTTGGCAGAATGCTGGTTTCCAGAGTCCCTCAGTGTTCCTTCTAGTTGTAACCTTGTCAGAGAGGATCCCTCCTTACGGGGTTAGTTATTTGAAATAAGCTTTTAGGCTTTGATAAGTAAAGTGACTTTAAAAGGCTCTAGATGGAGAATCAGCATCTTGGGACCTGCTTTTGCTTCTCTATTTGGTTCTGTTGTTCTGCAGAATCTCTTACATATGAGTCAGAGACCCACCTCCCCGGCACATGGTTCGCTCTTCTTCCAGTGTCTCCTGGAGAAAGGGTGACTGATGTGTGGCAGCCTTCCCGAGGAGATTACTGGGAAACCATGTCTCTACAGTAGTATTTCCAGAGCAAACTAATATTTACATTGGTTTTTCTTTTAAAAATTCCCTGGGCATTTCCAAGAGAAGTTGATGTCACGAACATCACCATCACTTAAGTTTGTAAATAAATATTCTCTCTGGACTTCATTGGCTCTGTCCACCAGCATGGTTCAAACGCTAAGGTGTCTGCGCATGGGCACACATACACACAGTCATGAGTGGCTGTTCCTCTGTTATCATCTTAGATTGGTCTTTCCCTGTGAGACTTTTGTGGGAATTTACTTTCCCTGAATTTTTGGTTCCAGTGACAGTGGCATCACTCTTAAACGTTTCAGCAAGTATCCCTTCAAAGTGCATGTTTACTGAAGCTTGCTATCACAAGATCTTCAATTTTATTTTATTAATGAGCAGCACATCCTGGCATTTGATAGTATTCTTTTTCCTTTGTACATGATTAGCATAGTCTAGCCCTTCCGATCTGATTATTCTCTCTTGGGTTAGAGTGAACTGAACTCTGGCCAGTGAGACACCCACAGGCTGAACTCATCTGTGGTTGCTTCAGTTTCCAGGCTCTCCTGGTGTTGTGCTTCTCAGGACATCTCAGTCACCTGAGAGTGACTAAGGCCCTGGAGTTTGGCTTTTACTGACAGAATTGCATCCCAGTGGTAGGCTTCCCAACCATCAGAAATATTTCTTTGCCTCACTTTGATTTCTTCCTGACTATTTCTGCTAAAGCATTCTTCTAGGTATGAGTTTAAATTTTATGTACCTTTAAATTTGACAGAAATGGCCAAGGAAAAACTTAGACTTTAAGTTTTTTGAATAGCATAGACACATACATGAATATATATATATATATATATATATATATATATACAGATAATATGTATGTATATATATTTGTGTGCACATATATTTTTTAAAAGACTCACTATCCATTACCATAGCTAAATCAATTTAATAACTTAAGTTTTTCTACATTTTTACTTTATTTCAAGATTATAGCTCTTTACATAAAGAGGCAAACTCTCTTCCCTCAGATGTTTTAAAATCAGGATATAACAGGCTTAGCATTTACAAGTGTTCTATGTTTGGAACTTGGCCCATCATTGACAGAATTTAATTGCCTCTTAGAATAAATAGAAAGCTTACCTAGATAGTTAGTCTTTGATTTTAGAACTTCACAAATCCAGATATAATATTACCTGCCAGGAATTTTCAATCTGTACTTTTACATTCCCAGTGACCAGTACATACTGGACAAGTCTTTCTGAGATAATAATAATAATAATAATAATAATAATAACAGCCAGTATGAAATTCTGACTTTCATTTTAAAGCATGAGATTTGAGAGACAGGTGGCCTAGCGAGATTAGAATTCTACAGAGTTCATTTTCTCTTCTGGGATACTGATGCAGAGTAAATTGGAAACTTGGGTTTGAAATTTAAGAGATAAATGATTCAAATAATGATGGAGAGAAAATAGTTCATAATAAGTTGATAAAATTTTATGAATAACGGGAAGACAAGAGCTTCTAGGTCTCCAAGACAAAGTAGTACAAGGAAATGAAAGCCTTAACTTTACCTGAATTGGCCAGTGTACATGGTATACCTGTTTGAAATATGACCCTGTGCCCAATTTTATAAGCACAACTATTACATGCTAATAAAATTTAAAGTGTTTATAGAGATGAAACTTTTTAGCTACTACTCTGATTTGATCACTGCATATTGTACACACACATATATACACACACACTGAGAGAGACAGAGAGACAGAGACAGATAGAGATAGACACACATACATACGTACATACATACATACATACACACACACACACACACACACACAGAGAGAGAGAGAGAGAGAGAGAGAGAGAGAGAGAGAGAGAGAACAAAATGTTATATTGTACTACACAGTCTTTCTGAGTTTCAGTTTCCTCATAAATAAAATGCTGCATTCTCATCCCCAACAGGGCTTTGAGATCAGACTTAAATGAAATTATACTTAAAGTAAATTTAGTTCAATCTTTGTCACAAGCCATGTAGGATAGGTACATTGATACATATCAAATGTATATATAGTAAGTTGGTTGGTTGATGAATAGCCAGACAGATGATACACAAAGAAACAGCTGGAATGATAGGTTGTATACTTATTTCTTTGCTTACTTGTCAAATTCCTCTATATCTCAATTGACCTACTTCTAATGTGGTTATAAAACAACTGTTGCTTTGTTTGTATTTTTTTTTTAGAAATTCAGAATCTAAGAAAAAGCTTAATTCACCATATACTTTTCTTTATAAAAAAATCAACAACTTCTAGAGGTAACAGATTTTAAAGTACTTAACTGTATAAATATTTAAGTGAAATCTGTTTGGTGTAGAATGTGGATGTTTTGGTTCTGCTTTTGAATTACAAGAACAGTACAAATAATTATGTACCATCAATAATTGATTGGAAGTTTATAATGAGCTCATGTCTCCTGTAGGTGGATGAGATAATGTCTCATTCAAAGCTCCTGAATACAAACTATGCATCCATCTCTGTATGTCCCTATGCTGTTCCATGAGATACTGATCTTATCCAAATTCTCTCCAGACTCAATGGGGTCTAGTTGACTTGGCATATTTTCTAAAAGAAGAGAATGATTTCTTATACAAGAAAGCTTCTGAAATAGTCTTATTCGGGTCTTTGAGTAGAGCTACATGGAGAAGATGGTTATCAGTCCTATTTGAGACAGTGTAGTGGGAGTAATAAACCACGGAAGCTAGGTTACTGGGGCTGAGACCGGCATTGCCCTAGCAGGCACAGTGCCCATTGTGAAAGAGACTTTCTTTGTCTAAACAATGTAAAGTATAGGACAACAAACACCAGCTCTATTTGTTCCTTGACTAGACAACCTCAAGCAGGATGATAGAGTATTAAGAGGATGTATCCTTAGTTTTCTACTGTGGTAGTAAAATACCTAACACTGAGACTTTTTAAAGAAAAGAAGCATATTTTGTTCTTAGTTTTGGGAAACTGGAAGTCTAAGATTGGCATTTGTATTGCTCTGGCTCTGGTGAAGTCTAAAGTGGGAGGCATCATGGCAAGAGAACAAATGAAAGATATCACATACTGAGATGGGACAGACATTTTTTTTTTAAAAAAAAAGCCAGTCTTTTTCTCTTTTTAGCTACATACTCTTGTGGAAACTAAGATTCCATGAGAACTATTTTAATCCCTTCCTAGAACAGAGCCTTCAGTAGCCCTAACCACGCCCTTGTTCTGATCTTCATCTTTTATTATTATTTTATTTATTTATGTTTCAAATGTTGTTCTCCTTCCCAGTCTCCCTTCCTCAAACCTCATCCCTATCTCCCCTCCCCTTTGCTTCTAAGAGGGTGTTCTCCCACAAATCCCCCCTCCTTCTGCCTCACCCCTCTAGCATCCCCCTTCACTGGGGCAACAAGCCACCACAGGACCAACCCCCTCCCATCCCACTGATGTCAGATAAGGCCATCCTCTGCTATATATGTAACTGGAGCCATGGACCCACCCATATATACTCTTTGGTTGGTGGTTTAATCCCTGGGAGCTCTGTGAGGTCCAGTTAGTTGATATTGTTGTTCTTCCTATGGGATTGCAATCCCCTTCAGCTCCTTCAGTCCTTCCCCTAACTCTTAGGTCCACAATAGTCTTTAACTTTTAACAATCCTATAACTTGGAAGCTACCACTACAATCAATGGTGTTTTACGCAGAAATTAGCAATATACAGAACACAGAATATAAAAAGAGAACTCATCTTGACTACTCATTAAGCAAAAAATTGAATTGTTTCTATGTGTAAGAATATTATTATTGTCTAAGTTGAAAAAGGCATTCTTATCCCTTCTGACAAAGCTTCTATCTGGGTAACTTTCCTAATCACAACATCACCAAAAGGGTTCATATCAGTGTTCTTTAACCAAACTTCTTAAGACAATATTGTGTATATATATATCTGTGTGTGTACATGTGCCTACATGCATGCGTGAGTCTACTTGTTTAGTTTATAAAGTCTTGTGCAAAGGACAGGTGTTTCATATAGGTTAAAGTCTCCTAACTTAAAGGATAGGAACTATATTTTATTTTACTTCTTTGTTTACACAGTAGCTAAAGCACTGAATATATGAATATATTTATATTCCTTGAATAGTTGCTAGTTATGTGACAGCTTGGAAAAGAGATAAGATTAATTGGATGGACTTTGGGGATTTACCTTGAGTTGGAATAATACTAACCAGTTTCTGACATTTCTCCTTTTCCCTCTGATCCATGTATCTCTACAGACATCTTAGAAATATTCACACATTATCACAAGAGTTCACCCTTTCCCATCACATCTTGGTTGTTGATCTTAACAATAGATAATGTTCTGAGTATAATTTCTTACTGTGGTCTCACCATGGCTTGGTCTTACTGGTTGCTGTTTTTTCCCTATCCCCACAATGGGAGCCTGGTCACCCTCTCTTGTTTGTTATTCCCATATCCAATTAGTCACCATGCTCTATCTATTCTAAGTTTCTCTAGATTTTCTAAATACATCCAATATCTCTATCTCCACTGCTACATCTTTCAAGTCTTGCTTCTGAAACAATCTCCTAATTTGTTTCTCTGTTAGCCCAGATCACTTTACAGTATAAGAACAATGTTTTTTTCAAAGGTTCAAAATAGCTCATATTATTTCCTATGTAATTTTCTTTATTACTACCCACTGCTCTAAAGATACACTTTTTGAAAATAAGATGAAAGATACTTCTCAAATCATCACCTATTTCTTCTTTTTCTTCATGTCTCACTTTTTAATCTTGGTAGCTCTACCCTGACAAAAGCTTTTTCCTATATACAATCAATTCTTCATTCACCCACTGCTTTACCACAACCACCACCACCACTACCACCACCTCTACCACCACCACCACCATCACCACCACCACCACCACCACCCACCTCTACAACCTTTAACAGGGTTCTTCTCATAGACTTCCTTACTCAAATATGGATGCTTTGCCTCATAGGCTGAAAATTATCCATTTATTTCCCTAACATCCCACTAGACAGCAAAAATGTCAAAGGCCAGAAATTTTGCCTTCTTTTTATACAAAGTAGTGATTTCAAAACAGAATATGTAAATGAATATTTAAATAAGTCATTGATATTTCAATTCATTATTTTTGTTGAGCATTATCTAATATACAGATTTACTAAATGCCAGCCCAAATTTTAAATTTTTAGAAAATTTTAAAACCTTATTATGAAGAACTTGCAAATGAAATATCTTCATACAGAGAAATTAACTGGACCCAAAGTCTAGACATCTCAGAGCACTTCTATGAGCATGGCCACTCTGGAATTATGGAGATTCTCATTGGCATTTTCACTTTCACCATCAAATGTAATTTTATGCACTCCTTCCCCACCAAAAAGATGAAAGCCTATGACAGGGTTAGGTCTGTAAGAACAATTAGCCTTATGCCCTCTTTCATCACTTGTGTCAATTGCCTGCATCCATTCTTCCAAGCTCTTTAGACCTAAGATGTTTATCTGAAGACAAACTACTTTAAAGAGAAGGCAACTAAGGAGCAGAGACACTAGTTAACCTGCTTACCATCATTTAGTTAATAACTGGGGAACAGAGATTTGAACTTGTGTCATCCTATAGTACTGTCACTCTCTACATAGTATTCTACCTGGCTTTGTGAGCCTTCTATTCACATAAAGGGTACATCGCTGAGATATGGCACTATATAAAACAGATGAAGTAACAGAAGTCAAAAAAAGTCATAACAATGGGAGAAAAAATATATGAAATCCTGATCCAGGGAGGCTCAATGCAATTTGTGCTCAGTTGCAGTGACTCTCAGTAATACATATCTGGATGGTATTAGAGGACTACAGAGAATCAAGCATGTACTCATTACCTTACTAGAGTACTGAAGTAGGATCAGACCAATTTTTCAAAGAGTCCACTCCCTATTAAATAGATTGACTTCAGCACAACAAAACCTTAACAGGTTAAAAAAGACCATGGTTAACCTTAAGAGGGAGAGGTAGTGATTCTCTTCCTTGTACTTGACTCCTTACTCTATTTCTTTGAAGGCTTTACTGGTATTGCTAATACAGTGTGGAGTGGCTCTTGTTGGATACTAAAGAAACACGAAAGCTCTACTGATACAGGCTTCAGTACCCACCAGCTTGGTTGCATCAAGTCTCAGAAAAAGTATGCCGTTATGTACGTTTATAGAGCATGGATGATAGATAGATGGACCTCCCTGCAATTTTACACATAGTGGGGCTAAGTGAACACTTGTTCCTGGCTTACCAGGGCTCTAACATGTCAAGGTTTTCTGTAGGACACTGAAATGAAATGCTTGTGTAGGCTGAGGACAGGGCTGGGAGAGTGATGAGCAACTATTTCAGAACAGATGTCAACAGAGCCTTTTTCTCCGTGCCGAGAATCATCAAATATGTGCCTGATGTCTGGCAGAGTGACTGAGGCACAGGCTCCTAAGCATTGAGACAATGGACTGGCCTCTTGAGAGACTCTCCTGGCTGCAGACAAATGAGCTTTGATGAGTGAGTAGCCTCTGCTCATTTTTCAGGGGTGGAGAGGTGGGAACTCAGTCCAGTTTGGAGTTTAATTAAGGACGGCAGCTGCCATAGCAGGTCAGATGACTCTTTGCTCCTTCATGTCACAAGTTGCATTTTGTTTTTCTCCAGATATTTCTGTTACTCTGTTCTCTCCATTGACACTGCCCACACATTCATTATTCTGGGTGCTATTAAAGTAGTATGATTACTTTTCCAAATATAAAGAGTTGCAGGCAGGAGGCCACATGATAGAGATACAAAAACAAAACCTTGAGGATCTTTAACATTCTACCATTTGATATAGACCCTCCTGATGCAAATTATGCTTTGTTTAAATGTACTTATTCATACCACTAATGAAAGTAAAGTTTCCCAATGAATTCCTGAAATTCTTAGGCAAATGGTTGGATCTGGAAAATATCATCCTAAGTGAGGTAACCCAGTCACAAAAGAACACACATGGAATACAGTCACTGATAAGTGGATATTAGCTCAGAAACTATGAATACCCAAGATACAATTCACATATCAAATGACTCCCAAGAAGAAAGAAAGAGAGGTCCCTGGTCCTGAAAAGGCTTGTTCCAGCACTGTAGGGGAATACCAGGACAGAGAAGTAGGAGGAGGTTGATAGGAGAATGGGTGGAGGGAAAAGGGCTTAGGGGGAAGGGGGGAACTGGGAAAGGGAAAATCATTTGGAATGTAAACATAGAATGTAGGAAAAAAAAGAATTTCAGGGAATAAAGAAAAAAAAAAAAGAAAGTAAGGTTTCCTTGATAGTTTAATACCCAGATGGAAAGGACAGATACAATTGTAGCACACCACTTGTCCATGTTCTCATCAGCCCTGCATCTTAATGAATGATGGCAGAGACAAGAGCTCTTATCCCCTCTCCAAGCAAACCATACAGAGAGAAAATGTTGCCAGGTCAGGTAATCTAATGTGAGAAAGGATCTTAAATACTTAGGGCTATGAAAGAAATTGATTAAATAGATTAGTTATAAAGACAAGCATAATGAGGCTATTAAATTGACCAGTCCAAAGGCTTCCTTTCAAATATAAACTTTAGCTGCAGACATTTCTGAATAGAAAAATCTCCAAATCATATGGTCTAAGGAAGCCAAGAAGGAAGAAAGACTATGTGTTTCCATTTTATAATCTGGAGACATGAAATCCAGATAGACAGACACACCTCTATGAAATCTCCTGGACCTCAAGCAGTACTATAAAGCAATAGTGTTAAAAACTGCATGGTATTGGTACAGTGACAGGCAGGAAGATCAATAGAATAGAACTGAAAATTCAGAAATGAACCCACACACCTATGGTCACTTGATCTTCGACAAAGGAGCTAAAACCATCAAGTGGAAAAAAGATAGTCTTTTTTAACAAATAGTGCTGGTTTAACTGGAGGTCAGCATGAAGAAGAATGCAAATCATCCATTCTTATCTCCTTGTACTAAGCTCAACTCCAATTGGATCAAGGACTTCCACATAAAACCAGACACATTGAAACTAATAGAAAAGAAACTTGGGAAGACCCTTGAGGACATGGGCATAGGGGAAATTTTCCTGAACAGAACACCAATAGCTTATGCTCTAAGATCAAGAATTGACAAATGGGACCTCAAAAAATTACAAAGTTTCTGTAAGGCAAAGGACATTGTCAAAAGGACAAATCGGCAACCAACAAATTGGGAAAAGATCTTCACCAACCCTACATCCAACAGAGGGCTAATATCCAATATATACAAAGAACTCAAGAAGTTAGACTCCAGAGAGCCAAATAACCCACTCACTAATAAGTGGATATTAGCCTAGAAAATTGGAATACCCAAAACATAATCCACACATCAAATGAGGTACAAGAAGAACGAAGGAGTGGCCCCTGGTTCTGGAAAGACTAGTGTAGCAGTATAGGGCAAAACCAGAACAGGGAAGTGGGAAGGGGTGGATGGAAGAACAGGGGGAGGGAAGGGGGCTTATGTGACTTTCGGGGAGTGGGGGGCCTGAAAAGGGGAAATCATTTGTAATGTAAATCAAAAATATATTGGAAAAATGGGGTACAGAGCTAAACAAAGAATTTTTACCTGAAGAATTTCAAATGGCTGAGAAGCACCTTAAGAAATGTTCAACATCATTAATCATTAGGGAAATGCAAATCAAAACAACCCTGAGATTTCACCTCACACCAGACAGAATGGCAAAGATTAAAAATTCAGGAGAGAGCAGGTGTTGGCAAGGATGTGGAAAAAGAGGAACACTCCTCCACTGCTGGTGGGATTGCAAGCTGGTACAACCACTCTGGAAATCAGTCTGGCAGTTCCTCAGAAAACTGGGCATGACGCTTCCGGAGGACCCTGTTATAACTCCAGTGGTAACTCCTGGGCATATTCCCAGAGGATTCATTGGCATGCAATAACAGCACATGCTCCACTATGTTCATAGCAGCCTTATATATAATAGCCAGAAGCTGGAAAGCATCCATATGTCCCTCAGTGGAGGAATGGATACAGAAAAGGTGCTATATTTACACAATGGAATACTACTCAGCAATTCAAAACAACGAATTCATGAAATTTTTAGGCAAATGGTTGGAACTGGAAAATATCATACGTAAGTGAGGTAACCCAATCACAAAAGAATACACATGGAATGCAGTCACTGATAAGTAGATATTAATTAGCCCAGAAGCTCTGAATACTCAAGACACAATTAACATATCAAATGATTCCCAAGAAGAAGGAAGGAGAGGTCCCTGGTCCTGGAAAGGCTTGATCCAGAATTGTAGGGGGATTACCAGGACAGAGAAATGGGAGGGGGTGATTGGGAAATGGGCCAAGGGAAGAGGGCTTATGGGACTTATGGGGAGGAGGGAACTGGGAAAGGGGAAAACATCTGGAATATAAACAACAAATATAGAAATTAAAAAAAAAAAACTCCTAAAATGGCATATTTTGAGATACTGTGTTGGATAGTATATGCTTACAGCATAAAGTCTCCAGGGAAATACTTGATTATCTAATTATGCTCTACTTATTCTACTACTGCTTTCCACCCAGCTAGATGTGAGTCCCAGCTGTTGGCTAGCTTGGGTCCTGTGAAAATGAGCTAATCACCTGCTGTGGGAATGTACTTTGAAAACAAAGGAAAAAAAGAAAGAATAAGAAAAAGAAAAACTGCCCAAAAGTGTGGGGGGTATGGAACCTGAAGAGACCTCCTCTAGTCCATGGGACCACCCATCCAAGAATCTTGATCCAGAATTGTTCCTGTCTAAAGGAAAAGCAGGGGCAAAATTGGAACAGAGACTAAAGGAAAGGCCATCCAGTGACCCATCCAACATGTGCTCTATCCTATGCACACATACAAAAACACTGACACTATTACTGATGCCATGTTGTGCTTGCAGACAGGAGCCTAGCATGGCTGACCTCTGAGAGGTTCTGCCAGCAACTGACTGAGACAAATGCTTGACTTACAGCCAACCATTGGGTGGAGGGTGAAAACCCTTATGGAAGGGTTAGGGGAAAGACTGAAGGAACTGAAGAGGATTGCAACCCCATAGGAAGAACAACCGTGTCAACTAACCTGGACCTCTCAGAGCTTTCAGAGACTAAGCCACCAACCAAAGAGCAGGTGTTATTCTGTGGCCCCTGGCACATATGTAGCAGAGGACTGCCTGTCTGGCTTGGGAGTGGGGGAAGGGAGGATGAGCTTAATCCTGTAGAAACTTTTCCCCTGTGCCTATGTCCTCAAGGGTTTTCTCCAGTTTCTTTTCTATTAGTTTCAGTGTGACTGGTTTTATGTGGAGGTCCTTGATCCACTTAGAGTTGAGCTTAGTACAAGGAGATAAGAATGGATCAATTCGAATTCTCCTGCATGCTGACCATTTGTTGAAAAGGTTGAACAAATGGTTGAACCAGCACCATTTGTTGAAAAGGCTATCTTTTTTCCACTGGATGTTTTCAGCTCCTTTGTCAAAGATCAAGTGAGCATAGGTGTGTGGATTCATTTCTGGGTCTTCAATTCTATTCCATTGGTCCACTTGCCTGTCACTGTGCCAATACCATGCAGTTTTTAACACTATTGCTCTGTAGTATTGTTTGAGGTCTGGGATACTAATTCCCCCAGAAGTTCTTTTACTGTGGACAATAGTTTTAGCTATCCTTGGTTTTTTGTTATTCCAGATAAATTTGAGAATTGCTGTGAAGAACTGAGTTGGGATTTTGATGGGAATTGCATTGAATCTATATATTGCTTTTGGCAAGATGGCCATTTTAACTATATTAATCCTTCCAATCCACGAGCATGGAAGATTTTTCCATTTTCTGAGGTCTTCTTCAATTTCCTTCTTCAGTGACCTGAAGTTCTTGTCATATAGATCTTTCACTTGTTTGGTTAGAGTCACACCAAGATATTTCATATTGTTTGTGGCTATTGTGAAGAGTGTCATTTCCCTAACTTCTTTCTCAGCCTGCTTATCCTTTGAGTATAGGAAGGCAACTAATTTGCTTGAGTTGATTTTATAACCTGCCACTTTGCTGAAGTTGTTTTCGGTAAAGCAAAGGACACCATCAAAAGGACAAATCGGCAACCAACAAATTGGGAAAAGATCTTCACCAATCCTACATCCGGTAGAGGGCTAATATCCAATATAAACAAAGAACTCAAGAAGTTAGACCCCAGGGAACCAAATAACCCTATTAAAAATGGGGTACAGACCTAAACAAATAATTTTCACCTGAAAAAATTCAGATAGCCTAGAAGCACCTTAAGAAATGCTCAACATCATTAGCCATTAGGGAAATGCAGATCAAAACAACCCTGAGATTTCACCTCACACCAGTCAGAATGGCTAAGGTTAAAAACTCAGAAGACAGCAGGTGTTGGCAAGGATGTAGAGAAAGAGGAACACTCCTTCACTGCTGGTGGGATTGTAAGATGGTACAACCACTCTGGAAATCAGTCTGGCAGTTCCTAAGAAAACTGGACATGACACTTCTGGAGGACCCTGCTATACCTCTCTTGAGCATATACCCAGAGGATTCCCCAGCATGCAATAAGAACACATGCTCCACTATGTTCATAGCAGCCTTATTTATAATAGCCAGAAGCTGGAAAGCACCCAGATATCCCTCAATGGAGGAATGGATAGAGAAAATGTGGTATATATACACAATGAAGTACTATTCAACAATTAAAAACAATGAATTCATGAATTTTTTAGGCAAATGGATGGAACTGGAAAATATCATCCTAAGCAAGGTAATGCAATCACAAAATAATACACATGGAATGCAATCATTGATAATTGGATATTAATTAGCCCTGAAGCTCTGAATACTGAAGATACAATTAGCATATCAAATGATTCCCATGAAGAAGGAAGAAGAGGGCCCTAATCCTGGTAAGGCTTGATCCAGCATTGTAGGGGATTACCAGGACAGAGAAAAGGGAGGGGGAAAGATAGGAGAATGGATGAAGAGAAGAGGACTTATGGGACATATGGGGAGGGGGAAACTGGGAAAGAGGAAAGTTTTTGGAGTATAAACAAAGAATATAGAAAATAAAAATATATATTAAAAAAGAATATAAAACAAAAAAAGAAAAAAGAAAGAAAGAAATATTCCTTCAAATCCTTAGTAGAAAAGTACTTAAAAATGGAAGTCACTATATCTAGCAGCTATTGGGATAGGATAGCCCATTCCCAGATTAATACTTTAACAATGGAGTCTTAAAGTTTTATTGAAAACATTCCCAGAAGATCCAACATATAGGACACTATCTTATATTTAGAGCAATGAATTCTTATTTTTCAGGACATTGAAGTTGGAAAAGATGAGAAATGCACAAACACATGAAAATTAAAGGAACTCAGACCCATCAATACAATTATCTTTATTTTTCAAATAGAAAACACAAGTCTGGGAAGTTATCAGACTCTTAGTAACAGGCTACCTTTACCTTTAAATCGGACTCCATGGAAACAGCTTTGCCTATTTTGAAGCATGAGGAATAGCTGTCAGTTGCTGTTTCCTATTCTGAAGAACAGACGGTGGGAGGTGGAGGAGCTGCTTTTCTGTTCTTCTCAAAGGAAAGATGCAGTTGAGAGACAAGGTTTAAGTGGTTTACTTAGCAAAGAAAGCACTCCGAAGAGAGATTGGAGTGAGCTGTCCCAAAGCAGGAAGAACAGTACAGTGCTTCCATACTGTGTACTGTTTTAAAGGTTTTATGAATATTTATGAGGTAGGCAGGGCGTGCTTGGGATAAGGTGACCCCTTTTCCCTCCCTAACCATGGTAGATCAGATCTCCTTTTTAGGTAATTTTTTTTCTCTCTGTTTCTCTAGAAAAGTTCACAAAGGTGGGGGGAGTGTTCCATCAGAAGCACAAAAGCTAAGGTTATTTGAGGATGTATAACTCATCATTAGCACACACGTAGGGAAATGCTCAGGCACGAACAACCTAACATCAACTTTGAAGACATGTACCCACAAAGGATATTCTGGCTGTCGGGCACAGTTACTGGCTACAGTTCTGGTTCTCTTGGTTATTTCATAGCTAACTCATTTTTGAGACTGCTTGATTGTGTGACTGAGGTTACCTTCTGTCAGTTAAGACATTTTTTATCTTTATTATTTTTCTTTAAACGGGTTTCATGTTGAAGGCTGAATACAATAGACTAGCAGCCAGCTCAACCAGAAACTAAGATGTAGACTATCTCTGAAGCTCCCTTCTACCTGCACTACCACACACGTCCATCTTCTACCTCGTAGCCCCGTATTTCTTGTTGCTATTATTTTCATGGTGCTGATGTATTGACAGGGGAAAGATGGTATTCAGGAAAGTCACAAGTTATATATCCAAAAAAAAGATAGGGTCCTAAGGGCAAAGGCTTTGTTTTGTTTGTTTGCTTTATCTTTCTTAATATTAAACACTGTATTTACAGAAATGTAGTACATAAATGTTTGCTAATCTAAAATGTTCTAATTGTCAAAAAAATCATTACTATCTTCATTATTATGGGGGAAAGTATACAGTTAAATGCATAAACTGTAGAGACAGACTGCCTCTGAGTGAGTCTGACTCAGCCAAATACAGTACTTATGCAGATGACCCGAATGTCCTGTTCCTTACTTTCCTGGGCTATCAACTGGGACCTTAGGAGTGCCTGTCTTATTGGGTGCTTATCTGGACTAGGTGTGCTAATTAGTGCATGCAGAACATGCCTGACATGGAGAAGATGCTTGTTTGATGAGTGTTAGCCGTTATCAGCAGTGTTCAGGGCAGGTGCTTTAGCCATTGGTAAGAAATATCCCAGAACAAATGCTAATGTCATGATGCTAACTGAGTACTGCTGAATGACTCTATTATATTAGAATGATTACTATGGGGGGGGTCACAATTTCTTGTGTGGACTTTCCTTGTTCGGAGCTATGGTTATGCAGCTTTTAATTCCCTTGGTGCCTCTTTATTCATGATAAAATCCATGTTTTTTATAAATAAACAGATTTCCTATGTAGCCATTGTAGTCTATAGCCACACTCTCTGCTTCTCTCCTGTGAATTCTTATGGATATCAGTGAATTTCTTCCTTTGGCCTCAGTCACTTAGTCTTGAGTACAGAAGAGTCTTTCCTTTCCTTCCTGTCCTTTCTCCAGCAGGGCTGTGTATGTGTGCATGCATGCGCCTGTGTGTGTGTATGTGTGTGTGTGAGTGTGTGTATGTGTGTGTGAGTGTATGTGAGAGTGTGTGTGTGTGTGTGTGTGAGTGTGTGTGTGTGAATGTGTGTAGTGGGAGGGGATGCTCCTGTGTGGGTGTACTTTTTTCAATTTGGTAACACCAAGCTTTACTCGAGGTGATCCTGACATTTTAGCTATTGTTCCCTTGACATGTTGCTTCTTCTCATCCTTTAGAACACAAATTAAACTGCATCTAACCTGAATCAGGGAGAGAAAGCTACCTTGTTACATTTCTATTCCTCCATCCAGCTATCATAACCTAGTCTGTAGGTGCCAATGCCTTTGTGATGCCACTGTGTGACTGATCCCTGACTGGTATGAGCCACCATCCTCACTCTGGTTTTATTTCCACAGTACATTCCTCCAGATCTCTGTGTCTGCAATTTCGTTCTGGAACAGTCCTTATCTGTCAGAGCACTGCAAGAAATGCTTGCCAACACCGTTGAAAATGGTGGAGAAGGGGTGAGTACCTGAATTGTACCATGGGTTGAAATTGATCACCCCACATCCCAAAAGCATATTTGACATTTCATCCCTCCGGTTTAGTCCTGGAAAACCTCCATGCATAGATAGGAAACCTTTCTTCCAAGTTTAGATACCTCTTACTCAGCAACTCTAGTCCTCTCTCCTTTAAAATGACCAGCTTCCCTCAAAAAATAGATGAGTACACCACTAATGCTGGCTGGGCTCCCTTCTTCCCTCTCTTACCCCAGAGTCTACCAGGGAACGTGGGGAGTCCAAGAGCACCTTGAGACTAAAAATATCTGTGAGGCAGGTGTTTTTCCATGGAGAATCTCACTGAGATTTTATGACTTTGGTTGAATACTACCAGGTTACAACAGTTGAGAGTCTACAACAGTCTCCTACAACAGTCTTGTACAACAATCTCCTGTAGAATTCAGGCTGATTTCGCCAATGATGAGCAGGCACAGGGCTCCCTCAAAATTCTGTTGTCACAATTGCTAAACTGAGAACAGTGCTCTGTTATTTTCCAGAAGGTTCTCCAGCCAGAGGATTGCCCAGATATTTCATAATATTCTTTTATTTTTCCTACTCCTTATTGACCCACTCATTTATGTCTTTTTTAACATCAAATAGTATAATTGTAGTGGCTGGAGTGGCTGGAGTGGCTGGAGATATTCAAATCAAGTGTCTCTGCCCCCATCTCCACTTCCCATACTCCATCTGAGGACACTCTGTCTTCTGGAATACTGCAACAGCCTGGCCGGTTTTTGTACTAAGTTTCTCCTCCCAGTCTTCCTCCTCAGCAGCCATGGAGTTCTTTCTAAAATGCATGCCCCATTCATTGTATTCCCTTGTTTTAATCTCCTTCATTTCCCCAGTAACTTGGGATGAATATTAAATGCCCCAGCACAGCTGACAGCCTTACAGTATTTGGGGAGCCCGATTCAGCTCCGCCTCATCTGTCACTGCATCCCACCCAGCACTCAGCGTCCCAGGCACACTAAACCCCTCATGCTACCTCCATTCCAGCCCCCTTTGCTTCTGACCTTACTATCAGCTGTTTCCTCGGTGTGGCACAGCTTTCCTCCTCCCCTGTCTTCCCCTGTGTAATCCCTCCTCATCCTTCAGGGAACCAGTTTAGAAATTAGATCAACCCAGAAGCCTCCATTCACCTACAAGTACGTCACAGAGAAGACCCTAAGCTTTCCTGTGGCTTTTCTCTGCACTTTCAATACAAATTTTGGTTTCTTTCTCCTGTCCCAGAAAACATACTGTTCCTAGGGAGGGTCTATTTTCAGTTACAGTTAAGAAGCATAGGTTGTTCTGATTTGACATTAATAAAGTCATACACAATATATTTGTGGTTGAAGAAACAGTGACCATAGACATGATTGAACTGATGTTTACATCTTGGTCATTTTCCAGCCCTTAATGTGATCTTAGACAAGACTTCTAAAGGCTTAAAGCCAGAATGCTCTCACCTTTATAATAAGAGTAACTATATTTCCAGGATCATAAAGGCCAAAGGTTTGTGGTTCTTTACTCTTCTGATTAGATTAATAATGGTTTAATCAACAGCATGTTGATAACTCTTCTCTGTTCCTTATAACTTGGCCTGGGTAACATCATTTTTGCACCTCTTTTGGCTCCACTCCTTCCTCCCATTGACCTCAGCACTTCATGTCGCAGTGTACCCCCAATATTGCCAGTTCGATAAAACAACAATAAAACATGTGATTATCCCCTTTCCAAAGTTCATCATTTGCAGATATGTTTGCTGAGAGACCTGACTGATTTTAAGTATCAGCAGAGATTTTAAGTATCCCAAATAAGACATGCTCAATCCTGCCCACTCAATGGACCCAGAATAGAGAGAGAACTGAGTTAAGAGATGCCCAGATTGATTCCTTGGTTCTTCTTTTAATCTGTTATATTCAAAGAGAATATTTTAAAGGGCTTCTAGGTATTTATAATTTAGCTTGAATCACTTGGTGAATCCTATAAATTAGAAGATAAACTTTTTTTGTTTCAGAGTTAATCTTACCTTTGCCTTTAAGAACAATCAGTAACAACTTATTTTCTCAATAAAAAGAGAAGACAATGTAAAGAAATGAAAGCTGGGTGTCTTGGAGTAGAGCAGGCCTCCTTGGAGGCAGGTAGAGCTGTGTGACCTGGGTTAGACCAGGCCTCCTGGGAGGCAGGCAGTTCTGTCTCTGGCTATGATAGACCTCCTGTGTCCCCGGTGAGAGTACTCCTCTAGTGTCCCTTGCTAGGGCAGATCTCCTAGGAGACAGGCGGGCTAGAGGGTTCGATAAGGGCAAGCATGCCGATCTGCCCTCATATTATTAGTTATCCATTGGATAATAGTCACAATATCAGTATCATGTTGTCTTTTTAATAGTATTCTGCAAAATATAAACACAGTCTAATAGTTATTTGTATTTCTACTGTTGTTATTATCATTGCTATTTTTTACTGGAAATCTTAGAGACAGAAGAATTTTTTCAAAATGATCATAGTTTTAGTATCCACTGGTGACTCTACAATCCACTTACCTGGATAACAGCTTCGTGCACTGGAACCCACCTGTAATCCTCTCATACCTCCAAGTGTGCTCTGTCTTTAGTGTGAGAAATGCTATTTTATATAATCTCTTGAGTCTGTTTGTTTTGCTTTCCTGGGGTGACTGTGCACATTTACTATTAGCTGTTAATTTGATTTTAGCAGACAATACTCAGCAGAGATGAAATAGAAGCTTAAGAAATAAAAAGGAAAGAGTAAAGAGGGAAGGGAGCTAACAGGACAGAGCATAATGAGGCTCAGGGGAGCCTGGGGTTGTGTGAGCAGGATGCTGCCTCCTTTTGATGGCATGCCATTCTGTTTGGAAATGGCCATTTACTACCTTTAAATAAGTATTACTTTCAGTAATGATCACGACTGCCACCAAACAGAAGGCCTTGGAGAGCATAATCTTTTTTCCTTCTAGTCAAAAATTGGTCCTTGTGTGCTGCACCTGTTCACCGCTGCTGTGCAGCAAACTGGGCATTTTAAAAAATGATTTTGGTTGTTTGCTCTTTCACGTGATGAGTGTATTGAAGCCTTTCCTTTTGCAAGGATTTACCATTCCTGCAGTAATTTCTCTTGCAAACAAAGAAAACAAAGGTACCTAGCCAAATTTAACAGTGGAGAGTTATTATTGAAATGTCCTTAGCTGCAGCAAGTGGCATATGAAAGCCAGCTGTATGTTGAAAGGGGGCATTAATTATGAAAGCCTCTAAACAGAGAGGTCCAGTGCCTTTCAGAGCATGCCCAAGCTAATCTCACTTTTGAATCACTTTTCTCCTGATCTACTCTTATCTAATTTTATCCTGGGGAAATTACTACACAATAGGCATTTGACATGAGGCCAACTCTATGGCATGTGTTTGAAGTAAAATGCTTACATGCAAATGTTAAAGTATTTTCACATTTTTTTGTTGACCTCTGGTTTATGGAATTTTCATCAGTATTTAGCATGATGTGGAGCCAAAAACAATGTCCATCTACCTCCATGTCCCAATCACTTCACCCTCCAAAAATAATGAATTTTAGTTCATCAGCACACCTAAGCATCACACAGATATATTTTCAATCTTGCCTATTTTGACCAGGTGATCTATAGAATGAAATATTTTACTTTTTCATTGCCTTAATTAGCACCATCTCAATGTGCAACCTTCCACACAGAGTGATCATCAAATGAGATCAGTGCTCACAAGTACCCGTCAGAGTGGACAGCAGCATAGCTCCTCCCTTCCTCCTAGCCAAGGTTTTTCAGGAAAATTCATACTGCACCAAAGGAAGGAGTCCTTTATGAAATCAGCAGATACATATCAAATCTAATGCTCTCTGACTCCAAATATGTCTGACATTAACTGGTACAATGCCTCTAGAAATTAAAGTCCTTGCTTGACACATTTACTAACTGCACTTCTCCTTATAAGGGTTCTGACTTTATCAATGTCAGGCCTGTAGAACTAAGAAGAGAGGTTAGATATGTATGTATGTATGTATATGCATATGTACATGTGCATGTATACACATATGAACATACTTATACATAATTAGGCCATGGTTGCAATGTGAATGTTACATCAAACATCTTATATGCTAATACATTCAACCTTCTAACATTGGTTGGAAATGTGGACCTGAAAGGATATTATCTCTGCAACAACCTTCAACATAAATACCCTCAGAGGGGTTCTCTTTTATTTCCATGTGTTATTTATACAATAGCCATTAACTCTAATATGAGCTTCAGGTTCCTTTCATTTGTCCTTGTCCGTAGAGTGTAGAATAGCATACAGAGAACATTTGCTAGAGAAATTCTCATACGTGACATTACATGCTCATAATGTATTGACCCTCCTTGAAGATGGCATGGCTAAGTCTGCTGAGAAACCAGGGACTGTCATGAAGGATCATGTGACCTTGTAAACAGGCAATGAAGCACAGACTTAGATTATGTTACTCATGCGAGGACCATAAAGTGTGCTACTTTCCTGTTGTTTTATACAGAAGAGAAGAAGCCTTCCCAACTAGTCATCTAGTTTTAGCCCTGACTTTGAGGTCTTTATGTTCCCCTTCTAATTGTCAGAGGAAAGCTTCAGATTGAGAATGTATGTGATTAGGAAGAGAACAAAACCTGTGGTGTAAATGGGTGCATAATTGTGAATCAGCTTGATACCCAGTTACAATGTTAAAAAGTATTACATCTTTAAAAAGGAGAAATAAATCAAATAATGGTTTACCTCCAACAACAGGTGATTCACTACACTCTCAGAATACTTTATAAGATGTTTTTTGTATAAAAGTACAATGTGACCTGTGTTTATATATTGATATAATCCTAGCTTTCCTATATAACAATGCCCTAAAGGCAGGATTGCCAGGCTATACCAGAATAGCCACAGTAGGTACGAAAATATGAGTTTACTTAATACTTGTTGGTAAAAAGCCATTGCCTCAAGCTGTTCAAAACATTGCCTTGCTGACCTTTTCAGGTATCCTCTTTGCCTTTCCAGGGTCTTAGCCTGAGACTCCCTCTGTCCCTCACTTTGTTAAGACCAGGACTTCACACCATTCCCTTCTTAAGATTTTGGTGTGATGGTAGCATGCCTCATTCCATTAAATTCCTACTTAGTTTGATTTGACATATTTTTATTTAGAAGGGAGAACCCAGTAACAAGGACTGTGAAACCTGGCCCCATTCATTTTTTTTAATCTAGAGCTGGTTATCAACTCCTATTATGAAACCAATAATATTTTTGTATTCACAAAATAAGAAATCTCTTGGCAAATTGCTCTTACCTGCAAATGCTTGTCAGAACCTGCTCTTTAAATCTGCCCTGCATTAGAATTCCTCTTGCAGAGTCATTTGTGACAGGCAGCAAAACAGGAGGTTTAGGTTTGGTCCTAACACTGAAACCCCTTAGAAATGTAACTCCAGGCAGATCTCTTACAGATCTGGGACTTGAGTTGCAACATCTCTGAAAGAGGACATTGTTTAGATGTTCAGTCCCTGATGGTTGTGATATACCAAGTTAAAATGGAAAGGTGTTGACACCTCAGTTCCTCTGGAGTGTCTGCTTAGCTGTAGCCCATCATTGAGTCCCTATGGAAATTCTGACCTGCTCATCAGCCATTGTGCTTAGTGCTTTGACTCCTATATTTAGACAGAATGAATAAATGTGTTTGTTCTTTTTCTGCTTTTGGTGTGGGCAAAGATAACCTTCCAAAATCTATCCAGGACAGCACCTCTGAGGGGAAAAATGTTGATTATATACTTTGACCTTTTGGAAACATAATTCTCCTGGAAAATCCTTTACTGAAGGAAAGTTATTCGATCATTTCCACAAGACTTGTTTCTTCATACAGCCAGCCATTATTTTTGAGAAATAAAATGTTGTGAGAGGACTACAAATTAAAGGTTTATGTAATTTTTTTCATATGCTAAATTGTCCAAATGTATTTATTTTCTATTTCTCCTTTCCCTGTACTTTGTCACTATCCTTGCACAAGTTGTGATGTGATTCAGGGACTTTGTGTGATAGATGGATTTGAATGTCTCTTTAGTAAGATGATATTTGTGAAGAAATAAATTGTGAACTTATAGTTCCTTTTTAGACAAGTTTTTTGATAGCATGTTATTTACTTAAAATGTTCTACCTTGAAAACATTGCTTTATGGTAAAAAAAAATACCAAAAAGCTTTTAAAATTAATGTTTAAAAAATTGTTTAATTCACCATCCTAATCATAAGATAAAGAATTTCCAACTTGCCTGGGACTGGTCATTTTCCTTGGGTAGATTTTTCTAAGGTGAATGGCATCATGGGAAAGTTAGAATTCGGCTACAACACTTTGTGTGTTTACTGTTTCTTAGTCACATCGGCACTAGTCAAAGGAAAAATAACAGCATGTATTCACATGTAATGCTACTTCTTACTGTAGCTGGGAGAAAATAGTCTCCAGCTTGGACATCTCAACCCACTTGGTTCTCGCCATGTTCTGTTTGTGGTTTCTGTAGTAAGCCTTTGCCGCTTCCTCAAATGCTTTGAAAGCTTTCATCAAATCCTGTGCTCACTAAAATATCCATTCACTGTTTTGTTTCTTATTTTGCTAGCTCAGTGACCTCTCGGAATGGGTACGTTTTTCCCTCCTTAATATACATGTACTTTGCATGAACAACTGACTCCAACTGTATTTGTAATGACCTGGACCTTCTACTTGTTAAATGTTCAGGGCATTTCCATTCTCTGTGCTTCTGCTGTTTTAAAAATAAAATACAACTGCACCACTCATTTCAGTCTTGTAGAGCTGAGAGGTGGCTGCACACTTAGAAATCCCAGCCAGGCACCTTATTCTACCACTGCTGTGCAACTGGGAGAACAGCATGTCTGTGGACCCACGGTTTGGTTTTATTTTTTATTTTTTGTCAGTTTTTTCCCCATCAAGATATTGAAGGCTGTTTTCAAAGTTTCTCTTTTTGTCCTTCTGATATGGTCTAGATAGTTTGTGTCCGTAGATTTCATCTTGGTGAGATGACAGAAGTGTGCAGCCTTGCTTTCATTCAAGCTTCTGGAAGCTTCTGACTTCTGGTACTATTATGCAACTCCAGCTCTGCTCATCCATAAGGCTGGAATTCATAATAAAAATGAAAAAAGCTAGTTTGGTATTCTTTTGTTTTTTCATGTGATATCTCCCAAAGTGACCCAATAGAACAATTAAATGTTAATGTTAACATTAAGGTTAACTAGCTTTTTACATTTCTTCATATCCCCATAGAAACATTTTCAAGTGAAAAAAAAATGCGCAGAGTTTTTCAAGCTCCAGATATTCTAAGATCTTCCACTTTGTAACCCTTGCTGTAGTGTTAGTGCAATTGCCTGTTGTGTGATGATACCATCCTCTGCTGACGTGAACACTGCACATAAGACCAGTATGCCTACGTGGTCTTGAAGGTGTCATGTAACCATGATAACACTTAGCTTTGCTGATTGTTACAAAATCCCTGGGGCTCTTACCATTCTTGTTGTGGACATTAAAATGCTGGTAGTATAGCTTTGTCAAACAACCATCTTAGAAAGATTGACTTTTTGATCAACACACGTGTTTTTCTGTTGCTTTTTTTTCCTTTTTTAAAAATATTTTTATTTTCTATATTCTTTGTTTACATTCCAAATGATTTCCCCTTTCCTGGATCCCCCCCTCCCCATATGTCCCATAAAACTTCTTCTGTCCATCCATTCTCCAATCACCTCCCTCCTTTTTTTCTCTGTCCTTATATTCCCCTCCAATGCTAGATCAATCCTTTCCAGGACCAGGACCTTCTCCATACTTCTTCATGGGAGTCATTTGTTATGCGATTTGTGCCTTGGGTATTCAGGGCTTCTGGGCTAATTAATATCCACTTATCAGAAATTGCATTCCATGTGTATTCTTTTGTGACTGGGTTACCTCACTTAGGATGATATTTTCCAGATCAAACCATTTGCCTAAAAATTTTGAGAATTCATTTTTCCTAATTGCTGAGTAGTATTTCATTGTGTAAATATACCACATTTTCTGTATCCATTACTCCTTTGAGGGACATCTGGGTTCTTTCCAGCTTCTGGCTATTATAAATAAGGCTGCTATGAACATAATGGAGCATGTGTCTTTATTGCATGCCGGGGAATCCTTTGGGTATATGCCCAGGAGAGGTATAGCAGGGTGTCACGTCCAGTTTTCTGAGGAACCGCCAGACTGATTTCCAAAGTGGTTGTACCATCTTACAGCCCCACCAGCAGTGGAGGAGTGTTCCTCTTTCTCCACATCCTTGCCAACACCTGCTGTCTCCTGAGTTTTTGACCTTAGCAATTCTGACTGGTGTAAGGTGAAATAAAAATATTTTTATGGCAAAAACTTTAAATGTATTTCTTAAACTTTCACAGAGGATAAACAAGAATTTGGGAGTCTGAACTTTTTCCAATACATTGGTGTGTTGTCATGAGGGAGTCTGTAGAATTAAAGATAAGTAATTGGTGTGATGGGGTGGGTGGTGGCGAGTCCTAAGACAGGGTGTAAAAACTGGATTCTGCAACAGGAGAAATCATAACTGTAAGTTATTAGACATGCAGATTTAAGGACAGTCTGGTATGATGCTTGCTTACTTTCTATCTATCAGTAAAGTACATTTGGTATTCAAGAAACCCTAAGAAAACAGAAACCCTTCCACTTATTTATCAAACAGTTACTTTGATCATATAATTCAGAGAGAAAATAGCTTACTTCTGTTTTGGAAAAGATTAGTTAAAAACACCAGTTTGGATATTTGAGTAAACAAAAATTAGCTTAATGCCAGAGAGTCCCTGATCCCAGTGGGGCAGTGTAATCTCCACTTGAGTGGGAACCTGTGGCAAGGGTCTCATCCCCAAGTCGTCACTGTCTATCTGGAGAGCATGTAAGCATCTGAGATGGTGAATAACAGTGGGAAAACAGCATAAATAAATACCAGAAGTCCAGAAAGACCCTGGCTGTAAAAGTGACTCCTCTTCTACAGAGGCTAGTATAGCTATTTGCAAATGCAAAAGCTAACAGTAGGTATTTCTTTAGCTGTTGTTCCTTTTCAGCTTGGGCTGAGGATGCATGGGGGAGCAGTGGGTGTCAAGACAAAATAAAGCTTTGTTCCAAAGGAGAAAATTAAGAATGGGTCCTTGGGAGTTTGCTTTAGAAGATCTGTTTATTTCTGACTTTCCTGAGTCTTGCTCTCTGTTTGTGGAATGGGCAGGGGATGTAAATTTGTGCTGGTACTGCTCCTAAATATTGCTATTTTCATAACTTTGCTATGGGGAAGTTGAGCAGAACATACTGCTTTTCTGTGTATTTATCTCAATAGTTTTCTAAAATTATGGCTTGTTTTTAGAAATGTTCAGTTATTTCTTAAGTACAGAAATTTCCAGATTTCATTTTTTTTATAGGTACAGATAACTCAACTGTGATTACTGAGTCAGCCATGCAGAGAAGGCTGTGGTGTCGATTTTCTAAAATGCTTTGCTCTGCTCTGCAGTTCAGAGCACAGCCGCAGAGGACAGAGAGACACCTCGTCCCAGCAGCCTGAACAACTGTGTCTCCATTCTTTGCTACCCTGACAACTTTTACATTTTATCTTCCCCATGGGCTTTTTCCATGCCAGCTTAGTAAAGACCATCACCAACTGCCAATCCAAGTTTAGAATTTACCTGGATTTCAGAATTAATGATACAGTGACTCAAATGCATATTCTTTCAGTCTAGAAATGGGCCCAGGTTCTTCTATCCCAACATAATCTACAGCTTCCTAACACTGGGATAGAGAGGGAGGATATTAAACAGCATAGCTTATCAAAACCTTTTGCTCTGTTCAGTTATCAGTTTTTATGGCTAGTCTTGACCCCACATTTATATCTAGCATCTTGTTATGATGGACATACGCCAGGAATGATTCTGAAAGCCAGGGAGGAGTTTAGATAACATTTGACCCAGGTTGCCAAGTGGATGAACTACTGCTATTTCCCAATCTATTGCTCCTGCTGGGCATCTGTTTGGGTGAGTTCCAGGGGTGTGAAAACCACGATTCAATACATGATTTGCTGGCTGTTTTCAGCCAATATCAGCAGGAGAAACAGTGGCTCCGTTCTATTCCCGGCCTTATTCTAGACAACAGTATCAGCTGAACCTACCACGTGGACCTCCCATCCTTTCTCATAACGCTAATTTTTTCCAGTAACACAAATCCTTTCCAGATGCTTGTCTCTCCCCTCGTGTGGAGCCACTCAGACTATGCTGACTTCAGCTCTAACTGTATTGATTTTATCTGTAATTTTTATTAGATTTTTATTAGATTCTACTGTTCCCAGTGCACTGGAAACCAGCCAATTCATAGTGCTAAATCCCTGATCCTCTCGGGTCCAACTCTAACTGCTTTTTGCATCGCCAGTGTTTTCCTTGTAGGAATTTCAGATGTTATATTATCCTGTTTGTCCCTTGTGTTGGTCAGTCCATAATTATGTGCATTTGCCTAAATATATTCATTGATTTGACTGTAATGCCTTTTCCAAATGTAAACAGTTCTTTTCTAGTGTGTAATAATATCACTCAACATTTAGAAAGATTTCTGAATGTATCTCTCTTCTTATTTCGTTGATTGGACTCAGCTATTAAAATACAATTCTAACAGAGGAAAACAGCCTAGTATGTTTATTTTTATAATCTATGTTTGCTTTAAAAATTAGTTCCTTAAGTCCATCCTTCTAAAGGGGGATGTTTTCGTTGCCATATGTTAGGACATGTGACAAAAAATATTTTCATGTTTCATATCTCCCATACTCTGAATGGAGAGTAATGTCTAATGCTACTTCAATTTTTCTGCACATTCTGTTAGCTCTACACAGAGGTACATCCACTACCGATGATTGAGTCTTTAACACACATACAGATATGCATCCCTCCAAAGCAAAAAGAGTCAATATCTGTGAGATCTGCTTTATATGAATAAACTTGATATAGGAAGAACTTCAGGCTAAATCCAGAGTTTTATTTTCTTATACACCCCAGAGACTCCTAAGCAGGAAGTTGCTGAGTCAGATTATATGACATCCCTAGTGTTCCTGTGTCTCCTGAAGCAGGGTCCAGCTGGCGTTAGACCATTTCCTTTGTAGCCCGTGAGACCTTGCACAGCATTCTGCATCAGCTGGAGCACCTGCAGTATTACAGACTGGCTTTACAGAAACAAGTACCACCAATAAGAGACAAGCCAGGTCACCATGTTAACAAACTCAGTGACAAGACTAAAGCATGCCACCTGGTATTTCACATCCCAAACAGCCTTTCTAATTTACATCCTTATTTTATAATCTAGTAATGTAAAAATAACATCAATTTGGGGTTAGCAGAGTTTGAAGATCACTGCTACAAGATTTCACTTGGAAATGCAAATGTTCACTACAGTGACCATTTTTCACAATATGCCATCCTCTGGACAATCAGTATCATCTTTCTTTCTTTTATTGCTTAAGATATATTCCAAAATACAGGCATCATTTTAGCTTACATTCCCAGTCCCTCCCTGCTTGTTCCAAGCAAGTGTGTGGTTTTGGGATGACAGCTTTCACAAGACAGAAATCGAGCCACTCTGTAATGTCTCAGATTGTTTCACTGAGGTTAATGTCAGGGCTAAATTCTGGCGTGAGCTATATCTGCATCATTACCAGTCTCAAGCCACACCCACTTAGTGTGAGATTGGAGGAAATTTGGTCTAAAGAGGAAATTTGGTCCAAAGCAATTTTGGTCTAAAGACTGTCTACTTAATAGCAGTATAAGACTTTATTTGTGTAAACATGGGATGTATCATTCACAGAGGTGAAGAAAATATTTCTCTAGTCTCCATTTTCCCTGTGCCTTGTTTAAAATATGAAAGCCCAATAAGACAATGTGATCTCTTTGAGATAGTGGACATCTATGTTGTATTCCTCCATTTACTTAATAAAAAGTATTTCTGTGATCCTTTCCATCTCCTGATACTGTCTTCTAGGGTGGACTGCAAGAAGGGCATCTTTTCTTGACTCCTCAAGCTACATACACAGCTATTGGTGCATATCAATAACAGGGCAGCGAAATAATTGCCAGATAAATTCCAGTCTGTCCATCTTCCTCTACAGATCTGCTTCTTCTTGAAGGCCACCCACTCACAACTGTTTTCAGTCTACATGTAAGAGTTTCTTGAGACCCCAATCAGCAGTGACCCCACCCAGTGGAAGGAGTGACTGCCACAATGCTCTTTTTAAAATGAAGTTATCGTATTGCATTACTACAAATCACAAAGCCCATTGAGAAAGAACTGACTTGGTTTTTCCCCTCCACTGAAAAGGGAAAATGAAAACAACAATAACAACAACAACAACAGAAAGTCAAATGAATGCAACTAAGTTTTAGTTTCATTAATCTTATAGATTTTTTTAAATTTCTGCTAAATTATGAGTAATGGTATCTATGAGGTGATTTTCCTGATCCTTGGGAGATTTGTGGGAATGCTGCTTAAAGTGCTTTCTTCTCTTGCAACAAAGCCATGAGGCCCCGTGGTTGGGGGAAGTCAGGTTTTGCTATCAGGCCAGTATGCTATCATCTCCATGTCAGTTTGATAAATTCCCTTTTTACACAATGGGGAGAAAATAGATCAGATGGTGTGTGCTCTATTCTGTTCCCAGCTTCCACTCACAGATGTAGAGGAAAATTGTTTTTAAAATGAAGGGTGTTTTTTCCCATCTGACAGAAGATCTAGGTAGTGAAAGGAACACTTGAATCTAAACTAGGTCTCTTGAAGGGGGCTCTTAACAGAAGCCAGGAAAAGGGCTGTCCAAGTGTTAAATTATTTACCACTCAGAGAGACAACAACTCAGCAGACACAGACAGAAGCAGAGGAGAGAAGATGAGAGTGCAGAATTCTGAGGAAGGCATATCTTGAAGGTCTGTGGACCTGCAAGACACAGAAGCCAGAATGACAACAGTAGATCAGAGGTAACTGATTCCAGTATTGGGGCAGCATGTGTCAATGCCAGTCCTTGTCTCCTAGTCCACTCTGTTCTCCCAACTCCATCTCCATCTATGTTCTAAGGGGTACAGGGGTGGTGAGCAAGACCCAGATTGCACAGGAGGTAGCAGATAGGTACGGAACCAGACGACAGATGATGCTGGGAGGCTATGTGGACCAAGGGTAACTAAGGGGAGGGGGATGAGATTCTTCCTCCTTCAAGATTGTGCAGTCTTGAGTCCCCTTAACATACAGATTTTATAGTAGTGCTATGTATCTTCCCATGTGTCATATGAGTGGCAACAAAGGTAAGACATTGGCAGAGAGGTTCTAAAATTATCAAAACCATTGAGAAGTAACAGTATTAGTTGATTGCATCTATAGAGCTCTGGAGAAATTCATCATGGGCCAAACAGGATGCTTCTGAGGGTGGAGTAGTTAGTAATTTCCAAGTGTCATGCTAATTCCATGGGTGAAGGGTCCATAATGGCTTAGAAAGTTCCAGAAGTGTGGATCTTGAGCATGGCTGTGAGAACCTGAGAACCACTCTAGGAATGCAACTTAATGGTAATGCATTTACCTGCCATGCATGAGGATCTATAGTTAGCCTTAATATGCACATGTCTACCCCACATACACATATACCCCAGAATAGGAATCACCATGAGAGACAGGCCCACTACAGATCCATGAAGTCAAAAAACAAATCTTCCAAAAATGGTTTACTTGTTGTATTGTGGGTTTATTTGCTTATTTTGTTTTCATGCAAAGTTCTGTTGGGACTGTGGCCTATAACTGGAATCTAGTGCTCTTTCTCTATCAGGAAACCACAAGAGGTTAAGAAGCATGATGCCCTCAGAGCAGCATCTTGTCTGCTGCAGGAGCTGAGAGTGAGGGTCAGCTAATCTTTCATCTGTAGGCTCCATGTACACAGAGCTCAGAGAAGGGGTTTCTCTACGCAGTGTCACTTGCTATACTCCTAGGAGAACTCCAGCTGGTTTGTTTAGGGATATGAAGTTGGCTTCAAATATGTTACATGTAGAAAAAAACCCAGCATGAATCCTTCTTTGTACAGCAAGATCATAGTGGGTCAAGTACAGCAGGGACAGAAGGATGGGGAATATAGAATAGTTGTTGATATAGGATGCTTAGAAAAGAAAAGGTAATCAATTTCTGTTAGAACTTCAAAAAAGAAAAACAGAGTCAGAGAGCAAATTATAGCTACTTTGAGATGCTTTCAAATGCACATGAGTAGAGAAGTGCTTGCGCATAGTAGGATTTATTGAGTGTAAGTAATAAGTGCTTTGTTATAAAAATTTGCTCCTATTTTTAAATCTGTCAATCCCTGAGACAAACTAGCATTTTAGGAGAGAGAAATGAAAATTCTCAATTCATGTTGCTCTGACCTTTCAGTGTTAGATGGTTATACATTAAATTTGGTAAAAAAGAAATGATTGGGCAAAGTTCCTGGCCCTCACCCTGTGTGGCACTGGCCCACTGTTTCGCCAGTGATCTGAGTGTGGGTAATTCAGATAAGAACCAGGGCTGTAACTGAAAGCAAATCTGGCTGATGAGTCCTTTTATGTGAAGAATGAACTTGGCAGTATCTGATTCTAAGAAATTTGTTAGATATGGAAGAAAGGAGGAAAATTAATTCTAATAAAAAAGTAATTGGCTCATTTCTTTCTAAAGTATACTTGTCATCAGTCTAAATGTCACCAGTACCTTGACAAATATCTCCTGTCAGTTGGTTCTTTTAAAGGTGCCATTGTAAGAGCTGTGTGTTAGAGCTGGCATCCCAGCAGTCCCTGTAACACATATGCTCCTCGAGAAAAGTGTGGCAGGATCTTAGAAGAGCCACATGCAAGCAGCCACCTGTTCACCATTGGTGAACGATACCCAACTCTTGGCCCAGCCACAGTCCTTGTCACATCCCAGGCCTACCAGGGAACTCAGAGCCATTTACCAGCCACAGAAGCTCAGGATGGGGAGCAAGGAAATGTCTGCACAAACCTACAGCAATGCTTAGAAGTCAAAATGTTTGTCAGCTTTGGGACTTGAACCCAACGCTTCAGATGTAATAAGCATATGCTTTATCACCATGCTTTCACCAACCACAATGGAGATTTGGAAGGAAGATTCCTTAGCTGTCATTAGCCATGCCATCTGGATTTAAAAGTACAGCACCTAGGGGCATTTCCTTCTCTAGGCATTTGATTTCAGAGAAAGAACCATCATTGCCTCCGTAAAACCAGTCTTTAAGTGACCCAAGTTACCTAATCCTTAACCCCATGAACCCCACCCAAGTACAAGAAATGCCAGGTAGGCATCCTGGAAGAGTCACTCATGCTATTGTGTTTCTGTACTCAATGACAAGTATACTTTGCAAAGAAGTGTACCAATTACGTTTTTTGTTAGAATTGTTTTCTTCCTTTTCTTTCATATCCATACTCCATTGACACTAATTACCCATAATTCTCAGTTTCTTAAATTAGACTCTGACCTTTTGTCTCTACTGTCTTAGAATACTTTTATCATATTATAAAATTAATGACATAAACTATTTGCTTCCGAGAGGAAGGGTTGGCTGGATTCAGTAAACCATAAAGCACAAGAATGGTGAAGGAGGCATATATTGGCAGGCATGAATTGGGGAAGATGGTTGAGTTTGTTCAGCAGTAAATGCTTATATTTAAAAATAAATAAAAATAAAGGAGATCATAGGAGACCAGCCTCTCTGCACTGCGTTCAAGGTATTGTCAGTGCTGTCATATGAAGAGAGAGTGAGACGCAGCACTGGGGTGAGGGAAGTGAGGTTCCCTAAGATCACGGTCACCCTGCTGCCTTTGGGACAACAGCTTAGACGTGGATAAATAGTGTTCACCTCAGACCTTCACCACCACACACAGCATTCATTGTAACTCTAGGTATGTTCTATCCTAACGATTCCTCCTCATCAGCTAACCTCAAGGTTGAAAGCTCTGAATGGTTATTCAGGAAACTGGAGCTGTACCTTCTTCCTCTTGTCAGAACTTCATTAAAATTCTATCTCACAATTTAGATTTTTATCTGGAAGATGCCCAGAATACGAAGGCCTTCTCTCAAGTACATCTGTCTAAGTCGACAGTTTTCAACCTTCTAATGCTGTGACACTTTAATACAGTTCCTCATGTTGTGGTGACCCCAATCATAAAATTATTTCATTGCTATTCTACAGCTGTAATTTTGCTATTATTATGAATCATAATATAAATATCTGATATGCAAGATACCTAATATGTGACTTCCAACTGAGAGGTTGAGAACCACTTCTCTAGAGGGTTAGCATTGCTTTGACTGAGCTTCCCCATATGAAGGTGGCAAACTCTTCAGGATGCCATCCCATTGCTTTCTGCAGCCAGTGTCTCAGGCACCTCAGACTGCTGGTTCTAGACTCATAATCAACTGCAATGAGTAGAAAACCAAAATGTCAAATTATAAGTGGATGCCTTATTCTCATGTCACATTTTGATTCTTCACAATAGAGAACCTTAGAAAGGAGAGAATATCTTTCTCCAGCCCAGGAAATACAGAGTTTGGCAGTTTTGTAGCTGAGTGTAGGGTCTGACAGTAAAGAAGAAAGTTAAGTACCCTTTATTTGTATTCCTTGGAGTTCACATAGATTTAGGATAGAATTATGATACCTGTAAAATACTTCTGTTGTCTCATTAGCTGGCTCTGGCTCCTAATCATGAGTCATATTAGCCTGTGCTGATGGCACTCCTGCTCTGAAATGTGCTTTCTGAGTTCTAGTAAAAGTCTGAGTTTTAGCAAAGTCTGTAATTAAAGAGGAATACTTGTTCCAGTTTCTAGGCATTCCCAGTCTAAGAGCTGAAGTTTCTCATTGGTTCCTTTGGTGTCCTCAGAGCTGAAGAGGTGTTGCTCATGCCTATCCCTCTATCCCTCACAGAACACAGCGTGTTGGACTGAATTGGAGTTTGGCTGGACTTGGTATTCCTCAGGCTTATGGCTGTAGAGAAGTCTGGAATCTGCTAACTGCACAAGGGGACCTTAAGAAACACAGAATTGTGGAGAACCAAGTCTCAGAAACTAGAGGGGGATCCAAGGAGAGGAGCTACAGATTGAGAGGAGCTGATGGGATTGAGACCCACGCATAGTTGGGGGTGCCTCATGGCAAGAGATTCCCCCTACAGAGGCTGGAGCTGAGACTCTAGAAACAATAAAACACGGATGGCTCGGGTGTATTTAAAGGAGATTTCCTCTCTGAGGTTTTCATGTAACACCAGATTGGAGCATAGCACACTATAGCCTGTATCTAAAAACAGAATCATACCACATCCCTGTCTGCCTTTCAGGCTGTTATTTACAGAAGACCCTGGTAAATACACTGCACTCTTGAGCAAGTAAGGGTTACAAATAAACATAGTGTGTTCACAGAAGTACAATCCTTTAAATGCATTCAGCATGTTGCTCCTCATACACACATGTATGAATTTTATTGAGATGATGTGGTTAAAAGTGTGAGCAAAAAATTTAGAGCAGGATAAAGTACATGTTCTGCAACCATAAACATGACTGGTTGATCATTTGTGTGTGCGTGCATGTTCACATGCATGTGTGTAAGTGTTCATGCATGCATGTTGGTGTGTGGGTGAGTGCTTGTATATTCAGGTGTGTCTTCATGGTCATATGTGTATGAGTATGTGTATGTGCAGGTGTATATGTATGTGTGTGCCTGTGTGCCTCTTCATGAGTGGATGAGTACTCATGTGTACAGGTGCAAATGCATAATGTGTGTGTTCAAGCACACATGCACATGAATTTAGAGGCTGAAGGAAAACTAGGTGTTGTGCCTTAAATACTATCTACCATTAATTAATCAATTAATTGCCTCATCTATTTATTGACAGGGATTCTCACTGAATCTGAAACATGCAGGGCAGTTTGTGCTGGCTGTCTAGCAAGCCCCAGAACTCTGCCTGCCCCTAACTCCCAACACTGAGATTACAACCATTCAGTACCACACCCAGCATGTTTTATGTGGGATCTGGAGATCAAACTCGGGTCTTTGCGCTTACAAGGCAAGCACTGGTCTAGCTAAGTTATATTCTGTGTTCTGGCTTTCACACTTCAATAGATTTTCTTATCATTTTTGTGTGTAAGCAGTACTTGAAAATATTTTGCATTCTGTGTCTTGTTGTAACTCTGTATCATAACATTTTCAGTTTCTACCTACCCCTGGTAACTGTAGCCTTTAATGGCTACCATGTAGAACATCCTAAAGAATGCCCATGATTTACTAGATTATTTCTGTTGCATATTTAGATTCATGCCAGGCTCCCTTCAGTTTTGTGTGACCATTATAAGGACCTTGCCATAGCTGTGTGCATTCATTCTTGCTCCTTTTGAATTAGTCACAGAAGTAAAATGACTCTGGCAGAGGTTATAGACTTCTTTGTGGCTCTTTTTATATACTGCCATATTGCATGGTGCAGCCATGCTCAGGCTTGCATGAGCTAAATGACAGTTCACGCAGCATTTTTCCTTCTGATTTCACACATTTCGTAGATATATAGCCAAGATCATATAATTGCAACTCCTTTCATTGTTAAAAGAAATTTTACAGTGTTTCCATATGTTTTCACTTTATTCAGTTACCTATCATATCTTCATCGCTTTTGCCTACTTTTTTAGTCAAGGCTTGGTTTTCTACCACATTTCAATGAGATATGAACCTCTTTGTCACTGTGACAAAAAGAGCTTTGTGTAGTTTATTAAGTGTTTCGGTTTCTGCTTTTCTGGTGCCCTTTGATTTGGATAGAGTCTGATCTGCCTTTTGTTTCCTTTGAATGCTCATGTTACTTCAGAGCACAAGCAGGTTCTAGGATGTACTTGACTACTACATCAACAAAGGATGTAGATTATTTTATTGTATACTAGTTGTCCTATGAGTTCATTTTAAAGTGGAATGTTTAACTCTCTCACTCTCCATGATCTGATGTTTTTATCCTCTCACTGGCCACTGCTAATGTCCCTCTGACTTGCTAGCCACACACAGGAGACATGGCTTAATCCTGCCTCTCTCCTGTACAGGAACTGCCTCCTTATGGATTATGGTTCACATTGTTAGATCTATACAGATCCCAGAACAAGTTGATTTAGATATGTAACAATAATGAAGCATTCCTGGCTGGATAGAAGGCAGGTTTTCTGCCTCCACAGTCTTGATTTCTGGTTTAATGTCATGAAAGGTATTACTCTTTGGAAACTACAAAAACTGTCAATACTTAAAATTAATCTTGAAATTATATTTGAGATGATTAAATTAAGTGTCTAGGGCAACATTCTACCTGTAGACATAAAAAGAGCCTTCTTTTATCAGTTTTTCCCTGTTGTACCCTAATATCATAGGGTGACTCCAAGAGGGTTTCTATCTTTCTGCCAGTGGTGACATTCAAGGACAATCATGGCAGGGATGAGAAAACCACCTAGAGAAGGTCTCACAGCCTTGAGGTGTAGGCACTACCTTGTAGTGGGTTGGCCTAATGCTGCTTGTATTCTAATGCCAATTTGGGGCCCCCAATACTGGTTCCCCCAAAGACAGGAGAGTCCACACGGAAGACAATGAGTGATCTTGACCTGTTATGGATAGCCCTGGGCTTGTACTTTGATGTACACTTCTGGGAGGGACTACAGACAAGGAGTTGCCTTGTGAACCTTCTCCCCCACCTTAACTTTTCAAATAAAGGCTTGAGCCAATTATTGGGCAGGAGGAAGGAGGAGGGGCTGAGGGTTTGGGGGAGGAGAAAAAGATCCACAGAAGAGAAAGAAGCTAGGATTGGACCAAGAGGTGGGAGAAAAAGAAGCTCATGGCCTGGAGAAACCACAAGTTATATGGGATAATATAGATGGGAATAGAGCAGTGTAGTGGGAGATCTGCCGAATCTAGGCTTATAGCTTGTATTATTACTGATTGAGTTGAGATTTCTTTTACCAGGTAATTGGGTTTGAAAAATATAAATTGACCAGAGTTAATTGTAATTGGTAAATAAAGATGCCAATAACCAATAGCTAAACAGAAGAGACATAGGTGGGGTTTAGGTTTCCCAAGCTTGGAACCACAAGGAAGAAGAATGTGGAGGAAAGGCAAAAGGAGAACCTGTCTTGGGTTATCTGAGCCGTAAAAATGTGGCCAGGTGGGCTGTCCACTTGGAATTGAGAGCAGTCCATATGGAGCATAGTAAATAGTAAGTAATAACTTGGAGTTATTGATAGGAAAGTAAATTCTAACAGCATAGAGGGTAGGCAGCTGCCCATCTCTGGTGTTGTTTAGAGCATATTGTGAATATAAAGGCTGTGTGTATGGTTTTTATCTGGGAACTCAATAATCTAAGGCAGGGTAGAAACCCCAGGCCTGGAATTTTTGCTACATTACCTCATAGATGTGATGTCTTCCCTGAAGTACTAATCCAGAGGTGATATCAAAAGAGTTAATAAAATGTGTTCTTAGCCCCAAGTTCAGATTCTCACTCACACTTTCAAGGAAAGCATGGGAAGCTTTTTTAAGTTGCCTATGCCTCTTTTTTCTTATATGCAAAATGAAGACCCAAGGACTACATCCACCAATTGTTTAGTCATTCATTTAGGAATTATTTGGTGAGTGTCTCCAATTCATCTGATACTGATACAAATGACACTGAAATGACAGAGACACTACATTTTAAGTTTGAATGTTCATGGAGATTACTTTATTTCTAGGGGCAGATACATATCAAAGTTAACAATTCCCATGGGCTCAAAATAAAGCAGAAGACAGTAATGGAGCGAGACTGTCTTCTTGTAAAGAGGAAACTTGTATGGTGAGACATTTTGGGTGGAGAAGTGAATAGAAGGTAGAGGTAGGCTGTGAGAACAATGGAAGAAGTACATTCTGAGGAGAGAAAAAAGCATTTACAGAGGGCCTATGGTAGGAGCGAGGTTATCTGAGACGTGCAGAGCCATCAGAATGGCTAGAGCAGAGGCAAAGAGGAGTGTGTTTCTTGTACATGAAGTCAGAGTGGTGGAAGGGGGCCAGCTGAGGTAGGGTATGTACCATTTGATGACTTAAGTCAGCAGTCAAATTCAGCCTGAGTATGGCTTATAAATTTTGAACAAATTCTTTTTAAAACTGTGTGAGGTGTGACTGGTAACTGTGAGAGAGATCACAGAACTTAATGTATTCACTGTGTGGCCTCTCAGGGAATAATTTACAATCCTGATACAGAGAATTGGATGCCATAGTGGGAGCATCCGACTTCTAACTTGATGGGAGTCAAGTCACTGGAGGGTTTGTAGCAAGAAAGTAAAGTTGTGGTTTCCATCTTTGGACAGGGGGGTGGCTCTGGCTGCCCACATTAGCCCACAGCTTACTCAAGCAGGCACATTTTGGAGGATGTTACCATTGACTGGATGAGCTACAAGGCAGTCTCAAGGACTGGGAGCAGTGGGTGGTTGAGTGTTTGGATGAAGAATGCTTTTTAAAGTGATACCAAGCTTTGTTTTAGATTGGTTGAAGAAAAGGAGTAAAGAATAGCATCTCTTCCCAGTCTGTTTGCTCACTCCCTGACTACCATGTAAAAGAGACCACCATCCTTCCATAAGTTATTTCAGTGTCCTGATGGCTGTGAGACAGAGTCCATACAGTGAGCAAGTGAGTTGTGGTCCTGCTTATCCTGACACATCTGCCTCTGCAACCCCTATTTGGACCAGCGATCCCTGTCCACGGGCATCACATTAACCACTGAATGGCTGTAAATGTTCAAGTATGATTCACACTCCTACTTCTAAGACACAGTCTACCTGTGTTGCTGCCTCTCTCTGACCATCTGTACATTAGCAGTCTGCGATTGGTCTGCCCTTTCAGTTGAGACATTCTGCTCTTTGTCCTTTTTGGTTTATTCAAAACTCCATGCTTCACTTCTTTAGTATACATGCTGTTTCTACATGTAATCTAATTTTATTTTTGGCTAGGTTTATCTCTCTTACCTCACTACAGAAAAGGCAATAGTGTGGTGAATGATTGTATACCCTTTCTTAAGTCCAGACTCTGCACTTGGGACCTGTCTGATTTTGAATATGTTATTTAATCTATGTGTCAGTTCACATGGCTGTAAAATGGGGGTATTGTCACTTCAGCATTAGTTAATATCAAGGGATGTTTCTTGTGTGCCACTCTGTGTTCTATACCTACCATAGGATTTGAGCCCATTAGATTCCTGCTATATGAGCCCCAGGAAAGATGTCTCTGTATTTTTCATTGGTACAGTCACTGTGCACACATTAGAAAAAATGAGGCTCAGATCCATCATTAACCTCAGATCCTTACTAATAGTACCATATTGTACTATTAATATCAACTATTGTACTATTGTATCAACTGTGACACATAAGGCAAAGTACCTTCTTTAGGTACCAAATTCCTCACATCTGAAATGTGACATTCATTGCTATCTTGAGATACTGTGGGGATGCTGTAGTAGCGTGAGAAGCACCTTAGACATAAATAGCATGTACTCCATGGTACACTATCGTAATAGAGGACTCCTCTGACATAGTAGCACCAGAGAAATCCAATCCTCTAAGAATGTAATTCTCAAAATCTTGTCATGTGCCTTGCAGCATCAGTGTCATCTAGACCTGGTTAGAAATTAGGATTCTCAATGTAGCCCCAGGTCTACTGAAATTAGTACTATGGACTGGGGCCCTGGTGATTCTAAAATCACCTGGCATCTAGAAACTACAGTTTAATATGGGAGGAAAGCTAGAACAGGAGGTTCCAAGGGTCTGCAGAACAAAATGGCATTCAATTCCAGAAGGCATCTGTACTGGCTGGTTTTGTGTGTCAACTTGACACAGGCTGGAGTTATCACAGAGAAAGGAGTTTCAGTTGGGGAAGTGCCTCCATGAGATCCAGCTGTGGAGCATTTTCTCAATTAGTGATCAAGGGTGGAGGGCCCCTTGTGGGTGGTACCATCCCTGGGCTGGTATTCTTGGGTTCTATAAGAGAGCAGGCTGAGCAAGCCAGGGGAAGCAAGCCAGTAAGGAACATCTTTCCATGGCATCTGCATCAGCTCTTGCGCTCTAACCTGCTTGAGTTCCAGTCCTGACTTCTTTTCATGATGAATAGCAATGCAGAGTGTAAGCTGAATAAACCCTTTCCTCCCCAACTTGCTTCTTGGTCATGATGTTTGTGCAGGAATAGAAACCCTGACTAAGACAAATTGTTACCAGAAGTGAGGTATTCATGTGACAACCTGACCATGTTTTGGGGAGGACTATGGAAGGACTTTAGAACTTTGAGCTATAAAAGTCATTAGAATATTAAGAGCTCTGTGGAAAGTTCTGTAGGAGCTTGGAAGACAATGTTAAGAACAGTGCAGAAGATGGAGGCCTGGCTTGTGAAATTTCAGAGGGAAGATTAAAGACTCTAAAAGGGGCCATGTTTTGATTGCGAAGATTCTGTGGTTTTGGTTAGCTGGGGCTGAAGAATCAGCTGTGATTAACAAGATACCAGAACCATTAAAGCAAACCTTTGTGTTACTGGGACTATTGATGCTGGTTAGCTGGAGCTAAGAAATTAGCGATGATTAAGACGAGACCAGCATCACTGAGGTGAAATCTTCTGGGAAGTGTTTTCTGAGAGCACAGAGGCTGTGTTCCAGAGATAGCCACAGTTGTATTTTGTGCTGTGGCTGGACTTGGTACTGTGTAAGAGTCACCCAGGTAGTACTGGTTTTGAAGGCATGAAGGCCTCATGAAAAGCAGCTGAGGCTCAGCACTATGAAGGCCATTGGTGAAGGCACAACTTCAGTTGCAATTGATGGCCCAGGACTGAAGGGATCACGCATAGGAATTGAGGCTTGGCACCATAAAGAGAGCCTATGAGAGGCTATTGGTGAAGCTTAGAACAGCAGAAGTCAGCAGTGTTTTGGAGATACCAGTACCATGAGATGACCACCAAGAATATCAGCAGCAGTGGAGTACAGGCAGCTGGAGCCTAGAAGACAAGCTGTGTGCTACAAAGGGCAGAGCTGGAGAAGTGACCTATACCCTTGGAAGAGCCCAGAAGATTGTGAGTTGGATCCCAGACATTGAACCATTGGAGTTTGAGTTTTGCTTTTGGTTGTGACTATGACCTGATTTGTTTCCCTCTTGAAGGAAGAAAGTATTTTAGTGGAGCCCACAGTTAAGAGACTTTGAATTTTTAAAAGACTTTGAATTTTAGAGATATTGGACATTTTAAAGTGATTGAACTTTTAATATGTAAAGACTGTGGGACTTTTAGATCTTGGGGATGAATAAGAAAGTAAGGGTTGAGGCTTAATAGTGATGTGTTTGTGTGTAAAGTTGACAAGGGGTCAATAGTACTGGCTGGCTTTGTGTGTCAACTTGACACAGGCTGGAGTTATCACAGAGAAAGGAGTTTCAGTTGGGGAAGTGCCTCCATGAGATCTAGCTGTGAGGCATTTTCTCATTTAGTGATCAAGTGGTGAGGGCCCCTTGTGGGTGGTACCATCCCTGGGCTGGTATTCTTGGGTTCTATAAGAGAGCAGGCTGAGCAAGCCAGGGGAAGCAAGCCAGTAAGAAACATCTCTCCACAGCCTCTGCACCAGCTCCTGCTTTCTGACCTGCTTGAGTTCCAGTCCTGACTTCCTTTAGTGATGAACTGCAACATGGAAGAGTAAGCTGAATAAACCCTTTCCTCCCCAACTTGCTTCTTGGTCATGATGTTTGTGCAGGAATAGAGACCCTGACTAAGACAGCATCTAAATCCCTTTCTTTTTCAGGTGGCATTATAATGAAAGACAGGGAGTCCATCAATGTTTCTAGAAGTACCAGAAGAGTGGAAGTCCAAGTCACTCCAGAATACTATCTAGAGTCAGCAACTCTTGGTTCCTTCTAATTGAAGAGCTGATAGGAACACAAAAGAGTTGGAAAAGAAGGGACCCACAGGTGACAGCAGGGCACCTAATCTAGTCATTCCTTCATGTTGGGAGTATGTGCATTCAGTATGAGTCATTGGAAGCATCGTTAAGCTGTAAGGATACAAGCGCATAGGGACAATTCCAGCCAGACAGACAAGATGTAAAATGATTTAGTACATCTAATTTTAACGTAAGGTGTTGACACATTTGTAAATACAGCTGAAGTTAGTGCAAATGATTTCATGAAATTTGGAAATATTGTGAAGAGCCATGTAATCCGACATGGTATTAAAGTCTGAGAACACTTAAATATCTCTATAGGCAGGGGGAGGGAGAGCACAGCCACATTTATATTTAGTTACCAGCTTCTTTTCAATATACCATGTTTGTCTTTTTTTCCCCCGTGGGTGCATTGTATGACACGGGGGAAAATTCTCTTTGATAGAGCAATTCTGCTAATTCAAACAGAACTGAGATGAAACCACTTATCATTTATTATCCAGACCTCTGTTTATCTCCCCACCACCTGCTTCTTGTCTTCCATGTTGCACATTGCCATGCCTGGAAGGGATAGGATGGACAGGATAAAGCTGCAGACAGTGCCTTGGGCAGCCAGTCTCTAGCTCTGAAAGAATGGGAGGTATAAAAGATGGTTTTGGACTAGAGAAGTCAAATGCTAAAATTCCTCTGATAGTGGTCCATGGAAGATGCCTCAGTGGGTAAAGTGCTTGCTGTACAAGCATATGAACCTGAATTAAGATCCCCAACATACATAATCCAGGCATGGGAGCATGTACTGTGATCTCAGCATGGGGAGGAAGAGGCAGGAGGGTCCCAGGAGCTCTCTGGCTAGCCAGCCAACTGGTCAGGTTTAATGAGAGATCCTGTCTCAAAACAATAAGGTGGGGAGTAGTTGATAAAGACAACCCATGTCCACTTTTGGCATCCACACACACACAAGCATGGGCACACACACACACACAATGATCTTGGTAACTATCTCAGACTTTGGAGTCTCTTAGTATGTATTTAGGGTGGACAGAGACTGAGTGGCAAAAATCTTCTTTTAACAGAGTATGGTTTTGTTTTTTTTAATTAGGTATATTCTTTATTTACACTTCAAATGTGGTCCCCTTTCCTGGTTCCTCCCTCCCCTGAAAATCCCATAAGCCATCTCCCCTTCCCCAATTAACTCCCCCCCCCCACGCTTCCCTGTCCTAGTATTCCTCTACATTATGGTATCAAGTCTTTCCAGTACCAAGGTCCTCTCCCCCATTTGGTGTCCAACAAGATCATCCTCTGCTGCTGATGTATCTGGGGTCATGGGTAACTCCAAGTGTACACTTTGGTTGATGGTTTTGTTCATGGGAGCTCTGGGAATACTTGGTGACTCATATTGTTGTTCCTCCGATGGCACTGCAAACCCCTTCAGCTCCTTTGGTCCTTTCTCTATCCATTGGGGACCCCGTGCTCAGCTCAATGGCTGACTGAGAGATTCCCCCTCTGTATTTGTCATGCACTAGCAGAGCCTCCCAGGTAATAGCTATATCAGGCTCCTGTCAGCAAGCACTTGTGGGCATCCACAATAATGTCTGGGTTTTGTAATTGTATATGGGATGGATTCCTAGGTGGGGTAGTATCTGGATGGTCTTTCCTTCAGACTCTGCTCCATACTTTGTATCTCCTTCTGTTGGTATTTTGTTCCTTCTTCTAAGAAGGACTAGAATATCCATACTTTGTTCTTCCTCCTTCTTAGGCATCATTTGATATGTAAATTGTGTCTTGTGTATTCCAAGTTTCTAGGCTAATATCCACTTATCAGTGAGTGCATACCATGATTGATCTTTTGAGACTGGGTTACCTCACTCAGTATGATGTTCTCCAGTTCCATCCATTTGTCTAAGAATTTCATGAATTCATTGTTTCTAATGACTGAATAGGACTCCATTGTGTATATATACCACATTTTCTGTATCCATTCCTCCACTGAGGGACATCTGGGTTCTTTACAGCTTCTGGCTATTATAAATAGGGCTGCAATAAACATAGTGGAGCATGTGTCCTTATTACATGCGGGAGAATCGTCTGGGTATATGCACAGGAGTGGTATAGCAGAGTCCTCCTGTAGTATTATGCCCAGTTTTCTAAGGAACCACCAGACTGATTTCCAGAGTGGTTTTACCAGCTTGAAATATATATTTAAAAAAAAAAGTTAACTGGGGATAATTCACAAGATGTCAGAAGAACTAGGTAAGTACCAAAACATATGTTCTTTGTCGATTTCAGCTGACTGTTCTTCATACCCACTTGTAACTGGAATAAGTTAGACTTTTGTTTCATAGCATATGTTGTTCATTTCAGCATAGCACTGTGTTGATCAGAACCAGAAGCTTAGGTACCAATAGCTTGGTTTCCTTTGGGCTAATTTATCTTCTCTGACCTTCCTCTCTACTGATTGGTCAACCACTGCAGTCACATGGGTCTCTCCACTAAGGGGATTATCCTGCAGGACTAGTTACTCTTTTAAAGTCCTGGATGTCAGAGCCATGCCTGGTTGGTAAGATCTGTATAAAAAGGACCATTTGAGTTGGGTAGGCAGAAAGCACAAGCGCCCAGAAGAGAACAAAAGGCTGCAAGACCCAGAGTGCACACCACTTCTGTCCACCATGTTACCCTCCTGTACTAGGCTATAGTTACTCCATACTTGTTTCTCTCTCATTCTGGCCGCTTCTGAGAAGTTTCAAAGGAAGGTAAGCAGAGCCCCCCACCCCCCTCATTCACATGCTTCCAGTGTAGAACAGTTCTGCACCTCTGTTCTGCTCATCCTGGGCAGAGGCCAATTCTGAGAAGAACAGCAGGCCTCCCTTGCCCAAGGATATCGCATGGCTGTGCTCACAAGACTTCCGCCATCATCAGCTGGACATGTGCTTCTTGAATGAATTCTTTGGGAGTTTTGCCATAAATATTTTTCTCGGTGTCTGCATCCCAAATTGTGTCGCTTTTCTGCCAGAGAAGTCACAGCTGGTGTGTGCTGACAGTTTTCTTCCTCATTCCCACAGGCAGCACAAGGGGGTGGCCACAGGACCCTGCTCTACGGGCATGCAATTCTCCTGCGGCACTCTTTCAGTGGAATGGTAAGCACTTGGAGATGACAGCTTTCACCATTCATGAGGATGAAAGGATGAACACTGAGAGCAGTACAGAATATAAATAATTCAACTCATTGTTGTCTTCCTATCGCTTCCTTCAAGTTCCAGCAATTTCTGTTTGTGTGTGTCCCATTGAGTGAGAAAAAGAGCTGTTGCTTTTCTTTAAAATTCAGCCAGTGTGACCCACCATATACAGTACTTTCACATGCTAGATATGTAGTAAATATTTCTTGAATGCATGACTGATCAAATGAACTGTGGAATAATTGATTTATTTAGTCTACAAAGAAAACAAATCAAATGGGAATTGTGTGACATTTCTCTACTAGCACACAGCTAAAGAAATGGAGTCATGTCCAGGGCCTTCAGTCCTGGAAGAATACAAAGGTATTATGCTAATCCAGTGGCAAGAGGAAGATTATGGATGAGGCAATCACAGAAAACTAGTCCAGGCTATAACTAATCAGGGATTTAAAACCAGAAGACAAGAAAAAAGATAATTCAACCTAACTTGGAAAGGAAGAGCATGAAATAAAAACCATGCAATCTTTAATAAATAGAACTTGGAAAATGCATATGCTACCAATGTTTTGCAAAGAGTTATTAAGAATGTTATGATGTCTACTTAGTATAAAATGAACTGACTCCAACAGTATTTTCTGTCATCTCCTAACTACATAATTCTCGAATGCTATTGGTATAAGGAAGAATGGTCATTTTTTTTAACCCTGATAAGACTAATACACTAAGCGAGCAAACACGAGGACCTAAGTTCAGAGCCCCAGCACTCGCCTAAAGAGTTGCTGTGGCAGCATGTGATCTTATCAGTGGGAGGGGGAATAGGGAGACTTCTGTTTATTTTCACGTACTTACATGTGTTCTTCACGAAAAGTTCTACACTACTAGTAGTAGTGTAAACTTCTTCATTAAAAGCTTGGACTATCAAATTGTAGCGCAATCAGCAGGTACTTCTTAAATAATTGATTTTGCTGCAGCATATTTTGTCTGAACGCTGGTACAAAGTTGACCTTTCAAACTGAACACTCTCACTACTTTAGTCCTTCATGGGACAAAAATGTATCTGAGTCCTGGGGCAGGTTTGAATGGGGAACCATTTTACTGGAAGGCTCTGGAAAGGAGAGGTGATCACCTTTTATAATCTGTTACTTATGTAATGAGCAAATGATTCCCTAAAATGTGGTTTTCTACAGAGATAGAATAAATAAGTCTTGAGCCAGTATATCCCCCATGGCTCTCAAAACTAGCAGCTAGCAGCTTGGTAGAGATGTTAAATTCACTCAAGAAAAAAAAAACACTCCATATTAACATAAACTCTCCGTTAGCTTTTTAAAAGTGGCTTTGGAATAAAGCCATTGGAATAAGACATTTTATAATGCAACAATCTTCCACCTGCTTGCAGAGAGCTAGAAGTGTGTCTGGGCTTCTTTCCCTCACACTCTACTTCCAGCCTATACCACTGCGCCATCAGCAAAGAAGGCAAGGAAGAAGCCCTGGCTTTATTTCCTTTGTTAAGCTGCTTTAAAAAAAAAAAACCATTTTAAAACTTTCACCTGCCTATCTCTTATTATAATCCACAGAAAAGGATAAATGTTATTTTGAGAGGTTTAAAAACTCAGGAGATTTTAAAAATAATAATAATAAAGCTAATAGCAATTGATACGGCACCATGATCGGGGGAATTTCCACAGGGGCCCATCCCTAGATCCGTGGTTCTCATTCAGTGGGTCACAACCCCTTGGGATCAAATAATGTTTTCGTAGTGGTTGCCTAAGACCATTGGAAAAACACAGATATTTATATTATGGTTTATAACAGCAAATTTGCACTTAATGAAGCAGCAATAAAGCAATCTTATAATTGGGGGAGTCACCACAGCAGAAGGAACAGTATTAAAGAGTCACAGCATGAGTAAGGTTGACATACACTGGCCTAGATGAAGAGCTACAGTGGCGAATGGCTACTGAGTTAGGGAAATTATTCTGCTCCAAGAACAAAGTCCCACGTTGGCTATCCAACCTTAAGTGATCGGTCCTGGACACATGGATGCAGTAGATTATTCATACATGTGGGGGGAGGGTACGGGCATGCGTGGGCACACAAGCATGCATACATATGTATATGTATGTGTAACAAAAATAATCGGAGAGGTTATGAATTTGGGAGGCCCTGTGGGAAGAGTTGGAGGCAGAGGGGCAGGAATGAAATAAATGCAGTACTCATGTATGAAGTTCTCAGAAAATATTAAATTTGAAGAATTGAGGGGATTATCTGATTTCCCAGCTTCTCCCGCCCACTTTACTTATTCAAGCACAATTTTTTATGATTTTTTTCAGTGTAATTTGTTTTAATCATGTGTTATACATTAAAGTTTTAAGTATGTGTTGATTATGCAAATTGCTATTTTATGTGACTTCTTGGCTCAACATCTTATAAATATTTTCTGTCTCCACATTCTTTATCAGTACTCTTAATGGAATGACACCATAGTCCATAAAGCAGGAGAACCATCACTGATCTATCTGCTGCTTTACTGCTGGTCATTAGTGGTCCATTTATATTGTTTTCCAGTTCAAGTTAAAAGTTTCTCGGAATACCTTTGAACTAAAACTTATTGAATATTTCAATTTTACTCTATAGTCCTAGAAACTACTAAATCATCAGATAAGAATGCCTTTGAGATTTTAGATTTAAAGCAAAAAAGATTTTCTAAAGGGGTAATATCAATTAACTTTCCAATGTGGGAGAAGACTGAGCCTTTTTTTTTCCCCAATTAATGGGAAGTTAACTAGTGGTAGTACCAGGAACTGGTGAGAGGGTATGACTCCTACCATGTACTCTTGCTCCACAGTATCTGACGTGCTTGACCACATCAAGATCACAGACAGATAAACTTGCCTTTGATGTAGGACTGCGGGAACATGCCACAGGTAAGGTGTCATTCCCAGCTTTGGTCTGGTGGGGTCTTATGATAAGGACTTTTGAGAAAGATGCTGAATATGGTACTCAGTTGGAATTATACATCAGCAAGGTCAAAAAGATAAATTTAAAAACTGATTTAAAAACCTCTGAGGCTGAGTCACGGGAGGCTGTGTGGAGGATGAAAGCACGGGTCCTCGGCCGGGGATGCTGGGGGGTTGCAGCCTGAGAGACGAAACGACTCTAATGGATTACGGCTATAAATAGACAGTTTAGTTCTTGGGAACCAAAGGTACTAAGTAACTGCTAAGGCAACAAATAACATGACCTCATAATAGTGACATGTGTCTAGTGTAGAAAGCTGGAACCTTTGTACTCTGCAAACATTCCATTCCCAAATCACGTCAGGGATGCCACTAGCCTCGCCATTGTCCTCCGGTGCAGCTCCAGCATACTAACTGTATATTTTCTATAAGTTTCCTTAGGGTATCGCTTAAAATACCACATATAAACCTAACTCTGTAAGGGAAGAAATGGTTGTTTTGTTTTGTTTTGTTTTGTTTTGCCAGAAAAAGAAATATATCAACAACCCAAAAGCCCAATTGCCAAATAATTGAAAAAAGCGATGACGAAATGTCAGCATACTTGATCTAAACTTAAAACTTTTGTGATAGAATTAGTTCAAGAGAGAGATTTTTTTCTTAGATTTCACAATGAATAATCCAATGTCATTTGTCTTCTACAAAGTATCAAATACAATGGATAACTCTCCTCTTCTGCACATACATATGTATGTGAATAAAGTAATTATATATATGTATGTATTTATGTATGTATGTATGTATGTATGTATGTATGTATGTAGTCAGCCAAACAGTGTTATCCTGGAGGCTGAGAAGAGAATCATGAGTTCAAGGTCAGGCTACCAAGTAGGATTAAGACCAGTCTAAGCTACATAGCAAATTCCTTTTAGAAGTGGATACCAAGTAAGGTAGTGGCCAAACTGATACCAACTCACTCTCTAGAATCCAGAAATGAAGGCCAGATGCCCAGAAAAACTATCTTTAGTTACATTACCAAGAAAATACCAGCTTCCTGGGGACTATTCTGAAGACCAACAGGGAAGCAGAAGTTGAAACAAGACATATTTCACTTCAGTGAAGGAAAATACTTTGTAATATCTGCAATTAACCAGCAGAGGAACAGCTAGCTAGAAGACATAGAATGTTCTCTGTGGCTGCAAACATATATGGACAATTGTACCATCAGTCAAGGGCATTGCATATAGAATTTCTGCTCTGGGTAGAGGCTGCAGTATTACCAATTAGGAGGTGTGGTTGCAGGAAACAGAAAGTGATTTGAAGGATTTACTGGCAGGATACTGAATAGAATCAGACTACAGTTAGGGCTTCAGAATTAACCAGACTGTGGAAAGAGAGACCAGGGAAGTAAAATCACTTCAGGAACTACAGAAATTGTGTTGGAATATAGTCTCTAACATTATGGCATTTCCCACTAACAGGACAGCAGTTCCAATGTTATGCCTCCAAAGAAAGACAAAAGTTTATGCTATTATTCTAAAATGAGCCTCCTTTATCAATTAAGAATTCAGATATCTGATTTCATGATGATCAGAAACCATGTAGAATCCTGTATGTGCCCCCACTGGTTCTGTGGTTTGCACAGAGGTGCCCTCTCCCTTTGTTCACAGAAAAAATTGGGGCTTATCTCTGACTGTCGTGACCTTTTCTCCCCTAAAATAAAATCATGTGTGAATTAGATTTGGGGTTTCTTTGTTTTCAGCTTATGTGTTTTTCTTCAAGAATAATTTCCTCTAAAATGTTGTCAATCTTTGCTAAAAATTACAAATTGAGTGAAATGTCACAGTATGAATGTAAGTTGGCCTCTCTGTATAAGCCAGATGCCAATCTTGGAGCATGCAATCAGAAAACTCATATATAGTCCTTCTATTTATAAAGCAGCAAAATGGTGTTATATTTTTTGAAAGCTGGAAAGGGATGGAAAATACCAAATTCTAGTAAAGAGTTCAGGAAATGTAGTTAATTTACTATTACAGCCTCTAATGAAAAGAAATGAAGGTAGATTCTATTACTCATTTCAGAAGTTGCTTTCTGAGTTCCTGGAAACAATTTGTAGGAACTTTGGTAACAGCAGACCTAGTAGATATATGAGCCAGGCCAGGTTCTAACAGACTGCTCGGAAGCTGACATGTGTGGATACATAGGAAAAGGTTGACTGGTTGTATCTTCATGCAAATTTATTTCCTGAAGTACTTCAGTTTTTGTTCACCCTTGATCTATTGCAGTCATATGCTCTTTGAGTCTGGAGAGTACACTGGCTTCCACCATTAACGATTGGGATTTTATGGGATGAGACCTATTATGAAGAGGGGTCACATGGAATCTGCCAGAGAAAAATTCTAGTTCTTTAGCAAGCAATCCTACAAATGTTCTTTAGCACAGGACATCTCTGGAGGTATGAAGAAGCAGGATGATCCTTAGCTGTGTTGGATGTCAAGGAGAACATGTGAAGAAATAAGTTAGGGGATGAATGTTTTATCAACAATATGATTTTTTTTAACCTACACATTGGTAAATTCTTGGGCTTAACAGACTGAATAATCACTGTATTCCTTAGTTTGGTTGCTCAGTTCTTCATGCTTTTGAGGTTTGCTTTGATTTCAGTAGTTAGGTATACATTTGGAATTCAGATTTTAAAGAAATGGTTGTTAAAATGACATCATACACATTCTGCCAGTGCTGCCATGCATTTCGGAGCCAGTGACTGATGGGTCCCCATTAGGAGTTGAAGGAACAGCTCCATTTGTGAATGTCCATTCAGGGTTCTCCTCATGCTGGATGCCCTATCCTGGACCCCAGGGGCCATGAGGAATAGGCTCATAACCTTTCACTCTTAATGTGAAAGTCATATTTTTATAATACAGTTTTAAATTTAATCAAATATCTACACATAATTAAATTTTAAAAGATAAATGGTACTCTGATGTTTATTAAAAATATCTGCTCTTGCTTCTAGGTCCCTGCCTCAGGTGTCTGTGTTCAGCTTCATTAGTATCACTTGCTGTTGTTTATGAAAAATATGTATATACTGCCATTTGATTATTCTTTCTAGATTAGGTTCATCTATTCGTGTTTTGATAAAGCTTTATTCTTACCTTGTACTCTTCACCATCCTTCTTCCTTACATTTTTAGTATGTTCATATCTATTTTAACACAAAAACCAAAGCAATAACTACATTGATATAACTACTGTCACATATTTGTAAGTAACCTACATATGTACTACCATCAAGTTTGTCTTATTGCTTTAAGGCTTTGTCTTAATTCGTTTGTCTTCTGTGACTATACCGTGGATTCACATCTAAGTTTTCCCATTGACCAAAAATGTCCCTAAATTATTAGGTTCAGTCACATTAACTCTTAATATTCTTAGAGACATCCATCATCACTCAGGAGCTTGTTTTGCCTCTTCTAGATTCTAAGTCTCCTCCACTACACCAGGAACTACTAACTGTTGCATTTTGGTGAAACACACCACACACTAGCTTTCACAGAAAAAGATGCCTGTAGGTAGCAAATCATCTGAAGTTTTATTCACCCTAGCTTCATAAGTAATTCATAATTTAGCTTAATTCCGTATTATAAGTATTTTTTCTCGGCTTCCTGGTGGCTTGCTTTTAACTTGTATTCTGGCTGTTGAGACAAGCATATTCTGATTCCTGATGCGCTGTGAGTGATGGATTTTCTTTTCTAGAATCTCTTGTTTCTGTCTCTAATGTCTGAAATTCCAGGGTGTGTCTTGTGGACTCTTTCTGTTGTGCAGTCTCAGGAGGATGCAGTGTAGGATGGAGGCTTACCTATGCAAGGAACTCTGGGGACCTTTGCCATTTGCAGATGCTTGTTCAGCACTTGGGAAGTTTTGGAAATATGATTTCTCTGTTAATTCTATTATTGTTTTCTGGAAGTCTTTCTAGAATAGATTTTAGGATTTTTTTTTTTTTAGATTTTTATTTTGATTAAAATATAATTGCATCATTTTCCTCTCCCCTTTCCTCCACCAGAGCCCTCACTGGCTTCTCCTAACTCTTCCTCTCCTCTGCTCACTCCCTTTCAAATCATAATTCTCTTCTTTTTTTAAAGACAAAGTCTTACTGTATCATCCTGAAATGCTCTATATAGACCAGAGTGGTCTCAAACTCCGTGGTCTGCCTGCTGATGCGTCCTGAGTGCTGGGATTAAGGGTGTGTGCCATCATGCCCAACTCTAGTTTTCTTCCTATTTCTACTCACGTGTGTGTGTGTGTGTGTGTGTGTGTTCCTTTTGGGAGACTTTTCAACTGTGTATACTTATCATTTTTCTCTTGAGAGAAATTTTTTACTCTCTCAAGGAATTCTTCAAGATACTTTCCAAGTATAACATTTTCTTTCTTTTTGAGATTGTTAGTTCTAAAATTATTTAAAGCTTTTGTTTTCATATAATCTTTTTTTTCCCTTTCAGGCCACCCTACCATTTTTATTTGTTTATGCCAATGTTAGAGCTTTCTTCAAATTCTATGTAATCTTTTGTCTTTGCTCATTTTTAGGCCAAAGTCATAAAAACAGACAGAAAGCTGGGATGTAGCTTGGCACATGTTAGACCTCACTCTGGGTTTGTATTTCAGAACCCTGGGCATTTAAGAGGAAATCTCAAACCCTGGCATCTTAACCTTAGATACATTGGCCTCCCTAAAAATCAATCCTTAAATCTGAGGACTTGTAAAAACCATTCAGCTTTTGCAACTGGTGTTTTGGAAGCTGAAGGGCAGAGGGAGAGAAGCTGGGGAGTTTCTATCCGTTCTATCTGTAGCTGTGTGTTCTCAGAATGCCTCCACTTTCTAATGTGGCCGTGTCTTATGGTATTTCTAAGACCAGACTCTTGTTGGTTTGCAACTCCACAATTCTTCTGTACCCTGGAGGAAGAAGAGGCAACTGCTTGTGTGGGATGAAGAGGGAATCTGGGGGCTTAAATGTCCTTAAAACCTTTTTTTAGCCATTCTTCCTGTTGACAAGCCATCTTTATCTTCAGCTGAAGTGGTTTTCCTGCTGGATCTATTCATAGCAGGGTGTGCTTTTTAAGTCAGTGGCTTCTTCTCCACTGTCTTAGTTAAAATTGTAATTTTTTTCAATAACAGTTTTTCTTCCTTGGTACACATGTTTTCATATGTTTTAAGTTGTGTTAGATCTTATAGGTTTGGGCCTTAAGAAACGAACAAAAACTCTATTTACTATTATTTCAGTGCATTTCATAAAAGGTGAGGAAGAATGATAAAATTGTTTAAAGGTTCAATGTATGACTGAAATAGGGTCCTTGAGGCCCCCTTTCTATGGGGACAAGGATTGAGATCCTTTAATATAGCCCAGGGTAGCCTCATACTCATTGAGCCAAAGACAAACTTGAACTTCTGATCTTCTTGTCTGCACATGTACCACCAAAATATACTCTGAAATCAATTAATTAAAAAAGATGTAGAAGTGATTGTGAAGATATCATATCTTATATCCATTCAGATAATAAATATTCAGACTTCTGACAGGTCTCCAATAGTTTACCCAAATTTTGTCTTTCTGTCTTTGAAGTGAAAAATATAGTCAAGGGCACACATTAGACAACAGGGTTGGTTATAGGTAAATGGTAATTGAAGCAGAAAGAGATAGGCAGAGGGAGAGATCATTGGAGGGAGTGTGGGACAGAATTAGGATCGCTGCTTTGTAGGACACAGATGCTAACTCATGAAGCATTCACGTAGGAGAAGCCTGTTGGTGGACCATACATCCTGCTTCCAAACAAAGGTCTGAAGGAGAGAAAGTACGAATCGGAGATGACCTTATCCTCGTCAGTGTGTCCTCCGAAAGATACCTTGTAAGTACCACTTGACAGCAGCATCTTTTCTTTTAGAATGTCCCTATAGTAATGGGTGGACGGGGGAAACAGAGGCACTGCAGGCTGGGTAGGACAAGGTATCTCTCCCCTGTGAGGCAATCCTAGTGCCTGGAATTTAACTGTTAGCTTTCCTTTTAGATTATTGTGTTAGATCCAGCAAATGCTTAAGAAGATTTAAGCAAATAATTAAGAAGAATTAAGTCACATTACTATGAATTTATCACATTGTGTGGTTTTTTCCAAGTTGAAAACAAGCCAGCAAAAAGGGATGCAGGAAAATAAGCCTGACAGAGAACAGGGGCTGTAAAAATGTTAGTGCCTGGGTTATTACAGAGACTGACAGAGACGTGAGGTCTTTCATCTAAGGAGAGATGTCAGTCCTCCGTGAAGCTCCACTCAGGGTAGGGATGCCTGAAGATAGAGAAATGCCAAACATAAGTGTTGAGTTTCTCAGCAGATTCTCATAGGGCCAGTCCTGCCAGTCACTTTCGCCTTGCTGTCTCCAAATGTTGAAGTAATTTTATTCCTATTTGTGAGGGGTGTTTTTATTTATTTATTTATTTATTATCCTACAAGAAGTAGACATTTTAAAATTGTGCAGAGTCGGGGATGCATCTGAAGTGACAAGGTTAACACTTGTCAGTCACCTCTGTGGCTGCATAGTTCTTCCTGGAATAAAGTGCCACCTATGAAACTGCTTCAAGATTGGGCGAAGAAAGGTCCCACACATATGTAGAAGGAGTCATGGGGAAGGGAGGCTGTTTAACTTAATGCTTGACTTTCTGGTGGGAAGCTCCGATAGGAATGGACTACCTGTTAAAAGGAGGTTTTGCTTCTTTTCCCACTGCAGCATCTCTCGATATCAAATGGTAGCACCCAAGTGGATGCCTCCTTTATGCAAACACTGTGGAACGTACATCCTACGTGCTCAGGAAGTAGCATCGAGGAAGGTAGGCCTTTGTACTACCGTCAGACCTCCGCCTGCCGCTCCCTCTGCACTGTGTTTGTGAACAGTTTCTGCTGTCCCTCAACACCCACGTGCAGCATGGTTTTATTTCTGTATTTCATGTCAGTATAGATTATTTTCTATCGCTACTCCCCATGGGTATCATTGCCCTTGATTTCATTCTTTGGTACCTGTTGTTAGTTTATCACTAAAAGCACACAGAATTTGTTTACTATTGGTAAGTATTTTTTATTTATTTTTTTTATTCATGCTTACTTTCAGTAAGTAAGCTGGCCTAGAAACTTCTATCTTGAAAGAGATCATTTGCTGGAAAGATGAAATGGCTTAGATTCCAACCCTACTCTATGCCTCTCTCCATAATAGAAAGGAACTTCCTTCATAAGGAGTATAAAATTAGTCTCTGGTTGTTACTTACCAATGTGGAACACCCCTTATAATAATACATGAAAACTTCTCACTATTAATTGTTCCTATGGAAATAAGATCATTTAACTTCATTTTCATACCCAGTTACTCTGAGACAGGCAAAGTCAATGCACTTTACAGGTTATGGAATGAATATCCTGGCCCTGCCTCACTCAGAGGGAATTCCACAGCTGGGCAGATGAATAGGATGCCAGTGACCCGAGGGTTCTTGCAATCCATTCTAGCTCTTTACAGAAAGACCTGGATTTGTAAAAGTTGCCTCATCATAGCTTCAACCCTAGTTTTCTTCCTAAGCCTCATAGTTTCAATCTGGGGAAACCCTTCTGCATTGTAATGTTTGAAAATGGGAAAATGAGAGTTGTCAAAGTGAGAGCCTCCTTTCAGAAGGCATCACAGTCACGCTACAGAGTTTGAACATGACAAATCTTGCTTGTTGGTACACTATGAGAAGCTTTTAAAAGTCAGGGTTCTATCCCCCTGTCTCTCCTTTCCTCTTTCCTCCATCCCCCTGTCTTTCCTGTCTCTCTTCTTATTCTCTCTTTCCTTTCTCTTTCTCTGTCTGCGCTCTCTCTCTCTCTCTCTCTCTCTCTCTCTCTCTCTCTCTCTCTCTCTCACACACACACACACACACACACAGACACATGTGTACATACATACAAACATTAACATGCCTTTGTAAAGTTACTGTCAGTCTTTCCCTCCTATCAGGAATCAGACTCCCTATCTTAAATCTGGAAAGTTTCAGGTCCATCTTGATGTTAAATGTTTCATCTTCACCACAGAAATAAAATTACCTCAGTCCCAACAGAGAGCTTGTAGAGATAAATTAAGGAGTGTTCTCACAGAAGCGCTGAGGGCCCTTGTGTGGATGAAATCTGAAGAGCTCATCAGCTTAGTCATCTGGGGGTAGAGAATGGCCTTTCAGCATCCGCAATCCTGCCCTCGTGGATATTAGTGGCCCTTCACTTGATGCTGTCTGTGTGACTGTGATCCACACTCGCATAGATTTCAGCTTAAAAAAATAATGCTGTAATACACAGCACTTGGCGGTTTCTCAGAGGAGGAGGAGATTGATTGGAAAAGCCCACAGATTATTCATGATGGGTGCTTAGCGGCGATAGTCTCACCATCAAGAGAGGATAAAGAGTTTAATCAAGGGCTTGATGGCTGAGGTTTTTAATTTCCTATGTAAATTGGCTACTAGGGATTCCCTTCAGTATGTCGTGAATTATTTAAATGCAAAAAATGCAACTGTACATATTAGTTTAATTAGCAATTGGAAAAATACTTGTGAATATTTGAAGGAAGTTTAAGCTAATCTCTTCATGCCTCCATTGAAAGAAAGTGCTAAGACAACTCCAACCATCTCTGTACAATATGCTCTGATAACACCATTTTCCCCTCTGGCATGATTTCTTGTTAATGTTTTAATCCTGTACCCAAAATAGTTGGAGACAGGCTACCCCCACCAAGTGATCTAATCACATAATTTAAAAAGAAAAACTCCTAATACAGACATTGAACATATGAAGTCCACATGTCTCTTGAGAATGGACTAGCCTAGAGAATTTTTAATTCAGGAGAATAACAAATCCAATTTCTTTGTGCAGAACTAGATTAGCCGGGCCTAATATGCTCCTGGAATTAATGCCTGGGATTCATTTGAAGACTAATAGGTCATCATGCCCTTGAAGTTCATTGTTTCTTTTCAGGGTCTGAACTATTGAGACTCTGTTTTGCTGAAATCTAAGTGCTCGTTGATAGCATTAAGTGCACACGTACAATTCAGACCTGCTGGAGTCACTCTGCTCCCTACCTGGGGAAATAGATGCACCATCAAATATGATCTGTATTTGTTAACTAGAATTGAAAACTACCTTCTCCTAAAATATCTCAAGAGCATATTATTTCCTTTTCCTAGATAACACTTAAAAACAGATTGCCACCCTTTTCTGACTAATTTCTATCCCATGACCATAATTTAATTTGGATTTTGCCACAAAGTGTATGCACTAAGATTGTAATATCTGGTGATTTAGTATTGAGTTATTAGCTTCTTACAAAACTGGAAAATCCTTTTCTTTCTAACAATAATTTTCCTTTTGTTTTGTTTTGCTTTGTTAGTGATAACAGTTGATATACTGCTTTCACCTTCCACTTGATGCTTGGCCTTTATTTCTCAATAAATTAATTGCAAGAGTTAGAATTCTTTTCCACTGAGGTCCGAATTCATGGATTCTATGCTCTCCCAAGTGTACCTCTCTCACTGTTTTGTAAAACCAGCTATGACCTACATGAATTTACCCTTATTGAGTACAGTGTTCTCCTTAAGTTTTTGACAAGTTCTGGTGGTATACCATTTTTTCATAGGATACCTACTCGGTGGCCACGTAGTTCGTCTTTTCCACGGTCACGATGAATGTTTGACGATACCATCTACAGATCAGAATGATTCTCAGCACAGGTAAGCCACTATCCTTCTGTCTGGGCTGTCTCTACTCTCTAGTAACTTGTATTAAAGAGTTTGCATTTTATTTGGCCACATGTGGTTTATGTAGGTCTTTCTCACTTGGACTGACCTTCTTCTAGCCAAAACTCCAGTTTGTTAAATCCAAAATATAAATAAATAAATAACTGTTTACCTTCAATCTAAGCAAACAATGCTACGATGCATCTCAAGCCATGAATTGCCTTTCATTGCTCCTGTGTCTGAATCATCCACATTGGTGAGAGAAATCAGCAATTCTAGAGAGGCTGTGTATTTACAAAAGTTATTGCTGGTCCTTGAAAGGCAGCTTATTTCTATTCATCCCATTTAGTGGACTAAGTAATTAAGATGGAATTGTAGCTTTCATTTTTCTTGATACCAACTCATATGGGAGAAACGAAGCATCAGAATCCAACAGAAGATAGACTTAGCAGTGAGCTATCCCAAGGACTATAGTTAGAGGTAGTATAGAGGTGAACTATCTTTAGTCCAAAGGTGATTGTTTAATGGGCTCTTGTTAAAGATTCAAAATTTTCAGGGAACATAGCAAGTAGGAAGAGAGTCACATTGTAAGGGACTCAAGTCACCACTGGACAGTTTCTAAGATACACAGACATACATTCAATGGTGCTGTGTCTGGGTCCTTCAGCACTCAGAACAAGGGGTGAAAACCAAGAGCAAGTCATTCTATATACACCCTGTTGTATATAGAAGACACTATTTCCTTAAAGTTATCCAGAACCTTTGGCTCTTATACTCTTTCTGCTTCCTGTCTGTACAGGCCACTGAACCTTGAGGGGCCATCTACTAGATGGGTATAGCACTATGTCATTTGGCCTCATTTTATTGCTGTTCTCCTTTAATAATCAATGTACTAATAGTAGTAAGGAAGACTAACTGTGTGTGTGTGTGTGTGTGTGGTGTGTGTGTGTGTGTGTGTGTGTGTGTGGTGTTGTTGTTGTTGTTTTAAGATAGAAATTTGGCGTGAGAACATGAAGCTGTATGGGTAGGGAAGCAGAGAAGACCTGAGGAGAGATGGAGTAGGGGAAATGATATCAAATATATCATATGAGTTTTCTTCAATAAAATGTTTTTAAAAGATTCAGAATTTTATTAAATGGGAGATATTAATTTACATAGTAAATATGTACTCAAGATTTATTACTATTTTATTTTCCTTCAAAGGAAGAGTACCTAAAATTTTCTGCCTTGTGACTGTACAAGTCTGATATATTAAGTAAAAATCAAACCTCTTATCTAAATTCAACTTAATTTTGACAGTAATTGGTCCAATCTGGCGACTGAAGTATCTTATCTTGTTGTCATGCTTACAAGATCCTTCTCAACTACATTAATTTTACTTAACTGGTGACATAAGAGACAAATCCTGGCACTTCAGAGATCATGTTGATTGACTTCTGCCAGTGGTGGCATCCTGGCTTGTTCCCGACGGAAACCTAGAGAGCTGGAGTTTGCTGACTTGCTCTTGGTGCTCACCCCTTGTTCTGAGTGCTGAAGGACCCAGACACAGCACCATTGACTGTATGTCTGTGTATCTTAGAAACTGTCCAGTGGTGACTTGAGTCCCTTACAATGTGACTCTCTTCCTACTTGCTATGTTCCCTGAAAATAACCCAGATGTAAGATAGAACAGAATCCAGAGCACACTGAAACTAGACTTATATAAGTGTTGTGAGTGATTTATTCTGTACCACCTTAGTGGCTGTACTTCCTGGTTTTGTGTGTCAACTTGACACAGGCTGGAGATATCACTGAGAAAAGAGCTTCAGTCAAGGAAATGCCTCCATGAGATCCAGCTATAAGGCATTTTTCAATTAGTGATCAAGTGGGGAGGGCCCAGCCCATTCTGGGTGGTGCCATCCCTGGCTTGGTAGTCTTCCATTCTGTAAGAGCAGGCTGAACAAGCCAGGGGAAGCAAGCCATTAAGTAACATCCCTCCATGATGTTAGGATACGGATCAGCTCCTGTATCCTAAGTTGCTTAAGTTTCAGTCCTGACTTCCTTTAGTGATGAACAGCAATGTGGAAGTGTAAGCTGAATAAAACCTTTCCTCCCAAACTTGCTTCTTTTTCATGATGTTTTGTGCAGGAATAGAAACTCTGACTAAAACAATGGCTGACAGTGGTGTCTACATGGTGAAGAAAGTTCAGTCAACCTGATTTCCCTTAGAATTAAGGATCACTAGCTAAATATTGCCATGTGGACTTATTCAGTTGCTGGATTTTTTAAATTTAATCTTTGTTTTGTTTTTATTTGATTTTAGTAGGGTGGGATTTTGTTCTTTCTCTCTCTTTCTCTCTCTCTCTCTCTTTCTTTTCTTTCTTTCTTTCTTTCTTTCTTTTTTTTTTTTTTTTTTGAGAATGAGTTTTACTGTATAATCTGTTTTGCCTAGGAATCACTATGTGGCTTTGAACTCAGATATCCACCTGCCCCTTCCTCTTAGCTCTATGATTAAATACCTGGCTTACTGTTATAAAAAGCAGTTTTTAAGATATAAAAACAGCAGTTTTTTTATATCTTACTGTGCTATATTACGTGGAATGCTTTCAGATAGCTAAAAAAATGAAGCTTATAATAGTGTATGGTGGCTATCTACATCTAAATGAAACATAGTACATCTTTATCAGCTTTTCCCTCCTGTTCTATCCTGTTCTACTTTTGAGGACAGGAATTTGGAAGACATAAAGTGGTTATCACATGCATTGCCTTCATCTCTATTACTGAAACTACAGCCACAATAAAAATAGCCTGGTCTGAAACTATGCTGTATGAAGATGGCTCGTGCTTTGACAGTAATTCCTGTTAAGTGCTCTAACAAGGTCCTGTGTAAAGGGGAAAGTAAAGAAGTATTTGAAAAGCATCGTTGGGAGAATGAGGGAAATGGTGGTCAGGTTCCAAAATAAGTTCAGTGGAACAAGGGGAGAGATAAAAGCAACAGCAAGAGGCACCTGGATCTGGACATGTACTCCATAGGATCTGATCTAAAATTAATCCAAAACGAAAAGTGTTCTCGAGCTGGGAACTTAACTCAAGCTGTTAACAAAGAAGATGACAAGACACTTGTCTCTTTCCTATGCATGGCAGCATGAGGGACTGAGATTGGGTAAGAAAGCAACTGTTGGGGACTTTAGAGCCTAAATTCTGGCGTTCTCAATGAAAGCAGGATGACATGATGCCTCGGTATTGCTTTCTATCTAGGCACTATGAGCAGTAAACCTCTTCATTAGTATTCGTTATCAAAAAAAAAATCGTCCACTAGTCAGAATCATCAAAAACATTGAAATCAGGAAAAAAGAACAGGCAATAGAGACCATGCTAAGAAATTCTAGGAACTACTAAAATACTAACTTCCCAGATGAAATGGATTTCCTTTCCTCTGAACCTTGGGAGTAGGCAGGGTTGATGGAAATATTCCCTAGGAATGAAAACTCAGGGCCACGATCTCACATTCTGAACTCAGATGCTTGGCTCTGCCTTGGCTTATCAAACAACCTGAGCTAAGTCACTCAACCTGTTGGAGCCAGAACTAAGATGCCAGCCAGGCTTTCAGAAGCAGCTCACCCTTCCACCCACTCTGCTCCTCTTATTGCTGTTGTTTAAGAGAACAGGAACATGTTTCAACCATGGTAACCTTGTGAGATTAAACAGATCAAGCTGCTAGAATGTCTCAGTTAGGTTTAATGGGCATTTAAGAATACTTCAGAACTTGGACTTAGAGAGTCTTCTGATGCTAGCTCTAGGACTGAACTGCATGAGACCCAAGGTGGGCCACTATATCGCTACCTTTCTGTTAGCCTTTACTAAAGGCAAAGATGGCCCAGCGAAAATCTCAGTCAGTATGTATGAATAGCAATGTAGGTAAAGTAGCATTTCCATTTTTGGCCAGGTACAGAAACACCTAGGAGTTAAAGCTATAAAAGAATGTAAAATTTTCTTTGCTAAATATTTCCTAGTAGTGTATACATTTAAAACAAGGCTTAGAAATGTTCTCTATAATCCCTCCAAAATGATGTAACCATGCTTAATATAATATTTGATTGCATCTATGTGCTCTTAATGTGTTATTCTATACATGCTTACAGATTATCTGTATTTAAAAAATTGGATAAATCTGTATTTTATAGTTCTTTATATATCTATGAACATTTGTTTTAAACTTTCTTCTTAAAATACCTTGAGTCTTTACATCCCATGATTTAACTATTCTTATTAGACCTGTTTTACAGGGAAGGGAGTTGAACCACAGAGAACTGACAGATCTTTTCTAGTTCATAATACTAACAGATCCAAAACAGGTATCTTTCCCTTTTATATGTATCTTTTGAACTAATTCAGACTACGTCAACATAAGGGATGGGTATCTATTTCCTTTTCATCACTATAGACTTTTTTTTCTAAAATCTAGGTCCAAATTCTTCTGAAGTTGTGAATAGTTCATTTTTTGTATACAGACACACTGTGACAGAGGTGGGATGTAAGGCTGGTGAATTCAAATGTAGTTATATGATTGGTCTGGAAAAGTCTCAAGAACATGATATCCAACATCTTCCTCTGACCTTTCTGCATACACAGTTTATTTAATCACACAGAAATGTACACATGCATGCACACATCACTTGTAGTTGATCAATAAAAGTATAACAATTTAATTCACATAACTGGTAATCTAAGTAGGTTGGTTCCCATTGTACAGATCCAAAGATTGAGACTTCAACAATAATTAGAAAAGTATCAACAATACTGTATTACTCAAAATTCTGAGTTGTAAGAGAACAAGGGAGATATGGGGAACTTAGGAGGTCAAGTAGAAAGGAAAAACCTAAGGACCACTGTGGCACTCTGTGTCAGGACCTGTAATAGAAGAGTAACTATCACAGACTTCTGCTAAAATATACATGAAATGTTGAGTTTGAGTACACTGGTTACCAAACATTGGCGTTTCAGTTTAGGCAAACCTATCTTGATGATTTAAGGTGACAATGTGAGGGAAACCAAGTGACACTGTACACTGTGGATTGTCTGTGAAATTGCTTCACAAATCTAAAATTAATCCAAAACAAAAAGGGTATTAAAAAAGAGAGTTCTCAAGCTGGGAAGGAAGAACCATGCAATAATGGAACCATGAAAACTATGGCAACTGCAGACACAACTTTGTTCCAGGCTTCCTAAAACAATGATGGGATTCACACTGTCCAACATGTGTTCAAAAGTAAAAATGTATTTATAATAAATGGAAACTACATTGAGAAGCCTAACGTAAAAGGCTCAGATCATTTTTTGTCAGGAACATGGTATAAGACTGAGCTACTTTAACAATGTAGAAATGGAGGACATTGTTCCCCTTTCTTTCTGGTGATCTATGAGTGCATATGGGGTGTCCCCTCCCCTTAGGCAGATTTTATTCATCCTAGGAGTAAGATAAAGTCCACCAACCAATCCTCCCTTTGAGTTTGCTGACTTGGGAGTGTTAGATAGCTAGTGTGAGCCTCCTCTGCAAGGAATTGTCCTTCACTGGCAAGGAATTGTAAGGAACTGGTGCTGATCTCCCAACTCTGCTTACAGAAGGGTGTTCTATGAAGCTGGAGGAGCTGGGACCAGAGCCAGGTCTCTGTGGAGAGTGGAACCCCTTCGGATAAGGTAACACATGGTCTAGATGGTGCCATTCGCAAGAGTGGTTGGTTTTCCAGTATCGTCTATTCTCTTACATTTATCACTTGCTATGTCTTGAGAAGAACCCTCAAAAGTTTATGGTTGAGAGCAAAATTCTAGAATTTCTATGGCTTTGATTATAAGGAATCACACACACGCACACACACCCTTTCTCACACCCAAGATTTTTCCAGTTTTTTATTTTGAGTCTAAAATTAGTTGCCCCCTACTTTTAAAGAGCCTGGGTAATCAGAGCTATCTTTGCAGGTACCACTGAAAACCCTCAGAGTATCCCCTCTCCCCTTGCTGCTCTGGAAGACTTCAGTAGATGTCTTGGCTCCAGTAAGAGCTATGTTTAAACAACAAAGATAGACAGGTAGTCATGATGGCAGCTAGTAAAATAAAATTCAAAACTCAAATAGTTGTGAAGAAAACAACATTTGTCAGAATATCTCAAACAGTAATGTACGTAGGTGGAAGGAACAAAGGCTGATTTTTCAACCATGAGCTTGAGTAACAGCTTTTAAAGCTTGAGAAACTCGTCCTTTAAACTCCAAATGCTAAAGGCCCATCTGGTTAAGAGTGGATTCTTTTATTTGCTGAGAAGATGGGTAAGTTAGGTTAGAGCTAAGCATCTGGAGATGAGAGAGAAGGGACTAAATATTGCAACCTGCTTCTTTTCCATTTCCTCCCTAGCAGCCAGCCCAGTGTTTCTTTAAACATATATTCAAGATCAAGATGAAGAGAGGGAAGGAGGGGCAGACAGACAGAGAGAGAGAGAGAGAGACAGACAGACAGAGAGACAGAGAGACACAGAGACAGAGAGACAGAGAGAGACAGAGACAGAAACACAGAGAGACAGAGACAGAGAGATAGAATGTGTTGTATAACCCCCCAAAATGGTCTACTAGAAATGACAAGAAAATATTGGAGCCTCTCCTATACCCCTCTTTCTCTCCTTTTCTGCCCTTTTAAATGGTTTATTGAGAAACTTTTGAAGATGTTGATTTGGAGTGTATCACTTTTTTATTGAAAATCAAAAGTTATTATATATACTGTATAAAAGAAATATTGATTTTTAAAATCATTAAATTGAGCTATTATTAAATAGCTCAAGACTTTTGCTTAAAGAATCTTTCAATATGTACATAGTATATATTTCTATGTATACATACATACATAGTTGCAGTTGCTAACTCTTTATATAAGAAATCTAAGCATAAAGAGTATTATGATTTTTATTTTCAGGTGTTTATTAACATTAAATAGGTGAAAGTGATTGTAAAGTTTGACACATATATGTCATCTAACTTAAAGGATAAATTTTGAGTTACCAGTGATCCCATGAATAATTTCTTCCCTAATATCTACCATAATTTCTTTTGATTGCTAATCTTTTGGAAAAGGGACATGAAAAGACAGACAATTCCACCTGAAATTCCTTATCTCAATAATTCAATCCTACTTTACATTGTTTCTACAGAATTCAACTCATTTGAGTGGAACAGTGTATCTGCTCCCCTATCACATCCCTTACTACCTGCCTCTCCCTAGCAGTCAGAGTCTACAGTGGTCATAGGTAGTTTTCTCTGTTTTATCATTTCTCAGAAAGACATGAATTTTCATGGTGACAAAATGTTTGACTTCCAATAGCAAATTAGTCTGCTACACGTATCTCTAGAAGAATGTCTTCCCATCATTTTGGGATGGTTTACATAAAGATGCATTGGTAGACTGAATGATGAGTTAAAAATTGGGACTTCTAGTCATACTTTACTATTGCCCTGCCCTCAGGCCCTTGTCTTTAAGAGGAGTCAAAGGGAAGCGCTCTTCTGAATTGTAGATAGATGGAAAATGGCAGTAAATTACACTTGATGATATCCCCAAGAAAGTGGATAAAGTTGGGGCTTAAGAAAGAATGTAAATGTTGACCAGAACTGACTTCTATATCTGCAATTTCTCATGTGCTTTGGGCAGCTGGAGTGGTAGTAACATCAGGTGGGGCCAGGCTTTCCGACTCCGGCATCTCACCACAGGCCACTACCTGGCCCTGACAGAAGACCAAGGCCTTCTTCTACAAGACCGAGGAAAATCCGACACCAAGTCCACAGCCTTCTCCTTCCGAGCATCCAAGGTAAGACACTATGGATGAACTCTGAGAGTCACGGGAGTCCTCCTGGTAGCTCTCTGACTGAGAAGAAAGGAGACTGAAACAGTGAAATACCAGCCTGGCCTCTGACAATGATGTTCTTCTCTCTTTTGAGAAAGGCCTCCTGAAAGAACATCATCCAGGGTGAAGGATAACATCTCTAAGATGAGACTAGGGACTCTTAGAAAACACAGGATCATCAGAGTAAACAACATTACTCACAGGCTAAAGGAAACTATAATTGATTGGTATGGTCTATATAGTTTTTAACAACTTGTTTGTGTGCTTTGTTCTCCCATAAATCAATGAAGGCATCAGGTTCAAACTATATTTATTTAAAGTAATGAAGGAAATATTAAAGATTCAGACACAATTCTGGATACATTATTACCTCCAAGCATTGGTAGTACAGGGTTACAAGCACATCCTCATCTTTTTCTCATTTCTTAGCTTTGACCTGTCCACTCAAATTTTCACCAAGAATGGGTCCTCAGGTACTTATGTTAACTCCAAGTGAAAAGGCTTGTCACTGATGTGCATATAAATAACTACCTTTTTAAATTTCTAGTGTTTAATCAGGTTGGGGCTCTGCCTAGCTGAAAGCTGGGTGCGGCTGGAGCCAGGATTGCATGCTGAGCTACCTTCTGATGGACAGTTGGATGCACCGCCATTTACAGTTGTTCTGAAAAGATCATCCGAGCATAACAAGGGCTCAGCACAGATGTATGCATAGCTATCAGGACGTCTGGTCCTCTGAGAAGACAGCCCACTCTCTCCTTTGGGAACTTCATCTCTAGTTTCATTCTTCTTTGCATTTTCCCAGAAATAGGTTTTGAGTTCTGTTCTCAACATGTTTTCTGTGAAGGGTTATTGATGGTTCTGTCTCAGAGAGGTCTGAAACAGCTGACTTTTCTATGGGATATCTGTAATTCCTCTACCCCTTCACGGTTCTATGATTTGCCCTTTAAGACAGAGAAACACTTTGGCATAAAGGTATTATTTTTCACATAAAAATTAAGGTTTTTTTCACATCTATATTTAAATCATTAAAAAATAACCAAGATTAGAGCTTGAAGAGATAACTCCACAGTTAAAAACACATACTACTCTTTCAGGGATATGAGATTGTTACCCAGGACACACATCCATGGGCATTTGCACTAAAATGTCCATACCCACATACAGATGTGCACACATGCACATAAATAGCATAAATCTTTAATAATCATGGGCTTCATGCCCATTTCTTACTAAGCGCACTTCAGATTGCTCCCCTCCATGGAGGCACACTGGTTACGTGGATTTATCCTCTGTGGTGGCGCACTGGTTCTGTGGATTCATACATGTCTTTCCTTTTACCATCAGTCCTTTTTACTTAGGATTCCTAACTTGAGGATTTTATATTTATGGCTATTTGGCAATTAGTCTGCCTACCAGGAAGTGGTTTATGGCACTCCAACTTTCTAAAATAATAGATTAAAAAAACAGAGAAGTATAAGTGGCAGTGGGCAGAACCCCTTTCTCCTTTGAGATATGGGATGTTGAATGAGGGGATCAGCAGATGGGGCGGTGGAGGAAGAAGATAGAGATTGAGAAGGGATGCATGGTAGCTGATGACATATTAAGTCCCTTTCTGAGAAGGCCAGCTTGGCTCTTTCCTATCTGCGCTTTCTGCCTCTGTTTCCCCATCCTTCTGTATGTCTATGTACTTGACTAGAAAAATGACTGCAAGTCCTTGCTGCTCCATTTACACAAAGGAATCAGGTAACCTCCCAGGCAGCTGGCAAGATCCTGCTCCCAGAGAACCCTTCCATTGAATTTCTTCTTTCCTAGCTTAGCAAGGGTCCACAATGTGCTACAGTTTCTGAGGTAAGTTAGACAGACTCGGAGCACCCTAGGACCTTGATAACATGCCTCTCGCTGGCACCACCTCTGGCCTCTGAATACATTTCATCGTCTCAAAGCCCATCATTTATCTCTCCAAGTCCCTCCATCTCCATGTACAAGGAGGCTAGCACCCGGAGTATAAAAAGCCACTGTGGTTCTGTGGAAATGAGCAGCTTAACACAACTAGACATAAAGGCTGCCCTGTGCAATTGGCAGCATGCTCACATTTTTTTCTGGAGTCCCTGTATTATAGGTTTTAAATAACTCTGAATTCATCTGTACTCAGCCCAGTTACCTTCATTTCCATTATAAAAGAACCAAAATTGAAAGGACTTCAGCTCCATAGCAGGACACATATGGATGTGTTCCCACAGGAAATTGGGGCTCCCTTTGAGATGTAGTGTGGGAGGAACATTCAGAATCTTAGACTGTGAATCTACACACACGCACACACACACACGAGAGAGAGAGAGAGAGAGAGAGAGAGCGAGAGAGAGAGAGAGAGAGAGAGAGCGAGAGAGAGAGAGAGAGACCATGTGGTGAGCACTCAGCTCTGCCATACCCTATGGAAATAGCTATGGGAGAAGAGCACTCAAGGTTCCCTGGCTTTCCAGGACCTCCACATGGCCCCCAACTGGGGAGGTGGTTGCTATGATCTTCCTACCATATGCTTTGGTGAGCTTCTTGTCATTGGACAGAAGACACAGGGGATTGAATCTCTCCATCTCTCTATAGTACATGGGTATGGACTACTTAGTTCTTTCCTGTTATATATGTTAGTGAATAGAGCAGACAGAGGACAGCATTTCAGGGTCTAAATGCTTCCAGAGGAGTTTGGGATACGTCAGAAAAAGGTAGAGACCAAGAGTCATATTCTGCGAGAAAGGAGTTGGGGAGAAATTGGAGACCTCACCTGGCCTTTTCTGTAATTGGATAGTCTGGTAATAGAAAAAGAGGTCCTCAGGAGTAGTAGTATTTGGGCTTCAGACACATGCTGTTAAAAGACACTGATCTGGGCCTCTTTGACTTGTAATTATAAGCTTCTCATCCTCTCATTTGAAATAAAGTTGCATTAGTCTGCAAGAGCTATCACTACAGCAAGGAACCATAAACACTTGCCAGTACCTAACATCCTTATCAAGCACAAGATTGGAGGCAGGTAGGTGCTCCTGGGGTTGTGTATGCTGAGGGATTAGAGTGTGAGCCTGGCTGGCATGATGACACAGGAATATAATCCTCACTACTCAAAAGGTTGGGATAGAAGGACAATACATTAAAGGCCTACCTTGGCTGCAGATTAAGTTGAAGACTAGCCTAGTGAATTTAACATGACTGTGTAATAAAAGAAAAAAAAGACTGTAGACAAAGTTCAGTGGTAGCATATTTGCCTAGCATGTGTAAGGCCCTGGGTTCAAGCCATAGTGTCATATAAAAATGAAAAACAGCTGGGGCTGAGCATAGTGGTATATACCTTTAACCCCAACACTCAGGAGTCAGAGACAGGAGTTTGAAGTGAGCCTTCTCTGTATAATAAGCTCCAGAACAGCCAGGGCTATACAAAGAGACTCTGACTAAACAAACAAACAAACAAGAAACTAGGACGTGACTACATCTTGCTCAAAGATGATCACATCCTAGCTCCAAATGCAGTTAGTGGCCTAAGCCTAGTTCTGGTGAGTCTAACTGAGGTCTTTGAGTAAGCTGTATGAACCACGTAGAATAAAGAACAGAATATGATCTTGATATAGGTACCCACACTTCAACAAGATTATTCACATCAAAGTAGAGGTTCTTGTGTATGTCATTACCTCTAAAATGTAGCACTCCAATATTATTCTGAAACTGGAATATATAACATCATATCACACCACTTTACCATTGTCCAATTCTAGACTTGACTCCCACCTGCACTTAGGCCTGGAAAGTAGTTAATAACCCATTTGGACTTCATTTGGAGTCTGTCATAAAGATTCGTTTAGATCTGCCTACCCCTTCATTGTGCTTCGTACTACATTCCTGTAATTCTTGTTATAACCAACATACTATATGTTTATCAGTCTTAGAACATTTTTTTCTCATGCCCAAACTTTTTCTGTATCATTCTTTGGTCTCTACACATCACCACCAGTGAGGTCGTTCTTACTCTTCTAGAAAAGTATCAGGTGCAGCTTATGAGAAAAAAAATGCTGTTTGTGCTTCCAATGGACAGTTCCATTGATGGAAAGCATACATATCCCCCATTTGATGTTTCTGTATTCCAGCATCTCAGTGGATGCTGTGTTAAAAATACAGTTGGAAATGGCCAAGGACTATATAAATGTACTCTTAAGAGTCCACAGTGAAACCCATTTCAGTCTAACCTCCATCATCTTTGTAGCAGCGTCTGTCTTCCTTGTGTAATCATTTTGCTATCATCTCGTTCCTGCATGCACTCAATGAGGGAGATTCATTTTATTTTGAACATCTAAGTCAAATTTCTATGAATTTGATTTCCCATCATTTTCCTGAGGCTTGACATTGCAAGGCCATCCCCTAAGGATTGTCAGATAATGTGATTTAATATTTACTCTGGCATGGCAAATGCTATTTAGATGTCATGCTTCAATGTCAGCTTACAGCACTGCATTCCTTTCAGGAAAGGTTGAATTAGTAATATTAAAGCAGGCTTTATTATGTGTAGCCATGTATTCTATGGCCTCTCTATACATACTTGCAATAAGCAGTCTGGAAATGATGGAGACAGACTCTCACATTTTGCCTATTTGTATAGGGGCAGACAACTATCATTGTTCCCACTTGGAGGAAATTTTTGCTCAGTAGCAATTTGGAAAACAATGATCAAATAACTGTTGCATATTAAGTATTGTATTTTTGCTCTGTATTGTAATAAATATTAATATTAATTGGGCGTTTCTACCCCACCTTTGATTATTTAGTTTCTAGATAAAAGACACAAAACCTTTATATTTTTAATAAGCCAAAGACAGCATTAGAGCTGGGTAGATATCAACCCTCTGTGGCTCTTTTGTCTACTTCCTGTAAATAACTTTGTTCTATTTGGACCACTCTTACTCCAACAAGACAGCCCTCATGGCCATGGTTTTATGATCCCTCACCCCAAAGTATCCTTCCCTCTCTCTTCACTCTCCTCTCTTTCTCTCTCCTAGTAGTCTCTGCTTCAGAACCCAAGCCTGAGAACTAAAGCCCCACCTACCTCTCTTTGCCCAGCTACTGGTTGAAGGTGTCTTTATTGATCAATCAGGGATAACTTGGGGGAGGCGGTCAATGTTACATAGCATCACTTGGTTCACGTGAGGATTTCCTCATCCTTGGAGCCAATATTTAGCATTACAATAAATACTAAAAGACCAAACCTCAACAGCTCCTCCTACTTTTCATTTGCTCTTTAATTCATCAGCCTGCAAGCACCTCCAAACAAAGGGACAGCTAGGCTCCTAGTACATAGGCCAATGGGCATAGTGAAGTTTGGGTTCTATCAGTGACCCTGTTTTCTCTGACTGTTTCTTCATAAAGTCATCAGATGGAAAAGAAAAGGACACAGGCATTTCCAATCCATAGTTCATGTGGCAGTGAACAGCTATGATTGTGGCTCAATGCACAAAAAAGTGAACTTGCTTAAAACATCATAAGGGTTTGGGTCTTTGTCTTATTTTGTGATTGAATTGCATGATTCTCAAGGGTAGCCTTTGTAGATGACAATTCTCTGTCACCATGTCAGAAAGTTGGACACAGGTGGTAGAGCAAAGGAAGGAAAAAGGAGAAAACAAGCAAATGATCCAAATATCTAGAGGCACCATCATGTACTGCCCAGTCACTTTGAATCTGAAAACTACAAAGGATTTAGACTTCTCTAATGGATGTTTTCCCAAGCCTTTGTTGTTCAAAGTGAACCAAATAGAGGCAGTCAAGGAAAACCACAGCCTGTGAAGTGGGAGAAATCTGGATTTGAACCTTGATGCTGCCATTTGCTGTTCAACCTCCATATGATATGTCTTTTTATAAAAATAAGGATAAAGAAGTACATTTCGAAGGATTATTTTGAGAATTAAAGGAGACCAGAAAGGTGACCTCAGAAGCTGTACTTTTTAATCCATGAAGTGGAAGTTGGGTTGCTGACCTGAGGCTGGTGTTCCAAAGATGAAAATAGAAATATGGGCTTTTTCTTGGGAAGTGTGCTTCCCTGCTGAGACAGATGGGCCTACTCCCTTACATGCTGTGACCTGCTGAAGGACAGCTTTGCCTTCCCACTTAACAGAAGCTTTGTCACCAGCCCACGGCCCTCTGAGATCTTTGCAGCATCCTACAGGCTATACTTCTTTGTAAGGCAATATTAAGACCTCTTATTCTAGCTGAGATGTTCATGAGAGGACTGTATTGGTATAGTGAGCCCAAAGCTAATTCCTCACAGTTTCTGGAGGGACCAGTAGAACACAGACCAACAGAAGAGGGCTTCCCCCATCACCTGTTAATGGGTTCCATTGGCCTTTCTCTTTCTCTGAAATATTTTGGATGCTTACAATGTATGTTCAAAATATATTTTTATAACATCCATGGACACACATAATTTAATTGTGTTAAGTTATAACACACTCACTCTAATACATGTGAATGGGAAGCTCTTTCAGACATCTTCCTACATATTATTGCCATAACTTGCAGCTCACCCATCCCCAGTCATACTGCATCTACCTTTCTCACTAACACTGAAGTGATTACTCTAATATGCAGGCTTTGCATTCACTGTATCAACTCTCCATAAGACAGATACCAACCGATGCTAGGAAGGCTGCACTAAACAGAACTGGATTACTTTTGCAGATGATAATGATATTGTTTGACTTCTTCTGTGGGACTTACAATCCTGAAAGCTTCTGTTTAACTTCTAGGAGATACAGTATTTGTCTGAAGGCATCTTTTCCTGCAGAAAGCCTGTTAACATTAGGGTTTTTGAAAAGCATGGACCTGTAGGGTGGTACCCTTAGTCATTACATTTTATCAACTTCTCTGCTTGTTTTCTCATCTTACCAGAATGCCATCCCCTTCTAGAGCCCCAATTGCTCTGGTGTGAATGTGGCCTCTAAAGGGTTCTTATATTAGAATTATATCCCTATATATTGAGAAATTAAGAGGATAAAAACTTGGAGAGATAGCTCAGCAGTGAAAGGCCCTTACTGCTCTTACAGAAGAGTCCGGTTCCGTTCTCAACACCCTCAAGGTGGCTCATGACCATCTTCAACTCCGGTTCTGGGGTGGAGATCTGATGTCCTCTTAAGGCTTCTGCAAGTTCTGCACACATATACAGTATATCTAGATAAGTTCAGGCAAAACAGTCATATTCATAAAATAAAAATAAATGACATTTAAAATAAAAGATTGTGGAAACAGTTTCACTAGACTGTTTAGTGATGAGGTGTTTGAAGTTGGTTGAGATTGAAAAATGTCACCAGAATGGATATGGTGGATATTGGTGGCTTTATAAGAAAAGTGACAAAGACCAGACCAAGCCCCAGTTGTCCTTTGAATGCATACCATGTCACTGATTTTTGTATATAACTTCTAAAGTTTGTATAAACCCAAAGCTTTTCTCGTAAAGTAAGAGTATGTATTTCAACCATTTCTTTATATTGGCTTTTAAATAGATAAGACACTGATCTAATTAATTACTTATCTATGCTAAAAGAAAAGCTATTCAAATAAATCTGTTAAAAAGGGTTTGGACAATCATACCTGGTTTAGATTCTTGTTTTTTACTTCCTAGCTATGTGGCTTGGAGGAAGCTGTTGAACCAATACAGGTCTCAGTTTATCCTGAATAAAGTGAGATGAACCAATACAGGTCTTGGTTTATCCTGAATAAAGTGAGTTGGTAAAAAGCAGTGTGTCCATTGAAAGGGATAGAGAAAATGTCTGTAGAGATATATTACTAATGTTACTTTGTAAGCACAGCACTTTGGGTGTTGGTATTGTTGCAGAAGACTCAGCAAAATACCTGAGTTGTAGTAGGCACTGAGAAGATATTACTTCTAGAGAATAGCCATTTAATCATGTAAGCCAAATGCTAATGTGTCATGTGTGCTTATGTGTGTTTGCTGGATAGTTGTCAATGTAGAAAATAATGTTTATTGCCTTTCAACAGGCGTCAGGACAAGTAACCTGTTTCTTCTCAAAATCATCAATGACAGGCAAAGATGATATCAATATACAAATATGGAAATTGAATATTTGCTGAACAATAAAACAAATTGTTTGAAATCCATTTTAAGCAGAGCACAGAACTGAATGGAAAAGCAAATTCCATTCTCTTTGAGAAAGCCTTTCTTTCCCAGGGAAATAGCTCCAGTGCCAACAAAGGTCTCTCCCATGCATTCAAATGTAGATTTTCTCATTAGCAGAACTGATAAAGCTGTGGTCTGGGAAGTGATTGGCTTTGAAACTATACTTTGTTACAGTTCTGAAAACTCAAGGATGTGCCAAACCACATACGGCTAGTCAGAAAGTGCCCACAAGAAAAACCTGGCAAGGAGATGTCTTAGGGTTTCTGTTGGCTTTGCTAAACACCATGACAAAAAGGCACTTAGCAAGAAAAGAGGTTACCTAACCTGCAGGTCCATCATTGGGGAAGGCAGGGCAGGAACTCAATCAAAACCTGGAGAAAATAGCTGAAGCTGAGAACAATGAGGAATGCTTCTACTGGCTTCCTCTTTAAGGCTTGCTCAGCCAGCTCTCTTACCATACCAGGACCACCTTCCTATGTTAGCACTCATAGTTAGGTAGGCCCTCCCTCATCAACCATTACTTTTAAAAGATTCCCCAAAGGCCAATCTGGTGGGGACATTTTCTCACTTGAGGTTCCCTCTTCTCACATGACTGTAGTTTGTGTCAAGTTTACATAAAACTAGCTAGCACAGGGAGAAAGAATCTTTTTGTGGTCCCCATAGAAAGTGATTGGGTGGGAAGGATAAGCAGGTTTCAAGTGGGTGAATTTGAATAGTTTCAGCAGGTTCCAAAACACAAGACTCATAACAGGATAGTACTTGGCCCTGATGGCTAAAATGAGGGGATAGTGGCCTAGAGTATGTCAACGCTATAAAGGGTTGGATTGGTTTATGGCCTCTGGACTATTGGCTTGCATGTGAAAGGAGTGCCTCTAGGCCAGCCTTCTGCTGTCTGTAGGAGTCAGCTGGTCCTAAGTAAGGTCCTACAGGGACTATGAGACTAGAAAGGCCAGAGGTGTCTCTTGGCTCTGGGTGTGGGAAGGGCTTCTTTGTTGCCCTGTGTTCTTTCCTTGCTGGTTAGTCACATGCTATTGGAGGGAGGCATGAGAAGGAAGTTCTGGGATAAAGAGTTTTTTATTCTCACAAGTGCTAGCATTGGAAAGCCAGGCCACTCATCAAAGCACCACTATCCATCAGGAGGCCTGAGCTGGGGGTGGCAGGGGAGGGGGAAACATGGAGGGTAACATGTTACTTTACTGGAGTTTCCATAGACAAAGACAGTTGCTAATTGGAGTAGTTTCTGCATGTTTTAAGCAGTAAAGGTGTCCCTAGCTACCTGTAGCTGACTTTGGGATGACAAAGCAAAGAGAAATTGCCTCCTGAGGCATACAGGCCCATGTAGAGGAGGTCTGGTTCTAGATTGTTCAGTGTGTATGTAGCAAGTATGCTGTAGAGACTTTTGGTATGTGTTGAAAGAAAAGAAAATACAGCCTAACTCCAGCCTTCTAAGGAGCCCCAAACACTTCACATTCCAGAGCCCACCCTTTGTTCAGAGCTAGGCAAAAAGGCCTTGAATAGATGATCCTGGCCCCACAAGGTAACTGGAAATGAGCTAAGCTTATCTTGTTTCTGTAAACTGCTTACGCCATTACCCCTATTCAGGGGTTCATGCAGCTATAGACTCCAAGAAAATAGGAAACTAATTGGTCCACTGAGCGCGGGCTCCGATAATTTAAACTGATTGGCCTAAAAACTATGGAGTGGTACAAATCGATTGGCTCGCATTTTGTGGGCTCTTCATACTAAGAAATGATTGGTTTGTCATTCACGGGCTTTGTTGTAAACTTATAAAAGCTGTCGCAACTCGGAGTCCACAGTCCTCTACCCCTGTGTGGTGTACGGTTGTGGAACCCAGAATTCTGGAATAAAGAAATTCTCATGTTGTTGCATCGAGACCATTTCTCACAAGTGATTTGGGTGTTGCCTTTCTAGGCATGGGGTATTGGGGCACCCTTGGGTTTTGGGGGTCTTACAGTGTAAGAATTCCAGGTCTCTCCTTACTTAGATAACTTTCCAAGGTATCAAATACAAAAATATGAAGAAAATGCTAGGATACAAATGATACCATTGAAAAACTGCAGTGACAGGTGATTCAAGTGATAATGTCAATAAAATCCCAAAGAAAGGGGATATTTGGTACATCAAGATAAGCTCCCAGAGCTGTGTCACAACTCCATGGTGAAGCACTTGCCAAGAATGTGGGGAGCCCTGGGTTGGACCCCCAACCCTGAAAATGAAAAAGCCATTGCTCATAAACCAGTTTTGTTAAGGCTTGTGTTACATAAGAAATAGATTACATTCTCTTAGAACTTGGGAACAGAAAGAAGGCAATTAGGGTAGCCCTGCTGCTCTTCGAAAGTGCCATTTCTAGCAACAGGGCAATTGCATCTGAGGCTACTGCTACCATCATTCCTCCATAATTCCTCAAAATGCTGTGAATTGCTGGGTGGGTTGAGTAGGTTTCATGTTTGCTGACATAGTCTGATATCTGGATTTTCTTGTTGTTATTCTTCTTCTAAATGAGAAGCAGCCACCACGGTGACCACCCGATAACTTTGGAAGACTGCTGTTTTGTAAAAGCAAGGTCACAGACACTCTACAGAGAATGGTGGCTTGTTTGTTTCAGTGACTGTAGGAGATGGATCTTCCTATTTTGTTTTGGAAAAGACATATTTAATTAAACAAAAAAAGAGAGAAAATAAATTGCTAGTTGAGGCTATGTATTATTTTTACTAGGAGTTTTAAAAATCAGTGTAATTACCATATTTAACAGCTGTCTTTGTATTATTTCTATTTTAGTGTATTGACTATAGTTAGAGAATAGGCAACAGATAAAAATGTTGACATAAAAGTCCTGTTACTGGCTGGAACATATATAGGACTGTGAATATTTCTGTTATGAAAATCAGATGTGCATTGTTTTATAGAATGGATGCATTCTTGACCGATTGCCTATATAGAAAGCCCTGATATATCAAAGTCTGTTTTCCCATCTGTGTATGTTACAAAATCAGAAACTTGTTTCTTTTGAATTTGTTCATTTTGAGAAATAAGGTATTTTTTAATATTCCAGGCAATGTCTCAGCACACATTTAAAATAAAGAATTTTCTTATGAAATATTAATACCACTCAAATTAATATATTATGTGTGCATAAAGTAGCTGGTTTTCATTTTATGAAAGTCTGAAGGAAAAGAAGATCTAAAGTAGAAAAATGCATATGAACAGCGAGATCACACGGCTTTGAACACACATGAACAGAGAAGTCACTCAGCTTTACCTGTACCTCACACTGTGTTCCAGAAGTCACATAGGTGCTGTGCTCTCTGTTAAGAATCCACAATTAATTGCTCTGATTCCTTTCATAAATGTGTTACGAGATGCTAAGTGCTTCTTAGAGGGATGAGGCAATGCTGAGATGCAGCAGCTACACTAGCTCTCCTCACAGGTGAAATGGCCTCTCAAGGAGGAATCAAAGGCCGAGTCCCATTTAGACAAATGGAAGAAACACAGATGCCAGAGATGGATATTTTTAGTTTTAAGCTTTTCCTCTGTTCAGACATATCCAATGTATGTTGACCACATCCTCCTCTTCCCATCTCCTACTTCAGTCATGACTCCACCCTCACTCACTTTCCTAACTTCCTGTCCTCATTTTCAATTTTAATTTGTTTATTTCATAGAGGTAGACTTTTTTTTTTTTTTTTTTTTTTTTACTTTTGAAATTATATTTATTTTGAGTGTCTGGACATGGCCATGCCATGGCATGCTTGTGGAGGCTAAAGAACAACTTTTTTTTTTTTTTTTTTTTTTTTTTTTTTTTTTATTTGATATAATTTATTTACATTTCAAATGATTTCCCCTTTTCTAGCCCCCCCCCCACTCCCCGAAAGTCCCGTAAGCCCCCTTCTCTTCCCCTGTCCTCCCTCCCACCCCTTCCCAGTTCCCCGTTCTGGTTTTGCCAAATACTGTTTCACTGAGTCTTTCCAGAACCAGGGACCACTCCTGCTTTCTTCTTGTATCTCATTTGATGTGTGGATTATGTTTTGGGTATTCCAGTTTTCTAGGTTAATAACCACTTATTAGTGAGTGCATACCATGATTCACCTTTTGAGTCTGGGTTACCTCACTTAGTATGATGTTCTCTAGCTCCATCCATTTGCCTAAGAATTTCATGAATTCATTGTTTCTAATGGCTGAATAGTACTCCATTGTGTAGATATACCACATTTTTTGTATCCACTCTTCTGTTGAGGGATACCTGGGTTCTTTCCAGCATCTGGCAATTATAAATAGGGCTGCTATGAACATAGTAGAGCATGTATCCTTATTACATGGTGGGGAATCCTCTGGGTATATGCCCAGGAGTGGTATAGCAGGATCTTCTGGAAGTGAGGTGCCCAGTTTTCGGAGGAACCGCCAGACTGCTTTCCAGAGTGGTTGTACCAATTTGCAACCCCACCAGCAGTGGAGGAGTGTTCCTCTTTCTCCGCACCCTCTCCAACACCTGCTGTCTCCTGAATTTTTAATCTTAGCCATTCTGACTGGTGTAAGATGAAATCTTAGGGTTGTTTTGATTTGCATTTCCCTAATGACTAATGAAGTGGAGCATTTTTTAAGATGCTTCTCCGCCATCCGAAGTTCTTCAGGTGAGAATTCTTTGTTTAACTCTGTACCCCATTTTTTAATAGGGTTGTTCGGTTTTCTGGAGTCTAACTTCTTGAGTTCTTTATATATATTGGATATTAGCCCTCTATCTGATGTAGGATTGGTGAAGATCTTTTCCCAATTTGTTGGTTGCCGATCTGTCCTCTTGATGGTGTCCTTTGCCTTACAGAAACTCTGTAACCTTATGAGGTCCCATTTGTCAATTCTTGCTCTTAGAGCATACGCTATTGGTGTTCTGTTCAGAAACTTTCTCCCTGTACCGATGTCCTCAAGGGTCTTCCCCAGTTTCTTTTCTATTAGCTTCAGAGTGTCTGGCTTTATGTGGAGGTCCTTGATCCATTTGGATTTGAGCTTAGTACAAGGAGACAAGGATGGATCAATTCGCATTCTTCTGCATGCTGACCTCCAAAGAACTCCACTAGAGAGCTCCTACAGCTGATAAACAACTTCAGCAAAGTGGCAGGTTACAAAATCAACTCAAGCAAATCAGTGGCCTTCCTATACTCAAAGGATAAGCAGGCTGAGAAAGAAATTAGGGAAATGACCCCCTTCACAATAGCCACAAACAGTATAAAGTATCTTGGGGTGACTCTTACCAAACATGCGAAAGATCTGTATGGCAAGAACTTCAAGACTCTGAAGAAGGAAATGGAAGAAGACCTCAAAAAATGGGAAAACCTCCCATGCTCATGGATCGGTAGAATCAATATAGTTAAAATGGCCATTTTGCCTAAAGCACTATACAGATTCAATGCAATACCCATCAAAATCCCAACTCAATTCTTCACAGAGTTAGAAAGAGCAATTATCAAATTCATCTGGAACAACAAAAAACCCAGGATAGCTAAAACTATTCTCAGCAACAAAAGAAAATCTGGGGGAATCAGTATCCCTGACCTCAAGCAATACTACAGAGCAATAGTGTTAAAAACTGCATGGTATTGGTACAGTGACAGGCAGGAGGATCAATGGAACAGGATTGAAGATCCAGAAATGAACCCACACACCTATGGCCACTTGATCCTCGACAAAGAGGCTGAAAACATCCAATGGAAAAAAGATAGCCTTTTCAACAAATGGTGCTGGTTCAACTGGAGGTAGACTTTTTTTAAAAAAAGATTTATTTATTTTCTGTATGTGAATACACTGTCACTCTCTTCAGACTCACTAGAATAGGGCATCAGATCCCATTACAGATGGGACTATGTGATTGCTGGAAATTGAACTCAGGACCTCTGGAAGAACAGTCAGTTCTCTTAACCACTGATCTATCTCTCCAGCCCCAGAGGTAGACTTTTTATTTCATTATATTTTATTGGAAAAATATCTTTTCATACAATATATATTCTGATTTAGGTTTTCCCTTCCCTAACTCCTCCCTGTCCCTGACCTCTCTGCTGCGTTCTGACTTTACTCCTTGGGTGACCTTGGGCAAATTATTTCTTTCATTTTTTTTTCATCTGTAGAATTAGGACAATATTAGGACAATATTTGTAGCTCAATCTGAAGCTTTGTTATAAGAGTACTACCTGAACCTGTAAAGCACTTAAAGTCAGTGCTGAGCACAGTAAGGACTCACTATACATGAGGCCCATCATTACAAAGAAGAAGACTGTTGTTGTAATCATAGGGAATAGCATGTCACATGTTTTCATTCTGCAAAAATTCAAAGTGCTGCCTAGTTAACAGCTTTTACGACTGAGCAAGTCAATGCAATGTAGTAAAAAGAAATGGAGATAGACTATGGCCACATAGAATAAAACCAGAGAGGCCTTAATTGATGAGGAAAGGAACAAAGTTACTATGCATCATGTGACAGACACATTGGGTTGTCACAGGATGCCTACCTAGACCATATGCCCTCTTTCCATAATAGAGAACAGGTAGGGAAACCGAGGGCACTGAAGAATGGAACTGACTGTGAGCACAACAAGGTGGCCCTGTGTCACCTTTCTGCTCACTTTGAACACTACCTGAAAAGGCTGCAGGAAGGAAAGGCTCACAGTTTCAGAGTTTTCACAGTCCCAGTTGGGGAGCTATGGACCCTCACTGGCCAACAGCTGTAAAAGAGGTGACTCATTCCTGGCACTGAGCTTTTCATTTGTTAGCTGGTGTCTAGTAAGGACATTGTCACCCTAGTTAAATATTCTCATATTCTCTCTCTCTCTCTCTCTCTCTCTCTCTCTCTCTCTTTTCCTCCCTCCCCATCCCCATGTGTGTGTATGTGTGGTGTATATGCATGCACATACATATATATATATATATATATATATATATATATATATATATGAATTGCTTACAAAATAGTAGATTTCCATATGATTTTTCAAAGGGTCTTTAGTCCCATTTCTCCCTCTTCATATTCTCTACTGCCCTTTCATCCCTAACTCTAACTTAACCCTTCCTCCACTATTTTCCTTTAACCCTTTATACCACTGAATTCTACCTCTGCTCCCTTTAAATTTCCCCCATGCCTCTCACTAATATGACCTCTATATGTATTCAAAATGAAATAAACATATCATAAGATCCAAAACTGACATCCACACATGAGAGATTTGTCTTTCTGGATCTAGGTGATTTCATTCAGAATGATTGTTTCCAGCTCCACCTACTGAGCATTTCGTAATTTTATTTTTTAAGAGCTGAATAATATTCCATTGTATAAAAATATCACTTTTTCATTATTCGCTCATTGGTCTACAGACACTTACATTGTTTCCATTTCCTAGCTGTTGTGATAATTATGTTAACAGATGGTGTTTTAAGCTCCTAAATTGTGGCATTTGTGGAAAATAAGCATTTAAATTATGGAAGATTTCAATTACTGAAAATGAGTTAACTGACCACTTAAAAGTTACTTGGTAACATTATCTATGTTAGGCTGAGGGAAGTACACATATAATAGAGAAACATATAAAATCAGAATAAGGAACCTACCAACTGCTTCATTTTCCGTGGTTATACATATCCCTGAGGTGGCCAAAGCTTCAATGCACTGGTTTTACAATTAACAACAGATAAGGGAAGTCAGATGTTCTAAAATCCCAGCTTGGAGACATGATTATTCAGATAATAGCTTTTTTGTCTTACAGCTTCTGCACAAGTGATTTGTTTTATATATTGGGTAGCTCTGGAATCAAGCATACCTACATTTGTTTGTTTGTTTTTTCTCTATTTTTGTATGGAATAGGAAATCAAGGAGAAATTAGATTCCAGTCACAAGAGAGATATGGAAGGCATGGGAGTTCCAGAAATCAAGTATGGGGATTCTGTCTGCTTTGTTCAGCATGTAGCCAGTGGCCTTTGGGTCACCTACAAAGCACAAGATGCCAAAACCTCCCGCCTGGGACCTCTGAAAAGAAAGGTAAAGGGGCTAACGGTTATCCAGGGTTTATTTTTTTATTTTGTTTTATTTTATACAGAGTGGGAAACATCTAGACAGGAGTTATTCTGAGGACCAGGTGGGCATGATTATGTTTTACCGTTTACTCTTTACTGCTCTAAAGAGTGGCTCTGTGACAGATTATATACATCGCTTCTGTAGTAAATTAGGCTACTTTGGTCACTGTAACCCCATTTTCAATTTTTTAAAACTATACTTTACATGACAATTCTGCAGCGTGAAAGAGGCAGAGCTTGTCTGATTCACTCTGAAACCCAGTCTCAATGAGTCTTAATAGTTCCACTATTTTGAGATTATCCACATCATTGCTCGCTTCATTTAAGTGGATAATGGAGTTATGCTATTTTCATAAGATAGAGACTGACTAGAATCTCTATGGAGAAATACAGTTTGCATAACAATGAGGCTACCGACACCGATGTGCAGAGAGGTGGGAGTTGATGCTCTATCCACAGACATGTATCCAGACTCGAGTAGTGCGTCATAGCATGCCACAGCAGGAAGCTAGCTTGGAAACTTATAGCGTCTTTTCACTACAAAGTCAATTGCCATAATCGTAATTCTTTTTTATAGGAACTAGAGGATAGATGCCAAAGGTATGATTTTCTTGGAAAATACTTTCAAAATGCAGGTTTAGATAGTCAAAGAGACCTAGAATACAGTTCCAGGAACTACTGTGAACAATAGTCCTGCAATATTGCTTTAAAACAATAATGACAGCGTCTCTGAGTGCTAGTTATTATAGGATATTGGTATCATACTATGTGGTAATGGGAAGGTTTTACCAAGCAAGATTCTTTGAAAGTGAGCTCTGCTGGTCAGAGCAGAATATGTGGCCATGAAGCAAACTCACTTAGATCCTTATGTTGTTGCCTGCACACAGTTGCTGATCTATAGACTAGAGGAGGAGGCCTTAGGTCAGCTCCACTATGGTGGAGAGACAGAGTACAGACACAGGCTCAGTCAGTGTCTATGGGATTTCTACAACCAAGATTCCCAAGTAAAGTCAACTATAGACACAACCTGAAATTCTACATGAAATTTCTAATATGACCTAAGCTGTTCATGTGTGGCCTATGTGGGCAAGACAGCAAACAGCTGTGATGGAAAAGAGTAAGGCAAAGGTACAGATAGGAGGACAGTCCACAGGAGAAAATACAGCAATCACTGTCTCCCATATTGGGATGGCCCTGAGAATATAGTAGGCTTTCAGATGAGTCCCCATCTCAGATGGGGCCACAGTCTAAGACAGGGAGCTTCACTCTGAAAATAAGAGAAAACCAAAAGTATCTGGCCAGTCCACCCTCTGTCACCCTATCCCAGTCCTCTGTAGAGTACTATGGTGTCTTGACAAGCTATATGGTTTTTTGCACTTACTAGAGCCATGATAATGCTAGAATAGAATTTCTGAGTTTGAAGCTGCACCTCAGATGGAAGGCATTCTCTCTCTATGGAATATTGGATGACATTGTTGACTAGTGTGTCTTTTCCTGCCCACAGACCTATCTAACTGCTAAAATGTGTATGTGAATTTGGGAGAGACATCTTCTATGTGATATTCTAATACTTAGCCATTGACAAGCAAAGCATGCTATTTTTCATAAGAGCAGGAAAAATTTTCCCTGGAAAATGTCCAGATCTATATGAAGTTAATAAAACCTAGGAGGGACACCCACATGAAGAAATGGGCAAACTGTAGCTCATGTTAAAAAGAAATGGTCCCCTCACGGCTCTCAGAGACTGAACCACCAAGCAAAGAATATACACGGGCTGGACCTAGGCCTCCCTGCGCATAGGTAGCAGATGTGCAGCTTGGTCTTCATATGAGTCTCTAACAACTGGAACAGTAGCTATTGCCCGTCTGTTGGATATGTTCATCTAGCTGGGCTGCCTTGTCTGGCATCAATTGGAGAGGGTACACCAAGCCCTGCAGAGACTTGATGTGCCAGCATTGATTGGAGAGCTACTCAGGGAGACCCTCACCATCTCAGAGAAGGGGGGCGCTGGTGGAGGGAGACAGATTGTGGGAGGGAGTGACTGGGAAGGGGGGCAGTAAGCAGGATGTAAAGTGAATAAAGAAAATAATAAAAAAGGTATCTTATCATATGTAAATAATGATAAAATATACATGGAAACATCCTTCCATACTATTTTGTTAATAAAAGTGCATCAATAAAATATCAATTAAAAGTGTATGGTATTAAAACTTTAGAGACATTGGGATTTCTACAAAAGATAAAGGCCTTTCCAATAGACTAAGAGCATTGTTTTTTTTTTCTCACTGTATACTCTGTATCTAGCATAAATCACAACAGTTAATATATGTTCAATAACTCCTCTTTAAAATATATGTTCAATTTTTCTTTTTCTTTTCTTTCTTGTCTTTATATTTTATTTATTTCAGTTTTTGAGATTAAAAAATTTTCATCATTTATCTAATTACATGTTATTCTTAAAATGTATGACCTCTTTTTTGTCATTTTTTAAAATTTTTTTATACTTCAGATTTTATTACCACCACCACCACCACCACCACCACCACCACCACCACCACCCTGCACTGTTCCACATCTGATAGCCCCTCCAAACCCCTGTCTCCATGAGGATGTCCCTGCCCCCAACCCCACCTGACCTCTAAACTCCCTGGGGCCTCCAGTCTCTTGAGACTGAGGTGCATCATCTGAATGAACACAGACCCAGAAGTCCTCTACTGTATATATGTGTTGGGGGTCTCATATCACCTGGTGTATGCTGCCTGTTTGTTGGTCCAGTGTTTGAGAGATCTGAGGTATCCAGATTGAGACTGCTGGTCCTCCTACAGGGTCGACCTCCTCCTCAGCTTCTTTCAGCCTTCCCTAATTCAACAACAGGGGTCAGCAGCTTCTGTCCATTGGTTGGGTGCAAATATCAGTATCTGTCTCTTTCAACTGCTTGTTGGGTCTTCCAGAGTGTGGTCATACTAGGTCCCTTTTTGTGAGGGCTGCATAGCCTCAGTAATAGTGGTCTCCCCTTGTGCTGGATCCCACTTTGGGCCTCTTGCTGGACCTAATTTTCCTTAGGATCCTCTCCATTTCCATCCCTGTAGTACTTTCAGACAAGAACAATTATGGGTGAGAGTTTTTACTGTGGGATGGTACCCCCTCCCTCATTTGATGCCCCATCTTCTTGTTGGAGGTGGGCTCTATAAGTTCCCTCTCCCTACTGTTGGGCATTCCTCCCTTTGATTCTGGAGAGTCTCTCACCTCCCTGGTCTCTGGTGCATTCTGGAGAGTCCTCCCAACCTCCTACCTCCCAAGGTTACCTATTTCAATTCTTTCTGCTGGCTCTCAGAGCTTCAGTCCTTTTCCCTCACCCAATACCAGATCAGGTTCCCCTTTCCCTCTCCACCCCCCTGTCCCCTTTCCCCTCTCAGGTCCCTCCCTCCTTCCCCACTTATGATTGCTTTCTTCTCTCTTCAAAGTGGGACTGAGGAGTCCTCACTAGGACCCTTCAGTCAAAGAATTCAAAAAGGTCAACAAGCATAAGGGCCCAAGGGAAGATTCCGCAGTCCCACTTTGGTGGAAGAAGAAAGCAATTTTTCTTTAAAGGAGAAGGAATGGTCCCTTGGTCACCGTCTCGCATTGCAGGCACCTCTGTGAGACTCACTCATAGTCTAAGGACCTGGTCTTGGAGATATCCATTGTCCTCATTATTTTCTTGTTTGTCTGTCTAGTTTTCATGTTATCTGAACAAACTCTTTTTTAAAGAATACTGGCCATTCAGGACCAGAAAACTGGGAACAACACAAAGCATGCATAGTAGGAGAGATTGCTAAATCGCACATTGTTAACCAGATGCCAGGAAGGTCTGAACAAGTAATGTTGCTTAAAAGCTGGGGAGTCCAACGGTTGGGCGTCCTGTGTTATTTTTAATGGTTATGCACATAGGATGTAAAGTTTCTCTTTAAGGAGAGCACAAACTTTTGCAAGTCTGTATCCTACATCTTATGTGAATTCATTATATTAGGCTATAGCCAAAAGAGGAAAAATGTAAAAAAAAGATTTTCACATGAAAAGGAAAATAAACTTTGACTTTAAACTAAAAGTCCTGACACACAGACTGAACTACAGAACTCTTCACTGCCTCTCCATTTCCACAAGCTGTTGCCTTGCTCAGGAATTTAGATCAGGATTTGACCTTAACTTGAACCAGGTTCAAACCGTTCCACTTTCCATCTGAGTTAAGAGGAAAGGCTAGGGAGCTCCAAAAGCTGCTAGCTTTCCATCAGATGTATCATGATGTCCTTGGTGATCAAAGTTCGAATAGCTTCTCCATAACTGGCCAAAGATCAGTAATTATTGCCCATATAATAAACAGTTCTTGACCACCTTTTACTTTCTAGGAGTCATTTTAATTTATATGTAAATCACCTAAATCCCTAAACAGCCCTCCAAGATAAACACACATTTGCAAACAGTGAACTTGGAGTAGAAGGTTAAATAACTCACCCAAAAGTCAAGGCTGGCAAGTAGCAAAACAGGACTAGAAGAAAAGTCACCTGATAATGAGAGCCCATGCTCTGAAGTCACCTCTGTAAGAAACTTCCACCTTAGTCCACTTTCCCTGGTCCATCTGCTAGTTACCTCACACTAGCTGTCCTTCAGGAGAGCTACCCAAGCCTGATCCCAGGACAGAGTTTTCCTTTAAATTGTTCTTGCCCAATTTACATATGGAGAAGATCCTTAACGCGGGGACATTCTCCATTTTGAAGGGTAAGCCTCCGTGTTCATTTTTAAGAGAACAAAAAATCTATTATAAAAGTATGTTTTCCCCCTTCAATTGGCCATCCAGGCCTAGGAAATTTATTGTAGCTCACACCATGGTGGCACATAAAATCTCATTCTCATCAAACTACCAGGTTGTGGGAATAATTCACATGTCAGTAATGGGACATATGGGCAAAATAACTTTGTTAATGTCCCGTTTTCAAAATGGACTCAAGGGAGCTTGGCTAGGGGAAAAGAATAATAAGAAAACACTACAGAGAATGTGGGTGGCCTGACTGTGGAGTGAGTGTAACCTGGCCTTGTTCCCATGCCCTGTGGGTAGGTCATACTCCATCAGGAAGGCCACATGGATGACGGATTAACCCTGCAGAGGTGCCAGCAGGAAGAGTCCCAGGCTGCTCGGATCATCCGGAACACAACTGCCTTATTCAGCCAGTTTGTCAGGTACTCTACCCCACCCCCTTTCTTGTCCAAACCCACCCACCCATCTGCTTTTGATACCAGGAATGTTTACGGGAAGATATTAATCACCATTAAATTTTTTTCCAAAAGAGAGAGTAGGACAGAATTTTATCTGCCATACCAGTTTTATTCATTCCCCAACATGTCTAAGGGCATACTAGTTGCTTAAATAAATGAATAATTGGTGACTAATTAGTGCAAAGAATATCTAAGGTCTTTGCAAAACAAAATCTATGGTGTAAAAAATCAGTGGTTTTTGTTTTGTTTTTTTAAATCTCTTTGTGTTCATGAAATAGAGGGACAAAGGGATAAAGAGAAATGGACCCACTCTCTCCAGACTATTTAGAAAGGGTTTCTGTATCACTTGGAGTTTTTCTATTTGCTGAGGAAGCCTTCAGTTAGCCAACTGTGGCTGGGGCTGTAGCTGAAAAACTCAGTTGAAGTGCCTGCTGGGATGGTAAATGGTTTGGCCTCAACACACTGCCAAAATGGAATTCAGGACTCTTTTAATCAGTTACTGTGAGGAACAGAGCTTGCTGTAATCAATAGAGTGATCCAAGCCATTCTTCCCTTATAGGAAAACTTCTTTAAAGCCAAGAGGGTATGAGCTGCATTGGCTTAAAATGAGAATGTTTAACATCATAACTTCTACTTTGCTTGCAGTTAAAACTCTGCAAACTAAAGAGAGTGCTAGCTATATCTATAGAGCAGAATAAACTGTGACCTCTCCTCTGATAATTGTAAAGAGCAGCTAGCTAGTTTAGGGGACTGGGATGGAGGTTCCCTCCCTCTTGCTACTTTAGACCGTCCAACTATAAGTTGGAAAATGTTTCTGGACCAACTCAGCAGCTCCACAAACAAACCTGTGGAACTTATACATTGTCAACTTTGACTTCATATTGACTGAATCAGGCCTCCAGGGAACTATCAAGTTATATTTGCCTAGGTCAGTGACCCAATTTGAGGTCACATATCAGATATCCTACATGTCAGATATTTACATAACAATTCATAAAAGTAGCAAAAATACAGTTATGAAGTAGCAATGGTTTTATGGTTGGGGTCACTACAACATGAGAAACTGTATTAGAAGGTCATAACACTAGGAAGGTTGAAGACTACTCTCCTAGGTGATGTCTGCCTATATGTTCTAAAGTTTAAGAAGCCATTCTACTGGAATAGAGCTCTTAACCTTAGCTAAGTGTTAGATTAATTTGGGGAAGCACTTAATACTATGATTTATAGGCTGTGTCTCAATCTAATTTCCTCAACAGTCTGAAGATCCAAGAGCCAGTAGTTAGTTAACAGGGTTGAGGTTATAATCTGTGTACTAGTAAAAGTGAGAAGAATTTGAATTCCAAGCCAACCTGGGCTACATATGAGCTGCTATCTCAACAATAACATCAAAAAGCCAAATGTCAGTACTTCATTGAAGCTTCTCTGATGATTCTAACATTCAGTCACAATTGTGATTCATCTCAGCAAATTTTCTTCATCCGCATGGTCAAAATAGTTTATTAATGTCAGTGTGCCTAAGGTGTGCTATGCAAAAGGAAGACTGGAGAGTGAATGGAGTTTCATGTTTGAAATAGTAGTGTGTTGATAACTTTCTGTCCCTTCACTTTGCATTCATTCCATTGGTTAGAACTTAGAAAGTTGCCTCATATTGCTCATGTGTTCCTGATTAGCACCCAGTCGCTCACCCTTGAAGTGCATGGTTCTCTTGTGGATCCTCCAGATCTCCCAAGGTTTTGGCATTCAATTTTCTTTTAAGTCAACAGCCTTTCCCTCATATGCAGAAGATTAACGCTGAATGAATGAATCAAAGATCTAAGTATAAGAAGTAAAAGTATCAGACATTTGTAAGCCATAGGCATAAACTTTCACTACTCTGGGTTAGGACATGGTTTATTACATATGATACCAAGGCAAAAGCAACAAAGAAATAATAAATACAATGGACTTTGTTGAAATTTGTAAGTGATGTCACTGCAAAGGATGCAATGAAGCACGCAGAAATGATTCCTATAAAGGAAGAAAATATTGATAAATCATATAGTTGAGAAAGGGTTTGTATCTCAGAGAAAATAGTAACTTTCAGTGATAGAGAAAGTAAAGCAGATGATTAAAATAGTCAAAGGCTCTGAATAGAAATTTCATAAAAGAATGTACACTATTGACTAATGAACACACTAGTAGATGTTCAGTTTGAACTACTATCAGGAAAATGACAACAAAGAATCCAGTAAAGTATATGCCTATACCCATGAAGATACATGTTAATTAAAAAATCTGGATAACCAGGCAGTGGTGGTGCATACCTTTAATTCCAGCACTTGGGAGGCAGAGGCAAGTGGATTTCTGAGTTCCAGGCCAGCCTGGTCTACAGAGTAAGTTCTAGGACAGCCAGGGCTACACAGAGAAACCCTGTCTCAAAAAACCAAAGAAAAAGAAAGAAAGAAAGAAAGAAAGAAAGAAAGAAAGAAAGAAAGAAAGAAAGAAAGAAAGAAAGAAAGAAGAAAAGATGAAAAGAAGAAAAAAGAAAAGAAAACAAATGTGGGATAAAGTATGAAGAAACCAAAATCTTTACTGCTTGTTGAAATGTAAAATATAACAGTTACTTTGGAAGATTCTCCTGATGCATCTTTGTAGGTTAAATATAGGATTTGCTACAGGACCCATCCATTGAACTCCTAGATATACACACAAGAAAAATAAAAAACATAGGATCCAACAAAATGCCCATAGTATTCAGTGCATGCTGTTCATAATAGCTCCAATGTAGAAACAATCCAGATATTCATCAGTTTACACACAAATAAATAAGATGTACCATTCCTATAGAATAGGATAAGGTACCAGCACATACCACAACATAGCATGTTCAAACCCAACATAGTTACTTTTGCCTTTTGTTCACATAGAGGAAAGACCACCACCCACTGTGTGGTCTCATTACATTACAGGAAAATCTGTAGGCACAGAAAGGAGATAAATGGTTAATAAGAGCTAGAGGATGACCCATTGGGGGTAGGGAAGAGAGCTAAAGAAAAAGTTAAGAACCTGTTTAGTTTACATAACTATAAGATGCCCATATCAACATCAAGCCACTGAATTATGTCCTTTAAATGTGTGTGTATGAGATATGAATTAATATTTTGATAAAACTGTTATTACATAGTTAATGAGGGTTCTAAGCATGACAATGAGAAAATTATTTTTAAACAGCTTTAATGAGGTACACTTTATCATAGAATTCATCTCATAAGAATATAATTCAGTGAGATTTAATAGATTTACAGAGCAGTGTGCAGTGATAACCATGATTAAATTTTAGAATATTTCCATTTCCCTACAATCTCTTATGCCCCTGAAGTTCAGTCTAATTGCCATTCATAGGCCTGTTTTTGTCTCAACTAAAATAATATTAAGTTGATTAAATATGAGACATTATCCTTTGAATCTACCCTTTCACTCAGTATTATATTTTTGTGGTTCATTCATGTTGTCTTTTTTAAACTCCTGAACACTATCTGCATTCTTTTATTTGTATATCAAGTGTGCATGTGTGTATATGTAGGCTTATCTATAAAGAAATAGATATATATTTTATACTTCATTTGAGCCATGAATTATTTTCACTTTTATCATATTATAAATAATGCTTCTAGAGATATGTAGAAGTTTTCATATATATGCTTTCATTCCTCCACCCTGTGTGTGTGTGTGTGTGTGTGTGTGAGAGAGAGAGAGAGAGAGAGAGAGAGAGAGAGATGTCATCTGTCTACAGGTAGACACTTCTGTGTATTCTTGTGACCAGTCCAGAAATCAATGTGACGTGTCTTCTATTGTCCTCCTCCCTAATTTTGGAGACAGAATCTCTTGAACATGGTAGAACTTGCTGATTGGCTATACAATTCTCTGCTGCCACCACCTAGCATATGGGCTACCAGCACTCACCATGATGACTAGCTTTTGCAAAGGTCTTGGGAAGTCAAACTCCAGTCCTCTCTCTAGCAGAGCAAGCAGTTTCTCTCAGAGCGCTTTCCCCAGTTCGATTTTATCCATTTCTCGGTGTCATCTCAGTGACTTTGAGTGAGTTTCTGCTGTCCGGCAAGCATCCCATCCTCTACCATAGCACACTGTAACCTTGTGCCACTTAAATGGCCACCCTTGTTCTCTAGTCTCCATTCTTGATGTCTGTGTATTTCACTATTCTAAGTACTTCATATGAGTGAAATTGCATACTATTAGCCCTTCTGTTCATGGTTTATTTCACATAGCAAAAGGACTTTAATGTTTGAGTCATCCTCCAGAATTTCATTCCTTTTCAAAGATGATGAACATTCCATTGAATGTTTAGTCCATATTTTGTTTGACTACTCAGCCATCAATTGAAATTTGAGTACATCTACTTTGTTGTTGTTTGTTTTGTTGTTGATCTATCAATCTGTGTCTCTGTCTATCTTTTTTTTTTATCTGAGACAGCATTTCTCAGAACTGGAAACTCCTGGCTGTCCTGGAACTTACTCTGTAGACCAGGCTGGCCTCAAACTCAGAAATCTGCCTGCCTCTGCCTCCCAAGTGCCGGGATTAAAGGCTTGTACCACCACTGTCCGGCTCTATCTATCTGTCCCTCTCTGTTTGTCTCTCCTTCTCTGTCTCTCTCTGGCTCTGGCTCTGTGTGTTGGGGTGGGGGTGGGGGTGGGGGTGTCTCTCTGTCTCTCTGTCTCTCTGTGTGTGTCTCTATGTGTCTCTGTATCTCTCTGTCTCTCACTGTCTCTGTCTCTCTTTTTCTCTGTGTGTAGATTTGCTAGTGATTAATTTCAGGGTCTTACACATGCCAGGTAAAGGCTCTGCCACCTGAGTTATATCCTCAGACCTATTTACACAAAGATGGCATCTTTATGTGTTGCCTGGGATGAACTCTTGATCCTCCTGCCTCAGCCTCCAGAGTGCTAAAATTTCAAGCATGCATTGACATTTGAGGCATGTCTAACTTCTAAGAGATTGAAAACAACTGTTTCCCAAGGGCTGTATACCATTTATAGTTCCCTCATAAATGAATGCAGCATTTTTCCTGCAACCTTGCCTGTATTTGAGCTATATGAGGTTTTGATTGTAGCCTTTATGTAGATGAACTGGAATGGTGTGGATTTACATTTCCAGAATGAATAATGATATCAAATATTTTTTCATATATTTCCTGGCCATTCATACATCTTCTTTGGTGCAGTGTAATCAAATGCATTTGCCTCTTAAAAATGGAGTCATTTGTCTTCTAATTGAGATTTCTGAGTTCAGTGAACCTGCTAGTGCAAGTCATTTAACAAATTTATGATTTACAAGTATTGTATACTAATCAGTTTCTTTTCTCAGTTTCCTTTTAGTTTTTTAAAAGTTTAAATTGTTGTATGTATATAGGTGCTTTGTTTGCACGTATATCTGTGCGCCATGTATATGCCTGGTACCTGTGGAGGTCAAAAGAGGACATTGACTCCTCTGGAACTGGAGTTACAGATAGTTGTAACCTGCCATGTGGCTGCTGACAAACAAACCTGGGTACTCTGGAACAACCCTGCTCCCGTGTTCCTATCCCTTAAGCCATCTCTCCCACTCTTCTTCTCATTTACTTAGTGGTGGCTGCAGAGATGCCCTGGTGGCTAGGGCACTTTCTATACAAGCTTGGGAACCTAAGTTCACATCCTAGCAGCCTCATAAAATCTGATCACAGCAATGAATAACTGTAACACTAGGACTGCAGTGTGGGGAGAAGGGACAGAGATAGGTGGGTCCTGGGCACTTCTTGGCAAGCCAGCCTAGCCAGAACAGTGAACTTCAGATTACATGAAAGACCCTGTCTCAGTAAATAAGGTGAAAGCGATTGAGAAAAAAAATCCCAATGAGTCAGCCTCTTGACTCCACGCATTTCTGTACAAGTGAACGCTCTCTGTGTCTCTGTCTCATTTACACAGACACACACACAGACACACATACAGACACACACACACACATATGCACACACACACACACACGCGTGAGGGGAAAAAAGCAGGGGCAGCAGTGGGGCCCTGCATAAGACTGGCTGGCAAAGCCCACATAGGGGAACACTGGCTAGACCTGCTAGGCAGTGCACTGCACTGGGATGGGGACAGGCGGGCACCTGTACCTGTAGAGTGGCTGCCTGGCTAGCCAGGAGGTCTTTTCCTCAAAAGGCGTGGTTGCCATTCTGGCATGGGCCTCCCTGGTACCTGTAAAGGAAGCTTGGCTGAGGTGAGGCTGGATCCTTTCTTGGTGGCTGGAAACCTGAGGCCTGCTCCATGTTCTTACATGGTAGATTTTGATAAGAAGAGACAGTTCATAGTTTCAATGCTTTATTATAGAAAAGTAGGAAGAGAAAAGGAGATAGAGAAGTAAAGAGAGAAAAATAGAGGGATGAGAGCTGGCCATGACCACATGGAAAGAGGGGAAACAGAGAGACAAAGGGAAAGGAGAGAGAGGAGAGAGGAGAGGGCAGAGAGAGCGAGGAGGGACAAGAAGCCTTCTTTTATAGTAGGTTGGTTACCAGGCAACAGCCGTGGGGCTGGGAAAGCCTGGCTGTAGCCAGGTGACTGTAGGGGTTAAGTCCAGCCAGAATGTAGGGGCCTGGGGAGTGGCCATACTTGACTGATGGCCACAGGATTATGGTGTTGAGCAGTCTGGGAGCATGGCTCACGGTTTCCGATGGCTCACAGGTTCCATCCCTTGTAGAATGTTCTACTGGGTCTTTGGAGTAAGCCTTGCTCAACCAGGCTACAGAATGCCTTACAGGGTCCACACACACACACACACACACACACACACACACACACACACTGGAGTAAGCCTTGCTCAACCAGGATACAGAATGCCTTACAGGGTACACACACACACACACACACACACACACATGGACCTACTGTTACATGCTGCAATCCCAGCATTCAGGAAATTGAGCCAGGAAGACTCATGAGTTTATGTTCATGGCTGCACAGTGAAGTAGTAAGGATATCAGACTGCCCCACCCTGTGCAATTTGCTTTTTAGGCAAGTTTAAGTCAGACTACCTTTCCCCATCCAATGGCCTTGGCACCTTTGTCAAAATTCATATGTGCCTAGCCATAAGGATGTGCATGTGTAATCCAGTCACTGGAGAAAGAGAGATGATCAGATTTCCAGGTTTGGTGACTAGGTAGCCTCATCTAATCAGCAAGCCCCAGATCCTAGTGAGACACCCCATCTTAAATGAGGAGGACAGTTCCTGAGGTATGCTATCCGAAGCTTCTGGCTTCTCACTGCCTCATTCACTTGTACATGCAATCACATGTACATCACACACACACACACACACACACAGAAAGAGAGAGAGAGAGAGAGAGAGAGAGAGTGAGAGAGAGAGAGAGAGAGAGAGAGAGAAACAGAGAAAGAGACAGAGACTGATAGAAAGGAAGAGACAGAAAAAAGATTGATAGAAAAAAGAGAGAGAGATTGAGAGATTAAGAGAAAAGGAAAGATCAAGTAACCACAAATGCAAGAGTTTTTTATAAGTCTCTTAGTTATTTCATTGATCCAAATGCATATCAGTATTCTAAAATGATTAGTTAAATACACTATAGTGTTGAAATCATGTAACATGGATCCTTCAGTTTTATAATTCATTTAAAGTCATTTTTTTATATTCTGTTTTTTATGTGAATTTTAGGATGAATTTGTCAATTTCTGTAATAAATTAAAGTTATAAAACTCTTTTAGGACATGTCCAGAAACTGCAGTTAATCTGCAGATTAGCTTTAGAAGGTTGGTTCCTTTGGTGATGCTTAGCAGCACACAAATGAGGACTGCCTCTGCACTCGTGCTCTCCGGTGGCCTTTGGGAAGCAGCAGAGGTTGTGGGGTGTGTATCATCTTGTTGGGAAGCAGCAGAGGTTGCCGGGGTGTGTATCATCTTGTTGGGAAGCAGCAGAGGTTGTGGGGTGTGTATCATCTTGTTGGGAAGCAGCAGAGGTTGTCAGGTGTGTATCATCTTGTTGGGAAGCAGCAGAGGTTGTCGGGGTGTGTATCATCTTGTTGGGAAGCAGCGGAGCTTGTCAGGTGTGTATCATCTTGTTGGGAAGCAGCAGAGGTTGTGGGGTGTGTATCATGTTGTTGGGAAGCAGCAGAGGTTGTGGGGTGTGTATCATCTTGTTGGGAAGCAGCAGAGGTTGTGGGGTGTGTATCATCTTGTTGGGAAGCAGTGGAGGTTGTGGGGTGTGTATCATCTTGTTGGGAAGCAGCAGAGGTTGTGGGGTGTGTATCATCTTGTTGGGAAGCAACAGAGCTTGTCGGGGTGTGTATCATCTTGTTGGGAAGCAGCAGAGGTTGTGAGGTGTGTATCATGTTGTTGGGAAGCAGCAGAGGTTGTGGGGTGTGTATCATCTTGTTGGGAAGCAGCAGAGGTTGTGGGGTGTGTATCATCTTGTTGGGAAGCAGTGGAGGTTGTGGGGTGTGTATCATCTTGTTGGGAAGCAGCAGAGGTTGTCAGGTGTGTATCATCTTGTTGGGAAGCAGCAGAGGTTGTGGGGTGTGTATCATCTTGTTGGGAAGCAGCAGAGGTTGTGGGGTGTGTATCATCTTGTTGGGAAGCAGCGGAGGTTGTGAGGTGTGTATCATCTTGTTGGGAAGCAGCAGAGGTTGCGGGGTGTGTATCATCTTGTTGGGAAGCAGCGGAGGTTGTCGGGTGTGTATCATCTTGTTGGGAAGCAGCAGAGGTTGTCGGGTGTGTATCTTGTGGTTCTTTTGTGCAGCTTATTCCTGGTATTGTGTCTTTTTAATACTTTTGGAGATGGAATTTGTATTTTACATTTCAGTTCAGATTTTTTCATTATTCTTTATAAACATATACATTATTAAAATATTAATCTCGTATCCAGAACAGCATTGGTATTGTTTTTTAATTCTAGGGCCTTTGTTATAATGTATATTTTTAATAGTTTTCTCCATACAACATCTGGTCATCCATGAATAAGAGAGTCTTCTTTTCTAGCAGGAATATACTTTATTTCTCCCCCTCAAAGCTTGCACTGGTTAGAACATCCAGTATAGTGTGTAATCCTGATACAGGGTCTTCTTAAATGTCCTTTGCCAAGCTATCTGTTTCTAGAAACAGATGTCTTGAATGTGTTTTTATCTTGAATGGGAGTTAGAATTTTGTCAAATACTTTTTCTTTGCCTCACATTCTAGTCTTACACTAATAAGATTTATGGTTTTAAGTGATTAAGAATAAGGGATTGACATTGCTGTTGCAGAATTTTGTCTCCTGACTCAGACTGTATGTTTTTCTTCATATGTTCTGATTGTTGCTGTCAAGCACTTATTTTTATGTGTACATTGCTTTGAGAAGTGGCTCTATTGAGATGATAGATTGTCTTCTCTACAAATGCTCCTCACTCATCATCATGGAACCCCTCAGGGTCACAGGTGCAGTTGAGGCTCTGGTTATTCGCTCTTACACCCGGGTTTTCACCTCATCTATGTGTCCTGGACATTGCATATATTGGATTGTTTTTTTCTTCAGATTAAGTCTGACGATTTTTCTCTTTATCAGTGTGTTTTACACTTATCTTTAATTATGTTGATCTTTACATTTTTCATTTTTCTGTTTTTGCCTCACCCTTTGTGTCCTGGACATTGCATATATTGGATTGTGTTTTATTCAGATTAAGTCTGACGATTTTTCTCTTTATCAGTGTGTTTAATACACTTATCTTTAATTATGTTGATCTTTACATTTTTTCATTTTTCTGTTTTTGCCTCACCCTTTTGTCTATCTTTTACTGCCTTCTTTGGGGTTAAATATATACTTCTAGCATACTGTTCAGCTTTGGAGAACTTTTATTTTCATCTTTAGCTTTTTTTTCTCAGTAATATCAATGTGTATTTAACTTCAAATAACCTATTTCAAATTCATACTAACTTAAGTAATGCAACGTTATTCTAATATTGTTCTATTTTCTCCTTCCTCCTTTGTGGTAACATTACCATGGTGATATCTCTATCTGTTAGAAGCCTAGCAGCACAGTTTTATAATGATTGTCTTACAGAATGGTTTTTTGAATCAACGAGAAGACCAAAACCAGAAAATTACATTTAATTCCTTGTTTTAGTATATTGCCTTCCCACCTTTCTCCCTATTTCTTCGCATGGTCTCTACCTACTGTTTGGAGTCATTAACTTCAGCCTGTGTGCTTCCTTTAGCATTTCTGATCTAAGAACATTCACCAACCTGTCTGTATTTGACAACAAAATACATTTCATATTTAAGCAGTTGACAGCTCATTCTTGGAGTTGACTTTGTATCTTCCTGAGGCCCCACATTCACCCAGATATAAATAGATAACATGGACCCTGGCAAGTTCTTGTCCTTGGCCTGCCTTTCCCAATTGGAAGTCTTTGCCCTGATACTGACTGAAAAGCATCCCTAAACTAAAAGACAATAGCCTCCTACTGTTCTTACCAAGGCTTGTGTTTTTAAAAAAATTAAATTTTACTTCCCAAACTATATCTTTTAGATAAATATATATATAGAGAGAGATTTTATATATATATTGTTATATATTATATATATTATATATATATAAAATCTTTGGATAGATTTTAAATCTATTTAAATAGATGGATAGATAGATGATAAATAGTGGGTAGATGATAGATGGATGGATAGACACACACACACACACACACACACTCACATACTCAGCCACCACAGCGTCTTTTAGAAGAAAGAAGAACTAATAACAAATAAAGCCATGCAACAGAGGTGACAACTTAGCGACACCTAGGAAATAAAAGTGAAAAATAACTTGGATACAGGCTTTTGTCTTCCATTTCTTCTTAGAAGCCAACAGTATGCAGTAGCTGGTCCAGAAGGCAAACCTAGACTATGAAATAGGGAAACAACAAGAGAGAGCAGAGAAGAAGGAAAGTTAAAATTCCATCCTGTTTTTCCTTCCCTCTTCGTACAGTGGCTATGAACTGTGCAAGAGGACAGATGAACAAACAGTGTGGCACATGGAGACTCTCAGAAATCTGCATAAGGAGGAGACATTGACAGTAGAGCTTTGAACATAGTTTGAAATAACAGTATTGTAGGTTAATACCTTTGTTATTTTTTTCCGAGTGTGCTTAGTTAAAGAGGAAGTGTGACAGACAGATGGGGTGAATGAAGGGAACCATCTGCTCCAGATAGAAACCGTCGTCCTGATAACCACAGTTGACATTCCCTCTTTAGATTACATAGAAATCATCATTAGACACTCAGTAAAGACCTGCTTGGTGCTGAGTGCTGAGCATAGCAATGCAAGGATAAACTGTAAGTTGCTTGGAAATAAATGTGCCAAAAGGAATCATGTCTCCTTGTTTATGAAAATAGCTGCAAATGAATACAAATATTGTCTCCTGCTGCTGTGTTGCTGGGCAAACTTCATCTTGTGGTTGTTGGTGCAATGAATACCTCAGCAAGCAGCTCACCACTGTGCCCAGCATGGAGTTGAAAGGAGAGAGCACAGAGCACGGGCCCAGTAGACCTTAGTCATGGCCCTCCTAATGCCTAGTACCTGAGCAATGTCATCTCATGGCTTTGTAGTGGAAACAATCGCACAGCTGCCCCTGTCGCCTTGCCAACAGAAGAGGTCCTGCAGACCCTACAAGACTTGATAGCCTACTTCCAACCTCCAGAGGAGGAGATGCAGCATGAAGACAAACAGAATAAGCTCCGCTCTCTAAAAAACAGACAGAATCTTTTCAAGGAAGAGGTAAGATCTAGGGGGGTTGGGGGGGGAGTTAAGGTAGAGAAACTAATTGGTTGTTTGAATGATTGACTGACTGACTGATTGGTTGGTAGATTTTCTTGGGATTCAGAGCTGAAATATCCTTATGGCTGCAGCTTAGCTTTGTCTATAGGCATATACATATTTATGAGCAGACTTGAGACTAAGAGGCTTCCCAGAAGCTAGAAAGGAAAGGGGTTGGTATTCCTGACAACCGCCACTGGTATATTAGTGATGGTTGACACATTCAAATTGTTTAGGATTTAATGCTTCATTGCAATTTGTGTCCAGAATCTACATACAATAAATTAGCTTGTTATCTCATGTTGTTGGTTGTGATCCACAAATTTTGGGATATGTCAGAATTACCTAGGAAACCAGCTTGAACAATGCAAATGCTTATATTCACCCACAACAGAAGCATCCAGAAAACAGGTTTGAAGGATACACATGACAGTAGGCCTGCTGTTAGACAGTGAACATCTGAGTCCCTGAGTGAACAGGGACTGGATGTGAGGGAAACCTTAAATGCCAGTGTGGTGTCCTAAGACTCACGCCATTCTGACTCTGTTCCTGCTTGCTGATGATTTTAGATAAGTCCGAGCCTTTCTGAACATGGGCATGATGAGCTGGTGCTCTTAGGCTGTGGTGAACTTCTCCAGCACTTCATGCCTGGAGATTCATCCAAAGTTATTGCTGTGGTATGTTCAGTCTTCACATCTAAATAAACCAGGGCCTGGAAGTGTTCTGCAGAGTTACAGACTACTGAAAAAACATTCACCACCTCATTCCCAGGCACAGACCTTTTCATGAGGTGGTTTCTTCTTGTAAAATTGCTTGAATGGGGTTGAAGTTTCTCTTTAGGTTTTGTTGTCTCTAAACCAAGGAAAATGAGTGATTGTCTGATGCCAATAAATGAATTTCTTTTTTTAACTGAAAATTGTCATACAACATATTCTCATCACAGTTACCCCATCCCCCAACTCCTTCTAGATGCTTCTGACACACTTTCACCTAAATCCACACCCTTTCTCTCCCTCTCTCATTAGAAAGCAAAAGAGCAACTAAAAATTAAAATAGAAAAAGAAAATAGGACAAACTAAACAAACAGGACAAAAAGACACACATACACCAGACAGGCAAGCAGGCAGGCAGGTACACATGCACACACACACACACACACACACACACACACACACACCTCTGGGAGGCTGAAGAATACCCAAAAACTCAAAATAGATGCAGAAATATACTGAAATCCCATAAATACACAAAGTCAGAAATGATAGTATAAATGAGATTTCTTGAATTTGAGGGTTAGGCAAAAAGTAGGTGCTATAACCAGAGCAGTTTCTGACTGAGTCAGAATCACTTCCCATCAGATGGAAGGAAAGTGTGTGTGCCTCTCTCATTCACACTCCATCTTCCTTGCTGTGTCCTTGGACGGAGTTAAATGCAGTACATGGTGACAAACCCATCACAAGAGACTGCTGACTCATTCCACAAATAGATGTTATTTAAGTCTATGAGGCATAAAAAAATGTGTGTTTTGTTTTTAAGAAGAAAAAAAAACACTCCATTGGCACCGTGAAAATCTGTTGGCATCTAAGAATTATTTGTTTCAAGAGGTGATAGATAGGGAGGAGAAAGAGCTCAGGATCCATCAGGAAGGCTCAGCTCTTCCCATCTCTCCTTCTCAGGGGATGCTGGCCCTCGTGTTGAATTGCATTGACCGATTAAACATCTACAACAGTGTAGCACACTTTGCAGGGATCATAAGGGAAGAGAGTGGCATGGCCTGGAAAGAAATCCTGAACCTGCTATACAAATTACTAGGTGAGTGCTCCTGTTGTGCCTCCCACCAAGGAAGATGTGCAAGGCTATATGGGATGTTGACTTGAAACTTGGGATTCTTTGGAAACTGTTTGTTAACTATCCTACCCTACCCTGGCCAATCATTGTTAACTACTAGCTTATACTTTGTAAATTAGAGCTAGAATTCATCAGCCATGGTATACATAGGAGAATTTCATGTGTGCAAGGGTGTCAGTGATAGATTTTAAAACTCCTAAATGTAGGAATGAGGCTGTTTCACAGAACCAGACAGGGTAAGATTGCCAATTCAGGACCTTTTAGGAGTAAGCTTGTTAACCACTCAACAGTTGTCCAAGTTCCCTTTACCTATGTGATGATTTGTTTGTTTGTTTGTTTGTTTGTTTGTTTGTTTCAGCTGCTCTCATTCGTGGAAACAGAAACAATTGTGCTCAATTCTCCAATAACCTTGACTGGTTAATTAGTAAGTTGGACAGACTAGAATCTTCCTCAGGTAAGAATTAACAACAATGACAAAAACACAAAAACAAAACAAAACAAAACCTTTAACTGGAGAAGATCAAATTTTCCCCATTGTAGAAGTAAAATGGAATTGAATCTTTTCCATTTCGTGGTCAATAATCCTCAATTCAAAAAAAAAGGAATAAAGTTGGACGTTTTCTGACAAGGCTATGCCTTTATTTAACAGAATCTAACTTGGACTTCTATAAATTCTTCCTCTTTTGTTTAACTTTCCACTCTGCACCTTTGCCTTTTCTCTCTGTGGCCCTTCGCACACTCCCATCCAGTAATGCTGGCCTCGCCTGCTCTCTGTCTCTGGGTACTTAGCATGAACTACCCCCTCCTCGTTCCCCCCACGCCCCCATTGCATGTGGGCTTAGCAGAATGAAAGAATGATTTAAAAGTAAATAATCCTTACTCACCCACTCCTCAAATATCACACCTATGGACACTCCTGGTGATTCCTGGAGAACCTGAGCATTATGGTCATTGGTCAGTAATGACCCACAAGGCTGAGAAGTTTGCCTCTTCTAAAATGAGTGCACACGGCAGGTGCATAGGTCCTCTGGGAAACTGCAGTGTTTTGATGTTTTTCTTACAGTCTAAAGTTGGCAGGTACTTGAGGAAAGCAGCCAAGGGGCAGTCCCCCCAAGGAACTCTGTCCTGCTCACAATGGTTTAAGTGATTCTTTTCCCCAGTGCCTTCTTTTGTTAGTGAAATTGTATTTCCGGGTGAGTTAAGAACACCTAGATTGAATAAAACAGAATCAAGGAACTTCTAAAAATAAAACCAGTGAGGCTCTTGGCCCACTACCTCCCTTGGGTTGTCATCGTGATTTTCGTGTTGTATATGCCATGCTACAGGGTTATTAGTTTACCTTAGGCCCCAGTCTTGACATAGAAAACCATTTGCTGTGCCAATGGGCCCAGCAGTCTCTGTTTCTCAAGCTCATACTTTATTAGCTATACTAGAACATTGGAAATAACCTCTAATTTCAGTTCTTAGGGAAAAAACACTTATTCTGGTGACAAAACTAGAATATTATATTTCTAAGTTACTTGCATGATCTTTAGAAACTATAGTAAAATGGGCAGCTGCTTATCTGTCTTTAAATAAAGTATTGTCTGATTTAGTGAACTTAAGAATCCTACTTTACAGTCTCTTTACTATTTATAAAGATCATGCTACTGTCCAGGAAAGTGTTGAAGTAAATGGCAGGGGCCCCTGAAATCTACCTGGAGTGACTATATCTTTCCTCTGGATGGGGAGATTAAGTAGAATCAATATATTGTGGCACCCTAGCCATATAGGATGTTCCCTTTACTCTCGGAACTCTATATCTGGTCAGTTCTGCAACTTGCTTGTTGGGCAAATGATTGTCATATCATTCATGCAGGTATCTTGGAGGTCTTGCACTGCATCTTGATTGAAAGCCCAGAAGCCTTAAACCTCATAGCAGAGGGTCACATCAAGTCCATCATCTCCCTACTAGATAAGCATGGGCGGAATCACAAGGTGGGTATGAAAGAGAGGGCACTCCCATTGGTTTATTTCCCTGCCTTTTCTTTCCCTCATACTAATACCCATTCTATGTTATTGGAAGAGTGATGCATAGACTCTTAATTTACTTTTGAAAAAACTTTGGGAAACTGGGATTCTGAAAATCTATAGATACAGTCCAAGTCAGACAGCCTTAAAATGGATCTTAGGTGATCTGGATTTCCCCAGCTTCCCAAGCACACCCTGTTGTCATTAGCCCTTAACACACATCTCACTGTGGGGGCTCTCACTCTAGGACCTATGAGTTTAACAGTGTGTGATTTGATTGCACATGTGGGGTACAGCTGTGCTTTCACAGATTATAGAAGGTAAAGCCTAGTTCCTAGCTCTTGCTGACCATTATTTGGTAGAAAGGGAACTATATTTTGGGATGTATCTCAGTCCAGGAAAAGGAGCCCATACAGCATTGACTACATGATATGCAATGGCCTGAGGAAGCAGAAAAGCTATGGTCCTTAACATCTGTGAAATTGCTTGGCAAAGAAGAAAAAAATATGTGGGGTCTGTAATTGCTTTCTTGAACATGGTAAATCAAAAACAAGCATGAGGCTGGAGCCTTAGTCCAGCTTCTGTACACTCCAACATATTCCTCCCTGTCTGCAAAATGTAGTCAGAATTATTGCTAGGCATAGAGGTTACAAATGGCTTGAGCCACAGTCTAGCACTGAAGACAGGGAAACCATACAAAGGAGGTTTGCCCTAGTTTCATTACCTTAGAGCCTTAGTGATTCCACATAAAGTACTTTAAAAGTACCCAGTTTCCTTCCAACTTCCTACATCCAAAGAACATTGACTGGATGGTATTTAATGACAGTGTGACACTTATTCTGTCCATTCCACAGAGAAAACAGAGGCTTGGTAAGCCAAAGTAGTGGGAAGACAATGCATTCATAGCTAGCCTGGGACTAGACAGAAAAACACTGTTTTGAAACAAAGTCTCATCAAGGGTACCCTAATTTTTATATTTGATAGATTTAATAGATGGGTTTAAGTGCATACTTTATTTTTAAGTGTAAGCTCAAAGTATCACTAGTGTCTTGGGGTAAGTTTTGCAAAGATCTGAATATAGACCAGACTAGGCCCATATCTCACTTTTGCTTAGAAAAGGTCGATGATGTCTCCTTCTATCCAGTCTTCTGTGCTTTCTGTAGCACCAACGTTCGAAAGGGCCTCACTCATTCACCGAGCTTTCCATAAAGACAGTGACTCACGATACATAGAATTCTAGAGTCTCATGGAACCTGAGCAGTCATCTTTTGAGGATGATGTGGTGAAGTCAATGATAAATAACATTTCTCTTGCACTCATGGAGTGCTAGGACTGCTTTCTGTGTTCAAACACATCCTCTTCATTCTTCACCATGCTCCTCTCAGGTGATGTTGTTCTTATTGCTATTGTTATTGTTGTTGTTGTTGTTATTGTTATTGCCACTTGGCAGAGGCAGAAATTTCAGAGCATGGACCCTTGATATTAAGCAATTTTTGAGGGACCTCTCAGCTAACTGATGACGTGCTAGAACTAAACCTTTTCATTTCTTGCTAGTAACTCAAGCTAAAGGTTATGAACATTGACTTCATAGCCTAAATATTCTGGGATATTAATTTTTGTTTTTAGAATTACCTAAATACCTAAGTACCTTCAGAGTGGAACCTCTTTGATTAATGGGTATTACATACTAGCATGAAGTTTGAGGGATCCATCATTCATGAATGTGGCTTTTAAAGAGTTTCTGAATACTATGGAAGTTGAGAATCCATTCTTGTCCCACCATAGCACCTGTCATTTGCTTAGAATCTAGACTGTAAGGATAGCGTGGGTTTTAGGCCCACTTCCTTTCTATTTGTTTTAAGTTGTTAGCTGGGTCACTATGCAGAAAGCATTGCTTCTCATCTGAAGCTTTACCTCATCTGCAATCAAAAGTTGTAGAGAAAGAACCCAATCTTTGGGAAAATAAGAAACATGGGTAGTTGGATCCACTCCATTCTCTTTGAATGCGCTCTTTCGGTCGACGACTCCCAGGGATTTTTTCCCTGTAGATCCTCATCAGCACCTCCTCCCTTCCAACCTTCCAGAACCTATCAACAGTCTTCTCTTGCCAATTAAAAAGCAACATTAAAACTTTTAATTCACATTCAGAGCTTAATTTAAATGCAATTCTTTCAAAATCCCGGTTGAAACTGCTCTCCTCACCTCTGCTCTTAGACAACTTTTTTATAACAACTGCTTGAATTTTCATCTCACAGTGCTTATTTTCACAGACAATTTCTCTTAACCATTGTGAGTTACCTCATGATAGAGACTATCTGTGTGAACACTACAGGCTCAGGCTTATATATTTAATGATACAGGCTTCCATATATGCATTTCAAATGTTTAATAAACAAAATTATTAAGTGGATCCACCTCTGTCACACCTTGAATTGATGGGAGGCTGCACACCTGAACATGGCTACTATTACAGAACAAAAGGGAAATCGGCAGCTAGAAACAGTGCCATTAACACTGATTTATTTGACAAAAAGGCTAATTGCTAATAGATTATAGCATTTGTCCTATATTTTCCCACAGAGCTAGCTGTTATTAGTAAAATAATAATGATGATGCACTTATCTACTTGCTTCCCTGATGACTTGCACCAAATCTACTCAAACTTGTCATGGATGAATATTTTTATTATCATTTTTGTTTCATAATAAGTTTGAGTCACTTGTGAGAAAAATATATGGTAAAATAGTAATCTCATTGGTCCCTGGAAAGAATGAATCAGAATCAAAAGCTCAGTTTGGTGAAAGATAGGATGTCAGTAAACAAATCATTAACTCCCACACCATTGTGCCATAGATCCTGGGCCATAGATCTACTGTAGGTTGTTTCATGGCAGCCACTACAGCAGAGAATGACTCCCAACCACTCACTTCTCATCCTCAGGAAGGAAAATATGATCCCAGGGAGCTGGGAGCACTTTTTTTCCCAAATGTATAACTTGACACAAAGATCGCAAATTATATATCTTTTGCATTTTACAGTAAATCTGCTTTTACACAAAAAGACTAATGACAATACAGCATCCAAATGTTTTTGTTGATATGCAATATGGATTTTTTCCCTTTAAATTAGGATTCCAATGTAAGTGTGTATTTCCCATATAGAGGGAAGAAGATAAAGATCAATGGGTGGTTGATGGACCGAATGTGGTATTAGTGGTGAAAATGATTATATCTCTAAAACTGTCCCAGTGATTGGAGAAACCAAATTTTAAGACACGCCTACATTCAGTGACTTAGCATATAGCCCATCAGTTGCAGGGCTTCATTCTATGTCCGGGAGAAATTGCTGGAACATCTTATAAGATGAAGGCTTTGGTTTAGAATTGGGGTGGTGGGTACTATGACAGAGTAAAAGACATCTGTTCTATAAAAAATTAATAGATACTGATTAAAAACCAAAGGAACAGGGGAATCTGTGCATCTCTGTTTCTAGCAAGCTCCCAAGTGATGCCAGTGCTGCTAGCCCAGGAATCTGAGAATGGAGTTCTTGGTGCTGTTAATTCTTCGTTGGGTCTGAACACAGAGGGAAGGAGAAAAGAGGTCAATGAGAAGAGTTTGGGACATATCATGGCATCCACCCAACTTTTCTTAAGCAGAAGTTATATGACCACCATATACCACAAAGTAGACTTGTCAGCTTGGGAAAAGAAGGATACGGAGTCTGAGGGACACTGAGCAGAATCTACCTCACCAGGCAAGCTCCCCAAGACTACTGAGAAGTTAGCAAGTGCAAATGGCCTCTAGGCAAGATGCCTGTGAGTTCTTGTGGTGCAGTCCCAGGTGCCCCCCCTTCCCATTGAAGAGAACAAATTTAAATACTTTCAGAGAGAAGTATCCCTATTCCCTAGTAATACATGAAGAAATGTCATTTAAAAGTCTAACCATTGCCAAGTGTACATCTTTATGGAGTCAACAGTTTATAGATGAGGCATTGCTCTATCAGACTGTATGTTTCGTGCAATCTTTATTTCACTCTGCTTTCCCCATCATATATGAATTAAGCCCAGCTTTTCCTCTGGCTACAACAGCAAGGTCCCTGCAGCTATCCCTCCAAGGAAAACAGATGAAAGTGTATGATAGGCCAGAGGGAAAGTATTTAGTTTTCAGGCCATCCATGGCTCTTTGCTTAGAGTGAGAAACCACCCTCTAGATTTTTAATCTCCACAGCCAATATCTGTCATGAAGTGGCAATGGTCTGAGTGCCCTGCAAAGCTGCCTCGGGCCTTCTTTTTCTGTCTGTCCCATAAATGTACTCTGTATTTGTCTGGAATGAAATTGACATCCAGGGAGTCAGGTGGAAAATTGGTTTGTGAGAATTATGGAAACAAATGCTATCAACAATCTTAAGATATCCAATCTCACCAAGAGCTGAGTCTTCCGTGGCCACTTGGAAAGACTGAAATGTATTTGCCCAACCCCCTGTCACTGTGGCCAGACAGCCACAGTGTGGCTGTTATTTATCAACTCTTTGCACATTCCTCCCTGTAGAGGAGATAGGAGTAGTGCCTGCCCCAGCACTATTTGTTCTGCCAGGGTACAAACACAAAATGTGAATATAAGGGGATGCAGCAGAATGAGACAGGGCAGGGATGATGACAGCATGGCTCCGGAGTGGAGGTAGAGGGCCGGTTCCAGTTACTAGGCAGCTGGAAATAGCCGCAGTGGCTTGGTGTCATGTCTCTCAGATTATGAATCACCTAGACTCTTGCAGATTTGCTGTTTTCCCAGGTGGAAGGAAGAGAGTTAGTGAAACACTTTGAACACTGGTTTTCAGGAATATATGAACATCTTAATGTACTCTGATAGTATCCCAGTAAGATATCCAAGAACAGGGGTCTACACTGCTGTCTGAGGATCCCAGTCCTACTGCATTCCAGATCCTAAGCAAATGGGCCCTGAATGTTAGTCACTCCCAGTGTCTGAGCACCTTACTAACCCTCAGTGCAAAGCTCATGGGCTGGGTAAGTGCCCAGGTGGATTACAAGGCCTGTGGAAAGGATTTGATTTAATGACTGGGGAAATGAGTTGTGACTGGACTTGGTGCCTTAGGAATTTTCCCATACCCTAGACCTGACCCTAGCTGGACAGTATGTCTCCATAGTCTAGACTCTGACTTTAATAGAATTTGACCACAGATGGCAAGCACATGAGATGGAGAGATGGAGTGTAAGAATGAGGTCATGGGTCTAGAAGGATACTGAGCCTCATTTTCTAAGCAGCCTCTTAACCATCAGTGTCTCCTGAGTAAGGACTCTGATAGCTCTAGGCTAGTTTTCCATATTCCCATCACTCATCCATACCCTACCTGACACCTACTTTTGTGAGTAGTGATGATAAGGTTCTGCACATTGTATGCCTCCTCTTGGAGCTGAGGTTTAGAGCTGGATGTGTCCTCCTGCAGGTTCTCGATGTCCTGTGCTCCCTCTGTCTCTGCAATGGGGTTGCAGTAAGAGCAAACCAGAATCTTATCTGTGATAACCTACTACCCAGAAGGAACCTGCTTCTGCAGACACGGCTAATTAATGATGTCACCAGGTAAGGTAACTAGTGTCATTCCAGATGCCAAGTGCATCTAGGTAGGAGAAGGGAATTTATGGCAGTTCAAGCAAATAATAAAAAACCAAGCAATGGTATACTCTGGATGCTTCTAGCTTTTAGGAGAGTTTTGGAAAATAACCATTAAAGTAGCTGAGAAAGGAAGATAAATACATTCAAATGACTGAAGACATTTTGTTTTTGTTTATTTAGTTGTTTTTTTTTTCTTTTGTTACAACAGTGATTCTGTGTATAGTCCTGACTGTTCTGGAACTCACTTTGTAAACCAGGCTAGCCTCAAACTCAGAGATTCACTTGCTTCTGCCTTCTAAGTGCTGGGATTAAAAGTATGCACCACCACTGCATTGTCAGATCTTCCTTCTTAACAGACATCTTAATACAGCCTCATCTATATGTGTCCATCTCAAGTAGAACATACCCAAGCCCAGGAAGAGTCTCTCTTGCATAATTCAAACACTGAGAACCCTTAGTTGTCTGCCCTATACTTAACAAGGTTGGCTAACAGTAACTTCTTAATGTTTTTAAGTATTAAATATGCTTAGGGAACAAAAACTGCTAATTTGAAAATGATTGTACTTAAGTTTGTGTACCAGAAGATGGAGGTCATATAAATGATGTCTCTTACTTGAGAGAAACACAAAGGTTGGTGATCATACAACCCTTATGATATTTACAGCTTGTTGCACATGATTGTCAGTCAATAAATGCCTTGCCTTGAAATAGCTTTTTTAAAAAACCCTTTCTATTTTATAAGAAGTTTCCGATGCCCTCATACTGCCCACCACGAGCTTGGCCAGTTGCTGAGGGCTGTGCAATAACAACAGCAACAACACAAAAGATTAAAATGCACTGGCCTAGGTTTAATTGGCCCAATACCTCCTGGGTTTGGCTCAGCTTGGTTTTTCAGTTATTTGCTGTCTGCAGAAGCAGCCTGTCCCATGTTTAATTTCAGTATCCGGCCAAACATCTTCCTGGGAGTTGCTGAAGGCTCACCACAGTACAAGAAGTGGTACTTTGAGTTAATTATCGACCAGGTGGAGCCTTTCCTAACAGCAGAGCCCACACATCTGCGAGTGGGCTGGGCCTCCTCTTCAGGCTACGCCCCATACCCTGGTGGTGGAGAAGGATGGGGAGGCAACGGCGTTGGTGATGACCTGTACTCCTATGGCTTTGATGGACTTCATCTTTGGTCAGGTGAGTACCTTGTGAAACTTCCACCCTCTATTTTATTGTTGAAGGTAATTGAGCCACATAATGTTGACTCTGAGTTGAAATGATAGAAATGCTTGAATCTCATGAGACGAGTATAAAAGGCATCAATTTTAAATAAGTTTTATCTATAGCTTTATTCTGGGAGTTCCTAGCTATGTCACACAACACAGATCACTTAAGCTTACTGTTAAAATGTAAGTGTGAAATGCCCATCACTGGCTCATGTGATGGCTTGAATTTTTGGTCGCCAACTGATGGCACTTTTTTTGAGAAATTGTGGTACTATTAGGAGGTAGGATCAAGCTAGAGGAAATAGGTCATTGGGGACATCACTTGAGGTTTATAATCAAGCCCAACTTCCTGTCCTCTCTCCACTTTCTGGTCAAGTGGTATGTTAGCAAGCACCTGACATTCATTCCCACTTCCACAGACCCACCCACTAGCATGCCTCCCCTGCTAAGATGGCTATAAAGAAACATAAGTCCTACTTTCCTGTCTTGTAGTTATTCAATCACAGCAATAAGAAAAGTATCTGATATACTAAGTCTCTCTATCTTAAGAGTCTCTTAGTATAAGATATACTAAGTCTCTCTATCAAAAGCCCTTTAGGAAGGCTAAAGACATACAAGTGAATTTTCTGAAGATGGCCCGCCATTTTGCATGGCCTGTGATAGGTGATTTCTGTGAGTCAATGTCCTAAGAGACTTCATCCCAGGATGGCTTCTTGCTGCTGATAAACCTTTCCTGTCACTATTATATAGCCTAATGATTCCTGGGCATTAGCCAAACCTATTGGGCAAATTTTATGCAAATCAACATGAAGATGCACTCTCATGTAGTAATGTTGTATAGACAAATAGATAATTTTATAATTCCTAATAATGGTTTTATAGAATTCCTAAATGTATACAAGTAATTCCATGTACTCTATAGTATCAAAACAAATAAGAGTTCTGTAAACCTCCATATGTCATAGGCTGATTGTACTAGAAACAGAAAGCAGGCTAGGAACAAATTTATGATAAAGGACAACATCCCTTCTAGCTTAGGCATAAGACCACTATCTGGTAACTAAATGGCATAAACTGAGAATGGACAATTTATTGTAGTTGCAAAAACAAAAAAAAATGAAATATTTACTGGTTTATCTATACAAAACTTCTAAATAATAAGATACAAGCAAATAATTTGTCTCTTGAGAAAACCATGTTAATTTGTGACATAAAAATTATTGCTTTAAACTTATAATAAACTTATGGGGGGCTAGTAACAGATGATGACCGCTTAATGAGACACTAGTCTTAGTGGAAAGACATGTAAATAATTCCGTTGTTATTCTTTAAACTATATCAATCCATGACGTGAATTAGTACCATAAACTTACTATGAACTTATTGGAATATAAACGCATTTAGAAAATCATGTAATTAATTATCTTGTTGTAATGGCTCGGCTCTACATGATAGCTGTATGAGGTAATTTTTTTAGAGAAAGTATATATACTAAAAACAGAAAATAAAGGTAAAATGGAGCCACTGTTTCTGTTTCATTCAGAGTGAATGAATGTGGCTTTTCTTATTTTTCCCTTTCTTTCTGGCTCACAAAGATTTATGAAACTCTGAGCCTCTTGCCTGATCAGTCAGGAGCCTGTGAATCAAAGGACAAAGAACCGGAGTAACCAACTTCTTTACTTAATCCTTAGCTGCTAACAGTAGGTGTTAATCACCAGAAGTCAGCAGCTTCTGGCCACAGAATAGTGAAGAGTTTAGAAAGGAAAATATTACCAAATGTAAGCAATTTTTGCCCTCACAAAACCAATGCTTGCCCCTGCAGTCTCCTACACCATCCATTGCTTGCCTGCATGAGTATACCTGGATGCCATGGCTGGCTCTTGGCATGTATCTGTGAGTCCTTATTTCAAATAGGCTTGTTAGGGTTTTTGAAGAAGTACATTGGCAATAATCAGCTTTATTTAGTGGGTAGTAAGCTACATGCTTTAATGTTATAATGACCTTTAAGGTAGCAAATACAGAACTCTTTTTTTTTTAAAGATTTGTTTATTTATTATACGTAAGTACACTGTAGGTGTCTTCAGATGCTGCAGAAGAGGGTTCAGATCTCATTACAGTTGGTTGTGAGCCACCATGTGGTTGCTGGGATTTGAACTTAGGACCTTCAGAAGAACAGTCAGTGCTCTTAACTGCTGAGCCATCTCTCCAGCCCCAGAACTCTTGTTACAGATACAGAAACTGATACAAAACAACACCAAAAAAAATGTAATCAGTCACCCTGGGGAGGCTCCTGATCTGATTATGTCATCAAGACCATAACATCAACACTGCTGTCCTTCCTGTTATGATTGTTAGCATCTGTAGGTTAATCTGAAACAAAATTCAGGACTTTTTAAAAAGATAAATACTGATGATTTTGCCATACATCACCACGGCCCATAAATGTGAAGGGATGGGTTGTTTCTGCCTAGGTGAAAAATGCAAGACTAACTCCAGAGTTTTCACTGTAAGTAAGTACTGTACCTCTCCCACTTATCATCCAAAGCATGTATTGTCTGTATTTCCTTAAGAACTGCAGTTGGAGATGATGTGTGCCTGATAAAAATGCCTCAAAGAAGCATTGTGTGACATATTTCTTACAGAGGAGCCATGATACAGTCCTTTAACATTCAGCAGGAGAGAAGTGTTTCTCTACAAAATGAAACTATGGACTGAATTTTCTTGTGTGACTGAGAAGTGCAAACCCATCACATTCTCCTCCTTCCTTTAGAGCAGTGGTTCTCAACCTTCCTAGTGTTGTGACCCTTTATACGGTTCCTCTTGTTGTGGTGACCCCCCCCAACCATAAACTTATTTTCATTGCTACTTCATAACTGTAAATTTGCTACTGCTATAAATGGTAATGTAAATCTCTGGGGGGTTGATGGCCTTAAATGACCCCTGTGAAAGGGTTGTTTGACCTTCAGAGGGTCACAACCCAAAGGTTGAGAACCATTGCCTTAGACCATATATTACTTGATATTAATAACCTGTGTCATCTGGGATCTGATGGCATGCTTCTTGGAGTAGTCCTCTTAATAATGTTTCTTGTTAATTTTGTGTTTCTTGTTCATGGTGTTTAAAACTTTGGGGGCTATTATAAATATTCTCATTGTACATTTATCTATCCTAGATCATAGATAGGGATGGGAAAGACACAAGCATCTACTTTTGTTCTGTGTGACCAAAGGGACAACTTGGGACATGCAAAAACTATGGCAGGCTGAGCTCAGCAGGAGGAAATTTATCTTGCTCTCTACCCCATCCCCGATCACACTCCCTAGTTCTTCATAGAAAATGTATCTTCCCTTCCTAGTTGTCCGAGGCCCACTGTAGAATCACTGAGTCTAGAGGTGCACAGTGAGTGTCACCAGATGATATACACTCTCTCTGGGAAGTGAAGATTGACTGTGAATGGGAAGGGAAGAATGCTCACATGAATCAGCAACTCCCAGACGGCAGGAAGTCTGAGAGGGACTGAATGAGCTCCCCTTGTGGAACCTTTTTCACACTGCCTCCTGGTGGCTCCCATCTCATCCTCCCAAGTCTGCTCGCTCAAAGGAACCCAGACAATTCCTGTAGAGGACTCTGCATAGCCACTCAATAGATTAAGCATATTTAACTCTTGTTTCAAAGGCAAATGAATCATTCTCAAAGGAAAACTTTTGTCCTTGTTGATGCTGCAAGAGTACACTTAGACACTTAGGAAAGTCTTGTGTCTATTTGTAGACACTTGGGAATGAACACTTCAGTGAGTCCAGAGGCAAAGAAACTAACCACACTAAATACTTCTGTGAGTTCAGAAGCAACACACCCCATGATATATCAAAAGGGGGCACACTCCTGTGCATTTCAGAACCTGAACATCAATAACTGCTCCTATCTAGCTCTTCATTGTTCTATCCTATATCCTATGAACAAGCAAGGGAGATGATCTGGGGGCCACACTGGTCATCACTACTAATGGCTCTGCTTATTAGAGAAGTGGGAAGATGGCCAGAAACTCAGGTTTGCAAAGGCTTATTGTGAGTCTAAATAGTACACATGCTTTACAATATAATCTAATGGAAATATGCAAAAGATCTCAGACTCTTAGGCCATCTGATAATGTAAACAGGCAATGTCTATAAGTTTCTTTCCATTCTCATGCACTGAATCTCAAGGCTTCCTTAAGTCCAGACTACATCCTGATTGCTCAAGGTCCATACAGGAAACATCTATCTTATAGAAGGCATTCCAGATAAATGTATCAGTATGTGCTTCAGCTGAAGAAATAAGGTGTCTGTTAATGACTCCTACCAGGACTGCAGGGAATTTCTAGCATCTGAGGAAAAGGTAATTGCCTGATGACTTAATGGCATGGAAATAACACTCAGATGATGTAGAAAAGGATGGAAGATGATTAGGAAGAAAGATTGAAAACTGGTCGTAACAAATTTTCTTCTTTCTCCTGAGATTTAAGTTTCCAGGTCCATTAACTTTATAGTCGTCTGTGTACATAAATTAAGCTACTGACTTGAACTGATCTGTAGCATATTTATTAAAGAACAATTGAAGTCGCCTTTGGAAAGAATTGCAATGGTAACATTGTATCAGTAAAAAAAAGGTCAAGAAAAAAATAGTGTGGCTTTCCTGGGATCCCAATTGTTGCTTGGGGGAGGGGCACTGGGCAAGTTGCTTATTTATAGAGACTTTTCTAATTAGAACAATGCATAAATAAGGGTTGAATGGCACATACCTGTAAACTCAGCTATTAAGAATGCTGAGGCAGAAGGCTCACTTGAGCCCAGGAATAAAATATAGCTGCATTCCATTTTGAAAATGAGGTTGCTGGGGAAGGGGATTTTCTTCAGTGGAGTGACACTGGCTATATCAACCACTAGGACCATTTGACTTATAGGAGGCTTTGGAAGGTGAAGATACTTGTGGATTTTATGTTTATTTATCAAGATGCTGGGTGCTTTTAAAGTTAATTGCCCAAATTCACATGCCAGTTGTTGGTTTTCCAGAATCACAGATATGTTGGGAATTGTTCATGAAGGGTATTTTCTGGAAGCCAAAATAATGAAAAAGGAAGTGGGTTGCTGGGAAGACCCATTTTAGTGGGAAAATCAGAATTCCAGAGTGAGACAAGCACAACAGGTTTTTCTGAGTTTCCAGAAGTTCGTTTTAAAGCAGACTTGAAAGAGAAAGTGAACAGAGAATAGGACCTGGGATGTCTACGCTCTGTGCTGAACTGAAAGCTGACAGTCTTTCCAACTGGAAAAGACAGGGGAAAATGGAAAGATGTCAACACCACCTGTGTTCCACATGGCACTCTGTTTTGTTTCAAGTTTAAATAACCTTGACTATAGGTCTCCCAGTGTGGTTAACTAAGGTTGGTAAAGTGGTAGGAGTTACAAAAACAGAGTCCAAACTCTTGGCACATAAATTGGAGATCCCCACTGAGGACATACTGTGCTGAGGCCTCTGCAGTGTGGATACCCAAGCTCTAGGTCCAATCTAGCTTCATTAACCCCACCCCATCCCCCATAACCCCCTCTCCAGCCCTCACTCTTCAGCTTCAGTGCTTTCTTTCCCGTTTATCTAGTATCCTGCTCGTTTTTGAAGTCCCTGTGTTTCCCATGTTTGCAGACGGGTGTGGCATCTTCCTCTACTTCCAGCAGACATGGAAGCTCCTTCTAATATATATCCTATTGCTGTAATTCCTGGCCACCTACTCCCTACCCAGCCTACCCAGGAACAGTGACCTTTCTTTCTTTCTTTCTTTCTTTCTTTCTTTCTTTCTTTCTTTCTTTCTTTCTTTCTTTCTTGCAAGGGATACAGGGTTTATTTGAGCTTATAGTTCTGGAAGACACATACAACTCACCATTATGGCAAGACATAGCAGCAAGAAATTCTTCTTAAAGTGACAAAGTGAGCCGTCTGCTTTTGATTCACAGCCCCAGGGATAGTATCAGGCACAGAGAGAACCCTGTTTTAAAAAACCAAAAATAATAAAATAAAATAAAATAAATTGGATGTTTACTTTAATATTGGTAATTATTTCTTTCAAGGAATTCATAATGAGTATTTATTGTTTGTTATGGAGGGAAGGGGGCTGGAATATGGCTTTTTTCAGTCACAAAAGTTAGAGGAAGTATTTTTAAATTAAAAATATAATAATTTTGCTACTTTTTAAATCAACCAATTAGTTTTTAATCTATTAGTAAAATAATATTAGCCATTGTAAATATTAAATGGTTTGAGGTTGAGATTAGTAATATCATCAAATATGTATATGCAAAATTTGTAAATAATACATATACATCAAGAATAGATTTATTTTAGGTGACCCTTTATGATTTGTTGAGAAGTCATTAAAATCTAGCTTTTAATATGTATAGAATTCTGGTATAACTTATAATATGATTTGACAAAAGATCCAAAAGATTTACACATCCTGGTTTGGATACATTTTGTGTGAATGTATGTGTGTGTGTGTGTGTGTGTGTGTGTGTGTGTACCCAAGCTCACATGAGAATGAACGTGTTTTAATGAAGGCATTTTTTTCTTACTCTTTGACAACTTCATGATGTTTATATAGAATCTTGGTCATTTTCATGCCTCCATTCTCTGCTCTCATACACCTCTCTCTTTTCCTGGAAACTTTGTTTTTCCCAGAAAGTCCTCCTGCGCCTACTTGAATGATTTTGGGGAGGGGGGGTCACTGAGCTTAATTCAGGTTGTTTACATTAGCATGGGTCAAGAGGTTATTTACTGGAACAGTGGTAGCCTGTCATTGTCTACATCTCTAAAGAAAATGATATCCCTGCCTCTAGTATCCCTTAATTGCCCATAATCCCTCAGTAAGAGATGGAAGCTCACCATCCCTCACACATACATCATGAAATGGTGACAGTCCAATGCTGTGTAAGTCTTATGTACGTAATCCATGAATGCATCAACCTTGTTATGTCCAGAAGACTCCATGTCACAGCACACCTCTCCAACCTGTCTCCTATATCCTCTGTGACCCTCATTTGTGATGTTCTCTGAGCCTTGTGGGGTTATGATCTAGAAGTCCTGTTCAGAAGTCATTCCAAAGTCACTAATTCACTGCATTATGGTTACACTTTTCTTTTTCTTACTTTTCTGTATGATGGTTAATGTTTATAATGAATATGTATTAATTGTACTCTTAAAAAACAAAATGTCTTTATATTGTTACAGAACCTCTAAATTTCAACTTCTCCCTGTCTGAGAGGAGGCTTGGTAGAATCATGATAATAACATAGAAAAGCAAGGCATTTTCTCACTATTTTGAGTCAGAAGTGTTCAATCATTTTATGAGGAAGATATAGTAAAGCATTTTAAAACCACTAATGCACCTACAAATGACAGCATGTTTGCCTCCTTATCTGAAATAATAAAGCTATTTAAAGCAATCAAACCTTGCTGCATAGTTTCCTGACTAGAAGGGGTGCAGTTCTCTCTGATGACCCTTCCAATCAGTGCCCACATCCTTTTGAGAAAGCAGACGGGAGGACTCTCTTACCTATGACCACATGCTACCCCCTACCCTTCAAGGACCTCCACTCCATAAAAGCTGTCCAATGCTTACGTCTAGCACCAGCATAGTCTGAGCACGCACCTTGTAGACTCACTTCTCATTGGCCTTATTCGTGGAAGGTTTAGGACTCTCTCTCTCTCTCTGAGAGTTGGTTCATGCCAAGCATGGTGTCTTCCACTTGCCAGCTTAGGAAATGCTTTCCCCTCTCTCATCTCATGCAGTAAGTGATTGCGTTTCCAGTCCGGTAGCGTAGCCTGAGCTCTTCGTGTACGTCATACTCACTGTGTTTCTCCATCTCTCAGTTATAGCTTCTTAAGTATGTCTCTCTACCTGATGCATGCCTCCAGGGGCCCACAGTTTTATTCCTGCTCTCTACTCACCAGGCCGGATACCCAGAGCTGTGGCCTCCATCAACCAGCATCTGCTCAGATCAGATGATGTGGTGAGCTGCTGCCTTGACCTAGGAGTACCCAGCATCTCTTTCCGAATCAATGGACAACCTGTGCAGGGGATGTTTGAGAATTTCAACACAGATGGCCTCTTCTTCCCTGTGATGAGTTTTTCGGCTGGTGTCAAGTAAGTTATGGCTGCAGTTTCCTGGGAAATAGCTATGGCCCCACTTTAAAATTTTCCTATAACTCTCTTGAACTGAGGAACCAATACTTCCTTTTAGGGTTTCATCTCAAAAGCCAAATTGCTCCCAAGAAAGTGGTGGCAAAAGGGCAAGAAGTAACCAAACTCATTTCCTCTACCTGCTTACTGAATAGGCAGCTCCTGTAGGGGTTATACTAAGTACTCAGATAAAATGTATTAGAAATCCTCTGAACAATACATGCTTGCCATTAGTTCCTTAAAAGAAATAATTACAGATATAACAATAAAAGTTACCTTCCAATTTATATTATTTTATTTTTGTTTTTTTTTTTTTAAACAGGGTTTCTCTGTGTGGTTCTGGCTATCCTGGAACTCACTCTGTAGACCAGTATGGCCTCAGAGATCTGCCTGCTTCTGCATCCTAAATGCAGGAATTAAAAGCATGTGCCACCACTGCCTGGTATACCTTCTAATTCTAATGCTTAGCTATAATCACTGTTAGTATTTTGTTATATTTATCTTTTTGTTACACATGTGTGCATACTTTCTAAATTGCAGTCACTGCAATATAAAGTATAATTTTTAACTAAGAAATAAGTAATGAGATTTTTCCTGACTCATTAGGTACCCTCAAAATTATTTTTAGTGGCCAAATAATCTCTCTTTATTTCACTGCCTCAAAATATAGCCATTAGCTGACTGCTATGTTTTCATGCAAATTCTATTTCTATTGTTATAAATAGCATTATTACAGATACATCTGTATATAACTCTGGTTTTGCATTGCTGTTTTTTTTCTTCTCAAGAAAAAAATGTATTACTTTTAAGATCCAAATTTATAATGATGTGGCTAAACTGATTTTTAGAAAAATCCCATGAAATGTTAGGAGTTTCTTGTCAATGACTGAAAAGCCTAAGATTCTTTGAAAACCACAGATTTGCTCTGTGGTTTGACACATTTTGAAGCGAATGTAACGTGAACAAAAATTGTAGCAAAGCTGTCATCAATAGAAATTCAACTGATTTTCAACTTTTTTTTTAATTTTTTTATTCGATATAATTTATTTACATTTCAAATGATTTCCCCTTTTCTAGCGCCCCACTCCCTGAAAGTCCCGTAAGCCCCCTTCTCTTCCCCTGTCGTCCCACCCACCCCTTCCCACTTCCCCGTTCTGGTTTTGTCGAATACTGCTTCACTGAGTCTTTCCAGAACCAGGGGCCACTCCTCCTTTCTTCTTGTACCTCATTTGATGTGTGGATTATGTTTTGGGTATTCCAGTTTTCCAAGCTAATATCCACTTATTAGTGAGTGCATACCATGATTCACCTTTTGAGTCTGGGTTACCTCACTTAGTATGATGTTCTCTAGCTCCATCCATTTGCCTAAGAATTTCATGAATTCATTGTTTCTAAAGGCTGAATAGTACTCCATTGTGTAGATATACCACATTTTTTGCATCCACTCTTCTGTTGAGGGATACCTGGGTTCTTTCCAGCATCTGGCAATTATAAATAGGGCTGCTATGAACATAGTAGAGTATGTATCCTTATTACATGGTGGGGAATCCTCTGGGTATATGCCCAGGAGTGGTATAGCAGGATCTTCTGGAAGTGAGGTGCCCAGTTTTCGGAGGAACCGCCAGACTGATTTCTAGAGTGGTTGTACCAATTTGCAACCCCACCAGCAGTGGAGGAGTGTTCCTCTTTCTCCACACCCTCTCCAACACCTGCTGTCTCCTGAATTTTTAATCTTAGCCATTCTGACTGGTATAAGGTGAAATCTCAGGGTTGTTTTGATTTGCATTTCCCTAATGACTAATGAAGTTGAGCATTTTTTAAGATGCTTCTCCGCCATCCGAAGTTCTTCAGGTGAGAATTCTTTGTTTAACTCTGTACCCCATTTTTAATAGGGTTGTTCAGTTTTCTGGAGTATAACTTCTTGAGTTCTTTATATATATTGGATATTAGCCCTCTATCTGATGTAGGATTGGTGAAGATCTTTTCCCAATTTGTTGGTTGCCGATTTGTCCTCTTGATGGTGTCCTTTGCCTTACAGAAACTTTGTAATTTTATGAGGTCCCATTTGTCAATTCTTGCTCTTAGAGCATACGCTATTGGTGTTCTGTTCAGAAACTTTCTCCCTGTACCGATGTCCTCAAGGGTCTTCCCCAGTTTCTTTTCTATTAGCTTCAGAGTGTTTGGCTTTATGTGGAGGTCCTTGATCCATTTGGATTTGAGCTTAGTACAAGGAGACAAGGATGGATCAATTTGCATTCTTCTGCATGTTGACCTCCAGTTGAACCAGCACCATTTGTTGAAAAGGCTATCTTTTTTCCATTGGATGTTTTCAGCCTCTTTGTCGAGGATCAAGTGGCCATAGGTGTGTGGGTTCATTTCTGGATCTTCAATCCTGTTCCATTGATCCTCCTGCCTGTCACTGTACCAATACCATGCAGTTTTTAACACTATTGCTCTGTAGTATTGCTTGAGGTCAGGGAGACTGATTCCCCCAGATTTTCTTTTGTTGCTGAGAATAGTTTTAGCTATCCTGGGTTTTTTGTTGTTCCAGATGAATTTGATAATTGCTCTTTCTAATTCTGTGAAGAATTGAGTTGGGATTTTGATGGGTATTGCATTGAATCTGTATATTGCTTTTGGCAAAATGGCCATTTTAACTATATTGATTCTACCGATCCATGAGCATGGGAGGTTTTCCCATTTTTTGAGGTCTTCCATTTCCTTGTTCAGAGTCTTGAAGTTCTTGTCATACAGATCTTTCACATGTTTGGTAAGAGTCACCCCAAGATACTTTATACTGTTTGTGGCTATTGTGAAGGGGGTCATTTCCCTAATTTCTTTCTCAGCCTGCTTATCCTTTGAGTATAGGAAGGCCACTGATTTGCTTGTGTTGATTTTATAACCTGCCACTTTGCTGAAGTTGTTTATCAGCTGTAGGAGTTCTCTAGTGGAGTTTTTTGGATCACTTAGGTAGACTATCATGTCGTCTGCAAATAATGATATTTTGACTTCTTCCTTTCCAATATGTATCCCTTTGACGTCCTTATGTTGTCAAATTGCCCGAGCTAGTACCTCAAGTACAATATTGAAAAGATAAGGAGAAAGGGGGCAGCCTTGTCTGGTCCCTGATTTCAGTGGGATTGCTTCAAGTTTCTCTCCATTTATTTTGATGCTTGCTACCGGTTTGCTGTATATTGCTTTTACTATGTTTAGGTATAGGCCTTGAATTCCTGTTCTCTCCAAGACTTTAAGCATGAAAGGATGCTGAATTTTGTCAAATGCTTTTTCAGCATCTAATGAAATGACCATGTGGTTTTGTTCTTTGAGTTTGTTTATGTAGTGGATTGCATTGATGTATTTCCGTATATTGAACAAACCCTGCATTCCCGGGATAAAGCCTACTTGATCATGGTGGATGATCGTTTTGATGTGTTCTTGGATTCGGTTGGCAAGAATTTTATTGAGTATTTTTGCATCGATGTTCATAAGGGAAATTGGTCTGAAGTTCTCTTTCTTTGTTGGATCTTTGTGTGGCTTTGGTATCCGCGTAATTGTGGCTTCATAGAAGGAATTGGGTAGTGTTCCTTCTGTTTCTATTTTGTGGAATAGTTTGAAGAGTATTGGTGTTAACTCTTCTTTGAAGGTCTGATAGAATTTTGCACTGAAACCATCTGGTCCTGTGCTTTTTTTGGTTGGAAGACTTTCTATGACTCCGTCTATTTCTTTAGGCATTATGGGACTGTTTAGATGGTCTAGTTGGTCCTGATTTAATTTTGGTATTTGGTATCTGTCTAGGAAATTGTCCATTTCCTCCAGATTCTCCAGTTGTGTTGAGTACAGGCTCTTGTAGTAGGATCTGATGATTTTTTGGATTTCCTCAGTTTCCGTTGTTATATCTCCCTTTTCATTTCTAAGTTTGTTAATTTGGATACTTTCTCTGTGCCCTTTGGTCAGTCTGGCTAAGGGTTTATCTATCTTGTTGATTTTCTCAAAGAACCAGCTCCTGGTTTTGTTGATTTTTTTGTATGGTTCTCTTTGTTTCTTCTTGATTGATTTCGTCCCTGAGTTTGATGATTTCCTGCCTTCTACTCCTCCTGGGTGAAATAGCTTCTTTTTGTTCCAGGGCTTTCAGGTGTGTCATTAAGCTGGTAATGTATGCTCTCTCCATTTTCTTTTTGGAGGCACTCAGGGCTATGAGTTTTCCTCTTAGCACTGCTTTCATTGTGTCCCATAGATTTGGGTATGTTGTGTTTTCATTTTCATTGTGTTCTAAAAAGTCTTTAATTTCTTTCTTTATTTCTTCCTTGACCAAGGTATCATTGAGTAGAATATTGTTCAGTTTCCACGTGTATGTGGGTTTTCTGTTGTTTTTGTTGCTATTGAAGATCACTTTTACTCCATAGTGATCTGATAGGAGGCATGGGATTAGTTCGATCTTCTTATATTTGTTGAGGTCTGCCTTGTGTCCAAGTATATGGTCGATTTTGGAGAAGATACCATGAGGTGCTGAGAAAAAGGTATATTCTTTTGCTTTAGGGTGAAATGTTCTATAAATATCAGTCAAATCCAATTGGTCCAAAGCTTCAATTAGTTTTACTGTGTCCCTGTTTAGTTTCTGTTTTCCCGATCAGTCCATTGAGGAAAGTGGAGTGTTGAAGTCCCCCACAATTATTGTGTTAGGTGCAATGTGTGCTTTGAGCTTTAGTAAAGTTTCTTTTACGAATGAGGGTGCCCTTGCATTTGGCGCATAGATGTTCAGAATTGAAAGTTCTTCTTGGTGGATTTTTCCTTTGACCAGCAAGAAATGTCCTTCTGTGTATCTTTTGATGACTTTAGGTTGAAAGTCAATTTTATCTGATATTAGAATGGCTACTCCTGCTCATTTCCTGTGACCATTGGCTTGTAAGATTGTCTTCCAGCCTTTTACTCTAAGGTAGTTTTTATCTTTGACACTGAGGTGTGTCTCCTGTATACAGCAAATTGTAGGGTCCTGTTTCTTTATCCAGTCTGTTAGTCTATGTCTTTTTATTGGGGAATTGAGACCATTGATGTTAAGAGATATTAGGGAATATTGATTATTACTTCCTGTCATTTTTGATGTTCTTTTTATATTTGAGTGGTTATCTTCTTTTGGGTTTGATGAAGGAAGGTAACTATCTTGCTTTTTCCAGGGTGTAGTTTCCCTCCTTGTATTGGAGTTTTCCTCCTATTATTCTTTGCAGAGCTGGGTTTGTGGAAAGATATTGTGTAAATTTGGTTTTGTCATGGAATATCTTGGTTTCTCCATCTATGGTGAATGAGAGTTTTGCTGGGTATAGTAGTCTTGGCTGACATTTGTGTTCTCTTAGAGTCTGCATGAGATCTGCCCAGGATCTTCTAGCTTTCATGGTCTCTGGTGAGAAGTCTGGTGTGATTCTGATAGGTCTTCCTTTATATGTTACTTGGCCTTTCTCTCTTACTGCCTTTAATATTCTTTCTTTGTTTAGTGTATTTGGGGTTTTAATTATTATATGACGGGAGGTGTTTCTGCTCAGGTCCAGTCTGTTTGGAGTTCTGTAGGCTTCTTGTATATTCATAGGCATCTCTCTCTTTAAGTTAAGAAAGTTTTCTTCCATAATTTTGTTGAAGATATTTGCTGGCCCTTTCTGTGGTAAATCTTCACTCTCATCTATACCTATAATCCTTAGGTTTGGTCTTCTCATTGTATCCTGGATTTCCTGGATGTTCTGGGATACAAGCTTTTTGCATTTTGCATTTTCTTTGACAGTTGAGTCAATGGTTTCTATGGTATCTTCAGCATCTGAGATTCTTTCTTCCATCTCTTGTATTCTGTTGTTTATATTTGCATCTATGGCCCCTGATTTCTTCTCAAGGTTTTCTATCTCCAAAGTTGTCTCCCTTTGTGATTTCTTAGTTGTTTCTACTTCTGTTTTTAGGTCCAGGATGGTTTTGCTCATTTCCATCATTTTTTTGTCTGTGTTTTCCTGTAATTCTTTAAGAGATTTTTGTGTTTCCTCTTTCATGACTTCTGCCTGTTGACTCAAGTTCTCCTGCATTTCTTTAAGGTTTTTTTTTTTTTTTTTTTTTTTTTTTTTTTTTTTTTTTTTGCCTTTCTTCTTTATTGGCTTCTATCTCTTGGGCCTTATTCTCCTGCATTTCTTTAAGTGTTTTTTGTGTTTCCATTATACGGGTCTCTAGCTTATTCATGTTCCCCTGTATTTCTTTAAGAGATTCATTCATGTCCTTTTTGTGTTCTTCTAGCAGCATCATGAACAGTGATTTTAAATCCAAATCTTGTTTCTCTGGTGTCTTGGCATAACCAGGACTTGCTGATGTTGGAGAGTTTGGTTCAGATGCTGCCATATTGCCTAGATTTCTGTTAGTAGTGTTCCTGCGTTTGCCCTTTGCCATCTTGTTCTCTAGAGCTAATTGGTCTTGTCTCCGGCTGGTGTTTCAGCCTCTTGAGAGGCTCTAGGGCTATTTCTGCAACACTGGAGGGCAGGGTTTCCCCTGTTGCAGATTGCTGATGTGCTTTCCTCCTCTTGGGTGCCCTTGCAGCCTTAGTGTTCTTTGCCCCAGATTGTGTCTGTGAGCCAGAAGGTGCCTGTTTGCTCCTTCAGGGAGTACTGAGGCTGTATGCTGCAGGGACCTTTTCTGAGTGCTGATCTCTCTCCTGGGCAGCAGGACTCCCAACCGGGTTGGTGCACACAAGGCTAGCCTAGCTGCTTAGGCCCTGAGTCTAGGCAAAAGCCTGGCAGGCCAATGTTGGAGCAAAGTTCCCCTCAGCTGTGAGTGTTAATTGGGTCTGTCAGGTGGCTAGGATGGTGGCATGGGAGTGCTCCCTGAGAGTGCTGGGAGAGTCTGCTGGGCTAACAACCTCCTGGCCGGGTCAGCACACAGATGGCCCACCAAGTAGCCCAGGGCCTAGGGGCAGTCCAGGGCCTGACTGTCTGAGACCCCTGCTATGTCCGCCTCGGGCTATGCCTGTTAGCTGGTTTGGTTTTGCCTGCTAGGTCTCTCTGGCTTCCTGTAGGCAAAATGGCGGTGGTGCGCAAACCGGCCTGGATAAACAACCTCCTGGCTGGGTCGGCACACAGATGGCCCACCGAGCAGCCCAGGGCCTGGGGGCAGTCCAGGGCCTGACCATCTGAGACCCCTGCTATGTCCGCCTTGGGCTATGCCTGTTAGCTGGTTTGGTTTTGCCTGCTAGGTCTCTCTGGCTTCCCGTAGGCAAAATGGTGGTGGTGCGCGCGCCGGCCCGAGGGAAAAAAACCTCCTGGCAGGGTTTGCACCCCCGGTGGCCCCTCCTCCCCCCCATCAGCCCAGGGCCTGGGTGCAGGCCAACGCCCATTGGGCTTAGCCCCCCGCGATGTTGGTCTCGGGTTATATTTGCGTACCTCAGTCTGATTTCTCTGGCGACCGAGAACCAATATGGAGGCCTCATAACTGACTGGCGGGAGGCAGAGTTCTGATGTGGCTTCTGTGTGGTGAAAGGCACCGTAAATCCGTCGCTGCTTGCAGCCTGGCTGGCCAGCGATGGCCAGTGGTCGTGGGCGCAGGGTCTTCCTGGACCGTGTCCGCTTGGTTCTACTGCTGATGGCCCTTCCTCTGGACCAGCCGCTGCTGATGCAGCTGATGCTGCCGCTGCCGCGACTACTCGATTTTCAACTTTTGACAATACAATTCCTATGGATGTTTGTATGCTTAACCGCATAGATATTTGTATATCTAAATATTGGGATACTGCTTCTCCTCTGGCTGGTGGTTCTGTTTGACATGTGCGCATGATACATACGGCCTCTTTCTTTTTCTAATGCTTGTGAATTCCAAAGTCCAAAATACATCCCTAGAAATTTGAGATAAAATATCTGGACCTGTGTTATCATTTAAAGCCACATATTTGGGGAGCAGGGAAGATAATTCAGTTACACACACACACACCTTACATTCAATCCCAAGGATACATATTTTAAAAAAGCCAGGAGATTATTTGCACTTGTGATATCCGTGCTGAGATAGGGAGACTAACAGATCCCTGAGGACCACTGACCCAGTCAGTCCAACATATCTGACAAGTCCAAGGCCAGACATAGGAGGTTCAGTCACACTTGTATCCATGGATACCATAGAATAGTGCAGCAGGAGCAGAGTGTGAGAACAGGAGCTTAGTGTGGACTGAAGGGCAGCCACTGCAAAGCCCCCAAGTAGGATTTTCAGAATTAAACCACTGGCATGGGCTTCGACAATCACAAAGATTAACAAAGCCAGACATGATTGTGTATTTTCTGAGGGGATATAAGAATGGATTAAAGCAAAGGCCCTATGGTAGTCAAAAGGAGACTAGTGTGAGTCACATATCTTTCCAGCTCCATTCCCAAGGAGCAGAGAGACTACAGAGAAGTCTAAGGCAGCACACAATGGGTTGTCCCTTTGGCTGGCTACCTTCTGTGGAGAAACAGGTGACCCTGAGAGGTCAGTCCCAGAAGCATATCTCTGCAGAGTTCATGTCCTCAGTTTCCCCCACAACACCTTTTCTATTCCTTTTGACCAATGTCAATTACTGGTCTTAGATTATTTTTACAGAGAGAGATCACTTATAGTCTAAGATCTCATTTAAGAAAACTATTTAGATTTTTAATCATTATACTTTATTTTATTAATATTTAATAATTTAAATTAATATTTGATATTTAATTTAAATAAAATAAAACATTTAATAGAGTGGTTGTACCAATTTGCAACCCCACCAGCAGTGGAGGAATGTTCCTCTTTCTCCACATCCTCGCCAGCACCTGTTTTCTTCTGAGTTTTTGATCTTAGCCATTCTGGCTGGTGTGAGGTGAAATCTCAGGGTTGTTTTGATTTGCATTTCCCTAATGACTAATGATGTTGAACATTTTTTAAGATGCTTCTCGGACATCTGATGTTCTTCAGGTGAAAATTCTTTGTTTATCTCTGTACCCCATTTTTAATAAGGTTGTTTGGTTTTCTGGGGTCTAACTCCTTGAGTTCTTTGTATATATTGGATATTACCCCTCTGTCAGATGTAGGGTTGGTGAAGATCTTTTACCAATTAGTTGATTGCTGATCTGTCCTTTTGATGGTGTCCTTTGCCTTACAGAAACTTTGTAATATTATGAGGTTCTATTTGTCAATTCTTGATCTTAGAGCATATGCTAGGAAATCAGTCTGGCGGTTCCTCAGAAAACTGGGCACATCACTTCTGGAGGACCCTGCTATACCACTCCTGGGCATATACCCAGAGGATTCCCCAGCATGTAATAAGGATACATGCTCCACTATGTTCATAGCAGCCCTATTTATAATAGCCAGAAGCTGGAAAAAACCAGGTGTCCCTCAACGGAGGAATGGATATTAAAAAAAAAAATGTGATATATATACATAATGGAGTACTATTCAGCCATTAGAAACAATGAATTCATGAAATTCTTAGACAAATGGATGGAACTGGAGAATATCAGCCTAAGTGAGATAACCCAATCACAAAAGAACACTCATGGTATGCACTCACTGATGAGCAAATATTAGCCTAGAATCTTAGAATACCCAAGACATAATCCACATGTCAAATGATGTCCAAGAAGAATGGAGGAGTGGCCCCTGGTTCTGGAAAGGCTCAGTGCAGCAATATAGGGCAATACCAGAACAGGGAAGTGGGAAGGGGTGGATGGGGGAACAGGGGGAGGGAAGAGGGCTTATGGGACTTTCAGGGAGTGGGGAGCCAGGAAAGGGGAAATCATTTGAAATGTAAATAAAAAATGTATCAAATAAAAAACATTTAATAGAGATATTTTTGTTAAAGTATTTTATTGTTTAAATTTTTCATACATGTGCATAATGTGTTTGATGAAATCTAACTCCATTCCCTTCTCTCCCTCTCCTCTCAGGCCCCTCAACCACTATCTTTCCTAGTTGTATGCATTTTGTTTTTAAACTCACTGAGTCTACTTCCTACTGCCTGTATGTGCAGGAGTCTAGAGCCATTACTAGAAGATGGGTAGCCTCCCAAGGAGTTATATTCTTAAAGAAAACATACACTCTCTTTCCCAGCAACGATCAAGCACCAATAGCTCATCAGCTAGAAATGGGACTTTGCCACACCCCCATCTTGCTCAGGTATCATGCATGCAGTCACAGCCACTGTGATGCAGTAGCTCCATCCTATGCAAACAGAACTGTCTCACTGTAATCGCCATTAACTCCAGCTCTTATAATGTTTCTACAGCCCCTTCCACCACGAGCCCTGAACATCTGGAGGAGGGGCTGTGTTGTAGATGTTCCATGTGTAAACTCAAATCTTCAGAGAGAGTCTCCTCCAATCTGCTGCAGGCTAATTGATTGTTCTGGGTAGTTCTCAGAACATGGCATGGGCTTCAACAATCACAAAGATTAAAAATACATGATAGTGATTTGTGTGTGTGTATGCTTGTGTGACGTGCATGCTCATATGTGTGTGAATGTGAAGGCATGCCTGGCACAATGAATGTACGAAGGTCAGAGGACAATGTCAGGTGTGTATCAGTCCTCACCTTTCACCTTGTTTGAAACAGGTTCTGTCTTGTTCTTTGTTGCTGCTTGCATTAGATTAGCTAGTCTTCAAGCTTCCATGGATTTCCCTATCTCTACATTTTATCTCTTCTCAGTTGAGGCCTGCTGGGATTAAAGATGCTTGCGCTACTACAACAGCTTTGAAGGGGTTCTGGGCATCTGAACTCAGGTCGTCAGGCTTGCTCACTGCACACTTCACTCATCTGAGCCTTAGCCTAATTTGGTAATTCTCAGTCACTATTCATCCGTCAGAGTCCTTCAAAGCAATGGGAGAGGATTTATATTTGGTTTGGGCGGGCCTTGCTTTGGAATCTTCTCTTGATGATGAACTTCGGAAAAGGATCACTGAATGCCATCCATATTTAAAAGACATTTCTAGCATCTCATCTCCATGTCAGCAGATGTATAGCCTTCAGAGGACACTGTTAACAGAGAAGTAAAGTTACAGGATAAACAATGAGCTGTTCACTGAGAGAATTTAATTTGAAGAGTCCAGATGTGCTGGCTCCAGGAGTTGAGAGCTTGGACTCTGGTGACTTTATTCATAACAACTGAGCAGATCTCACGATGAAAAGCAATTCAAATGCCTCAGTGAGAGTTGCACCTGTCCCTGAGAACAGAACGGACACTAGGAGAGTTCTGTCTCTATGTCTCATGACAAGGTATGATCACAGAGAGGTAGAGACACCACCTTCACATACATGTTTCTGCAGTACATCATCAAATGGTGTCATTGTCCCAGGTTAGTGCTGGTCTCAGAGAGCAGTCAACTTACTATTTTCAATTATGAATGAATGGTTTCAATAAACAACACTTACTTTTTACATCAACTTGTGAAATATAGTTTGGTACTAAAATCTGCCACTTTTTATACCTCTTTAGTTCAATTATACAAAGAGAGGCCAGGATATTAACTCTAGGTTAATTAAAATAGCTCACTGAAAGTAAGCATACTTAAAATATATTTTTAATTTTTAAATTGTCATTTCACAACATATTATAAAACATGTGCCTGTTATCTGGCATTTCTCCAAGAGAGAAGTAGGGTAGTATGACCACCTGAGAGTCTTATTTCCCAACACAGGATCCTTCCTAATTGTGTCTCATACTCATTTTTAATTTGTGTGTAGTTTCTAAATTAGATTTCTCTTCCACAATTCCATTACCTTCTACTCAGTGATCTTTAATGAGGTCATACTCTTGAATTTCTTTTAATAATTGTTTGTATCACTGCAAACTATGTTGTTAATTATACCTGATTAGGATGTCCCTGCCAGCAATCATGGAAGAGCAAAGTGTACAAGGAGCAAAAATCTTTTTCAATTAGATTTGCCCATGGTGAAGTCAATGGCTGCATGAGTAATTACTGACAAAATGCACAAATCAATATGTGCTCCCCTCCCTACCTGCCATGAATGTGCTGCCCTGGTTGTCTTCTCAGTGTGGCCTGTTAGTGGGTAGTGTTCCCACTGCAGTGATGTGGTAGGGACAATCCTAGTCAATGCAGAATTGAAAGTGAGCATATGTACTGTGGAACCCATCCAACACTGTCAATTATTTTGATGCCAAGAAGCTTTTGTTAAAAGATGGCATCATCCTTGCCTCTCACCTGTAAATAACACCAGGGCATGAATCACCAAGATGGCATAATTCAAAAGGCCATAGCAAATAGTAAATTTGGGGTGCTCTTTTGTTCTAAAAATACTGAGTTATTTACTCTAGTAGAATATGTTTTACAGCTGTACATTCCCCTTTTGGTGTATTTAATCATCTTATATAACTGTTACCAGTCCTTTCTAATTAATAATTTTTTTAAAAAATCCAAGAACTGTTGGTGTCTGTAGTTGCTGTTTATTTTCCATTGGTATCTGCCAGAGTTGGCTAAAGTTCAGATAACTGACAGCTTAGCTATTTCCAGCTTGCTGTGGTCAGTGCTGTGGAAATTATTGCTGAGATAAATATACTGCTGCAGAGAACAAGATGAATGCTGGCTGGCTTGCCCTGGGCTTCATCGCATGCAAGCCTTAAGACTGTGAGTCTGAGAATGTCTGAGAATGTACTCAGATTGTACCCCAGTCTTAGCCTTGCAGACTAATGACGCAATAATGAATCATGACTTACAGATTAAACTCAGGGCAGCAAAAGCTTGCCAACAACCCACACTCTGTATGGTTGGCTTCTTCCGACCACTGCCCCAGCTCTTTTGGAGGGTTAGATAGGAACTGCGAGATTGAGACATCTGGGAAGGCTGGAGTGCCTCTCTGTGCTGGCTAGATAGCTGTGGCGGATAACAGTGTCGCATGATGGAAGAGAAACTGAGGCATGATTTTTGAGCATGGAAAAGTCTGTCTTCATTTGGACTTTTTTGTTCACAGGAAAGTCTTTAAAACCTGATAAGCAGCATCCTCGTAGCTTCTGCGAATTAGCAGCAAAACCTCCAAGATGAGATCATACAGGCTAGTGGTGCTCTTCCAGCATCGTTTACCTCCATTTTCAAAATTTCTCAAGCAAATAAAACTTCCTCTCCAACTCCCTCACCCCCTGCTTTTTTTTTTTTTAAATTTCTAGGAGGCTAGGACCAAAACACCTGCTCATCCCTGAAAGGAAGAAATTTTTATCTTTGTAAACTCTTTAGGAAAAAAAAATCTTCCTAATATCTGAGTTCAAGGAAGATCCTCAAAGGAATGGCACATTGCTTTAGTGGTTGTGGTTTTATATATATACAATTTCATTAGCCAATCCAATATATGATTTTAAATCTAGTTCCCATATTAAGAGAAAGCATTCAATATTTTTCCTTCTTGGTCTGGCTTATTTCACTTATAACAATTTCTAGAAGTATCTTTCTTAGAAAGTAGAGATTTCATTGTTTTCTTTATGGATGCACAAAATCCTACTGTGTGTGTGTGTGTGTGTGTGTGTGTGTGTGTGTAGCACATTTTCAGCAACCATCAGCTTCTTGGCTGCTTTTTTAATAGTATAGCAATAAATGCAGACATTCAAGTATTTCTGTGGCAAGTTGACTTCCAGTCCTTTCTATATGTGCTCAAGAGTGGAATATCCGGGTCATTTGGGTCTATTTTGAGTGTTTTAAGAAGCCTCCAGACTTATTCCATTTTGACTACACAAGTTTATATTCCCACCAGCAGAGCAGAAGGGTTAATCTTTCTTCAAGTCCTTACCAGAAATCCTTGTTATTTCTATTTCTTATTACCCATTCTCACTGGAGTGGCATGGGATGTAAACACAGTTTAAATTCCTATAAAATTGAATTATAGGAAAAATTGGTTAGTGTAGGGGAAAAAATCTGTGAATAAAGAATAACTCATTCTAATGAATACAATTCTTGAATTCTCTACTTAACGGATCATTGGTAGAGGCTGAGAAATTTGATGGAAACTGGAAGACAGGGAAAGCACCTATAAAAAAAGAAATTTATGTTTCAATTTTATGTTTTCATTGTGAATGAAAGAGTTATTTTTTAAAATAAGGTCAAGATTAAATGTCCAATAAAGAATTTATTGAGAGAAACAAACAGCACATGTAATTTCTATTTCTATTCATGGAAACCCATGCTCTGGACTTCTGACCCTAAATGAGTTCTTTTGTGGGTACTATAGTTTTTATTATTCCTGTTAGGAAGAAAAATCCTGGGGCCATGATTTAAATCTTTTAACTGTTTGATTATAAAGTCCAGAGTTGGGGCCAGTAAAGTTTCAAAAGCTCACCCAATTTATTTCTGCAGTGAGAGTATGGGCTTAGACTCTCAGGAAACTGCCCCCTACCCAGTAAGCCAGCTCCTGCTTCAGAACTCTTCTTCAGAACAACTTCTGTATTAGTTTGGGTTCTCTAGAGTCACAAAACATATGGGCAGTCTCTATATAGTTAGGGAATTTGTTGATGACTTACAGTCTATAGTCTATAGTCCAACTCTCCAACAATGGTCAGCAGCAGCTGTGGATGGAAGTCCAAGGATCTAGCAGTTGCTCAGTCCCACGAGGCAAGCAGGCAAGGAAGAATGAGTAGATCTTCCTTCTTCCGATGTCCTTATATAGATCTCCAGCAGAGGGTGTAGCCCAGATTAAAGGCTGTAGGTCTCCAGCACAGAGTGTGGCCCAGACTAAAGGCATGTGCCTCCATGCCTTTAATCCCAGATGATTTTGAACTCAGAGATCTCCTTGTCTTAATCTTCTAGAATTCATAGCCACTATGATTCAAGATCTCCATGACAAGATCCAGATCAGAAACGTATTTATCTCTGAGCCTCTAGATTAGGATCATAGGAGTTGAGTCCCGAGACACCTATCTAGGAAATGTTATGCACCGTGGAATTGGTAGAGTAGTCGTGTGGCACTGTATCACTGGGTGGCATTCATTATAACTGCTCCTTCTCCTATCACTTTTGTGGATTTATTAGTGAGATGCATGTTGGACTCCCCTCCTGTGATCTTTGGCATAGCTATACCCGCATGCCCTCTCTCATGTCCTCCCACTCCTGGCCTCCCTCTCCCATTCTGGGCTTCTGACCTCTGTTCAACCATTCATATCTCATCAGAGGTCCTTGGGTGAAGAGTGTTAGCATGTTCTTCTGTGGAGCCTGCATTTGTTCTTTCAGTGGATAGGCTTTGGAATGACTCTGATCAAAAGGCCAAATCTCTACTATACAGCTGTTTCTTCCCTGCTGTGCTCTGTTAACCTGCTGAACACAGAAGATGTTGATCTGTTTTTCTGAGAAGTTCCCATCAGGTGGCTTTAGATAGGTGGACAAACTCTCTGGGTCCTCTGCAGCTCTCTCTGCATCCTCTTTTCCCTCTGCAGTGCAGAGATGGATGTAATCTGAGGCTGATAAAACCTTTTCACAGTTGTTTTACTATAACCTGTGGAACTAACCCAGCATTTCTCTCTAGGATCTAGAGATCATGGGGATCTGAATTATAGATTCATGGATCTGCTTGTGGACCTCTGCTAAAATGTAGAGAAGCCCCATCAATATTGTACTTCAGTCTGAGGGTGTAACTCAGTGGCTTACCTACCATGCACAAAGTTATGGGTTCAATGGGTTTTCTAGTACCAAAACAATAAATAAAGATTCCATAATTAAAGTAAGTTTGGGACATTTTGTTTTGTTCTGATTGTTTTATTCAACCAACATGTTTTTACTAGTCATTTCCTTTTACCTCATTCTGGGTGTACTGAGACAGATATGGTTCCATCCTCCAGTATTGGTTGGATCCCTTCCCACAAACTCTACCAGGCTGTTCCTAAGCAGTGAGAGAAGACCCAGCAGATGGAGGGTATGTCTGGGGCGTGTGCCTATTCAGCCCCACCTGCTAGGGCCCAAGGGATCCAGCCCAGCAAGAGTTCAGAAGCTGCACACACCCCTGTCTACGCCCACTGCAGCACAACATATGATATCTGAAGATAAGTGCCCCAGTAAGCAATAAGCACTCACTCTTGTGTTAATTTTTCATTTTACAATTCTTGTGGCCATTACAGGAGATACGATTTATAGCCAAATTATCATTCTCATTTTAATAATGGGGGTATAAAAACAGAAAGCATTGTTCTCTTTAAATGCTACACAGAAGCCAACAAGTCTTGATTTGTTATCTATCCAGCATATTTTAAAACACAAGAGAAATTTTCAAACTAAACATAACGGGCAAGAGTGCTTATGAATAATTAAGTCTAACTAGAAATCCACAGACAGATCATTTATGTGTTCCTGTAATCCACAAAATAGGGAGTACCAACACTCTTGCTGCCTGGGCTTTTAGCCCAGTGCACATCTTATAGGATGAGGGGAGAAGGTTGGATAACTTCCCCTATTATTTCTCCACTCAGACAGATCCACCTCTATCCCGTACTTTCAGCATGTCAATAACACAATCCTTGGACTCAACTGAACTGGGAAATTCTGAACAGTTAATTTTGTGGTTTAGTCATTATTTCCAGAAGTTTCACTAAATTAGTAACACTACAGCCTAATGACTCAATTTTGTTTTAACATCATAGCTCATATCCTTAATACACATAAATCATGCCCTGTTGCATAACACTCCGTGTAGGCATACTCCCAGGGACAATTGTGGTTCTAATTCTATGCTGTTGTTGTTTACTGCTTTAAAATGGGGAAGTGGGAGGCTTTGTGTGATTTCTATAATTAATGTTAAAGCAGCATTTTATAAAAGGCCATTTCAATAATGTGTTCTTACTGGGAAGGGAGAAAAAAGTAACATTTCTCACTTGGAAGGATTTCTGCTTTCCAGATTCATAATTGGGTTATTTCCACAATTGCAATTAGGCAGCCAACTCGGGGCCTTTCTTACATGGCTCCCCTCCCAGAATGCTCCAATTAAAGGAAGTGATGCCTGGCGCAGTGTCCTGCCGTGAGAGCTTGGCTCAATCATAACCTTCTTCCACTAATACCACCCCCTCCATACATCCTCCTGTCACACCAGCAACTCCTACGCACTCTAATGCCAAACAACACTGGCATCTGGCTGTTTAGATCTTACTGGTCCAAGCTACCCTCTCTCCCCTATGACTGTTTCAAGAGCTTTCTATTTGGTCCTCAGACCTGTCTGTGTAGGAGTGCTGGAGGAGTATTGTATTTCCTCACTTTAAACTCCTAAGTTTAAGGTGATAAGTTTCCTACCTAGACTAAAGCCAGTCTCCTTGCCAGGGCATGCAGACCGTTTTATGCAGCCTCATCCCTCAGATTTCTTCTCTCCTTCCTCAGATTGATAATGACTTCACCCACAGCACCACCTAGTTTCCTCTCTTAGGGCCATTGCATGCATCCCTCTATTGAGACCCTCCTCCTCTACAGCTTCAGTTCACTGACTTCTTCACAAAGAGGCCTTTCTTGATGCCACCCCTAGAAGCCACTTCCTTCTCTGAGTTATTTTATATGTCACTGATTAAGCAGATGATTAAGTCTATTTGTTTACTAAAAACCTGCTTTGTGACACTAGGAGCAGTAGCTATGTTATTTGTCACTGAAACCCCAGTGAGAAGTCAGGTGTGAGTTGTGTAGGCTCAGCCATCGTTTTTTTCAATGGAAAGAGGGAAGTGTAGAGTATGAATGTTGAATACCAACACAATGTTCTATTGATTTTTCCTGTGTGAGATTATTAGTGAGCCTCCAAGGACTATATATCTAACCATGTTTTAATTACTTAAAACTGTAGTCTATTTCTTCTAGTTTGTGCAATTGAAGTTGATCTGTGAATGCTGCATTTGTAGCCACTAGAACATACAAAACACCACTGTCATGTGGATCTATGCAGATATTTGTTGTGCTGAATCTAAGCTCAATGAGTTCCCAACAGCATGATTTTGAGTGTGGATAAAAACTTTAGCATTCATTTACTTGAGATAGGATACTTGTTGACCTCTTTTCTTCTGCTGTCTTGAAATGACAGAGTACGCTTCCTGATGGGAATAGCATCTTTTCCCATGCTCCTTTCAGAGAAATTGAAATGCATCCACAACACTGAATAAAAATATTAAGCTGCCTATTGTATGTTAACTAATGTTTACCTACCGTTACCATGATCCTCAAAGAGTCCTTTTTCCTTCTATGGGAAATGAGAATGGGTTGGACCAAGTCCAGAGGCTCCCTTTAGATTTATAATTGGTACTGTTAGAGATTGCTATTAGATCAAGTGTCCATGTAGAAGGGGTCAGGCCTGCATGCCAACACAGAGATGGTGCTCCTTAGGGAGGCAGTGATATCCCAGGGAGGAACTGTTTACCCCTTTACTCTCCTCCTACCACTGCCTTCCTACGGCTGCTCTGGAAACCACAGCCTCTGCTGTGTTGAAAATTCTAGCATTACACATTTCGCCTGAACATTCAGCATTTACTAATTTATATGTGTAATTTTCTTATATTTTTAACTAACATATGGGTAATTTATCTCACATAAAATACATGTTTCTGTGGGGAAGTTTCAATTTGATTTTTATAGAAAAGAACCTTGCTATGTTCTTAATATTATAGCATTGTCTACTGTGATGATCTAAGGATGACCACCGAGTGATTTATGTGTAATAAGACTTTAAAGACCATGTCGTTGAAGTTAGCTGTATACATGCAGATGTTTGTTATGCTGAATCTAAGCTCAGTGAGTTCTCAACTCATGATTTTGAGTGTGGATAAAAACTGGGGAAGACCCTTGAGGACATTGGTACAGGGGGAAAGTTCCTGAACAGAACACCAATAGCGTATGCTCTAAGATAAAGAACTGACAAATATGACCTCATAAAATTACAAAGTTTCTGTAAAGCAAAGGATACCATCAAAAGGACAAATCATCAAATTGGGAAAGATCTTCACCAACCCTACATCAGATAGAGGGCTAATATCCAATATATACAAAGAACTCAAGAAGTTAGACCCCAGAAAACCAAATAACCCTATTAAAAAATGGGGTACAGAGTTAAACAAAGAATTCTCACCTGAAGAACTTCGAATGGTGGAGAAACATCTTAAAAACTGTTCAACTTCATTAGTCATCAGGGAAATGCAAATCAAAACAACCCTGAGATTTCACCTTACACCAGTCAGAATGGCTAAGATTAAAAACTCAGGAGACAGCAGGTGTTGGCAAGGATGTGGAGAAAGAGGAACACCCCTCCACTGCAGGTGGGATTGCAAATTGGTACAACCACTCTGGAAATCAGTCTGGTGGTTCCTCAGAAAACTGGGCATGTCACTTCCGAAAGATCCTGCTATACCACTCCTGTTCATAGCAGCCCTATTTATAATAGTCAGAAGCTGGAAAGAACACAGCTATCCCTCAACAGAAGAATGGATGCAAAAAATGTGGTATATATACACAATGGAGTACTATTCAGCCATTAGAAACAATGAATTCATGAAATTCTTAGGCAAATGGATGGAGCTGGAGAACATCATACTAAGTGAGGTAACCCAGTCTCAAAAGATCAATCATGGTACGCACTCACTAATAAGTGGATATTAGCCTGGAAAACTGGAATACCCAAAACATAATCCACACATCAAATGAGGTACAAGAAGAACGGAGGAGTGGCCCCTAGTCCTGGAAAGACTCAGTGTAGCAGTTTAAGGCAAAACCAGAACAGGGAAGTGGGAAGGGGTGGATGGGAGAACAGGGGGAGGGAAGGGGGCTTATGTGACTTGCGGGGAGTGGGGAGCCAGAAAAGGGGAAATCATTTGAAATGTAAATAAAAAATATATCGAATAAAAAATATATATCATGTATTTTATGACAAAAAAAATTAATATTCATTTACTTGAGATAGGATACTTGTTGACCTCTTTTTTTTTTCTGCTGTCTTGAAATGACAGAGTACGCTTCCTGATGGGTGGTCGGCATGGAGAATTTAAGTTCCTACCTCCCTCTGGCTATGCCCCTTGCTATGAAGCCTTACTTCCGAAGGAGAAGATGAGATTAGAGCCTGTCAAAGAATACAAGCGTGATGCTGATGGTGTTAGAGATTTGTTGGGTACCACTCAGTTCCTCTCCCAGGCCTCTTTCATCCCATGTCCCATAGATACCAGTCAGGTAAGTCCAAATTGCAAATGACAGGCAATCTCAGTGAGCACAGTGAGGTTGTGCCCAACATAAACCAGGGAGCTTTTAAAGAATGCAAAGAAATATCCAATATTCTCTGAGAATCCATAGCCAAGTTGAATATATAAGAAGCAAATAAGTTATTTTTTAAAGGTCAAATGTAATAAATGCAGAATGAACAGTATGCATATCCTTTAGGGTGGGATGTTTCTAAGAGCCTGAGAACAGATGGGATTCAATCTGGACCTTTATAAAGCTTAAGTGAAGAGGAGCACTGGACAGTGATAGAACAGCCTGGGAGGGGTTGGTATAACAGCAATGGGATGAATAAGGGCTGGGAGCAGAAACATAAAGTAGGGACAAATACCAATGTCAAATATCATGTGGGAGAAAGAAAACAGTTGGGAGAAGAAAGAACATAGAAATGTCAAGTTGGTGGAAATAAAAAGAGAGGCTATAGTGGGGACTATATGGGACTGCTTAGCAAATGGGTACTTTTTCCCCAGTATTTGTATTCTGGCAGAGGCATATTTGTGTGCTGTGATAAGAAACTTGCAGAAGTTTTCAGCAGTTTTTACACACCAGTACCATTTTTTACCATACACATATGATTGTGCATGTATACTTGGGAGTGGTGAGTGTGTATGCGCCTTCTATCACCTTTGAGACAGGTTCTCTCTTTGATCTGAAGCTTACCCACTAGGCAGATTGGCTAAACAAGAAACCCCATGGAACCTCACCAGTGCTGTGACTATAAGAAAACAGAACCATAGCATTTAAAATGGATTTGGGGATCAATTGCAGGCCATCATGTTAGCATTAGCAACTGATCCCTCTCTGCAGCCCCACCAGTGGCATTTAAATCACTAATCTAGATGCTATAGAGCAGTTGCTCTCAACCTTCCTAATGCCGTGACCCTTTAATGCAGTTCATCATGTTGTGCTGACCCCTAACCATAGAATTATCTTCATTGCTACCTTATAACTATAATTTTGCTACTGTTATGAATTTCAATGTAATATCTGGTATACAGGATGTTTGATATACTTCCTGTCTGTGAAGAGCCCAGAATATCAGCATATGTTACTGTGGAATAGAAGTTACTATAAAATGAATATATCAGAAAACAGCTGCTATAGAAAGTGCTCTGTTGCCTTATCCTCCTAAATGAATTTTCCCAAAGAGTTCAACCATTTTTCCCCAGGGGAGACTATCGCTACCAGAACATGTTCTGTTCCTTTATCCTCCTAAATGAAAAGGATTCATGGGGTTCCTTGATCAACCAATCTAGCCTAATGGGTGAGCCTTAGGCCAACAAAAGACCCTGTGAAAGGATTGCTCAACCCCTAAAGCAGTGGCGACCCTCAGACTGAGAACCACTGCTCTGCAGATTAATGAAAGTGGCCTTACCTCTGAAGCACTTACAGTTTACAGCCTGTATAAATAATGAGTTATTTCCACATATAAAGTGTCTCAAGTATGCATTTCCATGACATTCATGTGACCCGATTACACTCAGGTGCCCTGGTTGGTCTTATTCTCACCATGTACCTAAGGTTGGCCTTGGACTCTTAGTTGTCTCCTGCCTCGTCTTTCCAGGTTCAGAATTGTAACTATATGCCACCATATCTACCTTATGCATAGATCATGAGTCTTTGTCTTCCCTCCTGTAGTCAGTGATTTTAACTTTCTATAAAACAGGAAACTATGTTTCCCTGCCCATTCCAACATGTAATTCAACTTCTGGGATATTAAGGAGAGCTTTGCTAGAAAGCTGAGGAGCTTGTGAGTTACAGGAGATCCTAGGAATCGGAGAGTCTGATTCCTGTGTATTCTATACATTACAGAAGAAAAACTCGCCTTCTACCCTCCTGAGTTCTGTAACTCAGGGGGTAAACATTAAACTTGGGCTAACAGGTTAGAAAGGGAAAAGTATATTTTAATTAGCAAAGAATTAACAAAGAACCGCAGCTCAAAGAGGAAGATAGACTTTGGAGATTATAGACTCTCTTACTTCTTATTATAGAAGTGAGGAAGGAAGGAAATAAGGAGAAGAAAAAACTCAACTCTGGGGAACAATAAATAGGTCCTCAGAATGTGGGAGATGTGATTCTTTTTTGACAGTATGTCTAGGAATAGGGCTAACATGTCTCTGATGGCAATGGTCAGTCTCCCCTGTGAAGAAATGGTTGAATTCTTATTTCAGAAGATAGGGGAATAGAACATTTCAGTAGCAGCTCTTTCTCAGATAATCTTCATCTTAAAATAACCCTTATTCCACAACAACATATACTGATCTTCTGGACTCTTCTCAGACAGGAAGCTTTAGGGATGGAGACAGAAGCACCTTTCACTGAGCACCTAGCTGTTTGTACCAGTGCAGATAGCAGAGGACAATGAGCAGGAAGACCTCTGGGCTGACCGCCCCTGCTAACCTGTCAGAAGCATGAAATTACAAAAGCCTCTTCCTGGAAGACGATGGGTAACAGAGTTCAAACAAGTGCCAGGGGAGGAAAATATTTAACCCAACAAACAGTAAGAAGAGTTCTCCAAACGTGCATGTGACTGTCAGCTTAACAGTTTTAGGAAGCACCTAGAAGACATGCTTCCAGGCACATCTATGAGGGGTTAGCCTCTGGCCATGCCTGCGGTGGATTGTCTTGAATAGATTAAGATGGTAAGAACTATCCCAAAGAGAGTAGCACCATTCCCTAGGCTGCAGAAAGGAGGAAGCTAGCTGAGCATACACAGTCATCTCCTTCTTCCTGACTGTGGCTGCCACATGACCAGCCACTCCTCAAGCTCTTGCCAGCTTGACTTTGCTGCAATGCTGCTGTGATGGACTGTAACTGTAAACTGTAATAAACCCACTCTCCTGTAACTTGCTTTTTGTCCGTGTATTTTATCGGAGCAGCCAAAAAAATAATAAAGTAATGCAAAATCAAAGAATTGGAAATAAAAGAGCTGTGTATCATCATAACATCAAGTCCTGATAGCTTTGATGTCTAGACCCAAACCTGAGTTTTAAGGGCTGTGTAAGGAAGGCAATGCTCCGAGCCAATAGCAAAATTTTCTTTGAAGAGATGTAGTTTATTACTGTGAACTCTTTGAAGAGATGTGGTTCATTACTATGAATACCTTGTAATTTTTTAGAATCTATCTTTCTGTGAAATTATTGTCAAAGGAGAACCTAAATATGAGGTACTCAGAGTCCTCCCTGGGGCACATTAAGAGATGCTTTGTAGATTAAAAATTATTAACTAGAGCATTTAATGCTTATCCTAACCAGGTTCCTCCTTGGTGACTGCCCCAGACTCTCACTGAGTGCTAGAACAGAGGAGCCCACTCTAAGCAGTTACCCTGGGCCCTGATATTCCTGGGAGGCGGTTATCAAGCCCAAGCTGCTTTGTTCCATGTTACCTTTTGACACCACTGAGATTATAATTTAGACTTATTTATGAAGGTTACTTTGCCCAAAGAATGTATTTTATCCATTTCCCTGAAGATTCCCTGTGGTTCTGATAGCCTGAAAATCCACTTTGGGGCTATAATCAACTATGGATGGCCTTTAGTTAACCAACATGTAAACCCATGTACAGTTTAACTTGTCTACTAATAATCTCCCCATTGTGTTCCTCATCAAAAACATTATATTGCTTTCCCAAATGAGTTTTTCATAATTTGATTACAATGATTTTTAAATGTGTTTATATTTTTGTTAATTTTTTGAGAATTTCATAGAGTGTAAAATGTTCTCTCGACAAGTTCCCTCTATCAACTCCCCACAATTTGAACATGGAGTTGTAGTAATAGAAACCCTAGTATCACTGTAATAAAGCTGGGGTTGGAAAGCCAATCACAGAGGCTTCCTGGGGTAAGCAGCTGGGACCTGGCTCCTATTAAGAGCTAAGCAAGTATGAGTCCAATGCTAGCGATCTTCCATGGGCCAAAGGAAGTTAGCATCTGTTTTTTATTTGGATCTCTTATTCTTTAAGAACTGTCAAACAATAGACATGAAAATAATAAGAATGACAACAAAGAAAATAGGAGAAAACAAAGTGGGCCCTCATTTGTGTCCTCTATGGAGAGAAAGAAACAAAGTACCAGGAAAGTAGAGAAACTCCCTTGGAGTTACCAGCTTTTCAGGAAAAGCTTCCCCAATGGAGTGAGTGTATTAAATAAGTAAATAAGTATTTGAATGGCATGGACTGTGTGTGTGTGTGTGTGTGAGAGTTTGTATATGTTTTGTGTATCTCTATGTATGTGTATGAGTGTGTGTGAGTATGTGTGTATGTATCAATGTGTATATGTGAGCTTGAGTGTGTGTGTATGAATTTGTGTGTGTATGTTTGTGTGTGTATGTGTGTGCAAGTGCAGGCGTGTTTCTGCACACACGTGTGGACATTCCTGAGCTACACAGCACATGCAGAGATCAGAGAACAGCTTTCTTGAGTTGATTCTCTCTTTCCACTCTGGGATGGGAAGGGTTTGAATACAGGTATATGTGTACTGTACGCCTGTGTACTGGAGTGCTCCAGTAAGATTCAGGTAGGATGTGCGAGGGCAGAAACTCAGCAGTCATCTGGAATAATTTAAGAACTTTGGAAGGGTCAGACCCAGGCAAAGCACTGAGTTCTAATGAGTGCAGCCCCTCCTCACTGGCAGTGAGGTCGGCTGGGGCATTGGAGACTTCAATCCAGTTCATTCTTGTAGCTCTAGCTTGTCTCTCGCTCCTCTTCCTTCAGGTTGTTTTGCCACTTCACCTAGAGAAGATCCGAGACAGACTGGCTGAGAATATCCATGAGCTTTGGGGAATGAATAAAATAGAACTCGGCTGGACTTTTGGCAAAGTACGTCCTTCAATGGCCAGCGCTGGGTGGATTGTCAGCTTGGCAGGAAGGGTTCCTTGAATTCTATTTGACTGAGAATGGGGATGGTGAAATAAAATGCTCTTCTTCCTCCAACCTGGCTAACCTTTGCATTATTCAGTAGCAGCCCAGTCTTCTGTCCCTCTGTAGCCAGCACTGAAGAGATCAGCTCTCCACAGGCACCCAGGGAGCCCAGGCCCCATCTTGCCTCCTAACTCAGGTTTCGTTTGTCAGAGGACTGTGGGTGCAGCCATTCCTCTACATCTTTCATATTTCTCTTTTTTCCCTTCCAAAAAAATCAGTCTCTGAGTGGGTGCTAGTAGCGGGCTGATTCATCATTTTGAATCAGAAGTTGTTTAACAGGGCTTTCAGATGTATCACTAAGATTAATAGGGTCCGGAGGGGGTTAGGGAGTCTCTTGCAATAGAAAGCATTTTCAGAGAGAATGTAAATGACTTTGCTCTGTGATTTGTAGAAGGTCACTTCTGGAAGCAGAAAGATAGGTGAGTTTTACAGTTTCCTGTAACCCCTACACTCTCTAGCGATACATATTCCTCTTAGTTACTGAAAAGGCCCCTGCACTCTAACACATATGTCTGACCATAGTTGCCACAAAACAGTGTCCTTATGAATAATCATCTCTCTGCAGTGTGCTCTTGAAGTCTGTCCTTCATAGAAGTCAACACAATGGTAATTTTAAATTGCAGTCATTCTTACAAATATTTTATCACTATTTCCTACTTCATTAGACTGGGTGGAGCTCTCTGCCCTAATTTTTAAGCTCATAAAAATCTACGTTAGTACCCTCAAGCATTTGCTAAATGCCTAAATGAATGAAGGAGTGAGTTAATGCTCAGATCTTTAGCAAGAGTCCCATATTGTTGCTGAGAGACTGAGAAGTATCTAAATGGGAATGCAGTGTGTTTGTGGTTGTAAAACTTACACTGAATATTTTTTTTTTGTTCATTTGATAGAGTTCTGGCTATTCTGAGACTTTTTCTATAAACCAGATTGGTCTGGAACTCAGGGATCCACCTGCCTCTACCTCCCGGGTATTGGGATTAAAAGCATTGCCCAGCTTCACACTGGATTTTTAAGACTTGTTTTTACATTATTTTATTCTTATTCTCATAAAAAATAATATATTACTTGTATGAAGCTAAATAAAATATCTTGTTAAAATTAATTTGATCTAATTCTTTTGCTTTTTCTAAAATGGTTTTAATAAACTTTTGAGATTGCACATGTGGTCCACATCTGTAGCCCTTTGTGGTCAAAGGCATGTTATCCTCCAGTAACATTATGGTAACATGAATTTTTAATAAAAGTATGGCTACCATCTATAAAAGCAATAGCATACTTCTCTGGAAAATTATGTTCTAAGTGCAGACACCTGTCTTGAAATATATCCACACAGTTCAAGACATTGACAACTTGGGAGCCATGTGTAAGACTCTTAAGAGAATCATGTGCATTCACCTATTAGTGAGTTGCTGACTTTGTCCTGTCTGATACGGATTACCTGGGCCCTTGAAGGATGTTCACTTTTGTTTTTACACACAGTGCCAGCTGTCAAGACTTAAATCCTCCTCTCTCTCATGTTGTCACCTAGGTGCGCGATGACAACAAAAGACAGCATCCCTGCCTTGTAGAGTTTTCAAAGCTCCCTGAAACTGAGAAGAATTATAACCTGCAGATGTCAACAGAAACCTTGAAGTGAGTGTTTAATTGAATGCGGACTAGACAGTGAGTGGATGAGTTGATGCACTATAACTGGGCTGCAAAGGTGTGTCCTCTTGTCTGCAAACACAACACACTGATAAATCCTAGGCAGTAGTGATTCTTCACGTCACGGAGTTTAACATAGTAAGGAGCTGACACACATTAGTATTTAGTGTGTATATTTCTCCAGAGACCATTTGCCATTTGCTGTTCTTCTGGAACAAAGAAAAATGCAGGAGGCAGGGGCAGGATAAAGGAGAGAAATATAACCAAAGGACCAAATGTTACTGAGGTTAGTTTTAAATCAAGTAAAAAATAAGATAGTGTTGAAACAAAAGGAAAATATGGTTTGATTACTAGAATCCAAGTTTTGTAAATCAACTTTCAATTCTGCCACAATCTCATTCATGATCTTTAAAAGGACCCAGACTCCCTATTCTATTTGGACCTCCCAGAATTCCCTTTGTGACTCTTGATTGCTGCTTCTTTGTATTTCCCTTTTGTCATTGCAGAATGCTCTAACATTGTCTGTTGACATAACAAAGATGTCATAGGCTTACATACATGCTATCTTTAATTGTACTATGCTTTTTGAGAAAACCATTACATGCATCTCGGTACATGAAGTAAAACTCAAGATGCTATACAGACATCACACAGCAAGTATTTGCTGACCTAAAGATTTAATATTAGAATCCTGTCTATTCCATGAAACTAAGTCCTTGATATAATTCAAAGTGAATTTATAAACTAGAAAATGTCTCCATGTGGGGCAATTAACAAGCTTCTCTTTCATGTTCTTACACTTGCTATCACCTAAATCAGAAGTTGGCACATTATGGCCTGTGGGACAAACAAACCAGCCATCTGTTTCAGTAAATACATTTACATTGCAACAAAGCCAGGCTCATTGGCTTGCATATTATTGATGGCTACCTTTACCCCATAATGGCAGAGTTGGGTAGCTGTGGCAGAGGTATATGATACACAAGGCCTTGCTGTCTGCCTCTTTACAGAGTATGTTGGCCAACCTCTGGTCTAAATGAATAGCTTTTGTCTACTTAACGAGCTCAGACATGGGTTGGGGTTCTTCTTACCCTTCATCTTTCAGTTGACACCAGTCTCTTCCTGTGTTACATCACAGAACCTTGCTGGCCCTGGGGTGCCACATTGCTCACGTTAACCCAGCTGCAGAAGAGGATCTAAAGAAAGTCAAACTGCCCAAAAAGTAGGTGGCTTTTCTAATGGCTCAAGCAGAGTGGGAAAGCTGGGAGGGTTGGAGGCCATGTACAAAGGCTAATGGCAGACTATGTATCATCTTAGAATGTTCCTCCAGTTACTTAGATGACTGGGGCCCCCAGAAGATGCCTACTGCGAAAGCGGCATTACAAAGTCTCCTCTCCTTTTGCACATTCGTCCCAGACCTAGTGTTGCTATGCTTGCTTTTGAGCTGGGAGGTGTGCAGACCTCAAATGAATGCACTTTGGTTAATAGGAAGAGTTGGCAAAAGAGCTTGGATATGGTTCCTAGTCACTGCAGAGACTCACTCTACACCTCTGGCCCTGGGATGATATATAAATCCTTAAGGACATGGGAATCGGTACCAAGATTTCATTTGCCTCTCTTTATCTGTGTGTCCTACTGTCTTTCCTATCTCTACATTCAGAGTTTCTCACTGGTACATCTTCTGGTTCGTTCATTGTTTTGTTCTCTTGCTCCTCAGTGCCAGCTCTGGTTATGTACACAATAAAACCCAAGTATTGTGACTGGAGCCAAAGCAGTGCCATCCTTAATGAAATGTTCACCACCACTCTCCTGCCCTAGCTCCCAAGCCAATGAGTCAGTCTCCTGATGTCAAGAAAATCATATCTAAGAGATGACATCTGGAGAGGCACACTTCTAGCTGAGGTTGCTAGAACCAGTGCATACTGAGACTGACAGCAGCAGCTGTCCCAAGGAGGTAGCAACTAGACAGTCTCCTATGACTACTGTAGATTCTATATCTTATGTTTTCAGAGTGTTTATATAGAATTGGCCTAAGAGTATCATGTTCAAGTTTTTGCTCTAGTCTGGGAAGTTAGTAGTCCTAAAACCCATGGGCATCTCTGGACTCGTATTTTCTTTTTTTTTTTTTTTTTTTATTGTGTCTTTTTTTTCTATATTCTTTGTTTACATTCCAGATGCTTTCCCCTTTCCTGTTTCCCCCTTCCCCATAAGTCCCATAAGCCCTCTTCCTTCCACCCATTCCCCAATCACCCCCTCCCATTTCTCTGTCCTGGTACTCCCCTACAATGCTGGATCAAGCTTTTACAGGACCAGAGAACTCACATGGATATAATTAACTATGCTGGGATAGTTACCCTATTCACAATGTACTCAACCTTACCCCTTAGATATATATCTACCTGACTCATAGTAAGTTCTTTCACATTTGCATGCTATGTTGCAAATTATAGGCACTTGAGGCCATGACTCCTGGAATGGAGAGCTAACTGCAAAAGTCACTTCATGCTCACAAATTTTCAGCTCTCATGGCATTTTGTTTTAATTCCAAGAGGAAAGTTTGGGCTTTGCAAGAATGGGTGGCCATTCCATGCTAATTTATAAGAAAGCCTTTAGGTCAAAGTTTTATCCTTGCCAATCTGGTTTTAACATTTTGTGCTCCTAAGTTGAATGGAGGGGTTTCTGACGATGTTGCAATATACTGAATGTGTCCCTCATTTTCATAACACATAAATAGTTTTCTTATATATAAAGATAGATTTGTTTTATTGACGATGTTCTCCAATGTTATTCTTTGAAATCTATGAGAGATATTAGTGTACGATGCTACAAAGAGGTGAGATTTTTGTTTCTGCTTTTATTTGCTTAGAGATTTTATATATGTATGTATGTGTATATATATATATATATATGATCTTAATAAAACTAATAAACAGAACCATTACTGTTTACAGTTCTGAGTAGTATGACTATGAGTGCTCAGCCATAGATGAGTCAGCTGTACCAACTCCCACTCCCAAAAGCTCAGGAGTTACCCCAGAAGAAGGCCCAGGAAGAGTTAGAGTATGGGAAGAAGTACAGTGAAATGCTGTCCTCTTGACATAGCATGAACTGGCACCCATGGTTATTTGTACAGAAGTCCTATTCAAGATTGAACCCATAAAAAATTTTCAGCAGGAGGTGAGAACTGTTCTAGGACACTGCCTCCCACTGAGGAGCTATTGGTGGTTGATGGCAGTCTGCTAGGGAAGGAGAGTTACATGTCTTTTGAGAGATGGCTACTGGTAAGTTACCCATGCTGCATTGGATGACCCCACACCAATGCACATATTGGAAGTTCTAACTGGACTCAATAGATTATTTATAAAGAAGAAGGCATGCAATTTGAGATGAAGTATGTTGTAGAGAGCATGGAGGTAATTGAAGGGAGATAGGGTATTGATATATATTATATGCATATGAGATTTTTCAAAGAATGAATTTGTAAAAATCTAGAAAAGGAGACTTATATGTATCTACTCCAATGTGCATACTTTTGCATTTACTTGTAGCTATATGATGTCCAATGGCTATAAGCCAGCCCCTTTGGATTTATCTGATGTGAAGCTGTTACCACCTCAAGAAATTTTAGTGGATAAGCTTGCAGAAAATGCACACAATGTTTGGGCAAAGGACAGAATAAAACAAGGATGGACCTATGGCATTCAACAGGTAAGGAGTGTTAGGTCAAGCATGGTAGAGAAGTAGGTATGGTCATCCATCAAAATGTCATTCTGCTGTGGAGCATGTGAGACTGGAATGTGGGAAATGCCCTTGTGTTCTATCCCTCACAGTGTGGTCTGTTTATTATTTATAGAATCATGGACTAGGTGAAATTTGTAACAATCACATTGGCATTGGATACAGGCATCGTTTCAATTTATAGAAGTGGATAAACATTATCTTTCCTTTAGTTAGAGATTCACTGATAAAATGCCCTCTGTGTGTACTTTATCTCAGTCTCCTTATACTTTTTCACCATGGATAGTTTCGTTTTCATGATAAACTTCAAGGCCAGGGTTAGCAGCAAATCAATATCCTGAGCCAGTAATCTTTCTGGCATAGATCAACACCATGGGTCAGCAGGAGTTCTGAGGTGACCCCAAATAGCAAACCATTGAGTTCATGCAAGGGGAAATAGCTTAGAAAGAGAATGAAGCAACCTGCCCAGAAGCCACACACAGTCACACACAGCCACACACAGCCACACACACACACACACACACACACACATATACACACACCCACATTCTTCAGGCCACTGAACTAAAGATCCCTGGACAGAGCTAGAACTCCTGACTTGATTATGAAGTAACCTAACAGCTAGGTTCATAGCAAGGACTCAAGCAGAGTTTAGAATCAATATTCACTGCAAACCATTTGACACTCTTTTCCCCTAAAATACTTTCCTCATTTCCTTAATCATTAAGGGTTAATATTCAGAAAGTTCATATACTTAACAAATACATCAGTGTTTCTTTTTCATCACCATGACAAATACCCACAGAAGCAACTTAAAGAAGAGAGGCAGGTTGTCACTTCAGATTATAGTTCATCATGGTAGGAGAAAGCTCTTGGCTACAGCAGTTTAGTCTATGGAGGCAAGAACTTGTAGCACAGCTTGTTTGAATCTTTCTGGATCAGAAAGCAGAGCAAGATGGGGCCATCTCTATAAATGCTTGCGCCCCCCCCCAGTGTTTCTCTTGGACCAGCCCAGCCTTACCTCTTAAAAGATTCCACAGGCTCCCCAAAACAACAATACAAGCTGGAAATTAGATGTTCAAACACTTGGGGCTGTGGGGGATATTCAGTTTCAAACTATGAACTCTTCCAAACTTAGTTCCAGAAAATCTGGAAGGCAAGAAGAATACGGGGGTGGGGGGTGGGGGGGAGGAAAGGCATGGAGACCTGGGAACCAGGAGGTTTGAAGAGTGTGTACCTTGGTTTGAGTGACTTTTCTTATATTTGACCTTTTGTTACTTTCTTCAGTCTCTCCTAAAAACCTAAAGATGACTCCCCTGCACAGTTTACCCCTTGAGAAAAAGTGGACACTCTTGTCCTCTGCCACTTCCTCTAGTGTCTCTCTGATGACTTAAGATTATGCTGTGATGGGGTGTGGACAGTTAAACGAAGCACGAATTTCCTTAAGGAAATTACACTGTTACACTGTTCCCATGGGCCTTACCTGGGGAATGAATATTCCTAACCAACTTCATGACACTTTATTTTATTTGCAGGCTGGCATTATTAGAGTGTATTTTTAATGCTAGCTCTGAGCATTAGTAATATTTCCCCTTTTATACTCATTTAATCCTGAAGAGAAATAGCAAATACGCACACTGCTAAAGATCAAGTCACACGGGGGGAATCTAATAGACTAGGATGAGCTAGCCAGGCAGACTGGAGTGTATGAGTAGGATGGGCTGCTTGTAAAGCTGACATGTGTTTTCTTGGCACCTTTCCTTTGGCTTCACATAGGATCTGAAGAATAAAAGAAACCCCCGCCTGGTACCATATGCATTACTAGATGAGCGCACCAAGAAATCAAACAGAGACAGCCTGCGTGAAGCCATACGGACATTTGTTGGTTATGGATATAACATTGAGCCATCAGACCAAGAACTAGGTAATAAGCTGTGATCATCCATTCTTACAACACTTTACTAACAAGTCCTCATCTGGGAAATGTTACCTTTACGAAGGTCTAATTTTTACTATTGGGAATGGTATGTTTTTTAATGGTACAGTTCCTAAAATGTGATATTTTATTCTTGGAGAACTTCTTATGTGCATACCCTGGGCTCTCCTCATATTCTCCCCATGCACCCTGCCCCCAACTCTAACAAGATGTGCCCTTGCCTCGCCCCTCCTTCCAAATTTGTATCCTTTTTTGTCTTTATAACCTACCAAGTCCAATCTGTGCTGCCTAATAATATATTTTAGGAGATGGGACTTGGGTTTCTGTAAAGCTCCTTCACATTGACAGAATTTTTTATTAAAAATGCATACAATAAATTCTGATCCTGAATTCACCTCTTTCTCCTCCCTAGCCCTCTCTACCTCCCTACATTCAACCCCATGCCTTCACCTTCTTTTTCTTTCTTTAGAAAACAGGCAAAAATAAAAACAGAATTGAAGAAAAAAATGAAAATCACAGAATCACACAGATACATGTACATGCTTATATACCAAATCCCCAAAACCATAAAATTGAAAACCATTTACAAATATACAAGCAAAATATCAGTATGAGTTTTTTAGAAAGGTCCAATCAAAGCAACATGAGGCAAAAATATCTACAAAACCATCAATGAATTTGTTTTGTTTTGTGTTGGCAATCTACTGCTGGGCATGAAGCCTGCCCTTAGGTGTTGTTGATGAACCAGTGAGACTCCATTGGGGGGTGGGGGTGGGGGGGGAAATGGTTTTTCTTTTGCAAGTAGTTTCCAGTTAGAGATAGGTTCTTACTTAGGGATGGGATCCCACCTCCACTTCTCCACTTAGTGCTGTCTTGAATCACCTTACTTATTGACAGGTATTTTTGCGATGCATATTTCTGTGACCCAGACCTATGGTAAACACATTTTTTTCTCTAGGGTAGCTAAGCTTTTCAGTGTGAATTTAGATCTTTTATCCTGTTTATTACGATACTAAATTAGTGATTGAACCTTTCTGACCCTTGGTATTATTCATCTGGGTCTTATAAAATTATTGTGTAGAAATCACTATGAATATCCAATAAAAGGTGGTTCATGTTGTTGTGATATCAGTATGGATGAGTGTCATGGTGTAAACAAAATGCCTTACTGAACAGTGGGAGTTCTATGGCCATCTTAGTTGTTGATGTTAAGTTCTTTAAGGAATACTACATCATCATTAAAAGTCTCTTTCCTTCTTTCCTATCTTCTGCTTCTCACAGTAGCTGATCCTACTATTGAGAAGGTCAGCATAGACAAGATCCGATTTTTTCGGGTAGAACGGTCATATGCGGTAAAGTCTGGGAAGTGGTACTTTGAATTTGAAGTGGTAACTGGAGGAGACATGCGTGTTGGCTGGGCCCGGCCAGGCTGTCGTCCTGACATTGAGCTGGGGGCTGATGACCAAGCCTTCGTGTTTGAAGGCAGCAGGGTGAGTCCATCCATAGCCATATTCAGTCAGTGCAAGTTTACTTTTCCAGAATTTTCCTTGGAGGCTGTCTGCATCTTAAGCTTCAAAGAGAACACCCATTGCCCCTAAGATAATAGTCATTGAATGAATATTACATAGTGATTGCTTCTTTGCTCTTGATTCTGGGAGAGGGAGAGAATATATCCCATATCCACACCCTTGCAGTAATCATCTCTACTTCACCGGAGATGGTTGGTGCCACTCCAGAGGCAACCCACTTAACACAATGCAGCCAACATATTGAGATTTTTTTTTTTTACATGCTCTAGAAAATAAATTGTGTTTCTTGTCAGGGCTGAATATGAACCAAGAGACTCAGGCCATCTTATCAGATGAGGTCTGTATTTCTCCATTTTATTCATCTGTAAGATATATATTGCTCCTGTGAGCTATACATGGTAGCCTATTAAGATTTTTCCATTAGAAATTAGGGCATCATGTTGCTGTGGCCACCTCTCCGGCTTGCTGGGATTCTCAGGTATGTTCCTCTTCTTCTCAAAGCCTGTGGTCTTGTTTTGCAGGGCCAGCGCTGGCATCAAGGCAGTGGGTATTTTGGACGAACTTGGCAGCCAGGAGATGTGGTCGGGTGCATGATTAACCTGGATGATGCCTCCATGGTCTTCACACTGAATGGGGAGCTGCTCATCACCAACAAAGGCTCTGAACTTGCCTTCGCAGACTATGAGATCGAGAACGGTAATCCATCACTCCATCCTCCCTTATTTACTCTTTGTGGTTGAAAACCAGGGTGAGCTGGCAGAGCTCTGTGTCTCCCTATTGAGAGTACACTATCCTTTGCATATTTGAAACTCTAAAGGAGATCGCCACCTTGTATTCTGCAATTTCTGAAGAATCAAGGCAAATAATAGTGATAGTCAGGATTTGCTCATAAATATAAATTCTGTACTGAGGCTAGTTCTATGCCCTGTACCTTGGCACTTTAAGATTCCAGGTTTGCTTATAGTACAATGGAAATGCTAATTGTGTATGGTGGAATGTCCTTGGCAGGAGAGAAAAAAAAAATCAGTGGATTAAAGAGTTATCCTTTTATTCTGATTTGAATTGTCAGTCTGCATGTTTGTGTAATTGAACTTGATGCTTTGATGAGAACCATTGGAACACAAAAGCTAGATTTAGCTGTTCCTGTGAATGAAATATGATTTATTTTGAAATTCAAACAACTGTGAAACCAAAGCAGAGTTGCGCTTATTATTGGCCGTGAATGGGGGACAATCAGTGCAATGCTTCCAGCGACACAAAGGAGTAGTTAGAGCTTATTATTTTTCTGTCTACATGACCATATAAGATGTACACAGATTGTTGGCATATGGAGAAAGAGTGCTGGACTGCAAATTGGCAGACCCGCTCCTTTTAAAGAGTAGAACTCCTGTAGGGACTGCTTGACTGTTCTGGGCTTTATATTCTTCACTTTTTAAAATAAGAGGATAGATGAAATACATTCCATTGTTCTTCCCAGATAGGAAATTATGGCAGTGACATAGCACATCTGTGTGCTCGCTCCTGTGGTATGTGCTATGCTTCACTCAGCGTTGTAAGGATGCTGTTGTGGTCTGGAGACAAGGGCCCTCGTCCTATAACTGTCTACTTGTGTCATCTTAGCTGACTTTCTTTAACCTCTTTGGGCTTTATTTTATCCTCTGTAAATGATTACAACTACTTGTAGCACTGACTTTCCTGGGAGGTTATGAAAACAAGGAGTCTGTCTCTAAAACCTCAGAGACATATAACTGCATCAGCAAGAGAACCAAAATATAAAACGCCATGTTCCTGTGACAGAAATGTTCATTGCTAAAGAATGGCTTTAGCTTCATAAAGTTGGACTTTTTACAGGCACCTGTTGTATGCAATACACTTGTTCAGCTGAATCATTGAGGAGATTTCCAGAGTCTAATATATGGGGAAATAGGAAGGTCGAAGCTAAATCTGTTTTCCTAGGGAAAAGGAATCACTAAATCTAAGACAGGGTTTGAAAGTCAGTTTTGAAGATCCTGTTTGGAAAGAGGGGTGGGGAGGCAAGATATTGCTGAAGGAATGGCAACTGTGCTGACTTGGATACAAATGAGAGGGAACACAGCAGTGTAGGCGAGCTATCCTGGGTCCCCACCCACCCATGGGCACTGCTGCATCCCTAAGGTCAGGAAGATAATGAGGTACTTTGGTGTTTCACCAAAGATAGTAGGAAGAGTACAAAGTCCAACACTTTTTCCTGGCTTTGCTATTATGTGAACCAGAAGGAGATTATGTATCTACCTGCCTCCGATTCATTTATGAGATGAGAATCTTATCTGACGTGCAGTGTTGAGAATTTTGTGAAGCTTGCATAGCTTTGCATTAAGTGTAAAGCCTAGATATTCAAGGTATCAAGGCTTGTTAGAAATGCAGAATTTCAGCGCCACAGCAGAATCAAAGCCTGCCTCCTGCCCAGAGGCTCTGGAGATTTGCATGAACATTCTGAGATGCAGTGGACTAATGCAGGAGCAAATGTGAACACTCCCTGTTCTAATTGTGGAGTAAGTAAGATGGAAATAGGATACGGTGACTAAGAATGCAAAACAGTGGGTATAAATAAATGGTAAGTGACTAATGTAGAGTGAAGAAAATCTCACACCAGCGACATCTGAATTGAATGGTGAATAAAGTACCCAGAATGACATTTTCATTACATCTCTCCTTAGAGTACTCTAAGATGCAAGAGAGCTAGTGTTGAAGTGGCAGGAACCTTCAGGGAGGGGTAGAACAGTAAGATGGTAGACATTTATACATGGGATGGATAAGTGATAAAACTAGGAAGGAGGAAGATACCCTTACATATCAAGACTCAGTCTTCTCATCCAAGAAAGTAGACCTTACTCTGAGCCCAGCATCCTTGCACTTCACTTTGTAAAATGGGCAGATACAGTGTTTGAGCAGAGAGATGCTGCTATCAAGGAGAGAACTGTTTGAGAGTAGCTCAGCTTTCAAAGAATGACTGTGTTCTGATGAAAGAGATGCCTTTTCTGTGAAGGGACATGATTTGACCTTCAGAATAACAAATTCTATTATTAGAAAGCTGTCTGATAATAGACTTGTACTGTAATATGTTTGTGCATTATAATGTAGTATTGTATCTGCTTTAATAATACAGAGACAAGATAATTGGAAGGCTCTTTCAGCTATTGATAGCACAGTAGTTGGCAGGGGGATGGTGGAAAGGAAGCTGATGTGTCCTTCTGAAATAACAGCAGCCCAGAGGTCTGGAATGAACACACAGCATCTCTCTGTTCTATGCAAAATGTGGAAGGAGGCAGCAAATCTTGCTTTGTGTTTTAAAGAGAACCATCTGTTGAAACTAAACATTTGATGTTTTGTAATCACCTTAAGGAACAATGACCTATGTGCTGGTACTTTTCAGGTCACCAGTGTGTAACCCTGGATCTAAGATCCTCAGTAAGAAGACTTTGATGTCAGGAGAAAGACTAAGAACAACAATTTCAGGGTGTAGCTTCTCCTTACTCTCTGAGTTATGAATTCACTGCTATCTCTATCCTCATCTGCATCACAAATGCTGTGCACTTATCTGTTTTGTTGATTCCTCATTATTGCTCCCTGCCCTGGTCACCAGCCCAGACCATCATAGTTCTTAATATTGCCACAGCCTTGTGTATCTAGAAGCTCAGAAGCTCTCAAAGTGAAAGCTTTGCTGTTAGTCTTCACATTTCTTCTACTTAAAGGAAAGAGACAAAAAAAAAAATATCCTGAAGATCCTGCCAGACCTCAGGATGAAACAGCTGGCAGAGAATTTGGTGTATACAATCCCCTGAGGACCGTCCTGCCTCTTGAGCAGCTATAAAGTCTGCAGGGGCTACAGGGGCACCCTTTCATGTTGTTTCTGTCCATTGGGCTGTCTAAAAGACCCCATGACTCTGCTAATAGCTAGGAGGTAGGAAATAAAACTTATTTGAGGGAAGTGCTTCTGCCATCTGTGCCCTTGTGCCAAAGGGCCATGTTAATTCTCTTTCTAGATGGGGACTGTGCTCAGAAGCTGAATGTGGCTTACAAGTGCTGCCTTTTGTTTTCTGAATTTTCTTTCTGTTTGGTTTGGTTTGGTTTGGTTTGGTTTGGTTTGGTTTGGTTTGGTTTAGGTGTGTGTGTGTGTGTGTGTGTGTGTGTGTGTGTGTTTTCTGAGATAGGGTTTCTCTGTCCTGACTGTCCTGGTTTAGGGGTGTTTGTGTGTGTGTGTGTGTGTGTGTGTGTGTATGTGTGTGTATGTGTGTGTGTGTGTGTGTGTGTGTGTGTGTGTGTGTGTGTGTGTTTTCTGAGATAGGGTTTCTCTGTCCTGACTGTCCTGGAACTCACTTTAAATTCAGAAAAGTCTGCCTGCCTCTGCCTCCTGAAAGCAGGGATTAAAGGGATACATCACCACTGCCTGGTTAAGTAATTGGTATTTTTGTTTGGTTGTTTGCTGTTTGTTTTTTTTGAGACAGGTCTCATTTTGTAGCCCAGGCTGTCCTAGAGTACATCAGCCTGGCCTTGAACCCACAGAGATTCCCCTACTTTTGCTCCCCATATGCTGGCTTTTTTTTCTCTTCTTTTTTTTTTTTTCTTTTAGTTTCTTTTTTGGTTGCTACTTATTTCCTAAGCATTCTATGCATGCCCCAGCAATCACAGGGTTGTCTCTGAATACCATTTTGAGCCTTAGTAGGAAATAAAAAAGATAGATGCATATGCCATGTGGGAGAAATACACCAAGAATGGTCCAGTGTCACCTATGATCTGTTTCTGCCTACTGCTGATGGTATTCCTTATGGCTATCTGCAGATTGAAATGAATGCCAATAGATCATCAATTGTATTTTCAGATCATTGTTTCTTTCTAACCACCAACTACCTGAGTTTAAAAAAAAAAATCACCACCACCACCACCCCCTTCAAGGTTGTGTGCATAGTCACAGCTATGTGCTGAGTACTGTAAAAGGTAGCAGAGAGATAGCATTTCTGCTCCTTTTACTTACCTTTCTTCCTCTATCTTCAGTCCATTTGGGCTACAGGATTGTTGACTTATATGCATAGTGATAGTCCTAATTTCTGACAATCTAGTGGTAATGCCACATGGCCTTACCAAGTGGGTCCTATTATCTAGATCAACTCCTGAGAGTCAGTCATGTGGAGCCCTGTGTACAGGTAGACCTGTTTCTCTAAGGGGCCTAGAGGACTGGTGACTATGTGTCTTCAATAGCCTAAATCTAAATGGCGAACTACACGACTCAGCAGCCTTTGCATAGGGAAGGAAGATCTAGCCATCTACAAAACACATCAGTTTAGAATAGAACTGGAAAATAGCTACCCTGGCTTCCTCTTTTGATGTCTGCATTGGAGTTCTATCCAGGCCATATTGTCTACATACTGATGCTGCAGTTTGCCTGGTAGAATTGATCAAGTTACTTAATTTCCTAAGAACTGGTTTCCTCATCTGTAAAAGGGGAATAAAGAGATAAATCTGCAGAGCAGTAAGCCTGACCTTCAGAAAACAATTGACATATATGTGCTGATGTAGTTTCTTGCGTTGCTGTTGACCCTCTCCCTTATCTATCATGCAGGATTATAAAGTTAAATGAAATATTCATGCCTTGAGTTGAAGAGTTCCAAGATGGCAAGTTGATTAGCTAGAGCCCCTTGGATGGATGGAGAGAAAGTTGAGTAAAGGTGGCCAGTTATCAAACCTTCTTTTCCAGAAGAGAGTGCCTTGTGTAAATGTATCATTCCTTTATGATTTCCTGGGTGTTCCTTTGCTTGATTCAAGCCTTAGCATGACCTTCCTTCTGTTGTGTCACTGAGCATCTGAAGCTGTACTCATTTAACCACCAGAGGGTCCAAAACACTTATCTCCATCTGTGACTTCTATTGCCTTTCTATTGCTTCACTGTGTTTGGCACTCCCTGGAAGGGAGGGATCCAGCTCACACGGATGATTGCTCCAATCTGTACCATGATATCCTCTTCCCTGGGACATACTGCCATTTAGATCCAGGGCATATATCTCTCTACCACCTATCTACTCTTTATCATATTGAATGGCAGCTGGATTGTCACTCAGAGAGTATAGGATCAGTTCCCACTGGTAGTCCTTCTCAGGACCTTGGTCAAGTCTGTTGGTGCCACAAGTCTTTACTTTTATCCTCAGTTGAGTGCTATCGTTTATTAATGATGCAGAACCCAAGTTCCTTAGGAGGAAAGGGAGATCAGTGAGTCATCTTTTTGCTGCTTCCTACTCTGAATTTTATCCCTACTGATTTCCTAGCTCCCCACTTAGCTCAAGAAGAAAGGAGAATGGAGTTTCTTAAGGTTTCTTGGTCTCTGATAACATCAGGCTAAATGTGCTTAATAATATCTGGGCTCTAAGATAAAAGCAACATGGTTATGCATTTCTGGCTTGAACAACTGAAGTGCTACCTTGGGACAGAGGTAGTTAACATCAAAACACTCACTCTTAAATTCCATCCCTTGTCCTTCTGTCAATAAGCTCCTTGAAACTGGAGTAATTCCTCTTCATCCTTGAAATCTTGTTACAACATATATCAGAGCTCTCTAGAACACTGGGGAACTAGAAACATTTTCTGATAATCTTTGCTTTACTCTGTAGTCTGAATTCCAGGTGACTTATTTATAAGTAGCAAACATAGCACTATTGGAGTAGCTTCTGGATGACTGATCTACAGCTTCTCTGAAGTGACAAAGCCAGAGGTCTAGCCCCAAAGCTTGGTGGCCATCAGAGGACTTTGTCATTCTGCTAGAAGGACATTAATGTGTTCTAGTTTTAACAACGGTATTAAACAGATCTGTATCCTATGTTAAAATTTCATAATATCACACAATTAGTATGCAAATGACTTAGTTTCCACTTATATGACTTATGATTTACATAGAAACATCATGGCATGTGAGTCTCATAGCTTAGCTGGCTAAAGTGGCATATATAATATGAACACATGGCTTAGGTGTTCTTGAGTTGTTATATGAGTATTTACTCTACAAAGAATGCAGTTTGACATTGATACATAAGAACAGCGTAAAAACCTCTTGTTATACATAATGCTCTCAGATTTGCCCTTTTGTTTCCCAGAAAGGATAAAAATGTCATCATGGAACCCATTGTTTCATATGTTAAAAATATTAATAGTAAAACCATTTCTCCTAGCAGTGGCACCAGTTTTCTTTGTGGGGAGCCCCAGTGCTTGCATGAACCATCAGGCTCGAGGACATTCCATCCCTTCCTGGCCCTCTCTGCAGCCTCAGCTGTCTTCCAGCCGCCTGCCTCCCACATCCTCCCAGATCCAAGATAATTAGAGCTTTCCATACTTTCCTGATTTGTTGATCTACAATTATGATTTATAAATAACCCACAAACAAGAAAGCCAGACTATTTGAACTTCTGCTTTGGTCTGTTCTGAATCTTTAAATATGATCAGGTCATAGAAGTGAGCTCAGAGAGATATCAGTGTTAAGAAGGCAGAATAGCGTTTTTTCTGGCACATGCTTGGCTCTTTTATTCCTGCTTAGGTGAGGAGGACAGTGGACCAGGAGGATGGGAGATTATAAATTAGCAGAAATGTAGTCCTATATTCAACACACAAAACACAAAGGACCATTGATCTTTTATTTGTCTGATTAGCAGCCTGAGGCCCAGAACAGTCAAACAACTTGCATTGTCATTTCTCTCTTATTATTAGATTCTGTTCTTTTATGATATCATGTATGCATGTGTATTCTATTATAAACCCACACAACCTTCCTTTTTTCTCCTTCCCATGCTTGTCAGTGACCTCTTATTCCCTAACTGTTCCTTGCCCCAATTCTTGATTTTTGGATTGATTTTTATTACCAGGACCATCTGTGTAACCATTAGATTGGAACAGTTTATTGGAGCTCATGGGGCTTGCAGTAAACACACAACTAAGGATATAACTACCACTGCTGCTGAATTTATCAATAGCAAATAGTTCATTAGTAAGAGACAAAGCCCCTTGAGTCCCACCTCCATCCACGCCTGACTGTTGATAGGCCTGTTCTTGTGAAGAGCCAGTGCAGACATCTAGTCTACCCAAGAGTTTGTAATTACAATGGCTGTGTCTTTCCTAGAGGATGGCATTCCACAGCCCTACTCACTGTCTTATGACTTGTACACTCTTTCCATTCTCTCTTCCAGAATGGTTTTAGAGGGAATCATGTCAATAATAATTATCTGGCTTAGGTAGGGTTGAGCGCTCTTCTATCATTTGGGCTCAATGCTTTGAGCATTCACCAACAGTGGAAAGAGGCTTCCATGATTAAATATGAGTGCAATATTTATCTGAGATTATAAACACAACTATTTAAAAGACAGCCTGACACTGTATAAGCAAGGCTGAACAACACTACCCATTTAATCCATCAGGACTAAAAGCTGCTCTGCCATAGGCTATGTGTTTTTAACCAAATTTATACTACTAGGCATGGATTCCCTCCAATGGGGCAGGTCTAAATTTTATTCATAAAACAGGAGGTTAGCACTATAAAAGTAGTATGATACACTGTCACTTAAAAAAACAAATTACAGTGTGTGCTCTTAAGATATACAATGTAAGAAGGAGTCATAGAAAGTCTTCCAACCAAAAAAAGCAGAGGACCAGATGGTTTCAGTGCAGAATTCTCAGACCTTCAAAGAAGACTTAACACCAATACTCTTCAAACTAATCCACAAAATAGAAACAGAAGGAACACTACCCAATTCCTTCTACAAAACCACAATTACGCTGATACCAAAACCACACAAAGATCCAACAAAGAAAGAGAACTTCAGGCCAATTTCCCTTATGAACATCGATGCAAAAATACTCAATAAAATTCTTGCCAACCGAATCCAAGAACACATCAAAACGATCATTCACCATGATCAAGTAGGCTTTATCCCAGGAATGCAGGGTTGGTTCAATATACGGAAATCCATCAATGCAATCCACTACATAAACAAACTCAAAGAACAAAACCACATGGTCATTTCATTGGATGCTGAAAAAGCATTTGACAAAATTCAGCATCCTTTCATGCTTAAAGTCTTGGAAAGAACAGGAATTCAAGGCCCATACCTAAAGATAGTAAAAGCAATATACAGCAAACTGGTAGCCAGCATCAAACTAAATGGAGAGAAACTTGAAGCAATCCCACTAAAATCAGGGACTAGACAGGGCTGCCCCCTTTCTCCTTATCTTTTCAATATTGTACTTGAGGTCTAGCTCGGGCAATTCGACAACATAAGGAGGTCAAAGGGATACAAATTGGAAAGGAAGAAGTCAAACTATCATTATTTGCAGATGACAAGATAGTCTACCTAAGTGACCCAAAAAACTCCACTAGAGAACTCCTACAGCTGATAAACAATTTCAGCAAAGTGGCAGGTTATAAAATCAACTCAAGCAAATCAGTGGCCTTCCTATACTCAAAGGATAAGCAGGCTGAGAAAGAAATTAGGGAAATGATCCCCTTCACAATAGCCACAAACAGTATAAAGTATCTTGGGGTGACTCTTACCAAACATGTGAAAGATCTGTATGACAAGAACTTCAAGACTCTGAAGAAGGAAATGGAAGAAGACCTCAAAATTGGGAAAACCTCCCATGCTCATGGATCGGCAGGATCAATATAGTTAAAATGGCCATTTTGCCTAAAGCACTATACAGATTCAATGCAATACCCATCAAAATCCCAACTCAATTCTTCACAGAGTTAGAAAGAGCAATTATCAAATTCATCTGGAATAACAAAAAACCCAGGATAGCTAAAACTATTCTCAGCAACAAAAGAAAATCTGGGGGAATCAGTATCCCTGACCTCAAGCAATACTACAGAGCAATAGTGTTAAAAACTGCATGGTATTGGTACAGTGACAGGCAGGTGGATCAATGGAACAGGATTGAAGATCCAGAAATGAACCCACACACCTATGGCTACTTGATCCTCGACAAAGGGGCTGAAAACATCCAATGGAAAAAAAGATAGCCTGTTCAACAAATGGTGCTGGTTCAACTGGAGGTCAGCATGCAGAAGAATGCGAATTGATCCATCCTTGTCTCCTTGTACTAAGCTCAAATCCAAATGGATCAAGGACCTCTACATAAAGCCAGACACTCTGAAGCTAATAGAAAAGAAACTGGGGCAGACCCTTGAGGACATTGGTACAGGGAGAAAATTTCTGAACAGAACACCAATAGTGTATGCTCTAAGAGCAAGAATTGACAAATGGGACCTCATAAAATTACAAATTTTCTGTACGGCAAAGGACACCATCAAAAGGACAAATCGGCAACCAACAAATTGGGAAAAGATCTTCACCAACCCTACATCAGATAGAGGGCTAATATCCAATATATATAAAGAACTCAAGAAGTTAGACTCCAGAAAACCAAACAACCCTATTAAAAAATGGGGTACAGAGTTAAACAAAGAATTCTCACCTAAAGAACTTCGGATGGCGGAGAAGCATCTTTAAAAATGCTCAGCTTCATTAGTCATCAGGGAAATGCAAATCAAAACAACCCTGAGATTTCACCTTACACCAGTCAGAATGGCTAAGATTAAAAATTCAGGAGACAGCAGGTGTTGGCGAGGATGTGGAGAAAGAGAAACACTCCTCTACTGCTGGTGGGGTTGCAAATTGGTACAACCACTCTGGGAATCAGTCTGGCAGTTCCTCAGAAAACTGGGCACCTCACTTCCAGAAGATCCCTGCTATACCACTCCTGGGCATATACCCAGAGGATTCCCCACCATGTAATAAGGATACATACTCTACTATGTTCATAGCAGCCCTATTTATAATTGCCAGATGCTGGAAAGAACCCAGGTATCCCTCAACAAAAGAGTGGATGCAAAAAATGTGGTATATCTACACAATGGAGTACTATTCAGCCATTTTAGAAACAATGAATTCATGAAATTCTTAGGCAAATCATGGTATGCACTCACTAATAAGTGGATATTAACCTAGAAAATTGGAATACTGAAAACATAATCCACACATCAAATGAGGTACAAGAAGAAAGGAGGAGTGGCCCCTTGTTCTGGAAAGAAGCAGTGAAGCAGTATTTGGCAAAACCAGAACGGGGAAGTGGGAAGGGGTGGGTGGGAGGACAGGGGGGAGAGAATTGGGCTTATGGGACTTTCAGGGAGTGGGGAGCTAGAAAAGGGGAAATCATTTGAAATGTAAATTAAAAAATATGTCGAATAAAAACAAAGATATACAATGTAATGTCATGAAATATGTAAAAAGTTTTAATAATCAAGAAGTTAACATATGCCACGGACCAGCCTGAGCTTGGAGAGGGGTTCAGAGGAAGGGGTGTCTGGGAGTGACAAAGGAACAACTCAAAGTCAAATCATTGGTTACAAGCAGATGGCCTATGTTCTGCTATCTCTCCAGACAGCTTTTTCTTGAATTCCAAAAGCTGTCTAGATAGCTCATCTCTTTCAGAGCAAAAGCCCAGGTATTTTATTATATTTACTCCAGGTTCCCTTTTGATTATCCCATGAATCAGTATAACATGATTCCAGCCCCTATAGCAAGCACATACTTTCTAACATTGCAAATGAATTCAGAGATCTGCATTTCTTTGCCACCACAACAATGAGCTATCTGGGTGGGATCCTGTCCTCAGATTGCCATTTCCACCATTCCTGGGCTCAAAGTCACAGACTGACCTTGAACTCAGGAATCTGTCTGCCTTTGTATTTTCCTGACAAACTGGCTCATAGTGCAGCTGTCTCTGTTCTTTTATGTTCATGAAGCCCTTCATGTAATTAATATTACATTCTTATATTTTGTATAGTGGGAAAATTATATATTTTTGAACTCATGTTTTCAGAGTTCTTTCCCACAGCTTTAAGAGCTGTCCTGAATGTCTCAGTGTTTACCATTTTGCATAGACATAGGCATACCCTTGCCTCCTGGGCTCATGCTTCTTCTATTATGGAGTCACTAATCTTGGCAGGGAGATCATTTCCCAAAGGGGGTTCATAAAATATATTTTTTTATACAAACAAGCCTTTTACCCAGCAACCATCAACACTAATTGGGGCTCACATCATTCTGGCTCTATTCTAGGTACAGGAAACCATGACACAAGAATCTTTCACATGGCTAAGAAGGACTCAACAAGTACATTCATTATCTTAGATAGTAGACCATTTTCTTGAGGACTTTTTGTTGTTGTTGTTGCTTATTTGTTTGTTTGCTTACTTGATTTGTTTGTAGTTATGTTTTTATCTTCTGAGACAGGGTCTCACTATGTAGTCTGGACTGGCCTCAAACTCCCTGTGTAGATAGACTGGTCTAGATCTTGGGATCTTCCTGCCTCACCTCCCAAAAACTAGGATTACAGGTGTGCCTTATCAGTCTCTAAGTCTTTGTTGTTGTTATAAAATCTTCTCACCAAGTCAGTCTATAGGTACTGTGGCTTGACTTTGTTTTTGTAGTACTTGAAATTTCTCAGGGTATAAGATAAATTTTATATCAGTATTTTTTCTATTTATTTTTACATGTATGGACAAGTTATTTGCATGAATGTCTGTGAATTACTTGCCTGGTGCTTGCAGAAGCGTATACTTTGGGTACTGTAGGGACTAGACAGTTATAAACTGCCACATGGATGCTGGGAATCAAACCTGAGTCTTCTGGAAAAGCATCCAATGCTTTTAACTGCTAAACCATCATCCCAGTCCTTAAGATTTTAAATAATTTTATATATAGTGAGGATAATAGATCTTTTTCATATTTGCTTTACTATTCCATCTTAATATTCTTAGCTGCATAATATTTTTTTCACAAATCAATTTGAACAAATTTTACCTAACTCTCCCATGTACCTAGGTCAGCACTGTGTACAGCATCATGATTCCTAGTGTTGATTTTCTGTGTGAAGAAGATAGATGATGGTTGTTTCCTAGCTTAACTCCTGGAATTCCCAATTTCAACAGGAACCAAGACTCCAGCTTCTCCATAGCTTCCCCCAGCGGTGCCTCTGGACTGAGGCCACAATCTTTATTCTGCAGGTTTTGTGCCCATTTGCTCTCTGGGGCTATCCCAGATTGGCCGCATGAATCTTGGGACAGATGCCAGTACCTTCAAGTTTTATACCATGTGTGGACTCCAGGAGGGCTTTGAGCCTTTTGCGGTAAATATGAACCGAGACGTTGCAGTGTGGTTTAGCAAGCGCCTCCCAACATTTGTGAATGTGCCCAAGGATCATCCCCACATAGAGGTAAGATCATACCATGAGTGTTCATGGCAGGGAAGGCACAGGGTACTCAGTTCCTACAAAGTCTCCCATCAACAAACAATGTTTACCTATGTCCCTACCCTGGCTGCCTACCAACTACTGCCTTGGGTCTTCATGCTACAGTTTCAGAGTCCTTAACTGGGTACTTATAGCATCCCAGGAGAGATGACATCTTTATACCCAATTTTGCAGACTAGCTCCCAGGCTGAATCTCCAGATTTTTTGAAAACCTTCCTACAATGGCATTGCCATGGTACTTCAGTGTCCAGAAACATTTTCTTCATGAAGTTTAATACTTCTAGTTGACATTATATACAATAATAAATATGTATATTCTCCATGCTCATAACTTGGAAGCCTTTTTTGTATTAATGCTATTTCTAGCATTTTAAGCTGAAGTGTGAGATTTTATTATGGTACTTCCACCTTTAAGAAAAGCAACAAAACTAAAGATTTTAAAAAGCAAAGTTGAGGTTCTGGGTCTGTTTTGAAGAGGCCTACCATGGTCTTCACATGATGCACATGGAGAGAAGAATGCTTCCAAATGAACCAGCTCCTTGCAGTGTTACTTGGGTTCAAGCCAGTGGTTTGTTTCAACCTGTCTCTAAGTCCCCCTAACTAACCTTCTAGAAGGTCCGAACCTGGCAAGCAGCTCCTCCCCCATTGCGCCTCACATTCCTAGGTAGATTTTATTTCTCTGTTTGCTGAATGACTTTTGTTTTAGAAGTATGGCTCTTATATCTTGGAGGTGTCACACACCTTTGACAGAATAATAGAATCTAGACATAAGGGAAAATATCCAGGACACTTACACAAATGTGAGAATACTCTAATACCCAGTATTAGAACTATTCTCTCAAGAGAAGGAAAAAGTTTGAGTGACGGGAGCACACTTGCAGAAACAAAGGGGAGGGGGAAGGGATGAAGAACTCTGGGAGAGAGGGGACCAAGAGGGTGGAGGGGTAGCAATATTTGGCATATAAAAAAATAAAATATTTTTTCTTAAAAAAAAAAGGCATTTTGGGGGTGTGGAGACATAGCTCAGCTGATAAATTGCCTACCATGTAAGAATGAAGACCCAAGTCCAATCCCCAGAATTCACTACATGCACACAGAAATCCCCCCTCTCTATCCCTCCCCCCTCTTTCTCTCTCACTCGCTCACTCGTTCACTTGCTCGGTCTCGCTTTCTCACACTCGCATGCTCTCTCTCTCTCCCCCCTCTCTCTTACACAAACATACGTACACACACACATATAGAGGGGGTAGAGGGAGAGAGAGAGATTGGAAAAGTAATTATTAATATTGCAGGAACCCCTTTCTGTAATGCCTGTAGTCCAGAGCTGTGAATTACCCCAGGATTTAGAGAAGGCTTGGGACAGCCCAGTTCTAGGGCTAGGACTCTAACACAGATGGAAATCTGTGGGGTCAAAATGTCCTCTGAGAGAGTGTGTGTCTCTTCCTGAGTTTGAGGCTTTCTGGTTCCCTTCTGTTAGATGTTCTCATGATGCCCACTGATAAGGGAAATTTTTTGGAAAGATTTTCTTTCAAGAATTTATCCCCTAACTTAAAGGCCAGCGCGTTATGTGGATACCACAGTGTATCAGCCAGATAACTATACCTCTCTTCAGTATTTGTTCTTCACCCTTGGCCTTGCAGTGAAGTTATGGATATGTTTTACATAACTAATTTCTCCAGCCAGGAAAGGAGCTGAAGTATTCTAGACAAAGCCCACATTATGAATATCATAATTTTCTTTATTGCTGGTAATGCTTACAGTCTGAAGAATGTCATGTTCTATGTTAGGTTAGTGAAAGACAGAGAGATAGGGTCAAGGTCACAACCTCCTCTATGTCAGGGTAAGGACTCATGATGGTATTCCCAGGTTGTGAGAATTGATGGTACCATGGACAGCCCTCCATGCCTCAAGGTGACCCACAAGACCTTCGGCACACAGAACAGCAATGCCAACATGATCTACTGCCGCCTGAGCATGCCTGTTGAATGCCATTCCTCTTTCAGCCACAGTCCCTGTCTAGACAGTGAAGCCTTCCACAAAAGGTGAGGGCATGGAGCAATCCTGTAATTCTCAGAGGCACCAACTCTATCTGCTCTTAGGTTGCTTTTCTGCTTTTTTTTTTTCCTACAAGATGTCAGTTTATGGTTGCCTCTGTCCTTTTAGTCAAGCACAAAAGTGGGGATGTAGAGGATTGGGAAGATAATTCTGTCTGTAAAGTATTTGCTGTGCAAACATGAAAACCTAGTGTTGAATCCCTAGAATCATGAGGGGGTTTGTTTGACTGTTTGGTTTTGTTTGTTTGTTTGTTTGTTTGTTTGTTTGTTTGTTTGTTTGTTTTAAGAAAGCTATGGTGGCATATACCTGTACTCCCAGTGCTAGAGGAGAGGGTCAGAAACAGGTCTCAGATGCTCACTAGTCAGGAAGCCTCTCCACAAACTAATAGATAGAGGTAGGGAACTCCCCAGAAGGTTAATCTCTAGTCTCCATACTCATGTACATACATGTGAATATGTTCCTATACACACATGTGCATGTCCTCCTATATGCACATGCACATCCATACATCCATGTACCCTGGAATGCATGCACAAATTTGTACTTCCATACATGTGCACACATGCACACACAAAAAAATGAGTATTTGTATATGCATACAAGAGTATGCATGGGCACGTATGTGTGGAGGTACACTGCAAAGTTAAGAAGCCCATGCAGCTAAACAAAGTAACATCTAGAGCAGAAGTTTCTGCTCTCCTTGGAATCTTTGAGCTGGTGTCTCTTTGTGTTCATACTTCTTGGAGTTTAGGGGCAAAAAGACTGCTTTGTGAAAGGAAAGTTTTCTAGAGTCCAATTGCCATCTTTGCATGGTAATGGGCATTTCTCAACCCTGTCTCTCTGTGATTCTTGAGTAATATGATTTTTTTCCTTACTGATAAGGAATGGATTCCTTGCTGTCTTTCTTTACTTTGATGTCTATTTTTAATCACTGCTGTGTGCCTACTGTCTAAGCTGTCTTGTCCAAATCTCTTGTAGCAATTCACTATCCATCAAGGTTTTGAATAAGCACAGCTGCTTGAGGGAGCATTGTAACCCACTCAGAGGTATATCTCCCTGTGTTATCATAGCTTCCCCCCTTCCTGCTCCACATTAGCTTACAACCTGCAGCAAGGGGAATCTTGGAACTCATAGTACTGCCTGTGGCAGCAGCTTACAAATGGGCAACTCCCAAGACCAATTACAGTCACTAGTGTATAGAAAACAGCCAGCTTCCTAACCCTGCCTTGATCGTTAAAGGTAGATCAATTGCCTGTCAGAACTGTGGGATTCTCTATACAACTGAATAACTAAAACATGGATTATCTCCCCCTAGGAAGCAGATGCAAGAAATACTCTCTCACACAACAACAGTAAGTAAATGTGCTCAATTATGGCTTTAATTATTTGGTTTGCTCTGCCTCGTAATATGCCCCATACAGCAAAGATTTGTCTAGAGATCTTCTTTAATTGTCAATTGCTCTGTCTCATAATATACATTTGGATGCTTCCAGACAAGTTGTATGGTGTTTCTCAAATAAGGGAATGAAAACAGCGCTCAACCTGGAGTTCCTAATTGGGTATCATGTGTCCTTGTTGCCCATTTGCCACCAGGGACCCATCACTGCCTTTGTGATTGAAAGAAACATGAGTTGGAAGAGTCCCAATTAAATCCTTTTGTTTGCACTTTTGTGTCAACTTCTATGAGTTGTTCCCTGGTGTCTCTGTTCAGTGCCAGTAGCAATCTTGAAAGCAATCAAAGAAGGAGCAGGAAGCCAGCCGGAGGATAGAAGCTGCTTCAGGTTCCTTTCCACAGTGACAATAGACAGAAAAAAAGTTCCAATTTCCTCCTTTCATTCTTCTTTAGCGCCAGGCATCTATGAGAGAAGCACATGCTACCCTCCTTGTCTATAAAGTAACCCTTGAGTTTGTAAACAAAACAGCGCCAAAACAAAGATTCTTGCTGTAGCAAATTATACCCCTGTTATGTGTGGGCACTATGGTCAGAATATTATATATGCACCCATTTAATCTCCCTTTAATTGACTTAATAATAACTCCTATGAAATATGTGATATTGTGCACAGAAAAGACAAAACACTTACCCAAGTTCACACAATAATAATCAGTTTTGCCAAAGATTCAAGCCCAGTTTTTCCTGGCTGATGCTTTTTGTTTTCTCTCAGTCAATAAAATTCGACAGAGTATAAATAATTAAAGTTCTCTGTGTCATAAAGAAAGGAATGAAGTTGGCATCATCCTTGGCACTGTAGCTATTACTGTAACATGGTGTTAAGCTTCACAGACTGTATTATCGTCATTGAGAACTGCTGTCCTCACCACTGCCTGTTGTTGGCATAAAGGTCACACAAAGTGTGACCTTATGCTGGGCATAAGCATTTTCTTTTTCAGCTTCTTTCTCAAGACTTTGCATTTAAAAAAAAAAAAAGCCTTGTCCTACATCTAGAGTGTAGCACAACATACCTTCAACAGTGCCTTGAGCCAGGTAGTGGCACAGGCTTTGGAAGGAGGGTTACCACAACAAATTCAAGGCCAACTCCAGCTACAAAGTGAAACCCAATAGGGAAAGAAAAAGAAACTTTCAGTGTGTGCTTCTTCACAAGAAATGAGCCAAGTGAGGTCCTCAGTGATTTCATCTCTCAGCTCTCCTCCCCAGACAGACACTCTTCACACACTTCGTTGTCCCCTCCACAGCAATGCTACTACGCTATCCGCATTTTTGCTGGGCAGGACCCATCGTGTGTCTGGGTTGGATGGGTGACTCCAGACTACCATTTATACAGTGAGAAGTTTGACCTGAATAAAAACTGCACCGTGACTGTCACCCTGGGAGATGAACGAGGCCGGGTCCATGAAAGGTAAGGGGGTCCCACGGAGTTCCTTTCTCCCTACAGCATTCATTTATACCCCACCCCAACCCCCAAATGAAGAAAGTATCCCAGCCTATCTGAAATGGAGAATAGGAACTTAACTGATTAAAAATCTTGAAGGAAACTGGAATCACAAGGACAGTGGCAAGAAGTGTTTGTAGAGACAGAGGCTCATTTCATCACATACAGAAATCGCAATCCAGGAAAGGGAGAGAAGGGTGAATAGTTGGAGCCAGGGAGCCCTCTCCACATTTGGGTTCCATGATATTGAGGCAGGCCCCAATTACTTCAAAATCAGAACAAGACAGAAAAGTCTCTATGTGCCTAAGAGAAGACAATTCAGAGGAAATTGAACAGATGATCACTAGCACAAAGCAACCAACAAATCAGAACCCCCTTGTCCCAAGAGTTTATGATATCTCAAAGCCGAAAGAATATAAAGAGAGAACCATGAACAACAACCAATGATTGAGATTAGGGTACTTTGGGGAAACATTTTTCAGGTTCACCTAGGCCTGCCACTGTCCATCAGCACTGCTGCTGGGGAAAGCCTTTGCCCAGATGTGTCCCAAACATCATCTTAAATCCTATGTCACATCATCTGTCTACTTCCTCTCCTATGGGTTTGGAACATCATCTCCCTGTGTAGCTCTGTACCAAGATGTGGTAGATTTCTTTCTCAGGGAAGCCTTTACACTCTACAAAGTCATTTATACAGTAGGACTCATCAAAACCTCTCAGTCATGGAAGAATCATGTCACTCAATGGCAGACCCCTGTAAGCAGATGAAGAAAAGCACAGACTGAATTCAAGTTTAGATATACTGACTAGGTTTGAAATTAATTCTCAGTCACTTACTAGCCATGTGAACCTGAACTTTGATTCCCTTTTATATAAAATAAAATAATTATTCAAATCCCAGAGTGTAATAAGAAGTACATGAGTTAATTTGTAAAAGAATGCTTAAGACAGTGCCTTATCTTAAGTACTTGATAAATATTCAGCACTTAAAGCAAGGCCTGGCACATTGCGATGCTCAGTATTTCTTGATTATTTGTCTGACATAATAAGCAATAAACACAAAATTTAGTTTTACATGTTTCAAGGGCATTTTAAATTTGCTATCTTTAAAATACACACAAAGGTTGCCAGTTCACAGTACACAGCTCAATACATCAGTAATTGAATTCTGTAATTTATAAAACAGGGATAGCATGGCTTGAGTTCAAACTTTACAGAAACCTATCCATAGCTATAAATGGAAGACTCAATTTGCAGAGGTCTCTACCGAGGGGCACTCATCCTGAGAAAACAGACCCATTATTGTCCTGATAAGAAGAAAGGAAAGGAAAGGGATGTGTACTTAGAAAGGGGATTTGCACTAACAGGAGAAAGTGGCAGACTTCTACAAACAGAAGGAAACAAAACATCTTAATTGAGCCTGGATTTTCCAAAGAACAGTTCTGAGGTAAATGGTCTTCAGGGTTCAGGGAACTGTCCACCACACAGTGCTGAATGTGTGGTCTAGGTTCCTTCATACAGCTAAGCCACAACAAGAACTTAGGCCAAGCTACATCAAACTGGTTTGTGTGTTCAAAGGTATTTCTCTTGCGTTAAGTAGAGAATCAATTGTTCTTAAACCTAAGAAAGGCCACATCACATCATTCCAAAGGCCCAGGTCCTTCAGCTGTTGTACCACAGGAGAGCTGGAGAGGAGACAGACTGACTGCTTCTTTGTCACCACCCATTGTGAGAGGCTCTGAGAATCACATTGTACATGACCTGTCTTCTCAAGAGCTTACTCTGGGTATAAAATCCTGCAATTAAAAAAAAAATGGTAGCTCTCAGGATGCAGCCCAGTGGTAGGCCCCTTCCTTGCTTTGCATAGAATCCTGGGTTTGAGTCCCACCACCATAGAAGTGAAAAGAAATTTGGTTTGGGAATCTTTGGAGGCTTTTGACCATCACAGTTTCCCTTTAAATATAAAAACCACATGGAGTTCTACACTCCGGAATTGGTAAACAGCTAGTGAGAGAGAAACCTAAGTGGTTATTTAGCTTTTTAGGCTATTTGGTAGTGAGGCCAGCAGACAGTAGTGAGGAGAGCAGGAAGTACAGTGCAGGATGGTTTAGGGAGCTGGGCATCCATCAGAGGCAAACAGTCTCTCTGGATCCTAGTTGCCATTCCAAAGAATATGATCCAAGTTTTCAAGCACTTTATGACCTGTGATTCCGAAGATGGGGATATTGAACCCAGATTAAAGATTTTGCTCCTCATCCAAATTCCTCTATAGATTTGCCTGAAGTCGTCTCTCCTCTCTGGGCTTTGATTTTCTGTCCCTAAAATGGGAGTATTACTCTCCTGAGTATCAGAAGATTGAATTGCTTGTGAATTGAGAAATAGTTATCTGAATACTGAGGTCTTTGGGAGGAGGCAGCCTGCCGTACTGCCACATTCCCACACACAATGGTTCATGCCTGAGTAAGTTTAGTTGAAGCTGAACAATTTCATTCAAGAAAACAATTATGTAGGACTAAAGGTAAAATTTCATAGAGAGAGTTCTGAGGCATTTTACAAGCGTGTTGTGTTTGCAAACCACCATATTCTACAACTCCTCTCCTTTCTCTGGTTTTCAGTGTGAAACGCAGTAACTGCTACATGGTCTGGGGTGGGGACATTGTAGCCAGTTCCCAAAGATCAAGTCGGAGCAATGTAGACCTGGAGATTGGCTGCCTTCTAGATCTGGCAATGGGCATGTTGTCCTTCTCTGCTAATGGGAAGGAACTTGGCACCTGCTACCAGGTAGGTGTGGCTTCTGAGGCTAAGCTCTTGCTTTGGGCCTTGGGCCTTGGGCCTGGGGTTTATGGTTATGTTCCTAATTCTTTTCCACTCTCATCATCCTCCCCCTGTTGGTAAGCCCATGCAGACTACTGGCTATTAGATTAGCAAGTAAGCACAGCATGATTGTATTTTATACAGAGAAAAATATGTTTATGTATTGCATGATTTCTATATACTGATCATCTTTTAAAAGGAAACAACAGTTTTTCCTTATTGAGCTCTGAAAGATTATCCATGTATTCCAAAAATATATCTCGGCTGTCTTTATGTTGTCTATGATAGATAAGATGGATGATTAAAGAATTAAACGGTAAACAGAAATAGTTCTCACTTTAAAACACTTATTTACTCAAAATAGAAATCTATGGAAACTGATGTGTTCCTTTCACTGAGAGGCTATTTATCCTCCCAGTGGATACCTAATGTGATCCCTTCAGATCTGTTTTGCAAGTCACACATTTTCCTTTTTCATAAACTGTAAACTTCAATAGAATTCCCCAGGAAAACCTTCGTTTACACACCTATCATTAACAGCCACCCCAGAGAATGTTCTTCTTGAAAGCCATGTGAACCTGGCAAAATGTCGTGTCTTCTACTTTTTTTTTTCTTAAAATCTATGATAAACATTTAGTCCACTAGAATCTGGGAACGCTTCGAGAAGGAACCTGTCTAACCAAGCATTTCTCAAGTTACTGAAACGGGAAATTGCTTTGTTGACCTTCACCTGCAGTACTCTCGAGCCCAGAGACCCATAAAGTCTACTGTAGGAAGTGTTGGGCTAAGGGGTTGTATTGCCAAGCAATCCCAAGACTATTAAGCACAGGATAGTGAGTAGGTGTAGGTAGAATTTGCTAAACCAGTTACAAAAAGACCTTTCTCCAGTGAAGAGCAATCAGAAAAGATTCCTTGGGTTTGAGAGCAGGGGAAGAGCATTATTCTGGAGAGGTATGGTGGGTGAACAGATAGAATGACGGTGGCCCTATGATTGGTAACAAGGGTTCCATTTGTAAAGGGAGAGAGGAATATAGAGGAAGTAGGGAGCTCTGGGAGGTCTCTGAGCATGATTGCTGTGCACAAATTAAGGAACCTAAATGTAGTCTTAGGGTCAGCAGCTTAGAGAACCACGACAGATATGCTATACCCTGATGTTACATAGTCGATAAAAGCCCTGGTTAGCCCCAGGTCACCAGATTGTAATACCTGTAATACCTGTCTTGTCTCTGCTTGGGGAGACAGAATAAAGTGTATAGCAGTCCTTCCAGTTCTGAAAGATTCACCAACCAAAAATGATAGGTGGACCAACTTTGTCTACATGTCAGAAGCATCCCACTGACAGGGAGACAGCTCTGTCTCTCCAGCAGTTCCTGCAGTGAATGACACACTCAGAACCTGCTCCTAGGAGGAACATAGCCAACACTTGGCAAGCTTGCCTGGCATCTGGAGGGCCCAGCCACTTCCAGAAAGAGGCATTCGTGAAGCCAGGCTCTGGGGAAGAAACTAAAGTACTCCTCTGGTATTTTCTGACGGTGATGCTTCCCTCAGCCCACATCCCTTGAGAAGCTTTTATGTATATTACTGCTGTCCTTCAGAATCCATTAGTGTTTTCCCATTAACTTCTGAAATGGGCTGGACTGAAGGGTCCCTTCTGAGCTGCAGAGAATTTTGGACAATCTAATAACTTTTATGACCTGTTGGACTTCAGAGATCAGTAAACATTAAGGAATAAGCAATAAACTAAGGTGGCATTTGCAGAAGCCCTGACTTGCCTGCCTCAGAAAAGAGATCATGAGGCTAAGATACTATAGACAAAAGAAGACACTTCTGCTACTTCATCACATCCTGCATGGTGATTCCTATGTAATATCAGGTTGGACCATTGCTGTCACTGAGCAGGGTGCTCTTGGAGTGCCTCCCTTATTCAATACATTTAAACTCTTCTGTTCAACGCTCCAATCCCAAAGGACTTTGCTGGGTGGCAGAGTGGTAGAGCTCTGCTGAGAGTCCTTGGGAGATTCCTACTCAACTAGTCCTTTCTAATCCCAGTGAGACAGAGCATGTCCAGCCATGTGTCTGGTCCCTGTCAGTGGATCATTGTTATTCCACAGCTATAGTCATGTTCATTTTTCAATTATCTCAAGAGAAACAGACCAGCTATATTTATACACCGGCCTTCAATTCAGAATGGACCAAAATAATGAGAGAAAGATTCTCTTAAACAATGTTTCCAGGCCTCCCATTAAATGGTGTTATGCATTCTAAAATCCTTTCTCTTGCCCACTTAACGTGATCAGTTAAAAGTGAGAACTAAAATATACATTCAAGTTAGTCCTGGGTAACTGCCCTACATCATCTGTGTAAAAGGAAGAGCTGGCTATGCGATTCAGATTTATGAGAGAGGCTAGCTGTAGATTCAGGCCAGTTTTTAGGGCCTGACCTTCACACATGATTAGAAATGGGATGTCTATCAGTACAAGGACAAATAGATCAGCCAGTGATGAAAAGAACCGTAGCTTTGACAATGAAGAAAGGCCATGATAGCTGGAGTCCAGCTGCTCATTGCACAGCAGCAGGGGCAGTCCCTCCAGTTGGTAAGCCTTCCCAGGATGGAAGCGGGCTCTGTGCTCCTTGACCATGATACAGCAGCTGGCACCTCATGAGCACTCACTGGAATTTCTTGTCAGACTAACGGGCTTGGCTGGGGAATCACTTGTATTTGCTTTTCTGCCTAACAAGTTGTCGTAAAATCAGTGGCTTAAAACAACCTGCATTCATTACTTCCGAGGTCTGTGGGCTTGCCAGATGCTCAGGCTGTCTCACAAGGCAAACACCAAGGCACCTGCTGGGCAGAGCCAGGTTGCTCTCTGGAGGACCTGGAGAGAACCCCTTCTGAGATTTTCTGAGTTGTTAACAGTAGCCAGTTCTTCCTGCTCTAGGTCTACTGTTCTGAGGTCCTGTGTTCTTACTGACTGGTAGCTGGACTCACTCTCTGGTAGCAGAGTGCCTACAGTCGATTCACACAGCCCCTCCATCTTTAAAGCATAGTCTTTTCATACTTTAGATATTTCCAACATTCCCTTCTACTTCCACAAAAGAAAAAAACAGAAAAAAATCTACTTTTAAGCTACCCTTGCGTAATTAAATAAAGCCCACATCTTTTTCCAGCTCAAGTTCAACTGGTTAACAGCTTTTCTTGCACATACATAATCCTGTGTTCCATTAACATAATCACATAAATAAATCCAAGGTCCTCCAGAGCCTTCTAGAATTATATTTACCACATCACTCAGACCATTTTCCCCTCTGGTATACCCCGAGGAGTCTCTGCTTCTCTTTTCTTCTTGTTTTAGACCTAAACAAAAAAAAAAATCTGCATTGTTTGTCATCATGAGAGTATGCTCAACACAAGAAAATATTCTGTCTGAAGGCTTTCAGTGTACTCCATGAGTCAGATGTGAGGAAAGTTTGGGACTTTGGTCGATCAATTTGTAAAGTTTGCAATAAGTCATCCTTGAGGGACCAGAAACCATCTCGTATAAGACAACTTACTTTAAAGCCAGGCTGTTTAAATGAGAATCCTATTCAAAGGAATTACAGCCTCCATTTGTACCTTTCTATTTGCTAGAAATAAAATGAAGACCTAGGGATAATGAACTCTCGGGATATAGTCAATACAGCTACTCATCCTTGAGTTTGTAGGCAGGGAGAGTTGCAACAATTCCAAAGTGACTGCATTTACTTAATGGCAGTGGGCTAATATTACCTAAGTTTGTATACATCAAAGAGAACACATAATAAGTGGAGCCCTGGTGTGATGTGCAAATGCCCCATGAAAGAATGCAAGATGCAACTAGAAGCCAACCAGAGAATCTCAAACCCTTTAAACATAAATAAAGCATGTGTAAAGTGGGGGAAAGGCTACACAAGCATCCACCACAGTTCAGGGAGAGGGCAAGGCCCATGTTCCAATCAAGGACCTTTTAGTCCTCACCTGTACAGCATCAATTCTCATTTGCTATGTGTGTTTGCTCCCAGCCTGGGACATTTGGCAATGTCAGAAGACCTTGTGAATCGTGAGGATTATGATGTGCTCACAGATACATAATGGGTACAGGACAGAGATGTCACTTCCTATTCTACAGTGCTCAGATTAGTTCTCCCAATAAGATCCCATGCCAGCACACAGGCTGGGTTTAAGAATTTTGACTACGGGGTGTCTTGGTATGCCTTGTGAACCTGCCATTTGCCTTCAAAAATGATCCCAGGTCACTACCCAAACATACTGCTGATCAGTAGTCAGCAGAGAATTGCTGGACTGGTGAGTAGTGGATATCTCTGGCCTTATGACTCTGATCCTGACCTCTAGGGAAAGCTGCTGGCTGTCAGTACCTAAGGCAGAAACATAAAGCATAAAGTCCAAAGCATAAAGGACTTAAGGCCTAGAGCGGTGTTGGTCTCCAGTAAGACAAGCCAGGGCTCTGAGAAGTGCCTGATCAAGGGGACAAGCCAGCCAGACAGTTGTCTTTTCTCAGCAAACTTAAGTGAGGTGACTAACTACTAAGGCCAGTGGCGGAGCACACTGTGATCTCATAGCCCTAGGCAAACCTCTTGATTTGTTTTGGTTTCCAGGTGGAACCTAACACCAAAGTGTTCCCTGCGGTCTTCCTCCAGCCAACAAGCACTTCCTTGTTTCAGTTTGAACTTGGAAAACTGAAGGTATTTATCTGACACACACACCCTCCAAGGGAAGACAGCACTTTTGAGTTAATTCACCTCAAAAGATGACCCCAGTGATTGCTGAAGGCTTTTCTTTTAAGATGGGAGGGACCTCACGGTGCAGCCTTGGCAGGCCTCAAGCATCCTCCTGCCTCTGCCTTCTGAGTGCTGGGATTGAAGGTGTATTCCGTGTCTTCTGGTGTGAGGGCTGTCTCTGTGAGGCATGTGCGTTGTTTTTGCAAGCGACATACAATTTCACACTCAATATTTCTGCGTTTGAAATTTGAGAAGGAACTCCTCAAACCATCTTTCTTTCATTTCCCCATAACTTGTTTATCATTTAAACTTTGGTTGTTGTTTGAGATAGGGAGGGGACTCACTTGGGTCTAGAGTCTGACTTGAACTTCTGAAAATCCCCCTGCATCAACCATACTCATCCTGGATTACCAGCATGAACTCTAACGTTTCTTTGGACCACAAGGACTAGAAGTTCAATGTTTGTTTACTCGTTTTGCAGGGCCTCCTCACACGTACCAGGCAGACACATTTCTACTGAGTTGCTCCTCCAGCCCAGACGATGCCTAAAGGCCACTTATAGGGCTGGAGAGATGGCTCAGCAGTTAAAAGCCCTTGCTGCTCTTACAGAGGACCTGAATTTGGTTCCCAGCTAAATCCCAGGCATTGGGATGCTTGCTTCTCATTCACCTCTCTGCCTCTCAGGCCTCTATAATTTTCTGGGAAGTTCTGATGATAGAATATGCCTTCTTGCTTTCCTATTTTTCCACACAGTTTGGCTGTTGAAAGGATTGATTACTTCTCACATAGACCATTGCGTACCATTGTAATTAGTGGTGGCAAAGCCTTTGGAGATCCTCAGGATATATGGTCCTTCTTTAATTTATACCAGTTATATCGATGATCCCAGACCAGGTGCATGAGCCAGCAACTGAGATGTTCCCTGTGACGTGCCTCTTCTTCCCTGATGTCTTTCTACCTTGCCTCCAGAATGCAATGCCTTTGTCGGCAGCCATATTTAAGAGTGAAGAGAAGAACCCCATCCCACAGTGTCCACCTCGGCTGGATGTCCAGACCATCCAGCCTGTGCTCTGGAGTCGCATGCCCAGCAGCTTCCTCAAAGTGGAGACAGAGCGGGTGAGCGAGCGCCATGGCTGGGTAGTGCAGTGCCTAGAACCCCTGCAGATGATGGCCCTCCACATCCCTGAGGAGAACAGGTACTGGAGGGGCCCATGGAGGAAGGGATAATACTGGGAAGCCAGAAAGTTCCAGAGGGGACCATGAGTATCTGCAGTGGGCTCAAAGCTGTCCTAAGATAACTACAGTTAATGTTCCACAGTACCTCAGTTCTGTCCTTTCTCTTTCCCAAATGTCATCATTTACTCAAAAACAGCAGAGAATACACCATGGTGCCCAGACATGCTACCTTCTGAAGACTAGTAGTCAGGAAATACATCCATGCCTTTAATTAAAATACAAGTGATCCTGAAATATACTTACTTTATTTTTACAAAAAGACAAGGAATGACTCATGTCTGGTTTGAATGGGATCCTTTGTTAATAGGATAGTGACTGGTTTCAATCCCATCACTTGTGGATATATTGTTTGGTAAGCTGCTCACATACTCCAACCCACACCCACCTCAGCCACACTGTAAAAAGAGAAGCTCACCCACACTATTGCTAGGATGAGTAAGGTCCTGTGGGTGCACTCCAGTGCCATTTCTGGCCATAGTGAGAGCTGAATAAGTCTTATTGTTGTGGATATTATTATCGCCAATGTTCCTTAAGTTGTTCCATGAACAACTCCTTATGTTCATAGAGTTGAAGAAATGGCTCACTGGTTATTGTCCTTGGAGAGGCCCTAGGTTCAATTCCCAGAACCCACATGGCAGCTCACAACCATATATAACTCCAATTCCAGGAGATCCATTGTCCCTTCCAGGCCTGTGGATACCACAAATACATGTAGGACACGTCAATATACACGCCAGTAGAACACTTATCTACACAAAGTAAATACTAAAAGTCCAAATGAAAAAGCATGTGCAGAAAGTGAAGGTGTTTTGCACTCACAAAGGACTCCCCTGTGAGTGTCCCCTTTGATCATGACCACTATGAGACAGGAGAGTATGGGGAAAGTAAAAAAAAGCATTACACATCCCAACAAGCCCATCTCCAAGGTCCCGAACACACCATGAGAAGAGAAACAAAATGAAAATCTAATTCATCCCTGGGACCACATGAACAAGGAGGCAACACACAGGCAAGGAAGCTGCTGATGTCAGGAAGGAATCACCTACTCGATTAGGCCAGTGAGTTCCAACTGGAAAAGTGTTAATTCTCAAGAACAAAAGTGCAGATGAATTTGTTTTCCAAGGGTGATAAAAGCCTTGTAGGTGCTGCAGAGCTGGACAACACAGATGGGGTGAATGGTAAACTGGAAGGGGATATGGGTATGGCAGTGGGCGTGGCTATGGCTATGACAGTTGGTGTGGCTATTGCAATGGGTGTGGCTATGAATATGGATGTAGGTGTGGCAGTGGATGTCCTGTGACTGCATGTGGCTGTGGATGTGGCAGTGGGTGTGAGCTGAGAAGCTGTGTCTGGAAACAGATCCACTTGAACCTTTAGATATGAAGGCCAAGTCATTGACATATTCCCAAGTGTCTTTTTCCTGGGGGTTTTAGGCATTTTTCCCCCCTTCCATTTCAAGATTTTGATATTTGATAAGCCAATTTCTTCCATTTCCTGGGCTTTTTAGAATATTGTAATGAGATAATAGTATATCCTTAGGAACCTGGGTGTGGACCACAGCTGAGAGAAGAGGAAGACGCTGTTAGAAAAAGCATGGCAGAGATTTCTGTCTCCCCTGAGCTGGTTAAATTTTCTGGGATTTCACAGGGCAACTACACTAAATCCTGGCACTTGTTTCTCACTGTGGAATGGTGGGTCATCTTGTCATCCTCAGGTGTGTGGACATCCTTGAGCTCTGTGAGCAGGAGGACCTGATGCAGTTCCATTACCACACACTGAGACTCTACAGCGCTGTGTGCGCTCTGGGAAATAGCAGAGTCGCTTCTGCCCTGTGCAGCCATGTGGACCTCTCCCAGCTCTTCTACGCCATTGACAATAAGTACTTGCCTGGCCTCCTTCGGTCTGGTTTCTATGACCTGCTCATTAGCATCCACCTGGCCAATGCTAAGGAGAGGAAGCTGATGATGAAGAATGAGTACATCATCCCTATCACCAGCACTACCAGAAATATCCGCCTGTACCCAGATGAGTCCAAGAGGCATGGACTGCCTGGGGTGGGCCTGAGGACGTGCCTCAAGCCTGGCTTCAGGTTCTCTACCCCCTGCTTCGTGGTGACTAATGAGGAGCATCAGAAGCAGAGCCCCGAGATTCCCTTGCAGATTCTCAAGACAAAGGCGTTGAGCATGCTGACAGAAGCTGTGCACTGTAGTGGGGCCCACATCCGGGACCCTGTTGGCGGTTCTGTGGAGTTCCAGTTTGTGCCTGTACTGAAACTCATTGGAACCTTGTTAGTCATGGGAGTCTTTGATGATGATGATGTTCGCCAGATTCTCCTCTTGATTGATCCCTCTGTGTTTGGGGAGCACAGTGGGGAGACAGAAGAGGGAGTAGGAAAAGAAGTCACCCATGTAGAGGAAAAGGCAGTGGAGGCTGGAGAAAAGGCCAGCAAGGAAGCTCCAGTCAAAGGCTTGCTGCAGACCCGATTACCAGAGTCTGTCAAGCTGCAGGTAACTGAGAGCAACACATATACTCTGGTAAAGTGCCCTAAAGGGAGAGGAGAAAGCCTGGGTATGAGGGACTGCGGGCACAAGCCTGAGTCTTCTACTAAAGCAGAGGTATGTAGAGAGTCCCCAAGTGATGCCTATTTTCATGGGAAATACTCCTTTACCTTCCCCAAGACAACAAGAAAATGCCAAACTTTATGGGTAAGATAATTTTAAATGTTTAGATGCCATATAGAAGTCTTTCACAGTGCTGAGGTTGCCTAAGTCTCTGAGCCTTTGAGACCCGGGTGATAACCTTTGTCTTCTGAGCACTGAGACAAGGAGAAAAGAAGAGCAGGGACCTTGGGGCAGCCATTCCTAGATTCTACCCTTCCTCTGTGGCTTACTGGATACAGAAACTCACAAGTCATCAGCCAGTCAGGACCTTAGAGTTCTTGTCTGGAAAATGGAAGTGATGCAAAAAGATAATGCCAAATATATTTTTTCATAAAAGATATGAAGTATCTTCTATAAAAGAATGTGAAGGAATCTAGGATAAAGGTTCTCTCTTCTAATATGATAGGATTTATATAGTCAGATAATTAAGATATCAAGTATAGAGGGAAAATGTAGCTATACAAAAATCACATGGGCATTCTCATGTGTGTACGCATACGCACACACACACACACACACACACACACACACACACTTCTACCTTAGCATTTACTAAATGATATATGTATGCCACTGTGATACAGAGCCAAGATCTTTTCTTTAGTGTGAATCCCCTGACCAGCACTTGTAGTTTTTCTTCCTTTTCACGTTTGACCTCTGGAACTGGCATCTATTGTGGTTCAGAGATTTTTAAGGTGAACATCAGATCTCCAGTCATGCACTCCATAATGACACTTCAGTTGACAATGGAGCACATATATGAGAGTGATTGTATAAGGTAATAACCATCTAATGAGAGACTAACTGTCTGTTGCTAAAATTTCTTCCCAGGGACAGAGGCAAGTAACATCTTTAACCCTTCAATATTTCTACCCCTCTCTCTAAGGTTCTAATGTCAAACACAGGCATGATTACACCAAAATTCGCACTAAAGAACCAGTGAGTTTATTTGGCTTCTTTACAGAGCATAGGTGAGGAGCTATTTATAGGGGTCTGCGTGCTCCTCCCTCAACAGGTCACACCTGCAAACTCTTTACCTAGCAGGAATGAGGTCCTCCTTGTAACTATATAGATGGAAGCTCTCTTCCCTCCATCTTTTCTGGCCTATGTACTCTAGCACCTCCCTGGGGTCATGTACAATTAAAATAATACATACAACATGTGGTGGAAAGAGTCTAGATAATAAGGTGAGGGTCTTTGGATCCTCTATGCTCCTCTACGAGGGGATACAAATAGCCATCAAGCCTAGCTTGGAAAACACTTTTGCGAAGGGGTGCAACTGAACTCCCCAATATGGTGGTCTCAGAGGACAATCACTCAAAACACAAATGTGTAATGTTTTCACTGTGATGAAGTCACCGAACAGTGGACGCATGAGTGTGCATCCTTGTCACCAAGGCAGGACTATTAATAGAAAGCAAAACACTTTCAGACTTGAATAATTTCCCCCAACCTTTACAATTTTCTCATACCTAGCATTTAGTTTTAAAACAACTTAAGTTTACTGAATGATAAGATCTTTATAATAACAAAAGAACTGGCCACTGGATGAGCAGTGCAGCCTCCTGGGAAGGTGGGATGGGCAACAAGCTTCCCAACTTTCCAGTCTCCTGTGCTGTGTGGTGAGAGAAAGGAAAGCTATGCTCACATGAGCATGTGATGCTGGTTTTCATACCTGACTCCCCAGGAAAGCATTTGCTACAAGATGTTGCTTTTAGTGAGTTCTTTTGTCTCTCACTCCCTGGCCCTAATGGCTAAACAGTTCATCTGTGGGTTTAGGCAGCCTCAGATTCAGTAGCTTCATGGTTACTCTGTAGCACTAGATGAATCAATCAAAACACTCACCTAAGTCTCAATGTTAGTGTATGTGAAGTGGGGAACTGACAACTGTGTCCGTGAGCATTAAGTGCATTCTCTATGGATGTATATATACATGTTTTTTGTTACAGATGTGTGAACTCCTTAGCTACCTCTGTGACTGTGAACTGCAGCACAGAGTAGAGGCTATTGTGGCATTTGGTGACATTTACGTGTCCAAGCTGCAGGCAAATCAGAAGTTCCGCTACAATGAGCTCATGCAGGCCCTGAACATGTCTGCAGCCCTAACTGCCCGGAAGACAAGAGAGTTCCGCTCGCCACCCCAGGAGCAGGTGAGTCCCATCTGAGTTTTCATACAATTCCTCTGGAACTCAAAACCCCAGAACAGGATACCTGAACCCATTGTAGTATCTTCAACAGACTAAAGAGTCATGGAAGCCTAGAAGAATCACCACAACATCAAGAGATAGACTGAATCTCAAGGAAATAATGACTGGGGGGTACCTGCCAATTATCTTGGCAGTGACAAGGGATGGGTGGGGGAGAACCTTTTCTAAACTGAGAATAAGGCAGAGCTTTCTTCTTCCACCCTCTTCTTCCCTCGACAAATTAGTGGAAAACCAGAGGTATGTTGAGCTTCAACAGCCACCTCAGCCACGACACACTGAGAAAAATGCTGCTAACTCTTCCAGAAGTTTCTATCAGAGATAAAGTAGTTGGTGTGCCCTGTTTATGAAAGTTGAGGTGCGGCCTTGCTCTCCTGAAATGTCTAAGGCCCTTTAACTTAAGTCTACATTAAACTTCCCTAGCTCTATGAAGCCTAGAGGATAGGACTCACCACAAATCCCATTTTGCCATATCTTATATAGAACTTACTTGTGGTTGTCACTGCTGAGAGAGATGGGGACTTCGAGATGCAGTTAATAAAGAAATGGCATCCCGTGGTATAACAGTGCTATCCAGGCTGGTTGGCCACTGTTCCCTGTGGTATAACAGTGCTATCCAGGCTGGTTGGCCACTGTTCCCTGTGGTATAACAGTGCTATCCAGGCTAGTTGGCCACTGTTCCTTAAGTGTTCAAAAGGAATGTAAATCCCTCAGTGAGGAAGCCAGATCTGTCTTTGAAACTGCATCTTTTAATCTCATAAATATTTAATAACCAGCCTATTCATTATTGTTGATATAATTACCACTATTTTATATTAATGGCACAACTACAAGTTCATTCAATTACTTTCCCAATCTATTTTATGGGACATAGATATCTATATTGTCTTGCCAATGAACCACATATTGTGGCTTTCAAAAGACTCTTGAGTGACAGTGCCCAGAGAGAAGGCAAAGCTAGTCATTTTTCTAGATATGAAGGTCCCTGGGACTGACTGAAATAGATGATTGCACCATGCCAAATGCATGAATATGCTATGACACCAACTACCACCCAAGAAGTAGGAGAATAGATTCCAAACGCTACTGGCTTCTTTCAGACTGGCAGTGAGTGTGAATGTCCCCCATGGCACTGATCAAATGATGCTCTCGCAAACCTTTGTGAATAATTGGAAGACAGTAATGCAGAAATTATAACACCAATGTCAGCATCAGTTAACAACACTGTCAATCTGTTCCACATCACTCACATGTGGCATTGGGTTCCTGACTGGTTTGTCTCAGTTTCTTCTGCTATGTGTGGGGTTATGTTTATATCTATAGCCCAGGGTTCTACTTAGGATACCATGAGATAATGTATTGTTTAGCAAGATGCCTGCCACTGAATGAATAAGAATTCCATAGCTGTTCCCTCTCCAGCCAGTAGTTTTAGTATTAGAGAAACCTGCAGCCTCACACCTTCTTCTAAGGCCTTGCGTGAGTGGCCTGCTGAGCAGAGGTCACACATTTCCTCACATCTCTAGCCCAGACATCTCTATCCTCAGCAACCTAGCCAACATGCTCTAAGCTTCTAGAAGAAGAGAGTTGATTCCCATCTTCCTTTTCCCCATTATAACTTCAAAACGTTTCTTCTACCCTCCCTAGTACTTCTATTTCCTTCTCCTCCAGTCTTCTAAGAAGAGAAACCATTAAGTAGTCTATAACTTGAATTCTTCCTTAAGGCATAGACCAATGCTTCTTAAACAAGGTCACCAAAGAATTTTAGTAAATCAGATCACTTGACCCTTTCTCTGGGATCTCTGAGATAGTAGGACAAGGGTAAGACTCAGGGTTTTTCATTTTTTGCATGTTTTCAGGCATTGTTGATGCTGGTGGCCTAGAAAAGAGCACTAAGAGCTAACAAATTCATGTGCTCTATCTCCACCTCTACCAGAGAATTGATGTCATGAGGAGACCTGCCCATAGAGTTCTCAATGAAAGGAAGCATTTAATGTCATTGAAAGACAATTTAGATCAACTTCAGAGGTTAGGATGCAGAATCACTTGAAAAAATAGAATGTACGGAAATTGACCCCTCTAGCATTACTTTTTATGATTAATGGAGACAGCAGAGTAAGTGGCCTGTTTTGTTGCCACTGGGGACTGCACATTTTTCATGACACTGTGTGGTGGTTACATTTAGAAATATCTTTACATTCAACATTGCTTCAGCCTTGCAGGGGCTCTGGGAGTAGCTACTAGGTCTCTTCTTGTCAGCTAATGATGAAATATATTTATTACTAGAACAGAATTTTTTTGCTTTAATAAATGAACTTCACTATAATCATTTCTCTTTGTAAGTTTGTATGTCCTCTTTACTTAAAATATTAATCTGTAAATTAGCTTAGTATCACTAAACTGCAAGAGTACAACATAGCAAATAAAACATCAAGAAAAATAAGACAAAATATTAAAAGCAAAAAGAACGGCAGAGTGAATACAGGACATTAATCTGAATCTCAATAGCCAGACCTAAATGAAGATCCCACACTGTACAAAAATTAAAAGCTAACTAAGACTCCAGAAATATATTGAGTATATATTATAAATAACTAAAGATCAAAACATCTATTGAGTATGTAATATAAATAACTAAAGCTCCAGAAATCTGTTAAGTATATAAAATGCCTAAGTTGACAAACGTGAAAAGCACTCCACCAACTAATTTTCAAATGGATAATTACCTGGTAGAAAAATAGATGAAGAGCATCAGAAAAAAATTTACAAAATATGCAATAAAATTAGACTTAATGTGTGGAAAGAAAATTTCAACCTCAGCAATTAAATGCAAATTAAAGCAACAGGGATATGACATTCTTCACCCATCTAACTGAAAAATATTTGAAAATGTGTTAAGCTCTCATTACTGTAATAGAGATGGCAAAGTAACACACACTTATATAAATTTGAAATAATGCAAATTGTTGTGAGATTTCTGGGAAGCGATTTACAATCCATATTACAAGCCATTAAAATGTACCAACTTGTTGCTCCATTCATTTTGATTCTAGTTTATTATTAGAAAATGATCAGCCATGTGAATAAAAAGTATATAAAATGTTCAAAGCAACTTTGTTTATGAGAAGAAACAGATACAAGTGGGGAGATGGTCTGGTATGTAAAAGCACTTCCTATGCAAGTGTGAAGACCTGATTGTGAATCCCTAAAACTCTCATAAAGCTGGTGCAGAATGTGAGCATTTGTAATCCCAATGTTCGTGTGGAGAGAAAGAAAATGGAGGCAGGAGAATTCCAGAAAGTTCACAGGCCAGCTAGCTTAGTGTGTGAAGTGAAAATCAAAACATCGAAGACACCGTATCGAGTAAGATGGAAGACAAGGACCAAACCCTGAGGCTGTTGCCTTCTGATCTCAAAGTGCATGCCATGGCTAAGGTATGCCCATATGCAAGTGCACACCAGGTACTCACAAAAATAATAAAAATATAAACAAGACATAACAGATGGTTAATTTTACATAAAATTTTATCCATCCACAGAATGAAATAAATACATTGCACACATTTTAAACTCTTGCTTTAAAAATAGCCCAAGGCAAAGTAAGTTTAAAAAATGGATTTTAAGAAAGTTTATGTTGAGAGTGTGATTTGAGTTTCTGTGGATATACTCAAAATCTGAAATAAATTTACAAAAATATTAGAAACAAGGCTATATCTGGGTGGTGAGAGTTTTCTATTTCAAATTATCTCCAAATTCTGTGCAAATAATAAACAGTCTTTAGTATAAGAAAAGGAAAAGAAAAAGCTACCTTTATCCGTTAGCTACTTTTACTTTCCCTAACCTCCAAAAAGTTTTAAATAAAAATTTCAAAGAGTGGTGACTAAGGCGTCATCTGAGCTCCCATGGCTGACACGGAGACCAGCTAGCCGTTCCTCTTTCCCCCTCACAGATCAATATGCTCCTCAACTTTCACCTGGGAGAGAACTGCCCCTGCCCAGAGGACATCCGCGAGGAGCTGTATGACTTCCATGAGGACCTTCTGGTTCACTGTGGTGAGCTGCGGAGAGGGGCTAGAACTTCAAGGCATCTTCCTTTCCTAGAATGACAGTGAGAAGCTGGGGCTGGCAGACTGGCAGACTGAAAACCTTCACCCAGAAGATACAGAGAAGGAATGGGAAAGTCTGGAGGAAAGAAAAAGAGGGAGGAAGACTGATACCACACCTCACCCAATTACATACAGCAACACTGTGCTATCCCGGGCAGGCCAAGATTTTGATCCTTCTTTCTTTTAGCTTCTGTAAATTACTTTTCTTTTTTTTTTTTTGTAAATTACTTTTCAAAAAGTGGGTATTGATATTTTCCCTGAAGGATTCTAAGTCATCAGTCCCTACTTTGATACATATCTGTGGATTTTTAAGTGGACTATGGCATTTAAGATTCTTGTACATGGGTAACTTGAATAATACATAGAGAAAAGCCAAGCTTCTCATTTAAAATAATAAATGTTAATGTATTTCTAGAGACTCCAGAGCCCTTTTAACATAGGTTAGGAGGAGTAAAGCCTTGGGATTAAATTTATTTGATGTTCTGGGACACAGAAAGTCATATATTCTAGCGACTATTAGAAAGGCATAATATAGATAAATAGTCCTAGGAGGCTGTCTATAATCTCTTGAAAGTGTTCCAGAAGGGTGGGAATTTTCTTTTCTATGTTCTTATTTGTGTGCTAAGATAACCCTTAATATATTGTTTGGGTTTGCACTCTGTTCTGTGGCTTGCTAGGGGTTCCCTTGGAGGAAGAGGAAGAGGAGGAAGAGGATACTTCCTGGACAGGAAAACTGTGTGCTCTGGTGTATAAAATCAAGGGTGCCCCCAAGCCTGAGAAGGAGCAACCACCAGAGGCAGAGGAGCCGTATCCTAGTAAGTGCACTGCCTTTCAATCACACTGCTCACAGCTCTCTGCTCCCTCATACTTAATCAAGGGAACTGCTTTTCTCCAATACACTGAAAGAAACATGGGGGTGTTTGAACTCAGAAGTAAACACAATGGCATCTTGTCATCATAGTTGGTAGTCAGTGTTACAGTTTTTTGTTTTGCTTTGTTTTGTTTTGTTTTATTTTCCTCTGCCTTCCTGTGATTCTAGGAATTCACTTTTGCAATTTTCCTGAAAAAAAGATCAGTTGTTCAGTGTCTGATCTTACTGTCTGTCTACTTAGACATCCTCTCATAGATCTTTCTTTCAACCTATAAGTGTTGTCAATATCTCTCACTTCTGATTACAGTTACTCAAGCAAGGAAAACTACTGAAATCAAATAAATTAAACAACAGTAAAACAGGACTTTTAGGTCTCTTTTTACTTTACTATGGAATTGAGATTGCAGCAGCCTGCAGTCTTTGACCCGTTTTTTAAGGATGTCAAGTATTGTCCCAATTCTGTCTTCTCTTCTTTACACAGTAGGTAACTTCAACCATTTTGACCCATGTTGAAAGAAGACCCCTGACTTGCTTGACTATCTCTAAATGAGTTAACATTCCCAGAGGCAGGTTGTCTGCATAGTATATGAAACCAGTCTGCTCCTTGCTACAGATTTGGTAAATTTATCATTTGTCTTAAGAAGAAAAAAAAAAGTCCCAGGTTTAATGCCATTGCTTTTTATCTTGTTCCCTATTCTTATCTATCTTGGAACACGCTTTCAGATCATCTACAAGATAAGTAGACTGTCAAGATATGATAGGTGTATCTGGAAGCACCACTTTGGGGGTTCATACACCCTATTGCCCTTATATTAACCTTTCATCTTTGTCAGACTGTCTCTGAGGGGAATAGATTATTCCAATTTATCAGTGGAAGCTTGGAAGCGTCTGAGAGAGTATATAGTAACATGGCTCTGGCAATACTGGTCAGTCCTAGCCCATAACCATGCAAATATTTTGGCTTTGATAAACAGGTCATGTTCTGTCTTTTTGAATAGAATACGTATACCTGATGGGCCTGTCACTTAAAACCGCACATATTCCACCATGCTGCCTCTCTCTCATCTGTGGAATTATAAGTCATCTAAGTTTTGTGCCCTGAATGTTTTAAGATCCAAGAAATAAAGAAAATGTTTGATCAGTTTAATCAACTTAAAAGGTGGCATAGGTTCAGTGGACTGTCTATCTTGATCTTTAATTTCATTAGCTGCCATAGCTTCACTATTAAGCACTTCCTGTTCTCTTACTTCCTCTATCTTTTGTCTCTAAAGCATTTGTAATATCATAGCTAATTTTTCTTGTTGTAGAGCTATTTTTTCAGCCTTTTTTTGAAAGGACATGTATAAAAATTACAATTGAAAGTAGGGAGGGGTTCACCCTGGTGATCACAATTGCAGTAACTACTACAATGGCTTTGTCAAATAATGCTTCTATCCCCTCAACTCCTACCCTTGGTTTTATTAGATCTGAATGAACATCCGAAATGGAGTTTGCCAATTTCTAATGTAGAAAAAGTCTGTCTATATAATTAAACTCGTCTTTTGGGGTGGCTTACTGTGATTCACTGTCTCAGAGGTTCCTCTGCCATTCCTTGCTCTGGGCTTGAGGCTCCTGCCACTTCCGAGTCTCCCAAGTCTCTCTGGGCGTCCAGCCAGACTTGAAGAACTGATACTTCCTGTGAAGACTATCCCAGGTAAATTTCTTCTGAATGGCTTTCTATCAGATATCACTTGTCCTCTGCAACATTTCTATCAAATGTCCTCTGCTATCCAAATCATTGGTGGGCTTTCTCCTTCTCCAATCACATTGGGCACCAGATCTAAAAGCAGCTTTTATTTTTCAGATGTACTTGTCATCTCAGATGCTCACTGCTAAATAAGCTCACCCCTTCCTAGCTCTTTCTAGTCTCTGACTGGGTGGCTCAACTCAGAGGTTCTGGCTTGAACTTCTCTCCAAGCTTACTGGTTCAATCTGGATTCTCTGGGCTTCTCACTGAATTGCTCTTCTTGGCCTCAAACTAACTCTGGCAATTTGTTCTAATCTTCTGGCTCTTTCTTATTCTCTGGGTTCAACTGCCTCTATTCAACTTATGATTGAGCTCAACTCCATTGCACTGCACTCGCTGCACTGACTCCCAACTCAACTGAAAAACTCACTGCACTCCACTGCATTGCCTGTACTTAGCTGAACTGCACTCACTGAACTGCCCTCTCTTTCCTGTGTTGTACCTGTGAGAGTTGGGCATATACTATCTATGACTTATTTTGGCAGTTTTTTTCTCTGATTCATTACTTTGCCCGTCAATTTGAAACGTGGCTGATTCCAGCCAGATTACATAGTAGGTCTTTGGATGCAATCCCTTGCCAGGATAGCCATGTTGCTGAATTAAAATGTTCCTTTACTAGAGGCAGTTGTAAAAATGGTTAAAATCCTATAAATTAGTGATAACTTGTCTATGTTATTACTTATGTGATTTATCTTGACAAAAAGAATTTAGGTGATTATAGTGAATTTATCAAATACGTCCACATATACTAGATTCTAATGTTGCTAATGATGTTAGCTTTCTTCATTTCTTCATTACTCAATTGAGGGAAATAGGACTCAAAAGAATCAAGGGATACCAGTTCAATCATTCTCCTTTCTTTCTTGGATCCAGAAAATTTGCCTGGCCACTGATTAACTGAGATAATTGAGTTAAGTGAAGCTATGACTTCACTTCAGGTCTTCTCTTCTATAGTGCCATGCTGTTTCCTATACCTGAAGAGATTAATAACTGCTGTGAGTTATCATTTGCAATGAAAGCCAGAGCCCAATAGCATGCAGAATTTTAACACTTAAAAGTCAGTGATGGCAAAGATTTGGACTGGAAGCTGTCAGGTAAGGTGGTGGTAACCTCTCTCTGAAATTTGCTTTTATGAGCAGTTGGTGTGGATCAGATGGTCTCAGGAAAGAGAGCAACACTGCTCTGAAACTCATTTGAATGCTGCTAAGTAGCTCTGTGTTAAAGAGATTTGCTTAAATTAGCTACAAGCCATGGCATCAATGAAAACCTTTACAGTATTATCAAAGAGCTATATGATAATGAAATGATATAGCAATAGCCCATCATACCAGGTCATATTTTTATGTCTCTGTCTAGCACATTCATAAAAGAGCTAAGCATGCTAAGACTGGACTGCAAGCTGCCGCTACAAACAGAATTTCTTTAAATATAAATGTGTAGCTGTAGCAACTGAGTTATTTCTCCAGAAGAGATGAAGCAGCTGTTTCTCTTGAATTCTAAAGTTAAGAAAATGAAGATCAGCTGTTAGATTTTACAGATGAAATGTGATGTACCTATGCCTTCTCTATGGGAGATGATTTTCTTCATCTTCTCTGTAAAAAGAAATTCCCCAAAGATATTTAGTCTCTCAAGCAATGCAAGCAAAGGAGACAGGGCCCCCTGCTGACATGAGAGACCTTGTGCTGACCCTCTGTAATACAGCAGTAGAGAGCAGTGTTACAAACTAGATGTAGGAGTGAATCTGTCTATAGGAGGTATGATGCTGTCTGTTCGCAGCCTGCGCTGTTTGCACAAACACTGCCTCCCTCTCACAGAGCTGAGCTGGCATTCTTATCCCCAGGACTCGCTTGCTTTCCTCTGCCACTCCTCTGAGAAAGCCCAGACCAGAGGAGTCCCTAGAGATGACTACAAATCCATCAAGTCCCAAAGCTGCTACTTGGGGAAGCATTTGCCTTGTCACTGAATGGTATAACAGCTCTAAACCAAAATTCCCTCCAATTGAGTGCTACAGCTTATTTAAGAATACTCCTGGGCAGAGAACGGGTTCTGTACAACCAGAGTAAGGCCTGGGCTCTGGTACAAATGAATGAATATCAAGTGGAATCACTACACCAATGAGGGTGGCTGCATGGATTTAGAATTTAGAAATTTAGAAAATACATCTAATGATGACCCGGGCAATATCATTAGTCTTCCTTTCTAAAATTTCTAAGTTCCTTAAGACAGATGGGCACATACACACACTAGAAAGACAGACAGACAGACAGAAACAGAGACACAGACAGCATGGAGAGAGTGGTCCCTCCTCCATGAAGTTTTCTAACCTTGCTCCCCTCCCTCCTGCCTCAGCATGCCATATAATGTCTCATTGGAGCTTAAGTGACTTCTCTCCTTCTGTGGAGGTTTTATTTACCTCTCCCTACTGGGTCTTAATGTGAGGATTTTTTTTATATTCATTCCATTGACCTAAAATTTTTAACCTATAATTGCAAATTATTCACTTTAAGGTTCACAAACATGGAAAGTGGAGCCTTGAATATAAAAGTGAAATTAGGTCTAGATAAATTACTCTTACAGTAATGAGGTTGGATTATGATAATAAAGTTCAAATAAAAATACAATTCATGGCCTGAGGAAGGGTTGGAAAAGTGTTGCAAGAATGTGAACAAGCACATAAAATAGGAAAGAAAAGATTGTGTTGACAACACTGTGCAAGAATTCCAAAAGACAGAACAGTTCAGGCTGAATCCAGGCGTGACAACAAGTTAGGGTGGGCTGGAGTCTATGGGGATCCCATATCCAAATGGGATGCGGTGGGGATATAAACACTGTGCCTAAAAGGACTGCCAATAAAACCCAGCTCACCAGTACATTTGCTGTACAAGGCTTGGCCCGGGAATTGCATAGATGAGGGGCTTGGTGTGTATGTGATATCCGCATTACCCTGTGCCTTGTCTTAAGCCCCTCTGTAAATACTATTGATTCTCATATAAGCAAACACTCTTATTCCTATTTTATAATTAAACTAAAGACAAATAACTTACCCAAACTATATTTTGGTGGCATTGATCTAAGACATTGATATTCCTATATGTATTGTTTATATAAAAGTACTATGTCCCCTGTAAGCAGTGATTGTGTATAGGTTTGTAGGCCTGCATCTGCCCCACCACAGGGCCCAGTCACTTGAGGAGGCAGAACACAGGGAGTTTGCACTTACCCCATGCCTCAGGAGGCCCCAAGGCACTGGGAGCTTCTGCTAGTCCCAGTGGGGATGATTATCCTTACTTGGGTAGAGGCAGGCTTGATGGTAGTTAGAGCTGGGAGTGCAGAGAGGCCTTCTATGAGAGATTAAGCTTTGACTCTGTAGATGAAGGCCTTTTTCATGACTCCCCATAGCAGATCTTGATTTAAAAAAAAAAAAAAAGCAGTCCATGCTTCTAAAAAGTTTATTGTCATGGCAGAAAATGTAAAACCATACTCCACGTCTCAGGGTGGGCCTGAGATTAAATGCCTTTTGAAGGGAGGAATGTATTAGAAGAGAAACTGGTTGGCTAAGCCCTGGGCCTCTAGGTACCTCATTAGCATGAACCTACATAACACATTTCTTTTATGTGAGAAGGATGACGCGTGTTCCAAGTCAGGGGTCTGGCAGGGAGCTGGGAGTCACCTAAGCCTCAGGTGCGCGCCCACCAAGTCTCCGGGTCTCGGCCTGTTCTACCTTACCAAACTTCCTGGCATGTTTTCATGTCCCACAATTGTGAAAGTTTCTTTTTTAAATTTATTTTTATTTCACATGCATTGGTGTTTTACCTGCCTGTGTGAGGGTGTTGAATTCTCTGGAACTAGAGTTCCAGACAGCTGTGAGCTGCCCTGTGGGTGCTAGAAATCAAACCCAGGCTCTCTGAAAGATCAGGCAGTGCTCTTAGCCACTGAGCCATCTATCCTTATGTTTCTTATATATCATTAGTTTGCTCAATAGTAGTGAAATGGTTCTGATGTACAAGGACTCGAGAGTTAAACAACCTAGTCTTACCTTCTTGCTTTGCTTCACTTCTGTAAGGTTAAATGCAAGATGGCTCTGTGTTTCAGTTTTCCTGCCTGTAAAATGAATAGAGAGCAAATACCTCATTGGGTCATTATAAGGATTGGATATTTGCAAAGCATATTTGGCACAGTGTTTAATTTTAAATATTTGGTGATTACCCCCTCCCCATATTTCAGGCACTGTTTGAGGCACCAGTAAAATATGTTTAAGAAAAATAATCTTTCAATCAAGGATTTCACCCATCTCTGCTACAGGGAGACATTGGAACCAAGAAGACAGAAATTCTCTGGGAGATATAACTTAAATAAGGACTGTGGCAGACAGTTAAGATGCCTCAGATGATATCAACAGGCCACTTGCAAATATGGAATATACAAATATGATGTTAAATGTGCTGAAGAATGCTGGTTACGGATGGGATTAAAGATGTTGCCCAGCTAAGCTTCAGTCAGGAAATAGGGACTATTAGAACCAGAGTGATCACAATAGTCCGTAAAAGGGAAAGAGGATGGTAAAGAGAATCAGAGAGGCACAGAGCTGAGAAAGATACAGGGTCAAACTTGACTATATTGCTCCCTTTCAGTGCCTTATAGCCACAGATACAAACCAGGGCCTCTGGGGCTCAGGTAAGCAATGTGGGCCCTCTATTTGTGTAATCTGTATTTAAAACTGAAGAAGAAATTCTTACATATACTGAGCGAGTCCTTCATATCTGGCACTGTCTTAGAGACTGTATATGTCAGCGTTCTTGACTTTTTCCACCCAGCGAGCCACCAAACTCAGTGAGCTCCTGCTCCCTGTTTATATCATGTTATATATATATATATATATATGTTATATCAAGTATTTAGGCCTGAGTAAAGATGGCAGGCTCACATTGCCGTTCATAGCTCTGTCTTAGCTTCATCTCACGTGTTTCCCCATGTTTTAGTCACTATTCCATTTCTGTGATGAGACACCATGATTGGAGAAACTTAGGAAAGCAAACATTTAACTGGGGACTGCTTAGTTTCACAAGGTCAGTCCACTACCATCATGGCAGTAGTATGGTAGCAGGCAGGCAGGCAGGCATGGCACTGGAGCAGTAGCGTCTGGAGACAGTGATAGACTGGGTCTGGCATGGGCTTTTGAAACTTAAAGCCCACTCCCAGTTGCATCCCTTCCTCCAACAAGCCCACACTTAATTCTTCTCAAGACAGTTCCACCAACAAATGACCACATATTCAAATGCCTGAGCCTCTTGGGTGGGGGAGGGGCGTTCCCATTCACTTTCTCTCACCCCAATCAGATCAGCGAACACTCTCTGTCCCTTCTGTGCTCTTTTCTCTGTCACATCACCATCAGTCATGCAGTTGCCTGTACATTTTGAGAAAGTGATTATGAGGCTGGATGACTGATCTCAAAAACAACAGGCTAATTATCTCTTTATGATGGATGGGACCCCAGGGAGCCATAGAGCAGAATGCAGCTAGGACAGTGGAATGCAGTTCCACCGGTGGCTTGTATAGTATTGCTGCTTGTATCCAGGTGGTGAAGAAAAAAAAAAGGGGGGGGGGGTAAGCAGGCTTGTTTCTAACCATACTATGAGGCTCTGACCAAGGTAGAAAGCCATGTAGAGGTCAAAGACCTGAACCTAGAACCCCTGGGAAAATGTTGGTGTGGTGATGTATGCTTATAATCTCATCCCCCTGGTGAGGCAGAGATAGACTGATGTCCAGTGCTACTTGTCCACACATCCTGGCCTACTTGACTAGCTACAGGCCAGTGAAAGACCCTGTCTCAAGAAACAAGGTAAATAATACCCAGGGTTGACTTCTGGCCTCTACCGACATGATTACATATATTCACACACTCTTGTACATACACATGTACCTCCACACAAAAACTCATGCATATATACAAGCACACATAGATGCACTATAAAACAAAGGGAGGGGAATTTAGAGACAGATTTAGCAGATAGGTTCAGTAGCCAGATGACTGTGCACAGTCTGCCCTGAAAGCTAGGCTCCATGGTAGCCAGGCTAGTGTGACTCAGTTGTAGAGTCCGTAGTCTGTTATACACAGTCAAAAACCTCCACATCCCATCCTTAACTCTCATTCCCTTGGGTGTCTTAGCAGACCTACTATTTACAAAAACCCACTTCTGATCAAGAAATTGAAATGTTCTTTACTTAAACAAAGTAAAGGGAAGATTAAGCTGTAAGGGCCATGATGATTTGGTCACTGCCACATCTGTCCTTTCTGTTCTTAGGTGATGTTTATGAGGACTGAATGCTAATTCAGGTGTAGGACTTAATACATTGCTGGACATGCAGGAAATGTGAGCTAACATGTGGCTAGTATCATTGCAACAAGAAGTGTGAACACTGGCAAGGAGCTGAAGGTCTTGCCCTATTTCTAGGCTAGAGAAGCCAGAACAAACAAAAGCAAGTGTGTATATCCCAAACACATGGAGATCTGGGGCATGTGGTGATGCTGTGAGCTCTCAGCCAACCTCACAGCACCAATAGATGTTCTTTATGACCCAGTAACACACATTAGACACAGTAGTTACCCAAGAACAATGTTCCAGGGTCTTACAGGCTTTTGCTTTCATTTCAGACCACCTTGAAGTGCCATTCCCAGTGATATCCCCCAAAATCTGTGGTCTTGTTAAATAAGAAAAATGGGTCCCCAACTGAAGATCTTGAGCCAGAGAAACATTAGAGAAGCACAGAGAAATTGGCCTGATTAATTTACCTAAAGTGGAGTCCTTGATGTCCATGGATTTAACTTGCCCTGATGTTTTCCATTGCTAAGCAGTAGTTACTTGACCATTTGGTAAGTTTGACCTGAAGAAGCTGCAAGACTGGAAAACACTAGGATAAGAGGTCAAAGACCTGAACTTGATCCCTAGACCCCTTAGGAAAATGTTGATATGGTGATGTGTGCTTATAATCTCATTCCTGGTGATCACTGTAACCTGTAACATAGGTTACAGGGGTGTAAACCTTGGTAGTTGAATAGAGAATGTGTGACCATGCCATGCAACCTCTGACAGACAGTTTCCTCTCCACAAGCAATCAGGACAATCATCACAAAGACCATGCAGTTCCCAGAGCTCAACTCCCTCACTAGGTGATTAGTGGTGTGCACTGACGCTTTGATAATGGCCACTTACTGGTATCAGGAACCGCCTGAATTTTGAGATTTTGTTTTATTTCTTCAATCTTAGGTTATACTCGTAGGAAAAGCAAGCTGAATAACATTGAAATTGGACACTAAAAGTGGTAGTAAAATCTTGCTGCCTACCCATTTAGCCCAGTGAAGCTACAGTCTTTCATTTGCTGCTTGAATAAATTATTACCACTCTTCCAAGAGCACAGCATGTCTCATAGCCATATACTTTCAGATGCAGACAGAGACACAGAGAGGTGGATGACTTGTCTGAGGACACACAGCTGGCCCTGCCCAGTGCTTTTACTATACTGCCACATTCAAGAGGAATTTTATAGGGTGATTTTATTTTATTGGTAAAGAAAATGAGGCTCTAAGAAAGCAATCTGACCAAGAGTGTCAGGAAAAGAACTAAAGCTTTATAGGTTTCAGGATTTTACATCTGAATCTATTTCATGACTTATTAAGAGAGTGTCTAGACAGTAGGCATAATGTAAGTTTAAGGTACTAATAAAATATCTATTTTTCTGAGTGTTATGAAGGTAACTAACTCAAGGTAATAAAGTACAAGGAAAGATTCTAGCAGCCTGAGGCATCACCATTTACCAACTGTAATGTTAGGTAAATTCTTAGCCTCCCTACATTTGTTTTCTTTGTAAAAGGAAAGTAGCAAAGAAGGATTTGGTAAAATAGTGCTGACTTTAATATTCTTCGGAGGGGATTGGTTTTTTTGGCTTTTTGGTTTGTTTGTTTGTTTGGTTGGTTGGTTGGTTGGTTGGTTTTTTTTGAGACAGGGTTTCTCTGTGCAGCCCTGGCTGTCCTGGAACTCACTCTGTAGATCAGGCTGGCTTCAAACTCAGAAATCCACCTGCCTCTGCCTCCCAAGTGCTTGGATTAAAGGCGTGCACCAGCTGACTTTAATATTCTGACCACAAACCTACCAACACCTAAACAGCACAGACTTACTATCGTACAGTTTCAGAGGTGATTAAAAACTGAAGTGACCGAGCCTGATTGCCCTCCTAGAGGGTCAGTTCTTGCCCTTTGTTCTTCTAGAGGACCACTGCCTTCTTTGGGCAGAGAACAGCCCCACTAGGACCCCAGTCATTCTTTGCTGATTCTCTTGCCTCTTCTCTCAAAGACTCTTGGGATGAAATAAGCCCCCAAGTCGTCCACAGTAATCCCTCTGGCTCAGAATCTCTCAGCGTTATCTGCAGAGTCCTTTTTGCCCTGTGAGGTAACACAGCTTCTGCAGACTGGGATATGGAGATCTTTTAGAAGATGGGGATCCACTGTTCAATCTAAGAACAGTAGGAAAACAGCATAGTTCAAAAATGCAGTTACTACAACCATGGCAGCCTCTTAAGCTGGGGGCCTAACAGAGTCTGTTAGCAAGCCCTGTTATAGTAAATCACCAACTCCTATGTTTTTTTTTTTCTTAATTGAAAATAGTTTTTTTAACACAATATACTTTTGATTTTAGTTTCCCCTTCCCAGATCCTCTTAATTCCTCTCTGCTTTCCCAGCCAATCAGATCCTTCCTCTTTCTTTCCCCTCTTAGAATACAAACAGGTAACCTACACTTGGAAATTATCCATACCTGTTCACTCCTCTGACTATCTATAGCATACCACGGGCTAACTTTCAATCAACTAGAATTTTAAAATAGGTTCACATTGTTTAAATACACATAATTTTCTATTCCATTGTACTGTGAACATTATAAATTGCTTTCTGAGTTTAACTTCAGTACAGTGTAGTATTGTTTATTCCTTCTCCTCAATGTAATTGAAATTTGTTTCTCCCAAGCTGTCCCAGATTTAAGAATAGTCTCAGAAATTTAACAGTACAGGTATGGGATTTGCTTTTCCAGTGGCCATCATATACCCTTTGATAAGAAAGAAGCATTTAGTTCACTGAGTGATGACCATTTGGCTTGTGATCTAAATTTGGAGAGAAAAGAAAAACTATATCCAGAAAAGTATTTGAAAGTTCTAGACTCCTGCAGTTTTGAGATGGAAACCTGCACTGTAAGAGCAAATGACCTTTTTTTGTGGTAGTTGGCATTTGACTACTTAAAGAAGAGGTCTTGTGATGATGGTAGATGACAGGTGATTTTTCCTGTAAGGGTCACATGTGGACAGCTTAGAGTTCTGAAATCAAAGAAACAGGTTCTAAAATGAATGGTGGGGCACAGTAAAGGACTGAATCAGACACTCCCAAATGGATGTCCTAAATCAAGCTCTGATAGGAAGACACTCTTTCTTTTGCAGAACATAGGACTAGCACAAAAGTCAGTAGAGAAACTATTGTCTTCGAAGATGTTCCCTAGAATATCAAGTCTTTCTAAGAAATACAGTACATCCAGCGTATTGCCATTCTGAGATAGCTTGAATAATCATTTTAAATGTGACACATCAATCATATATTTGAGGAAGTTGCCTATGTGTAATTACACTAATTGCAAAAATCAAATGTATTAGAATGTTAATAATAATAATCTCATCAGGAAAATCATAGTGCACAATTTACTTTGTTCCTTTTTTTTTTTTTTGACAGTTTGGTTTATTTTGCTCATCATGAAACACTGGCCTCTTAGTAATATATATCTTCATTTGCTTCTTCATTTCTTTCTTCTTGACATAAATAGTATCACTTTCTAAAAGTTACATGAGCTGAACCATTGGGGGCACCTGACAGCTCCTGCTGAGATGGATAGAAATATGAAGTCTTAACCACCTTTTATTTTATTTTTTTATTTTATTTTACATATTATTTTTTTAATTCTTAACAGTTTCATGCACATATACAGTGAGATATGATCATATCCACCCTACTTCCTTCTTCCACCTCTTCCCATATATCTCTCTAACATGCCCCCTACTAGCTTCACATCTTTTTTCTAAAGGTTTGTTTTATTTTATATTTTGTGTATGTGTGTGTCTTTGGGTAGGCATATGCACTTGAGTGACAGTGTTGACAGAAAGCCACTGATATCAGATACCCCTAAAGCTGGAGTTACAGGTGGTTCTGAGTCACCCAGCATGGATGCTAGGACCTGAGCTCAGGCCCTGTTCAAGAGCAGCAAGTGCTCTAAACCACTGAGACATCTCTCTGTACCCCCACCTCTTTTTTTAATTTCTTTTAAGATTTGTTTGTCTGTTGTTTGTGTTATTGATTTTGATAAGTCCACTTAGCACTGTCTGTATATGCATGGACATGGGGCCACCCACTGGAGCACAGGAGAATTACCATTAGGAACACTTTAGGAAAAATAAATAAATACTTCTCCCTCCTCCAGCAGCAATCATTTGGCAATGGGTCCTCATTAAAGGATGAGGTCTGGAGCACATCTCTCCAATCTATGCCAGAATTGTGGCTTGGTGGTTTAATCTAGTGCAAATAACACAGCTGTGTGAACTCATGAAGGTGATAGCCATGACATGTCTTGAAGACAGCATGTTTACACCCTTCTCATTCTCTAGTTCTTTCCTTCTTTATACCCATAGTAGAGGACAGGGTAGTTAATATAAATGTCCCACTCAGGGCTGAGCACTTAATCTCTTCTTCACTCTTTGTTCTTTATCATTTTGAACAACTATTCATTTCTGCATTAACTGCTACCCACTGCAAAGGGAGGCTTCTCTGACTCAGGCAGAGTAGTCCACGTCATGGGTATTAACAAATATTTAGAAGCAATTTGACAACATGACCAAATAACTTACATACATTTTTGAGTTTCCCCAGCTAGAGACCTATGGGCAATAATGGTGTTCTGAAATGATTTTACAGAGGCACCTAACACAGTCTTGGGCACCTAGAAAATCCCCATAAAATAGTATTTGGTTCAGAAGCTAATTTAAAAGTGATGCAACAGGAGGTCTCTTGGTTTTCAGCCAATGACAGGCAGAAACATGTCCATGACATATATCCTAGCTCCTGGAAGCTCACTGATGCTACAGTGACCTTCCAATGCTACAGAGTCAACCAAAGAAGGCCATGTAACCACTGAATAACACAGACTCTACCCCTCCCTTCTCTGAAGATGACTGGCCTTGAGCCCAAATTTAAGTCAAATTAAGGAGGCAACTTTCAGAGCCCTTCAAACTAATAGGGAACACTTTAGTGCCCTGTGAATAATGGTCAGAGCCCTTAACCTCCAGGATTCAATTCTCAAAATAATGACTCTTTAATCCTCAGTCTATTTCTCAATATGAGGAGTCTTGCTTTCATGAAGTCACTTTTAATCCACTCAAAGACAAGCAGAGAAATCTCTTTAAACTGTAGCTTTTCAGATGGAGACCTTGGCTCACTAGTCACACAGCCTGATGGAGTGGGGCTCACCCAAGCTGGAGAGAGAGCTTTGCTTTCAAGGGATGACAGCCTTTGATTTGTAAGAGATGTGGTCCATCCAGCAATGAGTGTCAAAGGTTTTTGGTCTTGGAGATTATTTATATTCACAGACACTACATAGGGTCTTAGAGCTCTAATTTAGGCTATTTATATATCAGTTTTTACTTATTTAGAAATTAAAATTGCAGTATTTTATAATATTGCTAATTCATTTAAAATAATTAAAATGTATAGCTACTCATTTAGTAATATATTGCCATGAAAAGCAACTAATTTTTCTTTGGAAAAGAACTATATGCTTTTATCTTTTTATAAATGTATTAACTGAAAGATAACAGAATTCTTGCATTTGACAAAAAACTTGGGAATTGCTTGAAATAAAAGTATAGTTGGGAAATGCTTAATAATTCTATAGCTTATTGGTAGAGTTGTGAAGTCTTTTCTAATCAATGAATAATTTTCAAAAATTAGTTGGTATATGCAAATTTAAACAAATTAGTTTTATACTTTAATAAATAATTGACAGTTGCTATAGAGGGAGTCACTTTACTTTAAGAGGATAGCACCTGGTACCTGACCACCATCCAGTGAAAACCCACACATACAAGACTGTATTGTCCGTCTAAATTGGACTTAATGGGCTTTTTAAAAGAGACAGCATACAAAGGTGGGCAAGAAAGGGTGGGATATGGAGCTAGAAGAATAAGAAGAGAGGGCAAATAAAATCAAAGCACACCATACAAAATACTAAGCTGAAAAAGAAGCCCACTGGAATAGCTTGCTTGTGGGTTGGCACTAGTACAATTTTTCTATAGCTGCATGCATTGTTCTAGGGAAATCATTATTTCCTTGAATAATGCAGTTACCAGCTGTTGACACGGTTCATTATAAATATTTTCAAAGCACATTTGCTAATATCAATAATTTAATCAGGGGATCTTTAAGTGTTGAGAAGTTGTCAGAGCTCACAGTGGCAGATAAATGTTTGCCAGAACTCTTGGTTTCACTTGAAATTCTAATTTCTTTATTGACAATAAATACAATCATTTATATCGAATTGTTTATTTCTTTCTTTTTGGAAAAAATATCAGTTATTCAATACTAACTAGTCACAGGTTATTTCTCTCCTCCTTTAAAATGGCATTCCATCAGACAAGAGACTAGTTTAGCTGGCAACTCAATTACATACATGTGCTTTTCCTCAAGGGAAAAAAACACTTAGTGCTGATGCACAGCTTTGTGCTTCTCACCATTTTGTTTATAGGGTTAAATGATATCACCTTGAGAGTTGTATTGATAAGATTATTCTTCATTCAAGACATTCCGATGTAAATTTGGCTATTTTCCCAGGAAAGTGACAATAAATCTTGCTGACTTTTTGTTCTAAGGTTCCAGCAATTTTTACCTATCATTTTTTTTCTTCTATCATCAGTGTCAATATCAATACAATTAAAACATCAAATAATAACTTTGAACCGTCATGTCCTTCACAACTGCCTAAAGAATTCTCAGTCCCCTAATCTGAAGATTAAAATTTCACAACTACCATTATTTATAGTATTAATTGTTAGTGTTTGTAAGTATGTTCCAGGCATCGTTTTGTACTGATTATTTTAAGTTTCATACATAAAGATACACAGAGGACCTAACACATTATGGAAATATAAATTTCTTCATCTATAAATTTTGTAATTGTTTTTTTGAGAATTTCATAAGTACTATTTTATATCTGTTCTACCTCTCCCTTTCCTGTCTCTAATTCCTCCTGTGTCCCGCCCTCCCTCTCAAATTTATGACCTCATTATCATCTTCATCATCATCATCTACTTATATATATATGTATATGTGACTACAACTTGCTGAGTCCATTTAGTGTTTCTTATATATAATATGTCTAGGGCTGACTACTTGGGGCTTGATATTATATCAGGGGCCTTGTCCCTAGAGCAAACTGAATCAATCTCTCTCTCTCTCTCTCTCTCTCTCTCTCTCTCTCTCTCTCTCTCTCTCTCTCTCTCTCCCTCTCTCTCTCTCTCTCTCTCTCTCTCTCTCTCTCTCTCTCTTTCTCTCTCCACAACTATTATCTGTAATCCTTCATCTAGTGGTAGAGCTCCATGAGGCTGCCCCTATCCATGTTGGCATGTCAACTGGTATTATTATCATTTAGGTCTTGTTTAGGCAACTATATTGTTGAGAGTTCATAGGTGCAGCTTTCCTATCATATAGGAATGACACTATTTACAACACATATCATTGTCCTTTGGCTCTTACAATCATTCTGCTCCCTCTTCTGCACTGTTTTCTGGGCTTTACGTATAGAGTTAGTTTTGTAGATGTATTGGTTAAGCCTGGGCACCCCACAGTCAGTGTTCTATGCATTTTGGCCAGTGGTAAACTTCTGTGATGCTACAAGTCCCCATTTTCTTTTGATGAAGGGTAAGAGCAACATTTATTTGTGAAAATAAAGTATTGAGAATGTATTTGTAAATTATACTGTTTAGGAAAGTGGCAGTAGTAGGCTTCTTCTAGGGTCCATGACCTCACTAGTATGAATAATCGGCCTTGTTTATACTACCAAGCATGAATTACCTTCTTTTGAGTGGGTCTTAAGTCCAATTACATGGCCGTTGTCTAACTCTAAAATATAAGTGCCATTATTACACCCTGTGGAATATCTTGTCATGCTGGCCATTGCTGTGGATCACAGGCTTTACAGCTGAGCAAGACTGTTGATTGCTTGCATAGCACTTTCTAGTACTGTAAGAACTGGTCTTCAGGGAAGAGACTTTGAGGTCAGCTCAAACTTCTGTCCCCCAAGTTCCATGTCCAAAGTGTGTGGTATCTTCACCAATAGGGTCTGTCTTCAAGTTTTGTGAGGTAACCAAGGGCAACCACCATAGCCTATGTAGTTTTGGGAGTCTCTTAGATTTCCTGATCAAAACCCCAAAGACATAAAGCCAGGTTGAGGGAATTATACTATTTATTTGGTTTCATGATTCTACAAACTTCCTGTTGCTGAAGAAGGAACCTTGAGCTGATGAGTGACTCCTCTCCATCATTGCTTCTCCTGTATGCCAAGGACTTTGATGCTGTGTGTTACCTCAGGGGAGGGTCTGGCCACTAATAATGAGAACTAAGATCATTTGTGCCATAATATGTGCTTTAAAGGAAGTAATATTTATAGGACTATGAAACATGTATCAGATGCAAGAGTTTCTGTGGTTTTGTATATTACTTCTGTTCTTACTCTCTTAACTAGAAGAAATAGGAACAGCTGCACCTGGAAAAACAGTTTCTTTTTTATTTTAATTTCTAAAAAATTATACAAAAAATATTTGTATCATATTCTTTTCTTTCCCTTAACTCCTTCTAGATCCTCCTTGTCTCCCTACCCAACCTCAAGTTCTTTCTATCTATCAAGCAAAAGAAAACAACAAAAGCAAAAAACGAAAACCAAAACAGATAAACAACTGAAAGAAAGAAAAGAAAATCAGTAAGACCAAGAAAACACAAAAACACTGCAACAATAATAACAAACACACACACACACACAAAGGATGAAATCCACTTTGTACTGACTAACTGCTCTGAGAATGGAGCCTGCCCTGGAATATGGTTGATATTTCTAGTGACATTCCATTGGAGAAACTAGTTTTCCCTTTCCCAGCAGGTATTAGTTGCAAAAAGTTTCTTGGTTATGGGTAGGACTTTGTGTCTACTTCCCCTTTGCAATGCTGGGGTTTTATTGGTTTGAACCTGTGTAGGTCTTATGAGTGTTGTTATGTGCATCAGCCCTGTTGTGTCTGAAAGATGCTGTTTTCATTGACTCTCCTATCATCTCTGGCTCTGATATCCTTTCTGCCTCCTCTTCCACATAGATTCCTAAGACTCGAGTGGAGGGACTTGATAGAAACAAAACAAACAAAACCATTCCACTTAAGGCTGAGTGTTTCAAAGTTCTTCACAATCTATTCATTTTCAGTTGGAGATCTCTCTGTTAATTACCAGCTGCTGCGAGAAGGTCTCTGATGAGGGATGAGTAAGGCACTGATCTATAGGTATAGCAAAATGCTTTTAGGAGTCATTTCATTGCTATTTTTCTTTAGCAGAATGAGAAGATAGGTTTCCCCCTAAGACCTGTGACCTATCTAGTCTCAGGTTCTTGAACACTTTAGCAGTGTTGGGTATGAGTTTCATCCCACAGAGTGTAACCTTAAATTCACTTAAAAAATGGCTGACTACTCTCATGACATTTGTACCACTATTACCCCAGGATATCTTACAGTCAAGTCTCAGGCTTTGCAGCTGACTGATGCTAATGGTTATTTTCCTCCTCTGCCTTCCAGTGCCATGAATGTGGGTTGGGAGGAGTAATAGTTCTACTTAGGCCCCAACTTAATTTCTCCAAGTTTGATGACATAAATATGTTGTGTCTTCAGCAATATGATCTTTCCATTGGATTATGGAGAGTAAATAACAGCCTTAGTAATAGTCTGTGATGTTGTGGAGAGAAGAGTCTGTGGGACCTCTGTTGCCAATGATTGAACAGGGAAATAGTTTGTTAAGAAAATCCTAAGACAGCCCATTAGCAATTTGTCTCCCCACAGAAGGTATACATGCTAATAGGTATTAGTCATAAGTCCCTACTATATAAGACCTTTCTAAATTTTTGATAACTTTATACATGAATACTTATCTACATCACTCACTCTCTCCCTCCTCAAACTCTTTCTAACCCTCTCTCAAACATTCATGGTCTCTAATTATTATTATTTTACACATACACACATGCACACACATACATACTACTAAGTCCATTTATTGATACTCACATGTGCATGTATATGACCACTTGGTGTTTCTCTTTCTGCAGGCATAGACCATCTAAAGCTTTTTATCTAAGGGTGGGACAGTTTGGAATTTCCTTTATCCACAGTGGCATACCACCTGGTGTTGTGATTACGCTGGTCTTATACAGGCAACCTTGTTGTTGAGATTTCATCGTTGTATTTTCCCAGTTGTGCCTAGGATGTGCTATTAAGCAACAAGTATCCTGAACTTCTGACTCTTAAAATCTTTCCACCACCTCCTCTGTGGTATTCCCTGATCCTTAGGTGTAGGGGCAGCAAGATCTTTTAACTGTTCTCTCTAGCCTGTGTTGTTTTTTGTTTTTTGTTTTTGTTTTTGTTTTTGTTTTGTTTTGTTTTGTTTTTTGAGTTGTTTCAGGGTATGTCTCCTGCCTGAACCTGAAACACCCACCCACAGGGATGATAGGCACAGCAATAAACTAAATTAATCCTTTACATCTAGATCATTTAGAGCTTTGGTGACTAAGTTCTATTTTTACAGCATATGGTAGAGCCAAGAGTGTATGTGGAGCAGACATCTGCTATGTATAGTGATGTGGAGTAGAAAAGTTAACTATTGGAAATCACACAGAGGCCAGAAAGCCTCCATCTTAGTGAACCCTAATCTTTTCTCTGGTGGATTCAATAACCTTCAATGTCCCCGTAGATCAAGTTTTATCATGTGGCCTCAATGAAGGATCTGGTACCATCCAGCCCTGCCAGGACTGTGGTGGTAGTGTGAGATTTAAACATTATGATTTTCAAGCAGCGTTTCTCTCCGCCATGTTGTGGAACCTTCTGGAACTGCACATGTGATGGGGGGGGGGAGGGTGAGAATCCCCTAACCAGCTGTTCTGGCATGCTCTCCTTTCATTCCTCAGATAAGCCTTTTGCTTCTAATATATTTCCAAAGCAAAGCCAGCCAGCATTCATCCCACTGCCAGGCCCTTAGCTGGTCTCACTTTAGCCGATTTGCCCGGTGCTTGTGGAACTGGGTATGAACACCAATAAAGCCTGAACTCGGTGTCATGGTAGTTTCACCCTCCATGCCTGTGAAGGTAATTCATGCTACAGCACCAGCCGATTCTTGTAAAAGATTCAGTACAAAGAAGCCATTTCTGTGTGTGCTGGTCAGCTCTCCAGCATCCAAGACTTCAAGCCTGAGACTGTCCTCACAGTTTAGTTCCATTCTTCTCCGAATGTATGTTATGTCCACAGCATCGAAATTATCTTTTATTCTTGACTTGTTAGCTCTATTCTTGACTTCAGTTAGTCTCTGCTGAAGGATGCCTCTAATATACTTAGAGACAGTAGCCATGACAATAAGTGTCAGTGTGTCATTTGTTTTACTCTAAAGAAGCACAGGACAATGTTTTGCTTTCACACCTTCACCCACCCAGAAACTCACTCTGCACTCTGCCTCCTGGTACTTGCAAATACCTCCATTGTAGCATTTATTGCATTGTATTATACAATAACAATAAAATTTTATCACAAAATAAAAATGTAAAGAACAGGCTTGTGAGCTCCCTGAAGGCAGGAACTGGGTCTTGTCCATTATTTGATTTTTAGTAGGAATACAAGCATTAATCAAATGAGAATAGCATTTTTAGTATATAATTGTGATATTTTTGCTGTGGCATGTTTATGTCTTGATAATATAATCTACTTGTATATATGCCATGCAAACCTTACAACCAGACAACCTTAAAATAAGAAAAATTTTAACCTGAACCAGCTGTTGATACATCTGTTAGTTGAAAAAGATATCTGCACTTCCTAACTTTGTCTGCACTGGGCATCAATGATTAGTGGTCTCTCCTAATCTCCTTCCAGCAACACTGAAGGAACTAGTTTCACAGACAATGATCCGCTGGGCCCAGGAGAACCAAATCCAGGATGCGGAGCTGGTGAGGATGATGTTCAACCTCCTCCGGAGACAGTATGACAGCATTGGGGAGTTGCTACAGGCTCTGAGGAAGACCTACACCATCAGCCAGGCCTCTGTGAATGACACCATCAACCTGCTGGCTGCCCTGGGCCAGATTCGGTCCCTGCTTAGTGTCCGGATGGGCAGAGAAGAGGAGCTTCTCATGATCAATGGGCTGGGGTAGGTTCGCTCAGCAGGTGCCCGTATCCAGAGAGGATCCTCTGTCCCTCCTTGCGGTGGTTCATCTTGTCACATGAACAGTAACATGAGATACCAGACTGTCTGTTGTTCAAGGGGAATGAACACTGTCAAAAGAAATGAAGAGAATTCATAGTGAATATGATAAAAAATAGCCTAAGTGGGGTCATGAAAAAAGATCTGAAGGAAAAGACAATATATTTAACTTGAGAGAGAAACAATTTGAGCTTTGGAGCCTTTGGCTGGCCTCTGAGCCTTTTGAGATGGTCCAAGCTGGCCCTCTTTTCCTAGTTGTAAGCTATAGAGTGATTTTTGTTAGTTCTGAGAAATGCCTTAACTTAAGTGACCCATAGATCTACCTCATACACCATGTTGTCAATTCGAGTGCCAGGCGGATTTCCTTGCTTTACAGAGCATACAGGAAAAAACATGTGCCAGAAAAGTTGCCTAGCCAAGCCACAATGCTACATGATTAAAATCAAAAGTGACAGTTCTCTTACCATCCCTGAGCTGGCAAACTACAGAAGCATCACTAAGGACCAGGAAAGTGCTTTGGATGAGTCTTGGGAGAGAAAAGATATGTGCATGTCTGCATTCCTTAAATTAATTTGCAAGAAAGGAAAATTCTAATAGAAATTAAGAGGGGGTAGAAACAGGAGGGAAATGGGCTGCAGAAATGGTCTCCCCTCCAGTCTGGTTCCAGGCAGGTGTTGGGTCTCGGCTTTTATTCACCTCCATTCTGTGAGTTTGTGTGAAGTAGCTTGAAGGTGTGGTGGTTGTCACATGTTCATGCCATTGACGTTTGAAGTCCGGTATCCAGACTTCATGTTATCTAATACACAGTGCCTTTAACAATGATGTGCAGGCCTGTCATTCAGAAACAGTATAAAGAGACGCAGCTATAATGGGAGAAAAGAGGTTTCTGAGGAAAACAGAGAAAGAGAAATCCAGTGATTTTGGTGGTCTTAGACCCTATTATAAGTAAAAAAAAAAAAAAAAAAGTTAAAGGGAGAATTGTTTTAATATTATTAAAAATAAACATTTTAGAGGGGAAAATCCAACACTTAGAAATATTTTGTGTTCCTTTTCTGGATCAGCGAAACAACAACAATTCCATATGTATTCCATGCCCTAGAACCTTCTTATTTTTTCAGCCTATCACTTCAATGTTACTTCATCCACACAGTTTCTGTGTCTCATTCCTAAATTTTCATAGCAGAAAAGCAGCAGGAACTCTCTCTCTCTCTCTCTGATTGTTTCCTTAGGGACATAATGAACAACAAGGTGTTCTACCAGCACCCCAACCTTATGAGAGTCCTCGGCATGCATGAGACAGTGATGGAGGTGATGGTCAACGTGCTGGGTACCGAGAAGTCGCAGGTACTGCTGTGCTTAGCCAGAAACTGACTCTAGGGAGGGAGTACAGAAAGTGACCTACTCTGCTGTCTATTGTCTCAGGTCTTCCCCTTGGAATAGGCAAAGATTTTTACAGCACCAAAGGGATCAGAGAAGCAGGGCATTGCTTCTGACATAGGGTGCAACTGAGCATTTATACCTCTTTTCCTAAGGTCTTACTTAAACTGAATGGCTTGTTGCTGCTGCTGCTGCTTTTATATGTGTGTGTATGTGTAGTATACAGACATACATGTGGGCATGCTTGCACATATTTGAATATACTTGTGTAGGTGTGTACCCACAAGTATATATACACACACAGAAGCCTGAAGTTGACGTAAATTATGTTTCTAGATTGCTCTCCACTTTAATTACAGAGACAGGTGGTCTTTTACTAAACCCAGATATCACAAATTCAGATAATCTACCTAAACAGACTGTTCTGGGGATCCCATGTCTTTGCCCCTGAATAAGGGGACTACAGATGGATCGCTATTCTCACTTTGCTTTTATGTGGGTGATAGGGCCTAGAAGCTCAGTCCTTGAACTGGTACAGGATATATTTTATCTACTGACTGACCTAGACTGCATGACTTCTGAGGGCAATATGTAGAGAATGATTTCAAATCTCTCTCTCTCTCTCTCTCTCTCTCTCTCTCTCTCTCCCCTCCTTCTTCTTCACCCCTCTCTGCCTTTCCCTTTCCCCGTCTCCTTTCCTCCCCTCCCCCTCCTCCCCTTCTCTCTCTCCCTCTCCCTCTCCCTCTTTCCCACTTCTCTCTCTGTATGTCTGCCTGTCTCTCTGTCTCTCTCTCAGAAAGCCAAATCACTCACTCTATGGAATTTCCCTAAGCACATCTGGATGCTTCACTAACTATAGGTTTCAGAACTGTGTCTTAGAGCACCTCCCATGATTCTAAGGGGGTAAAATTAAGGTCTTTCTAGGATTCTGACATTGTTTATTGACCTCCATAAGGTCCAAACTAATCTCTATTTTGCCAGAGAGATGGTAATCACATTGTTAGTCAGGGAAGGCACACAAATCAAGGGATGAAGAATGGCATCTTTATGCTAAACTGTGTGCATCTGGTGACAAGTGCCCTAGGCACCTATAGAAGAGCAGTGGTTGGGGACACATAACTGGGGACCTGTTCACAGGAACAGGGCATGTTGCCTTTCAGACTTCCTTAACTGTTGGGGTCGGAGGGCACCCATGGCCCTGAGGACCCAGGCTTTGATGGGCTAACGGCCCATGTTTTTCTATGATCCCCCTACTCTGCTTCTGATATCACCTTTCAGAGTTCTGCTCGTCCCAGCTGGAGACAATAGCAGTATGGGGCAAAGTCATACATTTCCATGGGACAGATAAGGAAACGGGTTATAATTGATGGATGTTTTCCTTTGAAGGAAAGCTCTTGGGGAATTATAGCCAATTTCCAATATTTTCAGAAGAAACATTCTTAGGCATTCTGTGTTCTGTTCCTCCTACAAATGTTTTTGGGGGAATAGGTGTAAGGAAAAACTTCATGTTCCAAATGGTTCATAGTTTGTGCTGCTTCAACCTAAGATTCCTTTTTGAGATTCAACTGTTCGTGAAGGCCTCGTAATAGATTCGCCTCTCTACTACTTCTGCTTCTGCCCACAGATTGCCTTTCCAAAGATGGTTGCTAGCTGCTGTCGCTTCCTTTGCTATTTCTGTCGAATTAGCCGGCAAAATCAGAAGGCCATGTTTGAGCATCTAAGTTACCTGCTGGAGAACAGTAGCGTGGGCCTAGGTATGTGTGGCATGCATTGTAACTTCCACCTCTGGACCCAGGCAGTCCGCTCCTCCTTCTGACTACTTAGAAGAAAAAGAGAAAGAATGCGCATGTACTCTATGATAGATGTAAGTGCAAGACCAGAGCCAGACGATTCCAAAAACAAATGTATATGAGCATGTCCATACTCTCCACTCTATGTATAGGTTGCTAGCAATTGTACTGGTGACTGAGTCAATCTCTCCTCTCAGGTCCAGGGGCCTGTGCTTTATAAAATGCTGTATGGAACTGAGGATGCCTTAAGACCAAGGTCAAGCATCCAATCCTTTCTTGGCAAGCTTGCTGCAGGATTCATTCCTAGCCTGGCCCACCAGTCAATGAGCAAATTCTTCCCTCAGCAGCGAAGCAGACTGGCCAAGAACAGCTATGGATAAACAACCTGATAATGGATATAGATAAATAGTAGCTCATCACCGCTGTGAGAAAAGTAACTCACTCTGTTACCTGACTCAACCATGCTGAATATAAACCAAATGAATTGTGGAATTCACAAATGCATACACTTGAAACCTGAAATCTTCTCCTCTTTCTCTACTTCTTCCTCTTCCTCCTTTTCTTCCTCCTTGTAAATGTCATTTAAAGTTTTTAATAATTATAGCCTAAGAGCTAAACAAGCCAAAAATAAATATCACAGACAACATTAGTACACTAATGTAACTGTATGAACTTCTGCAGTGGGAGACTATTTTTAAACTCCAAGTGGTAATTTCAAGATTTTCCAAGTCATTTCAGCCCGGACAATGAGGGAGCCTCTGAGTCTTTTGAGTAATCACCAAATGGAGACCCCAAGAAGTTTTGTGTTACAAAGATACTCATTCTACAGAGTGATTTCATGTTAATTAGTATACTCAACCTTAATAAGTGTGAGAAGGAAGGAAAATAGGACTTTTCCAAAGCCAGCAGCCCTCTGAGAACAACTTGGGCCAGGTTTCAATGTATTTGCTGCCCTCTAGTGTTCATGCTTGTGCACTGTAATCTCAGATCAGACCAGGATAGCTTTAATGCCCAGTTTCTTTTTTGTTCCATCCTCAGCGTCCCCATCGATGAGGGGGTCCACCCCACTGGATGTGGCAGCCTCCTCTGTAATGGACAATAATGAACTAGCACTGGGCTTAGAAGAACCAGATCTTGAGAAGGTAACTAGTTGTTGAGAAAACAATGTGTTATTTTTCTCCTAACTCAATAGCAGCCACACAGGATAAGCAAGCCAACGGCTAAGTTTGCATTCAGATCCACTTCATACTGGTAAAACTGCAGTATATTATGAGAGCCTGGCACTACTGTAGTCATACATAATCCTGTAAAGCAAAGATGGTACCACTATGTGTCAGACATGATCATGTATGAGCAAAGGTAATTAGCTTCTTAGACATGAGAGTGTGGGCATTTGTGTTCTTCAGAGGTAGAGGCCCATTATATTTGTCTACATGGAATATCACTGTGTGTCTGTGGATCTTAAAGAAAATGTCCAAGTTATCTAATGAGTCCACATATGAAAGAAACCTGACAGGAAGTTGTGAAATCAATATGCTACACACAGACTGTTCCCTCCTGGGATTCTGAATGCATTTCCTGATAGTGGAGATGACCACGCTGGTCTGGCCAGTGTTAATATAGATGCAATGTTTTATGAGTTAGAATAAGCACTGTAGAGAGTTCTATGTTCTCGATACTGAGTATTGTATGTATCTTTACTAGGGGTTCTGCATTAAGAATTAGAAAGTGGAATGTTCAAGTTTATAACAAAGAAAATAGCCATAGTGTTCTTTGGTGAGACTTCAGTAAGTATTTGATTGGAAGTCTTTCCACTGTGGAATTCTTTGCTTGACTGGATGGCTGATAAAATTAACCTTCTGTGTACTAAATGTGGAGAACAACCCTGATGGGGTGGGAAGAGAGTGGTAGAGGTCAAAGGCCATCCACACCCTACAGTGAGCAGGTTTGAGAGCATGAGGGGGAAAAGCAGACACTTAGAGAAAGCAGTGACAGGAGGTTTGCTATATGGTAATGCTAAGTAAGGCCCCCAAGACCTGCTTGTCCCAGAGAAGAGAGAGTCTGAACTTAAGACACTAAGTGACCCTGCCACTAAGTTATTTCTGATTGGTAAGTAAAGATGCCAACAGCCAATAGGTAGGCAGAAGAGACATGGGAGGGGTTTAAGTTTCATGGGCTTGGGGTCAGATGAGGACCAGAATGGGACTAAGAAGCTCAGGAGGAAGAAAGAAAAGTCACCATGGATTAGGAGTGAAGAGAGTGTGGCCCCGGGGTTGGCAAACTGGAGTTAAGAGCAGCCCAGATGACACGTAATAAGTAATAACTTGGGGTGTCGATAGAGAAGTAGATTCTAATAGCATAGAGGCTAGACAGCTGCCTAGCTATTGTTTAAAGATAAATATGCCTGAAGGCTTATTGTAAATCTAAAGGTTGTATGTCTTTTTACCCAGGAACTCAATAACCAAGGGTAGGGTAGAAACCCTGGGTTGGGATCAAATAATTACTCCAACAGGATGGGGAGAAGCTAATCCGTTGTATTGTTGGGGAAAAAGGCCAGGGGTGTTTACACTTAGCCAGGAAAGCCTACATCCAGGATAGTGAGAAAGCCAAGCATGGCAGAAGCATAGAGTACAAGGAAGTATGGTGAGAAAGGTGATGGGAGTGATCAGAAATTAGACTTTATTGTAATAGAAGTTCACTTGTGCAACTCTCAGAACAAGTTTTATCATAACTATTGTTGTTATTGTTGTTCAGAAGTTATGGAAAGGAAATGGAGGTATGGAGACTATGCCATTCCTCAGTGCCACAGGGCAACTAAATTAATTAGAGTGTAGCTCAAGAGCCCATGCTTGTTCTAATTATATTATGGTATCTCTCTGGAGAACCACGAGTAATGGAAACCACAAAGGCCCGCAACAAGGGAGCAACACAGTATGTTGGGTGGTTTAGAAGGCTTCAATAAGGAAATTAAATGACTAGAAACAAGACCTGGGGCAAGAAGACTTGACAAGAATTACCTTCAGTAATCCAAGCATGAGTGGGCGCTGACTTCAGTTAATATTGACACAGCACATGTGAGAAGTGTTTGAATCCTGAAGACCTAGGAAAGACAAATAGCAACTGGTAACCAAATATTGGGTTGGCTCTCTTGCAGACAAGCCCAGCCCACAGCTTACAGGTCGAATGCAGCCGAAGAGGGGTGCAAATACAGTCCAACACAACACTTCATAAACTTACAATAGGAGGACATTTAATTTTGCATGTTTGTGAATTGATTGCAATAGTTCTTGAGGGTACACTTTGTAAATGATGATGTCATGTTCTGATGTAAAATGGTTAGACACTCCTATGAGTGCAGGGCGTGGCACAGAGGTGCTTTGAGGTTCCCAGATAAATATCAACTGGGGATCTGGCTGTATAGTACTTATGGCTCAGAAATGTCTTCTGAGCTGCAGACAGAAATCATGGAGGGAGAACAAAGCCCTCTGGGTAGGTGAGATCCTTGCATAAATGTTCAGGGCCATGAGGGCCACTACCACCTAAGGGAGTCCCAGGAAAAAAAAATCATCAACTAAATAACAGGAAGAACGGCCAAAGACTGATGAGAAGATACTAGGAAATATGTATGAGAAACTGAGGAGAACATTTATTTTTGAAATACATTGTCTTCTGCTCCTACCCAATAGTATAAGAAGGCTCAAAGAACTTGGGTTGAGAAGGCAGGGGACGGGGGACTGGCATCTTATGATAAAACTATCTCGGCAGCCATGCTCCATCTATTTAAAGTACCACACAGGTGGATGATGTCACCCCTCAAAGATCCTCCTGGCAGAGCCATGGCAGAGAGTTGTCAGCCGACTTGTAGATCCATGTCTGCTACAATGAGATGGCAATTAATAATTTATTGAAGTTCTATGTTACAACAGCTTCAGCTGTATTTAACTAATAATGGGTAAGAGCCTATCATGAATCAGGCAGAGTGCATGTCCGTGTGTCTATGCCAGTTATTCCTTACTGGGCACATTTACTTTGTAGTGTAAGAGTACATCTATCTTCTGGGGCCTCTGTAATAAATGGGCACACACGGGGTCACTTAAACACCAGAAGTTAATTTTTTCAGTTCTCCAGTCTGGAAAGCCAAGACCAAGTGTTATCAGATTTAATTTTTTCTGAGTCTTCTTTCCTTGGTTTACAGATGGCTACCCTCTTGATGTGTCCTACAGGGCCTGTCTTCTGCATAAGCACCCTGCTGCAGCTTTGTACAACTCTTTCTCCCTTTGATAAGGACACTACCCTGGAAGCCCCCTTTCTATTTAGCATCTTCTTTGCACGTCTTATCTCCAATGATAACATTCTGATTTATTGAAGCTTAGACTTCAGTGTATAAATTTAGGATGATACAATTCAGCAGAGGATGTCTTTAAGTTGTTTATTTTATTTTGTTCTTCTGGGTCTTTTGGAGATACTTTAAGTAATAATATTTTAAAAGAAGATAAAAATATAAGTAAAAACATTTAATCATTTTGCCAACTCAGTAATCATTGCTATTGGGACTAATTAAACCCCTAATATTTAGTTAAGTAAAGCCAAAGTCAGGAAACAGATCTTTATTTTTATGGTTGCCATATGTTTCATTGTGGCATGTTTTTATGTTCATACATGTGTATGTGTTTGTGTGTGTGTGTGTTTGTATGTTTATGAATATATGTATGTTTGTGTGGATGTTTGTGTGTGTTTGTATGTTTGTGTGTATATGTATGTTTGTCTGTGTTTGTATGTTTGTGTGTCTGTATGTTTGTGAGTATATGTATGTTTGTCTGTTTGTATATGATTGTGTGTGTGTATGTGTGTGTATGTAATTGTACTTTGTTCTTTTTTGTCCCCTCCCCTTGCTGGTTTCCTTCCTCCTCCCACATAGCTACCCCAGACTGCTTTCAAGACGCATATTCTATTATCTTCTCCTCTTGTTCCCTCTTTTTCTAGATGTTTTCCTTCCTTTCATACACACACGCACACACACACACACATACAAATGTACATAAATTTGCATTTAGATCTCCCTCCTGCATATGTAATAAAACATGGTATTTGTTTTTCTCAGTCTGTCATTTTTTAACTTGTCATAATCTATTCAATAGAAGGGTCTATTTACTGAGCTTTACAAATATAAGTTTATCAAACAACTGATAGCATAGTAAAGCTAAAAGAAATCAGATGTGACTTGAGGTTGACTTTTAGCAGCTCTCGCTGCAAGAGTAAATAAAATTACCAGAGGAGGAGAAATTAGTTCATGCCCTAGGTCCCATAGACTTGTGATGAAGGGACACCACTTATCACACACACACACACACACACACACACACACACACATACACACACATGAAAAGATGCAAACACTATGGCACCCATCAGTTACATAAGAACTGTTCCCCCACCGATGTCATCTACTTGTGATCTCGGCTCCTAGTGAAACAGACATCGGCAAGCTTTATTATTCATACATTAAATGAAAGGGATGCTTTGTAAACAGGGTTCATGAGTCTGCAACAAGGTCGCCCTATGAGTTTTGAACTCTGTACTTAGTTTTTAAGCTCCATTCATCTTTTGAAAGGTTGCTGTTTGATGAAGACACTGAGCTTCCCATGGAGGGTATAAGGGGTAGTGCGTGGGATGGAGCACACTGGGACAGGGGACAGATGTGACAGGGACAGATGTGTGCTGGGAGGATCCGTAAAGGAGGCTGAAGCTTACCTCCCTTTGCCATTCATTTTGTTTGCAGAGCACAGTGCCACAGATCTTGTTTGGACCAGTTGGACAAGTGCCTGAGTGTGGTTTGGAGGATGAACAGTGAAGGGTCTGATAAGTCTTTTAGTACCTCTTCATCTGTCCTGGCAGAAATCACATCTATTAGAACTGTATAGCACTCCTACCCAGAGGCACTGAGCTTAGAGGCCAGTGAAATGTTTTGTGCTTATAGCCCTGAAAACTCTACCTCTTCTGTCTCCTATTGTCATCTCCCCAGCATTATAGGAGCAAAGTCAAATATGAGATTCTAGCAAAATAGCATCCATATTGATAAGGACAAAAGTTTGCTGAGTTTTTTAATAAGATTTATTAATTATTTATTAATCATTGTAATTACAAATTATTATTAATTTTTACAAAATAATAGCTTTTTTCAACAGTAAATATGTGACTCTTAAATGAAATATTAATTGAGAACCTAGTGTATGGAAGACCCTAGGAATTGAAAATAGAACAGATACCACTCTTGACTTTTACAGCACACTAAATTTTCTCTCCTCCACATATACACAAAACATCAAAGTCAAAATCAGAGGAGCTATTAATTTTTTTATTCAAAATATTTTTCCAGTTTTTCTTTTTTTTAACATTTTTATTTTCTATATTCTTTGTTTACATTCCAAATGATTTCCCCTTTCCCAGATCCCCCCTCCCCATATGTCCCATAAACCTTCTTCTCTCCATCCCTTCTCCAATCACCTCCCTCCTTCTTCTCTGTCCTTATATTCCCTTCCCATGCTAGATCAATCCTTTCCAGGATCAGGACCCTCTCCATACTTCTTCATGGGAGTCATTTGTTAAGCAATTTGTGCCTTGGGTATTCAGAGCTTCTGGGCTAATTAATATCCACTTATCAGAGACTGCATTCCATGTGTATTCTTTTGTGATTGGGTTACCTCACTTAGGATGATATTTTCCAGATCAAACCATTTGCCTAAAAATTTTGTGAATTCATTGTTTCTAATTGCTGAGTAGTATTCCATTGTGTAAATATACCACATTTTCTGTATCCATTCCTCCTTTGATGGGCATCTGGGTTCTTTCTAGCTTCTGGCTATTATAAATAAGGCTGCTATGAACATAATGGAGCATGTGTCTTTATTGCATGCCGGGGAATCCTTTGGGTATATGCCCAGGAGAGGTATAGCAGGGTCCTCTGGAAGTCTCATGTCCAGTTTTCTGAGGAACCTCCAGACTGATTTCCACAGTGATTGTACCATCTTACAGCCCCACCAGCAGTGGAGGAGTGTTCCTCTTTCTCCACATCCTCGCCAACACCTGCTGTCTCCTGAGTTTTTGACCTTAGCCATTCTGACTGGTGTAAGGTGAAATCTCAGGGTTGTTTTGATCTGCATTTCACTAATGACTAATGATGTTGAGCACTTCTTAAGGTGCCTCTCGGCCATCCGAATTTCTTCAGGTGAAAATTCTTTGTTAAGATCTGTACCCCATTTTTTAATAGGGTTATTTGGTTCCCTGGGGTCTAACTTCTTGAGTTCTTTGTATATATTAGATATTAGCCCTCTATCAGATGTGAGGTTGGTGAATATCCTTTCCCAATTTGATGGTTGTGGTTTTGTCCTTTTAACAGTGTCTTTTGCCTTACAGAAACTTTGTAATTTTATGAGGTCCATTTGTCAATTCTTGATCTTAAAGCATAAGCTATTGGTGATCTGTTTAGGAACTTTTCCCCTGTGCCCATGTCCTCAAGGGTCTTCCCTAGTTTCTTTTCTATTAGTTTCAATGTGTCTGGTTTTACATGGAGGTCCTTGATCCACTTGGAGTGAAGTTTAGTACATGGAGATAAGAATGGATCAATGTGCATTCTTCTGCATGCTGACCTCCAATTGAACCAGCACCATTTGTTGAAAAGGCTATCTTTTTTCACTGGATGTTTTTGGTTCCTTTGTCGAAGATCAAGTGACCATAGGTGTGTGGATTCATTTCTGGATCTTCAATTCTATTCCATTGGTCCACTTGTCTGTCACTGTGCCCATACCATGCAGTTTCTAACACTATTGCTCTGTAGTATTGCTTGAAGTCAGGAATACTGATTCGCCCAGAATTTCTTTTGTTGTTGAGAATAGTTTTAGCTATCCTGGGTTTCTTGTTATTCCAGGTGAATTTGAGAATTGCTTTTTCTAACTCTGTGAAGAACTGAGTTGGGATTTTGATGGGGATTGCATTGAATCTGTAGATCGCTTTTGGCAAGATGGCCATTTTAACTATATTAATATAGTTAAAATCCTGCCAATCCACGAGCATGGCAGGTTTTTCCATTTTCTGAGGTCTTCTTCGATTTTCTTCTTCAGAGACCTGAAGTTCTTGTCATATAGATCTTTCACTTGTTTGGTTAGAGTCACACCAAGATACTTTATATTGTTCGTGGCTATTTTGAAGGGTGCCATTTCCCTAACTTCTTTCTTAGCCTGCTTATCCTTTGAGTATAGGAAGGCAACTGATTTGCTTGAGTTGATTTTATAACCAGCCACTTTGCTGAAGTTGTTTATCAGCTGTAGGAGTTTTCTGGTGGAGGTTTTTGGGTCACTTAAGTAGACTATCATGTCATCTGCAAATAGTGATAATTTGACTTCTTCCTTTCCAATTTGTATCCCCTTGACCTCCTTATGTTGTCTAATTGCTCTAGCTAGAACTTCAAGTACTATATTGAAAAGATATGGAGAGAGAGGACAGCCTTGTCTAGTCCCTGATTTTAGTGGGATTGCTTCAAGTTTCTCTTCATTTAGTTTGATGTTGGCTACCGGTTTGCTGTATATTGCTTTAACGATGTTTAAGTATGGGCCTTGAATTCCTGTTCTTTCCAATACTTTTAGCATGAAAGGATGCTGGATTTTGTCAAATGCTTTTTCTGCATCTAATGAGATGATCATATGGTTTTTTTTTTCTTTGAGTTTGTTTATGTAGTGGATAGCATTGATGGATTTCCTTATATTGAACCATCCCTGCATCCCTGGGATGAAGCCTACTTGATCATGGTGGATGATCGTTTTGATGTGTTCTTAGATTCAGTTGGCAAGAATTTTATTAAGTATTTTTGCATCAATATTCATAAGAGAAATTGGCCTGAAGTTCTCTTTCTTTGTTGGATCTTGTGTGGTTTTGGTATCAGTGTAATTGTGGCTTCGTAGAACGAGATGGGTAGAGTTCCTTCTGTTTCTATTTTGTGGAATAGTTTGAAGAGTATTGGTGTTAGGTCTTCAATGAAGGTCTGATAGAATTCTGCACTGAAGCCATCTGGTCCCATGCTTTTTTTGGTTGGGAGACTTTCTATGACACTTTTTATTTCTTGGGTATTATGGGACTGCTTAGTTGATCTATTTGATCCTGATTTAGTTTTGGTGTCGGATATCTGTCTAGGAAACTGTCCATTTCCTCCAGATTCTCCAGTTGTGTTGAGTATAGGCTATTGTAGTAGGATCTAATGATTTTTTTAATTTCCTCAGTTTCTGTTGTTATATCTCCCTTTTCATTTCTAAGTTTGTTAATCTGGATACTGTCTCTGTGCCCTTTGGTAAGTCTGGATAAGGGTTTATCTATCTTGTTGATTTTCTCAAAGAACCAGCTCCTGGTTTTGTTGATTCTTTGTATGGTTCTCTTTGTTTCTACTTGATTGATTTCGGCCCTGAGTTTGATGATTTCCTGCTTTCTACTCCTCCTGGGTGAATTGGCTTCTTTTTGTTCCAGGGCTTTCAGGTGTGTCATTAAGCTGGTAGTGTATGCTCTCTCCATTTTCTTTTTGGAGGCACTCAGGGCTATGAGTTTTCCTCTTAGCACTGCTTTCATTGTGTCCCATAGATTTGGGTATGTTGTTTCTTCATTTTCATTGTGTTCTAAAAAGTCTTTAATTTCTTTCTTTATTTCTTCCTTGACCAAGGTATCATTGAGTAGAATATTGTTCAGTTTCCACATGTATGTGGGTTTTCTGTTGTTTTGTTGCTATTGAAGACCACTTTTACTCCATAGTGATCTGATAGGAGGCATGGGATTAGTTCGATCTTCTTATATTTGTTGAGGTCTGTCTTGTGACCAATTATATGGTCGATTTTGGAGAAGGTACCATGAGGTGCTGAGAAAAAGGTATATTCTTTTGCTTTAGGATAGAATGTTATATGTGTGTGTGTGTGTGTGTGTGTGTGTGTGTGTGTGTGTGTGTGTGTGTTAAATCTAATTGGTCCAAAGCTTCAATTAGTTTCATTGTGTCCCTGTTTAGTTTCTGTTTTCCTGATCGGTCCATTGAGGAAAGTGCAGTGTTGAAGTCACCCACAATTATTTTGTTAGGTGCAATGTGTGCTTTGAGCTTTAATAAAGTTTCTTTTACGAAAGAGGGTGCCCTTGCATTTGGAGCATAGATGTTCGGGATTGAGAGTTCTTCTTGTTGTATTTTTCCTTTGACCAGCAAGAAGTGTCCCTCAGAGTCTCTTTTGATGGCTTTGGTTTGAAAGTCAATTTTATCTGATATTAAAATGGCTACTCCAGCTTGTTTCCTGAGACCATCTGCTTGTAAAATTGTCTTCCAGCCTTTTACTCTAAGGTAGTGTTTGTCTTTGACCCTGAGATGTGTTTCCTGTAAGCAGCAAAATGTAGGGTCCTGTTTACGTATCCAGTTGGTTAGTCTATGTCTTTTTATTCGAGCATTGAGTCCATCGATGTTAAGAGATATTAAGGAAGAGTGATTGTTCCTATCATTTTTGACGTTATTTTTTTTTGATTGGTTAACTTCTTTTGGGTTTGATGAAAGGTTACTATCTTGCTTTTTCCAGGGTGAAGTTTCCCTCCTCGTATTGGTGTTTTCCTCCTATTATCCTTTGTAGGGCTGGGTTTGTGGATAGATATTGGGTAAACTTGGTTTTGGCATGGAATATCTTAGTTTCTCCATCTATGGTGATTGAGAGTTTTGCTGGATATAGTAGTTTTGGCTGGCATTTGTGTTCTCTTAGAGTCTGCATGAGATCTGCCCAGGATCTTCTAGCCTTCATAGTCTCAGGTGAAAAGTCTGCTGTGATTCTGATAGGTCTTCCTTTATATGTTACTTGGCCTTTTTCTCTTACTGCCTTTAATATTCTTTCTTTGTTTAGTACATTTGGGGTTTTGATTATTATGTGACGGGAAGTATTTCTGTTCTGGTCCAGTCTGTTTGGAGTTCTGTAGGCTTCTTGTATATTCATGGGCATCTCTCTCTTTAGGTTAGGGAAGTTTTCTTCCATAATTTTATTGAAGGTATTTGCTGGCCCTTTAAGTTGTAAATCTTCACTCTCATCTATGCCTATAATCCTTAGGTTTGGTCTTCTCATTGTGTCCTGGATTTCCTGGATATTTTGGGTTACAAGCTTTTTGCATTTTGCATTTTCTTTAACTGTTGAGTCCATGGTTTCTATGGAATCTTCAGCATCTGAGATTCTTTCTTCTATCTCTTGTATTCTGTTGTTGATATTTGCATCTCTGTCCCCTGATTTCTTCCTAAGGCTTTCTATCTCCAAAGTTGTCTCCCTTTGAGTTTTCTTAGTTGTTTCTACTTCTGATTTTAGATCCTGGATGGTTTTGCTTAGCTCCCTCACTTGCTTGTTTGTGCTTTCCTGTAATTCTTTAAGAGATTATTGTGTTTCCTCTTTCATGACCTCAGCCTGTTGACCAAAGTTACCCTGTATTTCTTTAAGTGTTTTTTTGCGTTTCCTCCTTATTGGCTTTTGTATTCTCTTGGACTTCTTTCAATGATTTTTGTGTTTCCCTTGCAAGGGCTTCTAACTTTTGATCCATTTTCTCCTGAATTTCTTTAAGTATGTCCTTCATGTGTTCCTGTACCAGCATCATGACCAGTGATTTTAAATCCAAATCTTGTTTTACTGGTGTGATGGGGTATCCAGGACATGCTGGTAAAGGAGAATTGGGTTCAGATGTTGCCATATTGCCTTGATTTCTGTTAGTGACGTTCCTGCGTTTGCCTTTTGCCATCTAGTTCTCACTGGTGTTAGTTGGTCTTGTCAATGCTGGACTCACCAGTGCAAGCTGCCCCTTCCCAGGTGGCCTCTGGTGTACAGCTTACCTCCTGCACTGCCTGCAGACAGGGTGCTGTTGCCCAGGCTGTTCAGATCCTGAAGCAGACACCTGAAAGCTTCCGCTGGGGCCTGCTGGATTCACCAGAGCACACTGACTTCTCCCCGCTGGCCACCCTGAAGCCCATCTTGCCTCTTGCAGGACCTGGAGATGTGGCCTTGCCGCCCAGGCTGATCTGGATCCGGAAGCGGAGAGATCTGAGGGCTCCCGCCAGAGGCCTCAGGACTGGAACCTAAGCTCAGTGCCACCGGAGCAAGCTGTGCATTCCCAGACTGCCTCTGGGTGCACACCAGGTCTCCCGCACTTCCTGGAGACCTAGTGCTGTGGCCCAGGCTGTTCAGATCCCAAAGCAGGCACCTTAAGGCTCCTGCTGGGGCCCGCTGGATTCACCAGAGCACACTGACTTCTCCCCACTGGCTGCCCGGAAGCCCCTCTTGCCTCTTGCAGGACCTGGAGATTTCGATATATTTTTTATTTACATTTCAAATGATTTCCCCTTTTCTGGTCCCCCACTCCCCCAAAAGTCACATAAGCCCCTTCCCCTCCCCCTGTTCTCCCACCCACCCCTTCCCACTTCCCTTTTCTGGTTTTGCCTTATACTGCTACACTGAGCCTTTCCAGAACCAGGGGCCACTCCTCCATTCTTGTACCTCATTTGATATGTGGATTATGTTTTGGGTATTCCAGTTTTCCAGGCTAATATCCACTTATTAGTGAGTGCATACCATGATTGATCTTTTGGGACTGGGTTATCTCACTTAGTATGATGTTCTCCAGGTCCATCCATTTGCCTAAGAATTTCATGAATTCATTGTTTCTAATGGCTGAATAGTACTCCATTGTGTATATATACCACATTTTTTGCATCCATTCTTCTGTTGAGGGATACCTGGGTTCTTTCCAGCTTCTGGCTATTATAAATAGGGCTGCTATGAACATAGTGGAGAATATATCCTTATTACATGCTGAGGAATCCTCTGGGTATATGCCCAGGAGTGGTATAGCAGGATCTTCCAGAAGTGACATGCCCAGTTTTCAGAGGAACCGCCAGACTGATTTCCACAGTGGCTGTACTATCTTACAGCCCCACCAGCAGTGGAGGAGTGTTCCTCTTTCTCCATATCCTCACCAACACCTGCTGTCTCCTGAGTTTTTAATCTTAGCCATTCTGACTGGTGTAAGGTGAAATCTCAGGGTTGTTTTGATTTGCATTTCCCTGATGACTAGTAAAGATGAGCATTTTTAAAGATGTTTCTCCACCATCCGAAGTTCTTCAGGTGAGAATTCTTTGTTTAACTCTGTACCCCATTTTTAATAGGGTTATTTGGTTTTCTGGAGTCTAACTTCTTGAGTTCTTTATATATATTGGATATTAGCCCTCTATCTGATGTAGGGTTGGTGAAGATCTTTTCCCAATTTGGTGGTTGCTGATTTGTCCTTTTGATGGTGTCCTTTGTCTTACAGAAACTTTGTAATTTTATGAGGTCCCATTTGTCAATTCTTGATCTTAGAGCATACGCTATTGGTGTTCTGTTCAGAAACTTTCCCCCTGTACCGATGTCCTCAAGGGTCTGCCCCAGTTTCTTTTCTATTAGCTTCAGAGTGTCTGGCTTTATGTGGAGGTCCTTGATCAATTTGGAGTTGAGCTTAGTACAAGGAGACAAGGATGGATCAATTTGCATTCTTCTGCATGCTGACCTCCAGTTGAACCAGCACCATTTGTTGAAAAGGCTATCTTTTTTCCATTGGATGTTTTCAGCCCCTTTGTCAAGGATCAAGTGGCCATAGGTGTGTGGGTTCATTTCTGCATCTTCAATCCTGTTCCATTGATCCTCCTGCCTGTCACCATACCAATACTATGCAGTTTTTAACACTATTACTTGGTAGTATTGCTTGAGGTCAGGGATACTGATTCCCCCAGAATTTCTTTTGTTGTTGAGAATAGTTTTAGCTATCTTAGGTTTTTTGTTATTCCATATGAATTTGAGAATTGCTCTTTCTAACTCTATGAAGAACTGAGTTGGGATTTTAATGGGTATTGTGTTGAATTTGTATATTGCTTTTGGCAAAATGGCCATCTTAACTATCCTGCTGATCCATGAGCATGGAAGGTTTTTCCATTTTTTTTTTTTTGAGGTCTTCTTCTATTTCCTTCTTCAGAGTCTTGAAGTTCTTGTCATACAGACCTTTCACATGTTTGGTAAGAGTCGCCCCAAGGTACTTTGTACTGTTCATGGCTATTGTGAAGGCCACTTCCCTAATTTCTTTCTCAGCCTGCTTATCCTTTGAGTATAGGAAGGCTACTGATTTGCTTGAGTTGATTTTATAACCTGCCACTTTGCTGAAGTTGTTTATTAGCTGTAGGAGTTCTCTAGTGGAGTTTTTTGGGCCACTTAGGTAGACTATCATGTCATCTGCAAATAATGATAATTTGACTTCTTCCTTTCCAATTTGTATCCCTTTGACCTCCTTATGTTGTCGAATTGCCCGAGCTAGTACCTCAAGTACAATATTGAAAAGATAAGGAGAAAGGGGGCAGTTCTGTCTAGTCCCTGATTTTAGTGGGATTGCTTCAAGTTTCTCTCCATTTAGTTTGATGCTGGCTACTGGTTTGCTGTATATTGCTTTTACTATGTTTAGGTATGGGCCTTGAATTCCTGTTCTTTCCAAGACTTTAAGCATAAAACGATGCTGAATTTTGTCAAATGCTTTTTCGGCATCCAATGAAATGACCATGTGGTTTTTTTTCTTTGAGTTTGTTTATATAGTGGATTGCATCGATGGATTTCAGTATATTGAACTAACCCTGCAGCCCTGGAATAAAGCCTACTTGATCATGGTGGATGATCGTTTTGATGTGTTCTTAGATTCAGTTGGCAAGAATTTTATTGAGTATTTTTGCATCGATGTTCATAAGGGAAATTGGTCTGAAGTTCTCTTTCTTTGTTGGATCTTTGTGTAGTTTTGGTATCAGCATAATTGTGGCTTCATAGAAGGAATTGGGTAGGGTTCCTTCTGTTTCTATTTTGTGGAATAGTTTGAAGAGTATTGGTGTAAGGTCTTCTTTGAAGGTCTGATAGAATTCTGCACTGAAGCCATCTGGTCCTGTGCTTTTTTTGGTTGGAAGGCTTTCTATGACCCCTTCTATTTCTTTAGGGGTTATGGGACTGTTTAGATGATCTATTTGGTCCTGATTTAATTTTGGTATTTGGTATCTGTCTAGGAAATTGTCCATTTCCTCCAGATTCTCCAGTTGTGTTGAGTATAGGCTTTTGTTGTAGGATCTGATGATTTTTTTAATTTCCTCAGTTTCTGTTGTTATATCCCCCTTTTCATTTCTAATTTTGTTAATTTGGATAATTTCTCTCTGCCCTTTGATCAGTCTGGCTAAGGGTTTATCTATCTTTTTCATTTTCTCAAAAAAACAGCTCCTGGATTCGTTGATTCTTTGTATGGTTCTCTTTGTTTCCACTTGATTGATTTCAGCCCTGAGTTTGACGATTTCCTGTCTTCTACTCCTCCTGGGGGAATAGGCTTCTTTTTGTTCCAGGGCTTTCAGGTGTGTCACTAAGCTGCTAGTGTATGCTCTCTCCATTTTCTTTTTGGAGGCACTGAGGGCTATGAGTTTTCCTCTTAGCACTGCTTTCATTGTGTTCCAACGATTTGGGTATGCTGTGCCTTCATTTTCATTAAATTCTAAAAAGTCTCTGATTTCTTTCTTTATTTCTTCTTTGGCCAGGGTGTCATTGAGTAGAGTATTGTTCAGCCTCCATGTGTATGTGGGCTTTCTGTTGTTTTTGTTGCCATTGAAGACCACTCTTACTCCATAGTGATCTGATAGGAGGCATGGGATTATTTCGATCTTTTTATATTGTTGAGGTCTGTCTTGTGACCAATTATATGGTCGATTTTGGAGAAGGTACCGTGAGGTGCTGAGAAAAGGTATATTCTTTTGTTTTAGGGTGAAATGTTCTGTAAATATCAGTCAAGTCCAATTGGTCCAATGCTTCAATTAGTTTTATTGTGTCCCTGTTTAGTTTTTGTTTTCCTGATTAGTCCATTGAGGAGAGTTTTTGATACACAAAACATCAAAGTAAAAATCAGAGGAGCTATTAATATTTATTTATTTATTTATTTATTTATTTATTTATTTATTTTGGTATTTTAAGACATGATTTCTCTGTATAGCCCTAGCTGTATGAAACATTCTGTAGACCAGGCTGGCCTCAAACTCAGAAATACACCTGCCTCTCCCAAGTGCTGGGATTAAAGGCATGTGCCACCACTGCTGGGCTGGGCAATTAAATTTTTTTATTAGATATTCACTTTATTTACATTTCAAATGTTAACCCCTTTGCACATTACCCTGTGACTGCCTGCAGTTACATCGAGTGGGTTACCTGAAAGGGAAGCTGGGGATGTATGGGAAGGTGGCAAAAAGAAACAGAGACCAAGATAACACTGCTATTAAAGGTCTCAAAGTTTAATGAAGAACTCCCAATATAAATAGGCAGGGGGAAAAGGCTGGAAGCTTCTCAGCAGAACTGGTTCAGTTGCTCCACATATGGCTAGTGTTTCTCAGGAAACTGCAGGTCCTTGAAGAACTTCAAGATTTCACCTTGGTCTGAGCGCTCCACTCTAGGTGGAGGGGATTATAGCTAACACAGGAGTTCCCACGCAAAGGCTGGGAGAGGAATTTCACATTGTTAAGTTCCTCCCAGGTGGCTTGGCACCTCAATAAGGCTCTCTACATTACCCCACTGAAAACTCCCTATCCCATCCCCTCTCCCCTGCTCACTCCCCCCCCCCCACCCCAATCTCCTGACTTGCATTCCCCTATTCTGGAAAATCGAGTCTTCACAAGACCGATGGCCTCTCCTCTCATTGATGTCTGAAATGGTTATCTTCTGCTACATATATAGCTGGAGCCGTGGGATCCTCCTTGTGTACTCTTTGGTTGGTGGTTTAGTCCCTGGGAGCTCTGGGGGTACTGGTTGGTCCATATTATTGTTCCTCCTGCGGAGCTGCAAACCTCTTCAGACCCTTGGGTCCTCTCTAGCTGCTCCACTGGGGACCCTATTCTCATTCTATTGATTGGCTGTGAGCCATGGGTGTTTTGATCCACTTTCCAATAAAGATCAAAGTATCCACACTTTGGTTTTCCTTCATCTTGAGCTTCATGTGGTCTGTGAGTTTTATCTTAGGTATTCCGAGAGCTTTTGGGCTAATATCCACGTATCAGCGTGTGTGTTCTTTTGTGACTGTGTTACCTCATTCAGGATGATAGTTTCTAGCTCCATCCATTTGCCTAAGAATTTCATGAATTCATTGTTTTTAATAGCTGAGTAGTACTCTATTATGTAAATGAACCACATTTTCTGTATCCATTCCTCTATTGGGTTCAACATCTGGGTTCTTTTCAGCTTCTGACTATTATAAATAAGGCTGCTTATGAACATAATAGAGCATGTGTCCTTATTATATGTTGTAGCATCTTCTGGGTATATGCCCAGGAGTGGTATAGCTGGGTCCTCAGGTAGTGCTATGTCCGATTTTCTGAGGAACTGCTAAACTGATTTCCAGAGTGTTTGTACCAACTTGCAATCCCACCAACAGTAGAGGAGTGTTCCTTTTTGCTCCACATCCTCTAAAGCATTTGCTGTCTCCTGAGATCTTGCTCTGGCCATTATGACTGGTGTGAGGTGGAATCTCAGGGTTGTTTTGATTTGCATTTCCCTCATGACTAAGGATATTGTACATTTCTTTTGGTCTTTCTCTGCCATCTGGTATTTCTCAGTTGAGAATTCTTTAATTCTGTACCCCATTTTTAATAGGGTTATTTGGTTCTCTGGAGTCTAACTTTTTGAGTTCTTTGTATATATTGGATATTAGCCCTCTATCAGCTATAGGATTGGTAAAGATCTTTTTCCAATCTGTTGTTTGCTGTTTTTTCCTGTGGGAAGTTTCCTTTGCCTTACAGAAGCTTAGCAATTTTAAGAGTTTCCATTTGTCAATAGCATAAGCATGTTCTTATGGTGTTCTTAGAGCATAAGCTATTGGTGTTCAATTCAGGAAATTTTCCCCTGTGCCCATGTGCTTCAGGTTCTTCCTCACTTCCTCTTCTATTAGATTCAGTGTATCTGGTTTTATGTGGAGGTGCTTTATCCACTTACACTTGGCCTTTGTACAGGGAGATAAGAATGAATCAATTTATTATAGATGGTTGTGAGCCACCACTTGGTTGCTGGGATTTGAACTCAGGACCTTAAGAAGAGCAGTCAGTGCTATTAACTGCTGAGTCATCTCCCCAGCAACGAGGATGTGGAGAAAGGGGAACACTCCTCCACTGCTGGTGAGGCTGTAAGATGGGACAACCACTTTGGAAATCAGTCTGGCGGTTCCTCAGAAAACTGGACATGACACTTCCGGAGGACCCCGCCATACCTCTCCTGGGCATATACCCAAAGGATTCCCCGGCATGCAATAAAGACACATGCTCCATTATATTCATAGCAGCCTTATTTATAATAGCCAGAAGCTGGAAAGAACCCTGATGCCCCTCAAAGGAGGAATGGATACAGAAAATGTGGTATATTTGCACAATGGAATACTACTCAGCAATTAGAAACAATGAATTCACAAAATTTTTAGGCAAATGGTTTGATCTGGAAAATATCATCCTAAGTGAGGTAACCCAGTCACAAAAGAATACACATGGAATGCAATCTCTGATAAGTGGATATTAATTAGCTCAGAAGCCCTGAATACCCAAGGCACAAATTGCATAACAAATAACTCCCATGAAGAAGTATGGAGAAGGTCCTGATCCTGGAAAGGATTGATCTAGCATTGGAGGGGAATATAAGGTCAGAGAAAAAGGAGGGAGGTAATTGGAGAATGGATGGAGAGAAGAAGGTTTATAGGACATATGGGGAGGGGGGATCCAGGAAAGGGGAAATCATTTGGAATGTAAACAAAGAATATAGAAAATAAAAATATAAAAAAAAAAGAATGAATCAATTTGCATCCTTCTATATGTTGACTGCCAGTTGACCCAGCACCATTTGTGGAAAACGCTGTCTTTTTTCCACTGGATGGTTTTAGCTCTTTTGTCAAAAATCAAGTGACCATAGGTGTATGCGTTCATTTCTGGGTCTTCAATTTTATTGCACTGATCTTCCCGCCTGTCTCTGTACCAATACCATACAGTTTTTATCACTATTGCTCTGTAATAGAACTTGAGGTCAGGGAAGGTGATTCTGCCAGTTCTTTTATTGTTGAGAATAGTTTTCGCTATCTAGGGTTTTTTGTTATTCCAAATAAATTTGGAAATTGCTCTTTCTAACTCTATGAAGAATTGAGTTGGAATTTTGATGGGGATTGCATTGAAACTGTAGATTGCTTTAGGCAAGATGGCCATTTTTACTGTATTAACCCTGCCAATCCACAAACTAAATGGAGAGAAATTTGCAGCAACCCCACTGAAGTCAGGGACTAGACAAGACTGCCCTCTCTCTTTCTACCTGTTCAATATAGTTCTCGAAGTCCTAGCCAGAGCAATTAGACAACAAAAGGATGTCAAAGGGATTCAAATTGGAAAGGAAGAAGTCAAAGTATCAGTATTTGCAGAATGATATGATAGTATATTTAAGTGACTCCAACAATTCCACCAGAGAACTTCTAAACCTGATAAACAACTTCAGCAAAGTGGCTGGATATAAAATGAACTCAAACAAATCCATAGCCATTCTATACTCAAAGGATAAAGAGGCTGAGAAAGAACTTAGGAAAATGACACCCTTCACAATAGCCACAAATAATATAAAATACTTTGGTGTGACTCTAACCAGGCAAATGAAAGATCTATATAACAAGAACTTCAAGTCTCTGAGGAAAGAAATTGAAGATCTCAGAAGATGGAAAGATCTCCCATGCAATTAATTTTTTTTAATTTTATTTTAAATTTTCTATATTCTTTGTTTACATTCCAAATGCTTTTCCCTTTCCCGGTTACCCCCTCCCGATATGTCACATAAACCCTCTTCTCTCCACCCATTCCCCAATCACCCCCCTCCCATTTCTCTGTCCTGGTACAATGCTGGATCAAGCCTTTCCAGGACCAGGGCCCTCTCCTTCCTTCTTCATGGCAATCATTTGATATGCTAATTGTATCTTCAATATTCAGAGCTTCTGGGCTAATTAATATCTACTTATCAGTGATTGCATTACATGTGTATTCTTTTGTGATTGGGTTACCTCACTTAGGGATGATATTTTCCAGTTCCAACCACTTGCCTAAAAAGTTCATGAATTCATTGTTTTTAATTGCTGAGTAGTATTCCATTGTGTAAATATACCACATTTTCTGTATTCATTCCTTCATTGAGGGGCATCTGGGTTCTTTTCAGCTTCTGGCTATTATAAATAGGGCTGCTATGAACATAGTGGAGCATGTGTCCTTATTGCATGCCTGGGGTATATATCCAAGGGGGGTATATCCAATCCTCTGGGTGTATGCCCAGGAGTGGTATAGCAGGGTCCTCCAGAAGTGTCATGCTCAGTTTTCTGATGAACCGCCAGACTGATTTCCAGAGTGGTTGTACCATCCTGCAATCCCACCAACAGTGGAGGAGTGTTCCTCTTTCTCTGCATCCTTGCCAACACCTGCTGTCTTCTGAGTTTTTAACCTTAGCCATTCTGACAGGGGTGAGGTGAAATCTCAGGGGTTGTTTTGATTTGCATTCCCCTAATGACTAATGATATTGAACATGTCTTATGGTGCTTCTCAGCCATCTGAATTTCTTCAGGTGAAAATTCTTTGTTTAGATCTGTACCCCATTTTTAATAGGGTTATTTGGTTCTCTGGGGTCTAACTTCTTGAGTACTTTGTATATATTGGATATGAGCCCTCTGTCAGATGTAGGGTTGGTAAAGATCTTTTCCAAATTTGTTGGTTGCTGTTTTGTCCTTTTGACAGTGTCCTTTGCCTTACAGAAACTTTGTAATTTTATGAGGTCCCATTTGTCAATTCTTGATCTTAGAGCATAAGCTATTGGTATTCTGTTCAGGAACTTTCCCCCTATGCCCATGTCCTCAAGGGTCTTCCCCAATTTCTTTTCTACTAGTTTCAGTGTAGTAGCCTTCCTATACAAAGGATAAACAGGCTGAGAAAGAAGTTAGAAAAATGATACCCTTCACAATAGCCACAAACAATATAAAATATTTTGGTGTGACACTAACCAAACAAATAAAAGATCTGTATGACAAGAACTTCAGGTCTCTGAAGAAGGAAATCAAAGAAGACCTCAGAAAATGGAAAAATCTTCCATGCTCATGGATTGGCAGGATTGATATAGTTAAAATGGCCATCTTGCCAAAAGCAATCTACAGATTCAACTCAATCCGCATCAAAATTCCAATTCAGTTCTTCATAGAGTTAGAAAGAGCAATTCTCAAATTCATCTGGAATAACAAAAAACCCAGGATAGCTAAAACTATTCTCAACAGTAAAAGAACTTCTGGGGAAATCAGTATCCTAGACCTCAAGCAATGCTACAGAGCAATAGTGTTAAAAACTGCATGGTATTGGTACAGTGACAGGCAAGTAGACCAATGGAATAGGATTGAAGACCCAGAAATGAACCCACACGCCTATGGTCACTTGATCTTTGACAAAGGAGCTGAAAACATCCAGTGGAAAAAAGATAGCCTTTTCAACAAATGGTGCTGGTTCAATTGGAGGTCAGCATGCAGAAGAATGTGAATTGATCCATTCTTATCTCCTTGTACTAAGCTCAACTCCAAGTGGATCAAGGACCTCCACATGCAATTAAATTTTAAGTAAAAGTTGTTTGCTGGTATTTGTCCCTAATTTCTGGTGAAAAGTAGGCAAAAATCCAGAATCTTATGAAATCACAAACTGAGATCTGTGTCTGGTAATCTAGAAACAAACAGACCACTGCCAGTCTAATTTTTAGCTTGCTTCTTTTTGACCATTATAACCTTAACATCTTGACTTTTGACTTCAAGTAGCTATTGTTGATTCAAAGCTTGAGTCAGGACCCCACCTCCACCCCCAGACCCACCCCCACCCCCACCCCTACTACCCAAGTGGCACGCAAAGACCATGCATTACCATGGTGTGTAATACAAGTACCCTCATTGCCATGGAGGGTTCTCCCATGCCTCAGAGGACTCTCTTGTGCCTTTATATCTTTCTAAATGCTTATAGGCTTACAAATTATTCAGGGTTAAAATTAATTAATTAACTAAATTTTGAAAAGCAAAATCTCATGTAGCACAAGGCTACCTGCAAGCTCTCTGTGCATTTTGAATTCCCAATCCTTCTGCCTAACCCTCCAGCATGTTTAGATTATAGGCACCTGCCACCACAGAGCTTACAGGTTTGTCAATTTCCTCCTACTGGAGTTGGGGAAACCTAGAAACTGACTGGTTTGTTCTCACAGTCATATTTTTGATTACTTGCAAAGAAATGTGGACTGCAGGTTCTGATTCTAAATCTATTGAATTATTTATCTAAAAGAAGTAGAAGCTCTGTGCTGCACCTGGACCCTTGGATTATCCCCTTTTTTAGAAAAAATTGGCTTAAGATTAATTTTTAATTCTATAATTATTGGTCAGGGGGAATATTTGGGTTCTCTCTACCTAGTTCTTAGAAATGCATCCCCCAGAGTTTTAGAGAAATTTTATCATATCTCTTGGCTTTAAATGCATTGGATTTTTCTATTTTTGTTGTGATATAATGCACATAATTTACTCCCCTAAGAACAACAATATCAACCAACCAGACAGCCCCCCCCAGAGCTCCTGAGGACTAAACCACCAACCAAAGAGTACACATGGAGCAGCAACCCATGGCTCTAACTGTATATGTAGCAGAGGATGGCCTTATCTGACATCAATGGGAGGGGAGGCCCTTGGTCTTGTGAAGGCCTGATGCCCCGGTGATAAGGGATTGCTAGGGCACTGAGGTGGGGGGGAGCACCCTCATAGAAGCAGGGGGTAAGGGGTAGGATGGGAGATTTGGACTTAGCCTAGAAGAAGCCCCTTCCTCTCTTACCCAGTTATCCATTGAGTGAGACTTAGCTTGATTCTATATTTTACAAGTTAGGAACAATGCTTCTTATGAATTTGGATTGTACAACTGTCTGTCAAAGTAATCTGTAATTTTTTAATATAGAGCCAGGAATAAAATTAATGGATCATATGACAATTCTATTTTTTTTATTATTTGTAAAGAAACAACTATCCTATTTTCCAAGGTGCCTACTTTCAATTCTTTTTACTGGGGCTTGCTCAAAGGGGTCAAATTTTCTCTACTGAAATTTATGTTCTTCTCATTTTGTGTTTATTTGTATTTTTTTTTTGATGTCGTTATCCTGTGGTGTACATGGGCATTCACTTTTGTACTGTTCTTGGCAGGTCGTAACCTACTTGGCAGGCTGTGGCCTTCAGAGCTGCCCCATGCTCCTGGCCAAAGGATACCCTGATGTTGGCTGGAACCCCATTGAAGGGGAACGTTACCTGTCCTTCCTGAGGTTTGCCGTCTTCGTGAACAGTGAGTCCCATGTGCTCCATGCCCCTCAGACCCAGGATAGGATAATTATGTACACACAACAAGAGCACACCTTCCTTGCTTTCTGTCACTCAATGTAATAGATTCTAATGTGGTTGTCAACTGGCAAGAGAACTCCCAAGAAAAGACAGGCCAGACAAGCATCAATGAGAGAAACTAGAGACACACCCAGCAGGAAGCTCACGGCATGGGCGTAGACTTGCCTTCTTTCTGTACCTCTTCACCTCTTGTCTTATTTTACAGAGTTAATGAGCATGCACCTCAAGGACTTTAGCCTAGTCTATGAGTGGGGGGAGGGTAGATGAAGAAGTGGATTGAAAGTTCACAAATAAATAAATATCTATTGAAGGTATCTCAGTCTGAAGGAACAATTGCCATAACTGCCTTATATATTATTCCCCTTGGCACAAGTCATCTTGTATTTATAGTGAATTCCAGTCCTACCGAAACACTTTTATCATAGCAGAACGATGACCCAACATAGTATAAGACTAGAGTAGACTACTTTCTTTAAAAGTACACTGTCAATCAAGATTTCATTACAATAATTCATGTATAAGTGCACTACAGCTAGATTTCTCTGTTCTAGCCACTAGACCCAACCCTCTCCCTTCTCAGCCTTTCTAGACTGCTTTCTTCTCTCAAGGCCGGTTTTGGTATATCCTCAAATAATCTGTTTCACTTGTTGTCCAAGTAATCACACTCCAGAATTAACACAGAATTACTATATCAAGAAAGAAGGAAAGATTGAGAAAGAAAGGAGAAAAAAGTATATGGGGAAAGGAAAAGTGTTAGGAATCCAGGGTCTGAGGCTGGAGAGATTGCTCAATGCTTAAGGGCACCACTGGCTGCTTTTCCAGAGAACTAGGATTTACACCCCATGGCAACTCTAGCCTTGAGGTATCCAACTTCTTCTTCTGGACTCTGTGGACACCAGACCTGCATGAAGTACAGATACACACATGCAGACCAACCACCCATGCACATAACAATAAGCACGATTTCCTAGAAGCACAATATTTGTTTGGGGCAAAATATAGCAGCTTCTACTTTAAAAGTAATTCAGAGTCTTTTAAAGAGGAGTATATGTCCACAGAGATTGCTATTTTACAAAATAAATAAATGGGATTAAAAACAGGGAGGGAGCACTCAAGAACATAAAGAGAATAAACTTGTCCCTTTGAGATGATCAGAGAAGACACTGTGACAGAGACAGTGTTAGACATGAACCTAAAGTGTCAAGTTTCTAGAAACAGAGGCAGGAGAGGTGAGCCAGTGAGAGGGCATACTGTGCATGCTCTGGATGCTAAAGCACACTGTTCTGAGCAAACTGGGATCTGTTGCTCCAGCAGATGGCTGTGTAGATGACGGTGGTATATGAGGTTTCAAAGGTACATAGATGGTTATGATAGGGAGAACATAAATGCCAAGTTGAACTGTTTAGCATCAGCCCTTTGTGTAGAGAACTAGGAAGCCTTTTTAACAGAAAACAGGGTGACAGGTACTAGTGACAGATTCTGACCTCAGGTTAAACCGAATTATAATGGTGAAGATAGAGAAAGATGGAAGTAAATGCATTTGAAAGAGATTACAAAGAAAGAATTGCTTGTACTGCTGCTAATGTCAGTGGTAATGGTGGTGATGGTGGTAATGGTAATGATGGTAATTATGGAAGGATGGGTGGATGGATGGATGGATGGATGGATGGATGGATGGATATGAGTGTGTTAAAACTGAATACTAAGCTGAAATTCTTAGCTGAGAAATTTGAAGGTAGAGAGGAAAGGAATTGGGATTAAAGAAAAAGAAAATGGCTTAGTGTAAACCACAGCTAGCTTATTGTAGATCAAATAATAAGGATGCTACTATGTACAATACCCAGAGATGCCCCTAATTTAACTATTAAGATAAGAGATGAAACAACAGATGGAAGTGGCATTTATCTTCACACCATTTATAACTCTAGTGGTTTAGATTATTTTAGGGGATAGTTACATTGGGGAATTTTTTTTCAAGTAGTAGTTTTAAATATCTACAAGACAAAGACTGTCTCGATCATATTTATATGAAAGACTTTAAGATGGAAAATAGAATATCTGGAGTCCAATATCAGCTCTATTATTACTTGCTATGTAAATGTAAACAAGTTAATGAAACCTTCCAACCTCCGGCTTTTTAATATATACAGTGGCAAAAACAATACAGTGTATCTCAGAGTTATTTTTAAGGTATAGATGAAATATGCCACAGAAAACTTGATTACCACAGTATTACAAAATGAAGTATATAATGCAGCTGTGTTAGTTACCATTGTTTATCATGATCTCTGCAAGATCTGTAGCATTTGAAATTGGATGAATAATAGATTTTTTGAGACTTCAGGGCAACATGTAAATCCTTAATATATAAAGGTATTTTAAGAGAACACTGTGGTTACGTTCCTGACATCTGTTGAACAGAGAGATCCTCTGATTATTAGTAAAAGAGTTAGGTGATATAAAGAACCATGGTGTATGATATCAGTGTTCATGGTGTGTCACAAAAAATGTTGGTGGATGGTGATAGATGGTATTATAGATGATAAAGCTGTTCAAAGTGAGTAAGTCTTGGTGAATGATGGATGGGTGGAGGAGTTCTTTGTAGATGACAATGAATGATAGAGGAGGAGGATTTGGAGAGTGTAAAGTGTTCATAGTGGTTGGCAGTAAATAATGGCAGATGATACAGGAGGTTCACGTTGGATAGTGGTGGTAAATGGTGATGATGAATGATGGAAGAGTTTAAGGTAAGTGATGGCAGATAATTATGGCTGATGATTTTGGATGATGGGCTATTCATAATACATTAAGTAATAGTGAAGATGGTAGGCAATGATAGAGGTGTGCAGGGCAGGTGACATTGAGAATAATGACAATGAATACTGTTTATCGGGATGATAGTGATAGATCTTGGAGGATTATAATTGAATTGCTGACAGGCCTATGGGAAATCTCCTGATAGTAGAAGATGATATACGTAGGAGCAGATAGTAAGGATGTTTAGATTGGGTAATATTGAATGAGAATAGGGCTTTTTTAACTGGTGGTGATAGTGATGCTAGAATATTCTCATTGGCATAGTGGTCATTACAGGTTATAGAAATGATCAAGATTGGTGATGACAGACATGGTTAAAGATAGTGATTAATAGCTGGGCAGTGGTGGTGCACACCTATAATCCCAGCACTCTAGGAGGCAGAGGCAGGCGAATTTCTGAGTTCGAGGCCAGCCTGGTCTACAGACTGAGCTCCAGGACAGCCAGGGCTAAACAGAGAAACCCTGTCTCAAAAAAAACAAATCCAAAAAAAAAAAAGACAGTGATTAATAATAGTGTGGATGCATATCAAATACATGATGTCCAAAAAGAACAGAGGAGTAGCCCCTGGTTCTGGAAAGGCTCAGTGCAGCAGTATAGGGCAATACCAGAACAGGGAAGTGGGAAGGGATGGATGGGAGAACAGGGGGAGGGAAGGGGGCTTATGGGACTTTCGGGTGGTGGGGAGCCAGGAAAGGGGAAATCATTTGAAATTATATATATATATATATATAAAATTAAAAAAGAATATAATAATAGTGTGGATGGTAGTGCATGGGGAGGATAAAAACTAGTAATTATTGAACAGTTACCACATGGCAAACTGTTTAACATACTTTTATTTGCATTCACTATTAGATTATACAGTAATTCAGTGTTACAATATCTTAGTCTATGCAGGCAGTTACAACAAAATATTATTGACTGGCTAGGTTATAAACAACATACATTTCTTTCTAAAAGATTATGGAATGAGAAACCCAAGGTCAGAGTACCAGCATACTAATTATATAGTGAAAACAGATTTAATAAACTTTATTAGTTATTGATATGATCCATCCAACCCCTCAATAATAAAGGCAGAGTCCTATGGATTTATTTAATCAACTTAGCACAACTACGGGGGCCTTAGCCCCAACCTATTTTTTCTAGTGCTAGACTGCCTACTTCCCAGCTACACTACCCAAGACTCAAATACTTGCAGTTTGAGTCTTCCCAGGTTATTTCTGATCTGTCAGCCTTCAGTAGGGCATTTCAGGCATAGGCTCCTGGTTCATCATGTCAAATAGAGACCCTCTGTCTTCTCCATCTTCTTTCTTCTTCTTTTACCCTCCTTCTTTCTTCTCCTTGTGGTCCCTACCTGCAACCCCCAACCTGGTAACTGAAACCTCATCTGTCTTTATTCTCCCCAGAAACTGGCTATAGACACTTTTATTTAACTAATAGCTTTAAATTGGGGAGCAAAGTTTTTATATCATCACTTAGTGTATGTGAGGATCTGCTCATCAACCACATCTTGGTGGCCAGTATTTAGCATTTCAGTACATAGCAGCACCAGACCAGCTCCTAACATATCTTCCTTTTTGTCTAAATAAAAGGCTCTTTCTCTTGCACTAATAAATGACATCCACTAAGAAAAATTATGAAACAATTATGAAAACTATTAGGTAAGATTTACATTCACAAAGTCCAGTCCATCTTTATTTGGCAACTTTGGATAAAGTATTCTATTATCTATCCTATCTTGGTGAACTCAAAAAGTTGTGTACCTAAATAATTTTCTATTATAACTTGTATTACTAACCTAAAACATTTTTGTAGACCTAAAAACAGCTTCTTAAATCCTAAACAACTTAAGTTTAATTGTGAGACTTCAACTATCTAGTCTTTAACCCTATCTGAGACCTAATAAGGAATAAATATTATATGAGTATATAGGAAGTGCAGACAAGCAGTTTCTAAAACTATAGTAGTAACAGAGAAAGTTGAGTGCCAGAAAAGTCCCCCGGAATTTTTCTAAAATGTTGGAGCATCTTCAGCCTTCTGGACCAGTACATTTGACAGACCTGTATTTGTTAAGCTTGAATTATAAAGGACTCCTTACTCTGTCTTGGTAGAGCTCAGCAGTCAACTTTCCTACATCATGTCCATCTTGGACAGCATTTTCTCTACAGTTGAAGCAAGGGAAGTTTTCTGGCAAGTGGCAGCTTGCCATATTTGAAGCAAATTCCACATGGAGGTTCTCCAATGCTTATCATCTTCTTTGAAAAAGACTAGGGGTACTGCCAGGAGCAGACCGTATCATTGAAAAAATCATTTAATAATAAAACAACTTTAAATGCCGTATTCTGTACATGTCTGAGATTTTTGAAGACCTTCTATCTATTCATAGAATATCTAAATAGGCAAACTTTCATTTTAGCAATTTACTATCTAGGCAGCATATTCTGTGATAAATTAGACTAATATCTAATGTAACAATGACTGTCTGACTATTAACTTGCATTTCTTAATTATCCTAAACAGTTTGTAATAGCAGCTTTAAAGAGGACTAGAACTTTATATTAAAGTATTAAGAATCATCTAGGCACAATGCCTCAGTAAGAGTTGAAAAATATATACTCAGTATTTTGTAACAAAACAACCTCAAATTTTGTATCAATATACATCAGTGCAACAAAATATAACCTCAATATGTATCACTTACAAAGATCTATACCAGTGTAAGATTATTTGCTATACTGGTCTCAGACTCCACGGAAGCAGTAGGCTCCCAGGACAAAGGGGAGAGACAACCTGTAGAGAGCGCCTCCAGGAGATAGGCAAGGCCCACAACTGAGGTCCACCCACACATCTCAAAATTTATAACCCAGAAACGTTCCTGTCCAAAGGAAAGATGGGAACAAAAATGGAACAGAGACTTAAGGAAAGGCTAACCAGAGACCGCCCTACCTAGGGATCCATCCTATATGCAGACACCAACCCCCCACACACACACACACACACATTATTACTGATGCCAAGAAGTACTTGCCAACAGGAAGTACAGCCTAGTATGGCTGTTCCCTGAGAGGTTCTACCAGCACCTGACCAGTACAGATGCAGATACTCACAGCCAAGCATCAAACTGATCCTAGGAACCCCAATGGGAGATCTAGGGGAAGGACTGAAGGGGCTGAAGGAAATTCCAACGGCATAGGAAGAATGATATCAGCAAATTGGACCTCCCAGAGCTCCCAGGGACTAAACCACCATCTAAAGAATATACATGGCTGAAGCCATGGCTCCAGATACAGATGTAACAAGGGGATTGCCCTAACTGGCATCAGTGGGAGGGGAGGTCTTTGGTCCTGTGGAGGCTTGATGCCCCAGCACAGGGGGATGCTATGAGTGAGGCAGGAGTGGGTAGGTGCATAGAAGAGTGCCCTCATAGAGGCAAAAGGGAGCAGGAAGGGGGAGATGGGATGGGGAGTTTGTGGAGAGGTAACTCAGAAGGGGTATATCATTTGAAATGTAATGAATAAAATGATTAATCAAAAAAAGAAAGCAAAGGAAAAATATTTTGAAAAAATTGGCTATAAAATGTTCTTTGGCTGTCAATCCTTCTCCCCCTACAGCATAGTGATGTTTACTCACTATAATAATAATAAATAGCATAGCTGAAGTAGCAAGGTTCTCTGGAATTCAGTTATAAAAATGCTACTCCTATTCATAAAGGCCACACTGATGAGCTAATCACCCCCCCCCACAGGTCCCACCTTTAAACGCTATTCCATTGAGAATTAGGATTCAAGTTCTGAATCTGGCAGCATGTGTGCATTTGCACCATAGCCATAGGTACAGTTGTCTTCATGGTCTTAGAAATAAGCCCTGGAAGCTTAAAGAGGTTAAATATTTTGCCTCAAAGTTGTATCAGTAAAAGGACCAGGAAACATGAGAAGAGTAACCCAGAGGCCAGGTCCCTGATAAGCACAATAAATGGTGGCATTTTCTCCTTTCAGTTTGTCAAAAACTGTGGCATAGGCAAATGTGACATAAATCTAGTGCTCAGGAGGCTGAGGCAAGAGGATTTCAAATGTGAGGCCACTCTTAGTGACACAGTCTCTTCGGATGAGGAGGGGGGCAAGAAGGGAAGGAAGAAGAACTATATATTTAATTATATTTTTAAAAATATTTTAAACCCTTTGATACCAAAATGATACAATCGGAGAACTCTAATATCATTTTAATGGAATATTTGATCTAACCTTTCTAAATAGAATTTCAATATAAAATAACTTCTTAAATCAGATCCTTTTTCTACTGTATTTACTGTCTTTTGATTGCCTTGGGTTGTGTTTAATTCTGCAAGAAATAAAGCTTCTATGTACCTAAAAATGGCAAACTGTGTAGCCAGACATAGGATATGTCCATTTGTCCATGACTTTCTGATGTCGGGAGTAAGAAAGAGAAGATCTCATACCAGGCCACAAGAGGGGAAGATATTGTGAGCTTTGTGTTCCAGCCACTTCTTCATTATGCTATAGACATTCTTTTGAGAAATACAGTTACTTCCTAGTTCCCGGAAGCTGCTGCCCCAGGCTGAGACACCATCAGCGGCCAAAATGCACATATCTGTCATGTGAAATGTGAAGACCATGGGAAGGGCTGAAAGAGTAATGAAATGTGCTTTAGAAGTTGTGTGTCTTCCAACTCAAAGCAGAAAGCAGGGCAGTTACAATTAGAATTGTTAGGAAGGTATATGGAATTGTTGCTAAAGGTTCTGTAACCCACCACACCTACAAATGTAGTGGTACATCTATGTGTGGCTATGCCAAGAAAGATGGTGTTTGCTGAAATTTGATAAGGTCAGTGTAGGAATATATAGAAAAGAAAACACTGTTAAATACCACCTTAAAGAAAGAAACAGCTGTATTTCTTTTAATTTCTTAATCCTTGAGATCACATAATTATATCATGTCCCTCTTAAGAGTCTGTAGAGCGGTCATGCTGATGGAGCCTACAGCTCCTTAGGATCCATGCACCTACTAGGAGTAAGAGTACAAAATGGCATCTTAACTTTAATGCTCATACAAGGTATAGGTCCTTGAGAGTCATTTTTTACACTCTATCTGCACATTCATGGAGTCAGAAAGGATTATTAACTTTTCTCATGACCGGTACTAAAGACCAGGGGTGGTCAGGGCAAAAATATATAATATATGGTATTTGTTCTGTAATTTACAATACAATTGGAAAGATCCAACAAAGTCTCAAAAATATCACCAACAATAATGGACTATAGTATAAGGATAAAGTAAACAATGTCATTAGGTACCCAGGAGAGACTACCAATTAGGATGCTAAGAGATGGTCCATTGTTCTTAGATCAGTGGCTAGAAGGTATTAGTAATTATGTGACATAATTCCAGCGCTCAATAGTTTGAATCAATGAGATAATCAGCTAGCCCTACTCTTGTCTTATCACAGTAGTTTACAAACAGACACCTAACTCCTCCTTCTCAGATCAGAAGTAATGTCTTCAGTACCTGTGATTATTTGGTTTAAACAAGTCTCCTGGAATGATACTAAAAGTAGCATTTGCTGAGAAACATATTTTGAGTCTTAGCACCCTACCTTGTGATATTCTGTTAACTAAACAAGGCATTTCTAGACTCTTAATGAACCCCACATGCTCTCTCACTCTTAGGGGATATCTCTTTTCCCTGGGACTAGTTGAAATCTGAGAGTATGCACAACTTGGGTTCTTGCAAACAGAAGCTGACAATGGTCTGACAGTACAGTGATAGGAAGAATTTTCCGTGAAATCCTTTCAAGCCTCTCCCTTAAGTGACATCTACTCATTTATTCAAGAATTCTTAGCTGGGCAGTGGTGATACATGCCTTTAACTCCAGGACTGGGGACTAGAAGGCAAGGGTCACAGAGGCAGGCAGATCACTGCAAGTTCAAGGACAGCCTGGTCTATAGAACTAGTTCTAGAACAGCCAGGGCTACACAAAGAAACCCTGTCTTGAAAAACTCTTTTGCAGATGAAGGTATAGCTCAGAGTAGGATACTTATCTAACGTGCACAGGCTCTGGGTTCAATTCTAAGCACTTAAAAATAAACAATAACTATTTTGATGGCTTATATGTCAAACATTAGCAAAACTATGAGCACACAGGATCAGATAATTCAGACATAGCACTCTGTTTTTATAAAATATGCAGGTTAGTGAGAAAAGTGGGTGCAAGGAAGGGTGCAGTGTTTGAGATGGCCAGATTTCTGGGGCTCTCATGTTTTAAGATACTCCTGAAGAATTTCATAGAGTTGCCCAAGTCAAGAATTTATGACAAGAGAATGGGAAGAAAGAAAATATTGCAAGGAAACAAACTTAATAACAGAACTATAGTTAGAACACCGAGAGTGAGAAAAGGTAGCAGGTTGAAGATGAGATCAGCGAGGCTCTATTAATTGTCCCTGAGTCTGACACCTTTACTGGCATAAAGTGGAGAGAATCATTTCCATTTCCATTTCTATTTCTATGCAACTGCTCAGACATGTTAGAAAGTCATGGCATCATCAATGCTGACTTGAGAGCCTTTGACGAAAGGGACATTGGGCATCCACACATTTCTTAATCCCATTTCTTATTTTGGAACTCCAGCAAAATTATTGTTATACCCTTGGGCAAAAGCAGTTTACCCCCAAAATGTTCTTTCTCCCTTGACAAATACCTTAAGGTCAGCATTCAGCTTCACCAGAGTAGACCTATACTCTTCTGTCCCCACTATTCCATGAAGCCTTTGCAAACTCTTCTCCTCAGACCCTTTCTAATTAGCCATAGTGGTTGGATTCTTTTCTCTTTCTCTTGAAGAGTACATTTGCATCCCCAACATATGTCCGAATTAAAATAATCAGGGAAGAGCTTCATGGGTCAGTTCTCAGAGTCAAGCTAATTAGCTAAGTTCTGAAGATGTGAGATTTGGATTAAAAGGGGGCTAATTGGGCAAATGAACTTGGATGCAACCTAAGTATCCAACTCCGATTTCTCAGCTTCTGCTTCTGCTGCTTCTGTATCCTGTAAACTCTGTGGTGCTAATTGCTATGAGATGAGATGAGCTGAGTACAGCATGCTGATGAGGGAATGTGCTGACCTGCTAGCATTTCCAGTGTGAGCTAAAAACACCGGAGTGCAGTCTTTGGGTCAGCCTTACTAATAAGGTTGGGGGTTTTCCCCTCCAATTTGACTCTTATTATTTCAAAAGTCATGTGTGTAGATTACCTGCTAAGAATTATAGGCTAGAAATATTTGAAAGCTATGACATGCAAGACATCTGTGCCTAAGAGTATTTGTTTGTGAATATGTCGATCCTTCTGGTACTTATATTGAAATCTACCTCCTGTGAGTAAACTGTATTGGAATATAGCGAGAATATCAAGTAGAATTGACATGGTATTCTTTTTTAAATATATAGTTAGTATTTGAGAATTTCATACATGTACACAATGTGTTTTGATCAAATCAATTTTCCTGTCAAACTCCACCCATACCCTTACCACTTTTCCCCACAGATATTCTTTTTTTGTTTTAACCCTTGGAACCTAATCAGTACTGCCAACATGGGCATGGATTATGCTTTTTGGATATTGTATATGGGATGAGACTTGAATAGAAGCTGTTTGTCCTGACAAAGAGTCTCACTGTGCATTCCAGGCTGGACTTGAACATGCCAGTTTCTCGACTCGGCCTCCTAGTCCTAGGATTCTGGACACAGCTTCTGTGTCTAACTCACAGGTGGCAAATATCTTCACAAAGTCTCTACACTCTCCATGAAGAAATGACAATTGCTACACAATGACATTTGCTGAACAAACGATGAGCTGTTTAAATTCAGTGTAGTGAAAAACTCTGGATCGAGTGAACATGATTCTAAAACATTTTTACAATTCCACAAGAACTCCCATTTTTATTTCCCTAATTGTAGTACTAGAGATGAATCCCAGGGCTATGAAGAAGCTGGCCACGTGCCCTACCCCTGAGCTATGCGCTCAGCTTTAATTATTCCAAATAAAACATTTTCATGAAACAAAATTTAAACTGCCCAGATAGTTTTAAAATATGTCTATAAATTATCTGGTATTCCTACCTCCAGAATGCAAGCCTAAATCTTCTTCCTTTAAGTGTGAGCTAGGTTTAGTAAATCACTCTTAATGAATAGAACACTGCAAGAAGAGCATACATAACCAGACTGTTACGAGGACTGCAGATTCAGTCCTGTTCTCTTGATCTGTGGGAAGTCAGTAGCCATGCCAGGAAGATACCCAAGCACCCCTCTAAAGGAGAGAAGGAACCAAGGCCTGAATCTGCCATCCAACAAGCAATTGAGGCATCATGCTAACAACCGTATGGTGAACTTAGATGCTGACCCCACCCCCCTACCCCCCAGCTATAGACAAATCGCCAGAAGACTGCAGCTGAAACCGACTTGAGGCTATAACTTCAAACGCATCTCGGGCCAGGAGCATCTGGCTTAGTCACTCCCAAAGTCCACACCTGTGGAAACTGTGAGATGGATGGTCATTGTGTTAGACTGTGATGATGTCAGAATATCTTCAGAGGACTTAATAACTCCATAGCTAGCCAGCCATGTGCACCTTAATCCCAGCACTTGGAAGGCAGAGACAGGCAGATCTCTGTGAGTTTGAGGCCAGCCTGGTCTACAAAGCAACTTCAGGACAACCAGGGCTACACAGAGAAACCCTGTCTTGAAAAAATGAAAAGAAAAGAGTAACCTCCAAAGCTATCCAAATGCTCACTCTCTTATACAGTCTACCACCCAAGAAATACTTAATGGTTTTGAAGAAAAGCATTTTTTTTTTTAGGCTTCATGGAATATGCATTTTGAAAAACATGCATTTGACTCTGGCTCAGGGATCATATTCTCAAACATAAATTAGGATTTCACCCAAAAAAGGAGGTATGTTTTCTATTACTAGAAAAATTTATACAGGAGATTCTTCATCATGATCAATGACTTCTGATATCATGAAATCGGCCCTATAAATTCAGAGCGTTCTGGGATATGTACTTAACTCCAGGACAGTCATCAAGTAAGGAGCTATGTTATCATTTCCCCAGATCAGCAGAGGCGTGATAGCTTAGTTTCCTTCTTACCACTCAAGGAAGGAGGAAGTCTTAACTTAGTAAGATGGGAAGCTCTTTCATCTGTAAGTCACTTGCAAATGGACTTGTTAGCAGGAGACTGAGTAATATATGTGCCTTCTGAGGTCCTCGACATGGTAGGGACATCCCAGAGGTTAAAAACAAAATAATCCTGAGCTGAAAAGAAAGATTCTATTCTATATTGGTCAATTCTGTAATGAATAGATCTGGCCTCATTTGTCAGAGGTCACCTTTCCTTCATCGGTATTTCCTTATCATATCATATTAATAGGTGGCAAAGCAAATGAAACACAGCTCTCCCAGCTCACCAGCTACAAATAACTTCCAGGTTGTCCTTTCCAGAGGGAAGGACACCAGGCCTCTCTCTCCCTCAGGCGAAAGCGTGGAAGAAAATGCCAGTGTTGTGGTCAAGCTGCTCATCAGACGACCCGAGTGCTTCGGCCCAGCTCTGCGGGGTGAAGGGGGCAATGGACTGCTGGCCGCTATGCAGGGTGCTATTAAGATCTCAGAGAACCCCGCCCTCGACCTTCCTTCCCAGGGTTACAAGACAGAAGTGTAAGTGTGCGACAGTTGGCTGGCTAGCAAATACTGTCAGTTGGTAAATGGCTAGGGTGGGATCCACAGTTTTGGCCTGGTACAAAGAGCAGATGTTTTACGGTGGTCAAAACGCTTAAAATCACTTTGTCAGGCCCATGATTGTTTTGACTTGACCAGAGAGCTGAGGGGTCAGTAGCAGCTTCTTCCATTTCTTTAGACCACTGGGCGTAGCTGGCAAGCCACTGAGGTTTTCACAAGACCTGCCTACGTCATTGTCTCAGGAGGACTGCTCAGGGAAGTGTTTGAGTGTTTGGATTCCCTACAGATTGATTGTGGAATTTAAAGTTTCAGAGTCTAGTAGGTACAGAGTCTGACTGCCTTGTTCCGCTCCCCTACCATGCCCAGTACCCATTTGCCTTTCTTTATCTAGTTTATGCCCTGTAGTCTACAGAATGTGTGTCACCCAACAGAGTTGACTCTCCGGCCAGCTAGCTTTTCCTTTCCCCTTCGTCATCAGTTCTGAGAGACGACTTAGTAGCTCAGAGAGAGCTTAAAATACATGTGTCTCAACTGTCTTATATAGCATGAGCTAAAACTAAGACCTGAAGTAATATAGCTTGTTCACCTCAGAGCCAGGATGTTAACACAGCTGTCCTGACGCCTCATCCAGCTGGCTTTCTGTGTACATTGAAAGAGGAAGAAAGAACGAATAGGGGTTAGTATCCAAATTCATGTTTCAAGGTTCATGGGATCCTGGAGCTATTGTGAAAAAAATATTAGTCCCCTTTGAGCTTAGTGAATAAAACCGCCTCACCAGCTCGTGAAGGGAGAGTTTGTTCAACCAGAGTGAGGTGTTCTTTTTAAGCAGTACTTTCCACTAAACAAAGCAGTCTCTCACATGCTTTCCCCATGTTGATTCTTTCTCTGCAGCACACAGGATGATGAAGAGGAGGAAGAGATTGTGCATATGGGCAATGCAATCATGTCATTTTACTCGGCGCTTATAGATCTGTTAGGCCGCTGTGCTCCCGAAATGCATGTAAGTGACAGAGCTTCCTGACAGCAGCTTTGAGGAGCCTGAGACAAGGACTCCTGAGAAGCCCTGAATGTAGTTTCTTCGTCTGGGTCTGATAATTACTAATAAGCTTCTCTCTAGATTACTTTTAGTTAATGCCAAAGTAGCTTCCTCAGTGGGTCCTTTCTAAGAGAGGAAATAGGGGTGGGGAGAGAGACAGACAGAGACAGAGACAAAGAGACAGAAAGACAGAGAGAGAAAGAGACAAAGAGATCTTCTTACAGAAGGAAAGTCTAAATCTTGGTGTTGGAGGCTGAGAAGAATGACCAGGATTCTGGTTCCTTCTGTGTTGTCCCAGCCTTATTACATCAGCCTCTCTTTATACTTCAATCACTTTCAGGAAAGAAAGAAAGGGAGGCATGGAAGCAGCAGGGTGTCCTACAACTTAGGAGAAGGGTCCGGCCTGTTGTGGCCTGTTGTTCCCGCCCTACTTCTCTCCATCACTTCTGGAAGCAAGCTACACAGCTGGCTTGTTCTCAAAACGCACAGCATATGAAAGCTAACTCGCCTGGGCCTGCCTGAGGAAGACATGCACGCCTTCCTTGCTGCCTGAAACCTCCATGCCCTAACATATTAAACACACACACACACACTCACACACACACACTCACACCCCTACACACCTCAGAATCCCTCCCTGGCCCCTTGTCCTCTGCAGACAGAAAGCTGTAAGCTGCACCGGCACTGTCAACCTGCAAAAAAGGGGGGTGGCAGGCCGAGTAGGCACATAGGGCCCTCCTGAGCCCCATGTCTCAGAATCCAGCAGTCCACCCGGGCTGATCTGGTCCTCAGTTCCTAGATGTTACTTTTCAGCAGAAAGTCCACTGCGCCCTCTTGGGAGACCTCTTGTGCAGGAAAATAGACATATATACCTATGTACATGCAGTGCAGCTAGTTAGTATGTGTATGAATGAACCTATCTTCTCTGGGATGACTCCAATAAAACACTCAAAGGGTCTTCTTTCCCACCCCAATGTTCTTCGAACTCAGAAGAAACTGAAATTTGTAAATCATTTTCTCATCTGCTATAATTGTGAAATCCACTGTTTAGAACACACTGTCAGGACTCTGACAGGCCCAGAGTTAACTGCTGAGGCTTTTAGCCTCAGTAAAGAAAAGGTGTGACTGCAGTCCATGGTCTTTCCTCTCTCAGTCAACCTACTTACAGTGAGTGAAGCAAGAGGTAGTTTCTCTTTCCCTGTGACCACAAGTAGCAGTTAGGGGAACTCAGAAATCCACCCCTGCTGATAGGACCATTCTCCTGCCTTAGATTAGGAGAGGCAGTGTGGCAGGTGTGGAAGCCTCCTCTGTCTAACCTCTTTCCTGTGTGACAGCTCATCCAAACAGGGAAAGGGGAAGCCATCCGGATCCGGTCCATCCTGCGCTCCCTGGTCCCCACAGAAGATCTTGTTGGGATCATCAGCATTCCCCTGAAACTGCCCTCCCTCAACAAAGGTAGGGAAGCCCGCCCTCCAGCAGGAAGCATGCCTGCCCACTCAGCAACACAGGGACCACTCTAACTTTCTAAAGGGTGATAAAATGAGCTGGTGATAGCCCTTAGCGTGGCCTGACTCTTCTCACTTGCCCATGTGCCCTAGGAGAATAAGGCAGCCGGGGAGTAGGCATGCAGGCTATCTTCGCCCATGGACCTGAAAACTCTCACAGCCCAAGATAACAAGTAACCCCAATCATCCCCAAAGCTTGTTAATTCTGGGTCACTCTGCCTTATCTTCAGGCACATTGATGGATTTGAAAAGATAGCATGAGTTTGGCTATTGGGGTGCTTCCAAACCGCCATTCCATGGTACATCTTCAAACTTAAGGAATAGGGCCTCTCAGACAGTAAATCTAGAAATTGTTGTAGAACATGTGCCTTAGCTAGGGTTTCCATTGCTATGAAGAAACTCATGCCAACTCTTATAAAGGAAAGCATTTAATTGCTGCTGGCTTACAGTTTCAGAGGTTTAGTCCACTATCATCATGGCAGGAAGCATGGAGGCACGCAGGCAGACCTGGTGCTGGAGAAGGAGCTGAGAGTTTTACATCTTGATCCCCGGGTAGCAGAGAGTCCGTACCACTAAGCATGGTTTGAGCATATATGAGATCTCACAGCCATCCTCCACAGTGACACACTTCCTCCAGTAAAGCCACACCTGCTTCAATAAGGCCATAGCTCCTAGTAATGCCACTGCCTGTGGCCCAAGCATTCCAACACTTTGAATTCCCCTCGTGGTTAAATTAGTAACACTGGACATAGGAACAAATATTTTCTGCCTACTTGATGATCATATTTTAATGAACTGCTTGGAGAATGAGAAAAACAGAGTTACCCAATTGAAAAGGTCTATAAGGGGCCATTCCTAGGCAAACCACCACAACACACGTTTTTTAAAATGTTCTTGCACATGTGCCATTTTTATAACTTCACAAAGCATAGTGAAATAATAGTGTATCTGAGAAAACATGTTAAACGACCTGGTTCCCAGTGATGCAGTGCTTTCTTTGAGCACAAAGCACTTGCTCAATCCCACAGAAATCATGTTTGTCAAAGCACCATGGCTATGTGAGACACCAAGTAAGCCTCAGACACTCAGCTCCCAACCTTCCTGGGCTTAGGGATGAGGGGTTGTGTGGTGTCCTTCTGTCTCAGCAGCCCACACAGACTTCTGGGCAGGAGGAGGCCCTAGGTTGGACAGCACTTCAGCCCTGTGCCTCTTGGCATGCTTAGGAAGTCTGCTCCAGGTCAGCATTTCATAGGCTGCCCCTCTTCTTGGTCACTTAGGCGTTCTCTTTCCTGGTTTTCTTATTGTTGTTGTTGTTTTGTTTTGTTTTTGTTCCATTTTTTTTTGTTTTGTTTTTGGTGTGAGACAGAAGAGAGAAAGCTGTTTCTTATGCCCACTAGAACTTATTACCGTCCAGGCCAATCGACTTTATCTTCTCTGCGGGCCCCTCCCTTCCTCCCTGAACCAGGTTTACTTTTTCTCTTCTTGTCTTTCTTCTCTCTTTTCATTCAAATAAGACTAAAATGATGGGGTGACTTGATCTAAGCATCCCCTAAAGCAGACACTGAAGGAGTGCTTGCTGTTTTACGCTGTGATCTGATGACTACAGACATGACAAGTTATTAAATTTTATCTACTTTCTCAGCATCTGGCCACTTGCCTTCCTATATCATCCACCAAAGAGCAGTAGCTCAAGTTTGATTTCCAACAGTTTCCCCCCGTTAGGATAGAGATTCTCACCATGTGGTAGCACAGAACACAGAGTTGGAGAGAGAAGACATAAAGCCTACCATTGTACAGTATTTTTGACAGAGAAATTGCAGTTGATACAAATAACTGATTATAATTTAGAGGAAAATGAGAAATTTAGAAATTAGTGAACTGTGACTTTGAAAACAATCTACTTAAACTTTTAATGACAAACTTGTTTAATGATCGGCTCATAGAGGTTTGACAGGTGCTTCTTCCGTCCTCTCTTCAGCCGCTTCCTTGCTTAGGTCTTATTTCTAAACTTGCAGCCGCCCTGACGCAGTGAGCGGTGGACAGACAAGCTCTACGCTGCTGTGTCTCAAACTGCAGAAGCAGGAAATGATGTGCTCTGTTTTTCAGATGGGTCAGTCAGCGAGCCAGACATGGCAGCCAACTTCTGCCCTGACCACAAAGCACCCATGGTGCTGTTCTTGGACCGTGTTTATGGCATTAAAGATCAAACTTTCCTGCTCCACTTGCTGGAAGTTGGGTTTTTACCTGACCTACGAGCTTCTGCATCTCTAGATACAGTAAGTAGCTAAAATAAAGAGTACAGAAGGGAATTTCCTCATGGTTATATTAGACGCAGGAACAAATATTTTCTGCCTGTTGATGATCATCTTTTAATGTCCTGCTTGAGAAAGAGAAAAACAGAGATACTCAAAACTGGAAAATTATAATACATTGGCCCAAAAGTTTATACGCAGGTAAATCTGGCCTTAATTTTCTGTCCGATACCTTCCATTGAAGTTTTTCACAATCCAGCATCCGCTGCATCTCCAGCTTTGGGGCACTATTTCTTAAGGAAATGAGGACAGGAAACCACTATGATCTTCTTCATAGGATGTTTTCAGAGCATCCCTGTTACCCAGCAGGTACTAATAGCAATTTTCTATTATCTAAATCCTGCTTAGACTAGTTATGAGTATCACCAAAGATCCCCCAAGAGAAAAAATATATATGAGAATATGGATCCGCTGCTTATGGAAAAGGCTGGAGGGAGGCATTTCAGGCCAGAAGTACTCTTCATTCTCACTTATTTTTGCCCTGACCACCAGCCGGAGGTGTGACAGAGGTCAGTACAAGAGGCCAAGGGCAAACGCACAGTTGGAAATCAAAGCTGGGATAAAGAAATCCAGCATCCACTGGCATCAAGATAAGAAGTGTCTGACCATAAGATAAGAAATGCCAGCTGTCATATCTGCGTCTTGGGAGAAGTGGGAAGCGAGGCCACGAGAATCAGCTTAATTCTACAAAACTCTTACTTTAGGCTTGTTTGCAGTTAGGCTTCTCAAGGGCGCCATCTGGTGGCCAGTAATAGGAACTGCAAGCTCAGGAGTGAGGAATTGGCTGGCAAAACCTAGATTCTTTGTTTCCTGGAGACAGGGCATGGAAATGAGGAACAGTTTATCAATGAAGGTGTCAGAGCCATAGATATTTTTATATCTCACCATACTCCACCCTACCACTAATTTTGATTGGAGATTTCCTATAAATCTCTAGGTTTTAAAACAACTTTTGAAATTTGTGGACTCCAAGTTTTCTGACTAAAGTATTTAATTTTGGGTTTTTTGGCTTTTTTTTTTCTGTAATTCAAACAGCTAATTCTATTCCAGCATCTGCTCTTAGATCATATACTTTACAGAGCACCATATGACAAAAGGAAAAACAGAAAAAAAGAAAAAGAAAAAAAAGAAAAAAGAAAAAAAGACGTTTCAGCATTAGTTCCTCATATGAGAACACTCAAGCCACGGGACTCAACGCCCTGCCCCCCTCATTTTAACTACACTGTCTCCGAAAGTGCTAAATGTAAAATATGAGCTATTTTTTTTGTCAGCATGGGCACCAATGCCTCCAGAAGATAAACTTCTGATAATTAATACCAACACCCAGAAATGTGAAGGGTTCGGAGAGGACAATTTTTGAAATCATAAACTGCAGGGACTTGTCCGTTCAGCTATAATGGCTATGATAATTGCAGGAAATAGTGACATTTTTTTCTGTGTGGGTCTCCAGGCTTCTTTTGAGTCCTTGGGTTTCCAACAGTGACATGAGCCATGCCCTGGCTCTATTTAGTGACACAGAGTGGATCTTCCTTTGATCCGGCTTGCCTGTCCAAGTTTACAAAGAGGAACAGTGTTAGTGAAGATCCTACCAGAGCTTCAGGAAAGGCCTGGATTGCTGTTCCTTCTGTCTCCTCCTGGAGGTCAGGTTCCCTGGAGTGAGGTCAGCCCCATAGATCATTTATCAGGCTGTGGGCTGCTCAGTGGGCGGCAGAGATCTACTTCCTATTTGTAAAGCTGGTGAATTTGAGGGATGTGGCAGCAGATACCCTTTTGTTAACTTTACATCATGGGGGGGGGGGGGGGGACGGACCCCTGGAAGGTAACAAGTACGAGCTAAATCCAGAATGATTATGCAATAGTCAGAACCTGGAAATTCAAATATCAAGGATGCTGGGTTAAATGGCCCATCAATTAATTGATTTTAGTGAGAGTTCAAAGTTCTTCTTTGAGACCATTCAATGTCCAGTCATCTTTATATGTCGGCTTTGTTCTGGGCGTGGGGGCTTCCCTTTTTTGCTTCCATTTAAATGAGAAAGAGTCATGAGTAGGTGTATGGGGGAGGGTCCAGGTGAGGGAAGAATAAACAGTTTAGCCAAATTTAGGTAACCCAGGATGGACCAAGACTTCAAGAGTCTGACCTCAGCTTATTTATTTGTGTGATATTTAAACATATCACAATTTGGGGGGAAAAAATCATATAGCAATTACTCAGTGCCATGAGTGCAGTGAAGTTTAAGACATGTTTGCATTGAAACTCTTTACAAAGTACATATGGCTTTGTCCATAAGGTGGCTTCTTGTTGATTTAGAAGCATTGCTCAAGATAAAGGTCTGGGGATAGTGACTGAGGTAAATGTTGTGCCTGCTGGAGTCAGGACTTGTCCTGTCCCTAAGATAACATAGACGTCATTTACAATGTTGTCAAGTACAAATGACAGCTCGCACAGGATGAGTTTTATGCCCTAGGATCAATGCTCATGATTTAAATGGAAGAGTCTGGGATAAGTAAAACATAAATTCTGGGAGATGCGGGCTGAGTCTGGCTCATCTAACTGGAAAGGACCACCAGGTTGTAAACTACATCAGTTCCCAGCATTCAGAAGGACAGGTTAACTATCTCCTTCCCTAGAAAAATGCCTGTGTTTAACCTCCCTGGCTTCGTTCGCCAGTACGCATCTGCATGCACAATGGCGTATCCCCTCTCCAGGTGGGCTGCAGCTATAGCCATGTGTCTCCCTGGCCTTGCATGGAGCTCCGTTTGCAGGCGCCGCTGGCTGTTTTCTGAGAGGTTAACCGATGCCTGTTCCCTCCCTTAGGTGTCCCTCAGCACCACAGAGTCTGCGCTGGCACTGAATAGGTATTTATGCTCGGCCGTGCTCCCACTCCTTACAAGATGCGCCCCTCTCTTTTCTGGGACAGAACACTGTACTTCTCTGATCGATTCTACACTGCAGACAATATACAGGCTTTCCAAAGGAAGGTCCCTCACCAAGGCACAGAGGGACACCATAGAAGAATGTTTGCTAGCCATTTGCAAGTAAGTGCGCCCTCCTGTGGTTTTTACTTGTGCATAAGTACCCATGCCAAATGCATCTATGTTGTCACAGTTAGGCAGTACGTAATTATATAATAGAATAATGCATTATGAAACTGAGTTAATCTGAGGCCACTACTCAGCCTTTGTCACATACCCAGCCTACCATTTCTCTTAGAATGTGCTTGTTACCTGTATTGGTCGCGTAAACTTCTGTGTAATCATCTCTCATTACGAGGAATGGGAGGGTAGTGTTCAAGACTTACCCATTTCAGGTGAAAAACTTGGAAAACTCGACATCTTTTGTGCCTGAAATATTTCTTGAAATAATATGAAGTTATTATCTAGTTCTGAAATGAAACCCAAAAAGATTGCTCCACTATCTAAATGAGATAACTTTTACACAGAAACAAGACTCTACAGGTAAATCAAAACCTCCAGGTTTCCCAAGACTTAAGCAAAAGAGTCTGGCCACAGTAGTGGAAAAGACAATAGTTTTTGCCAATGTGTGCAGGCATCCAAGGCAGCAAAGAACACTGGGAATCTGGTTCAAGTCTGAAATAAGAAAGGATGTGGTGCTTTTGAGTAACTGGTATCACGCCGTGGGCTAGGATCCCAACCTCTGCTTTAACCCATCAGTCTCCCTGCTGGGCTGTGAATTAGAATCACGTTCTGAGATCTTAGATAAATAGCCCAGTTCCCATATCCCAGCCCCAGGATTCAAAATCCTGAGGGATAGAATCTGGAATGCTAGCTCTGAAGCTCTTTGAGTAATTGATCCTGTTAATGACATGCAGCTGTGCTTGAGAATTACTAGTGAAATGATCAACAGGCTAGAGGAGGGGCGTCACTCCTGAATCACGTTAACGGCACGTGTCCCAGACACGTGCATCAGAAGGTTCATGATAGAAGAAAATTTATCAGAGTTGTTCACCATTCAAACATCGGCAAAAAGGCAATCTCAAATAGGTGACACTGTGACTGTATTAGTTTGGGTTCTCTAGAGTCACAGAATGTATGGGCAGTCTCTATGTAGTTAGGGAATTTGTCGATGACTTACAGTTTATAGTCCAACTCCCCAAAAATGGGCAGCAGCAGCTGTGGATGGAAGTCCAAGGATCTAGCAGTTGCTCAGTCCCACAAGGCAAGCAGGCAAGGAAGAGTGAGTAAATCTTCCTTCTTCCAATGTCCTTATATGGATCTCCAGCAAAGGGTGTAGCCCAGATTAAAGGCCGTAGGTCTCCAGCAGAGGGTGTGGCCCAGGTTAAAGGCTGTAGGTCTCCAGCAGAGGGTGTGGCCCAGGTTAAAGGCGTGTGCCCCCATGCCTTTAATCCCAGAGGATCTTGAACTCGAGATCTCTTTGTCTTAATCTTCTGAAATCCATAGCCACTATGCTTCAAGATCTCCATGCCAAGATCCAGGTCAGAAATTTATATCTCTGAGCCTCCAGATTAGGATCATAGGTAAGCCTTCCAATTCTAGATTGTAGTTCATTCTAGATATAGTCAAGTTGACAACCAGGAATAGCCACTACAATGACTTACCTATTAGACTCTCTGTAATGAGGATGATACCCAAGACACTCACCACTGATGGGGTTACAAAACAGTACATCACTTTGTCAGGTGATGTGGCAGTTTCTCCCAAAACTGTAATTTCAACAATCATATTCCTTGTGTTTATTCAAATTATTTGATAGTTTATATCACACAAAAACCTGTATGTTTATATCATTGCATACATTATATATATACAACATAAATAAATTATATCATATAAAACTTGATTTTTATATCACATTAGTCATCATTAACAAAGCTTAAAACAACCAAGATACCCTTCAGTAATTCTGTGAATTTAAAACAAACAAACAAACAAACAAAAACCCAAAAACCTATAGTAAGTCCAGGAAATAGAATATTACTCAGGGTTAAAAAAGAACTATTACGCCACAAAAAGAAATGGAGAACTTAAATGAGTATTACTAAGTCAGAGAAAGCCTTTTGAAAAGGCTTCTATTATAAGATTCTAGGTATAAGACATTTGGGGAAAACCTTTGAGCTAGTAAAATGATTAGTAATTTCCAGAAGTTGGGGAAAGGAAGGATAACTACATGGAGCTCAGAGAAGTCTGGGGGACAATGGGAAATATGATGGCACAGCTGCGCCATTAGTCATTATTCACTATCTACTGTCCGTCACAGGGAATGAGCCCGTTTAAATGTTGGACTTTGCTGCTGCTGCTGCTGTATCTATCCCTACAGGCTTTCCCGTTGTAGCCAATAAAGTGCCCTCCTGGGGAGCATTGGACAGAGGATGAGACCACACAAGCGGGCATACACAGGGCCTATGGGAGCTCTCTGTCTTCCTCTCAATCTTTTTGGGACTCGTTTGTGACCAATACAAATAAACTTCAAAATGTGTAACGCATTTCAAATATAAAAGCTGCCATAAAAGATGTTTTACTAAAGTTAGCCTACATTCTCTATCTTTGTAACTTTCTAAAGCCCAGAGGCTTCACCACAAAGTGCTATTTGCCCAACATGAGAAGTATAAGGTTAGAAGTTAACACAGACTCAAGGTTCAAAATGGGCTTTCTTTCCAGTATATTGTGCTGGCTAGTCTTATGTCAACTTGACAAAATCTAAAGTTGTCTGAAAGGAAGGAACCTCAACTGAGAAAATGCTTCAGTAAGATCAACTGTAGGGAATTTTTTAAATTAGTGATTGATGGGAGAGCCCAGCGCATTGTGGGTGGTGCCATCCCTGGGATGGGTGGTCCTGGGTTCTATAAAAACAGCGAGCTAAGCAAGCCATGGGCAGCACACCAGTGAGCAGTGCCCTCTGTCGCCTCTGCATCAGCTCCTGCTCCAGATTCTGCCTTGTTTGAGTTCCTGTCCTGACTTTCTTCCATGATCAACAGCAATATGGCAATGTAAGCCAAATAAACCCTTTCTTCCCCCAAATAGTGTCTCACTGCAGCAATAGAAACCCTAACTAAGACAATCCCCTTCCAAAATTGTATGTAACCACACCGACTGCTTCATTCATCCTAAGGTTGATATCATTGGTAAAAAATTAAGTAAAATAGAATGACCATTGTACTGGCTGGTTTTGAGTGTCAACTTGACACAGGCTGGAGCTATCACAGAGAAAGGAGTTTCAGTTGGGGAAGTGCCTCCATGAGATCCAGCTGTGGGGCATTTTCTCAGTTAGTGATCAGGATGGAGGGTCCCTTGTGGGTGGTACCATCTCTGGGCTGGTGCTCTTGGGTTCTATAAGAGAGCAGGCTGAGCAAGCCAGGGGAAGCAAGCCAGTAAGAAACATCCCTCCATGGCCTCTGCATCAGCTCCTGCTTCCTGACCTGCTTGAGTTCCAGTCCTGACCTCCTTTAGTGATGAACTGCAACGTGGAAGTGTAAGCTCAATAAACCCTTTCCTCCCCAACTTGCTTCTTGGTCATGATGTTTGTGCAGGAATAGAAACCCTGACTAAGACAACCATAGTCTTGCAAGATAGACAAAGCTTTGTAGAAACACTGATCCAGTAAGACTTATGGAGATTGAAGTTATCTGCTTTACCACCTCAAAAGGAAGAATTCTGACCTCATTACTTAACTGGTGTGGGCCTCCGCCACTGTATCTCTCCTCAGTAGAGACAATGGGACCAGGTTAGCCTACAGAACAAATCCTCTCTGTCAGCATCAACGCAGTACCTATAGGAAGAGCTGCTTCTCTCTTTGGTCTAGCTTTCTCTGAATCTGACCTCAAATTAGAGCCAAGAAAGGTACCCAGTGTCTCAGAATTAACTCCAAATAGAAAGCCAGGTTCATGTGACTGGTCAGAACTAGGTGTATCTACAAAGAAACCAGAGTTTGAGGCAAGCAGATGTTTATATTGACCTGAAATGAGGCTCCACATTCTGTCTCTGTAGTTCAGGGACAGTGCTGCGCTCAGGTATAACAGGTGGTCTGAGCGTAACTAGGCACTTTTTATTTGTAATGAGTCATTGTCTTGGTTAGAGTTCTATGGCTACAATGAAACACTATAACCAGAAAGCAAGTTGACTAAGAAAGGGTTTATTTGGCTTACACTTCCAATATGACCATTCAGCGAAGAAAGAACAGACACAGGGCAGAAACCCGGAGGCAGGAGCTGTTGCAGAGGTCGTGGAGGATGCTGCTTACTGGCTTGCCCTCATCGCTTGCTCAGCCTGCTTTCCTATAGGACCCGGGACCACAGCTCAGGGTGGCCCCTCCCACGATGGGCGGAGCCTTCCCACACCAACTGCTAACTAAGAAATCCCCCCCACAGACCACAGCCCATCCTATGGAGGCATTTTCTCATTCTTTCTCTTGCCCATTCATAATTTTCCCAAATCAAAAAAAAAAAATTCACCCATAAAAACAAAAAGTAAAACAAAAACAACAAAAAAGAGGGGTTTTGAAATAGCCAAGTTTTGTTCCTGTCACCTGTATTCATCCTCCTTGCCGGAGGTGCTTTGATGAAGTCTCCTGTACACACACCTCCTTTAGCAGTCAAGTCTTACTTCCATAGCTTCTTAAGTGTCTATGAAAAGAATTTGAGGATTCATGACCTGAAATTTTATATTTTAAAAAAAAGCAGGCTGGAGAGACGGCTCAGCGGTTAAGAGTACTAGCTGCTCTTCCAGAGGTCCTAAATTCAATTCCCAGCAACCACATGGTAGCTCACACCCATCTGTAATGGGATCTGATGCCCTCTTCTGGTGTGTCTGAAGACAGCTATAGTGTATTCATATACATTACATTAAATAAATCAATAAATCAATAAATAAATGAATAAATGCTCTGGAAAGAATCCATAGGAACGTCTTGACTTTGGTTTGGCATCTGAAAAGTAAAAGTTAGCCCCTCTTATCTCCTTTCTCTGTCTCAGAATTTACTTGCACCAAATACCACAGTCATGAACTCAGTAATTTGATAAGTTAATTAATTTTAATTAACATCTGTGCTTGGCGTTTACGGGGTTGTTCTGATGGGGGGAAAGTCCAAAGAAATAATTCTAGTAGTGTGAAACTATTGGATCAGGTTATAATCAGGGAGACTTCAGGGCTGCCTTCAGATCCTACCAGCAGGTGGAGTCGGATCCCACCTCTGCAGCTGACCCTCTTCACAGCCTTCCTTTGCAGCTAAGGAGTGAGGCTCTGTTTTTAAAGAAAACCCTTAGTCGTTAGAAGTCGTTAGAGATGGCTATAAAGCAAGCCACATCTTTCTGTTACATATTTTGCACACGATCACTGAATATATTTTCAATGACTAAAGCCTCCAGATCATCTTCATGCAGGGCAGTTGGAATTTAACCTTAACTACCCCAATTCATTAGCACATGTCCCTTTTTTTTATATATTAACCATACTCCATTTTCAAACAGAGGGCTTTACTATCCACTATGATTGGTCCAAGATCTGTTCTAAGATGCTCTTTGGTTTGAGGCTTAGCCCTAATTATGTTGCTTTTGGAATTTTATGTTTTATTATTGTGTGTGAATGGAATGTGTGTGTGAGTGTGTGTGTGTGTGTGTGTGTGTGTGTGTGTGTGTGTGTGTGCCTGTATAAAGGACTGATTAAGAGAGGGAGGGAGGGAGGGAAGGAGGGAGGGAGGGAGGGAGGGAGGGAGGGAGAGAGAGAGAGAGAGAGAGAGAGAGAGAGAGAGAGAGAGAGAGAGAGAGAGAGAATTCCTATGCTGCAGGACACAGAGCTCTCTTGAGCTGCTTCTCTCCTGCTCTGGAATGGGGAGGGGTCAAACACAGGTTTGTACACAAGCCCTCTAACGCACTGAGCCCTCTCACTGGTCCTAACATGTGCTTTTTTTTCACTGTCCCTTGTTTCCCCTCCCTGTTCCTTTCCACTGTTTGGTACTCACTTTGTCCCCCCCTCCCTGTTTTCTTACTCTGTACTGCAGTCACTTGAGACCTTCCATGTTACAGCAACTCCTACGCCGCCTGGTTTTTGACGTACCACAGCTCAGCGAGTACTGCAAAATGCCACTTAAGGTAAGCATCACGGTGACCACAGATGTGCAGTTCACGGCGCAGGCGCTGTGCGGGGGCAGGGGGCTGCACGGAGTGCACACAGTACTAAGTTTTGACAACTTGTGAAGTTACAATCCTCAAAACCAATGCAAAGCTTGGATGTTCAGTCTCAAAATCATGGGTTTATTGTAGTGTTATCTGCTGTGGTTTTTCTCGAGTTTCATTCCACTACTTGATTTTTAAGTTTGCTAAAGAGACGTGGATTTTATCGTTTCTTAACCCTAACTAGCTTTTAGGAATATTTTAACCTCCAGAAACTTTGGAATCCCTGTGGATTTTCTCTTCTTTTTTCTCTTTCTTTCTTTTCTTTTCTGTTTTCTTTCTTTCTTTCTTTCTTTCTTTTTTAATTATTACTTCTTTTTGTATTTTGTGTGTTTTGCCTACATGTATGTCTGGGCAACACATGCATGCAGTACCAATAGAGGCCAGAAGAGGGAGGGTGCTAGATGCAGCAGGACTGGAGTTATCCGTGGTTCTGAGTCTCCACTTATGGCCAGGAATCAGATACACCTGGAATCAAACCAGGGTCCTCTGAGAGCAGGCTCTCCCTGTGACCTTTCATTCAAAGGATCTAAAATGTCCCTTGCCATCGTGGTTTTGTGCTTTACTCCGCTTGTTACAGATGCTTTTTATTTCTTTTTTTTTTCTATTTATTAATGAAATAAATAGAACTTTATTTTTTTAAATAAAGAACACAGAACTTTTTATTTATTTTCTTATTCCTATAACTTCTCTATTACAGCCTCAGATCATCTAGTCCTGGGTAGTATCAGACCCAGACTAGCCACACTGACAATTTCTTTCTTTTTATTCTTTTTCTTTTTTAAAGAAAGAATTCAAGCAGGGTTTTAAGGGACTATTTATTGGGGTTACCAGAATTCTCAGGAGCCTTTGAATCAGTCCCATAACCAGGCAGGAAGCTTTAATTCATCACAGAGGTTCTCAGCCCTCCCAGGACTCAGTTTTCCTTCTAACGTTAACAGTTCTGGAGCTTAATCTCAAAGGGTACTGTTGCTGAAAGATGCGATGTCCTAAACTTGGCATTGTTTTTCTACAGACCTCTGCTGTCAGCTGTTGCAGGCTCCTGAGAGGCATTGCTGGTACCAAGCAGTAAATTCACATTCACATCTCACATGAATGGCATTTTCCCCCTTAGATGTGGTACCTACTGGAAAGGGGAGTTACTAGTACAGTATACCCTCTCCTGGTGAGCTATGGAGCTGATGTCACATCACTTAGCTGGACAAGGACCAGAGAAAGCCACAGACAGCCATCAACATTAATCTTCAAACCCACAATTTTCTGCCCTCTATCCCCTCCCCATATGAGCACACCCCAGGATATTCCAGAATTGTATGTAATCATATGAAATGATTCCCACAGCTGACTGACTACAACAGCACACTATGACTCCTTTCAAAGGGTAACATTTTCTCATTTAAAGCAGGATTGATTCCTCTCAGTTTTTTCAGTAACTACCTGGGAGCACATCAGGAAGCAGGAGAATTAATCAGGCAGGTGCAGCTCAACCTGGCTCATTAGGTGTGAGAGAAGACCCTTTCCCACAGGCATCTGAAGAGCCTCTCTGTTGACAACTCAACTCCTTCAAATACTGGTTTACCCCCCAGGATTTCCCACTCTGTTTTCTTCTCCCTACATGTCTCTGGTACCTGTGGATGTCCTTGTGACTGGTGCCTTCCCGTCCTGACACTCCCAGCTTCTGACAAATCACTATGAGCAGTGCTGGAAATATTACTGCCTGCCTTCGGGATGGGGGAGCTATGGGCTAGCTGTGGAGGAGGAACTGCACCTCACTGAGAAGCTCTTCTGGGGGATTTTTGACTCCCTCTCCCACAAGGTAATGACTACTTCCTGAGAAAACAGTGACCCCAGGGATTTAAGTATACAGGAACTAACATCAGTTTGCTTTCACTCTTTTCTATGGACTGCTAAGGACCTTATAAGCATATTATGTTAATTCTTTAAGCTCACCACTCCCCCAGGATACCAGAAGAAACTAGCTCCAGAATAGGAACTACCTAATCTTCAGAGTAGTTAGATAACAGGAGCTAGCACTTGGGAAAGCAGTCACCAGAGCAAGTTTCAAAAGCACTTTCTGCTTTCAGTTCAATTACTTAACACTCTTGTGTTTCCCCTGTGGAGTATCTAGTCCCACTTCCTGTACATTCTGATCGAGACTGTGACCAGCTGCCTCAGGCTCTTTCTCTACCTTGCTGACCTGTGTCCCATAAACTCTAAGTCAGAATAAAACCAGCCAGCCTGCCTTCCTCTCCTCCCTCCCTCGTCCTTCCTTCCTTCTTCCTTCCTTCTTCCTTCTTCCTTCCTTCCCTCCCTCCCTCCCTTCCTTAAGTTACCTTTGTCTGGGATTTATGTCACACCAGTGGGTAAAATATTAATGCAAATCTCTACCCACCACTGTGGAGCTTATAAGATCTACAAAGTCCTCTCCCTAGTCATAGGTTGATTCATTTCCCACAATTATCCTTAGCAGGGAAGTTTATAACCCATTCTAGCCTAGAGAAAACCATCTTAACCTTGGATATTTTAAAAATTTATGTGGAATGACATTGATTTAGAACTTTAACATTCTCCAACTTAATGTGAGTGACAACTTGGGGGCTTCATAGATTGCCACTCCATCCTCCAGGAGTTCTTTAATTTTCTGTAGAGAGCACAGAAGGTCAACCTGCAAATGCATCCTTTGGATCTGTATTTCTATTGGTAAGACAATGATTCTGTAAGACAGCCGTGGTTCTGATCTGTCTATTGGAGTGCTCTGTTTTTCCTCACAGAAATACGACCTGGACCTTTTCCGAATGGCCCTGCCTTGTCTCAGTGCTATTGCTGGGGCCTTGCCACCAGACTATTTAGATACGAGAATTTCAGCCACATTGGAGAAACAGGTCTCAGTGGATGCAGATGGGAACTTTGACCCTAAACCTATCAACACCATGAAGTAAGTTCAAGGCCACTTCTAAACTGTTTCTATATTCCATAAGGTAGCCAATAACTTCCTTTCAGACATAGTAGAAACTCATTTGTCCCTTTCCCTCCTGCTAACCCTGCTCACCATCTCCTTTGACGTGACAAGTCACACCAGGAACCAGGTTTAATCCATCCATATCTGATTATATACTATATTACTTGGTGGGTTGGTTTAATACATGAAATAGACACTCTCACAAAAAAATAAACCTCTGAGGCATTATAAAGCCCATCCTGATAGGTGATGAAATTAATTTATTAATGATGTTTTTTGACAAAAAAAAATCTTTGCTCTTTACAAATTAGGCCTATATAGATATAATAACACCAAAACAATTCCATAGTTATAGCAGAACCTTAACATGACCTCCGTGATAGTAGAATGAATGCTTGTGGCCCTTTGAGAAGCTGGATCTGCTCTTGGCCATGCTAAATGATACTAGATCTTCGGAGTCACCCTAGAGTAGTACCTTAAAATTTCTTCCCAAAAGTATCCAGAATCCTTTACAGATGCTCAACAGACCAATAGATGCTCTCATCCAACTGCAGATACAAGTCAATTTATCCTTGGGGTAAAATAATTGCTGCATTAGATTTTGAGGCATTCCTCCCTAATTTCCAGTATGTGTCCTGGAGCAGGCTGACTTCCTCCCTGGGTACATTTTAATGACGAGTACAAAACTCCTCACAATGAGCTGGGAAATGAGCCCAATTCCACATGAGTCCCCCAGAACTGCGTTTGGTGGTGACAGGGGTTCTCAAATAGGAGCCTAAACCCTTCCTAAGAGTGTCAGCTCTGCTAAAGTATAAAATTCATCATTGGGAAATTAAGTGCACATTCCATTGGAGGAAGCCTTGATTGAGGGACTGGTGAGAAAGAGAATCAGGACTCCTACAGGGAAGAAATGAAGAATGTAGTAAAAAATGGAAGCTTGGGCCAGAGGAAAAGAGACTCTGGCTTTAGAGAAGTTTGCCTTGTAAAAAATGTAAGCACGTGAAATGCTGATGGAGTGAGTGAAGTGAGGAGTGGGTGTGTTACACATATTATCAACTTCACTCTAGTGACCGTGTGCCGAGGATAAGCGGCTATGTGCACGTTTTCACAGCTCTTGGTGCTTCAAACAACCCTTAGGTATCAGGAACCGGAGTAACAACAGAGTGAGAACAGCACTAGTCTTATCCCTAAAACAAAAAAGCCCTGATTACCAAGACGCAGGGTCATTACTAGAACCTAATAAAAAGCTCATGAGCCAAGCTTCCCCAAGGACAATAATGACTGTCAGCTGTCTGCACCCGAGGAATCACCTTGAGGCGCCCTTGTCTCATTGAATTCTAGAATCAAGTAAATCTGACCCATCTCGTCATAGACCTGACCTTAGTGGCTACACACCTAACATCATATGCAGTACCAGAGGACCATCTGACACACGGGAAAATGAAGAATGAATAAGAAGAACGGCTAGGCAAACAGAAATGACATCTGTATTTCCAAGATGCAAGTCGTGATGAGTCACTAATTCAAACTGATAGACGACCAGTATTTTGTAACATCTGACCTTCTAGCTACACAATTTGTTGTTCTGACACTGGAGGTATAGGATGACAAGATTCTCATTGACAAAGACCAGAGCTGGCTCTGTAACTCCAGTAGAGCCAGGAGAGCCCAAAGCAGCTGAGGAAGGCCACCTATGTGCAGATGATTCTGCAGAGAAACCCTGTGGGCAGACCTGGGTGGGTGTCAGAAACACAACATTGGCCTCCTTGCTCAGTAGTGTTACTGTGTCTGAAGTAGCTTAAGGTATGAGATAGGATGCTGGCAAATTCCACAAGTGACAGCAAATCACTACTTCAGCCTGCCTTCTACCGTGTCTAGCTAAAATGCTTACAGAGTCTATAATGTCTTTTTTTTTTCTCAATTCACAGTTTTTCCTTGCCTGAAAAATTGGAATACATTGTCACTAAGTATGCTGAGCATTCTCATGATAAATGGGCTTGTGACAAGGTAGGAATTATCAGCCGATTGGTGATTGTCAGGAAGGGGGGAGGGAGCCCAAGAACATTATTGGGTATGATCCTGGAAATCTGCCTGATTTGTCTAAGTGACAGAGTCTCTGTGCCAAGAGCATCCATTATTTCTGGGCAGCGATTTCCTAGGGCTGGTAGAGGTCAGAGAAAGAGGCAGTGGTACTGCTGGTGCTGTGTTTGTGGTGTTTAAGAAAATGAACAATTCTGCAAGTGTCAAGAGCTTTCTTTCTTATCATTACATTGCCTGGAGTTTATGCCCAAACACACTCTTATGTTTAACATAGATGCTTTGAATGCACCGCTGGAAAAGAACAAGTAAAATTGAAGGCCTCACTCTTCCGTTTGCTTAGGAAGCTGAACTGTATTCCAGGAAGGCCACTGAGGGTCTTCCTTTAGTGGGGACTGCTAGAACTTCTAGGTGCTTGGTACATCTGCTGTTCAGATTCCTCCCACAGGAAGTTAGGCTGCTTAGTAAGTTTAATTGCCGTGCCAAAACCATGCTGGATTGGAGTGGGCTGGATTGAAGGATGGGACCTTTGCTCAGCTTGCTAGAGTGGACACATTTTTAAGGCAGGGCCATAGAAAGTCATCTCTCTATCGTATACTCACAGAGAAGAGGAAACGACATGCCAGCATCTCAGTTCTGCGTGGATCTGTGCTCATCTCTGTTCCTCTCGAGCATTCCTACTTACGCTGATGGAAACAACCACTGAGCTGTAGAATAAGCTCTACCTCATGATTCTAGACCAGGATTGGCAAGCCTCTCCTATGTAAAGAGCATGGAAATAATCAAATAATCTATAATGTATAATGAAATGGGTAATGAACATTTGCAGCTCTGTGGGTCAGACAGCCTCCACGGCAATGACTCTTTTCCACCATTACAGTACAGAAGTAGCCACAGACAAAACTGACAATATAAGAGGTCCTGGGTGCCAATAAAACTTTATTTAAGAAAAAAGCAAAACAAACAAAAAAATAGGCTCTCAGCTGGACTTTCTTACTCCAGAGTATACAGGTTTTCTAATTTCTTCTCAGTGTGGCTATTTGTCCAAACCGTGGATTAAGGAGAAGCAGTGTTTCTATGAATCCACAGCCATAGTTAATCCATCTCCAATTGTGTGGATATTACCCCTTTGGCTCTTTATGAATTTCTGCAGTGCCCACTGATGTCAGTCCCAGCTGCTGTGACCTCTGGCCCCAGCCACTGTCAACACCTGGTTGGCCGCCTCATGTCCATTTATTTTCTCCAGTCTTTTCTTCACACTTCAAACAAGTAATAATAGTTCCAATATGCATATTTGGTCACATGATATTAGTGTTTTTCCTGTCCAGCCTCTATCCCATCTTAAAATTCTTTAACAAGTTCTAATTCTTCTTAAAACAAAGATCCAAATCCCCAAGTGGCCCAGCAGTATTGCCCTGTCTGACTCGCAGTGAGGGCTCCCTTTGGTCTCTGGCCATCAGTCACTCCAGGTACTTTTAGATCCTCTGCCACACATTCTACTTGTGCACAACGCTTCCCTGACTGAGCAAGGTAGTCACTTGCCATCCCCACGTCACCCTTCAGGTGTCAATTTAAGTATTCATTCCTAAGCTGATACTCTCCAAGATCTCTTATATACTATCATCTTAGTACCTTATGCTCTTCCTTCACAGTATGTTAAAGTTACCTATATATGAATATATTAATATACTTAGAACAGTTCCACAATTGGACATTTAGCCCAGTTATCAGTAACATATCAACTAGTTTTTGATTAGTTTGATTAATATTGCTCCCTGATGCCCAGTGGTGCTGGTTATCTAACACGAGAAGAAGAGTATTTCCCCCGACCTCAAGAACCTCTTCCCGGGGCTGGGGAGAAGGCTCAGTAGTTAAAAGTGTAAAGTGCTCTTACAGAGGACCTAAATATACTTCAGGGCTCACATCAGGGAGCTCACAACTGCCTATAACTCAAGCTTTGGAAGTTACATCACCCTCTTCTGGCTTCTGAAGACATTGGACTCACATGTACTCACACATATACACATAATTAAAAATTTTAAAGTCCCACTTTTCCTATGGGAGAAGCAGAATTATCCAGCCACAGTGGTACAGGTTATATGGTTCTATGATTGTCATGAGCAAAGGGTTAGAACACATAGGAGTACCAAATACCACAGTTGGTGTCTAGAGATGACATCTAGAGTGGTAACATTACAGCCTATTATAAAAGATGGATAGGCATTCATTGCAGGGGAGTGATGAGTTTATTGCTGAGTCAGCAAATGCCGACCAAGGGAGGCAAGAGAGAATTTATCAGCATTGGGGAACCACAGAGCTAGAATATGGAGTGGAGCATGGAAGAAGATAGGGGATAAATATGGAGAGGTTTACAGATTTAGAAGTCATCTTGAGAGTTTCCATATTCCCCATGGTGGGAGGTGACAGTCAGAAATCATAAGAGAATAGAATTCTCTAGCAGAACAATTTTTGTGACTATCACCTAACAATAGTAGAAAATTAATCCATGAATAGGTGACAGATTGGAAGCCTAGAGAGTGTTTTGGAAGCTATTGGAGTCCTCAAGGTGAGCTCAATACTAAGTAGGAAGCCAGCCCAAGAGGTAGGCAAGGGAGTGCGCCTAGGAGGCAGAGAGATAAGGTATGCAGTGAGGTCAGCAAGAACCCCCTGTTAGACTGAGAGGGAGCTTGAGAGGGATCAAGAAACCCAAGGGAAGGAGGCACTTAAAGGAACTGCTGTCCTGCTTAGACACCTACTAAGCACATCAAGCAGGGCCCATAGTGTTTAGGAATTAGGGGTTAGCTCCTCTATAGGAACACTGATTTAACACCAGTCATCAGGGGTAACTGAAACCACAGACCTAGCTAGAGTGGCCAGGAATTGTGTGTCTCGTGGAAAGGGCTAGAAACTTGGGAAGCATGCACAACTGACAAACAAGCTGAGTCAGAGACTGAGAATGGCATGAGCAGCTAGGATCCTGTTTTAGGGGTTTGAGGCTGGGGAAGTCAGGGGCTCCTACTTAGCTCTATATCCACGGTGCCTAGGACTCCTACTGAAGAAGGTGTCCTCCAGTGGTGCTTTAGTCTTAAGTATCCTAAAAAGCATGTACTGCTGTGGTTTTGCCAAGCAGACCCCTCTACACGGCAGGTAGTAGATCAAGCTCCCTCAAGTCCTAGCTACTGATCTTGCTGTGAGTTTGACACACTGTTCTGAAGCACAGTGTTCTCAGTATTTGCTGAAACAGCCTTCTAAGTGACCCTAAAGCTTACAAGCAAATAAGTGAAGAGGACAGTAGCTGGAACAAGAAGGAATACAAGAGCAGAGGTCAGGATTCAGGAGGCACAGACTTGACAGCCTGAAAGGATCAGTTAGACACTTGCTAAGGGACTTCTTAATCTCTGTCATGATCTATTATGCTACTTGAGAAAACAGGCAGAGATCTGGGTCATCTAGCTGGTTCTTTGAACTGAAAACTTTCTGCAGAGTCACAGTGGATGGAAATATGGGATTTCTCTGGATGAAAATGTGAAGACCCACCCACTAATTCGACCCTTCAAGACATTAACAGAGAAGGTAAGAGAGAGGATTTGTAACCATGTAGCTGTGTAATGCCCTTCCTTTGGGATTGTATCAGACAATCAGTCCCTCTTAGAAGGTTCCATGAACTGTTAAACTAGCCCTGTGATTGCCATTTCCCAAACCCCAACTTTCTATTCTTTGGCTCTGAGAAACCATGGGTGAAAGAAGTCCAACTTAGTGCTTATAGGTAGCCCAAAATGTGTTCTTCCTGCAACTGACCTAGGAAGAGGCTTTGTTAGACTATTAAGCTGTGGATACAGGATGGAGAAATTGCTAGAAAGAGATTTAGACGAAAGAGAGTTCTGCTATGTAGAATACAGAAAGTCCCAGTGGAAGTAGAAATGGGTTGCTTGTTCTCTCTCTCTCTCTCTCTCTCTCTCTCTCTCTCTCTCTCTCTCTCTCTCTCTCACTCTCACACACACACACACACACATACACACACACACACACACTCTCTCTCTCTCTCTCTCTCTCTCTGCTCTCTCTGTCTCTCTGTCTCTGTCTCTCTCTCTCTCTTTCTCTCCCCTCCCTTCCCTTCCTCCCTCCCTCCCTCTACTTCCAATTAAGTATATGTTCATACCATCTTTGAATTCCAGTGTTACAATCAGTAAGCATTCTTTGTAAGATTAAGTTTAGTGTCATATGTAAGGGATGACATATATATCTTTAAGTGTTGACCATTCATGAAATTGGGCACCCATCAAAATAATTCTAAGAAGTTGTTTCTCAGGATCAAGGCAGAGCCTAGTGTAAATGCATTTTGACAATGTCCCATCTCAAACATAAGACAAAATAAAGATTTTTCTTGGTTGTTCACTTCTTTATAAACTGTAGATAATGTCATTGAAAATGTTGGTTCATTTCCCCTAATAAAAAATACTGCAGGCCTGGGATCTTATATTCAAAAGTATCAAAAAGGTTGTGCATTGTATTCAAGATGCTGCACATGACATTTTGCCCTTGTGAAGAAAGAATGGAACAAACTATCTCCTCTGTGTGCTGTGGGGAGAAGGGTAGAGTGTGTTCTGCATTAGCTCCTCTATACAAACTTCCTCTAGGAAAAGGAAATTTATCGCTGGCCTGCCAGAGAGTCCCTGAAAACCATGCTGGCTGTGGGCTGGACGGTGGAAAGGACTAAAGAAGGAGAAGCTTTGGTTCAGCAAAGAGAGACCGAGAAGCTTCGATGTGTGCCGCAGACCAATCAGGTATGACTGCTACACTCAGTAACCAACACTTGGCCAACAGAAACCATTATGAATCTAGGACCTTCTGGCTGGGTACCATGATGGGACCACCTAATGGGAAAGGTGGAGTTTGGAGTGTGTTAGTAGAGACTGGTGGGAAGAAGGAAAACAATGGCAAACCTAGTAACTCTGGCTCTTTCCTCCTAGGGCAACAGCTACAGCCCTGCCCCTCTGGATCTCTCAAATGTTGTGTTGTCCAGGGAGCTTCAGGTCAGTGCCAACCTAGATGCAGAATGTCCGTGCTTTCTAGACCTTTCCAGTACAGGGCATGATACCCTCTGAAGAGTTAAAGGGGAAAAGCAGGGACTGTTTCTAGAACATATCACAGCGATGATATTAAGCCTCAAGAGGGCTGTGGTGTGCCTAGGCTGTGGAAGAAACACCAGAGAATTAACCAGTCATGGGGAAGCTGTGCCTCCAAGAGTATCATAAAAGGTGATGACTTGGTAAAAGGAAGAATAGTCAGCAAGGTCTTCATGTCCAAACCCCCAAAATAAAGTAAGAGACATTTAGTGCAATGCAGCACCTGGATGGAAATGCCAACCTGGTCCTGGTTACTCTCAGAAGCCATAAGGACAACCTGTGTGTGCCACAGTAGATATGCTCAGTTTCCCCACAATGGTGCAAGAAAGCTGTCACTGTAGGACCCAGAGCTATAAAACCAAAAAGATGTACCTAAAAGGTTTGAGGCATTTCCCTCCAACTCCTTCCTTCTGTCTGTGGCCTCTGCTATAGCCTGGAGATAAAGCCAATGGACCAGCCTCTTGAGCCTTAAGGGAAGTTTTGTTTTGTTTTTGTTTGGTTTCGTTTCGTTTTGTTTTCCCTAAAGGACATCCTTTTCTCTAGGTCAAAGCTGTATAAGCCCCATAGAAAGTTTCATTCTATTTGATAAATCTCAGTGACAGTAGTTTTCAGTAAGGTGTGAGGTAAAGATTTTTATAGATTTTTAGCTTTGGCTTGACTTCTAGCCAGCTCCCTGTCTTCGGCAAGAAGTATAACACTAAGCTATACGAGGTGCTGGTGGCGTGCAGCTTTGGCAGGAATGTGTGTTTCTCACGGATGCACTAGGCTGCCCAGATAATAAGTTGCAAAGGACAGAATCTGAAATGGTTTTCTGTGTACGGGACGACTAAAGCTAATGAGACATATCACGCAGACTAATTAATAAAGGTAGGCCTCCCGCAGTAGGAGGGTAACAAATGGTGGAGCTGTTCCAAAACAGGAAATAAGAAGCCATTTTTCTTGCTCGCCTTCTCTCTTATGTCTCCGGGGTGGGGCACAGGGAATGGTGGAGGTGGTGGCTGAGAACTATCACAACATCTGGGCCAAGAAGAAGAAGCTGGAGCTGGAAAGCAAAGGTGAGCTTGTTTCGTGGCATCCCGTGAGGAAAGTGAGCGAGGTGCTGGTAGCCGCCTTTTCCCAGAAGTACAAAGAACAATAATCTCTCATCTTACTTCAGGCGGTGGCAGCCACCCACTTTTGGTGCCATACGACACCTTGACTGCCAAGGAAAAATTCAGGGATCGAGAGAAGGCCCAGGACCTGTTCAAATTCCTCCAGGTGAATGGCGTTCTAGTCTCGAGGTAAGTCATCTTCCATGTGGTATTAGTGGGGTAGAGGTGACAGGAGTTAGATCTCCCCATTAGGTACTTAATCACCCAACTACAAAAACCATTAGATTAAAGACAGAGCTTGAAACTTTTGAATGGGCGTATAATGAATGCAAGTGTATACACTCACAAACATTATGTTATAGGTCAAAGTTTTTTCTTAATATATTCTCTAGCAATTGGAGTGATAAACCATATTCATAATATACCCAGGAAGCTTTAGAATTTAGCTGCCTTTAGAGAGAAATAAGAATTTGAGGCACAAGCCAAACAAGGTTTGATATGCTAGATTATTTTTTTAGATTTCTCCCCTATCCCTTATTTATCCTTAATTCAAAACCGTATCTATGAATTTGCAGCTGACAATCTTTGTGGAAGAGCCACTTGGCTTTCATAGAACTGGCAGCTCTTCCACACTTTGATCTGATTGTTTTATAGTTTGTTAAACTATGTAACAATAACAAGAGCATGCACAAGCAGCAGAAGCAGCCTCTGAGGCACAGGAACCGATTCTTCTGAAGCTATAACCCCCTCGGAGGGGAACACATGGAGACATCCTAAGACGTTCTACCACCCATTGATGAATGTCTTCTATCAAGTTGGCTTGGACTACCTAAGTCTTTAATCAGACATCTGGAGAGAGCTCCAGAGCCTTGTGCTTGCTGCCTTCTTTAAAGGAGGAAAAACCAAGTGGAGATCCTGCTCTGATACACCCATTCTCCTTCAAAACTAATAGTTGACAAGGAAGATATATTTCCCTTTTTAATTTCCTATAGAATTTTGCTAGATAATGCCAAGTAAATAAAAACTATACAAATATTTCTATTGTAGTTCATAGGAAGAAAATGACAAAGCATATTTGCCACTGTTGTAGGAAAGGTCATGCTGCAGGAGACAGTCTCCAGGGGAGCTTTTGAGAAAGACTCCCCGCCCTACTTTAATCCTCTTTCTAACACTAAGAAGAATGCAGAGTGTAACTTGCTGATAAAATTCCTTGCTGGAGGAAAAGAAAACTTCTCCTTTGCTATAACCAAAAGGGAGAGAAGGGAACCAGGAGCAGTAGGCATAGGGGCCAGAGACCAAGAGGGGAAGAAAAATAAGAGACCAGGGCAGTGTAACCAAAATGGCTGGGTTATATAGGGAAGAACCTCTGCTCTGCGGAAAGGACAGCCCAACCCAGCCCCTGGGCTGGAGGGTTTCAGGTAGAGGGTGCAGTACAGCAAACACCCTGTACCAGGTAGGCACTGAGGGATGCTGGGAGAACCTGGAGGCCAGGTCTGCTTTGTTATATTAAATAGGCACCAAAGCCATTTGTCCCAGGTTTGAAACTTAGCAATAACACATTGCTTCCATCATTCCACACAATTTATATTTTGTTCATGTCTACATACAGCCAGCATCAGGTCAAACATGAGGAGTAGTTGTCATCTCCTCTGACTTCCAACTCAATATCTTTTAGTAATAATTATAAAGATCTCTCTGAAGACTCTGCGGAGAAATTACTTTAGTAAAAGTGTTATGTGCTAGCTAACACGGTCAAGTCCAAGTGCGCGAGTCTGTCAGTCAGAGATGCTGAGGTACTAAGAACAGCTGTCAACACTGAAAATTAGATTTCAGCAGCGTGGGGAGGATGGGTGATAGACCCCCAGTCACATGACTTTCTCTGCTACTTCTGGGGGTTCGTCTCTGTTCACTCTAGAGGCATGAAGGATGTGGAGCTGGACGCCTCCTCCATGGAAAAGAGGTTTGCCTACAAGTTTTTGAAGAAGATCCTGAAGTATGTTGACTCGGCTCAAGAATTTATTGCTCACTTGGGTAAGAGTAGCAATACCCAGGGAAGAATTTTTATTCCTTTAGAAAGAATGATCTAATTACAAGTGATCTTCTTTTTTTTTTTTTCTTTTTCTTTTAAAATTTACTTGAATACTCCTCAAGAAATTATGATGAAAGTCGAGGGGGCCAGGGCAACTTTAACAGGGGTCCTCTTCCACCATTACAGCTGCTTAGTTCTACAGGCTACCACCCTAGTCCCCCGGGATTGAGCTTCTAGGGGCTGGGGAGGAGAGGGCAGGGCCGGACCGTCCTGGGCTAGAACAAATAGTGGCAGCGGAGGCTTGAGAGGGAAGTTTGTTAGTGGAGGCAGCGGTAGAGGCCGTCATACATGGTCCTTCACTCGACAGACATGCTCTTGGGAGTGCTCCAAATAAATGGACATTTCATGAGGACAAAAAACAAAGAGACTTTGAAGGACCAATTTAGACTTAGCAGTAATATCTGGATACATCTGAGAGAATATTTTTATCTGAAGAAAGCAGGGTTTTTTTGATACTTAACGAGATTTCAATAAAAATCCAAACTTTGTAAAATAAATAAATAAATAAATAAATAAATAAATAAATAAACAAATAAATAAAACATATTTTCTATGAGTATACTGTAACTGTTTTCAGACACACCAGAAGAGGGCACTGGATCCTGTTACAGATGATTGTGAGCCACCATGTGGGTGCTGGAAATTGAACTTAGGACCTCTGAAAGAGTAGCCAGTACTCTTAACTACTAAGCCTTCTCTCCAGCCCCAAGAGTGGTCCTCTTGTGTCACTGTTGTTAATGATCCATGGAGACAAAGAATTTGTGTGGAGAAGAGTGGCTGAGATTTAGCCCTCCACCCCGCCCTCCACCTACTTTAGTTCCTTGGCTTCTCTGCTGGATTTGATCAGCTCTTGGGTTGTTTTATAAAGCAACTTGTCCTATTAACTTTTCCCACACTTTCACTGAAGCTGCTTCAGAAAAGGGTGTAGCGAGACAGCTGGGAGAGAGTTGACATGGCACACACCCAACTAACACTGTCCCAATGTGCCTTGTAAGATGCTATTTCATGAAAGCAACTAGACTTGCTTCTTGCCTTTTAAAAAGCTGCTCTGTTTCTAAAAATACTGTGGTGGTTCATTTGTTTGCTTGTTTGCTCTGACCAAAGTTTGTTACTCCTGCCTTTGTAGAAGCCATTGTCAGCAGTGGGAAAACGGAAAAGTCTCCCCATGACCAGGAGATCAAATTCTTTGCCAAAGTAAGTGTTTCTCCTTTGCTCAGGATCTACTACTGGGTTTAAAGGGGTCCATCAAAGAGATTTGAAAATCCAAAAGCTTTCAGTGAGACAGAGGTGAATTTCCTTGTTATAGAAGAGACCCAGAGGGGCTGGAGAGATGGCTCTGTGGTTAAAAGTACTGATTGCTCTTCCGAAGGTCCTGAGTTCAAATCCCTGCAACCACATGGTGGCTCACAACCATCTGTACTGAGATCTGACTCCCTCTTCTAGAGTGTCTGAAGACAGCTACTGTGTATTTATAATAAATAAATCTTAAAAAAAAAAAAGAATGCTAGAGAAGAGACCCAGGGTGGGTAGGAGTTCTGAGGAAGTATGCATCCTGCTCAGCTCCACACAGTAGCTTAGGGATACTCCTGCCTTGTTCTGCACCATCTGTAACAGTGTGCCACTTGCTAGTGTGTTCCAAACAAGCTCAACCGTCTGTACCGTGGGAAACTAGTGTGTAAAGGAAAGAGTGGGCGAGCAAACTGCTGCTTTTCTGACATTCTAACCTAGTGCCGCCAGCAAGACGTTTTCATTTACTCCAGCTACAAAGAAAGCCAAGCGAGCTCCGTGGCCCTGTCTCACTGAAATCAGCTGTCCTGTTTCTGAAAAGGAGAGAATGCATTTGGCATGAATGTTGTCCACAAAACCCTGCTCAGAGGGACCAAGTACCTTTCAATATCTTTGCTGTGAGAAGCAGAGACAGATTTAAGTTGAGGGCTTAGCCATACCTTGAGTGCAGGTGTTGATGCAGTGGCCAAGAAGGAAGTCTGAGTTTCCTAGATATTGCCTTGAAATCCCTATGCAAATGTATTTGCGTCTATATTTTGTCAATAGTCTTTTCTTTTGCATAACTCCAACGCCTCTTGTTAATAGCACAGAAAATAATAATAATAATAATAATGCAAAGTGAGACCAAGAGTAGAACTTCCTGGAAATCCACAGCCAGTGTTGAGATGCCTTTGCTCACCAAGAAAGAATTCTTTAAAAGGAACGGGCAGATAGACTTCGATCAGCTACTTTAAAAGTGATGTTCGATGGTTTCCAGGTTCTCCTCCCACTGGTTGACCAGTATTTCACCAACCACCGCCTTTACTTCCTGTCATCTCCTCTGAAGCCGCTCAGTAGCAGTGGGTATGCTTCCCATAAAGAGAAAGAAATGGTGGCCAGGTAAGTCTGTGAAGTCAAGAGAGGACCACTGTGGTAGTCAGCTTTGAGTTACTGTAACAGCACGCCTGAGATACGTAAGGCCAAAAGGTTTACTTAGCTCATAGTTCTGAAGTTTAAATCTAGTAGACACCTTTTTTCATCCCATGGTGGGGAGTTCATGGTGAGACAAACTGCTGAGCTCATGGCCAGAAGGCAAAAATGACCGGATCCTAAGACCTCCTTAGGGACATGTCCCATTGACCCAAAACCTCCCACTCCGCTCCAGCCTCCAAGGATCCTTAACCTCCCGGTAGCAATACCTAGAGGCAGCTTCTTACACATGGGCCCTAGAAGGATGCTTATTCAAACTGCCATTCTCGGTGCTAATATAACCATATTAGCACATATTTAAGACATCAGCTACCTGGGGACCAAATGACAAGTTCTTTGTGGAAATGATGCATAACGTGATAATTAGTAACTCAGAGTCTTGATTAGTATCTTGATTTGAAAATTTTTATGATTGTATATATCTTAGTGATATATACAGAAACGAATGGAATCACACTGTGTGGAGTGTGCATGGGGCTTGTGAAATACATATATATGCAGGTTAATTACCATGAAATAATGCTGAGAAAGATGGCCAAGGTCCTTCTGAAACTTGAAAATTAAACATGAAACACTAAGTCACACACTGCTTTCAGTCACCTCTTCATCAAGCCTGCAAGATTAAAGTCTTAAAACTCAGATCTTACAAGGCCTAGTGCAAGCAGTCTGAGATTTGAAAGCTAGAACTACAGGATTTGATAAACATTGATGGAGAAGTATCAGCCCCAGAGCTGAAGGGGTGACTCACTGGGTAAGGGTGCTTGCTCCTCAGGATGGTTTGCAGACGCTCAGCCCAGGGAGTGGCATTATTAGAAGATGTGACCCTGTTTGAGTAGATGTGGCCTTGATGGAGTAGGTGTGTCACTGTGGGTGTGAGCTTTAAGACCCTCATCCTAGCTGCCTGGAAGTCAGTCTTCCACTAGCAGCCTTCAGATGAAGATGTAGAACTCTCAGTTCCTCCTGCACCATGCCTGCCTGGATGCTGCCATGCTCCCCACCTTGATGATAATGGACTGAACTTCTGAACCTATAAGCCAGCCCCAACTAAATGTTGTCCTTTATAAGACTTGCCTTGGTCATGGTGTCTGTTCACAGCAGTAAAACTCTAGCTAAGACACTGCCCAAGTGTTAGTAATGGAGTTTGGATCTTTGCACTTAAATAAGAAGCTGTGTGTGACTGCACGTGCACACCTGTAGCTCGGTCATTATAGGGAGCTAAGGCAGGAATATCTCTAGAGCTTGCTGGTCAGCAACCTAGCTCCTGTCTCCATTTAGTGAGAGACACTGTGTCTACAGGAATAAGGTAGAGCGATTGAACACTGGACATTATCCTCTGGCTGCCAGATGCCCAGGCACGTGCATGTGCACAGGCACACGCACATGCACACGGGCGCTCACACATACACACACACACACCAGCCTCTAGGCATAAAGAAGGAGTTCCTTCACCGACCTTAGCACAGGGGAACCTTCATAATGAGGATAAAAGGTGCGTCTAGCATGCTTCAGATTCTCCCCGTTTGGTCAATAAAAGGCCACGTGTGGATTAGACTTCTAAACAGCAGAGATCTGCAGACGGTAGTGAAGGGCTAAGTACTCTCCATTCACAGTGGACACGGACATCAGACTGAATAAGAGCTCAGCCATTAACTATCACACTCTGTGGGAGTATATTCGGCTTGAAGATTTGCCTAACATTTATTCAACACTGCATGAGCAGACACTGAAATTAATTTTTCATGTATGAGAGTTATTGCCCACCTGAGTAAGTGCGGCACTTACACACGCCAACTTCTATGCTGTGATCAGCTAGTCCCACCCAAGACAGAAGAAACCCCAGATTAGGATACTTTGGGACCAGGTGCTGATCCCAGGATCGGATGCCTTTAGGTTGAACTAGCGCATTCCATATATAGCTAGGGAAATGAAGGGCCGTGCAAGACATTTAGATAATCCAACAGCGGGCAGGTGTGTCTGTTTTCTTCATCTGTTGATTTTAGACTATTAATTCATGGAAATGTAACATTTGTTCAACCAGGCACCATTTGTCATGGCTGGAATACAACCGAGAGCTGATCAGCCTTGCAAATAGCTTCCAAATCCATCTGCGAGCTGGTGTCTCCCACAGAAGCAGTTGTGTTTGCGCTGAGCATGTTCACCCTAGTAGACTCTTTTCTTCTTTCCTTCCTTCTTCTTTCCCTTTTTCCCTTTGTTTGTTTGTTTGTTTGTTTGTTTAAGGGACTAGGGACGCTGGCTCATTTGTTTCATGTGTCTTGCTGTGTAGCCCTGGCAGGCCCACAATTAATTGTGTAAGTCAGATGGGTTCTTAGCTCACAAAAATCTGCCTGCTTCTGCCTCCAAAATTCTAGGATTAAAGGTCCAGCTCCACAGCCCATCACAAGCTAATAACACATACCAGATGCCTTTTTATTGAATCCTTCATTTCTTGGTCTATGTTTTATTTATATACACATACATATATAATTTATAAATAGTATATATAATTATATTATTTATAAATATTATATATAATTATATTATTTATAAATATTATATATAATATCCATTTATTTTTAATTTCATCTGTATAAGTATTTTACCTGCATACATGTGAATCTTGTGTGTTTTTTAAAAAACTTACTCACTTTATACCCGCTCACTGCCTCCCTCCTCCCTCCTGGCCACCCTTCCCACAATCCTTCCTTCATTTCCCTTCCTCTTCTCCTCTGAGCAGGTGGGGTCCCTCCTGGGTATCTCCCCACCCTGGCACTTCAAGTCTCTGCAAGGCTAGGTGTTTCCTCTCCCACTGAGGCCAGACAAGGCAGCCCAGCTGAAAGAGCATAACCCACATACAGGAAACAGCTTTTGGGATAGCCCCTACTCCAGTTGTTTGGGACCCACATGAAAACCAAGCTGCATATCTGTTACATGTGTGCAGGGAGACCTAAGTCCAGTCCATATATGTTCTTTGGTTGGTGATTCAGTCTCTGAGATACCCAAGGGTCCAGATTGTTTGGTTCTGTTGGTCTTCCTGTGGTGTTCTTATCCCCTTAGGGGGTACAATCTTTCCTCCTATTCTTCCATAAGAGTCCCCTATCTCCATCCACTATTTGATTGTGGGTGTATATTTCTGTCTAAGTCAGTTGGTAGGACCAGCCTTTCAGATAACAGCCATGCTAGACTCCTATCTGCAATCATAACAGAGTATCATCAATAGTCTCAGGGATTAGTGCTTCCCCATGGGATGGGTCTCAAGTTGAACCAGATACTGTTTGGTCATTCCCTCTGTCTCTGCTCCATCCCCAATCCCTGCAATTTTTTTAATTTTTTTTTATTCAATGTATTCTTTATTTACATTTCAAATGATTTCCCCCTTCCTGGGTCCCCCCTCCCTGAAAGTCCCATAAGCCCTCTTCCCTCCCCTTGTTCCCCAATCCACCCCTTACCACTTCCCTGTCCTGGTATTCCCCTACACTACTGCACTGAGCCTTTCTAGGGCCAGGGGCCACTCCTTCCTTCTTCTTGGGCATCATTTGATACGTGAATTATGTCTTGGGTATTCCAAGCTTCTAGGCTAATATCCACTTATCAGTGAGTGCATACCATGAGTGTTCTTTTGAGATTGGGTTACCTCACTTAGGATGATGATATTCTCCAGTTCCATCCATTTGTCTAAGAATTTCATGAATTCATTCTTTCTAATAGCTGAATAGTACTCCATTGTGTATAAAAACCACATTTTCTGTATCCATTCCTCCATTGAGGGACATCTGGGTTCTTTCCAGCTTCTGGCTATTATAAATAGGGCTGCTATGAACATAGCAGAGCATGTATCCTTATTACATGCTGGGGAATCCTCTGGGTATATGCTCAGGAGTGGTATAGCTGCGGTTCTCCAGAAGTATAATTCCCAGTTTTCTGAGGAACCACCAGACTGATTTCCAGAGTGGTAGTACCAGCTTGCAACCCCACCAGCAATGGAGGAGTGTTCTCTTTCTTTCTTTTCTTTTTTTTTATTCGATATAATTTATGTACATTTCAAATGGCTTCCCCTTTTCTAGCCCCCCCCCCACTCCCCGATAGTCCCGTAAGCCCCCTTCTCTTCCCCTGTCCTCCCTCCTACCCCTTCCCACTTCCCCGTTCTGGTTTTGCCGAATACTGTTTCACTGAGTCTTTCCAGAACCAGGGGCCACTCCTCCTTTCTTCTTATATCTCATTTGATGTGTGGATTATGTTTTGGGTATTCCAGTTTTCTAGGTTAATAACCACTTATTAGTGAGTGCATACCATGATTCACCTTTTGAGTCTGGGTTACCTCACTTAGTATGATGTTCTCTAGCTCCATCCATTTGCCTAAGAATTTCATGAATTCATTGTTTCTAATGGCTGAATAGTACTCCATTGTGTAGATATACCACATTTTTTGCATCCACTCTTCTGTTGAGGGATACCTGGGTTCTTTCCAGCATCTGGCAATTATAAATAGGGCTGCTATGAACATAGTAGAGCATGTATCCTTATTACATGGTGGGGAATCCTCTGGATATATGCCCAGGAGTGGTATAGCAGGATCTTCTGGAAGTGAGGTGCCCAGTTTTCGGAGGAACCGCCAGACTGATTTCCAGAGTGGTTGTACCAATTTGCAACCCCACCAGCAATGGAGGAGTGTTCCTCTTTCTCCACACCCTCTCCAACACCTGCTGTCTCCTGAATTTTTAATCTTAGCCATTCTGACTGGTGTAAGATGAAATCTTAGGGTTGTTTTGATTTGCATTTCCCTAATGACTAATGAAGTTGAGCATTTTTTAAGATGCTTCTCTGCCATCCGAAGTTCTTCAGGTGAGAATTCTTTGTTTAACTCTGTACCCCATTTTTTAATAGGGTTGTTCGGTTTTCTGGAGTCTAACTTCTTGAGTTCTTTATATATATTGGATATTAGCCCTCTATCTGATGTAGGATTGGTGAAGATCTTTTCCCAATTTGTTGGTTGCCGATCTGTCCTCTTGATGGTGTCCTTTGCCTTACAGAAACTCTGTAACCTTATGAGGTCCCATTTGTCAATTCTTGCTCTTAGAGCATATGCTATTGGTGTTCTGTTCAGAAACTTTCTCCCTGTACCGATGTCCTCAAGGGTCTTCCCCAGTTTCTTTTCTATTAGCTTCAGAGTGTCTGGCTTTATGTGGAGGTCCTTGATCCATTTGGATTTGAGCTTAGTACAAGGAGACAAGGATGGATCAATTCGCATTCTTCTGCATGCTGACCTCCAGTTGAACCAGCACCATTTGTTGAAAAGGCTATCTTTTTTCCATTGGATGTTTTCAGCCTCTTTGTCGAGGATCAAGTGGCCATAGGTGTGTGGGTTCATTTCTGGATCTTCAATCCTGTTCCATTGATCCTCCTGTCTGTCACTGTACCAATACCATGCAGTTTTTAACACTATTGCTCTGTAGTATTGCTTGAGGTCAGGGATACTGATTCCCCCAGATTTTCTTTTGTTGCTGAGAATAGTTTTAGCTATCCTGGGTTTTTTGTTGTTCCAGATGAATTTGATAATTGCTCTTTCTAACTCTGTGAAGAATTGGGTTGGGATTTTGATGGGTATTGCATTGAATCTGTATAGTGCTTTAGGCAAAATGGCCATTTTAACTATATTGATTCTACCGATCCATGAGCATGGGAGGTTTTCCCATTTTTTGAGGTCTTCTTCCATTTCCTTCTTCAGAGTCTTGAAGTTCTTGTCATACAGATCTTTCACATGTTTGGTAAGAGTCACCCCAAGATACTTTATACTGTTTGTGGCTATTGTGAAGGGGGTCATTTCCCTAATTTCTTTCTCAGCCTGCTTATCCTTTGACTATAGGAAGGCCACTGATTTGCTGGAGTTGATTTTATAACCTGCCACTTTGCTGAAGTTGTTTATCAGCTGTAGGAGCTCTCTAGTGGAGTTCTTTGGGTCACTTAGGTAGACGATCATGTCGTCTGCAAATAATGATAGTTTGACTTCTTCCTTTCCAATTTGTATCCCTTTGACCTCCTTATGTTGTCGAATTGCCCGAGCTAGTACCTTAAGTACAATATTGAAAAGATAAGGAGAAAGGGGGCAGCCTTGTCTGGTCCCTGATTTCAGTGGGATTGCTTCAAGTTTCTCTCCATTTAGTTTGATGCTGGCTACCGGTTTGCTGTATATTGCTTTTACTATGTTTAGGTATGGGCCTTGAATTCCTGTTCTCTCCAAGACTTTAAGCATGAAGGGATGCTGAATTTTGTCAAATGCTTTTTCAGCATCCAATGAAATGACCATGTGGTTTTGTTCTTTGAGTTTGTTTATGTAGTGGATTGTATTGATGGATTTCCGTATATTGAACCAACCCTGCATTCCCGGGATAAAGCCTACTTGATCATGGTGGATGATCGTTTTGATGTGTTCTTGGATTCGGTTGGCAAGAATTTTATTGAGTATTTTTGCATCTATATTCAGAAGGGAAATTGGTCTGAAGTTCTCTTTCTTTGTTGGATCTTTTTGTGGCTTTGGTATTAGCGTAATTGTGGCTTCGTAGAAGGAATTGGGTAGTGTTCCTTCTGTTTCTATTTTGTGGAATAGTTTGAAGAGTATTGGTGTTAACTCTTCTTTGAAGGTCTGGTAGAATTCTGATCACTATGGAGTAAAAGTGGTCTTCAATAGCAACAGAAACAACAGAAAACCCACATACACGTGGAAACTGAATAATACTCTACTCAATGATACCTTGGTCAAGGAAGAAATAAAGAAAGAAATTAAAGACTTTTTAGAACATAATGAAAATGAAAACACAACATACCCAAATCTATGGGACACAATGAAAGCAGTGCTAAGAGGAAAACTCATAGCCCTGAGTGCCTCCAAAAAGAAAATGGAGAGAGCATACATTACCAGCTTAATGACACACCTGAAAACCCTAGAACAAAAAGAAGCTATTTCACCCAGGAGGAGTAGAAGGCAGGAAATCATCAAACTCAGGGCCGAAATCAATCAAGTAGAAACAAAGAAAACCATACAAAAAATCAACAAAACCAGGAGCTGGTTCTTTGAGAAAATCAACAAGATAGATAAACCCTTAGCCAGACTGACCAAAGGGCACAGAGAAAGTATCCAAATTAACAAACTTAGAAATGAAAAGGGAGATATAACAACGGAAACTGAGGAAATCCAAAAAATCATCAGATCCTACTACAAGAGCCTGTACTCAACACAACTGGAGAATCTGGAGGAAATGGACAATTTCCTTGACAGATACCAAATACCAAAATTAAATCAGGACCAACTAGACCATCTAAACAGTCCCATAATGCCTAAAGAAATAGAAGGAGTCATAGAAAGTCTTCCAACCAAAAAAAGCACAGGACCAGATGGCTTCAGTGCAGAATTCTAACAGACCTTCAAAGAAGAGTGTTCTCTTTCTCCACAACCTTGCCAGCACCTGTTTTCGCCTGAGTTTTTGATCTTAGCCATTCTGACTGGTGTGAGGTGAAATCTCAGGGTTGTTTTGATTTGCATTTCCCTGATAACTAAGGATGTTGAACATTTCTTTAGGTGCTTCTCAGCCATTTGATATTTCTCAGGTGAAAATTTGTTGTTTAGCTCTGTACCCCATTTTTAAGGGTTATTTGGCTCTCTTATTAGGCAGAGTTTTGGGTCAAACATTTTATGGGTGGATTGGTGTCCCTATCACTCCATCAGGGTTCCTCCCTGGCCACAGAACACAGCCTCCCCAGACTCCATATACCCAATAGTATGAGTCACAGGTAAGGACACCCCCATTGATTCCTAGGCACCTCCCCTATCCCAGGTCTGTCTCTTCCTAGAGATGTCCTCTACTTCCCCTCCTATCAGGTACAGATTTCCATTCATTCTCATGGCCATCCCTACTGCCATTCCCCACAACCAACCCCAAACCCCCAATCCCCTCACCATCCCCTTTCCCATCCAGTTCCTTTCCTCTATCTGCCTTCTGTGACCATTCCATTCCCTCTTCCAAGTGAGGCTCAAACATCCTTGTTTGTGCCCTCCTTCCCATCCAGCCTCCTTAGGTTTGTGGAGTGTAGCATGGGCATCCTGTATTTATTGGCAATACCCACTTACAAGTGAATACATACTGTGCATGTCCTTTTGGGACTGGGTTACCTCACTCAAGATAATATTCTCAAGATCCATCCATTTGACTGCAAAATTCATATTGTCTTTGTTTTTTATGACTGAATATTATTCCATTGTGCAGATGTACCACATTTTCTTTATCTATTCTTCAGTTGAGGGACATCTAACTTGTTTCCAGTTTCTGGCTGTTACAAATAAAACTGCTATGAACATAGTTGAGCAAGTGTCTTTGTAGGATATTGGAGCATCATTTGGGTATATGCCCAGGCGTGGGATAGGTGGGTCTTGAGGCAGAACTTGAGTTTTCTAAGAAACTGCTAAATTGATTTCCAAAGTGGTTGTATAAGTTTGCACTCCCACCAGCAATAGAGTGTTCCCCTTTCTTCATATCCTTGCAACATGTGCTATCATTTGAGTTTTTGACCTATATAAGATGGAATGTCAGAGTTACTTTGATTTGTATTTCCCTAATGACTAAAAACTTCGAACATTTCTTTAAGTGCTACTTGGCCATTCAAGACTCCTGTCTGTTTGTTTAGCTCTGTGCCCTATTTTTTAATTGGGTTATTTGGGTTGTTGGTGTTTAACTTTTTTGAGTTCTTTATAAATTTGGATATTATCCCTCTGTCATATGCAGGCTTGGTGAATATGTAGGCTAATGCTTTGTCCTATTGACAGTGTCTTTTGCCTTACAGAAGCTTTGTAGTTTCAAGACTTTCCATTTATCAGTTGTTGATCTTAGAGCCTGAGCCATTGATTTTCTGTTCAGGAAGTTGTCTCCTGTACCAATGTGTTCAGGGTTATTCCAACTTTCTCTCCTATGAGATTTAGTGAGTTAGGTTTTACATTGGGGTCCTTGATCTACTTGGACTTGAGATTTGTGCAGAGTGATAAATAAGGAACTATTTTCATTCTTCTACATGTAGACATCCAGTTAGACCAACACCATTTGTTGAAGAAGCTTTCTGTTTTCTGTTGTATGGTTTGGGCTTCTTTATCAAAATTCAAGTGTCCATAAGTACATGGGTTTATTTCTGGGTATTCAATTCAATCAATCAATGTGTCTGATTCTGTACCAATACCATTCAGGGGTTTTGTTTTGTTTTGTTTTTACTATTGCTCTCTGTAGTACTGCTTGAGGTCAAAGATGGTAATTCCTCCCAGAGCTCTTTTATTGTTCAGAATTGTTTTGGCCATCCTGGGATTATTGTTTTTTTCCTTATGAAGTTAAGAATTGCTCTTTCAATATCTATAATATTTTTGTTGGAATATGGATTTGCAGATTGGTTTTGCTTACCAAAATGACCATTTTTACAATGTTAATGCCATCTATCCATGAGCATGGGGGATCTTTCTATCTTCTGATATCTTCTTCAATTTCTTTCTTCAGAGACTTCAAGTTCTTGTCATATAGATCTTTCACTTGCTTGGTTAGAGTTACACCAAGATATTTTATATTCTTTGTGGCTATTGTGAAGGGTGTTGTTTCCCTAATTTCTTTCTTGGCCAGTTTATCATTTGTAAAAAGATGGGCTACTGACGTCTTTGAGTTAAAATTTGTATCCAGCAACTTTTCTCAAGATGTGTCTCAGCTGTAGAAGTTCTCTGGTAGAGTTTTTGGGGTTGCTTATGTATACTATCATATCACCCAAAATTAGCAATACTTTGACTTCCTTTCCAACTTGTATCCCCTTGATCGCCTTTAGTTGCTTTATTTCTCTAGCTAAAACTTCAAGTACTATACTGAATAGGGAGAGAGTGGGCAACCTTGTCTTGTCTCTGATTTTAGTGGAATTGCTTTACATTTCTCTCCATTTAGCTTGATGTTGGCTATTGGCTTGCCGTATATTGTTTTGATCATGTTTAAGTATGTACCTTTTATTCATGATCTCTCTAAAACCTTTAACATGAAGGGATGTTGGAGTTGGTCAAAGGCTTTTTCAGCATCTAATAAAATGATTATGTGATTTTTCCCTCTTCAGTTGGTTTATAAAGTAGATTACGTTGATGGGCTTTTGTATACTGAGTCATCCCTGCATCCTTAGGATGATGCCAACTTGATCACTATAGGTGATGTTTCTGATGTGTCCCTGGATTTGTTTGGCAAGTGTTTTTTCATTAATATTCATAAAAGTAATTGATCTTAAGTTCTCTTTATTTTGTTGAATCTTTGTGTGGTTTAGGTATCAAGGTGACTATGGCCTCATAGAATGAGTTTGGCAGTGTTCCTTCTGTTTCTATTTTTAAAAGAGTTCATAGAATCTCCTCCCAAGAGTATCACCCACACATGTGGACTGCTGTCACAGTAGCCTCTGGTGTGCTCAATTAACAGCATGTTCAGAAACATCTACAGGGCTCCTTCCTAGCTGCACAAGGCCTTCCTAACTACAATCAATGAAGTATAGTTCAACTTGCAACAGTCTCCATGGTGAAAAGTGTAAGAGGAACATAGAAAGATATCAGAAATATAAACAACAATAATCAATAACAATGATGATGATGATAGCAGCTTCCTGGTTCCCAGTGAAGTTCTCAACTAGAGCAGGCTATAGACTAATAAAAGATAACAGCAAAAATGTATTTCTTAAAATGTTTATGTGTTTAACAGACTCTTATTTCCCACTCTAACCAGTCACATTTTTCCTAATGCCAACATTTTTCCACTTTCCAGTTAAAGTTTGAAGACTGCAAAATAGTTTTCAGTTCCATGCTGCCTTTTAAAGTCTTTATCTTTTTTCCCCATGTTCCATGAATGAACATTTTATAACACAGAGTGACTATCACCAAGGAAAGTTTGCACAGGGCCATTGCCAAATACTATTCTCCTTACAGAGGAATGGTTTCTGAGTAGGATGGAACTGCCTGCAAGGAGCCATTCTTGACTCTCCACCAAGGCAGAGTGAGCCACATTATCTTCCTCAGCATGGTTGCAAGGACTCTTCCAGAGGACATGGCACCTTCTCCGAAAGCACCAATCAGTGTATTGCTTCACATGTGAGGGGTGGGAGAATGTGGAAAAATCCCTTCCTGAGTCTCCATGGCTCTGAATTACAACTTTTTCTGCTTTAGCCTCTTCTGCAAGCTGGCCGCTCTGGTGAGGCACAGGATTTCCCTCTTTGGTAAGTAAAAGGCTGTGCTGCTGAAGGTAATTACATCCTTCCTGTAATTACCTTGAGCCTTCATGTGTGGCTCCCTTAGAAAACGTGCACCTTGAGACTGAGGTGTCACCTAAATTTTCCATAGAAAATTGGTCTGAAGTATGATTAATGACCTCTCTGCCTCTTTAACAGCTCAGATTTTCCACACCAATGAATGTTTTAAGCTCTGCCTGTGACATCCATCATGAAGCAGAGACTCTGTCAGACCAGAGATTAACGCCTTGTCCCTGAACACAGACCTGGCACTTTGTGTGTGGCTGGTTAATTATACCGGGCTACGGCTTATGCACACTAAGAAGGCTGTATTTAACAGCCAGGCTTGCTGGGGGAAGTCATGGCTGATGTTTTTCATTCTAGGGAGCGATTCAGCTACAATGGTGAGCTGTCTTCATATCTTAGCTCAGACTCTGGACACAAGGTAAACCTGATGTTTTCTTTCTAACAGTTTCTTATGACTCCCTCTCTGACCCCAGACACAAAGATGGCTCTAGAAGTTAGTGCTCTCCTTCTCATTCCCACAGTCCAGACCTACTGTCATGAACCATCTTAAATATGAAGCAGTTAATCAGCTTTGACCCTCTCTTACCAAATTTTTTTCAGGAGATACAATGTGTAAGTAACGTAGCAACATTCAGTTTGTTTCAGTAACATTCAATAGTACACACACACACACACACACACACACACACACACACATACACACATACACAGGTAGAGATATCTGGTAGGCAGTGAAACCTTTGTCATCCTGAGAAGTAAAAAGTATCATTTTGAGTTCAAAATGGACAGTAAGAAAATGCAAGAATATTTGACTTCTAAAAGATTATATATGGAAAGAAGCCAGCAGGTAATGCAAGTTCAATCACTGTGATCCCTGTGGTAAAAGAAGAGAACTGACTCCTAGAAATCGTCCTGTAGCTTCCGTAACTGCACACACATACAAATTGATAAATATAGTTCTTAATATACATCAGATAGTTGGTGATGCAGTATGCAAGTAATCTTAACATGTAGAAGACAGAGACAGAAGGATCAAAAGTTCAATTCCAGCCTTGGAGTTATAGTAAATCTTTATTTAATAAAATAAAAGACACAAGATAATTTGAGAATCTGCAGGAAGGGTGGCTGAACAGGAAAGGAGATTTTATGAAAAAAAAAAGACAACAATACACTGTTCTGATAATATTAACATATGTGATATTTTTAAAGAGAGAAATGGTAAAGTAAGCTGATAGGAGTTCTGTTTAGCATGCTCCTGATAAGAATGATCCTTATCAGAGGTTTCATCCAGCAACTGATGGGAGCAGATTCAGACCCATAGCTAAACATTAGGCAGAACTCTGGGCCCCAAGGAAGATGGGGAGGAAGGGTGTAGGATCCATCAGGGCCAAGGATACTATAAGGACATGGCTCACAGAATCATCTAAGCAGTGTTCACAGGGGCCCACAGAGACTGAAATGACAATCAGGGAGCCTGTATCCATAGGTCCTCTACTTTATGTTATGGCTGTGTAGCTTAGTGTTCTTGTGGGACTCCTAACTGTGGAAGTGAGGGGTATCTCTGACTCTCTTGCCAGCTCTTGGGACCCTTTCCCTTCTACTGGGTTGCTTCGTCCAAGGATTGATTTGAGGGTTTGTGCCTATGCCTATTATAACTTGTTATGCTGTTCATTCGATACCCCTGATCTTTCCTGAAGGGAAACAGGAGGAGTGAATCTGTGGCAGGGCACTGGCAGGTGAAGAGGGAGGGAAAACTGTGGTGGGAATGTAATATACGAGAGAAGAATAAACAAATAACAAAAAAAGGAGGAGAAAGAGGACAAGGAGGAAGTGGGAGAGGGAGAAGAAGGAAGAGGAAGAGGAGGAGGAGCAGGAGCAGAAGCAGAAGAAGCAGAAGAAGAAGGAGGAGGAGAAGGAGGAAGAAGAAGGTCCTTATACAGAGTGTGGTAGCACATACCTTGAATCTCAGCACTCAGGGAGCAGAGACAGTCAGATCTCTGTGAGTTTAAGGCCAGCCAAATGGGCTATATAGTGAGACTTTGTCTCAGAAACAAAACAAAATAAACAATAAATAGTGCTTATCAGAGTCAGGAAGAGGACATACCCCTCAAGATCTAATGTAAAAGAGAACTACCTTCTTAAGAGAGTGACCCAAAGATGGCAGCCTGTGGCAAACTGAACCCCATGAAAAACAATAAGGGCTAGAGACGTGGCTCATAGGGTAAAAGCCCTTGCCTGAGAAGCATGAGGAGGGGAGTTCCCCATCCCCAGGTCCCACAAAAATGTCTAGTGGTTATAGCAACTCATCAGCACTCAGCAGAGTCAAGATCCACAGAACAAGCTGGCTAGCTAGACTGTCTTAGGGTTTCTATTCCTGCACAAACATGACCAAGAAGCAAGTTGAGGAAGAAACAGTTTACTCAGCTTACACTTCCACATTGCTGTTCATCACCAAAGGAAGTCAGGACTAGAACTCAAGCAAGTCAGGAAGCAGGAAGCAGGCCATGGAGGGATGTTTCTTACTGGCTTGCTTCCCCTGGCTTGCTCAGCCTGCTCTCTTATAGAACCCAAGAACACCAGCCCAGGGATGGCACCACCCACAAGCCCCCCCCCATCACTAATTGAGAAAAATGCCCCACAGCTGGATCTCATGGAGGCACTTCCCCAACTGAAGCTCTGTGAAAACTCCAGTTGTGTCAAGTTGACACACAAAACCGGCCAGTACATAGATTAACCAAATTACTGAGTTGTGGGTTCATTTGAGAAACCCTGCTTCAATACATAGAATGGAAAGTCAAGGAAGATGCCCATCATTACCCTCTGACCAGTACACACACACACACACACAAATAAATAAATAAATAACTATAACAGGAGCACAGATCATTATAGGAGATCTCTGGTCTTCAGAGCAAGCCTTGCTGATGGTCTTTACTGTCCTGATATGTTTGATAATCACCATGAAAACTTTGAAGAGAAAGAGCATCTGCCCTGGAAGGAATTCTGTCATTATCTTCTGACGACAATATTGCAATGTAGAAAATTGCAGCCTGCGTATAGGTTTTGTCCCAATTCTATGTTCTATGAAACAGTTCTGAGGGAAGTTCAGCTGTTCTTAGCTTCCTCTGCTCCCAGGGCACATTTCATTGTCCTCTGTCTCAGTTACCTAATAAGGATGGCTTTATAAAGGATTGGCTTTCTCCCTTTCCTCTCCTCTCATCCAATGTAGGATTGCTCTAAAAAGTAAGAGAAGCACAGGCTTTAGACAACTGCTTTCCTCTCTTCTCTTTTCTCCTCCTTCCTCCTTAATAGCATTACAGAGGCTCTTGACCCCAAGTGAGCTGTGGCAAAGGCTCACCGCTATCCTTTCATTAGAAAGCAACAGATGAGGCAGCTGCAGCAAGCCTTAAGGCACAAGTGACTACTACCACTTTCATTCCAAATTGTTCTCTGTGGGTTCCCAGTAACCTTTGTGTTAATGGGACTATTGATTGAGTTTGACAGTGATCTCCACAACCCAAGACTGTCAGTAGCTAACTCCAGTGATCTGTGTGGTTCAAGTTGATTTTCCAGGTGGAAACAGACCAGTATCCACTGTCTGCCCAGTTTGCCTCCAAGTCACCACCGGGTAAAGGGGTTGGTCTGACAATCCAGCTGTGCCCATTTCTGTTTCTGACTGCTGTTAACTTGCAGGACAGTGATGAAGTCAGGCTCAGAGCTGGTGAAAGCCGGGCTGCGAGCGTTCTTTGAAAATGCTGCTGAAGACTTAGAGAAGACCTCAGAAAACCTGAAGCTGGGGAAGTTTACCCATTCCCGAACGCAGATCAAAGGTGTTTCTCAGAATATTAACTACACCACAGTGGCTCTGCTTCCCATCCTGACATCCATCTTTGAGCACATCGCTCAGCATCAGTTTGGGGTGGATCTACTCTGTGAGTCCTACTGCTGTTTGTCACCAATGTCTATGCACTGGCCACAGACAGAGACCCACTCACTCTCATTGACCTTGAGGGCAGAGTAGAAAGACAGATGTCCCATCCTTTTCTTAGATTAAAAAAAAATGCAGTGATTGACCCTTAGAAAGGAAGAACTCAGTTAGTGTGAGTTTAGAACATTTCATCTTTCTCTAATTTCATTCTGAATCAGTCTCACACCTGCTCTGTTGAATTTGAAAAGGTTATCTAAGCCATGCACCTCAGAAGTACTCTGCTGCCAGAGCTTCCTGATGCCGTGCTCCGCATTAAAAAGCCTTGATTATTCACTGGTGCCAGAAGCAAAGTAATGAGGTTAACATCTCATGGTTCCCTTCCCCCCCAATGGCTTTACTTTGCTTTGTACTTTGCAGAATGCCCAGCCCCACCCCACCCTCACCATGTTCATGTTCTGTCACTGAGCTTCAGGCCTGCTTAAACATTGCCATGTGGTTTAACTTAGACAGTTGTCAATAGCTTGGGCTAGGTCTTCTAGCAGTTAGTCCCCACTAGGTAGAAGTCTTATGACATGGAAACAAGGCAGTGTCTTGGTTGGAAACTAAACCATTAAATTGTTTCTGGCTTTGTTGAAGTAGTCCTAGTGGTCCATGGTATGAGGTCTAGATGTGGTTGGGGGTACTTTGCCTGCTGATGAAGTGCTTTGTGTGCCTTCAGAACTCTATTCCCTTAGAAAACAGAGAAGACCATAATACAATTAAAAATACTCTATAATTTTTTTTAGATGAGCATATTTGAGATCTCTCCCTATCTCCCTTCCTCACTCTCTCTCTCTTCTTCTCCCCCTCCCTTCCCATTTCCCTATCTCCAACTCCCTCTCCCTTCCTTCCTCTTCTTTCCTCTCCCTCTCTCCCTTTCTTCCTGTCTCCTTCCTTCCCTTCCTCCCCTCTCTAAATAAAGCATGGCAGATGTATAGCCCTTCTTAGGAAATTATCAAAAGTACCATAGATGCTTCAAGTTTTATCTGTTCTTCGATCCAAAGGAAGACAATATTACCCTTGGTAACATTTGACTATAGTGTCTCCTTTATTGGGTAAATGTCCTGTTTGGAAGCTCCATTGACCCAAAGATTCCCTTCTCCAAGGAGCTTCGTGAACTTCATAGGAGCCCTGCAAATGACATAGGTGACTCAGGTGCAGCACATCCTCCTGTCAGCATATCCTGGCAACTAGTAAAAGAGTTTCCACTTTGAAGAGGATTTTGCTTGTTTACAGAGACAGGGAGGAGGGGAACTAGAGCAGGGTTGTCTGCTTGTGACTGATGCCTACCTTAGCTTTCTTTTTCTTCATGGACTTTTCCATGTGATAGAGCTGGATCCAAGACTGATATGTGTCTGTGACCTTTCTGTTTCAGTGAGTGACGTGCAGATTTCGTGCTACCACATTCTGTGCAGCCTCTATTCCCTTGGGACTGGGAAAAACATCTATGTTGAAAGGTAATTAGTGTTTGCTTACTTTTTTTTAAGTTAAAGCACTTTGGCTCAAAAAAATGTTGTGGGGGAGAGAGGGCCAACACATTCTGCATAAACGAGAACAAAAATAGACATGCTAACATGGACTTAGGATAGCTCAGGAGTCTTCAACCCTACCCAAAGAACTACAGGCAACTGAGGAATGCTAGGAGCAGGAGAAACAGGCTTCCCCTGGGAAGAGCACACAAACTTCATAACCAATACCAAATGATCAGCATGTCATGCAGACTGAGAACTGGGAGGTTGTATTTATGTTTGGGAATACATAACTGTGTGTGTGTGGGGGTGTGTGTCTGGGTGTGTCTGGGTGTGTATGTATGTATGTAAAACAACAGTTTTTAAAAAGAGGTAATAAATTTGAAAGAGAGCAAGGAGGAGTATGGAAGGGATTAAACAGGAAAAGGGAAGGGAGAAAATGTAGAATGCACATATGAAATTCTTAAAGATTAATAAGATATTATGTTAAATTTTAAAAAGAAACCCACTTAACATCTGTTTTTCCATCTAGGAAAAACCCAAATATTCACTGATCAGGAGTGGTAGCTTTATACTACCAATTTGTGGTAATGTAAAGAAACATAATGAGATTAATCAGATCGAAGACTTTGGTGGAAAAAGATACTGAATATATATGAATGACTGGAGGAGCTATAAAATCCTGCAAAATCATGTGCTAGTAGCCAAAAAAAAAAAAAAAAAATGTTGAGGGCACGTGCATTTCATTATCAGGGCTTCTGAGAAGCTTCCAGAGTTCCTGTGGCTAAAGCCTTCTGAGATACTTGGGGGACCTAAGGCAGTAGCTTAGTGGCTTTAGTGTTTAATGAGTCTCTGTGTGACATACCCTTGGACCTTTGCCACAGTCAGCTGTCAGATTAGCAACGGTCTTAAACAACACACAGTTCGGTACCAAAAAGCTATTTGATAATCTTGAATCTGAAAACCTTATTTGTAGGCTTGGGGTTCCAGTTTTCCCTCCATAACCAGTCTGTGGCAGTGGAGGCCTAATGGCTGCTAACTTTTCAACCTCAGGGGCCGTGTGTTGTACTGTTCTGCTTAATTCCAGGAGCAAAATAAGAAGGATAAAAGCTTCAGACTTAGCCTTATTCTTGAAGGACTGATTCTTTTATACATTTCAATTAAGCAAGCCTGAAAGAATTCTATCTGTTTTTAAGTAATTTAATCTGAACACAGTTGGGGGTCTACTCACATACCCATATATAAAGCTTGTATCAAACACCCTAAAATCCAACCCTCATTTCATACTGAAACACACATATATTAAAATTGTGTCAGTAAAGCAAAATGAGAACTTATCCCTTATAGGAACTTAAGAACTAAACTGATGGATTAAAACCCATTTTAGGGATGAATTGAAAACCAGTCTATTCCATCACAGCCCCAGCTTCCTTACAATGGTTTACAGGTTTCAAGAAACTCATTGAAAAACTAATGGTTAAATTTACATTATGATGTCTTTGCATTTGCCCGGCTTACTGTTTTACAGAAAACATACAGAAATGGCTTTGTCATCAACAGTTAACGATTTGTTTTGTTTTGTTTTTGAAACACCATTTCATTGTGTAGCCCTAGCTGTCCTGGAACTCACTCTGTAGTCCAGGCTGACCTAGAACTCAAGAGATGCTCCTAGTTCTGCCTTGTGAGTGCTTAGATTAAATCTATGCACTGCCACCACCCAGTTTATTGGATACCTGTAACTGGAATTACAGATGCTTGTGAACCACCATGTGGGTGTTAGAATTGGACCCAGGTCCTCTAGAAGAGCAGCCAGTGCTCTTTTATTATTAAATCTATTTATTTATCCACTTTACAACCCAATATTAGCCCTTCCTCTTCTCCCAGAACCCCTTTATGTAAGTCCTCCCCCAATTCCCTTTAGAAGGGGAAGCTCCTCTGGGTGTCAAGCCCCCATACACACCCATCCTACTCTCCAACCCCACCCCACACATTAAGTTGCTGCAGGACTAGACATATCCTCTCCTACTGAGGCCAAGGCTGTCTATTTAGGGGCACAGAATCCATAGGCAGACAGGCAGGCAGGCAGACAGGCAGACAGGCAAAAGGTTCAGGGACAGCCCCTGCTCGAGCTGTTTGGGGGACCCACATGAAGACCAAGCTGCTCATCTGCTACATACATATAGGGGGGCCTAGGTCTAGCCTGTGCTCGCTCTTTGGTTGGTGATTCAGTGTCTGGGGGACCCTAAGGTTCCAGGTTAGTTGACTCTGTTGGTCTTCCTATCCTCTTTGGGCTCAATCTTTCTCCCAACTCTTCTATAAGACTCCCCAAGTTCCATCTAATGTTTGGGTGAATCTCTGCATCTCTTTCCAATGTTGGATGAATCCTCTCAGAGGACAGTTAATGCTAGGTTTCTATGTGCAAACATAACAGAATATCATTCACAGTGTCAGGGATTAGTTCTTGTCCATGGGATGTGTCTCAGTTTGGAGCAGTCATTGGTTGGCCTTTCCCTCTGTATCTTTGTCTTTGTCTCTGCACATCTTGTAGACAGGACAGTTTGGGTCAAAGGCTTTGTGGGTGGGTTGCTGCCCTTAACCTTTTACTGGGAATCTTGCTTGCAGCCAGTGTTTTTAACCACTGAGCCATCTCTCCAGCCCTGAGATAAAAATTTTAAACTTGTATTTTTAACCAAATAAATAAATTGACAAAGATTTTCCCAATTAACTTTTCACTACTATTAGTAGTGAAGCTACTGCACACATGTGCGCGCGCGCGCGCACACACACACACACACAGAGAGAGAGAGAGAGAGAGAGAGAGAGAGAGAGAGAGAGAGAGAGAGAGAGAGAAGAAGAAGAAGAAGAAGAAGAAGAAGAAGAAGAAGAAGAAGAAGAAGAAGAAGAAGAAGAAGAAGAAGAAGAAGAAAGAGAGAGAGAGGGAGAGAGAGAGAGAGAGAGAGAGAGAGAGAGAGAGAGAGAGAGAGAGAGAGAGAGAGAGAGAGAAAACACCAAGGAACCTTATATAACTTTTTGTACAGTTTCTACATTTTTCTTTTGAAAAAAGTAGACAAAAAGTTAATTTTGAAATGTCAGAGCAGAAAGACTTCACGGCTTTTTGTACTTAATTCACATTCATTGCAGTGATGGCTCTGAACAGAGCTGGGAATATTGGAGTTTGCACTTTTTATTCTACGTCCACCTATGACTAGCTATCCAGGATTAGATTAAAGAGCCTCAACAACTGAAAACCTAGCAACTTAGAATCCGAGGACTGTGCTGATGGCACACTCAAGGATTTTTATTTGTCTGGGTTTTTATGGTTTTTTGGGGCCTTTGTTTTGTTTTTTGTTTTTGTTTTTGTTTTTGTTTCCGTTTTAATTGTGAAATGACTGCTAAGTCACAAAACAAAACCCAGCATGCAGAGAAGTATGTAAAGCTAAGCGTCTGCCACCTTCTTTACCCTGTGCAATGTCCCATTCAGGGCCACTTCTCCAGGAAGTCATTAGCCACATTTGGGAATACACCAGTCTTGATAGTTTCTCTGTGTATGCATTTTCAGGCATGTGAGATCATAGTATATAGAGAATTTTACAGCTTTGTCATATTGGAAAAATACAAAAACTTGATTTCTTTAACCTATAATTCATATTTCAAAATATATCATTTAGTATACTATATCTATGACATTTCCACTTAGAAAAAAAGCAAATTGTATACACTGCAATTCCAACCTACTTCCTGTCCCATTTTCTATTTTGCTATATAATTCACTGTAGTATTTACATTTTGTCCTAATATTTCCTGCCCTGTTCACTTTACTTTGTGCCTATGTCATTTAGCACATCATCCACATTTCTGAAGCAGGAATTCCCTATTCTTAATTTTCTTGAATTTAAATTTTTTTGGGTTTTTTCTTTCTTTTTTTTTTTTTTGGCTTTTGACAGTCTGGAGTCATCATGTGTAGTCACTTCTGTAAGGGCCCTGAGGTCTCTGGGTATTTTATAATGTCTACTCCAGGCCATAGTCATAGCTGCCATCATTTTCTCTCCAATGCACCTAACACTCCACATGACGTTCCAGAGGAGAGCAGGGAGCAGGCAGCCCACAGACCTCCTTCACTTCTCTGTGAGGCGTCCCAGGACTGACTATTCTATTTAACCCTCTCCACTTTACTCTTCAAGTCAGGAAAGATAGGTCGCCTCTAAGGCCCTTCTGTAGAGTGTGTTTTAATTCCTGCACCCCCACTTGATTTGTTATTACTTTGTGGTCTGGGGTTATAATACATATAACTTCAGCACAGGTCCAGATGTCTTTTTAATTTCTTTTCTAAATTTTGAGTTTTAGAGAGAAGCATGTAATAGAACAAGCATTTCTCTAGCATCTTGTGTATAAAAATGAGACCTGATAGTGCGATGATATTGTTAAGGGGAAGGTTCATACTGTAGATATGACAGAGAGACCTACCAGAGGAAGAGTTCCAGAGCAGATGGACAAAGTAGTAGACTGAGCATTCCCAGCAGACTGGACCAGCCCAGGAACGAAGCAGGGGCAGAGCAGAAAGAGTGAGAGAAACATAGAAACAGGGAGAGCAAGAAAGAAGACAAGGAGAGTGGGGAGGAGAGAGACAGAATAGCGGTGTTAGAAGAATGAGCAGCTTGACAGGAGGGAAGGGGAAGATGTGAGAAAAACACAAAAGATCCCAGATGCCAGCATGGTGTGGCATGTACAAAAGGGTCATGTGATACTGAGGGGGCCTGAGGTCACAGACGTCATTTGTCCCTCCCAGCAGTAGTAAGGGAAATGGCTTTTTTGGTAGACTGGAACCAGTCTCACACGTCCCCGAGGAATACTGGCTTTTATCTAACCACCAGAATTTGGGAAAAGGGGTTTCCTTTGGCCCTGATAACCTTTAACTAATTTTTTTATTGACAAAAGACCATCTGTTGAATGGCAGGGCAATCACTGAGTATTCAGCCCAGCTCTACCTGGCATGTGACTTGTAGATTCAGTCACCTCAGTGATGTGAGTGGTTGTAAAAAAAAAAAAAAAAAAGTCAACTACATGGAGTGAAGAAGTGTCTTTTGGAATACTTTCAAGTCAGAATAATATTGAGAATTACATAAATCTGTGAGATTTTCAGATACCAGATACCAAAAAGTAAATATATTATTTATTTCATCATGCAAAATTCTTGAGTTCTCTAATATAGAGATTTTTTAAATTGATTTAAAGAGATTTCAGGGACTATTTTCTGGACAATCAAGTTTGGGTCTTCATTTTGTTAATCTTTAATCTCAGTTTTATTTTGAATGAAAACTAATTTTTTTCTTTCACATTTTAGATGGTTGTTCCTTCCACCTTCCTGGCATTGATCAATCGTTTCTGCATGTACATCACACATATCTAAGCCACCAAGCTTATTAATTTTGCCGTTTAGGACTGTGCCCCCACCCCCACTGTTTTCTACTCCTCTCATGCTGCTTCCTTTCCATAGTATCATCATGAGTGTACAAGACAGAACTTTAAAATCATGACATATATGTGTGCATAAAGTATTTGTCTTAGGGTTTCTGTGGCTGTGAGGAGATACCATGACCATAGCAACTCTTCTAAAGGAAAGCATTTCATCAGAGCTGGTTATCAGCTCAGAGGTTTAGTCCATTGTCATCATGCTGGGAAGGATGGCGGCACACGTGCGACACGGTGCTGGAGAGGTAGCTGAGAGTGCTACATCTGGATCAGGTAGCAGCAGGAAGAGAAAGTAACACTGGGCCAGGCTTGGCCTTCTGAAACCCCAAAGTCCACCCCGTGACACACTTCCTCCACAAGGATACACCTAATCCAACAAGGCCACACCTCCAATAGTGCCAATCTCTGTGAACCTATGGGGGCCATTTTCAATCAAACCACCACAGTACTATTGAGATACTCTAATTTAAGACGGGTGGTGGTGGCACACGCCTGTAATCCCAGCACTCTGGGAGGCAGAGGAAGGCAGATTTCTGAGTTCAAGGCCAGCCTGGTCTACAGAGTAAGCTCCAGGACAGCCAGGGCTACACAGCGAAACCCTGTCTCGAAAAAAACAAATCCAAAAAACCAAAAAAAAAAAAAAAGAAAGAAAGAAAGAAAAAAAAAGAAAAAGAAAAAGATACTCTAATTTATTTGGCTTTGTCTGTGTCCCTGACAATAGACATTTGAGAGGCTCACTATTACTGACATCCTGTAAATAAGAAATTGACAAAGAAAGCACCATAGTTTGGAAATTAGGAACTAATAAATACTGGAATACATATTGAAACCTCTCCAGTCAGTCACCCTTGACTTGCCTATTATGTGAAAAATACTCTATCTGGCAGTAAAGACTAAAGAAAAAAATGTTTTCCATATCCAATGATAAATAGCAAGTCCTTTCTTTTATTTTTGGTTGGTATGGAGTTAGCCATGCAGCCTCTGCCCTGCCTGGGAGCTTTGCCTACACCTACATTGCCCCCTGGGGGCACTAATGACTGGAGAAGCCTGTGTCTAGTTCCATCACTCCACGGGCCTGGAGGCCCCAGGTCATTCTCCCTGGCATTTCACAGCCAGGAGGATTAATTGTCAGACTTCTGGGTTTTACTGTGTTAGGAGCTAGGCCAGGAGAGCTATTGTTTATCTCTCTTGGCTGAGCAGCTAATTAGCATCCACATGTGTTCCTGTCTAGCGAGTGCCCCGTTGAGAAGCTGGTGTGGCTTAGATTTTTTCCAGTAATTAATATGAGAGAGGACAGGGTCATGTCCCTGTCACTGCTACCCTGCACAACAGGGACTTCTCAGCTCTTTCCTCCCTCTCAAGGCTTGCCTTTGTAGCTGCCTCACTGTCTAAACACCCACTATCATGGGCTCAGAACTTCAACTTTGGTAATGCAGAGCAAGTGGAGATGCTGTCAGTTCAGCAGCACTTCCCAGTGCCACCGGAAATTTACCTTCAGAGCTGGGATCCTACCTAACCATTTCTTGCCACGCATGAATCTCCTAGCTTCTCTCCCATCTGTGCTCCCCTGCCCCCATGACAGCCCTTTCTCTGCCACATTCTCATTCTCTTCTTCAAAAGCGATACAGAAGAGACATCCTCTAACTTCTTATTGACCATTCTGCTGCTTCACACACTGAAATGGCCCTCTGTGGGGCACTCATCTCAGTTAAAGGGATGTTCTTTTCTTCAGGCCTATCTGCCATCTTGAACTTGCCCAAAAAGACCAAGAAGAAAGAAGAGGTTATGAGAAGGATGGTTGAGGGAAAAGGCCTGGTTCAGAGGCTGCTCAATAGTGGGCCTTGGTCTCAGCAATTTACACACCTCTCCCTCTCCCTCTCCCTCTCCCTCTCCCTCTCCCTCTCCCTCTCCCTCTCCCTCTCCCTCTCCCTCTCCCCTCCCACTGACATATCTCCAGAGGAGACTCAGGCAGCATTGGTACACAAACACAGGGCCTTAGCTTGGCCCAAGGGTGCTCGTCCTGTGAAGCCTGCCTGGATCGGGGTAGAAGTCAGAAGGATTCTAACAGCCAGACCTTTCCCTGGAGGACAAAGCTGTACCATCATTTAGGAAGCGGTGAACTGAATAAGGACCCTTCCTTCTGGGATGATTTGAAAGTTATTCCCTTGAATATGTCATAGCACATAAGCAGTTCATTTCTTAAAAGCTGAGCCTGAGAAAATAAAGGAAAAATTGTGTCTATTAGTTTTTCTCTAGAGTAGTGTAAGATTTCACTTTTTGAACCAGTTTGATAATTGAGTGACGCCTGGGTGGGTTTTCCAGCAAATCCAAAGCTTTGTGCCAACTCAGCCCCCTCTCCCTTTCTCCCCTCTCTAATCAGCGCATTACTCTTTCATCTCAAGCTTAGGCATGCTGTACTCTCTCTGCTGCCCTAAAGATACCAACCTACTCCACAGCCTTGTCTAGTAATTTTATTCAAAAAAAAGGTTAAGATCACATTTTAAAAATTCAACTCAAATGCATCTCTTTCTCTAACACAGCTGCAGAGTGAAGCTAATCCTTATGATTACTTTGTAAAGATCTGGCTTTTTAAGTTGCATTCCTTTGGGGTTCTGTATGGAATATATGTTCTATCTTTGATCTATAATAGCAAGAAAAAACATTCATCACATACTGTACTTAAAATTAATTGGGGGTTTCTACCCCACCTTGGATCATTTAGCTCCCAAATAAAAGACTTATATAAAATATTTATATTTATAATAAGCCTTTAAGCAAAGGGAACTAACTGGGTATCAACCCTCTATGCTATCATGACTACTTCCCTGTCAATAGCCCCAAGATATAACTGACAATGTTCTCCCTGGGGCAGTCCTGCTCCAATTAGCCAGCCTTCAGGGCCATGTTCTCATAATCCACCTACCACTGCATGGTGTTTTCCCCTCTCCTCTCTCCTCCTTCCTTCCTCCTCACTCCTCTCCTTTCCTCTCCTTTCTGTCTCTGCTTCAGAACCCGAGCCCAGGAACCAAAGCCCTGCCTACCTCTCTTCTGCCCAGCTACAGGCTGTAGGCATCTTTATTCAACCAATATGCTTAAAGAGCAAAATTCCATAGCATCATTTGGTATACATGAGGATCTCCTCATGCCTAGAAGTAACCAGACATTACTTAGAAGAGCCAGTATTTAGCATTATAGTACATAGCAACAGACCAAACCTCAGCAACCACCAATTTAACCAAAGGTTAAATTTAAGAGCAATTTGGCTCACTTTTCAGTGAAAAAAAAAATGCTTCCACTTCTATAAATCCTTGTTACCTACTTTCAGAGAGTCTATGCTTTTGAAATTCCAGCTTCTTGGTGCTGTTGAAATTGTTGGTTCTTGCCACAGTGGCAAGTAACTAATCCACACAGTCTTGGGTGCAGGTCTTGGTTGGGAACTGGAGGGAGTCTTATAACTGATAGTCTGTTCCACAGATTTTCAGGTACACCTTCTCCAGCAGGCTGTTATGTCCATGATGGTCCTATAATAGTCCCACAGTATATCATTATTTCATCTTCCCACAACTAGGTTTGAAGCACTGAGCTCAGTCTAAACCATTAGTATTTGGATAAAGCTGGGGAGAGAAAGTGCATGCGGTCTTACTGTGCCTCAGGGTGTTCAATGAAGTAAAACAGGAAAATAGTGAGACACCCTGAGGAAGGGACCTAGTTGGTGTGTGGGGTCCGCATATGAATGGCACCACTTCTAATAGATTTCTTTGTTTCCAGGCAACGCCCTGCTCTTGGAGAATGTCTGGCTTCCCTAGCAGCTGCTATCCCTGTGGCATTTCTGGAGCCCAACCTTAACCGCTATAATCCCCTCTCAGTCTTCAACACCAAAACACCCAGGGAGCGGTCTAGTAAGTATCGACCCAGGGAGTAGCCAGGAAGGTGGCAGGATATAACCACAGCTCTGTAGTATGTTGTTTTACATGGTGTGTTATTAAATACTTTTCTTGTACCAGATAAAGCATGACAAGGATTTTTTTTTTTTTTTTTTTTTTTGGCTTGTGGTTTATGAAGTTCTTTCTCTCAAGGCAGAGAAAGCATGGAGGTAAAAGTTATGAGGCAGCTAGTAACATTTTGTCCACATTGAGAAAGAGGGAGAGACAAATGTTGGTTCTCTACTCACTTTCTCTTTTTTATTCACTCTGAGAACCCAGTCCATGGAGTGGTGCTGCCTGTACTCAGGGGGAGTCTTCCTTCCTGAGAGCAAAACTTCTCTGGTAATCCCCTCTCAGGCCTACCTACACAGGTGATTCTAAATTCCACTAAGTTAACAAGGTTAATCATTACAAAGTGAAAGTAGGTCAGTGGGTCTAAGATGGTCTCTAATTAGAGACCAGATATTGTCTCTTATTTTGTTGGAGAAATGGACTCTAAAATGACTTTTGATAGTTCTTTCATACAGAGGAGACAGTCTAGGTGTATTCTCATGTCCTGGCATCTCAACACCTTGGGGCCTTTTGTCTGCCACAGGTCTTCATTTCTTGTTTGTGCCTAGGGACATGACTACTTTTATCTAGTCTTTAGTCAGAGTGCTATCACAAAGCACCATATGCATAATAATAACCTAAATATAGTCTTTAAAAGAAAGTTGTGTTTCAAAAGGATACTGGACACATATTATCTACCATCACAGAAAATAAGACATTAGCACCAGAAGGAATTGTAGTTATACAAGGAAGAAACTTTTTAACAGAAGAATCGATAAACAGAGACTGGTAAAGTATGTACATAGGACAAATCTGGCCCTTTTTTTTTGTTTTTTGTTTTTTTTTTTTTTTTTTTTTTTACAAATATTTACTGGAAAACAACCAATAACCACTAAAGTTAAAAGTCCAAATCAAATTGAAATCCTTCTTTTGGAGAGTGAAAACAAGTACTATCATATTTGGATTCAGTGTGATATTAGTTAAGATTGTTATAGGGAGCCCACTAGAAATGACCACTCAGACACAGTTTATAACCAGTTTTAAGTCTTTATTCCATCTAGCTGGGACTACACTGAGGTAATCAGGACCCAAGTATGGTGCCAAGTGTTTAGGTTTAGGGGTTTTAGAGGTAAAAAACACATCATGGTATCTTGCTGGCAGCTGCACAGAAATGTTTTATGCAAGCAAGCAATTTAACAGAAGCTAAAATAAGTAGTTGGCTGGAGGGAAGAGGTTTGCACAAGCAGGCAGTTTAACAGAAGGTAAGCTAGCTTGGGCATCTTGACCTTAGGTTCCTAGAATAGTGTTGAGATTCTCTATCACAAAGATTCTAGTTAAACCTGAAATGGCTTCAGCAAGAATACAAGATGGAGAAAGCTTTGTACTGTCTTGATGGCACAAGATGACATAAGATGTCACAAAATGATAGGCTCAAATAAAAACTCAATAGCTTTATTTTTAATAAAGCTTGAATTCTAATAGAACTATAATGATTTGATGAAATCTGAAGTCCAAACTGCCAAATTTTAGGCCTCACCATATTAGGATATGAAAAAGAAAAATATAGTAAATCATTTTAAACTATAGTCCATCTTGTCTAGAGACAAGATTTTCTTAAATTATTGATATATACTACACCATGAAAGTTCCATTTATTTCAGGTGCTCTGAAAGTGAGTAGAGAACCAGCATTTGTCTCTCCCTCTTTCTCAATGTTGACAAAATGTTACTAGCTGCCTCATAACTTTTACCTCCATGCTTTCTCTGCCTTGAGAGAATGAACTTCTTAAACCACAAGCCAAAATAAAAAAAAATTTCCTTGTCATGTTTTATCTGCTACTTGTCATGTTTTTTTCTGAAAAGAAAGTTGGTTTCAAAAGGATACTGAACACATATTATCTACCATCACAGAAAATAAGACACTGATTAGCACCAAAAGGAATTGTAGTTATACAAGGAAGGTAGTTATACAAGGAAGGTAGTTATACAAGGAAGAAATCTGTCCCACAGCCTTTTTTTTTTTTACAAATATTTATTGGAAAACAACCAATAAATAACTGTCATGAGGTTCTAAGGACACCTTGTCACCACTGTCTGTCTAATCTATAATGCAGAGTGCGAAACTATAGCAGTTTTAGTCTTTATTGCTTCTTATTTCATATACTAAGAATACCCTACCCCCCCAAAAAGGGTCCCCAGGATAATTTAGGGTAGACTGCTAAAAAAATTCTACTGAATTAGAATAACAGTGGAGACTGGCGGCTACCATTTGATATGCACCACAGGTAATCACCAATAGAAAACCAGATGCCACATTCACCAAAGGCAAGGGGAGATGAGAGAAGTGGCTCTCTCTGGCAGGTAGAAACCTATTTCACAGGTTGTTGTATGTTAGTGTGCTAAGTTTGAGCTGAGTCCATATTGGAGTCATTTTGGGGGTATTTATAGCCTTTTGCACCTAATACCTTTTTCCATCAGCAATGCCGAAATTTGACCCCCAAGTCTCCTGCTTTTCACTGTTGGTTTAAATAAGCAATGAATGAATGCTGAGCATTTCTGTGGCTCTTTTTAAAAATCATATGTGCATCAAAATGTATTTTGGGGCAGAATTACCTGGAGAGTGACTGATAGCTTAATGAACCACAAGACAGTATACTTCATTCATTACAAAATGGGTGACCTAAGGAGAAAAGGAGAGAGAGGAAGGGATGTTTAAGGTGACAATGATGGCATGTTTTTTTTAAATGTATGGATTGATTTATAACATCAGTCTTCCATAGATTAGACATCTCTATTAATTGACGTTTAGTATTGTGCCAATACCTTAAGAACATATATCACTTTCTTATCCAAAGCTAAGATATACCTAAAAAAAGTTTAATGCTGTTTTGTGACACTAATTCAAAATGACATAAATATTTAGTCACATGGAAATAGCCTATTAATCAGAGTATGGGGTAGACAAAAACATAGTTCCCAGCCCCTTGCTTACTTTCCATACCCTGTTGGAATAATCAGTCACAGAGAAAAGAGGCACAATTCCAGTGTAATCTATCAGCCTAACTTGCAAATGGGCAGTGCTCTTTGGGTGAAGAGCTGCTAGGAGAAATGAATAAAGAAGAACTTTAGAATCTTACTCAGTGGTTATAGAGTCACTTGGTTGGTGTGTTAGAGATCTCCAAGCCCTACCACTGACACCAGTGTTTCTAACTCAGTAGTCTTAGAGTAAGGCCTGAGGACCTACATCTCTGACATGTTTCCAGGGGGTACAGCTGCTGCAGGTGAGAGGCCCCCACCATGAGAACCATTATATAGAAACTACAAAAGCAGTAGGTTCTAATGACTTTTGCCAACACTCTTGTGTCTGCTGCTAATAAGGTTCCTTTGAGGCTGACTTCAGGTAGCTAACATACCAGAATTTGCTCTTTGAGTTTATCGTGTGACATTTGGAGCCCCAAAACACCCTCTGAATCATAAATGTTGGTCCCATTCAAGGACCAATTATTGTATGTATAAATAACTTCTAAAGGTCATTATCATGACTGCAGTGCGCCAACCTTAAGCAACTTCTTGTTCTTATTATATGGGAGAAAGAAGTGCCTATGGTGATAATTATCTATGTGACTTTTAAACATACACACCTGAACTTTCTTATATATAATCCTAATAGCAAATAAGTGTGTCGGTTGCCACTGGTGGTTGACATTGCTCTGAATATGAAGCTCCTGGTATGAAATTTGACTTCTTTGTCTTGACTTCTCAGACTATTTACTCTGATTGTGTATATGTAAAATTATCTTGTGTGTAAGGACCTTCCAGGATTCCCAGGTTGTTACCCATGTTTTTTGATGCACAGAGTAAGACAGATGCATCCTTTGCCAACAACCAGCATCAGCAATAGAAAAGAAAAGAAATACAATCCTCTTTGAAATAATACTGAATTCTAGTTTCATTTCATCCTGATTGTCCTTATCCACTGAAGTAACCTCAGTCACACAAAACAGAAAAAGGGGAGTTAACTCACTAGTCCCAGTAAATATACTTTCTTAAAAAGCAAAGTGAATGACTACAGAAAGTCACTTAAGTCACCTGAAGTTATTGATCAGCTCTGTTTTAAAGGCATAAAATCAATCTGGGAGTAATTTTTTTCCCTCAATGTATTTTGAACTAAATGTTAAGAAGTATTAGAGCCTCTAAGCCCAGCTGTAGGAATGTTAGATGGAATGTTTTCCTTTCCCTCTTAAGGATATACAGACATGATCTGGATGATTGAAATATAATTTGGCATCTGAACGTTGAGTTATTTTGCTCTGGATGCTACTGGGTTTTTGTTTTTGTTTTTGTTTTGTTTGTTTGTTTCTTTGTTTTTGGAATGGACACACTGAAGTCCCAATAGTCAGGCCAAGAAGGAATAGCAAAGGATCTGTTTGTCACAAGGTAGTCACTTGCTGTCCCTCAGCAGTGTCTCCATTGTGCTGCTTTAGCTCGATTTTTTAGCTTCAATGTGGCATTTAGAAAAATGCCCCTGGGGGTTGGGGATTTACCTCAGTGGTAGAGCACTGAGGCCCTGGGTTCGGTCCTCAGCTCTGTTAAAAAGAAAAAAAGAAAAAGAAAAAGAAAAACGCCCCTGGAAACTCCAGAGGTCCTGAGGTTGTTCTCATCCAGACTCATGCCTTTAAGGCTCTGCAGTGGAAATTTACATCTAAAGACCAAGAGAATGATACACTCACAATATCACTGTGCCTTCTAAATCAGTGTGCCTTTCTTCTTCCTGTACTCTCTTGGTCAGTTCTAGGGATGCCAGACAAGGTGGAGGACATGTGTCCTGACATCCCCCAGCTGGAAGGCCTGATGAAGGAAATCGATGGCTTGGCAGAGTCAGGGGCACGGTACACTGAGATGCCCCATGTTATTGAAGTGATCTTGCCCATGCTCTGCAACTACCTGTCCTACTGGTGGGAGCGGGGACCTGAGAACCTGCCCCCCAGTACAGGACCCTGCTGTACCAAGGTCACATCTGAACACCTCAGCCTCATCCTGGGCAACATCCTGAAAATCATCAACAACAACCTGGGCATTGATGAGGCCTCCTGGATGAAGCGTATCGCAGGTACCAATACCCGTTCTCTCACAGTCTTCAGCTCTGCAGTTAAGGCAGCCAGAGTCTCTTCTTAACTCTTTTATTAATTCTGTGATGATTTTGAGCAAGTTCTGTTCTGGGGTTTAATCTTCTGCCTCCCGTTTGCTTAGCAGTAAACTTGGGACTGGGGATGTAGAACAATTTGTAGAGTATTTGCCTAGCACGTATGAATCCCTGGGTTCAATCCCCAGCACGTCATAAACCAGGCATATTGGCACAGCCCTGTAACATGGACCCTTGGGAGGTAGAGGTAGTAATTCAAGGCCAGCCTTGGACATGTGAGACCCTGTCTCAAACAAAAACAGCACAGTAAACTGAATGGGCATGCTTTCTTCAAACCTTTACCCCGCCCTACTCCCCTGCTAATCCAGGCCCCTCAGATCTTCAAGAAGCCCTGTAGATCAGCTGAACTCCTCTGTAATGATCATTGCCTTATTTGTTTGGGGTGCTTAAGAAACCCATTGGCTCATTTGTTACTAATTATCTATAATTTATTGGTAAGTAACCCTTTGCATTTGGTACTTATATAAAACTCACTCCCATCTCTTCTGTACAAATTTCCTCAATGTCAGTCAGCATTTGCATTTCTAAGACTAGCTTGAATGCAGCTAACAATAGCAGCCCTTTGTTTTGTTGCTTTTTTTTTTAATTTTCTCTCTTTCTTTGTATCCTCTTTAACTCCTAGCGTGCAGTAGGCTCTAAATAAATGCTATTAACCAATTTTCTGTTCTTGAAGCAACCAAAAGAGGGAAAGTTTTAGAAAATGAATGTATGTCCCACAGTCAAGAAACCATGAATATTTAGTACCCTGCCTGTGAAACTAGAGTCTGGGAGATTCACACTGGAAAATCATAGTTTTTGATGGAGCTCAGTTCAGGTCATAGAGTCCAGTTGTCATAGCTTCCTGCATCCGACCTCCTGGACCATGAAATGGCAATGCTAGGCTACAGGGAGCACAACCTTTCCTGGCAAAGTAGGGAGTATTCCTACATCCTCTCCATCTCAGAAATGAACTGAGATTAAAATTGCAACTATTTTGACTTCTGGATAAAGCAGATCCCGTGGTCAGATAATAAACAGGGTAGACAGTCCCTTATTACCAATTACCCTTAAAAGGTTGTTAATCCGAAGGCAATTTAATGCATTCTTACAGTGTAAGTTAAAGGAAGGCCAAGATCAGAAAATCTGCTCCCTTCCTTCCAGGCTGTGTCTGTCACTGAGAAACACACTGATGGAAGCAGAATTGTAGCTGTCCTTCCTGCAGCAAATCCAGATCTCATTCAGTGAGACCACTTAACTCCTGGTGACTAATGCAAGTCAGTTTTAAGTACCAATTTCAGTTTAATTCAGTAGAGCAGTGGGCCTGTGCCTTGGAGATTGCTCCATGGTTAATGCATGTCATCAAAAAAGCTACCTTTGCCTTCTCCAGTTGAAGCAATCCCTTCCTCCTTTATTAGAAAAGTGAAACATAAGGAAAACTGGGATATAAATGAAAACTCCTGAATGTAGTTGTTCTTTTTTTTTATTGAATTTTCTCCCTAAGCTAAAGAACTGTGGAAATAGACATTCACATGTCCATTGTCAGTGGTTCAGGATGTGTTCATCTCATTTCACTTTTTCTTGCAATTACTCTGATTCTTATGCTCACACTTCAGCTCAGCTGACCTACTTCATAATGGTATAATCAGAATCTAATCATTGGGATATAAAAAATAGGATAGGACATGTGAGCTTCCATTTGTTCTTTTTACAAAAGGCCAACATGGCAGCCCTGATAATTTCCTGTTCAGCTTCTCTGCTTCTAATAATGCCCCAGTTTTTCCAAGCCCATGTTCCCTCCCTCAAAGCCCAAAGAAGATGTCAGTGCTGAGAGCTTAGAACCTGCCTGGACTATTATGCTTTGGGCAGATTTTTTTTTTAATGAAATAATTAGAAATCATGTGTAAGCATATGCACATAAGCATACACATATGTTTCATTTAAACACATAATAAATGTACAGATTTTAGGGTACAGTGTGGTTTCCAGTACACATATGCTATGTGTAATGACATATCAGCATAACTGACTTATCTGTCACCTCAATAGAAAGCATACACCCAGTGCTTATTCCCAGGTCAACACAGTACTAATTTCCATGAACAAAAGGCTTCCTGTAAGGACATGAAGTCTAACTGATGAACCAACACGGGCAGGCTGTCAGAGGATAGAAGATAGTCTTTTCGAAAGGAGAAGGGGTATCACATAGGCCATGCATACATGAGGAATTCCTGTTGGGCGGGGCTCCCATGGCCTGGAGTTGCAGAGTAGAGTGGAGACCTTCTGCAGCTGTGCTAGATTCCTCATCTTCACTGTGGACTTGGGAGAGGGATGGTCAAGGAAGGGTTCCAGATAGGAGCTATATGCACAGATGTCATCCTGGATAGACGGTTTCCTTAATCTCACCTTTCTTAATTTTATTAATGGCTGTAACACATGGAATGAGACTAAAGTCCTCTGTTTGCAAATGCAGTGTATGCCCAGCCAATCATCAGCAAAGCCAGGCCTGACCTGCTTCGAAGCCACTTCATCCCCACCCTGGAGAAGCTGAAGAAGAAGGCGGTGAAGACTGTGCAGGAGGAGGAGCAGCTAAAGACTGATGGCAAGGGGGACACCCAGGAGGCTGAGCTCCTCATCTTAGATGAGTTTGCCGTCCTCTGCAGGGACCTCTATGCCTTCTACCCCATGCTGATCCGCTATGTAGACAACAACAGGTATGAAGGAGATGTCTGGGATTCTCCATACTGCTCTTCAAGGCTGATAACATGGAAGATGATATTGCTCTGTGTTTGCTAGGGAGATGAAGCTATAGCTACCGCTACCAGTCTTTCCACCAGTAGTCAGAACATATATGTACAGTGATTTCCTTGGCCAGTGACTCTGTATGGATTAAGGCATGCATCCTCATGGGCCACTACAAGGCAAGGGGAACTGCTGGAATAAGGTTTGCATTGCCTCATTTTTGCTGCTCACTAATATACTCATTCAATAGCTGTCCTTAACTGCCAGTCACTGTTCAAGGCCTTGAGGGAGGGGGCATGCTCTTTACCATAGGAGCATTCATGGTAAAAAAAAAAAAAAAAAGCATGAACAATTAAAAAAAATGAACAGAGTACAATATTGAAAGAAATAAAGGGAATTAGGAAGTGCAAGTAAAATGCAGTTAACTCTGATGTTACTGAGAAAGCAGTGTTTGAGCAAAGACCTACAGGATGTAAGAGGCTGGGAGCCATAACGGTCCAGATGAAGGTCATCGTGGGAAGTGGGACTATGGGCGGAAGTCCTCAGGAAGCCGTGTGTTTAGGATGTTTAATAGTTGATATGCTCAAATGTCATAATTAAGCAAATTAATTCCTATAATACCAGAAAGCTTCTGTATGAGCCATCCTTTATCAAGACCCAATATGTTCATTTGGCACATACAATTTAATTGTGACATAATGAATACTGAAACAGTAATTTGAGATATATGAGGGTCTGTAGTCTTATATGTCTGTAAGGAAAGCAGGGTATTTGTAGGATAAACACAGGTATTTTTAGAGAACCTTAAAATGTGGTACTGTATTAGTTACCTTTCTCCTACCTGGATATGACCAGAAGATAACTAACTGATGGGAAACCACTTAAGGAAGGATTCATGTTGGTTTCTGGTCTGAGGAGACACAGTCTGCCATGCAGGGGAATGCAAGGCCGTAGGGACTTATGTCTGGGTACATAAGGAAGCTGAGGAGGGAGAATATCATGGTTTCATTGTCTGCCCCTTTTTCCTTATTTATTCAGCTGGGACCCCAGTCCAGGAAATGGCGCCACCTACCTACCTTCAGGGTGGGTCTTCTCATTCATATAATCCTCTCTAGAAATATAGAGATATACTAAATTTGGGTCCCACCAATGCCCTAGGCCTTTAATTTTTTTAGCCTTCATTTTGATTTTATGTGAATAGGTGTTCTGCCTACATGTGTTTTTGTACCCAATGTGTGTGTGTGTGTGTGTGTGTGTGTGTCTTATCCCCTGGGATAAGAATTACTAACAGTTGTGAGCTGCTATGTGGATGCTGGGAATTGAACTCTGATTTTCTGGAAGAATAGCCAGTGTCCTTAACCCCTGAGACATCTCTTCAGTTCCCTCCCTAGATATTTCTTAATCAAGTTAATAATCAAAATTAGCCATCACAAATCCACCCCTTGTCAATTTAATATACAAATATGTCACTTTAGACTATACTATTTGACATGTGCTCCCCCCATCATTGAATATATAATTTTCCTATACTGATTTTCCACTTCAATACCAACAGGGCACACAACAATGTACACTAATTCTGACAATGTACACTAATCCCAGAGTTACTACAGACCTTTCTGTAGGACCGACCCTACTTCAAACACCAGTCTTATACATGAGGTGTCCATGGGTTGGGGATGTAGTTCCAAAGTTGAGTGTTTGTGTAGGATTTTAAACAAGAAATAGCTAACAAATATTACAATCATTAATTCACAACTGTAGCTATATGCACTGAGCTCACACAAGATCGGCCATTTCTACCTTAACCTCTGAACGATTGGATCCTGATGGATCCTGGGAGGGGAGATCACTGTCTTTACATGTGTACCCTCTCCTGAGTCCACCTGGCTCCAAAGGATAGCTCTAAGCTCCTGGTTACTAAGATGGCCTATTTACTTGCAAGAGGTCACTGAACAAATAGACGATAACATAAAAGAGAGATTAATGGGGAAGAGGTAGAGAAGCAAGGTGGTAGGTATTGTTGTATGATATATAATAACTTTATTAGTTCTTATTATGACCCAGCCAGACCCCCCCCCAATAATCAAATCAGAGTCCTATCAATTTATTTAATTAGCTTTAGCACAATTTCTGGGCTCTTGCCCCTAAACTCTTTTCCTTTACTAGACTGGCTATTTCCCAGCTGTGCTTCCCAAGTTACTTGATGTTTGAGTCTTGCCTGTGCGGCTTTGCTCCCATCAATTTGTCCTGAGGTGCACTTCTCTCAGCCATATGCTCCTGGTCCATCTCATCTAATGGAAATCAATCTCTCTCTCTCTCTCTCTCTCTCTCTCTCTCTCTCTCTCTCTCCTCTCTCTCTCTCTCTCTCTCCCTCCCTCCCTCCCTCCCTCCCTCCCTCTCTCTCTCCCTCTCTCCCTCTCTCCTCCCTCCCTCTGTCTCTCCCACTTTCTCCCCCCCTCTCTCCCTCCCTTCTCCTTTCGTTCCCTCCCTAACTACATCTCCTAGTTTGGTAACCAAAGCCATGTCTACCTCTATTCTCCCCAGTAATTGGGTATCATCTACTTTTATTTAACTCGTCAGAGGAGATTGGTGAGCAAAGTTTAAATAACATCATTTGGTGTCCTGAGAATGTGCTCCTCAGGACTGCAAGCAGATCTTGAGAGCCATTATTTAACATTTGAATCCATAGCAGCACCAGACCAACCCAATAGGTAGGAAGGTAGAGGACAAGAATGGACAGCATGCATTGTGTGTGTGTGTGTGTAAGGGTGTAACTATCTAAACAAATTTCATAAATAGTGTTAAAAGGAAGTGACCAGGCTAGCCACAGTTTCTCTGTGCAGAATATAAACTCAGATTTCTATGAGCCCCCTGCTCAGAATGATTGGTAATAAACAAGGCCTGGGTCAGACTTCTCACCCATAATAAGAGAAAATATCATAATACATGTTAATATGAGGAAATGAGTTTATTACAACTTTTATTGAAACTGAGAGAAAAGAAATTCTTAATCTGTTGTTGGGGCCTATTACAGACCTCTAGTTTACAGGAGGTTGGAGAGAAAACAGGAAATATGCATATTTGATTTATCTGAAGGCTCAACTTAACAGAAGTGTAAGAGTAAGATAAGGCCCTATCTTGGGAAAGTCCAGAACTCATGGGACTAGCTATTTCCACTGAGAATATGGCTTTTCTTGTAAGTACTTCAGTCCTCAGGGCCCCCATAGAACTCAAGAAAGCATTTAGGATTACTGATTTATTCGAATAGAACTCAGGAGCATCCAAATAGAAATGTGTGGGTTTGAGGATGCACAGAGTTCCCATGATCTCCCCAGCTGTAGCAGCCTCTTTCTCGAACATCAGTGTGGTCACCTATCTAGAAGCCCCTGAGTCTTACTGTTCGGGAGTTTTTGTTGATGGTGGCATTTTGCTGTGGTTTCTTTTGCTTTGCTTTGTTGTACCAGACACTGAGCCTAGGACAGTTTGTCTGCCATGCAAGTGTGCAACTGATCAGCAGCCTTGGTCTTTAACAGCTTTATAGCTGGGCTTCATTGACTGACCATATCAGAGGCCATTGGTTTTGAGTTCGAACTGAATCCTCCCTTTTTTCAAGAGCTTAGGAAGACAATTGAAAGTCCCAACCCTGTAATCTAATTCCAAGTACCACTTGAGATTTATAATCTGTCTGGGGCCCAGGTACCATCCTGAAGTTATCTAGCCCCTCATCAATATATGGGTTTGTTATGAAATGGCAAGCCTCGTGTCATTCATAAACCCTTCTATGGCCAAAGGGGTTTATTATGAAAAGCAAAAACTACTCCAACTTCTCAGGAACCCCTTTGCCAGGGGTAGAAGCAAAGACTAAGTATTTCACCATGCCACACTCTCTTACGGTTGAAAGAATTATAACCTGGGAGTGCTAGAAGGGATGCAAAAGGACCTGAGAGAAGATGACTGACTTTGGAGCTGGATCCCATTCTGCCATGGCAGGGTATTCTTATTCATTTCCGCATTCATCTTTATAATATAAACTATACTTAAAGTAATTTGTATGAGGTTACTTATATTTAGGATGTGAAAGAAAACATCTTCTGCATACATATTGTCTACACACATATGCATAAACATGTACATTAAGGTTAGAATATTGTATTTCCTTTTCTAGCTACAGGAAATTATGCTCATTTTGACAAAGGAAGTCTGCTCTTAGAGAATCAACTCTAGTCATTTCCGTTAACGTAATTATGTTAGCAATTTAAAGGCGAAATTTGTCAGAGCTTGAGGTGAAAATAAAAATAAAAATTGGGCAAGATTGTTCCTGGAATAGCTTTTGAATTGCGTGTCACCGCGGATGATGAAGACTCAAGAGAGAGAGCGTGGTCTGTTTACAAGGTGCTTGACAGTTGCTAAAAATGGCAATGTCAGAGAGTCTTTGAGATCATCATTAATTCATTCATCTCTACTATTCAGCCTTCTCCTCCCTGAGCATCCAGCACGTGAGCCTGCTTAGAAGTACATCCTTTCAACATGAGTGTCTGTCCCCTCAAAGACCTTTCCTAAGAGTGAAAGCAGAAGTATCTGTACTATACTAAGAGCAAAGTATAGGAAAAAAAAAAACTTCCCAGGCTGCTGGCCATGGGGACTCATGCCTGTAAGGTGTACTGAGACTTCAGCCTAGACTAAAGAGTGAGACCCTGAAATAAAAATCCAGAACAACATACTTTTTAACGATTATTTTGGAGGCTATGGCTATGCATTATGATAAAAATAATTCTTACATTAAAAGAGACTGAGACCTTTGTTGGACCTCAAAGCCAGAGTCAATAATATATCTTAAAGTCACTTAAGACGGCTTTCCTACTGTGCACTCAGACTTTGTTTAACCTGCCTTTAAGTGAACAATATAACAACCAACCTTACTTGCCTTGGATTTCCCATGTAATCAGCCTTTACAAGCTAAACTGATACATAGCTGTAATCTTAAGTATTCTTTCATGCCCTGATCCAAGAGTAATGCATGCACATTTGAACATGTGTTATGGTAATCATTTGCTGAAAATAGCAATGCAAGCTGAAAACAGTCTTATAAAATGGATAGCTACCATAAATGTTGAACAAAGCATTCAGATATGACTTGATGATATTATTTGGTATCTGGGTCAGTTAGAGTCAGTGACTCAATCCTTGTAAGATTTTGTTAAAGATTTCTGTGAAGTGTCCCCCATTCCTCCCCCCATGTGATACTTTCTGTGCTGTTCAATGAAAGAAATCACAAAACTTTTGTTTGGGATAAACATACAGGGTCAAACAGATGGACAGATTCAAAAGGCAGGTATAGATTCAGACTCACAAAACAGGCAGACAGGAGGAGGGAAGACACAGGGAAACTGAAATAGAGAATTCAAATCTAGGCTTGCTCTCAATCTAGTGATACCAAGAGGAAGTGCTCTGCATTCTGCCCTTAATTCAACACCAATGCATTATTGGTGACTCTGAGTTTATTATTAATGCATTGAAAGACATGCAGGAAGAGAGCTGGGATGTTGAGGTCATAACGTGAGGTTTATTTTTGCCTCCCCTTCTAATCTTTCTTTGACTCTTCTGTTGCCTTTGTCTCCTTCCACAGTCTTTTTCCTAATCAAGGGATGCCCCCTTCCTTTCCTTGTGTCCATGGGAAGTGGTTTATCTGGTCAGGCCCAGAAGTGGAAGACTTTCAGGAAGGGAAATAAAAGACTTGCCCCATGTTGGGATTTTCTGCCCATTTCTCAATGTGGATAGAGATTTTGAGATAGGAAAGTCTCCTTTTTCCTTAGGGTCAGCCTTGAATAAACCCTTTTCACCAAAATCTGTCCTTGGACTTTCAATAGAGTGGAGAACCGAGAGCAGAACTGTCGTTAGAGTCCAGGAGTACTTCCTCTATCCAAAAGAATCAACTGGCTTGGCCTAATGGAGTGGTCGAGCTAACAGGGTAGTGTAGTCACCTCAGGTTTCTTCCACCTAGATGGATAATACCTACAGGCTCTAACTTTGCTCTCTAAAGCCAAAGAAAACTAATCTTTAATGTAGTAAGATTTTAAAATAGTGAAGAAATTCTATGTCCCATCTTCCTCTCATTGTTTTAAACCTTAGTACTTCCTTCATCCTTATGGGATGGTGTTTGAATCTTCTTTTGAAAAGACATTTCCATTAGTCAGTGTAGAGCCTGAAGCTGGCAGGATATACAAGAACTCTGAGCAGATCAGAATATACAGAACTTGTGAGCAGATCGAGGTACATCGGCTGCCCATCTCCTCTTGCCGAGAGACAGAAGTTAAGACTGATTTAACAAGTCTCTAAAAGGGCAGTAGTCTTTCCCCCTCCTTTTTGGGAATCAGAAATGTGATGGACATAAGTATGAACTTGGTCATATGATTTTTGGCTTAAAAAAAAAAAGAAATCCATTTTAGAAGCTATCAAAAAGAATCAAAGTAAACCCTGTTCAGTGGCCACCTTAGGCTGAGACCTGTATAGAGTGAAGTCTTGTAGTAATGCTGAGAGAAGGCCTCACCTCACCGCCTGACCTTGAACCCAAGAGCACAGCTTTAATATCTTTCAAACTTTCTTATTCTTGTCATTGCCCAAGATTCTATTCCATCCTGTTGAGGACATATGTAATTTGAGACAAGGTCTTGTTTATGTATCCTACACTAACATCAAACTCAACAGTTCTTCTGTCTTAGTGTCCTCAGTGTACAGCTGTTTCAGACAGAGGGTCATAAGGACCAGTTTATGTTTAGACAACATGGCAATGATATGGATACCCAGCTTGGGCCAAGATGGCAAAACACTGGACATCTGTGTGGCTATGAGTCAGCAAAAAAATGGTAGACACCAGATGTCCAGAGAACACAGAAATAAGTAGTGATGTAATGTGTTATGTAACTATTTCTGGCAAAATGCTGTGTGTGTGTGTGTGTTTAGTATGGCCAAACCACAGACTTCAACTTCCCTAGACCTCCTGCAAATGCCTATCTGCAGACCTGTAAGCCTACTTCTGTGTGACTTGTGTAGCAGTCTTTGTGTGTGCCTGGGTGCCTGCCAGCGTCTGGTCACCTAGCAGTCTGTAAAGAAATCTTCACCTACAATGAATAAAGCTTGCCTTCTCTGCCTGAGACTGCTCGGAGTCTCCTCCTTCCCTGGCATCACAGCTAGCATCTCGGATGCCATACTCAGCTGGGTAAGATTCAATCCACAAGGCTTCTTGTTTTCATTGTTAATATATTGTTGTTTCACTGGCTTGTGTTGCTTTCCCCATTACCTTACATAGAAAAGTCCCTACTCATGACCTCTAAACTGAATCTCCTCCATTAGAAGCCTTGCATTTCATGGCTGTCTTTTAATAGCAACCAGTGTAGATGATAAAGGACCCAAGGGTTAGGTAACAATCTCAATGGGGATCAAGTAACTAAGTATTGACTTAGATGCTGAGTTCTCTGAAATCATCCTTCTGAACAGAGTGAGTCTGAGCAATGGAAGTGAAGGCAAAATCTTTACTCCTGCAAGCGTCATCTTGGTCTGGCTTGAAGGAGAGGAGCCGAAAGCTTATGTGCCTGGGAGAAGACATTTAAGAGAATGTTCTTTATACTCACCAATTGGCTTGGAGGAAAGCACTTTGCTAGAGACAGTGAATACAAATTAACATTTCAGAAAAGGAATTTTAGCAAAGCTAAGTTCCTCCATCTGAAACTACATCCCAACACGAAGACAAAGAGAACAGATTGCATTTCCACCAGCAAATGGCACCTAAGTTCTTGTTTTTGCTACTCTTGCTTACTGACCATCCCCATGGCTGTACCTTTTCTTGGCAGATTAGGACATGGCCCTTGCCTCTTCTCACCTAAGCCACAATAGAGGTGCACAAAGCTCATTTAAACTAAAACACCAAGGAATGAACAGCTGGTGGTTCTGATAAAATGAGAAATGTAACCCTGAAAAAAAGCTTTCTGAAGAAATCAATGTGAAGGAAAAATCAAAGAGCTTATCAGTCTCAAACCTCAAACTTGAATTGCGTTTCTGCTGCAGGTAATGGAGAAGGAACTACACTGCTTAAAGAGATGAGAAGTCTATTATACAGAAAAGAAACCCAAAGATAGGCAGTGGACGGCCAGTATGATTATTCATTGTGGGCCCTTCCACCTTTGTCTTTATCTCCTTCCCAGTGCCTTCCATCTCCAAAGTTATTTTACATTTTAATATGGCAATTAAAGTTCCAGACTTTGGGTTTTCTTTCTGAACAGAAAAGATTAAAGCAAATTTCACAGAGCAAAGGCAAAAAGATACTTTCTGCTATGAGATCTCCTCTTAGAGAACTTTTCCAAGAAGTCCATTCTTCAACTTGCACTTTGATCCCTCATTGATCATTTCTTGGTTAGAGGTTAAGGCAGGTGGAGTACCATGATATTTAGTGGGACAGTATCACCCTGAACAACAGCAACAGCAGCAACAAAATCCATATCTACTATATAAAGAAGATGACAGTTGAATTAAAAAGCAAGAGTGGTTCAATAACAATGTTCTTGAGACTAGAGCTAGAGATATAAAGGAAGAAAAAAAATCTAAAAGTGAATTGACCTCTATAGTGTTTCACTTCCTTGCCTACCATGAGTGGATAGGACTATCTATCAGGTTGCCCAGGAATCCCAATCATATGTGTGCATGCACACACATTTGTATATGTGACTGCAGGAACATGCACAGAGCTCAGAATTATCCTTGCTGCCCACCTTGCTTAAGAAAGGGTCTCTTAGTCATTTGCCAATGAGTACACCAGGCTAGCAAGGACATGAGTTTCAAGGGTTTTTCTTGTCTCTGCCTCCCATCTCACTGAAGGAGTGTTGAGATCACAAATTCATGCTACCAAGTCTGACTTTACATGAGCTCTAGGGATTCGAATTTGGACCATCACACTTGAAGAGTGAGGAGTTCACCTACTGAGCTGTCTCCTTGGCTTCAGAATTTGTTTTTGATGATGCTCTGCATTAGGCAAGAGACATCCATTTTTTTCAGATCATTTGTGAGAGCCAATTGTTCCCCTCCCCCATTCTTTAGAAGAGGTCTCACTATGTAGTTCAGGTTGGCCTTGGATTCATAGAGATCTGTCTTCCTTTGCCTCCCAAATGCACAATTAAAGACATACCAGCATCAGCAACCAATTGTTTCTTTATCCCAAGAAAGTTGTATGATTTAACTTCTATATTGCCATTATATGTTAACAGTCATCCCCAGGGAAGAAAACACCATGTGGTTACCCAATTTCAAATGGTCCATCCTAAAAACATACATAGAAGTAACATTTTATAGATTGAGCAGGTTATATTCAGGAATGTATAAGCATATACTCATATGTGTGTATCAATAATGTATCACTTAATGACTTTGAAAGAGAACAAAGAAGGCATATGGGAAGGGTTGGAGAGAAGAAGGGGAGGGGAAATGATGTAGGTATATTCTTAAAAATAAAAGAGACTTTGTTTCATGAAAAGAAATGTAATTCTGGCTTCCAGGTTCCTGGAATAGGGATCCTAAAACCCTTGGGACTGTCTGAGTTACAGGATTGTGTTTTGTTATTCACAATAAGCCTCATTCAACCATACTTGAGCTCATACTCATAAGGAATTAACTACATGATTAGATGTTTTGGAACTTTCATCTCTACCTTCTAACTTCTTGACCTCTCCAAAAGAAAGGAACTATAGACAGTTAATCACCAAAGTCAATAATTTAACCAGTCATGCCAATATGTTCTTGTTTGCTTCCTGTTGCTGTGATAAACACTATAGCACACACACACACTCACACACACACACATACACACACTCACACACACACACTCACACACGCACACACACTCACACATACACACCTTAGGAGAAGAAAACATTTATTTCAGCTTATAAATTATAGTCCATCGTTAAGAAACAAGCAAGAATTCCAACAAAAGGAGCTTGAAACAGAAACCATAGAGGAAGGCTACTTACAAACTTACTCTGCCTGGTTTGCTTGGCTACATTTCTTCTGAAGCTGTGGCCCATTAGCCTAGGGATGGTACCGCCCACAGTAGCCTGGGCCCTCCTACATCAAACAGCCCTACAGACATGCCCACAGACCAGTCTGATAGAAGCAATTGCTCAACTGAACCTTCTCCTTTCCAGGTATATCAGGTACACCTTTAAAGCAAACTATACCATTATGAAATAAAGCCTCTTTTTAAAAACTTCAAACTCTGGAGTTTGGAGACATTTTGAACTGTTAGAAACATAAAGACACCTAGAGGGTGAAATATGTGCAGAAAGGTTAGAATCTTGACTCCTCTTCTTTATTGTCAACATAAAAACTACAGTTCACATCTTTTTTTTTTTACTATCCACAATTTTTTTTATTTGATATATTTTTTATTTACATTTCAAATGATTTCCCCTTTTCTGGCTCCCCACTCCCTGAAAGTCCCATATGCCCTCTTCCCTCCCCCTATTCTATCATCCACCCCTTCCCACTTCCCTGTTCTGGTATTCCCCTATATTTAACCTCATTAGTGAAATTAAAGAGAAAGGCTTCCTCATTATTCATGCAACAGTGAATAATGTTCTACCCCTCTTCTCCCTAGTTACCTTTTCCAAATAGGTAGAGCACATATCTTTTGGAATAACTCTGCTGCAGTTGTAAAGGAAAAGCTTTGCTAGTCTACCTATACTATAGATAGGCATGCTAGTGAGGCTTGTTTTTATGAGCCACACTTTATGAAATCAGTAGCAAGCAGCAATAAAATAATGGGTACGGTAATCTCCCCTGGTTTCTTTCAAAATAAAATCTAGTGTTTACCCTAATCTGACGGTCCTTCCTGCTAGAATTTTGTAAAGTTTATACTTTTCAATCACCTTCTCTTGACTTCCTCTTCTTTTCTTTTTTTTTAATTCAATATATTTTTTATTTACATTTCAAATGATTCCCCCTTTCCTGACTCCCCACTCCCTGAAAGTCCCATAAGCCCTCTTCCCTCCCCCTGTTCCCCCATCCACCCCTTCCCACTTCCCTGTTCTGGTATTGCCCTACACTGTCCATATCTTTTCAATATTGTACTTGAGGTTCTAGCTAGGGCAATTAGATAACATAAGGAGGTCAAAGGGATACAAATTGAAAAGGAAGACTTCCTCTTTTTCTGATTTTGTCTTTTCTAGTTTGGCTGACAACACATAAAATATTTGCTCACCTTTTACCTCTCCCAGAACTATTTCTCAACTTTTTGGCCTTATCAAGCTTTTCAAGTGTTTTTTTTTTTTTCTTTTTCTTTTTTTTTTATTATATGTTTTTATTTCCTATATTCTTTGTTTACATTCCAAATGATTTCCCCTTTCCCGGTTCCCCCTTCCCCATATGTCCCATAAACCTTCTTCTCTCCACCCATTCTCCAATCACCTCTCTCCTTTTCCTCTGTCCCGATACTCCCCTCCAATGCTAGATCAAACCTTTCCAGGATCAGGGCCCTCTCCTTATTTTTTCATGGGAGTCATTTATTATGCTAATTGTGCCTTGGGTATTCAGAGCTTCTGGGCTAATTAATATCCACTTATCAGTGATTTGCATTCCATGTATATTCTTTTGTGATTGGGTTACCTCACTTAGGATGATATTTTCTAGATCAAACCATTTGCCTAAAAATTTCGTGAATTCATTGTTTTTAATTGCTGAGTAGCATTCCATTGTGTAAATATACCACATTTTCTGTATCCATTCCTCCATTGAGGGACATCTGGGTTCTTTCCAGCTTCTGGCTATTATAAATAAGGCTTCTATGAACATAATGGAGCATGTGTCTTTACTGCATGCCGGGGAATCCTTTGGGTATATGTACTGGCTAGTTTTGTGTGTCAACTTGACATAGGCTGGAGTTATCACAGAGAAAGGAGTTTCAGTTGGGGTGTGTCAACTTGACATAGGCTGGAGCTATCGCAGAGAACGGAGTTTCAGTTGGGGAAGTGCCTCCATGAGATCCAGTTGTGGGGCATTTTCTCAATTAGTGATCAAGTGGGGAGGGCCCCTTGTGGGTGGTTCCACCTTTGGACTGGTGCTCTTGGGTTTTATAAGAGAGCAGGCTGAGCAAGCCAGTAAGAAACATCCCTCCATGGCCTCTGCATCAGCTCCTGCTTCCTGACCTGCTTGAGTTCCAGTCCTGACTTCCTTTAGTGATGAACTGCAACATGGAAGTGTAAGCTCAATAAACCCTTTCCTCCCCAACTTGCTTCTTGGTCATGATGTTTGTGCAGGAATAGAAACACTGACTAAGACAGTATATGCCCAGGAGAAGTATAGCAGGGTCCTCCAGAAATGTCATGTCCAGTTTTCTGAGGAACCGCTAGACTGATTTCCAAAGTGGTTGTACCATCTTACAACCCCACCAGCAGTGGAGGAGTGTTCCTCTTTCTCCACATCCTCACCAACACCTGCTGTCTCCTGAGTTTTTAACCTTAGCCATTCTGACTGGTGTGAGGTGAAATCTCAGGGTTGTTTTGATTTTACAGCTCACATCTTAAAGGAAACAATAGATTTATTCTGGAACTATTTTGAGTGACCATTTGGTTACCCCAAATTCCATATTCCAAGGTGGAAACAGTTTCACAGGGTTTTTATGGTTTTACAGAACAAAGAAACTCAAATCACAGCAATTTTAAAAGACATTGGTGGGTGTAGAAAAGAGGTGGGAACAACATGATTGGGTAGGTATTCTATAAGCCCAAGATGCTATCTGATGACATCCCTAATGCTTGGATTGGCAGAAGTGAATGTTATGCTAAGGTAATAGCTTCTAAGAGATTTTTATTTATAACCATGAGGTATTAATTCAGATACAGAGTGGGGCAAGGAATGGCTGTTTCAGAAAACTAAAACTAGCCCTCGATTACTTTATACTAGCCTCTGGATCTACAACATTTCATTCTCTCCACAGGAGGTCCCAACTGGTCCATCAGTCTCTGAAGACACAGGAACTCCTCCTAGGAGTTTTTGTTCATAGCCAGGCACAGCTTCTTATCAGAAATTTTCATTCATAATATCTTGCCCCGTGTCTTTCATGTTTCTTGGTTTTATTTAAGATAAAGTATTAATAACAAATAAACTGACTTCCAGAGCTATGAGTTGTTCTTATTAATTAGGAACAGAGTAAAAACTCCTGATTTGCAGCCAGATGGCCGCATTCTGAAGCTAGCATGTTAACTGGAGAACAATCTTGGAGGGCTGAGTGTTTAATATGTGGGACCTTTACTAACTTCAGATGTTTCAATGATTGAATTGGCGGGTTGATCCCTGGAAAGTTGAGTAGTTACTTAATGTGAAGAAATTCCCCATGTTTGACATAAAAATGTTGAGTAGAAGAATGGTGTGTGCATACGTGTGTGTGTGTGTGTGTGTGTGTGTGTGTGTATTAATCATTCTATGTAGAAAAAAGCAATTCACTTTGCCTTTTTGAAATACAACTTAATCAAATGCACAAGATACAATGGGCAAGATAATATATAGAAAACCACAGAGTTTGACTTAATTTAGCCATCCTGTCACGATTAGGTTATATCTTAACCTAACCCAGTTTTTAAAAGGAAAAAAATAGCCGGGCGGTGGTGGTGCATGCCTGTAATCCCAGCACTCTGGGAGGCAGAGGCAGGCGGATTTCTGAGTTCGAGGCCAGCCTGATCTACAGAGTGAGTTCCAGGACAGCCAGGGATACACAGAGAAACCCTGTCTCGAAAAAACCAAATCCAAAAAAACAAAACAAAACGAAACAAAAAAAAAAAAAAAAGGAAAAAATAGTACCTATTTATAGAGGATTTCCAAGGCAATTAAGTAGTTGTAAAAGATACTTGGTTTCTGGGACTGGAAAAGGAGCTTAGTCAGTAAAGTTCTTTCCTATAAGTATGCTCCCTAGAAACTACAGGTTTTTGTTTGTTCGAGAAGGGGTGTCTTTTGTACTGTTTTATTTAAAGGCATGCAGAGATAGGCAGACCTTTGGAGCTTGATGGCTACTCAGACAAGCCAACATGGAGTTCCAGGCCAGTAAGAAACAATATAAGAGGAATGACACCTGAGGTTGTTCTCTGGCCTCTATACATGAACACATGTCCTCACTGTGTCTACCACCACAGTTCCAACAACAACAACAACCCATGCCCACCGGTAACCCACCTACCACTACCACAACCTCACCACCACCACTACAACCCTACCACCATCACCAACAACCCCCCCAACAACAACAATCACCATGATCACAACCCTGCCACAAACCTAAGCTACACACCACAAACCCCAACACCACAACCCACAAAGAGATAAGATTTCTGTTCAGACAGTTTAAATGGTAGACAAAATTTTCTTTCACTCACAAAACTGGCCTTGAGGAACTAGAGGAATATTTTAGTTGTGAAAGATCAAATACTGCTGTTACAGAGGACGGAATACAGTTCCCAGTACCCACACTGTAGCAGCTGACAACTACTCTATTCCTGCTCCAGAGGATCTGGTGCTCTCTGCTGATATCTGCAAGCGCTCAAAAGCACAGCCCCATACAAAATTTAAATTCTTTTAAATCTTCCACTCAAGGAACTGGCTTTCAAAGTCAAAGGTACAGGGCATGACATGTTTAGGAGGCTTAGACTTTAACAGGCTTTCCAACAGTGATTGCCAGGGCAGAACTGGATGCCATTGTGGCATTGTCATCATAGGCTGGCTAGACTGATTCATTAACTCTCTCTGCAGTAAGAAGTCTGGGATGGTCTGTTTCCAAACTTATGGTTTAGCCGCCTACTTAGAAAAGAAACAAAGATAAGGTGATGGATTTGAAATGTTGTGTTTTGCTGAGACAAATCTTGAAAAATCTGATAAAAGTATAAATGATACTTATCCCAATTCTGAACCTGGACCTAAATGTATGAGACTTAGTGTCTTCTTACGGTAATGTGATTTTACCTGACTAAATATATACTGCTGTTACTTGTGGAGTGTGACCATTGTCATGGCTACTGAATCTCCTGTACCTATTCCCTTGCTTCTTGATACAGATCTAACTGGCTCAAAAGCCCGGATACTGATTCTGACCAGCTCTTCCGAATGGTGGCCGAGGTCTTCATTCTGTGGTGTAAATCTCATGTAAGGACACACCTGGGTTCTGGATTTAGAATGGTTTTGACAGGTGTTTATCTGGAGAAGCTTTCTTTTAATGCTTTGTTTGTTTTTTTGTTTTTGTTTTTTTCTCCATAATCTTCCACTACCCTGCCCTGGTCTAGAACTTCAAGAGGGAAGAGCAAAATTTTGTGATTCAAAATGAAATTAATAACTTGGCATTTTTAACTGGAGACAGCAAAAGCAAGATGACAAAAGTAAGTCTTTAGGATTCCATCTCAAGGATGCTTCAACCTTGACCTCAGCCATGTCTTGGATCGAGGTCCTATTCTGTGGGGTTTCAATAACACAGTGAACTTAGGTTCCACATGCAGCTTCTATTGCTGCTTCACACACAATGTGCCAGAAGAAGCTCCTGTTGAACAGCAGTGTCGTCATGTTTTGTGAATAAATGGGTGGTTGTATATCAAAAAGTTGAAGTCTCAACATGTGCCCAAGGCATTTGAGAGGTCCCCAAACAGACACTGCTGCGAATGGCTTTAAAATAGAAGTGTGTCCCATACAGCCACACCGAAAAAGCACAAGTGTGCAAAGCCACCTTCTGATGGATCAGGAGGAAATGACCTTGCCTTTACACCTCCTCAGCATGCACCCTGGCTTCACACTTGTTTTCTTTCTGTTTGAAATGCCAGCATCTGTTTTGTTCCAGATGTACTGACCTCTTAATGCCTATGTTCATTTTTTCCATGACATTTGCCCTCAGAAAACCAAACGTCTGTCCATCTCCCTGCAGGAGATGTTTGAAAGAGGGCATGTCACTCTCCTCGCTAGGGAAGAAGCTAACCTGTAGGAGGGAAAGTGAACTTGCATCTCATTCTCAGTCAGCTCTGTACAGTGAAGCTTCATTGGCTTGGCTGGAGAGAATCGCTAGCCACGCTTCTTCAGTTGCACATACAAAAGCCAAGTCTCCTTAAATGTGATGTCTTGTTGCTGCCATTGTGGCTTATTCTTGGCCCTGTTTCCCTGAGAACTGTGCCTTGGGGAGCTTTGGCTTGTATGTCAAGTGTAAATAGCCTGTAATAGCTGAGAGACAGCCGTCTCGTGGCTGGCACGGTGCTGCCTGTGAAGAACACAAAGGTGGCGTGTGCATGAGGACTCGCTCCCCCCCCCCCAGAAATGAAAGGTGAGTCTGTAAGATTGGAATTGTGGGCTTGTAGTGAGGGCCTTGAACACCTTTCTAGTAACCACGTGGGATGGGCAGTCAACATCTTGGCATATCAGAAAGAAACTATTAATGACACCACAATGATAAATTGAATACCTGAAGCACTGCTTCTTCTGTATTTCATCTAATTTAACACTAGCACTTCTTCCCGTATCCAAATTTTGACTGTAGAGTTTACAATATATTCTCCACTACACATTCGAGTACACTTTTAACACATGCTGCCAAATAAAGTTAACAGTGGACTGTGTTCATATTCAAAGCAGAGAGATTATACTCAAGGAGAACCTTGATTGCAAAGGAATTTAATGGTGTCTCCTTTGGTGCTTTAGATAACAATTATCTGGTGTTCCACATTCTTTTTGCATTTACCTGTTGATAGACACAGCTGTTCACTTGGGGACCACAGGCCCAGGCTTCCCAGACACCAGCTTATCTAAGATACCTTTGCAGGATCACCTTGTGGCCATCCAAGCTGTCCTTTGACCCAGATTTCCTATGGAAATTCAGTAAATCCCAGGCAGATATCATGCTATCCTTTACACTGGGTAGATCCTCTGGCTGAGCCCTGAGCCAGCTAGCCTCCATGACAATGTGATATAAGGATTTAGATCCCTGATGAGCAGGAATGGGGAGAGGCATCCCAGCGCTCTAGTGATGGTGGATCTTCGTGGTCTTTGAGTTTAGAAAAGAGTGAAGCAATAAAACCCATTTCACAACTCATGTACTAAAAAACTAACATAACATTCTATTCCTTCATGATGCTGAATGGGGAAAGGGGGCATTTTCCTGGTCAGAGAATGTTCCTGTTCAAGACATGGGTATTTCCCTCTTGGAAAGGCTTGTCTTTAGGAGCAAACTGCTGCATTTCCACTAAGGCTCAACACCAATTGTTTCTGAGTATTTTGCATTCATCCAAACCCTATTTCCCCAGAACAGAGAAAATAGTAGTAAAAAGACAAAAATAAAAAGGAAAACACCCATGGAAAACACCCGTGGCTGAGGTGCCAACTAGGGCTTTGTCTCATTCACTTAATTCCTCAGAGTCCAGCTTTCCAATCTGTATAATGGGGTTGAGTTTACAATCCCAAGAGAGTCTGGTTAAAAGTCAGTTTTTAGCAGCAGCTGTCAGATAGAATATCAGTTGATGAAAGTTTTAAGACAGACTCATTGCCTCCAATAAATAGCCATTTCTAGTATCTGAGGACATAGAACTATCTATAGGAAGCCAGGGAGGGATTTTCTTCCATATCAGTTGACCCCCTCTAGCCCTTGCTTCTGTCTGTACAATGGAATGTTCTTGCTGCCTTGTCGGAATGGGCCCTTGTCACCATCGCTTGCGTTTGTCTCTGTTCTTGATTGCACTCTGTGTTGTATAGATGAAGAGGCCTTTGGTGCATATGGAAGTCTTGGTGAAGGTATCCACCTGTGAATGTTGCATGCGACACACTGCATAAGTCGTGCCTGAAGGCAAGGAAGCACAAAAAATATACAGTGGGCCATGCTGTTCCCACCCAGTTACTCCAAGATCCCTTCCAATATATATTATTTTGCTGGTAGCTAACATGATTTTTTGAAAGCTCATTGTATATTTTGTTTATAAAGCACAAGTTTGTGAATATGCATTTAGCTAATGTGACTAGCTGAGCAAATATTTTGGCTCGGTTTGGTTTTTAAAATGTACTTTATTTTCTGGCGATGTGGCAGCAGCTTCCTCGGAGGGGAATGGTAAGTTAGAAGGCATTCAGCCAAAGAAATGTTAAGCCAGTCCTTGACCGATATTATAAACACTGAAATAAACCATTGAGATACAAGAATTGAGGTGTGTTTTTAGTGGGTTGGGAAAAGGACAGGAATTGTGTTCTGAAGGTATATTTGCATCTTTCAAGAGCACACAAAATTATGTGTTTTGTTCAGTGCATACACATGCAAACACACACACACACACACACACACATATACCACTCTATTCTTTCACTTCATTGCTCTGTATCCTTTCTTCTGTTTTCTTTGTTCTTACATGTTTTGAAGCATCTCACATTCATAGTCTCTCTCTGTCTCTCTCTCTGTCCTTCTCTGTCTCCCTCCCTCCCTTTCCCCCTCTCTCTCCCCCACCCCACTTTCTTTCTTTTATTTTAACCTCTGTCCCTCTCTTACACACACACCGACCATTTCTTCTCTAGTCTCTCTCCCCTCCTTTCTCTCCCCTTTTCTCACCATCCCCCCTTTGCATGCTCTTCCTCTCCCCACCCCATACCATTTCTCCAACTGATTTCCAGAAATTCTTTCCTCTAACATCTCATGTTGAGCTGACTTACAATCACTTCACTCACAGTCTCTGTAATGTAAGCACTTCCTGCAGTGCAGGTCTGCCTTTGATCAAAGCCCCCTGCGCTCTAGTGGCACAGACAATACCGGGCAATGAACCTTCATCAAACTCTCATAACTCAGAAAAACATGAAGACTGCAAAGTCTCTTTTTGTTCTGTTTTGTTTTGGTTTGGTTTCCCTTATGAGCTACACAGAAAGTCACTTGCATGATTATAAAGTACCGCTGTAGTTCATGACCTAAGAGCAGATATGTGAAGTTGTTTTGAGGACATATAAACTGCAATTGGGGAATTACCATGAGGTATTTAAACTTAGTCATATGTGAAAAATAAAGGCATACATAGCCTTCAGGATGTAGGAACCTTTGACTTAAAGCATGTCTAAAAGTTGCAGTGTAAGACTGGAGAGGCTCTGTTGTTTAGGCTGTGGAGTAATCCCAAATTATTCTGGGTAGGATTATAGGACCCCTGCCCACCTTTTCTCTCTTTACCTTCCTCTGTCTCTCTCTCTCTCTCTCTCTCTCTCTCCCTCCCTCCCTCTATTTAGACACAGAGTCTTACCTTGTAGTTTGGGCTAAACTCAGATTCTACCCTGCAGGCCAAGCTGTCCTTGGGTCCTTGGGCTCTTCTATCTGCCTCAGCCTCCAGTGCTGAGAGTGAAAGTGTTTATCGCCATGCCCCGCCCAAAAGTCTCACATGGCCTCTCTGTTGTCATTGTTGTTTGCTCTGTTTTGTTCCTTTGATTTCAGTACTTTGGATGGAAAGCAGGGCCCTGTGTAAGCTATGTGCATCTCAGCCCTTCAAGTAATTTTTAAAATATATTTTTATCAATTGCAAATAGCCATCATGAAAAGAAGCCCAGGTTTTGTTTCATTTTGTTTGTTTTCTTTCTGTATATGCTTTTGAGAAACTTAGCTTAGTTTTGGTTTCAGAATTTTTTTTAAGAGAGAGAGAAAGAGCATAAAGTTGGGCAGGTAGAGAGTGGGGGGCTCTGGGAGGAATTTGGGGAGAGGAAAGAATAGGAACAAAATTTATTGAATGAAAAAAATTTAAATATAAAAAAAGAAAAATGGTAAAATAGCACATTAGACTAATAATGTTTTGTATGTCAAATGTACCAATAATCTTGACAGGCATTGCCTATAACTTGGTTCTCTGTTCTGCTGGAGATAATGATGTGGTGGGTGGGAGAAATTAAAACTTGAGGCCTTTGGGTACAGGCCAATTGTCTGCAGTGCCATGTGGTTATAGGAAGTAGAACTGGAGACAAGTAGATAGCAAGAGTTTCTGTGAGTAGATATTGTGGGTGGAATCCACAGAGCATATACTCTGGAAGGCGGGTCTCTGAGGTAACTTCCTCCCAGGCCAGAAGTGCTTGACGAAGGTATATATAATTCTTTACAGCCAAATTAACCTACATCCTAACCTCCCCTCAGTCTTCATGCTGTGCTTTCATGAAGTGTTGAGTTTTGGTAGTGCTGACTGAGCAACTGGGCCTAAGAAGCTATGAATAACATGCCGCCTGATGCCGTGAATCCCTGCTGTTACTGACTGACTCTTCTTCTCCTTGTTTCTTTCCTTTTGTCTTCCCACACAGGCCATGCAAGTAAAGGTACAGGTCAAATGCATGATGTGTCTTTTCTGTCCTAGTATTAGTGGTGTCAGGCTCTGTCCCCCTCCTCTCTGTGATCACCATGGGGGTGGTACAGATGGATTTTCCAACCTGTGGGTCCCCAGGGAAGGCAACAACCTATCAGAGTGAATGTAGGTCTATGATCCCTTGGAATGGGGAGGCCAGGGAAGCCTTGCCTTACCAAGGTCTCCTTGCTGTCTCTGCTCCCTTTTCCAGTGCCTGCCCTGTTAGTTTGGCAGCTACCACACTGCCAGAGATAGGCCTGGCAGGGCTCGGGAGCTTCAGAGCCTCACTCTTCTACTGTGGTACCAGGTTCAAATTTCTAATTTCTGTTAGTGAGCCCAGCCCTTTCATTATTCACATGCTCTGCCCCTGATTTAAGCTCCCATGATTCAAAGAGTGTCTCCCAGGGACTGAACTCAAGTTTGAAATCAGCAGATAATGTTAAGCTTGTGTACAAAATGCACATGATGCAGAAACTTTCCAATTGTTCCTGAAGTTTATTGTGTAGAAATTCTTCTCCTTCTGTTCAATAATGAGTATCTAATGCTATTGTTCCAAACCCTCTGACCCAAAATATGTGTTGGAAAAGGAGAGACATGTCAGAGCCAGTTCACATGCAGCTTGAAGAAAAAGAAAATAGAGCCTTGGCCAGATAGAGTTGCATCTAGGTGATGTCTCAGATGCTTTGTTCCTGTGTGATCTCAAAAATCTCACAATCTCTGAGCATCATGTTTTTTCACTACTGAAATATTTCAGACTTGTTCTGAGGACTAGATTCAAGCATATTGAAATCATATGTGTAACAGTTATGATTAGAATATGATATTGGCAAAATTAAGCAAAAATAACTGAGAAATCATTTCGATTATATATAAAATCCACAGTTACATTTGGCATATTTACCCATGTGCTGTGTGTTATTGTTTACACTTATACATATATAATACCATGTAGTTCATATGTGTATACCCAGATTCTATCCTTAATGGACAGTTTAGGTGATAGACTACAGGTGGATTTTTGCCTTTGGAATTCTCTACTCAATATTAGAACACAGAAAGAGCTTAGGAAGTTCTGTGAGCATAGAACTTGCAGTGTTTCATGTGGTGCAGGCAGTATATGAGAGACCTCTTTGGTCCTTTGCATTGTTTCTTCCCTTCTCCTGTGTGTTACTGCCTTCCTAACTTTTATACTGATGCTGACTTGTGGTTTTGGGGTACTAGGGACACAATGCCTCTGCAATTCTCTTTCATCAGATTGATTTCCAAAATCGTAATATATGCAGCTGAAAATGCTGCTTATGTAGCCTGGTGGGGAAAAAAATCACATTTTCAATAGTGTGTCATTAATCATTAGGAATCTCTCTCACAACTTGGAACATGGTCGTTTGTCTAAAGGCAGAATTAATCTTGACTCTTCTCTTGGAATACACGTCTGGGGCTTTGACATTGGCTCAGTGATTAAGAACATGTGTAGCTTTTGCAGAAGATCTTGGTTCAACTCTATGCACCCACATGGTGGTTCACAACCATCTGATCCAAAGGATCCAATACCCTCTTCTGAATTCTTTGGTATCAGACACACACATAGTGCAAATATGTGATGCACATACATATAGGCAAAATATTCATATATGTAAAATAAAATAAATATAAAAATTAAAAGGAAAGAATGAACCACATATCTCATAAATGGGTTCTACCCTAGGCCAAGAGAGCTAGGCCTTAGATTCCACTTCTGGAGGGGATAGGCACACATTGCTTGGTGTTCATGTCATTGTAAACTATAGTACTGCTACTGCATATTATCAGAGACACTCATGAAACAAAACCAGCATTTCCATGATGGTCCATGACAAATTTCAGGCCATAAAGCCTTCCCTACTTATATCATCTGGTTATTCAGCTGAGGCCAAGTCTATCAAGGAGGGTCAGCACTGGTCTTCCAAGCATCGCACCATAAAGAGCAGGTTGCTATAGAATCTCGTCTCCTGCATGCACCCAGACTACCATGTGCGCTGTGGGTGCTGAGTGTTTTCGGTTGCTTGTCTGGGAGCGACCATCATCTACAGTGAAGCAAGTTGGAATTCTCAGATTTCTCACTTAGAACCAAGTATGTAGTTGACACCTGTAAGCCTGAGAATAGACAGGCTGAAGTGGGAATGATACAAGTCTGAGGCCTAAATGGGCTCGTAGTTAGACCTGTCTCAAAAGAAAACAATAAATAAATAAATAAATAAATAAATAAATAAATAAATAAATAAAACTGCATCCACCAACACCACAACAAAAACCCCACTAATATGCGGCTGAATGAACTCCACAAAGAACGACAAGGCATGAACAAAACAAACTCTCATCAGCTGGAGTGATGACTCAGTTAAGAGCACTTGTTGCTCTTGCCAAGGAGGCCAGTTCAACTCCTAACACCCACCTCAGGCAGCTCCCAACCTCCCGAAACTCCAGCTCCAGGGCACCCTCTTCTGGCCTCTGTGGGAACTGAACTCATGTGCACATAGCCATATAGAGACACATGTAAGTGTAAATATGCAAAATTAGAAATAAACTTAAACTTGGAAAAAACTCCCAGAGGCTTAGAGAATTCCCTTATTTCGTGTATAGTTTTTCTGCATACCAAGCCAGATCCCAAAGCAGTCCTAGTCTCTATTTTCCTGTAAGAATTTGTGTTGCCCCATGGTGGAGAGGCTGTGTGGAATGCCCGTGCTATCAAATACTAGCTTCAGCCGTGGAAACAGGCCACTGGTTCTGTGATAGATATTCTTCTACATTTTAACTGGTATCCCAGGGGAAGGGTGCTGTTCCTTGTGGGAGTTCCTATTGTAAAAATCATTCTTTCTGTTGTGACTGTTGTCCCTTTGGTACAGAATCAAGCCAAGACTGTGGATGTCTGTGCTGTGTGTCTAGCTACTGTGGTTTTGTGTGCATGTACAGAAGAGAAGGCTCGGGTTTGGGCTGGTCTTCAATGGCCATCTGGTTTGTTTTTGCTTAACATATTTTTTGTTTTTGTTCTTTTACTGTTCTTTGAAATGTAGTAAGGCCCAACCTGTACGCACAGGGCCTCAAGGAAGCAAGCTACCCCTGAGCTGAGGCAGTTCCTTTCAGAGAGTCACTGAGCCCCTCTCTTTATTTCAACATCATCTCCTAGTCTGGAGGACAGGACCAGGAACGGAAGAAGACAAAGAGGCGAGGAGACTTGTATTCCATCCAGACGTCCCTTATCGTGGCTGCGCTCAAGAAAATGCTGCCCATTGGTCTGAACATGTGTACTCCCGGGGACCAGGAGCTCATCTCACTCGCAAAATCACGATACAGCTGTGTAAGCTGCCTCTGTGGTCCAGCTGAGTGCAGGGGAAACGCTGTAGGGAGTGGGTGGTAGTCCTCCTTTAAGGTGGTAGTCCTCCTTTATGGTGGTAGTCCTCCTTTATGGTGGTAGTCCTCCTTTATGGTGGTAGTCCTCCTTTATGGTGGTAGTGCTCCTTTATGGTGGTAGTCCTCTGAGGGGCAGAGGTGGGGGTTGAGGGAACAGTATACACTTTGTAAAAGCTGTCTGGAAGTCAGTAACTTGGGGTAAGTCTCCTTTCCTTGTCTCCTGTTCTAAGAAAGTTCCCCATTAAATTGTGCACTGGTCATCCATACTTCCCTATACCCTGTGTTGCATTTCCAAGGTGACCCATGGGAATAAAATTTCCCATCTTTCCATAGAGGGACACTGATGAAGAAGTCAAGGAACATCTTCGGAATAACCTGCACCTGCAGGAGAAGGTGATGCTTCATCTCTCAGGGGCTGCTGGATGGAAGACCTGACCTCCTGCTTGACTTATTTTGTTTATCTGACTGTTAACATACAGTCTTGCTATGTAGCCTAGGCTAGCCTCAATATTGAGACTGTTGTGATCATAAAAAGAGAAATAGGAATGAGAATATGTTCTACGGCAGTGTGGGAGAAGGGGGTGCCTCAGCGGACCCACGCTGAGGCACCCCTTCCCCCTGAGGGACCAGACACCCGACAGATAGCTGTGGGGTAGCACTTAGACAGAATCCTAACAGAGACCCTCTTGCCTCAGTCTCCCAAGTGCTAAGATGACAGATAGATGCCTCTGTCACACTTCACTCATGTTTTAAAATATATTCTAAAAACTTTAATTGCTACAAATGGGAGGCAAAGGCACTTGGATCAGGAATTTAAGGGCAGGGTTGGTTATTATAGCAAGTATGAGCATAGCCTGGGCTACAGAAAGCCCTGTCTCAAAACACACACACACACACACACACACACACACACACAGAGAGAGAGAGAGAGAGAGAGAGAGAGAGAGAGAGAGAGAGGCTAAGTTTTATAGCCACGTCTTTAATTTTAGGTTTTTCCTTTACTATTGCAAAGAGGCCTCTGATAAGTATGAGTTACACTTTCTAATGAACAGGAGGCCATCTCAGGAGGTGCTCGGATTAAGTCTCTGAATCTATTGACTGCAATGTTTGTTGAACAGAGAAAGAGGCTCCTGGGCGGGCATTTTAGCACCTGCTACTCAAGAAAGCTTTTGAAAAAAAAATAAGTTTGTATCTTGGGTAAAAAAAAAAATAAGTAAGTAAATTTAAAAGACAGAGAGAATGTAAAGGCAATTGAGATTTCTCCAGTTCTATAATTCTGAACAGCTCTGTTTTCAAGGTATACCATGCCCTAACAGAATGAGGAAAAACAGAAGTACTGATTCTTTCTTCTAAAAAATGTGTAACCGTGGTAGATAAAATACTTTAGGAAAAGAAAATAACAAAAAAAAATCATAACTGCCAAAAATTAAGAAGCTCTAAATCTTGACAGTGAGGATTTAAGAGGGAGCTCACCAGAGACCACTCAGACACAGTGTGTTGTCAATTGAAAGTCTTTTTGCCAGCCAGCTGGGACCACACCCAAGTGTGTGAGGACCTTGAGGTGGCTCTGAGTGCCCAGAACACAGGGTTTTAAAAAGCAAAAGCTCTGTCCTAGCATCTGTCTCAGCAGCTGCAGGGAGCTTTGCAAAAGCAGGCAGTTTGAAGTGAGGATAGAAGCCAAGATAAGTGGTTAGCTGCAGGGGCTTCCACACAAACAGGAAGTTCAACGGAAGCTAAGACTTAGCTAGGCTATCTTTACCTTTGGTTCCTAGAATGGAGTTGGGTAGTTTTTCATGGGATCTTTTATCAAGGAGATCGAGTTCTAGTTAAACCTGAAATGTCCTCAGCAAGAATATAAAATGGAGGAAACTTTGGAGTATCTTGCCTTTCCCCATGGGTGGGGATGGGGAATGGGACACCAGTTTCCTGGAGAGAACTCTGGGTGCTTCAGTCAGATGCATGCCTTAGAGCTGGAGTTTTAACAACTTTAAAGGCAGAGGAATATAGGACTGATTGCCTATCCTGTCATAGATACAGGGCATGAGACTTGAACAAAATTAGCCTCATACCAGAGAAACTCATGAATCCCCTTCAGAGACAACTTCAGAGACGCTTGGAGGGTCTCTTACTAAAATGTGGTAAAAAGTAATTAAATAAAACTGTTCCTCAAAATAGACTCAAAAGATTCAAAGTGTGTAAGGAAATGCTACAAGCAATAAGGAACTAACAGAAAGAAATTTAAAAACAAACACAGTTTTAAAAAATGTAGGCAGACAAAGGAAGCAATAGAATCCACAAACAATAACCAGAATGTTATTCTCGAAAAGGAGGGAAATAGGTTTGATTAAACAAAAAGATAGCATAAGGATTATACAAATACATACTCTCGAGATTTAAACCTTAATCTATAGGCATAAGAGACAAGGTAGGCATAGCTGAACACAGAATCGAGAAATTGGAAGATTGCTTTACAGAAATCATCCAAAATGTAGCACAAAGTGGTAAAGGGATGGGGAACATGAAGTTCATGTATTGCATCTATATGTTGTAGACTTAAGAAAGAAGGAGTGGGGCAAGAGAGGTGGCTCAGCAGTTAAGAGCACCTGATGCTCTTCCAGATGACACAAGTTCCATTCCCAGCATCCACGTTACATAGTTCACAACTACTTGTCACTTCACTGCCAGGGAATCCAGCCCCCTCTTCCCGCGTCCATAAGCAGCCAGACACACACATCATATGCACACAGAGTTAGGCACACATATACATAAACAACAGCATATCTTTTTTAATATATGAGAGGGCAGGAATGGAACAGGGAGGAAGGGAGAAAGGAAAGTATAATAAAAATGAGTCGTCTTATATGGAACCCTAGTAGGACTAAAAGTATTTCTTAGCACGAGAGGCACAGAAATTGCTCACCTCAAGTGGGTGTGCTTCAACTTTCAGTCTGATGACCCAGCTGTGAAATGGCAACTGAACCTCTACAAAGACGTTCTGAGGAATGAAGAGCCTTCTGATCCAGAAAAGACGGTGGAGCGGGTGCAGAGGATCTCAGCAGCTCTCTTCCACCTGGAGCAGGTACGCTGTGCTCTCAGTGTTTGCTCTGAGGAGTGTGTAAGCAAGACTGTCCCGGAGGATAGAAACGTCTTCCCTGTCCTCAGTTCTCAGTTACAGGAGATCATTTGAGGCCAAAGGCAGCCATTGGCGGTTACCCCCCATTACCCCCAAACGTTGCCTGCTTCCTCATAGATGTAGCCCCTTCAACTCTCCCTTGTGTTCTTAAGACTTCTTGGTATGAGTTCAGAAGACTAATTACAGCTCTTTGCCATTTGTAAAACTGCAATCCATGTCTAGTGGCATCTGGGAAAATGAAAACAGAGGACTGTCACACAAGAATGACTGATGGGGAAGTTTTTGCTAAATTTGGTTGCAAAACCAAAATTATTCCAGAGTTAATTGTCTGAGCTAATCAGTCTGCCACTCAGATCTGCCTACTATGTACCTGCTCATGTGATTTCTTCTTAGGTGGAACAGCCTTTGAGGTCCAAAAAGGCTGTGTGGCACAAATTGTTGTCAAAGCAACGGAAACGGGCAGTGGTGGCCTGTTTCAGGATGGCTCCCCTCTACAATCTGCCCAGGTGGGTTCTCCATCACTACTATCTGCCAGGTGAGCCCAAGATAGGAATTAAGGTGCCCTCATGCAGCGGAGCTCTCTTATGTTCAGCTTGATCCTAACAATAGGAGTTGGGGTCCTTGGCTTATGGTGCCTTGCAGACTGCATTGTATAATGGTCTACTAAGCAGTCCAGGTAAATATGGAAGCAGGTGAGGGTGCCTCATCCTGGGCCGTCATGGCCTCCCAACAACACACAATGAGGCTCTCTGCTTTTGCTGAGATTGGGGCTTTTGTGAGAACATAAAGGACTCTGGTACCAGGGAATTGTTTTCTAAAATATCTTAGCCCAAACTTTATCATTCCCCTGCTCAGTCACTAGGTGAAATGACAAAATTTACTAGTCTTCATCAGAGGCATAAATAAATAAATTTATTTATTTATTTATTTTAAAAATGTAACCTGAGAATTCTTCATCACAGTTGTTTTCCCCATCAAGATGAAGAAAGGGTGGCCAGATGTGGTCACATGTCTATAATCCCAACCCTCAGGAGGTACAAGAGGATCATGAATGTGAATCTAGCCTGGGCTATATGTAGCAAATCTTTGTCTAAAAACAAAAAGAGGATGAAAGACTAGAGACAACCAGAGGCTAGTCAGGAGCACAAAGTGCTTATCTTGGTCTTTTATACTTTGAAGTAAAAATGATATGCAGTTTGGGTGAAGGGATCCGATTTCCTCAAACTGTGTAGCATATCTTCTGTCAACATAGGGAATCTGTGTTAGTTAGATTTCCACTATCACAAAACACTTAAGGCAAACCAACTTTAAAGGAAGAACAGTTTGTTTTGCTTCGTGCTTTCATAGGCATGGTGATGTCATTTTCAGTAAGGCATTGTGGGAGTGAGTGTGGCATAGAGCAAAGTTCCTCACCTCACAGAGGCCAGGAAGCAGAAAGAGGGGGCAGAACACAGTCCTCAAATCCCCTTTAAGGGTATGCCCCTTGCTTCCTACCACTAGACTTCAATTTGTAAAGGGTCTGCCACCTCCCAGTAACAGCAGACTGATGACCTCAGTGCAGGACCTTTGAGGGCTCTGTGGAGCTACACCACAGTAATCCTCACTGGACTTGATCTGCATGCCTGGTGATAAGACAACTTCCTTCTTTATAATCAGTCTACAAAGCTGGTACTGACTAACAAACTTTGATTTATCAACTTCCCAGTCTCTGGAACAGCCTCACATGACCATGGACAGAAGTGTTCTGAATCTGTTTCTTTAGCCTATGAGACCAGAGTCCATCTTCTGCTTGGCTTTTGCTCTCATGAAATGGTGGATCTTAGCCATCATTTAACCAGAATATCCTGGATCTTCCCTTGGACCAAGGGAGTCTTCCCATTTAGGGTTTTTGAAGATAGGGCAATCATAGCTTCTGAGGCATACACCTGCTCCACAGGGTCCCTCCCAGAAAAATAGATTTGCTTTATTTGGGAGGAAATAAAGCAACAGGAAAAATCAAGTAGAATTCATTTCTGAAAAGATGAAAATGGAAATCAGTCATAGGTGGATAGGATGATGAAATTCTGGCAGTAAAATGAGGTTGATAGTCATTTAAAGTTGTAGAAGTGTGTAAGATTTTTATTTGTTTTCTGGAAACAATGAAAATAGCAGAAAACAGGCTGGGGAGATTGCTTAGTAGTTAAGAGCACTGACTGTTCTTCCAGAGGTCCTGAATTCAATTCCCAGCAACTACGTGGTGGCTCACAATCACCTCTAATAGGATCTGACACCCTTTCCTGGTATATCTGAAAACAGCTACAGTATACTAATATAAATATAATAAATAAATCTTAAGAAAAGAAAAAAAGAAAATACCAGAAAACATTCGCCATCCTCAGTCAGCCTCCTGCCTAAGGATGTACCTTGAAGAACTAAGCTCTAAAATCACCTCTCCAAGGCCAGGCCAGGCAGGCAGAAATGATCCTTCCCCCCAAAAAATCCAAGCTTTTAAAAAACGATGTTGGTACCTTCAGTATTCCTACACTTATATTTGCCAGAATAAGGTTAAGAAATCTCTGTCATATGGCAGCATGCTGTCCCTAAGCTCAGAAACAGTTGCCTGAGACCCTCTAGCATGAAGACAGTAGGTCAGTTCTGTAGCAACTAGCTCACTGAGGAGGTGACAGTTGAGGCAGATCTTCCCTACTTTGCCATGGTCCATGCTCCATGGAATCTTCCGGACTAAAGGGCAGAAGGGGCTTATCTGATTATAGGGATGCTGTTTCTCTGGTGTTGGTGTTTCAAAGAAAACCCTGTATGCTTTTCTCCAGACACAAAATTAACAATTTCTTCCTGATCACCTTTCAACGTGTTTGGCTGGAAAAGGTTAATGAAAAAACTCAGTATGACAGACTAATTCCCATTTTAATGGTAATGTAACCTAAAAGACACCAGCTCATTCTCTGCACATGTTCTTGGCTATGAGTTAATGTTGCCATAAGAATATACATTTGTACAATTTTTTTAAGTAAAATTCTGATTGGTCAGACTTTAATGAGAGACAGCAAGACCAAAACACTTAACGGCCACTCTTGTCCTTTTCTTCATTGTTGGTCTGTCTGGCCATGACTGACCATAGCACATAGCTGCGCTTCTGTGACTAGCTTTCCAGGACATCAGTCATGGTTTATAGGAAGTGGCGTGAGGCAGACAGCACAGTACAGCCAGGGTCTCAGAGGTTCACAGGAGGCGTGCTCTTGACACAGCATGTCCAACTCTTGCCTTCCTGAGTAGCCGCTGGAGCCCCCTTGCTGAGCTGTTCCTGAATAGAGGAAGACAGGGAAGCTGCAGTTAAGGATTTAGTCTGACAGTAAACTACAACAGGATTTCAACTGTATTACCTGGACAGATGGCTGATCTAAAGGAATGACTAAATTGCTACCTGAAGCAAATATTTTCCAACTGGATCTAATTAACTATTTCTCACTAGAATGGCAACATGATAAAGACTCAGTAAAACTAAATAGGGAAGCTGTGTCTTACTCTGACTATGGTGCTCAGAAGGTACTCCAGTATTTATGAATTACCTAGTTAATAGGGTACAATATGAAATACTGACTGCCCTGACCAATTAGAAGATGAGAATTGTACAAAAACTCTGTCCTGCTTACTAACCACTAACCACCCAACCTAAAATAACAAGTCCCACAACTCTCTTGACCCCCTCCTCTCACCCCTTCCACTCAGGCACCGTTCTATTAACCTCTTCCTCCATGGCTATCAGAGATTTTGGATAGAAACAGAGGCGTATTCCTTTGAAGAGAAACTAGTACAGGATTTGGCTGTAAGTACTGAATGAACTGGGAACAGATATGGGTGTGAATGGGTTTGATTTTTGTGTTTGTGTTTATATATGCTGTGAGAGTCTGGCATTCACGGAGACTCAATTGGAAAAGAAGTAACTGTGTAAATCCTCAGGATGATGTTGTCAATGGTCCTAAGAGCCAGAGGATGAAACTTCAATTAGAGGTGTTAATAGCATCCTCACCCCTAGCTCCATCATCATTAACAACTAACATTTCTTGAGTTGCACAGCTATGTCTTGGGGATTTCATGCCAAGTTAAGTTTTGAGCACCATCTGTTGCAGGAGGGCCCCCCCTGTCCTGCTTACCTCTTGCTAAGACCCCACATCCATAATAATAGCTCTGCTTTGGGGAAGATGCCTCTTTCCTATACCTCACATATCTGGTCCTTCAAACATCTGGCATGCACTGTCTCTAACAGACTTCGCATTCTGAAGCCACTTGAACTGGAACACAGAGGAGCTGCCTCATCTGTTTCTGGGGCGGGGAGCGGTGTGTGCCCTCCCTTCCCTTCTCTGGCTCTCTTCTCCTCACCACTCCTGGTTTCTCATTTGCTCTTCTCATTTGCTCTCTGTGCTAATCCAATTCTGTTTTTCATTCATTCTTTTCTTCCTGTCTTTCTCTTTCTGTCTTCCCCTATTGTCCTGTGTCTTTACCTCCTACCTCCTTTTTTCGTTTAAATCTCTCTTCCCTATTTTCTTTCCCTTTGTGTCTAAGTCCCTTACTTTCCCCACACAGCCCTTTTGGTAAGAAAGGCTTTGTCTTTGTTTTCCCATTTTCCTGATTAACCAGCTTGCAGGGAGCACGGGCAGGCTCTGCTGCCAACCATTCACACAGCTTTGGGGATCGCACATATTCACCAAGTACCACCTCCCCACCTTCCCTACACGCTCCCCCCACCCCCCTACCTCCACTGAAAATGTTACTGTTGCCACTAACATCAGTTACTGGTTTCCTTTCTATAAAGACAGAGAAGTGACTTCTAAATAGCAAGTTTGCACAACAATGCAAATTTTAGTGTGATGCTATTTTTTAAAATCTAGAATAATACAACTGGTCCCCCCAATAAGTTCTAGAGAGTTGTGACTTTTGCCTCACCTCCATCCCTAGACTGCTTTCCAGAAGAAACTCCATGAAGGATTCAGTTTCAAAAGTGACAGTGGGGCTCGGCGGTGGTAGCACACGCCTTTAATCCCAGCACTCTGGGGGGCAGAGGCAGGTGGATTTCTGAGTTCGAGGCCAGCCTGGTCTACAGAGTGAGTTCCAGGGCAACCAGGGCTATACAGAGAAACCCTCTCTCAAAAAAAAAATCCAAAAAGACCCCCCTCCAAAAGTGATGTGGGGTTTCCCTCCTGCACTGGGGTGCCCACAACTTGCATGGAGGTTTGTAGTTGTATGGCCTGTGGTCAGCCATTCACTTTCTTTTACTTCTGTTAATTTAAAATTGGAATGTATCCTTGATTGGCTGGGGAAATGCGTCTGTCTGTGCCAACCTTGCATCCTCAGGACTCCTACCTTGAAATAAGCATCGGGTATGGTCAAGAGCTTGCTCAATGCTTCCAGGCTGATGCCTCTCTGTGCCTTGCACTTTGCCTTCTCTTTGTTCGCATGCAGCTGTGTGGTGCCTGGTGGAATCTGTGCCTAAATCTGTATGTGTTACTCTGTATAGAAATCTCCCAGGGTTGAAGATGAGGAAGAAGAGGAGACAGAAAAGCAACCCGACCCACTTCACCAGATCATTCTGCATTTTAGCCGCAATGCGCTCACAGAGAGGAGGTAAGCATCACTCCCGGGCTCGTCCCCCAGGCCAGGGATGCTGCTCAGTCATAGTGGTCAGCAAAGAGTATGAGGGATTCAGATCTGAGAGCCTCTCTTCACAGCCATCAGGAAACATAAAGGACAGGCTTCTCATCATAATAGAAGACAGACTAAAGATTAAACAGTTTAAAATTCTGACTTTACTCTTAAGTTCCATTTCAGGCCAATACTGACTCGGCTTTTTCAAGCCAAACTGTCTGATTAGTTCACTGGTACATTTAACTTGGAAAGGTTTTTGGTGGGTTTTTTTGTTGTGTTGTTGACTCCAAAAATAACTCACTAAATATTTCTCTTGTTATTTCCAGCAAATTGGAAAATGATCCATTGTACACTTCCTATTCCAGCATGATGGCCAAGGTACACCTGGGTTTCTAGCACCCTGTCACTATCTTTCTTTAGAGTTCTTTGGACATGCAAAATTGTCATGTGAGCAGCAGGGCTGGTGCTTAGTCATGACAGCTTCTAGGTATCACACAGCTCATGCACCATAAGTATGACACCTTGAAACTTTGTAGAAATAGTGACTGCTGGTGGCTGAATTCATGGGACAGTTCAAATGCTGGGTAGATGGGCCTAGGTACAAAGACTATCTGCATCTTCTGCGATCAGGAGAAGTCAGGTTCTTCAGTCTATGTTCAGACAAAACATGCTGGACCCTAGAAAAGGAGTTCCAATGTCTTCGAGAAGCCACAGTAACCAGAGGAATTGCCACCAGGAGTCTGACAAACTTTGGCATACTGAATACACATAGGAAATTGTCCTCAGATAGAAAGACATTCAGGAAGACAGAATATGTTGGCAAATAGGGAACTGGTATTTCTTTGTTCTATCTCACAGCCCCAGTACACAGAGATAACTTAGGGCTTCCATCCTGGGTAGCCCAGACTTACTATCATGGCCCTGGTATTTGTCTTAACAAGGACAATTATTTGTATTCCTTGGTTCTCATCTACATCAGAATTTTTCCAGAGAAGGGAATTCATATCTGTGCTTAAAACAGGTCTCATTGGATATGTGAGTTCCCTGTTCTATCTTGTTCCTTAACCCCTTGGTAACTGCAGAAATGACATTTAAAGTAGAATGTTCCCATGCAGTGATCAAAATGTTCCTAGTTTTACAAGGTGCTGAGGTCCCGAGGAGTCTGAATAATCGCCTGCCCTCTCCCTTGCAAAACATTGTAGAAGAGCTGTGCTCATTAGACGCCCCCTATAACTTGGTTTTCTGTCTCCTCCCTTCCCTGCTCCATGGAACCCAGAGCTGTCAGAGTGGTGAGGATGAAGAAGAAGAGGAAGACAAGGAAAAAACATTTGAAGTGAGTGTTCATAAAGATTAGAACCAGGGCCCTTGCTGGCCTATCGGTTGGGGCTTCAGAATGGTGACCACCATTTGCTCGTGAGACCCACTGTACTGCTGCTGTATCTGAATCAGTAGGTCTAGCCATGGCTCTGCCATCTGCCTGTGTGACTGACAAGCATCAGCAGTGTCCACTCCCAGATAGCTTTGTTCTGATGGAAAAATGTTCTATTTCACAGATACTATAGGAATGGGGCAGTAGAGGGGCAGTAGAGGGGCAGGAGAAGGTCAAATTTAAAAAACCAACAATGAAAAATCAAGGACATCAGAGTCATCCTCACTAGTCTATAAATACAGGTTAGTAGTAGATTTATAAGGCAGTACAGAAGCCCAGAACTCCTAAAATTGCACAATTTTAGATTCCTGTGCTCTTTGATAGGCAAAGTACCCCAAAATATAATCCAGTGATTGCAGGTAGTTACAGTTCTGGTAACCAGCTCCAGCAGAGCACGTCTGCAGTCTAAATGCAGGAACTCTTCTTACATTCAGACAAATTTATTTAAGTGGCCCCCAAGCATGTTTCCTGTATAACAGAACATTCGAAATAAGAACATTTAAATCTTGGCTTCCAAGGAATCTCATGCTGGAGATGGAAAAGCTAAAGCCCTGGAGGCAGCCAAAGAGGAACTTGTCTCCAGGAGAAAGACTTAGAGCGTGTCAGGTGGCCTTGCAGGAGAGACTGGAGCTGAGACAGCAGCGATGGACAGTCCAGACCGTGACATGCATGGCTTAGTTAGGCTAATGCTAGGACCCCGAAGACAGACTGAGAAGGTTCACTAGCTCTTTCTGCTCCTCTTCCCAATATGGCCACATTGAATAAATATCCTTTATCCACACTTTACTATTAAAATAATAATCATAGGTTTCTTTATAATATCAAAGGTGAAAACACTATGTTACCTATCAACATAAAGAGTGGAAAACCCATCATTTAAAGGGTGAGTGAATCATGGGTGTATCTTTTGAAGAAGGTAGGTTGTATCTGGAAATAAAATGTACATGTTTGCTTAATCCAGAATGATGTGCATTGCCTTTCCTGGACTCTCTAAAGATTCATTCTCAACTCACTTTACCATGTTGCATTTCCTCAAGGGGAACATGAGCAGACAGTACAGCTGAGTACACTGAAGGGGCTGAGAGCAAATCTTTCCATATGACTTCTTTTCCCAGGAGAAGGAGATGGAAAAGCAAAAAACACTGTATCAGCAAGCAAGGCTGCACGAGCGTGGTGCTGCAGAGATGGTCCTTCAGATGATAAGTGCCAGCAAAGGTGACTGTTTCTAGGAAAACTCTAGGTACCTGCCACAGAGCTAGCACACCCTGACCTAAAGTCACATTAGCAAGACTGGAGGGGCCCAGTAGGTATGACGTACCACCTCTTTCCGTGGTAACTTAATCAAATCTTCACCCTGGCAGGTGAGATGAGCCCCATGGTGGTTGAGACACTGAAGCTGGGGATTGCCATTCTGAATGGAGGCAATGCTGGTGTGCAACAGGTAATTCAAGGAGGTCAACTCATGGGGGATGGGGAAGAGTCCCTGGGGTTCTTCTACTTGACAGTTCTCACAGAGGAGCTTTCATTTGCTCCAAGAAAGCTACCCACAGTTGCTTGGCTGGTGTTTGTCCTTAGTGGCCAATTACGTCCGAGTAGCTGGGAACATAGATAAAAGCAATAGCCATGAGTCTACATGTAAGTGTGTTCTTTAACAAAGAGGTTTTTAAAGCCTAGGATTAAAGGAACAAAACATTGCATTTTCCCTCAGATGTTCTGCAGAACTGTAAATACTCAGAGGCTATTTCTGAAGCCTCTTGTATTTCAGCACTTTAACCTGTGAACTGCTTTACCATGAGAAAACACAGTAATTCACAGCCCGTTATTCATTTAATTATTCTTCATTCATTAAACAGTTATTTGCTGATTGCTACCAATGCCTGATTCTTCTGTAAAGGCTGAAGTTATTATAGTCGGCAATACAAGTAAAGTATTTGAGAAGATTGGTCTGGGAGATTTTGAGTTCTTGGCAAGCTTGGGCTGTGTAGTGAGTGAACTGTCTCACAAAAATCAGCATTCAGAGATACAGCTCAGTGACAAAGCATAGTTACCCTGTATTTAATTTCTCAGAGTACAAAATAAAATACCCAAACCTCCAATGAGCATTACATGAGATAGTCAGTATTGAAAGCTTCTAGTCAGTCAGTATCCTGAATTAGAATTGATAACATTAAGTCCACAAATGTCAAAAGTTTTATACTGTGCTGAAATGGTAAAACTAATGAGCCTTAATACAATAGAATCTGACTCCCCAAGTAGATGGCTTGACTCATGCATACTTTTTCTTTAATTATTATTGTTACACATATGCATTCATATAAGCAGATAAATATTACCTTCTGAGCCCATTTAGTATAGCTCAAAAGTATGCTTTTAGAGCTGGACCCTTAGTATTGGATAACCTATCTAGGAACTTATCCTTGGGAAAGATTGATTTTTCCTTCATTAATGCCTGTGGTCATTAATTGTAGCGTCTAGGAATAAGACCTTCTGAGGTTTCTTCAAACCAGACTGGCATGTCATCTGGTGGTGTTATTGTTCAGGCCTTGTTTAGGCAACCCATTATTGAGATGTCATGTGTTCAGCTTCCTTGTACTATATATAGAGAAGTCAGTCTCTCAGCTGACACCCTGGTCCTCTCACTATTACAATCTTTTAGCCTCTTCTGAGACTCTCCCTAAGCCTTGTGTATATAGGTTATATTTTCTTAACTATACCAGTTCTTCTCCAAGAGTCTGCTTTTGTATGCTTCTGTGGCAGGGCATTTGCCATTTCTCCATTGGAATTAGGAAGATCATCAGTTGTGACAGTTTTCATTGCTTCCTTCTAAACTGTGTCTCTCTTTTGCAGAAAATGCTAGATTACTTAAAGGAGAAAAAAGATGCTGGATTCTTTCAAAGCCTTTCCGGTCTTATGCAGTCTTGCAGGTAAATATGGAGAAACTACTCACCATTCTTAAAACTTCACAATTCAAGAGAAAGGGGAGAAGGACAGATGGAAGTATACAAAATCAGTTACCATGGAATTGTGGAGAAGATTCAATGCTCACATACCTTAAAATCCAAGAAAGTGGATATTGTTCCCTAGCATTCAGGATTAGATTAAAAAAAAACATTAAGAGAAGAAATATCAATCTCCCTTAGCTACAAACATCCTTCCTGGTGCTGTGGTCTATCAGTCTCTTCCTCCTTTCCCCCACCCTACCCTCCTTTCTTCTTCCCTTCCTTCTCCCTTCTTTCTCCCTTTTCCCCTTCCCTCCCTCCCTCACTTCCTCTTTACCTTCCTTCCCTCCCTCCTTCCCTCCTTTTCCCCTTCCTTCCTATATTCCTTCCTTTCCTCCCTCTTTCCCTCCTTCCCTCCTTTTCTCCTACCTTCCTTCCCTCCCTCCTTCCTTCCCTCCTTCCTTCTCTCCTTCCTTCTCTGCTTCTTTCCTTTACTCCCTTCCGTTCCCTTCCCTTCCCTTCCTTCCTATGTTAGGTTGTTTCCTATGTTCAATGTACACTATAAGTTTTTCTTCGAACATGGATATCCCCCAAAGTGAAACCAAATAAATAAGGGCAAAGGTGGGGGATACCTCACTCTTAGTGATGACTGTTTTCTTTAAACCCATAAAACAACTTGTAATATTACCCTCTAACAGTCCTTTGAGGCTGAATGGGTATTTGGTAAGCACCTATTTTGACAACTCTTTTAACAGAGGTCTGTCCTGGCATGGGAACAAAAGTTTGATGCAGACTAAATAGCAAAGCATTGACTTATCAGTTGATCTCAACTATTTGTTTAAGCTACCAATCATGGTTGAACCAATTTTTGAATAAATATCCAAAAGTTGCAAGGCCACCACACTAACTCATTTTTAAAATGAGCCAACATTCTAAGAAAAGTGTCCTTCTCTAAACTTTCTATGTATTGTGAATTGTCTGAAACTCATTATAAAAGAAACCAAAGTTGCAATTACTTAGCTCATTTACCTCTAATTTGAAGAGTTTGAAGCTAGAACATGATGTCTACCATTTGAAAATTTAGAGGACAAACATCTTTTCAGCAGACTTCATAATCTTTTTTTTAAGATTTATTTTATTTATTATATGTAAGTACACTGTAGCTATCTTCAGACACACCAGAAGAGGGCATCAGATCTCATTACAGATGGTCATGAGCCACCATGTAGTTGCTGGGAATCGAACTCAGGACCTTCAGAAGAGCAGTCAGTGCTCTTAACTGCTGAGCCATCTCTCCAGCCCCCAGACTTCATAATCTTGCCAACCTCATTTGAGTCGGTAAATAGGGATACCATCTGAACTGCAGCATAATCTCTAGTAATTAGCTCTACTTTTTCTCCTAACAGTCTATTAGTTCATTGTCTCTCTCAGGAAAAGAGAATGTAATATTGCTAGGCCTGACTCATTGCTGGTCAAATAGAATAAGTCTTGTGGACTCAGGGATGACAACACCAAGAAAACTGAGATCTACATTACTCTTGAAATTTCCAGTAGGTCTCTAGGAGTTCTCTCAATATGTTACAACACTTGAGACTGCTAAATGTGTTTCTAATTCATGTATAATGATAGAACAGAGGGACAAGTGACATAATTGCAGGATGACTTCTCACAGTTTTAATGTTCTTTAATGGTTTGATTATTATACAAATAACACATATTTGTAAAATACTTAGGCAGTGGGAAAATTAAAACATGGATGTTTAGAAATTAAAGTGAGACTTGGAGATATATAGCACCAATTCAAAATCAAAGCATCAAAGCAACAGGATCCAAATGCCCTTTCCTAGGTTACCCCAACCTGCCCCATCTCCCAACCCAGCACAGCAAGTTCCAAATGACAAAACAGCAGGATAATTTGGAGTTTTTCAGCAAACCTGTTTTATAGAGCATAACCTGGGGTTGGGAAAACTACAAAGCTGGGCCCTGGAGGGATGTCAGGAGGGACGGATAAGAACCCTTGGAGCTTCTGCAGAGGGCCCAGGTTCAGCTTCCAGTGCCCACATGGTGGCTTAAAACTATAACTCCAGTTTTAGGAGACCCCATACCCTCATCTGACTCACATGGGCACTAGGTATGTACACGGTGCATTAAAAAACATGCAGGAAAACCCTTACACATAAAAATAAATATTTTTTTAAACCTGTAAAATAAAACAACAAAGGTAGGAATAGAAATTTCTGTTTTCTGTTTAAAATTCCCAAATCATGACTCTCCGAAAAGAAAGAAAAAGAATGCCAATGTCTTTCTAGTCTCACAGCATCTTCTCTGAACAGCAGCAGAATCAAGGCGAATGTCTAGAGCCTTCATGGGCTCAGTCATACACCTCCCTAAGGGCGATATCTTTATGCTCCAGGACACTTTCCAGATCCAAGAAGGAAATAAACTGTTAAGAAGACAAAAGGAGCTTCCATTAAAAGTAATCTGATCTTACAGTGGTTTCTTTCCCAGCCTCCGGGTAGTACTGGAGCTTGCTTCAGCAATACTTGACCTTAGCCAGGAAGATAGGAGAAAGCAGGGACAAAAACAAATGCCAACTTTGTATGAGTTTAAGAACACCATTGCACACAAGGCTTAATCTCAATGGCTACTGGCTTTTGACCAATGCAGCAACCATAAAAGGGAGTGGCCCTTGAAGTCTTCAGAGTTTCTAGCTCTCTCCTCCAATTCACAGAGATCTTTAGAGAAAGTAAAGGTAGGAGCTGAGCATTGGGTGCAGTTTACAAACTCTCAGAACTCCTGTCTTCCTGATTTGGGAAGTCTTTCCAAGTCTTCATCCATAAGAACAGATTCAAACTAAACAATGATCACCACCTCGATATACATATAACAAGGACTATGAGCTATCACATCTGTAAACTGTAGTACTTGGCATGAACCCAAGGGACCCTCAAGCTTTTAACCAAGGTATTTCTAGGTATTGGTCTCCTTATGATAATGAGACAAAAATATTATTAGTAGATACATTGAAATTAGAAATCTATTTTCCCAGCATAACCAGTTAGCCCTGAACCTTGTTTTCTTTTGTCCATTAAAAGTGTCCTTGATTTGAATGCATTCGAGAGGCAGAATAAAGCTGAAGGCCTGGGTATGGTTACAGAAGAAGGGACACGTAAGTAACTAATGACTGCCAAGGTCATTCTCTTCCTGATTTAAATGTCAGCTCTTTCTGAGCAAAGCCTTTGCATGCTGTTTCCTTTATCTGCAAAGATTTGCTCCACTTGAGCAAAAACATTTCTATCTGCAGCTTTGCTAAGGCCAGCATCCAAGAGAGATGCATTCATGGAGTTCAATGTATTTGAAGAAAGTTTGTTATAGTATTTATGGGCTTCTTACTTTGTACTTTCTCTTTTTCCTCTTGTTACCAGTCATTGTTCGTGAGCGTGGTAAGTGTGAGTCTCTTCCTTGAGTTCCTATCATGTGTGTAAATCTTAAGAGAATAGATTTAATTGCCTCCGTACAAGCAGATCTTAGGTTGGGTGGCTGCATGTCAACTTTTAACCTAGCATTTTGATGCTTAATTAAAGAAGTGTCTTCCATCTGTAAAGCACGGGTTATTATGGGCTCTGAGGCACTGGCTGCCATTGTCCTAGTTGTTCTCATTACAGATGTGTCTTAGGGCTAAACAGTTTACTGTTGGGACTGTGTACTCTGCAGCCTTGGCCTCCAATTAACTGAGTTTATCAATGGTAACCCAAAGGTGCATTTCCAAACCCAATTGTCAGTTTTGGAGTTATTTGCATCAAAAGATGTACCTACCTTGTTGAGGAGCCAAGCAAATGCTGATGTGTATATTATATTTTCAAGGTGAAAAGGTACTCCAGAATGATGAATTCACACAAGATCTCTTTAGATTCCTACAGTTGCTTTGTGAAGGACATAACAGTGGTGAGTGATATCAACTGCTTCATTAGGGGAAAACAGCATTCGTATATGTAACTCATTCCTTTCAGTGGCCTCTACTTGATTCAACTAGTTGCTTTCTGTTTTATTTTCTGTTCTAGTGCTGCAAAGACACACCATGACCAAGGCAACTCTTATTTGGGGACTTGCTTACAGTTTTAGAGGGTTGGTCCATGATCATCATGGTGGGAAGCAGACGGGCATGATACTGGAGTAGTAGTTGAGAGCTTTACATCCTGATTCAAAAGCAGCAGGAAAGACAGAATGAAACTGGGCCTGGCATGGGCTTTTTAAGCTTCAAAGCTCACTCCCAGAGACACACCTCCCTCAACAAGGCTACACCTTCTATCCTTCCCAAACAGTTCCACTAACTAGTCACCAACCATTCAGACATATGAGCCATTCTATTGGTGGCTATTCTCATTGGTGACCACCACACTATCGAAAAATACCGATTCATCTAGTCCTTAAGAAGAGAGGCTATATACAATGACCATTAGACTTATGGCTGCTATTGTTTAGTGTCGCCAAGGCTAAACCACCCCCTGGGATCACAAGTCCTTTCACATCACCTATTGGGTCTCATCTTGTTTTAGATGTCACCATGTTGGCAGGGTATAGAGGAGAGGAGGATCTGCAAGGCTCCAAATATATTGTTTGTGTATAACTTGAGTCACATAGTATGCCACTTATAAGCTCAGCTAAGAGGCATGCTTGGCTCTCTTTGGTATAGTGAGCCTAGGTTCTGACCCAGAACTGGTGCTCTCAGACTTTCAGAACTTTCTGAGGACTCAGATGGGCAACACCACTACTGTGAACATCATCATTAGCACTGTGGACTATCTTCTGCGCCTACAGGTGAGTTGGGGAACCTTAGGCAATGGCATGTTTCATCTCTAGTTATACAAGTTAACAATAGCTATACAGATCCATGGAGACCCAGGATACAAATGTTCCTCAGTAGAATTATATCCTAATAAACCAACCATAAGCTAAAGAAGAATTTCATACACCTAGCTACTAAATTTCATAGCTACATAAGATGATACACTCTGCAGTGGTTTTCAACCTGTGGGTAACAACCCCTTTGGGGGTCAAATAACCCTTTCACAGATATCACCTAAGACCATTGGAAATAGATATTTGCATTATGATTCATAACAATAGCAAAATTACAGTTATAAAGTAACAATGAAAATAATTTTATGCCTGGGGGTCACCACAACATGAAGAACTGTAAAAGTGTCACAGCATTAGGAAGGTTGAGAACCACTGCACTATACCATTTTGGTGGTTTATTCTTTTTTTTTTTTTTTTTTTTTTTTTTTTTTGGTTTTTTTTTGGATTTGGTTTTTTTCGAGACATGGTTTCTCTGTGTGGCCCTGGCTGTCCTGGAACTCACTCTATAGACCAGGCTGGCCTCAAACTCAGAAATCTGCCTGCCTCTGCCTCCCAGAGTGCTGGGATTACAGGCATGCGCCACCACTGCCCAGCTTGGTGGTTTATTCTTAAGATTGTATAGCTAACCCTAATTATGGTTCATGGCTCCTGCCTAGCATTATGAGAAAGCATCATACCATAAATTGCTAGTTGAGAAAACAATACTCAGAATTTCAAGTACAATTTCAACTGAATCTATGCCACTTCCATCCCATTGTTAAGTAAGCATTAGGCCTACATTAGTCAGAGAGAGTCTATATCATCTGACTCTCAAAGAAGGTGTTATAATCTATTTCTTCACACCTAAGGGAAGTTTTAATTCTTAAATATGCATTCAAAGACAAAGTGAGAGGACCTTAGCTATGAAAGTATATTTTAATGGCTGATCTTAGTGTTGTCAGTGAATAGCCAGCCTCAATGGCCAAGAAAGAATAATCAAATAATTTATGGCTAAGAAGTATAGTTTTATGAGAAAAACCTGTTTATGATAATAAGAAATTGATATGTTTTCATATTGTTGGTGTTGAGAAGTCACCTGACTTTTTTCTGTAACAGATTTCTCCCCCTGGTCTTACCACGTTCTAGGACTCAGGAATAATCTACTCAAATTCCCTGCAGTCCAGTTCTCTTATCTATATGATGGGTAGCACTTGCCTCACAGAGTGGTAGCAAATATTGAGAGGTTTGATATTCATCAATTATTTAGAACAACATCTGCCACTTAGCTGCTATTCCTTTGCTGTTACTACGGTTATTTGGATGATAATCACTATTATCTTTGGTTGACATGGTTCATGTTGAATGTTATATATCATAGTCTCCCAGGTACTAAGGCTGGGTGTCACCCTTATATGTTCTTCTCATTGGAGACATATGTGTGTTTGAAAGGTAAGTGTTAGGACTATCTCGGTCCATCTTCACAGGGTTCCCAACTCCTATCATAGCAGAGGCACAGAGATATGGGATTCTTCTGAATTCTTCTTGTCCACTGAGTTTACTTTCCTTGAATTCAGACAGAAAAATATCAAACTCTGCTGTTTATTTTTAGGAATCAATCAGCGATTTCTATTGGTACTATTCAGGAAAGGACATCATTGATGAATCTGGACAGCACAATTTCTCTAAAGCTCTGGCAGTCACCAAGCAAATTTTTAATTCTCTTACAGAGTACATCCAGGTAGGTGTTGATAAATGCAGAAGTGATAACAAATAGAGTATTTTTAACATTCTTATTTTTTATATTCTCTAAAGAGTATTTGGATGCTCACAGTGGCCTATGTACTCACTCCCAATACTGACATTATTTTTTATCTAGGAAAAAGATCCATTGGTACCTGTGGTCTATGAGGTCCTGTAGTCTGTGGTCCCCCACTGGGACTTGTTCATGGTGTTGTCATACTTTATTTTCATTTACCTCATTACATTTTGCTTCCTGCCAGACAAGGTGGCATGTGCCTCTGTCCCAGCACTCAGAAGGCAAAAACAAGTGGATCTCTGTGAGTTCAAGGCCAGCCTTGTCTACAAAGCACATTCTCAAATATCCAGGGCTCTGCTACACAAAGAAACCCTGTCTCAAAGGGGGAGGGGGGAAGGAGACATTTTAGTTTCCCTTTTGAGAATGACTTTAAATGAACAATAAAAGAAAAAAAGTGTTCAACTTAACATTCTTCAGTCTAGAATAGCTGACAAAATATCAATATTTGGTGTTCAGTAAGCATGGAGATAGAATTATAGAACAATGGTATAAACAAACAAACAAATCCTCAGAATCCAACCTACCTATGGTGACACATGCTTACAGTCCCAAACTTTGGAGGCTGGGGTAGGATGATCTTGAATTTGAAGCTGGTCTGGGTAACAATGGTGAGACTCTGTCACAAAATCAAATAAACAACCCAATCCAGAATCGTTGAGCTCTTACTAGGGAAGAAGTTAGTCAACTCAAGTTATAACAAGTGGATCTCTGGCTTAATATTCTAGTTTTCTTCCTCTTTCTGTAACAATCTCTACTTATTTCCTACAACAGTCTACCTACTGTGAAGAGATATGAATAATGCATTTAGGTATAACTGGCTATATAACCAGTTGCCATTTTAGCTTTCTGTGATACAAGATTTTTTAGGAGCAGAACTGACACTTCATTTTTATATTATCATAACCAGAAAACTCATGAATAATATTTGTTCTTTTGTTGATTGAACAAAACATTTAGCTTGTGTTCTCTCCTTAGTCCTCAGAAGGAATATAATTTATTGTCTCTACCATGAAAGCACTTTCAGTATCATTGAAAAAAGTCATATACATGATGTAAAATATTTGATAGGAGATGATTGCACAAGATTTGAAATAATCATTTGCATTATGGCTCAAATCATAACTATTATGTATCAAATATGGAGAAATGGAACTAGGGATAAGTGGAACAACATCCTGAGACTCGGAGTTAGACAACAATAAATGAAACAAATAAAGCACATGTGTAGAGTTCAATGAAAGAGAAAGCTCTCTTGAACCTCAGGGCACAGTCTCATTACAGATACATACTGGATGTAGATAAATAAAGGAGGAGGTACACTGGTCTTTTGGAAAAGTCGTAGAGATGGGATTGTGAGAGACTTCATGAGACATAATGTCAACCATTACTTCAGTTTGCTGCAACCGAAGGAAAAATGAGGAAAGAAAAGAGGAGTGTTTTATCCCTTCTTGTCATTTCCTTCTCTGCCTGTACTTTAAATCTGAGTGTGGCTCTTTTTTTATATCATGGAATTGAAATTTGTTCTGTGAGAAACATTATTTTGAGGGTGAGATGGAATGATCCTAAGCTGAGGACTTGCCTGGGATAGAGAGTGGATACAAGGCCAGCTGGTTAAGGAAACCCTGTCTCAAAATTTAATTTTAAAAGGTCTGAGGATAGAGCTCAATAGTAGAGTTTTTGCCTGATATGTGTGAGGTCTCAGGTTCAATTCCCCAGTACTGAAAATAAAAAAAGAAAAGAAAGAAGGAAGGAAGGAAAGAAGGAAGGAAAGAAGGGGAGACAACTGGATTTTCATTCACCATCAAAATCATGAGGTAACTGGTACATTTAGATTCTATTTTCTCATAAAAATAAATATAAAACTTAGTATACTACCTAGAATTTTTTTTAATGTAGCAAAGTTAAACTATATTAAAACTCAAAATAAAAAGAGAAGAGCTATCATTTCTCAGCCTTTTGGCTAAGATTAACTGTAAGAAGAGAAGGGCTCCATTAAGGAAAGGACAGCAGTGTCCCACCTAGGGACAGATACAGACTTCTCAGAGGAGAACCTATGAACAAAAAGAAATTTCTCCTGGAGTACTCAACACACCAGAAGAGCCCATGTTCTGTAAATACATGTTTCTTTTAATAGCTAGTTTTATGTTGAAATGAACTTATTGGCCTCTAGTATACTACCTGGAAAATGGGACCTCTAAGGACCAGAAACTGAACATGGATGAACAGTGACTTATAAACATGCTTGTGTGATTTGGGAAAGTAGGTAGTACTTTTTCCTCTCAACTTTCCCTTGGGAATCCTACTAAGACTCTTACATTCTTGATATAATAGGTGTGTCCTTTTCAGACCTTTCTTACTGAAGAGAAATTTGGAGGTTGAGTAAAAGATTAAAACCAACAAACAAAACAAAGCAAAGCAAAACAAAACAAAACAAAACAAAACAAAACAAACAAAAAAACCCCAAGCCTTTGAAGGAGAGTTAAGGAAGGAGAGCCATAAATAGGAAGGTTCCTATCCTGGAAAAGCAGACTGGTAACTAAGTCGTCTACACTTGGCTTTGAGAAAAAAAAATATTTGAATTGGTATATAATGTTTAACTTAGTAAAAAAAAACCTAGAAGTAGTTGACCACTGAGATTATTACTGAGACTTTGAACTTTGATTAATCAGAAGTTGTAGCACTCACATGGTACGTTGCTTGAAGACAACAGGTAGATTGTCTCTGATACCCTTGTTTTCCTTAAAAGACCTTTCAGAGAAAGAACTAGGTGAAGAGAGGGTAGAGCAGTGGTTCTCAACCTGTGGGTCGTGACCCCTTTGGAGTTAACTGACCCTTTCACGGGGGTTGGGGGGGCACCTAAGGCCATCGGAAAGCATAGATATTTTGCATTATGATTCACAACACTAGCAAAATTACAATTGCAAAGTAGCAGTGGAAATAATTGTATAGTTGGTGCCGACCACAACATAAGGAACTGTATTAAAGGGTTGGAGCTTTACGAATTCGAGAGCTGCTGATGTAGAGGAATGCCCGTTGGACCTTCTTCAACAGTATTTAACTATTTCATTAACTATATCCTTCATTCTGAAGCTAAAAGACAATCAGAGGGCTATGAAACCCCCATTCTCCACCTAGAGAGAAAGTCCTGTAATTAGAAAGGATGAAAAGCAACTTGGGAAAATATCAAAGCATAAAATAATGGTGTGAAAGGTACTGCCTTTTCACATAAAGCATAGTCAAATGCCCTGATAGGAAGGGCTCTGGGTGACACAGTGTGGAATCAGGCTGTCTCCTCTCTACAGGGCCCTTGCATTGGGAACCAGCAGAGCCTGGCTCACAGTAGGCTGTGGGATGCAGTGGTCGGATTCCTCCATGTATTTGCTAACATGCAGATGAAGCTCTCTCAGGTACTGTGGCCTGTTCCTCTACATATTCCATTACAGTGAAACTGTTGGGTTAACTTCCTTTCAACTTCCCCTTGTGGGTGTGGCTGTGTAATCAAAGGCTGGGAAAGCCAAACAGATTAGGTCCCATTCTTAAAACTGAAGACCAAAATGGGAAACAGGTGTACATCTCCAAGGGCATCCCAGAGGGGCCTTTGCATGAACGAAGCTTCTTCCTTCCTTGTGTCCCGCCAAACTATTATTTCATAAGTGCCTCAACACTGCGTTCCATGGTGCTCATCCCCTTCGCTTCCCTGTCATGGTCCTTTCATTTCACAATACCATATATCAATCAACGTCTCTCACCTGCAAAATGTTGCATGTCTCTGTCATCCACAAATGTCCCTTCCCCTGCTTCCCCTCCTTATCCAGCTCTACCTCTCCTTCTCCCCATCTCTCTGGCAAGACGAATCAGAACCACTCAGAGCATTTATTATGAACAAATAAATGTAGCATATGCAGTCGGTGATCGCCTCTCTCCATGGCAACACATGAGGAGCACTTCAAGATGTGTTTCAGACTGATTGAGGGACATTTGCAGCGTTAATTTAAATCGGAAGATTTCAAGGCTATCACACCTGCCTCCTCTCTTTTGGAATGTGCTGTTTGACCCTTCATTTTTTCCCCTTTTGACTCTGGCCTTATGGGAAAGGAGTTCTCAAGGGACTCCTAATTTGGCAGTAACATGTCCATGTCTGTGTCAACCATGACAGGGTGGTGTAGAGGCTCTGGAGATCAGAGTCCTTACTCCACTACCTCTTCCTCATCAGTGACGTGGGGAAAGTTCCTCCCTACTTCTGGGTTTTGGTTTCATCATCTATAAAGGATTCAGGGTTAGAAAGGATGGCCTCTGTTGTTGTGTTGTTTTATACAGTAGAGCTATGACACACAATAGGGAAAGTTCCTCAGGAAACTGAATGCTAGACCAAAGCTTTTGACAAGAGAAACAGAGAATCAGTAAAACAAGTATGACCCAGAAAAAAAATTTAATAAAAAAAATTACCTTCAAACTGATAGGTGATGGCTCAGACTATCAATCCCAGCACCCAGGAGGCAGAAGCAGGCAGATCTCTGAATTCAAGGCCAGCCTGATATGCAGAATGAGTTTTAGGACAGATAGGGCTGCACAAAGAAACTGTGTCTCAAAAAAATAAATAAATAAATAAATAATTGCCTTCAGTTTATTCTTGCAAGCATAATTTTCTGATTTTAATTTCATCCTTAGATGAGATCTTTTACATATCGTCCTGTATATGCTGAAGGGTTTGCAGCACAGAGGTAGTTTTCCAGTACTCTGCCTGTATTGCTTGTATTAAAACTAAACAGAACATCAAAAGGAACAGCATGCCTAAATACTCTTTTAAGGATTCGGTGGTTCCCTGATCACCACCAGCTACAACTGGGGGAATCTAATCCACAAAGAAAGGAGAATCTACTTGGTAATCTAATGTTTCCTTAGGTGGATTACAACATCATCTCCCATGAAGCTTATAATAAGTAGTTCTCCAGTACAGAAAACAACAAATAAGAAGTACCTGAAGGGTTTTAGTGTATGGGGCCATTAAGTAGCTTTTAGTAACAGTCTGTATATCTGCTGCATTTGTACGGAGCAGAATGTGAAGGAGCTGTGTTGGATGAGCGTCCCTGTACTCTAGGCAGTGGATTTAAGCCATCTTCATGCACATCGAGAAGGGAGCTCATTCCTGCCGTGATGCAGCCTTCACCTGACCTTTCCAGAGAAGGCCCTTCTTGCTCACTTCCCTGGACTTTGCTAAGGGATCAGATAGCTCAGGGGTATCTCCTGTTTCTGTTCTAGGATTCCAGTCAGATCGAGCTGTTGAAGGAACTCTTGGATCTCCTTCAGGACATGGTGGTGATGCTTCTGTCCCTCCTGGAAGGTTGGGCTGTTTGGTATAACTAGGCATTGACACAATTGTAATTGGTCTGATCACTAACCTTACTAATCACACAGATTATCCTTCTCGCAGGTCACTGATGTCTTAAGACATTTGTTAGAACGACAAATTTTCAGAATAAAAAAAAATGAGTGAGGGGCACATGGTCTGATGGACAAAGCCTGAAACCAACTCATTTGATGCCAATAGGAAAGCCAGAATGAACTGGGGAAAACCTCCAAGCTTTGCCCCTGCCTGTCCTCTCCCTCTCCCCATTGCTTTTTGACATATCTGGCTGCCAGTGTGTATGCCAGCCATCTAATTGGGCATCTTCCCAGGTCAAAGGGGATCAAAGGGACGCCATGTATCCCTATGTATTCCCAGAGATCTAATAATAAAACCACCTCATAGGCCCCAGGGCAGAAATAAGGCCATGGTGTGGCCACTTCCCTCTTGCCCTGGTTTCTTGTCCCTTGGTTCCTGGTGGGCTATTTTCAAACCATTATGGTCAGAAATGAGCTGACTCATTTGGCACATGAGTCTTTTAAAAATAGCTGCCTGTTCAGTTGCATGATAACTTGGGTTCATTTATATATTTGTATGTCTTTTTAAACCTGCCTCACAGGAAATGTGGTAAATGGGACTATCGGAAAGCAGATGGTTGACACACTAGTAGAATCGTCTACTAATGTAGAGATGATCTTGAAATTCTTTGACATGTTCTTGAAACTTAAAGACTTAACCAGCTCAGATACCTTCAAAGAATATGACCCAGATGGCAAAGGGATCATCTCTCGAAAAGAGTTTCAGAAAGCCATGGAGGGTCTAAAGCAATATACACAGTCAGAGATCGACTTTCTCCTTTCATGTACAGAGGCTGATGAGAACGACATGTTTAATTATGTGGATTTTGTAGAGAGGTTCCATGAGCCAGCCAAGGACATAGGGTTCAATGTGGCAGTGTTATTGACAAATCTCTCTGAACATATGCCCAACGATTCCCGTCTCAAATGTCTGTTAGACCCAGCAGAAAGTGTGTTAAATTACTTTGAACCATACCTGGGTCGAATCGAGATCATGGGCGGGGCCAAGAAAATTGAGCGTGTTTATTTTGAGATCAGTGAATCCAGTCGAACTCAGTGGGAAAAACCTCAAGTGAAGGAATCTAAGCGACAGTTCATTTTCGATGTTGTCAATGAAGGCGGGGAGCAAGAGAAGATGGAACTGTTTGTGAACTTCTGTGAGGATACAATCTTTGAGATGCAATTAGCATCTCAGATCTCAGAATCCGATTCAACTGACAGGCCAGAAGAGGAAGAGGAAGAGGATGAAGATCCTGCTTATTCGATAGAAATTGAGGGGGAGGAGGAAGATAAGTCTTTTGAGTCTGCCTCTGCGTTTGCCATGGCCTGTGCCTCAGTAAAGAGAAATGTCACCAAGTTTCTAAAGAGGGCAACCTTGAAGAACCTCAGGAAACAATATAGGAATGTGAAAAAGATGAGTGCAAAAGAGCTGGTCAGGGTTCTCTTCTCCTTCTTCTGGATGCTGTCTGTGGGCCTCTTTCAGTTGCTCTTCACGATCTTGGGAGGAATCTTTCAGATCCTCTGGAGCACAGTCTTTGGAGGGGGCCTTGTAGAAGGGGCAAAGAACATCAGAGTGACTAAGATTCTAGGTGACATGCCTGACCCCACCCAGTTTGGGATCCATGATGATGTTATTGAGGCTGACAGGGCAGAAGTGACTGAGCCAGGTGTCACCGCTGAGCTGGTCCACTTTGTAAAGGGTGAGGCGGGAGATACAGATATCATGTCAGACCTCTTTGGAATCCACTCCAAGAAAGAAGGTGGCTTAAAGCAAGGGCCTGAAGTGGGATTAGGTGACCTCTCTGAAATTATCGGCAAGGACGAACCCCCGACATTGGAGAGCACTGTGCGGAAGCAAAGGAAAGCTCAGGTAAGCCTGATTCCAGCTCATTGCCCTTACCCCCAAATGAATCCAACTGAATTTTGTAATCAGCACTGACATGGTTTGCACAGGTAATAACCCTGCATTAACACTGGTTCTGATAGGACTATGCTGACATTCCAGGTTGACCAGGTGTGGTGAGCTTGGGGCTTAGAAAGGTGTCTCTGTGTTTAGTCACCAAGAGGACTTCTAGTCTACATTGTAGACTTTGAACATAATGACCTGAAACCTTCACCTGCTTCAGACTTTTATTAGGTTAGCATTCATGGTGTGCAGATTGATTTCCTGTAAGCCTAGAAAACCAAGTATAATGCATTTATTAGGTTAGCTTTTTTTTGGTGTACAGGGTGATTCAGTGAAAGCATAGAAAAGTAAGTATAGTGCATGAGATGTCTTATGAGGCGGTATTTCAATGTATTCTTTAGGCTCTGACACACTCCATTTCACTGAAGCTGTATAGTAGATATGTTCTATTTCTCTTATTACCTTTATAATCCCAATAAATCAAATTCCATTAGCTGGAAAGGTTACTAAACACTAATACTTAGCAATTTCATATAATGTTGATGACAATAATTGCTCTTTATTGATAACCTATTATTATTGATGAGTCAGATTGTGCCTGGAACATTCTTATCATTAAGGATTTGAGGCAGTCAAGAAGATCAAATGGATAAGACAAAAGTAACTTAGAGGTCATTGGCCACAGGATGTTCTGCATGTTCCCTAGCATCTCTAGCAACCTGTAACTCATGGTGCCACTTTAGCATCAAAGAAAGAAGTGAGGTTGCTGGCAAAGACTATAGCCATTCACTAACTCCACTGCCATTTATTGGAACATTAACATGCACATGCCTCTGTTCTGGGGTCTGAGAATTGAGTTATAATGGATAACTCATTTGTCCTTGTAATTTTATAGAAAAGACAGACACTAGACAAGTTGGTGCGCCTCAGACGTATGCTAGGCAGGAGATACTGTGAAATGGAAAGGCCAACGAGGGGCATGAAGAGCCAGGGAGGGAGGCACCAACATAGGTGCCCTTACTGTGTCATTTGCTCTGTACTGTTCCTGGGTAGGTGCATGACATAGAACCATTTGGAAAGGGATAGAAACTAATTTGGGTGCCACATGCCTCCCACTGTGTTCTGGTTAACAAGAAAAGCAGTAGTTTTGCTTTAATGGAACTTTGTCTCTAGTGCAAAAGGAAAATAATATAATTACCATTTGTGATGCTTGTTCAGCTTAGTAAACAAACTAATGGGTGAGAGGGGACATGGCACAATCATATAGGTCCTCTGGATGGATATATAATTCTTGTTATCATCTGCTATAAACAGGGCAGCTAGCAAGGCTCCTGAAACAGTATGACCGGAACCAAATCCTAAAGAATGACAGGCATGTAGAAAGCCGGGGTTTCATGATCCAGGCAGAGGGTAAGGCTCCTCAAAGTCCCTAGTACACAGAAGGATTCAGACTCCTTTCCAAGAGAGGGAAGATAAGAGCATTCAAATATAAAAAGCAATAAGTAAAGCGGTACAGCATGAAGATAAAGAGAGAGAGGAAGCCAGGCTCCGAGAGGATAGACAGGCCTCACGGGGAGCGTGGTTTTCTTCTGAGTGTAGTGGCTGTGAACCAGAGGGACCAGGGCAGTGACAAGGGGCTGGTATCAGGCAAGGAGCTTGTCAGAAAGAGGAAGATTCCAGATTAGATATTCTGTGATCTCTTGCTTTCATAGGGCTCCTTCAAGGTTGGAGCAAAGTGCCCTGCTTGAGTTGAGTAAACAATAGGGAGGCAACTGAATTTTCAGTCTTGAGGTCTGATTTGGCATCTCTCAGAAGTAGCAGGTTTGATGTATTGCAATACATTCTGCAACCCTGAGAGAAGCAGTAATGGAAGGTGGGGGTAGGGGGTACCACAAAGCCTCTAGGACTTGGTACCAGAAAGAAGAAAAAGGCTCATCCTGAACTTTTTTCTCTGAGGAACCCTTGACTGGTTGCTGTTTTTTGATCTAGGCAGCGGAGATGAAAGCAGTGCGTGAAGCTGAAGGAAAAGCTGAATCTGAGAAGGCTGAGTGAGTTCCCCGTGGTGTGGGCTACTCTGTTTCATGTGGTAGTTAATACTTGACCACAGCTGCCGTCCTTCAGCTGTGGTAAATAGAAAACCTGATTTCTACCAATGCAGACAACAGGTATTCTACAAGCCCTGGCCATACTTTTCTTTCTTCTTTCTTCTTTCCTTTGCTTTCCTTTCCTTTCTTTTTCTTTTCTTCATCCTCCTCCTCTTCCTCTTCTTCCTCCTCCTTCTCCTCCTCCTTCTTCCCCTTCCTCTTCCCCTCCCCATCCTCCTCCTCCTCCTCCTTTTTTGTCTCAGAGTCTTCATATAGTATTGCCTAGAATCTTCATAGTTTCGATGGTGTGAACATCTGTGGTGTTCATTTAATATCTATTATACGGCAGGCCTTTGCCTTGCTTTGCTCTTTTAGACACCACACTTAATTCCCATCCAAGTTTATAGGAATAGGTACCATTGCTAATCCTAAGAAGGCTTACTTAGTAAGGACATTTTTTGAAAGGGGAATAAAAAGCATTGTTAAGTCTAATTCCAAAATAACACAAACTCATATTACAACCCATGTCCATATCGGATCATCAAAGTGGTCACCGCTCATTAAATATAGATTTCACACCCAGGAAGAGAACTGATACGGAGCAGGCTGCGCCCGCCTTTCTTCTACATGCTGAGTCGCCCTTTCCCCTCCCCCACAGCATGGAAGACAGAGAAAAGGAGGACAAAATCAAGGATGAGGGACAAGCAGAGTACCTGTGGGCTGACGGGACAATAAAGAAGACGAGACGGCGTGGCCAGAAGGCTGAGAAGCCTGAAGCCTTCATGGCCAATTTCTTCAAAGGGCTGGAGATTTATCAGACCAAGTTACTGGTGAGCTCTCCAGCCTCCACCCTTCCTACTAAAGGTGCTGGCCTGGAGGGCCTCCAAGCCAGCCACTTATTCGTGTTACTTTTCCTTAGAAATGATTCCTCCACTTCCTCATTCCCTCATTCCCATTCTTTTCCTCTTCCTGTTTCTCTTGTGTTGAAGAAAATGGCGGCTTACCTAGACACCACCCTCAAGCAGATTTATGTACATTGTGTGGGAACTCAGCTGGCTCTGATCTAAAATGTCAGCAGTTCAATCTATTGGGATAAAGACAAAAAGATTCCTGTGTTAGGCTATGTTACTCAACTAGTCCCCAGACATTGTTACTGTAGGTACAAGCAGGCCTCAGGATAGTGTGTGAATTATTTTTCTGATAAGTTGCCCCCTTGAGGTCCACTTGCTGCTCAACCAGGACTGCTTTACTTAACTACACTTCAGTTGGCACCATCAGTGAAGCCCCTAGGCAGGGTCTAATTCTCCCGAGCAGCTACAGGCCTATCCTCCAAGGCTTGACTTTCTTAGGGAACTCTGAAAAGCAGGTGAAGGGCTGTGATTCCGAGATGGATGAGAACTCTGGACCACAGTCTGGCTGCACTGTGTACAGGGGAGGGGACTGCTTAGCTCTTTGCTGGTGGCATGCGAAGAGATCTGGTTTATTGTGACATGATCCACGGTAAGGTTCCCTCGGACATACTCTTAAACAATTTTGGAATAATCAACATTTCTAGTTCCCTTCAAACAACCATGCCTGTGCTTACAAGGCCAGCACTGCCCTGGAAGAGCAAAAACTGAGGCATCAATCCCTCTGTGAGCCTCTTGCCGGGCACCTTTCAGTGTCAGAAAGGGAGGTCTCCTTCCCACCCACTGCTCTTCTACCTCTGCTTCTTCTTTTCTTTTCAGCACTACCTGGCCAGGAATTTCTACAACCTGAGGTTCCTTGCTCTGTTTGTAGCCTTCGCTATCAACTTCATCCTGCTTTTTTATAAGGTGATACTTCTTTGAGGGGTTACTGGCTAAATATACAACAAACCGAGCATGCCGTACATGAGGGGAAACTATAACCAAACTTTTACTCTTAATTGGAGCAAAAAGTTAATGTCCAAGGAAATGTCTAAGACATTGATCTCTAAGCAAAAAAAAAAAGTGCAATGTTTAGCAATGGGAGAAATGTAGAGAAATGCAGAGAATGCAAGAAAAGCAAATTAGGGGGCTGTTTCAACAGTTTGGATTCCTATTTAATCTAATCTCTAACTATTGAGCGTATCCCGTATGCTAGATGCCATTGTACTGGCTGGTTTTTTTGTGTCAACTTGACACAGGCTGTAGTTATCACAGAGAAAGAAGTTTCAGTTGGGGAAGTACCTCCATGAGATCCAACTGTGGGGCATTGTCTCAATCAGTGATCAAGGGGGGAGGACCCCTTGTAGGTGGTACCATCTCTGGGCTGGTTGGTATTCTTGGGTTCTATAAGAGAGCAGGCTGAACAAGCCAGGGGAAGCAAGCCAATAAGAAACATCCCTCCATGGCCTCTGTATTAGCTCCTGCTTCCTGACCTGCTTAAGTTCCAGTCCTGACTTCCTTTAGTGATGAACAGCAGCTTCGAAGTGTAAGCTGAATAAACCCTTTTCTCCCCAACTTGATTCTTGGTCATGATGTTTGTGCAGGAATAGAAACCCTGACTAAGACAGCCATCATAGGAACTATGGAGCATTTTTAAATAAATAGTGAATACAGTTCTTTCCTTGGGGAATAAGCTGAGAATAGGGCCTATCCCTGTTGACACATATGAGGAACCATGAAGGAAAAATTAATAAGAGGAACAGAGGTTCACCTCAGCATAATGGAAAATTTTGAACACTGGTGAGTGGGTCTTGCATGTTGCCAGCATGTAAAGACCCTTCCTAGATTCTTGACATAGTCTGTTTTAAAACTAAGGAAAAAAGAAATAAATTTTCTGCTGATTCTTGATTAAAACTAGCATTTCAATTTGTTACGAAACAGTATTTTTCTCTACATAAATCCTCAGTTTGACGGACTAGTAAGTTTTGTTGCCTGTAGAAGAAGAGTGGTAGTCTATAGTGAGGTGTATGTAGCTTGGTTTGAAACATACTAAGGCTGAGGGGAATACAGCTATCTAGGCGGAGACAACAATCAGGCATTTGAAACTACAGGATAAAAGTTTGTGGGGAGGGGTGTAGAACTGAGAGTCATTTGTCGGAACAGAAGGAGAATCCAAGAATGAACGAATGGAAACACGGACTGTGTGTAACTGGTGCTTGTGCTCCACATGGGCCTGTGGCTGCTTTCTCTCTTGCCATAGGATTACAGATAGTAAAAAGGCCCATAATTTAAATTTATTTTGCTTTCTTTTCAAGAGATAGACTTTGTTTCTACCTTGTCCTTATTTGCAACTATTAGAAACACTGGGGATTCTTCTCAGTAAGTTACCTAAAGGACCCATTTACTCCACAGGTAATTCTGGGCTTGATAGCATATGTAGATGTTAATAATATAAACTCTGTAGGAAGAGCCCAGTGACTGAAGTACCCTCTGATGGTTGTGCATATGTGTCTTGGGCCAGGTCACTGAAGAACCTTTAGAGGAAGAGACAGAGGATGTTGCAAACCTGTGGAACTCCTTCAATGATGATGATGAGGAAGAAGCGATGGTGTTCTTTGTTCTTCAGGAGAGCACTGGTTATATGGCACCAACACTGCGTGCTCTGGCCATTGTCCACACTGTCATCTCTCTGGTCTGTGTGGTGGGCTATTACTGCCTGAAGGTGAGCATTCTAACCATCTGGCACTTTATCTGGCACTTTCTTTTCTGACTCCTTGAAAAAGTGGTGTCATTTTTTTTTTTTTTAAGTTTCACCAGCACTTAGTCTTCTAAGATGCTAGGAGGATAAGGCTGGTGGGACATTATGAGGACTGTGACCCATGAGCTTCTTACAACTGCAGGATCTCAATCACCAACTTGAGGCTTTTGAATGAGAATCTGTGAAGTGAGTTATAGACAAAGCTAAGTCTTGCTGTAGGAGAAGCACTTTCGGTACCTTTTAGTGTCTGAGTCATCAGGCTAGAGCACAAGTGAAATTAGCCATGAAAGCTTCTTGTGATCTTTGAGTTGCTATTGGATTTTTTATAAATATACCTTTCCATTAGGCTGGGAACCATTTGAGACCTGAGATGGATCTTGATGATGCATTTCTGTTTCAGTTATCTATATAACAAGCCACTCCAAACTTGGTTTGAAGGACCAGCATTTTCTCTCTCTGATTCTGAGGACACAATCAGTGGTCATTCCTCTGTTCCTTAGGAAAGGGCCTTGTCTGCAGCCTTTTGAGAGCTCAAATAGGTGAAAATGGCAAAAATATCTGTGAACCTATCACCTTAGCTGATGAACAGTGAGGAAGTGAGTCTTAGCTGGAGCAGTGAGACTCCATCTCTTTTTCCCATGTAGATACACAGCATCTCCCTCTCCTCATAGTCTTTCCATGTAATCTCTGCAGTAGGGGGACTTTTTGTAGAAATGACTTAGGATTTCCCTAAGGATCACAGAAGTGGAAGCTCTTATCCCCTCTTAAGAAATAGACTTGGAAATGCCACATTGTCAATGTCACTTCCAGCATACTCTATCAATTAAAGCAAATCACGTGACGGCCCAGATTCACTGTTGTGTTTGGAGGTTGTTCAAGTCATGAACCAGGAAGCCTGGTTCATCTGGGTGATCTTTAGAAACCACTGAAGAACATCAATCTTCAATCGTTTTTCTGTGTTTTCTATTTCGAGACCATGATTGTAAAAGTTACTTTCCTTGTTGCTGTAAAGAAGCTTGTCTTATTTTGGATCACAGTTTGAGGGTACAGTCCATCATGGCTGGGAAGATACTGTAGGGAGAGGAGGTCTCACTGTGGCAGCAGAAAGGCGATGGTCACATGACATTCACAGAAAACAGAAAATGCTGGGGCTCCACTAACTATCTCCTCTTTATTCAGTTCAGGACCCAAACCCCATGGGATGGTATTACCTACATGTCAGGGTATATCTTTCCTCAGCAGTTGAACATCTCTGAGAACAGCCTCACAGGCAGACTCAGAGGTATCTCCTAAGTGATGCTAAGTCTCGTCAAGTTGACAATGTTGACTATCACTTTGATTTTTTTATACTTTATTTTCATTACAGTTTCCCTTTGATATATTATGTAGGAAGTATCTTCAACTATACTTGTTAGGGTTTCACTGCTGTGAACAGACACCATGACCAATGCAAATTTTATAAAAGACAACATTTAATTGGGGTTGACTTACAGGCTCAGAGGTTCAGTCCATTATCATCAAGGCAGAAATATGGCAGCATCCAGACAGATATGGTGCAGGAGGAGCTGAGTGTTTTACATCTTCATTTGAAGGCTGCTAGTAGAAGGCTGACTTCTAGGCAACTAGGGTGAGGGTCTTAAACCCACACCTACAGTGACACACCTACTCCAACAAGGCCACATCTCCTAATAGGGTCACTCCCTGGGCCAATCATATACAAACCATCATATATACATTAAATTATCTGCTTCTTGTTAAGAATCCAAGAAACATAATCTTGTTTTTGTGTCCCTTTCTGCTCCTGGTGAAATAGCCCTATGTAAGAACTCCATTCCCCTTTCTACAGAGAACATGTGCTGTCATGCTTACTGAGCCTGCCACAGTTACTATGAAAGTGTGGACTCTGCAGCCAGGCTGTCTAGGCTCAACTCATAGTGGGGTGCCTCCCTAGTGCTATTTCTGCATCTGAAAAAATGAGTATTCTAATAATAACCGGCATTCTAGGAAAATAAATGAGCTGAGATATTAGTAGTGGACTATGTTTTGGTGTTCACATTGTTTTCTAGAGCCTTCCAAACAGACAGCAGAGTGGCCTCAGATCTGCTTCCCTGCCCATGTCATTCATGAGCTGGCAGCTGCTGCTGATTCCTCTCAGTGTGCTATGCCTAATATCAGAACTGCTACCTTCCTATCATTGGTCTTCAGTGTTTTCAGAGGGAAAGGAGACAAGAAGTAACTTTTTAAAACAAATTATTCATGCCCTTTTGTCTCAGAAATAATATAGTGTAGATGACATGAATGTAATGACCTTTGAAGAAAAAAATGAACAGAGTTTGAATACTAAAGTCCCAAGGATTTTACTAATTAATTAGAGGCATTCTAAATAAATAAGATGCCCAGGGTGGGTATGAATTATAATAATTACTGTTTGTTTGTTAATTTGTTTGTTTTGCTAGAAGGGGGTCTAGCTATTCTGGCTTCTTATTTCCTGGGATTTCAACAGCATTCTCTGACCTCTCTAAATCCATCCCATTAGTTAAGGGGATTGGATTGCTCCTTGTCTCTGTTTGTATTAATCTCTGGCTGTGTTATCTATATAACATGATTGGTTAATTTTTCACATTGCCATGACAAGACACCTGATAAAGGCAAGTTAGGAGAGGAAGAATCTATTTTGTTCTTGGTTTGAAGATTCAGTCCATCATGGCAGCGGAAGGCAAGGCAGTGAGGGCAACCTCTGTGGTGGCAGGAGTGGGAGGCTGCTAAGCAGAGAGGAATGCTGGTATTCTGCTCGCTTCCTGTTTATAACTCTTTCAGTTCAGTCCCAGACAATGGGATCTCACCACCTGCATTCAGGGTAGACCTTTTCTCCTCAGTTAAGCCTCTCTAGGAATGCCCTTAAGACAGTGTGTCCCTATGTGATTCTAAAGCTGATCAAGTTGACAATGCAGACTAACCATCATGATAGCCATGCTACCATAGCTAGTCGAAGATTAAGGTGAGTGTGACGCTGTACGCCTGTGATCGCAGCACCTGGGAGGATGAAGTAGGAGGATTGGCCTGAATTTGTGGTCATCTTGGACTACAAAATGAGTTCCAGACCAGATAGGACTACAGAGTGAGAGTCCATTAAAAAAAAAGTTAAATTACGTACCACACCCACCATATCCCCCATTAATTCATGGTTTTAACTACACACAGTAAACTGTAGTCCAAAAATATCAAGTAAAAATTTAGTAAATAAGCAGCATATAAGTGCTAAATTTCATGTCATTTTAAGTAGTAGGGTAAAATCATACGCCATCCTATTCTGTCCTATTTGGGACATGAATCAACTCTCTGTCCAGTGTATTCACACTGTATACTCTACCCAACAGCTAGTCATCTAGCCCTCTCAGATATCACTTCCACTGGCAAGATAGCACATATTCAAGTAATTCTTATGTACTTAATAGTGGCATCCAGAGTGCAAGAGTACTGACACTGGAAATTCTGCAATGACAAAGAGAAGCCATAAAGTGTCCAAGTGAAGGTGTGTCCATTCTTAATAAAGAAAAAAAAAGACAGATAAGGTTTCTAAGATCTACTGTAATAGCATCTTCCATCCATGAGATGGATGAGAAAAAAGAAATATGAACTGATTTTATATACCTCAGCCTGCAAACATTAAAGTCACAGTGTGTAATAGGTTTGCTGAGATAATTGTTAAGATAGAAAAGGCCATCAAATCCATGTATGTCTAAGAGAATAGATAGTACATATATGTTTGGTTCTATCCATGTTTCTGGATATTCTATGGATGTCTTGGAATGTGTCCCCCACAAATAAGCAGGTCTATTGTGTAAGAAAATGATTGGGAGTAACAGCAAAAAGAAACAAGTTTGCTGCCATCTTGCAGCTCTTTGTGCAAAGAAGAAAATGTCAGTATGTAGCAAGTATGCACAGAATCCTCTGAACTACATCACTGTAACTATGGAAACACATCTCATGCACTAATCTTTAGACTGTGATATATATGATTCTCACCACTAATGACTGTTAGGGAACTTCCACACATTCCTGTGGCTGACCAATCTGTTCTAGGATAGTTCCTTGTCCTTTCTATTTCTTGGTTCAGTTCTAAGCCTGGGAATCCTAGTAGACAAAAATCCCTTCAGGCCTGAAATTCATATACACATGGTCGTTTCAGAACTCCTGCATGTCTTATTGTCTCAACTGTTTAACCTTAAAGAGTAGCTCAGATCACCTCAACTTTTGGAGGGGTAGGTGTATCAGCCAAGGAGTGAGATTTAGCATTGGCCTTACAACTAGAGTTACCTTAAAACTCTCAGTCTGGTGTTTGAGACAAGGCTCAACAGCTAAGAGTATATGTTGTTCTTCCAAAGAACCTGGGTTTGAGTCACAGCACCCACATGGCAGCTCATAGTCACCTGTAACTCTAGTTTCAGGGATCTACCTTTTTTTCCTGGTCTCCATGGACACTGGCATGCAAATGCTGCACAGACATACATACCTATGTTTAAAATATACATCAAATCCCAATATAAAGGATTACTGCCATTACATGGGAAGGCTGGTTGTGGCAGGTCTTGGGAAAAAGTGCATTAGACACAAACCTTTAGTTAATGAATATCTTCTCACCTGTAGGTACCTTTGGTGGTATTCAAAAGGGAGAAAGAAATTGCTAGGAAGCTGGAGTTTGATGGTCTGTATATCACTGAACAGCCGTCTGAAGATGACATCAAGGGGCAGTGGGACCGCTTGGTGATCAACACACCGTAAGTGCCCCCACTTCAACCCTATAAAAGCAGCCACATTTGTGTCATCACCATAAGAAAATGGCACGCTCTAACACCAGTCCATTCACAGTTATGAGAGTTGCAAAATAAAGTACTATAGTGAGAGTAAAAACATTGGAGTGAACACATAAGCAAAGACAACCACATAAGACTTTTAGTTGTTCCAATTAAGATACACATATCAGATATTGATTCCAGGGGAAGAAATTACTTCCTGATCAAAGATGATTAAGGAAACTGAGAGGCAGGTCTATAAAGGAACAACCAAACTAATCAACCTCTAGGAAGGGAAGGCTTTGGGGAAAATAACATGAGCACTAAAAACCTACCTTCTGTCCCTGCCCCGCAAGTCCTACCCATTTCCTTATTCAAGGACAAACAACAAAATGGTTTAAGTGTATTTTCTCATCTTTTGCCATTAAATTACAGACATTTTGGATAGCATTAAATAATCTAAGAGTTTGAGATGTGTTTTGTGTGATCATCCGGGACATGTGAGTCTGGAACACTGTGATACAGTGTGAACATGCTAGTAAAGAAGGCAGTTGGTTCTAGAACTTACCTGAGACAATGAATCAACTCACCACAGTGTTCCTGTAGATGAGTCAGTCCTGCTTATGCGTGAGCATGGAAATCTGTAAACAGAGCAACTGTTGTAAACGCTGATTTCTTTTTCACGGTAGAGGCATCATGGGATGGGGCAATTCTGTCATTGTTTTACTCACTTAACCATATATCATGCTCTTCTCTTCTTACAGTTTAGTTTTAAACTAAATGACACATAATGTAATATTTTATTGGAAGAGTGTTATAATTCAACACATGTATGCAATGTATATTATTAAATCAGGATAACTGGCATTGCTATATACTCAAATGCTATCACTTCTGGTACTAGAAGCCCTTTAATTTTCTCTAGTTATTTTGAACTGATAATGACCTGTTTAGGCTATTATTTGTCCTATTTTACTACATAGAATTACTGGGTCTTGGTGCCTATTATCCACTCTGACTTATTCTGTTTTATATTATGAGGTACACATACACAAGTACCTATAAAATAGATATGTGTATTTTAATAGAGAGTAACAAATCACTAGAACATTGTCGCAAGCGTGAAAGCCCTGTTGTCCTCCCAGTCATGTTTCCCCAACCCCAACTAACATTTTTGCTAATATTCATGAGTGGTTAATGATATTCACCTTTAGTTATTAGTTCTACTACTTATGGGCTCATTATCTTTCTTTAATTTTCATTTTTACCTTATTCTTAAACATTACTTCAACTATTCTGACCTCAGTGAACATGGAGTTGTCATACTATGTGAGTTATACTCAGAGGATTTTTTTTATTCATCATTTTGTTGCTTCTCGGTGAAGTCACCTGTGTTGAAAGTTGTCTTCCAAACTATAACATTTTCCATGTAATTGAATATACAAGATAGTATTTACCCATTTTCCTGACTATAGACTCTTTCAGCTGATTGTGGCTCTCACTATTACAAGCAGCTCTACCATAAAATCCCTTTATCTGTGTACAAGCAAAAGAGCCCTCTCTGAAGGAAATTTAAGATTAGGCTATGGAAAATGCTTGTTTCAGTATACATTATAAAGAGTGCTATAGAGAGAGTTTCTACCTGCTGCCAGCACTTCTTAGTGTCAAATAATTTTGGTGACAGGGATATAATGGCACCTTGTCGTAATTCCCTAATAACTAAAGAGGCTAAGGATTTCATCATATCCTTTAAGCATTTTTCTGCAAGTCTGTTCTATAGACTATATTTTAAAGCATGTAGCCAAATAAAAATGTATGTTTTACCTTCAAGGACCTTCTTGACCTTAGTAGTGAGGGGGTTAGACTTATTCTACTCCAGACAAAAATAAGACCAATAGACCAAGGTGTATGCTCGAGAACATTTGTATATAAGAGAGAAGGAAGCTGATCATGAGGAGCAAATTGTATACTCCCAGCACTTAGAAACAGATGGGAGTGTAGCTTTACATTTGAAGCCGGCTTTGTATATGTAGTGAATTCTATGTCAGCCAGGGCTATGTAATGAAATCCTACAAAATAAAAGCAAAACCTGACAAAACAAACCAGGAGAAGGGAAAGGAGGTATCATGATAGCAGAGCAAAGATGGCTTTGATTCTTATTCTTGTAGAATAAGAATCTAAATGTGGTGCATAAAAAAAAATCAAGTAGCAATGCATACAGAAAAAGAGTAAAAATGCTTTTCATCTTATAAATATGCCTATTAGCATTTTATTCCACAATACCAGCATTTGTTTTTAATTGGCAATTAGATGATTAAGATGAATAAACAATTTGAACAGCAACCAAAACAAATCTGTGAGAAAAGTTTTTACCCTCAAGGCTGTCACCTCTTTGGATAGAGAGGGCTTCACGTCCTTATCATGAACTGGTGGTCTTTGTTGCATTGGAGCCTGCTGCATAGTTCAAACCCACAGACTGACTCTCAGTAAGAACTCATATGACAAGGGCTGGTTCAGCTCCAGCCACAACCCTACGGGGAACCCTCCCAGGGAGGTTCACTACAGCTCATTCTCGCTAGATACAACACATTTTAAACAATTTTGCTAACATTCCCAAGGCTGGCAGTTTTTTGTTTGTTTTCTTCTTTATTTTAATGAGAAGAAAAAACTTGGAATAGAACTAGAAAAAAATTCCAGGCAGAGAAACATGATGTCTCTGGGGAGGTTGGTATATCATGGAATAAGATACCACCTCTAGAAGAGAAGAATCTGAGGCCTGGAAGGAAGCAGGTAACCACAGGAGTACGTGGTGACAAGTGAATGGAGAAACAGGGGGTCAATGGAATCCCTCTATAAATTAACCAAAGTGCCTTTTGGTTGGGAACAGGGATGTAAGAGAGCTTGTTATGTATCCCAGGACAACCTACACCACTCCATCTCCCCCTCACTGTCAGTCATGGAATGGGAAGCAGACATTCATTTCCTTCTAAATATTGTTTCTGTTGTATATTGCGATCCAATATACAAGGTCAAGAAACAGCTAGATTTGTGTCCCCTGGAGGAACAGCAGAAATGATTCAGGCTGTGGTAGAGACATGTCCAACAGTGTGACACCAGGGTAGCCAGGGAAGGGGGTGTACAAAGCAGGACGGGTTTTCAAAACAAAAACCAACAACATATGTCTCTTGCTAGCCTGTCATCATGACTCCTTTTTTAAAAGCAACATTTTGGGAGAGAAACTAGAAAAGCTTTCCAAGGGTCTCAGAGTTGATACAAAGCAGTGGAACTGTAAGGCAGGAAGGAGCCCTGGGATGACTCTGAACTTGAATCAAGGTTTGAAGTCTTCAGGGAGTCGGACAGAAACCTGAGATCACAGATCTGGACATTCAAACTGGGAAGTTTCTTGATGTGTTTGCCTTGAAGTTAGTAATTAAGAACCTGTCTTTTTCATCTCTGTTTCCAGATCTTTCCCTAATAACTACTGGGACAAGTTTGTGAAGAGAAAGGTATGCCTTGCTGGGGTGGGGGAGGAGTGATGTTATCCATATCCTAACATGAGTGAACGCGCTCTCAGGCTTAAAGTGGGCCGGGAGGGGACTCAGCCGCGGGGCTTGCACATGCGGGCTTTCCCTTTGCTCTCCACCCCACCACCTTCAGCACCTGCACACAGCCTGCGCTGCTTTCTCCACATTAGGATTTTCTTCTCTCTGAAGAAACCCTGGCTTGAAAAGAAGTGTCCCACTTAACTGTCATTATCTCTTTTGTTTTATCTAGGGGTTGGTTACTTTTTTCTTTTCCTGCCAGTTTTGAATACTATCTTGTTCAACCCTTTGACAAAGCTTAACAAGGCTCCCAAGACCTCAAAGCTGGAGAAATGTTGGGTGGTGTGTCCAGCCACAGCCCTCCATCTCATTTCTCTGCCTTAGGTGATCAACAAGTATGGAGATCTCTATGGAGCAGAGCGGATTGCTGAACTCCTGGGTTTGGACAAAAATGCCCTTGACTTTAGCCCAGTAGAAGAGGCCAAAGCAGAGGCAGCGTCTCTGGTGTCATGGTACAGATCTGAGGGCTCAAGTCCAAGTGACAAAGATAAATCCTTTGTTTCCCATTCCTCTACCGTGGGCCAGAGGGGAAAGTACACGCATGTCTTTTGTTTTCCTACAAATTAGGAGAGAATTGCTTTCAAGGATTTCATGGGCAATCAATCCTTATGTCCCAAAGACTAAGGATTTGAGGTGCATGATTCAAACCATTCTGTGTCTCTAGAAAATCTATACAACTTGATAAAAAGCCAAAGCTGTGTTTGTTATTAACCTTAAGAAAGTTTCCCCTTTATTAAACTTAACATTAAATTTAAGTACACTTACACTAACATTGGCATTTATAAGTTATGAAATTATTGTTCCTCTTTAGGCTAAGTTCCATCGACATGAAGTACCATATTTGGAAGCTCGGGGTGGTTTTCACTGACAACGTAAGTACCAGAAAAGACAAACAAATAAGGTCTTACACTCCAAATCAGGGATCTCATTGGATGCCTCAAGGAATAAGCCAGCCCCGAACTCTCTTGCCATCTTCCCTGGGTGATGATGGGTCAGGAGCCTGAGCAGTGCTGAGAGTCCCTTGTACAGTAGTGTATCGTGAATGGGTCTCCACTGGAAGACCTTGGGACAACTTATAGCACCCAGTACCTATGCATCCTTCTCTTCATATTGTTCCCCCAGATGAGGGATAGTTGAATGAGTCTATTATATCAATGCCTGAGAAGTTTGACACTCTTTCCCATTTCTACAGTCCTTTCTCTACCTTGCCTGGTATACAACCATGTCTGTCCTGGGCCACTACAACAACTTCTTCTTTGCTGCTCATCTGTTGGATATTGCAATGGGCTTTAAGACCTTGAGGACGATCCTGTCATCTGTAACTCACAATGGCAAACAGGTATTGGGTTTATACTTACAGAATGTGTAGAAATGGGGGGGGGGGCGGGGAGTATGTTTGTATATGTCAGGAAATTTATCATAGTGTGTAAAGCTTCTTTCTTGGCCAAACACTTGAACTAGTAACAGCTGTTTTTGTAAAACTATAGCCAACTGAAGATGGAGCATTAAAGTTATGAGAATAAAATGTGCTGAGCAAAGTAATGGACGCATCAGAATCACTGCGGGTACCTTTCATGGACATACCCTTCCTCCATGGCTCTGATTCACCTCCTGGGAGACAGCAAACACACACACACACACACACACACACGCACACACATGCACACGCGTCTCAGGTACTTCTGACATGTGTTCCTAATAATAGGTATACTTTTTATATACACATTTATACATAATGTGGACATATATGATGTGCACATCCACATGGCTAGACAAAGAATTGACTTGGGCCATATGTAGAAGACTGGATACAGCAATGACTATAGATAATAAAACCTCTATGGAGTCTCCATATTTGCAAATTCAAATTGCTCAGTGTTTTCTTCCTCACTAATACAGTTAAGTATGTATGGGGCATATTTCATCATACTTCTAAACCTCTGTATGGGACAGGAATACAAGAAAGTTAAAATGTGTCAAGTTTTTGCCACACCTCAGGAACTGAGTCACAACTACCTAGTAAGCTAGATGTTAATCTCAGAGACTGCAAGCTGAGGGGCTGTGTTGTCCCCAGACCGCAGAGCTGGCAGTATGTGGCTGAGTGTAGATTCCACAATCCTTTTGCTTTCCTTTGCTATGAAACCCCAGTTCTCCATCCTGTCTAAAGCACTTCCTATGAGCTCTGTCCCCCAAGATCTGAGTAACTTCATCCCTCAGGAGGCTATCAATACATCTATTTTAGTGCTGACCTAAGCATGTGTGCCCAGCCCCTCTTTTACAGTTTCTTGAAGGCAAAATATTTGCACTGTTCTTCTTCTGTCTAGCCCAGTATCTAGTCCCTGCTGGAGTGGACCCAAGAGGCAGGGCTCCTCACTCAGGTTCTGAATCATGGCCTCCCTATATAGCATGGACGTAAACCTGTGCTGTTACACCAGTGAGCCTAGGCAGATTTCTTGACTCAACCATTGAAATCTTCACAATGTTTTCAAATAACTCCAATAACTCAAAGCTGTGGTGATTATGTGGTTTACTGCTGTGATATAATACCACTGAGGGATAACTACAAGTCTGAGAAAACTTGGTTTTCTCAGTAACAGCTTTAGAGTGCAAGCCTTGGAAAAGCTCTGTAAGCACAATGGAGCTCTGCTTACGGAACCATCACAAGGATTCACAAGTACACCCATGCTTCCCTATGATCAAAACCATACTCCAGGTGCTAGTGTGGTGGAGCTGCCTAACTAAATACTAGACAGGTGACTTCAGGCTCATGACTTCAGGCTCTTGAGAATGTAAGAGTGAAATGGAAGTGCTGATGAGCTGGCCTCCTCTGAGGTGTCTCTCCTTGCCTCCTGTACAGCTCTGCTCTGGTTACCATTTCACACCACTGTCCTTCTGTGTGTACATGCGTTTCACATCATCTGGCTCCTAATCCCCCTCTTCTAGTGACATGATAAGATTGACCACGCTTGGCCTCATTCTAGTTTAACCTCTCTGAACACTGTTCCCAAATGGTCACATCCTGGGTACTAGTGGTTAGGACTCCACACATAAATGACAGGGAGGACACAATCCAGCCCTGAACACTCCACCCATCAACTCTGTTCTCTTGTGAAACTGGTCCTCTGTGGTCAGCCTGTTTTCTACCAGCAGACAGAGCACATCCCGGTCTCCCTTATTCCTGGAGGGCTCAGGGGCCTCTCAGGACTCAAATTCCACTCCTCTGCATCTGTCCTCTCACCCTCAGCTGGTTCTGACCGTTGGCCTCCTGGCTGTGGTTGTTTACCTCTATACTGTGGTGGCTTTCAACTTCTTCCGAAAGTTCTACAACAAGAGTGAAGATGACGAAGAGCCAGATATGAAGTGTGATGACATGATGACGGTGAGCACACACTAGCCATGGCCACATGTATGAGAAGGCCACATAGCCGCTTTGTATGAGAAGAGCCAGGGGGGTGGCCGGCAGAACAAAGGGCTGTGGCATTTGGGCAGAAAGACTAGGTGCCCTCCAACCAGAGGAGGGCGGTGTCCTGGGGAGCTGGAGGGGATGGGAGTGGGTGTCATCACACAGTGGGGACCAACGGGTACCAGCACTTCTCACTTTGGGGTGAGGATTAGACAGACCGTGAGTGAGCACATCTAAATTTCATGGCAGAAAAGCTCTGGTTTTCATGTTTGAAAATTGGGAGTGAAGTTCCAAGGATCAGATCTTTATTTCAGCCATCCATTAAAAAGAAGATATACAGAAGGCTGAAGAACTTGGCACAGCAGGATAAGGGGTGCCTGTCAGGTGAACGGGGCTCATTAGGCCCTAGTGGGAAGAAAGGCACAGCTGGGAGCAACACCCTGTAGACATAGCAGCAATGTTTTCTAGGGTTTATCATGGACTAATTTCAGGGGAAGACACGCTAGGTATAGGCCTGTGAGCATTTCCTATAAACAGGTACTGCTTATTGTCTGAAACTCCCATCGTGCTGTCTTGGGACAAGGACCCTCACAGGACAGCAATGCCTTTCATTCAGATGACCCAGTACAACTGGCCGCTGGTGTCAGGCTGCTCCTTGCTATGCATTTGCTCTTTCTCTGAGCCCAAGTCTTCTGGTGAGGTACAAGAATGAGGGCACCTGGCTAGATGAGGCAGTGCTCAGATCACAGACACATGTGCCAAAATCTATTTCAGCTTCAGTGTGTTGAATGCTCCTTATCTAAAATTCTTGGGACCAGAAGTGCTTCTGACTGGGGTGGTTGTGGTATCTGTATATATTCTATGTCATAAGAGTAGAACCAAAACATAAACGTGAAATTCATCTGCTTCCTATATATTTTACATGCAAACTCTGAACGTAATTTTCCACAGTGTATTTAGAATGCTTATATTTTGCCCATGACTCATTACACAAAATCAGGTATTGAATTTTTCACCTGAGGTGTCATGACAGCATTTGGCCAGTTTAAAAACATTTTGATACCAGGTTACGGATGTTCACCCCATATTTAAGAATCTACGGAAATGCTTGGCAAATACATAGGGGATAAAGGAGAAGTAAAAAGAGCCTAAAACACCAGGCTGGCACTCTTGAAAGCTGAGAAGTGGCATATGGCATAATCACCAGGCCTTAACACACTTCTATTATATGCATTTCAATTCAAAGCAGGTTTTCAAAAATGTAAGAATCTTTCCATTCTGGTAGACAGCAAAGTGGGGTATGGTGGACAGCAGAGGCTAGCATTACCGAAGGTCCCTGCATCCAGTTGGGGGCTGTCATGGTTGGATCTGTAGTGCACAAAATGAAGATGCTCCCAGAGAGCCATGCACTTGTCACCTGAGCTGCAACTACCATCTTCCCTAGTGCTATCTCTTCCACATGTATGTGGGCGTAAGAGCAGGTGGTGGCATTGGTGATGAAATTGAAGACCCCGCTGGTGACCCTTATGAAATGTATCGCATCGTCTTTGATATTACCTTCTTCTTCTTCGTAATTGTCATCTTGCTGGCCATCATTCAAGGTATGGTTGTCAATTAGAATACACAGGAGCTGGATTGAATAAATCTAGTTTGCTTTGCTTTTCTATATCCATCAGGTGATTGTTTTATAAAGAAGTTTTTTTTCCTAACTCATTCTAAGTTGTCAATTTAGCAACTCCCTGAGCATTTGCTGGTTGTGATGCCTTGTATATACCGAGCCACCCAGACAATTCCAAGAAACTTGAGAACATGTACAGAATGCTCCTCACTTTAAATTACGTCTTTATCCCTTCCTAGATGTCCCCTGCTGCCTGCCTTACCCTCCTCTTTGTTCTCTCAGGCAGTGAGCTAAGGGAGCAGAAGAGAAAGGAGATGCAAAACGATGACATGTCTTATTGTCTTTCAGAGCAGAGAGAAAGGTGCTGATATTTTAGTCAACAGCTTACTAGGAGATGAAGGGGGAAAGATGATGATGAATTTCGTTTGAGTCACGCTGAGATGTGGTACTGATGTGCCTCATGCTCAGAAGCAAGAGGAAAGAGTTAAGGGCACGGAGCCGACAGCACTGAAGCACAGGAGTAGTAGTGGGAACCGGTTAACCAGGGCCAAGCACTTGAAAAAGCAGCTCGTTTTCCCTTTACTTTTGCTTTAATTGGCTAGCGCAGCTTGATAATTCACTGTTTTGCCAAATCAGAATGGCTTCTGCCATTTCTCCCCTAAGATCATAGTGCAGATGAAGGTATGTCCTTTGTATTTAAACTTTCAGGTCTTATTATTGATGCTTTTGGAGAGCTGAGGGACCAGCAGGAACAAGTACGGGAAGACATGGAGGTACTGAGCTTTCTACTTATTTCAACCCCAAACGAGTTTCTCAAACCATAAATAGGGCTCTTAATTAGAGTTGTCTCTAAGCAAAACTGCTAAAAGGTTTGCTTCCCATGCCTGTCTCTCACTTCCTCTCCACCAATCTACCAGCCCTGGGCAGATTGAGCTACACCCTCCCACGCCTGCTGCCTCTGTCTTATAACTGGAGGAAGGGAACACTATCTTCAGCAGACAAGTGGGACCATGAGTAAATGTCTAATAGCCCAAAGCATCAAACAAGAAAGTTTTCCATGTCCCCAATTCAACTGACTGTTAGCATTTTTTCTTATGTGTACTAATGCCTTTCTCTTTAATAGACTAAATGCTTCATCTGTGGCATTGGCAATGACTACTTTGACACAACCCCTCATGGTTTTGAAACACATACACTGCAAGAGCACAACCTAGCCAATTATCTGTAAGTATTTTGGGTTAAAGATTTCTTTTTTTGGACAAAAACTCTGTCACAAAGTTCAGTCTGTTCGTAGTATCTCTCCATTTCTGTTGGAAGATATGTAGATATATGTAGATATATGTAGATATGATCAGTAAAGAAGCTGCAGGTGCCTGGAGGAGCCCCTGTTGTTCTCTCTGTGCACTGGGAACAACTGTCAACTGATCCATGCCTAGACCCCATTCCTCGCAATAGGGAGGAATTTCCCTTTTGCAGAGGAATCTCCAGCAATTTCCCTTTAAACCCTCAAGAATGCCCACCTTTACCACCAAGTATTGAAAGGCTCGTTACCTCTACCTTTCCCCACCACAGCACAATATCAGGTTATATTGAGGAAGGGCAGTCAGATCCATGCTGATAAAACTGTGGCCAGTTTTCAGACATTGTCTGCTCTGCAGGACAGTGGGCTATTCTGGGGAAAGTTTCCGTGTTAGCACTGTCTGGCCACTAACAAGCAAACAGAATACTTCACTTTCCTAGGGCAAAGCATTCATTCAGATTATTTCAGCCTATATGGTGCCACTTGTGGGGTGTATCAATTATATAACCTAATTATTCAAATTCCAGAAAGTATGATCAATGGGATGAATATTCTGTCCTCTGACCTTTCTCTTCCAGCATTTTGTTGAACCCTCTCTCTTTAGAACAGAATAGGCTGAACCCTGGGAAAGATGGTGTGTGTGTTTTTTAATAACTTTTTTCCCCCTAGCATCATGAGTGCCTATCAGTCATTTCTCATTAAGAGGGCTCTCAGTCAAGATACAGAAGTTGAGCCCCAGAAGCTCTCTGGCAGGGAATGACAGACAAGGAGATGTTAGTCATCTGTGTTAGGATTCCCTTCCATGATACCCTGCAGCACCTTCATGTGGTCACCTGCCAGTTAAATGTGCCAGGAGAAGAACATGTTTCCCAGACCCATGTCTTCAGTATGGTGGAAATAAATAAGCTGTGTGTACCAGGACCTAAAATAAAGATACAGCACTACCCTGTGAGAACTCAAGGTTTGGGGCTCTGGCTCTGCCAGCATGCATGATCCTCTCTCAACTTTCTCTCTCTGTTTTTATTAAACCAGTATAACATTTCCCTTTCCTAAAGGGCATGAGACTGGTTCTTCTAGAAAGCATCTCTAAAGTCGTAGACAATGAACTGAGATTCAGTCTCCTGGTGTCCCAGACTTCTGTGCCCCAGACTTCAGTATCAACTCTTTGATACAGATAATTTAGTGCTAATGAAACTACACTGCCCTTCCCTGGTTTTCCACAATGAAAAAAAAAAAGTGAAGTTTCTGGAAGGAGCATGACCTGAAAGTAGATACTGTTCACATTTTTCCTGACTCATCCTTGATATGTGATTTCAAACCTGAATTACAGATAATCTTATGGTAAAGGGTTGGGCTTTTTTTTTTTTTAAGTGGTAAATAGCTTACAAGTGGGCTTAGGTCTTTGGGAGTTACTAAGGCTCTCCCCTCACTGGGTTGGAGACAAGATTCTATCATTCTTAGAAATGCTTCCCTGGTCCTTAAAGGCATCTTAGTTTTCAAACCCTGTTTCCAATTTATCTTAGTAAACAATGTTGCTTTGTGTGAAAAGTACTTTGGGCTGAAGAGATTGCTCAGCTATTAAAAGCACTTGCTCTTGCAGAGGACCCAGGGTTCAGATCCCAGCACACACAGGAGTCACAACTGCCTGTGACTTAGTTCCAGATCTCATGCGCCTCTCTGGATTCTACTGGCACTTGTACGCACACATAATTTTTTGTTTGGTTTCTCTCTTCCTATTTCCCTCCCTCTTTCGCCCCCCTCCTGCCCCCCCCCCAACCCTGGCTTTCCTGGAACTTGTTCTGTAGACCAAGCTAGTGTCAAACCCAGAGGTTCACCTACCTCTGCCTCCGGAGTGCTGAGATTAAACATGAGCCCCTCCATGCCACACTATTTTTTTTTTAATTTAAAAAGCCTCTATCTTTCCTCCATTTGTTTGTTTTTTTTTTTTTTCAGATTCTTTCTGATGTATTTGATTAACAAGGATGAAACAGAACACACGGGTCAGGTGAGAAACTCCTTTTAACTAAGAACTAAGTAGGTTCGTGTTGCATCTTCCTTTTACTAAGTCTTGACCCTGAGTAGTACACTACGGGCTATCTGAAGCTGTTCCTCTCTTGGATGTATTTTTCCATCACCTTTTTTGTTACTAACTGAGAAGAGATCTATGGTGATGTCAGTCTCTTCCCCAAGCTCCCCTGGTAATCCTGCTCAACAAACACTGACATTTCAAGCCACGGCGCTTACCTACTCTGTACAATAGCTGGAGGTGGGAGGACAGCAGAGAGAAAACGACAACGACAAACGGAGTGGGTGGCTGGAACAAGAGCAGGAGATTCAGAGTAAGACAGTGGGAGAGACAGCATAAGAAAGAGCGGCCTTGTATGTGGGCAACAACAGGAATGTGGAGGTGTGGAGAGAGGATGAGTGAGGAGCTGTGTCACAGAATTCTGTGACTAACTTTGAAAAGAAAGGTGGAGAACACAGAAAAGCCTAGCTACTCAAAATCCAAATGTCAATGGACAGGAAAACTTCACAGCTCAAACACTTGGATTCTAGACCAGGCCTCAGGTCCCCTCAACCTCAATTCTTTAGTCCCCCAGTTACAACTGGCATAGCATCGAATATGCTAGAAGGGGCGCAGGTTAGGTTACCCCTGCCCTTGATCATGACTATGGTTTCTTGCTCACAAAACTGAGCAGAACAGAGTAAGAACATATGCCTCAGATCAGTTCTCATCGTCTTCCTAAGGGAACTCACAAAGCAAAAACCAAACCGTATTTAGCTTATTGTGGTACCATTTGTTTACACTGTTTCAGGAATCCTATGTGTGGAAGATGTACCAGGAAAGGTGTTGGGACTTCTTCCCAGCTGGAGACTGCTTTCGTAAGCAATATGAAGATCAGCTCGGGTAAACCTGAGTTCACAACAAGCTACAATTCTAATGCAACAGAATCCTTCTTTTACACTTTAACAACAACAAATATATTTGGTAACTGATTTGGCTTTTGTGCACAAAGGATGGCAAAGTGTCACGGACTCCACCTGACTGCTAAAAGAGCTTCAGTTCTGAAAACTACTAGTTCACTGAGATGGCTCAGAGAAATGTGAAATCTTGAACACCTGATGCAAGAGGATCACGGCCAGGGACTGATGGGCAGAACTACACAAAATCATGTTCAATTCATGTTACCTGCGATCTAATTTTTCCATGGTACTTGCTAGTGACTGTATCCAGAACCAGCTTGAAAAGCTTTAAGCAGCTAAAGAATTAGAGAACAAACACTTTGTCGAAACTGAAATATCGATTAAGTGCCTTAAAAATCTCTTTAGATATAGCTATGCAAGTTTTTTATGTTTGTGTTCCAGAAGGACAACTCCATTAAACAGCTGTGCTGCTCTTCTGTCTTACTTTATGACACTGCACTTGAAGGTTATTCACACCATTTCTTCAGTAACAGCTTGTCAACTGCTGTTATTTGGAGAAAGGCACTGTACTGAAATTTCAGAAAAATCTCAATCTTATACCAAAATTGAGTGATGCTTTATGGTCCCATGTCAGTGGTGGAGCTGCCATGTCTTAGGTTAATCTCCTCCAATAAAATGAAGTGCCCATGGCAATAAAGTAACACATGTCAGTGCTTGGTTTGACCTCTTGTCATGTGCCACTCTCAAGTTATTCTACAGTGACCTGACTGCTGGAGTCAGGGACATGAGACAAGGCCCATGGGCTTCACGAAGAAAGGAAAAGTCCATAGACCAGAGGGTGTTTATTCTGACCAACTGCATGCCTTGTGGCTTGAGACTCTTCCCTTAAATACCAACTGTAAATGTTGACAGGAAGGAGGTTCAAATGTAACTGTGACATCCCCTGTCCTTAATGAAATCTATTAATGACTAAGCCAGATAACAATCAAAATGAAGCCCCAAGCAAGCCTCATAGATGTATTCAGATGCCATCAAACACAGAGGTAGGTGTTGGGTGCCGTAAGCGTAACAGTACTTGTCAGCATGGGGTATCTGGTACATTAGCCCATCACTAGAAGGCAACCAACATCTGTTTCAGGCCCTCTTCCCCCTTTCAGGAAATCATGCTGTCCAGCCAGTCTTCAAGCTCTTCCTCAGTGACATTTTTCGATGTGCTTGGCTGCTCAAGTTCCACATTTTTCTCTCTGGTCACAGATGGGTTTTCAGGAACTATGGAAATAGAAACAACATTAGCCACTTCACATCAGTCCTCATGCTGAGGTTTGTTAAGGATCCTTGGGGTATGTTCAAGGATATATAGTTTAGCACAAATTATTTTCTAATAACAAACAAGAAATTCTCATTGTCACCCCCTAACATACAATCAATAGTATCTAAACAAAATAAGCAAAGCTACAGGTTTGTTCTATTTACTCTGAAGATAAATTTCACTGCTCACTAGGTTTGTGGGGTTTGTTTTAACACAAAGGCCAACAGCATAGCACAGTGTCCTTTTCTGTTTGAGGCAATTTTGAAACATCATACTGACTCTTGAATACTGCACCTGTTATGACAGTTCTCTTAGGCCCCATCACATCAGATGGGCTACCAGCTCACAAAATATTCACAAATTATAAAACATTCTTTTGCTTTAAAATCCAAATACCAAGAAGTATGAAGAGTTAGTTTCCTAGCCAGTTCAGTCGATTAAAAGGTCTTCGATGAAAAGGCTTTTACAGCAGGTCAATTTGGAGCTTCAACTTTAATACTGCAACCAGGCTGACAGCCACTTCCGAAGCCTGGGATATTGAATAAGAGAAACTGTCAGAAAGGTCAGCTCAGAGGAAGCTGTGATTTGCCATGGGAAGAGATACCTGGGACATGGTTGGATCGATGTCAGACACAGAGGGATATGTTTTGAGAAGATGGGTGGGAAATGAAATGAAGGTCATACCTGTTTCCTCCTGGGCTACCTGCTCATCTCTTTCTGGTTCCTGGTCCTGAAATGTCTGGTCTGGAGAGCTATTGTCTTCTTCTTTCACAGGTGCATCTAAATGCAGCAACATATCCAGTTCTTCTTCCAGATGGTCTGCCACTGACTGTGGTGGGGAAGATGCTTTCTGCACACCCTCTAAAGGGCTTTGCCTTAGACTGTCTCTGCACAGAGGCCTGGGACAACCTCCAGCAGCAGATCTGAGCTCGGAGACGGGCCCCCTTAACTGCATGCCCAGTTCCTTGCCATCATCGTTTCTCCTTGGCTTCACCTGTGGAAGTTCTAAAGGAACTGTGGTCTGCAAAAAGAAGCATGATATTAGAGTTTAACCGAGTCCTTGTGTTGGCTAAGCACAGGAAGTTAAGCTGCAAAACACTATAGGTAGAAATCTCAGTTCTGACAGCCCATGAATTATCTTCTGTTGGAGCTCAACTCTAACTCTCTTCCTGATCCACCCAGGGCAAATGAGGAGACTTTGTGGAAACATAGGACTGTGCCTCCCATTCTACCCCCCCTCTAGTATGTGCTAACTAGCTCAGAGGTTAAAAGCCCACATTTTCCTATCTTTAGTCTGAAAGCTAACTGTACCATATAAGTCTATTCAAATTGGTACTTAAGGCTGAAACAAAGAATGACCCACCTATCTGTAAAACTTAGTAAGAAGAAATTAGCCAAGTAGACCTATTTACTGTGCTTGGGTGCAGGGACACAAAGGGGCAAGATCATTTGCCAAGTTTTTTGGTCACTTTTATAGAAAATTCAAAACAAGGAAAAACTACAGTAATATAAGCCAGGGTAATGGCAGTCATGGGGCCAGATTGGAACTCAAGGTTTGTGTGATGGCCTCTAAGGAACTGGAAATCTTCTGACTTGATATAGATGCCAATTCCATGGTTATGCATACTTATCTATACTTTCTTCCCTATCTATGCTATGCTTCAAAGACTTCACATATGACTATGACAAGGTCTCAGTTTTAAGGCTGAGAAACTCTCTTTTGGGTGTAGGCCACAAGGTTGGCAGGGACCCATAATGCATAGTAGGTCCAGAATAAAGTCCAGTGTGTGCTGAAGCAAGTGGCCCTGCTCTTACTTCAAGACCCACAATGCTAGTGACTCCTCAAAGCTCTCTCTGAAGTTTACTTCCGCATAGCCCTATAAGCATGAAAGAAGAGCTGATCAGGTGGTACCATGGAGTAGCCAGGTATCCCTGAAGAAGCTGGTGGGTGATTGATATGTCCAGCATTGTAGTTGAACAGAGCAAAGGCAGTGTGGTCCTCTATACTAACCCTACAGTCAACTCACAGATCTCTGAGAGAACCTGGAAGTTTTGTTTTCCTTATTTTTAACTTCCCAGGTGATACTCATGAGCACAGTTGACCTACAGACTATGGATGCAGTACGTCTGTGTCCAAGCACACTCTGTCCTCAACTGATCTTTCAAATTGCCAACCTCCAGACCTCCCACATCCTGTTAATGTTACCTTGAAATGCTTCTTACAGAAGTCACATCTTTGTTATGTCCACCATCATTACTGGGCCTACGCTAGTGTCTCTCACTGGACCAAGATGATGGCTGCCCTACTCTGCCTTTGCACAGGAGCACACAGACATGGCCATGAATACCCATGCCAATCCCACAGCCTGCTTTCTAGTCCACCAGCACAATTTTACTGTGATCCTTTTCACTAATGCCAATCTGCCTGGGTCGTCATCTCCTTTCATTGCAGCTCAAGTGTTCTTATACTTCAGACCTCAGTTTACCTATTGTTTCCTTAGGAAACCCAGTCCTAGCCAACTCAGAGCCTGACACCTGGATATTCTGTGTCAACAGGCAGACTTTACAGACTTTTTTGCATTCAATTCTATTACATTTAATCATTAAAATGTATCATATATAAAACACAATACAATAACTTCAAACAATTCTTTTCCTTTAAACTTTACAAGATGACATCTCAATCTAAGGCCTCAGTTCAAACGAGAAAAGCTCAGGCTGAGACACCCTGCAGGCTACACTCCTCCCTCAGGTCTTTCCTCTGCCTCAACCCAGGCAGCAGGCAGACTCTGCACTTACTTGGATCAACTCTGAAGCAACATTAAGCCGGACCGCAAGAGGCAGCTGCTGAAGGGCTCGAACCAGTGACTCACTATCCACGTAGAGTGCTGAATTCTAGAGGGGTTTTTTTTAAAGAGAGAGACGATAAAATAACTATGAAAAGCCATTCCCTGGGGTTACTTCATGACTGGGAGTCCAATCATGAATCAATGAGTTTTAATGTCTCTCTACCAAACAGGGAGTCCACAGTTTGCTGAGACACGGGACAGTGATCACCATCACATTGAGTGGACACTCTAACCTTCAAACTGGAAGAAAACTAGCATTTGTATGGCATCTGACCAGAAACATCCCCTAAACTCAGATTGCCCTATCCTCCGCAGAAGAAAAGGGAGATGATTAGGTGGTAACATGGAGCTGCCAGCATCCCCAAAGAAGCTGGTGGGTGATCTCTGCTTCTTTTCAAATCAGAAAACAGCAGCTTGCTCTCTCCAGCCAGCTGTGCTAAGTGAGGTGGTAGCACTAAAAGCTTTACCCCTTAATTCTTAACAATATAGCTGCCTAAACAAGATTCAAATAGTAACACCACCAATTAGAATGCCAACGTAGATAGGGGATATCTCAAAAGTCCCATCCCCTAGATGAAGAGCAGCTATAAGCAATCAATGGCTGCTGAGAGAAGAATCAGACTTTTCCCGAGACAACCCCCGGCAGGTTATCTGATCCCACATGCTCAGCTCTAAACATATATTCATAGAAGCAACAGGAAATGGACTCAGTAGTGTTTTGTGTCTGTGTAAAACAGTAACATCAAAAGGTCATAATTTGAGAGGGGATAAAAGTAAAGGAGGAGTTGGAGGAATAGAAAAATAATATGGATATATAGTATTCATGTATAAAGTTCTCATATCAACTTCTGAGGCTGTATACATGCCCGCGCACAGAGACAGACAGACAGACAGAGAAAGACAAGAGAGGCATGCGCTTGCATCCCACCACAAAAGAATGTGAGAAAATTCTTAACATAGCAGTACCATACAGTGTACAGGCCTATAATCTCAACATTTGGTAGACAAACATAGGAGGAACATGAGTTCAAGGTTGGACTGGGAAATAGTGAAATCCTTTCTTACAGATCCTCAGGGTTGGGAAGGAGTGGGTATTTAGCACCTAATCAGTTCCATACTCTTGAACAAACACAGCCTTTGTGATTTAAGGACTGACTGAAGGCCTTCTATGATACCTGTTTTTATTTTGTATGTTTATTCTACTAAGTGACCCATAATAAAGGTACAGGGCAATAAAGGAATGTTATGGAAAAGGTTGACATAAATAAGCAGAAGAGAGGTGAGCCCGCCATCTTCACTCCTGTGACTGAGCAGGCTGTTACAGCCAGAAATGCAGAGAATACCTGAGTGTCAGAACAGCTGGAACACGGACTACCAGGACCCCACCTACACCTAGGAGCTAGGCAGTGCCACAGCACTCTGTGCCAGGTGAGAGCCAGTCACCCAGGAGTGCTGAGGCAGGCTTACAGGCACACAGGAGGGACAAGCACCAGCCAGAGACAACAGGACCAACTAACACCAGATAACCAGATGGCAAAAGGCAAACGTAGGAATGTTACTAAAAGAAATCAAGGCAAGATGGCACTATCCAAACCCAATTCTCCCACAATAGCAAGTCCTGAATACCCCAACACACAGGAAAAGCAAGATTTGGATTTAAAAATCACAGCTCATGATGCTGATAGAGGACTTCAAGAAGGACATAAATAACTCCCTTAAAGAAATACAGGAGAGCACAGGTAAACAGGCAGAAGCCCTTAAAGAATTATAGGAAAGCATGACCAAACAAGTGAAGGAATTGAACAAAACCACCCAGGATCTAAAAATAGAGGTAGAAACAATAAAGAAATCACAAAGGAAAACAACTCTGGAGATAGAAAACCTAGGATGCAAGGATCAACAACAAAATACAAGAGATAGGAGAGAGAATATCTCAGATGCAGAAGATACCATAGAAAGAATCAACACAACAGTCAAAGAAAATGCAAAAAGCTCCTGACCCCAAAACATCCAGGAAATCCAGGACAAAATGAGAAGACCAAACCTAAGAATTATAGGTATAGAAGAGAGTGAAGATTTCCAACTTAAAGGGCCAGTAAATGTCTTCAACCAAATTACAGAAGAAAATTTCCCTAGTCTAAAGAAAGAGATGCCCATGAACATACAAAAAGCCTATAGAACTCTAAATAGATTTGACCAGAAAAGAAATTCCACCTGTCACATAATAATTAAAACACCAAATGCACTAAACAGAGAATATTAAAAGCAGTAAGGGAAAAAGGTCAAGTAACATATAAAGGTAGACCTATCAGAATTACACCAGACTTCTCACCAGAGACTATAAAAGCTAGAAGATCCTGGGCAGATGTCATACAGACACTAAGGGAACACAAATGCCAACCCAGGCGCTATACCAGCAAATCTATCAATTACCATAGATGGAGAAACCAAAGTATTCTATGACAAAAACAAATTTACACAGTATCTTTCCACAAATCCAGCCCCTCAAAAGATAATGAATGGAAACTACCAACAAAAGGAGGGAAACTACACACTAGAAAAAGCAAGAAATTAATCTTCTTTCAACAAACCCAAAAGAAGATAACCACACAAACATAAAAATTACATCAAAAATAACAGGAAGCAATAATCACTGTTCATTAATAGCTCTTAACATTAATGGACTCAATTCCCCAATAAAAACACATAGACTAACAGACTGGATATACAAACAGGAGCCAGCATTTGCTACATAAAGGAAACTCATCTCAGTGTCAAAAGACAAACACTACCTCAGAGTAAAAGGCTAGAAAACAATTTTCCAAGCAAATGGTTCCAGGAAAGAAGCTGGAGTAGCCATATTAATATCAGATAAAATTGACTTTTAACCAAAAGTCATCAAAAAAGACACAGAAGGACACTTTATACTCATCAAAGGAAAAATCTACCAAGAAGAACTCTCAATTCTGAACATCTATGCTCCAAATACAAGGGCACCATCATTCTTAAAAGAAACTACTAAAGCTTAAAGCACTCATTGCACCTCACACAATAATTGTGGGTGACTTCAACACCCTACTCTTCTCAATGGACAGGTAGGGAAACACAAACTAAAAAGAGACATAGTGAAACTAACAGAAGTTTTGGACCAAATGGATTTAACAGATAACTATAGAACATTTCAAAATAAATCAAAAGAATATAACTTCTCAGCACCTCATGGTACCTTCTCCAAAACTGAACATATAATTGGTCACAAAACAGACCTCAACAGATATTAGCATATTGAACTAATCCCATGCCTACTATCAGATCACTATGGAGTAAGGGTGGTTTTCAATAGCAACAAAAACAACAGAAAGCCCATATATATATGGAAGCTGAATAATGCTCTACTCAATGATACCTTGGTCAAGGAAGAAATAAGGAAAGAAATGAAAGACTTTTTAGAATTTAATGAAAATGAAGGTACAACATACCCAAATTTATGGGACACAATGAAAGCAGTGCTAAAAGGAAAACACATAATTCTGAGTGCCTCCAAAAAGAAGCTGGAGAGAGCATACACTAGCAGCTTAACAGCACACCTGAAAGCTTTAGAAAAGAAAGAAGCTAATACACCCAGGAGGAGTAGAAGGCAGGAAATTATCAAACTCAGGGCTGAAATCAACCAAGTAAAAATAACAACAACAACAAAAACTATACAAAGAATCAACAAAACCAGGAGCTGGATCTTTGAGAAAATGATCAAGATAGATAAACCCTTAGCTAGACTAACCAGAGGGCACAGAGACAGTATCCAAAGTAACAGATTCAGAAATGAAAAGGGAGATATAACAACAGAAACTGAGGAAATTAAAAAAAATCATCGGATCCTACTACAAAAGCCTATACTCAACACAACTGGAAAATCTGGATGAAATGGACAATTTCCTAGACAGATACCAAATACCAAAGTTAAATCAGGATCAGACAGACCATCTAAACAGTTCCATAACCCCTAAAGAAATAGAAGTGGTCATTGAAAGTCTCCCAATCAAAAAAAGCACAGGACCAGATGGTTTTAGTGAAGAATTCTATCAGACATTCAAAGAAGACCTAACACCAATACTCTTCAAACTATTCCACAAAATAGAAACAGAAGGAACACTACCCAACTCGTACTATGAAGCCACAATTTCACGGACATCAAAACCACACAAAAATCCAACAAAGAAAGAGAACTTTAGACCAATTTCCCTTATGAATATCCATGCAAAAATACTCAATAAAATTCTTGCTAACCAAATCCAAGAGCATATCGAAAACAATCATTCACCAAGATCAAGTAGGCTTCATCCCAGGGATGCAGCAATGGTTCAATATAAGGAAATCCATCAATGTAATCCACTACATAAACAAACTCAGTCTGGAGGTTCCTCAGAAAACTGAATGTGACACTACCGGAGGACCCTGCTATACCACTCCTGGGCATATACCCAGAGGATTCCCCGGCATGTAATAATGATACATGCTCCACTATGTTCATAGCAGCCTTATTTATAATAGCCAGAAGCTGGAAAGAACCTAGATGTCCCTCAATGGAGGAATGGATACAGAAAATGTGGTATATTTACACAATGGAATATTACTCAGCAATTAAAAGCAATGAATTCATGAAATTTGTAGGCAAATGGTTGGAACTGGAAGATATCATCCTAAGTGAGGTAACCCAATCACAAAAGAATATACATGGAATGCAATCACTGATAAGTGGATATTAATTAGTCCAGAAGCTCTGAATACCCAAGACACGAGTAGTATATCAAATGACTCCCATGAAGAAGTAAGGAGAGGGCCCTGATCCTAGAAAGGCCTGATCCAGCATTGTAGGGGAGTACCAGGACAGAGAAAAAGGAGGAAGGTGATTGGAGTATGAGTGTAGAGAAGGCTTATGGGACATATGGGGAGGGGGGAATTGGGAAAGGGGAAAGCGTTTTGAAATGTAAACAAAGAATTTAGAAAATAAAAAAAAAAGAAAAGAAAAAGAAAAAAACACATGGACATTTCATTAGATGCTAAAAAAGTATTTGACAAAATTCAGCATCCTTTCATGTTAAAAGTCTTGGAAAGAACAGGAATTCAAGGCCCATACCTAAACATAGTAAAAGCAATGTATAACAAAACAGTAGCCAACATCAAAATAAATGGAGAGAAACTTGATGCAATCCCACTAAAATCAGGGACTAGACAAGGCTGCCCTCTCTCTCCATATTTATTCAATATAGTACTTGAAGTTCTAGCTAGAGCAATTAGACAACAAAAGGGATACAAATTGGAAAGAAAGAAGTCAAATCATCACTATTTGCAGATGATATGTTAGTATACTCAAGAGACCCAAAAAACTCCACCAGAGAACTCCTACAGCTGATGAACAACTTCAGCAAAGTGGCCGGATATAAAATTAACTCAAACAAATCCGTAACCTTCCTATAATCAAAACAGGCTGAGAAAGAAATTAGGGAAATAACACCCTTCACAATAGTCACAAACAATATAAAGTATCTTGGGGTGACTCTAACCAAACAAGTGAAAGATCTATATGACAAAAACTTCAGGTCTCTGAAGAAGGAAATCAGAGAAGACCTCAGAAGATGGAAATATCTCCTGTACTCACGGATTGGCAGGATTAATATAGTAAAGACGGCTATCTTGCCAAAAGCAATCTACAGATTCAATGCAATCCCCATCAAAATCCCAACACAATTCTTCATAGAGTTAGAAAGAGCAATTCTCAAATTCATCTGGAATAACAAAACCTCAGGATAGCTAAAACCATTCTCAACAGTAAAAGAATTTCAGAGGAATCAGTATCCTGGACCTCAAGCAATACTACAGAGCAATGATGTTAAAAACTGCATGGTATTGGTACAGTGACAGGCAGGTAGGTCAATGGAACAGGATTGAAGATCCAGAAATGAACCCACACATCTATGGCCACTTGATTCTCGACAAAGGGGCTGAAAACATCCAATGGAAAAAAGCCTTTTCAACAAATGGTGCTGGTTCAACTGGAGGTCAGCATGCAGAAGAATGCAAATTGATCCATTCTTATCTCCTTGTACTAAGCTCAAATCCAAGTGGATTAAGGACCTCCACATAAAATCAGACACACTGAAACTAATAGAATAGAAACTGGGGAAGAGCCTTGAACACATAGGCACAGGGGTAAATTTCCTGAACAGAATACCAAAAGCTTATGCTCTAAGATCAAGAATTAACAAATGGGACCTCATAAAATTACAGTTTCTGTAAGGCAAAAAACACTGTCAATTGGACAAAATGGCAACCAACAAATTGGGAAAAGATCTTTACCAACCCTACATCCAACAGAGGGCTAATATCCAATATATACAAAGAACTCAAGAAGTTAGACTCCAGAGAGCTAAAAAACTCTATTTAAAAATGTGGTACAGAACTAAACAAAGAATTTTCACCTGAGGAATATCGAATGGCTGACAAGCACCTAAAGAAATGTTAACATCTTTAGTCATCAGGGAAATGCAAACCAAAACAACCCTGAGATTTCACCTCATACCAGTCAGAATGGCTAAGATCAAAAACTCAGGAGTCAGCAGGTGTTGGCGAGGATGTGGAGAAAGAGGAACACTCCTCCACTGCTGGTGGGACTGCAAGGTGGTACAACCACTCTGGAAATCAGTTTGGCAGTTCCTCAGAAAACTGGGCATGATACTACTGGAAGACCCCACTATACCACTCCTGGGCATGTACCCAGCAGATTCTCCAGCATGTAATAAGGACACATGCTCCACTATGTTCATTGCTGCCCTATTTATAATAGCCAAAAGTTGGAAAGTACCCAGAAGTCCCTTGATGGAGGAATGGATACAGAAAATGTAGTATATTTACACAATGGAATATTACTCAGCTATTAAAAACAATGAATTCATGAAATTCTTAGGCAAATGGATAGAACTGGAAAATATCATCCTAAGTGAGGTAACCCAATCACAAAATAACACACATGGTATGCACTCATTGATAAGTAGATATTAACCCAGAAGCTTGGCATACCCAAGACACAATTCACATATCAAATGATGCCCAAGAAGAAGGAGAAACAAAGTATGGATACTCTGGTCCTTCTTAGAAGGGGGAACAAAATACCCACAGAAGGAGATACAGAGACAAAGTGTGGAGCAGAGTCTAAGGGAAAGACCATCCAGAGACTATCCCTCCTAGTGATCCATCCCACATACAGTTACAAAACACAGACACTATTCTTGATGCCCACAAGTACTTGCTGACCAGAGCTGGATATAGCTGTAACCTGGGAGGCTCTGCTAGTGCATGTCAAATACAGAGGGGGACAGTCTCAGCCAGCCATTGAACTGAGCACAAGGTCCCCAATGGGGAACTAGAGAAAGGACCCAAGGAGCTGAAGGAGGAACAACAATATGAACCACCCAGTACTCCCAGAGCTCCCAGGGACAAAACATCAACCAGAGAGTACACATAGTGTTACTCATGGTTCCCAACGCATAGGCAGCAGAGGATGGCCTTGTTGGACATCAATGAAGGAGAGGCCGTTGGTCCTGGAAAGGCTCAATGTCACAGTGTAGGGGAATACTAGGATAGAGAAGCAGGAAAGGGTTGATTCGGTAACAGGTGGAGGGAAGATAGGTTGTGGGATTTTTTGGGAGAAACCAGGACAGGGGAAATAATTTGAAATGTAAATAAAGAATATATCTAATAAAAAATTTAAAAAACAGAAGAAAAAAGAAAAGCAAATAGCAAAGTAATCTATTGTGTTAAAATCATAACCATTAACTTCTTACTGATGTTGTGATTAATTCAATATATCAGATGTCAAATAAACTCAAGCTTGAAGGACCTTATCAACTAGTTCCCTGTACACTTTCTCTCCAGGGCAGGTACCAGGAATAACAGGAATATGGATTACAGCTACTTCACACAGATAATGACTTTATCTCTACAACAATGGAAAGGTGGGGGGGAGAGGGGTTGGTGCCCTGGCCTTGAGAAGAGCAAACCAGCATTCAAGACACACTTGTCTTACCTGTTTTGGACATGAAGTTTCACCATCCCATTCTTTCTCTTCAGCAAATCGGAACTGTGAAAAGGAGTCCCCTAGAAATAAGGGAAAAAATATATGTAATAGATATCTGTACACACACACACACACACACACACACACACAAATAATTTTATACAGAAAACACCAAGTCTTTCCAATTTCCCATTTTCGATCACAAGTGACATTCTGAGTAGCTAACCTTCCCACTATCCTGGATCCAGTCATACATCTGGGCACTGGTCTATGCTGTTCACAGCTACACTTATTTCATTAGTTTCTACTCAATAAAGCACTAACCCTTAGCCATTCTGACCAAATCTCAGGGTTGTTTTGATTTGGTCAAAAAATCAGGAGACAGCAGGTGCTGGCAAGAATGTGGAGTAAGAAGAACACTCCTCCACTGCTGGTGGGATTGCAAGATGGTACAACCACTTTGGAAATCAGTCTGGCAGTTCCTCAGAAATCTGGGCATGACACTTCCAGAGGACCCTGCTATACCACTCCTGGGCATATACCGAGGATTCCCCGGCATGCAACAAGGACACATGCTCCACTATGTTCATAGCAGCCCTATTTGTAGTAGCCAGAAGCTTGAAAGAACCCAGATGTCCCTCAACGGAGGAATGGGTACAAAAAATGTGGTATATTTACACAATGGAGTACTATTCGGCCATTAGAAACAATGAATTCATGAAATTCTTAGACAAATGGATGGAGCTGGAGAACATCATACTAAGTGAGGTAACCCAGTCTCAAAAGATTAATCATGGTATGCACTCACTGATAAGTAGATATTAGCCTACAAACTTTGAATACCCAAGACATAATCCACATATTAAATGATGTCCAAGAAGAACGGAGGAGTGGCCCCTGGTTCTGGAAAGACTCAGTGCAGCAGTATAGGGCAATACCAGAACAGGGAAGTGGGAAGGGGTGGATGGGGGAACAGGGGGAGGGAAGAGGGCTTATGGGACTTTCAGGGAGTAGGGATCCAGAAAAGGGGAAATCATTTGAAATGTAAATAAAGAATATATCAAATATTAAAAAAAGCACTATCCCACACATTAAGGATCAAGTTAAAAAGTGCGCACACATGGCCATTTACCCATATCTAGTCTACTTCCATCTCTTCTGTTCAGTGTATTCAAAGAAGCTTATATTTATATTGGCGGGCGGGGGGGGGGGGACAAGGCAGAAGAGAAGAGACTGAAGGAAGCATCACTGCATTGGCCCACAATGTAACAGACAGTCTCCCTTGTATGTTATAAACCCCCATTAGCATTCCAACCTTCACCTAGTCTCAATGCAAACACAAAGCAAACTCGAAGACTGTGCACTAGACCACTGCATCAACCAGAGTGCACTTCTCCGAGCTCTTGAGGTAAGGGAGCAGGGTGTATGATGGCAACATAAGGAAGCAGGGAAAATGATGGCGGGCAGCAAGCTCTGTGCTCTGCCACAATACTTGCTTTGTGCATAGACACACATGGGAGAATTTGTATTAACAATGCATTTACACATGAAGAATTCTCTCCCTAGCTTCCACATGGATCTAAACTTTAGCTCCACTTCATTTTCCTTCTCTCTCCCAGGAAGGCTCTTTTGTATCTTTGTCTGATACTTCAGTACTCTCATCCCCTCACACCGACAATCCCAGCCTCTCCCTCTTCCTCTCCTACCTGAATTTAAACTCAGCACAGACTCACTTCTTCCTGTGTGCTACCTGCCAGGTGATACAACCACAGAATTTATTCTTTTCTTTCATTTAAGGCAGTTGGGGTAAAGGAAGTCAAAAAGGAAAAGACTCTACATCCACCAGCCTAAAATGCGCATTAACATAGTGTAAAATCAAATGCAAGAGAAAAACCAAAGGCAGGGAAAATCAATACTTTCATTGTTAGCAAGCTGATTTGATGTTTCAAAATTCTGAAAATGAAGTTTTATTGTCCATCTGTGCATGCTTCTACTGTGATGCTCTACGCCTACCATGTTAAGTGCCTGGACAACATCATTTTTACCCACATTACTTTTTATCAGAAGAAGTGAAACTGAGGAGTTATAATTCAGGAACAAGTTATAAGCTAAAACAAATCTACCCAGAAGACTGGAGCAGAATTCTCAGAGAAAAAGTGGAAGTCTTAAAATACCTTCATTATTAAATAAAGAACAAAGAACAAGAATGCAATTGTTTTACAAAGTGTGGGTGACAGAAAAAGCAAAACAGAAAGGAGTAGGGAAGAACCAACTTTCTGTTCTTTTGACAGTGAAGGGGCGGAACCCAATGCATTGTGTGTGCTAGGCACAGACTATACCACAGAGCTATATCCATAAGCCTCATTTTTTTTTTCTTCAAGAAGTATGCACATCAGCCAATCTTATAAAGGTGGTATATACCTTTAGTCCCAGCACTTGGGACACAGAGGCAAGTGGTACTCCAGTTCCAGACCAACCTGGTCTACACAGCAAATCCTAGGCCAGTCAGAGATCCACCATGCAATCCAATGAAAGAAAACAAAGAGGAGGAGGAGGAGGAAGAAAAAGAAGAGGAAGAAGAGGAGGAAGAGGAAGATCTAGTATATAGACAAAGATGGCTTCAAACTCAGATTCACCTGACTGTCTCCCATGTGCTAGGATTAAAGGCATGTACCACATCACATCTGTCCTAAGTATTCTTTTTCAAAAGGGGAAGAATTTGTCTACTTGATTTAAATGAATGAAATATTAAAATGAATAAAATAGAGAGCTACTCTTAAAATAGAAGAGCATCAAAGAGATGCAGGTATGTGGATATTCAGACATCAGAAGAACATCATTATCTGTGCAAAATCAGTCTTTATTAGGGTTAAAACACAAGATTAGCTTGTAGTAAAATTAAGACTATATCCCTACATCTCAATTCTGATACCCGAAACATATTTTGTATGGATCAAAGATATAGACATTTGGGAAAGGCAGAATAACATATAAGGCTGAACTTTTTATTATTTAGAAGCTAAAGGGGTATAAATTAAATTCCATAAAAATTAACATATAAAATTATTTTGAGTCTTCTATGACAATAAAAACAAAACTCATAAGTGACATAGTAACAAGTATTTGCAGCACAAAGGGCCATTGTTTCTAATATATAAACAGCTTCTGAGAGCCTCTCAGAATATAGCAACCCAAGAGAAAAATAGGACAAGAGAACTCTAGATGAAGAAAGGTAGCCCCTAACATATATCATTAAAAGTCAGTCTTGGAGGATTTTCAAAATTAGCCAGCAGCTGACTGCTTTATTGAATGTTGTTTTTGTCATTATCGTGTAGGGAAGAGTACATGAGTGTTCATAGGTGCACATGTGTGCACATAAGTGGAAGCCAGAAGTGCCATTCCTCAGGCCGCCCACCTTTTTATTAGACTAGCTTTCTCACCGACCTGGAACTCTCCGAGCAGCACAGGCTGGCTGGCCAGTGAGGCTGAGGGATCCACCCATCCGAACACTCAGACTGCATGTATGTATTGCTACACTCAGTATTTTCCTTCTATGTGGTTTCTGGGAATAAAACCCAGGTTCCCATGCTTGAAGCACTTTGCTGACTAAACCATTTCAACAGCCATTTATGTCATTCTTGAACACACACACATGCATGTGTCTCTGTGTGTGTGTTTGTGTGTGTGTATTCATAAAACCTCATAGATTACAATTATAATCAGGATAAGGCTCAATAAGGCATGCTGTACTTATTTTCAATATTTCAAAACTTTTAAATGCCAACAAGAGTTTAATAATGACTGACTAACTTGTAAATCAGCCTTTTTGCCAAAATCTAGAAGAGCTGCCCTCCCCCACAAATTCCACCTGAAGAAGGCAGAGCACACAGCTGAACCTTCCCTTCTGGGGCTGCTCTCCACTCTGAGCACCTGTCAGTTCCTCAGGGGATCGTGGAGGCTGCAATCAACATCCCAGGTGGAATGAAGCTGAGGGAGTGCCTCCATTGTCCACATGGGTGGGCACAAACTGGAGTTTAGAGCCATGGAGGGACAAGAGTTGCAAAGTCAAGGTTTTCAGGTAGGGCCACAGGTCTTGCATGCTAGAAGCAGGACAGAATGCATACAGGAGCAACTCTTATGTTAGATGCCATTGTGAGCTCAAGCCTAAGGTTGCAGCCAAAGCAGAAGGAAAATCTGTGCAGGGAGTCTGAGCAGCGCAACAGCCCAATGCTACCTACAGCTTGTTTATTTAACACACACTGTTTATTAAAGATAATGAAAAACACACAACACAGTAGAAAAAGATCCAGAGACTGACATACTGGTGACGTTTTATAACCCATGTTAAACTTCATAGACAAATAGCTAAAATTAAAAAACAATAACACTCAGGAAGTCTGTTTTAACCCACAGAAAAATCAAGTCGGCATAATGAAATGAAAATTTTATGGAAAAATGAGATATCTAAAACATACTGCTTTCAGTAAATATCACAATCATATAATTTAAGACTTCACAGGGCAAGCAGCCTTTACCAGTCTTGGGAAAAGCACTTCACTGTGCAGGCCTGTCCTGAGTTCGATTCTTACATGTGCTGGAACATACACGTTCCCTCCCTCCCCTCTCCGAACCCCTTCTGCCCACACACACTCTCTCACTCTCTCTCACACATAATTAACAAGAATTACATTTAAATAGTCCTCATTGATGAAGCACATAGAGGCTAATTGCAAATAACACACTTGCTAAGAGAGGAGCTCTGGTACCTATCAACAGCTAACCCCTCATTCTCACTTTAAAGAGCATTTCCAAACTGAGAGCCGTAGAATATAAATTCTTCTTAAAAAAGTTAATTAAAATTCTTCCTTTTAAATCATACTGTGGCATACATAGGAAGAATGATGTTATCACCCATGTGTTCCTTTCTTATATATCAGACATGAGGCTGTGGACAACCAGGCCTTTCTTTAAGGAGTACTGTACAGCAAGTGACAGCATGCTCAACTTTGCACCAGCACAAAGGGAATGCACCAATGGCAAGCTTCCTGACTTACAAAGACTCCACGAAGCCTCACTGGATCCTCATGCAACATCCTAAAGCACAATGGGAGACTAAGGCTGTTCTGGAGGCTGCAGAACAATGCCCCACGTCCCACTGCAGAGGCAGGCCTACCAAAGCCACACATACTTCCTAAAAGCGACATCTACAGAATCTGCTAAAGCAGCAGGAGGAGGAGTGGTAGAAATGGTACAAAGTGAGAGGTCCCACACTCCTTTTATATAAAAAGCTTAAGTGGCAGTGGTGCTGTGCCCATACTATCAGAGGACAGCTGAGGATGGAGGATATCGTGTTCAGAGCCAGCCCCACTTACAAGCTGCAGATCATTCTGCTCTGGTGACAGAGTTTCTATACATACAATAAAAGCTGAGATGTGAGACAGAAATTTTGTTATATTTTCAAAGTCTTTGCTCTATTGCCAACTCCAGTTATCTTCCATAGCCAAAATAAAAAGTTTTCTCAAAATCAAGTAATTGTGCAAAGAATCAACTATTAGATTATTACAGGTGCGAGGGCTTCTAAAAAATAATGAAAAAGAAGTCAAGGAGAGGGCTCAGCGGAGCTTGTAAAGAGCTTGTATATGCACAAGGACAGGAATTCAGATACATCTGAAACCACCTAAAAACCATGCTAGCTATGCACTCTTCGACCCAAGCACTGAATGCACAAGAGAGGCAAATCATTGGGGCTTGCTGGCAAGACAGGTGAACGAAAACACAGTCAAGTCCAAGTCCTGTGAGCAGCCTGGTCTCAAGGAATTAGGGCAAGGAGTAATAAAACAGCACATATAACATCCTCCTCTGGACTCTGCACATTCTCTCTGACACACACACACACACACACACACACACTCTACACACATGCACCACTCACATATACACCACACACAAAAATGAATACAGTGAATAGTGTTTTAAGCAGTGCACACTGCTTTGATTTCTGAGATTCCCTGAGTAAAACTGATGACCATGAAATAAATCTCCGAGAGGTGCCGATGAGAAAAGCCTTTACCCACCCTCTATGTGAGAGAATGAAAGCATGGTACTTAGATGGTCCCTGCGTGGTGCCTAGATGGTGCCTAGATGGTCCCTGCGTGGTACCAGGACAAGACTCGGTAACAGAAACCAGTATTTCAGCTAGGCTTATATTGTGTTTGATTATTTGTAAAGCAAATACATAACATTCTATGAAAAACCTTTTAAAATTAGGATAATCTAGTAGTATTGGCCCTGAAAGATAACTATTGTCTCAATTATATAAAAATCAACTTGCAAAATATGAATATGATATATATGATATATCACATCTCCAATACTAATAAAATGACCCATGACAACTATATATCTATTTTAAGATCAATTATCTCTTAGGGTAGTGGAATTAAAGAAAATTTTCATCTCCGCAAATATTTTTCCAGTTGAATTTTCCTTTGTCAACAACATGCTATTTTTGGCCAAGAACCAAACAGAACTAAGGGAATCTATAAAAAGGTTAAATATTCTTAAGGGCAGATGCTAAGATCTGTCAGCCCAGAATTTATTATTATATTAATCAATTATTCTCTTATTAACTAATAAAGCTCTGTCCACTTTTGCTAGAATTCTCTCAGTTCCACAGAAGGAAAACAAATTCTCTATAAATATTTTATCTCCTTTGTCGAAGATCAAGTGACCACAGGTGTGTGGGTTGATTTCTGGGTCTTCAATTCTATTCCATTGATCTTCCTGCCTGTCTATGTTCCAATACCATGCAGTTTCACACACTATTGCTGTGTAGTACAGCTTGAGGTCAGAGATGGTGATTCCCCAGAAGTTCTTTTATTGTTGAGAACAGTTTGCAAAATCCTGGGGTTTTTTGTTATTCCAAATGAATTTGGAAATATGTTATTCCAAATGAATTTGCAAATTGCTCTTTCCAACTCTATGAAGAATTGAGATGGAATTTTTATGGGATTGCATTGAATCTATAGATTGCTTTTGGCAAGATGGCCATTTTTACTATATTAATTCTGCAAATCCATGAGCATGGGAGATCTTTCCATCTTCTGAGATCTTTTTCAATTTCTTTCTCCAGAGATTTGGAGTTCTTGTAATACAGATCTTTCCCTTGATTGGTTGGAGTCACACCAAGGTATTTAACATTATTTGTAACTATTGTGTAGGGTGTCATTTCCCTAATTTCTTTCTCAGCCTGTATGTCCTTTGAGTAGAGGAAGGCTATTGATTTGTTTGAGTTAATTTTATATCCAGTCACTTTGCTGAAGTTGTTTATCAGGTTTAGGAATTCTCTGGTAGAATTTTTGGGGTCACTTAAAGACAGCATTTTCAACAAATGGTGCTGGTTCAAGTGGCAGTTAGTGTGTAGAAGACTGAAAACTGATCCATTCTTACCTCCTTGTACAAAGCTCAAGACCAAGTGGATCAAGGACCTCCACATAAAACTAGATGCACTGAAACTAATAGAAGAGAAAGTGGAGAAAAGCCTCAAACACATGGGCACAGGGAAATTTTCCTGAACAAAACACTAATGGCTTATGCGCTAAGATCAAGAATTGACACACGGGACCTCATAAAAGTGCAAAGCTTCTGTAAGGCAAAGGACACTGTCAATAGGACAAAACGGCAACCATCAGATTGGGAAAAGATCTTTACCAATCCTACATCTGATAGAGGGCTAGTATTCAATATATACAAAGAGCTCAAGAAATTAGACTCCAAACATTCAAATTAAAAATGGGGTACAGAGCTAAAAAAGAATTCTCAACTGAGGAAACCCAAATGGTCAAGAAGCACCTAAAGAAATGTTCAACATCCTTAGTCATCATGGAAATGCAAATCAGAATAACCCCGTGATTCCAAATCACACCAGTCACAATGGCTGAGATCAAAAACTCAGGAGACAGCAGGTGCTGGCAAGGATGTGGAGAAAGGTATACTCCTCCATTGTTTGTGTGATTTCAAGCTGGTACAACCACTCTGGAAATCAGTCTGGTGGTTCCTTAGAAAATTGGACATACCTGAGGACCCAGCTATACCACTCCTGGCCAAAAGATGCTCCAACATATATGACACATGCTCCACTATGTTCATAGCAGCCTTATTTATAATAGCCAGATGCTAGATAGAACCCAGATGTCCTTCAACAGAGGAATGGATACAGAAAATGTGGTACATTTACACAATGGAGTACTACTCAGCTATTAAAAAAAACGACTTCATGAAATTCTAAAGAACACACATGCTATGTACTCACTGATAAAAAGATATTAGCCCAGAAGCTCAGAATACCTAAGATACTATTCAGAGACTACAGGAAGCTCAAGAAGGAGGAAAACCAAGGTGTGGGTCCTTCAGTCTTTCTTAGAAGGGGTAGCAAAATACTCATGGGAGCAAATACAGAGACAAAATGTGGAGCAGAGACGGAGGGAAAGGCCATCCAGAGACTGCCCCACCTAGGGATCCATCCTATATACAATCACCAAACCCAGACACTATTGTGGATGCCAAGAAGTGTCTGCTGACAGGAGCCTGATATAGCTGTCTCCTGAGAGGCTTTCTGCAAGAGCCTGACATACACAAAAGTAGATTCTCACAGTCAACCATTGAACTGATCACAAAGTCCCCAATGAAGGAGTTAGAGAAAGGACTGAAGGAGCTGAGGGGGTTTGTAACCCAGAGGAAGAACAACAATATCAACTAACCAGAGCTCTCAGGGTCTAAACTACCAACCAAGGAGTACACATGGAGGGACCTATGGCTCCAGCCATATATGTAGCAGAGGATGGCCCTTGGTCCGGTGAAGGCCCAATGCCCCAGTATAGGGGAATGGGAGGGCGAGCAGGCAGGAGTGGGTGGGTTGGTTGGGGTACACCCTCATAGAAGCAGGAGGAGGGGGGATCGGATAGGGAGTTTCTGGGGGGAAAACCAGGAAAGGGGATAACATTTGAAATGTAAATAAATAAAAATAAATAAATATTTTATATCTGGTATCCCAATATTTGCTATGTTGATGACATTTGAAGACATGAAAACCTAAACTAAGAAATAAACATAGCTTTGTTTTGGAAAGCACCACAGGCTTCTGAAATAATACCTGGAGTATTTTCAAATAAATGAGCTCTTATAGAATCTATATATTCCCACAATGGCAGTGTTGGTGAAATTGAAGAGGCCCACATAGCCCATCACTGGATTTATGTCCAGGGTTCTCATTCTGCTTAACTCCCCAAAATTGGACAACAGGTGTCATGTAACCCTAGGCAAAATGAATACCATGCTTGCTAGAATCCTCCAGAACCAGGATGCTTTCAAGTCTGTCACATTGTCGCAGATAACACTGTTTTGATTTCAAGTTTTCCTTTCAGTCCCATTAATGAAACAAAGGCACTTAACACAATCAGAAAGCCTGGACATTCAGGTCAAACTCTAAAGAACAGAGTAGACCTGAAAACCATGCCTTTGGACAGCATAGCCTGGGTGTACATGAACTCAGATGGTGAAAGTGGAAATCTGTTCAAGCTTCACACCCCATTCATATCATACGGTCATGCAGTTCCCACAAATGGCATCCTTGTAGCTACTATGATATTTTTGTTTGTTTGGCTTTGGAATTACCATACCTATTGGGGTTTTGTCATGTGCTGTGTATACAAATGCTAAACTCTGGCCTCCAAAATCTATTTACAGCCCCATGAGTACATTCTCACATATAACAAATAATGTTATACAAACTTTGCTTGCCAATCTCCTCTGCATGGTTAAATGCATGTGGCTACAGTCAATTACTAGGGAAAACAGAAGTAGGTAGGGCTTCAGTTACTAGGCTGGGGGTTGGAGAAGGTGGGGGAGAAAGACTTGAGAAAGGCAGAGGTCACCCTGCTGAGATGGACCGTGGCCATGTAGCCAGAAGTGCATCCTTAGGATAGGCTAATGGAACAAAAGTAGCCTGGTTGAGACTCAAACAGCAAGTAACTTGGGGAGTGCAGTGGGGAATTAGCTAGTCTAGTCTACAGAAAAATAGAATAGGGATTAATCACTCAGTAATTGTGCTGATTTTTAAAATCAAAAGGACTCAGTCTCAATTACTGGGGGGGGGGCGCTGGCTGGATCATATTAAGCACTAGTAGAGTTACTAGATACCACTTACAACAACACATACGCACCTACTGACTTGACGCATATCCCATGTTTCACTAGCTCTGGACAAGCCCTTCACTGGAAGCCCCATCCCTGCCCCCTTGTTACAGACATCCCTTAACGTCAACCAGGACCCAGAGTCTAATAAATCACACATGAACACTATAGGCTGACAAAGGTCCCACAGGGAACAGGAGGTCAATGATCTCCACAATGGTTGCCATGGAGATGGAAGGCCCTAGTTGTTCTCTCTGAAGGTTCCTCATCTGTGAAATATTGCAATATTTGGAAATACCAGAGTAATTCTTAAGTCCACAAACTTACACATGTCAATCCAGGAAAAGAGCCAAGCTCAGCCTATAAGGCATAAAAATTCTTATCACTCTTAACTTTTAGCATTTTCAGGTTTACCATTTTAAATATGGATGCCCTTCAGTGTTTAACCTAAAACAGAACAGTACCTAAAACTGTTAAAGTGAAGGAGACAATCCAAGCCATTAAAAGTTAGGTCAAGCTATTTAAGCAAGAAAGGTAATCAAAATCTCTTGCCCTGCCCAGCCATGAGTTACAATCAGGGTTCTCACCAGCCTTGGGGGCCCCTAAGCCCCTGAGCATCAAATGTCCACATCGAGTGTTACATATAGGATGCACCTATCTTTCCAGCACCCCTAGATACCAAGTCTCATCTGCATGGGGTATGTGGAGGGGCCAGGGAGGCAGAGTCTTGAAGAGCTCGGGGCTTTGAGAGAAGGATGCTGCTGCTGGCATTCTGGAACTCAGAATGCGGTCATTTCCCTTCAAATTATTGGTGAAATACGATTCTATCATCACTTGGTGCTGACTCTATCACAGCTCGCTATCACTGACTCTGTAGCATGGGAAAGTTTTTTAGATCAATCATTTTTATAAGAAAGCCAACATCAAACCCTGGCACAGCACTCTAAGAATAAATAATCTGAGAAACCTGAATAGAATCCAAAGAACTTCAGGCAGAAAGAAGTAGGAGAGGACAATAGGGGCACAAATAAAAGCAAGGTACAATGATTGACATGCACACATTGTCATAATGAGGCCAGGGAGGTGGCTCGGTGACAAAAGCACTTGTGTGTAAATGCCTGATGACCTGAGTTCAATACTCTGAATCTCCTTAGAGGTGAAAAAAGAAAATGACTCACGAAGCTGTCCTCTGACCTCCACACATGTGCCATGGTATGTGCGTAACTCTCCCCACATATCATATATAATACATGATATTGATAAAATTTAAATGTCATAAACTCATTATTTTGTATGCTAACAAAAATATATAATATATAGTATACATAAAAATTTGTCTCCCTAAAGTTTATTTATATTTCCTCCATAACCTAACATCCTCAGCACTAACTTTGACCCTGATACCACCAATGCTAACTTTGGTGGTTATCTCAGCTGATTAAAAACATTGGTATAAGAAAGCAAACTAACAATAGATGCACACAGCCCAAACATAACAAAAAATGTCAATGCTTACACAGGAAAAAAATGATTATAGTAAAAGAATCTTACTTATTCATTCAATAAAACTACATACAGTTAGACATGACAGGGTGTTGCTCCAAATAAGAAATCTCAATTGTTTAATGCCCACCAGAAGTGAGGTCATGAATCATAATCAACTACAGAAAGACAGAAAGAAGGTTCATACAGCTGAGGAGGAGAAGGTAACCCAAGGCGTCAGAGGTAGAGGAGGCTTCCTAGAATAAGGTAAAGCCTGATTTGAAAGATGACAGAGGGGAAGAGCTAGGAAAATGTAATAAAAAGCAGAGCCTAAGTCAGAAGGGAAATGCAGCTACTCAGGGCCCTGCAAGCACTGGTGTTCCTAGAACATGAAATGTGATAGAATAATGAAAGGAATAAAGTTACAAATGAGAACATTATAACTGTGAAGATGTCATATTAATGTCAATATTAAAAACAACCCAAATTATTATTTGTAATTCACAACTAATATTCATATTTGATGCCATTACTATTCCTACTAGCTGCAATGTAAGGTCTATACAATACCTTGGGAATTCAGAAGTGACATAATTCTCAGATACTTAAGAGGCAGTACTTGAAAATATCTCTTAGAAAAGTCATTTTATAGTTGAACACTTCAGAATTCTATTGTTGTGGTTTGATTCTTTCTTTTTGGTGCTGGGTATGGAATCCAGGGTAGAACTGATAGCTTCCCTGCTCAGATGGAAGTCCTGGGACTCGGAAGATGCAGTGTTTCTGCATCCTGAGACACAGGTACAGAAACAACACAGCTCTGAGCTGGAATAGTGTCCCAGTGGAAGAGCATCCTGAGACATGGGAGCCCAGGAACCACCAGCTCTGAGGGGAAGACTTCCCAGCAGAGGCATTGCAGCTCCAAGAGAGGGTGTCCCCAGCTGAGCTGAGGAGCCTCAGCCAGGCTCCACTTCTTCCCTTCTTCTCTTCATTGCTTCTTAGCTGCTTCTGATGAGATAGTTAACACCAGGCAGCAAATCTCATAAAAGAGATTTATTGGAGGGTCCAAGGTGTGAAGGGATGAATCCAGGGGAGGGAGCAGACAGCAGGGAACTGAGCAAACCCAGAGGGTTTCTTGGGGGGAGGGAGGAACAGAGAAGCTTTCTAGGGCAGAGATTTCCATGGAGACATTGGTGGGATATCAAACACAGAGTTCAGGGATTACAGGTTTCCTGCTCAGGGATGGTGGATTTCTGTGGAAAGCTCATGAATTGGTGGCTATTGTTCAGACTTTTCACCGAAACTTAGCATAACCTGGGGGGGGGGGGCTGGAGATAACCTTTGTGGCTGTTACAGAGGCTGGAAAGCCATTAATACAGTTAGGGAGATCCAGGAAATGAAGTGTGGACATTTTCCTGCCTTGAGGGTTTAATAAAGTTTACAAAATATACAAAGTTTACAAAGGGAGTCCATGAGTTCTCTTGAGTGGCATGAATAGCCAGCAAGAATTGTATCTCTGACCTCATTTTCCAGAACTCTACAATTAGAATACCAAAATCAATTCAATTAACAAAACCATAAAATGGTTATCATTTCACCACAGCAGAAAAAGACTTTAAATGATATATAAAGTAAAAAGTTTTACATTTTAAAGCCATAGTATTCAAACAATGGTAGATTGGTGTGTTTTTAATTACTTGGTCAGGTTCTATTTAGTCTGAGCTAGAATTGAACTCACAATCCTCCTGCCTCAGCCTCTTCAATGTTGGGATCACAGGTATGTGTCACCATACTTGGCTTCTGTGGTACCTTTAATCCTAGTCAGGATAATAAAATTATTCTTTCCAACTCCAAGGTCATTTCTGTCCATACCCACTGAGTGTTTATGCTTTACTGCCCTCCATCTGATGGCATGGGAATTTTGTTTTGAAAATTATTAGTAGACTAATTTAAAAGCTCACACTGTTCCTTAGACACATCTATCTCACATATCCGTGTAAGTTGTGATTATCTGTTCCTCTACCTCTTCCCTCGATTCAGCTCCATGAGTGTGAGTGAGCTCCACAGGGAGGGAAAGTCAGCATTAACTTACTTCCTCGTCTTTGTGCGCTGTTTGCTTTTGGAAAACACTATTTTACCAAGCTGTGATTTTTAATGAGCAAACATTATCCAAGGTCATTTGGATTTTTCAAAGACTTTTGATTGGGCTTCCCGTCAAAAATCAGAGCACATAAAAGCACAACTGTAGTTTCCAGAGCTACCAATTGGCCACACGGTGTTAAGGCAAGTCCCTGCATGGTGTGGCAGAGTGGTCCTACTCTGGTGATATTCATGCATCACTAACAATATCTAGGTTTTCATATCTCATTACAGAGCTTCATTTTGAGTTTCTAGGCAGTCTTTGCCACAGTTACAGTAGTATATGCAACTCTGCCTTTGTGAGTGTCGCAGTTCCTGATCCCCATGAAGTCAAGATTTCTGCACATCACACACACTGCAGTCTACCATATATTTCTGGGACTACTGTAGTACCTTGCACACTGCAGACAGAAACTGTGCTTACTCCATAAATCTATGTGAGGAAGAATAAATGAGCCAGTGAAGGAATGTACAATTCTAAAACTAAACTAAAAAATTACCCTAAGTGGTCTATGTGCCATAAAGGGGTAGGCAATGGAGAATGAGAAGAAAAAACTACATTTTCATGCATTTTGCTGAATATGCAACAGAAATGTAAAATACAGAATTCTGTTTGCAATCAAAACTTTCTGAGACTGACGACTTCAGATGAGAACAAATGAGAGGGAAGGATAGATGGCAGAGGTCTTCAGTTGAAGTTGCTCTTAAATGGCTCTCAAAATAATAAGAAACTAGAGATATCCTAAAGTATAAATATTTAGTGATAACTACTGATGTCCACCCATCTGTAAGATAGCAAGCAATGGACCAGGAGTTAAAGAGGGTTGTAGTGAATCCTAAGATACCAAAAAGAGTGGTTTTAAAAATATTCTATTTGTTCATAATAAACAAGTTTTAGAAATTCCTCCTAGGAAAATTTTAATATATAGGAAGAGATTTATACAAACAGCAGCCTTGCTTACATTAGAAGGCAGAATGTCCCTCAGGCCTGTCTGCTTTTTGAAGTACTGTTTGCAGTGCATAATGATCCCATTTAAATTCTTTCTTAAAGTTCCTGTTTGTTCTTTTTGTATCTCATATTTCCTGAATGAGAGCTGTTCCTCTCGTGACTAGACGTGGAGTGGGGCTGTGCGAACTGTGGACGAAAGCTGCCAGTGTGCCCACCTTGCTCGAGGCTGCACCTGATGAGCTCTGACTCAAATCCAATGTGCCACAAACCAACATCAACTGGGCAGACATGGTCCTGGGTGCTGCACCCACATATGAGGTCCTTCTCAAGGCTCCACAGGAAAAGAATGGGACTTTGATCTCCTTGATGGAGAACCCTATGGAAAATTACTAACTCTATTCTAGGAACCCAAGGTCAAGATTGCCCAGTTATCTTAGCTTCTTTAAATGGCAGAGCACCTTGCTGCAGCTGCCAAGCCAGATGCCAGCACTGGTTTTTGCCTCCAAAACCCTGCGCCCCGGACACTCATGTTACACCTGGGTCACCAAATCCCTGAGTAGAGTCCCAGCCAGCTAGAAAAAAGACTCTGAGTTGGTGATCTGACTAGTCATCCTAGTGGACTCCTGTAACACGTTACTACGGAAAAGAATGCCAGCCACGAGGAACCTACAGATCCAAGGTTCTGGAGTTCCAGGCAGACTTCCCTCAAGTACTCTGCAGACCACTGAGCACAGCCAAGTACGAGCCACAACCCAAGGGCAGAGAAAAACAGACACCCAGAGGGGCCATGAAAAATGGTGTCGAGCTCTCAGTGAAGACCAGGAAGAGTGCTTTTCCACAGTCATTCTGTGAAAGACAGGATTTGTGTGAGCCATTCGATACGCAAAAAGGCCTTGCTGTGGTGGTAATTCTATACTAAATGCTGCTCTGATTCCACCTAATCAATATTAAAAAGAAGACCCCCAAATGCTTAAACTAGTTTAAAGAGACTTGTCTGTGTCCTAGAACAAAAGTACATATTTATAAGAAAACAAAATCATAAAGTTACCAACAGACTAAAATACACACTTCTGACACATATTCAAAGTACTGTTCCTTAAAATTACCCAGTTTGCAAAAAGACTGGAAAATATGACCTGAACTGAGAAGAATGGCCAATAAACTGAAACTGGGCCAGAACTGACAACAATTAGAAAGATCAGACAGACAGATGGGGAGAGGAGGGCAGGGGAGGGGAAGGAAGAGGAGAGGAAGGGAGGGGAGGGGAGGGAAGAAGGGAAGGGAAGAGAACAAAAGACAAAATGCCCCATGCTGCCTTGCAGTCAGCTGTTTCCCCTGGCTGCAATGCTCAGCTGCTCTGTGTTGGGCCAGGAGCCATCCCCATCTGCTGTGTTTAATTCCCACGGTGTAAACACCTACCTAGGCCAATTTCAGACTGTCAACAGTGTACCTACCCATCAGCTTGCAGAGTTCTTGAATTTGTAACAATCAAATCATGTGCTGAATCTACCTCTCCCAGTGAAGCCCAATCAACTCACCTTCACATCTCAAACATCAGTTCCTCCAGAGAGCATTCTATGAGACTCCAGATCTAAGTTAAATTCCTGAGTTAAGTTCCTCCTCTGGGCTCCCATAATATATTGTGCATACACAACCATGGCACTTAGGATATTTTACTATTATATGTTTGATTTGTGAATCCTAGGAGGGAAGATAAGCCCTATGAATTAATCTACCTGCAGAGCATTTTCCACAGTAACAAATGTAGGAAGACACACTCTTCGCTGAACAAACAATAAAATGGAGCAACACTGGTAGTTATAACACAGAAGAATCTCTGATGCATTTTACAGTGTGAAAGAGCCTGACACAAATGGCATGTACTATATGATTTCATTTATATCACACTCTGAAAGTGATAAACTTATAAATCCATGGTTGCTAGAAAAGAACTGCAAAGTAGCATGGGAGAAACTTTAAAATGACTATGAAAGAACTACAGAGTAACCGGGAAGAGCCAGGTGAGGATCCAATCTGTCACAGAAGCCAGAAGCCTTCAACCAGGCCACTGACTCACTGCAACAAACATTTGCTAGTGATGAAGTGTTAACAGACGGGTGTATGTGGGACATACTGTGGCACACTAAAGCTCCCGCTATGAGATGCTTTCTATGTTTTATTTATCTGTGTGTCTTTCTTTTGGGGGGTAGGTTGCAAGGGCAGAAGGGGGACACATGGGGACGGGGAGATGAGCAAGACTGGGACAGCTCACAGAAAATCAATGAAAAGTTTTTAAAAATTATGCTGACTTTAAAGAGAGGTAGCAAGGTCAGAGATGCTCTGAAGACTGCTGCTGCTTTAACATTGAATTGAGTGACCTAATTGAGGACTCTGGTGCCAACAGCCAGAGTTCCTGTACTTCATTATCAGTTATTTGTATCCAGAGACACGTGCTTCAGTCCAGATTTCATTGTCTACTTTAAGACCTGGCAGAAACCCCATAATGCATGTATCTTCTAGAAAAGAGAAGTAGACACCTGTCGTTCCCAGTTAAACCTCTGGATTATCAGATAAAAGGGGCCTGCTCTGTCTTGTTCTTCTTGTCTTTAAAATGAGCATTACATGCTTTTTGTTGTTCTTCTTAGAATAAAATGACTGTAGAAGTCAGACCATACTCTTATAAAAACTTCAAACCTATTAAAGGTCAGTTTTACTCAACATAAACTACTGATTCAATAAACATGAATTTATTTCTTTAGTCAAAAGTGGAAATGAGATAGCAATGAGAATAGAGCCAAAATTCTTTTTTTTTATTAAATAAATATTTAATATTTTGAAGTTTAATTTAAAATGGCAAAAGTTTAAATTTTTAAATGAAATACTGTATCCCCTTTAAATCTGTAAAGATAGTTTGTTTGGAAATATCCTACACTATGGTAACTAGTCAAACTGGAAAAAATAAAGCAGAGTGGCCAATGTGAGAATCAAGCTCAACACAAAGACAAGCAGATGCTCTACACCCACAACTATGGAGAGCCGACTGCCCCTCAACAAAAGAAAAGCTGAGAATAATATCAAGTAATCAGCAACCACTGTTTGATGACACCGTCCAGGTTCTGGTGATCGCTGACTTCTGGTTAGATTCTGCCACTGAGGCAGGTGAACATCCAGATGTAAGAGGAAGGGAGAAGGTTCTTTTTTATGTTCTGAGTCTTTCTTCAGCAGCACCTTTCAGGATTTCCACTACTCGGGGACAAGGTCTCTTTCTAGGTCCTATTTCTTGTGTGGTGTATGGTCCATGGTTCTAAATTTGTTGGGAATCTCTGAAATTGGCCTCAAAGAATTTGCAAGTGATTCTCACTAGGTGGCAGTCAACATGTAGAAGAATGTAAATCGATTCATTCTTATCTCCCTGTACAAAGCTCAAGTCCAAGTGGATCAAGGACCTCCACATAAAACCAGATACATTGAATCTAATTGAAAAGAAAGTGGAGGAAAAGCCTCAAACACATGGGCACAGGGGGAAAATTCCTGAACAGAACACCAATGGCTTATGTGCTAAGATCAAGAATTGACAAATGAGAGGGACCTCATAAAATTGTATAACTTCTATAAGGCAAAGGACAGTATCAATGGGACAAAACAACAACCAATAGATTGGGAAAAGATCTTTATCAATCCTACATCCAATAGGGGACTAATAGCCAATATATATAAAGAACTCAAGAAGTTAGACTCCAGAAAGCCAAATAACCCTATTAAAAAATGGGCCACAGAGCTAAATAGAGAATTTTCAACTGCGGAAACCCAAATGGTTGAGAAGCACCTAAAGAAATGTTCTACATCCTTAGTCAACGGGGAAATGCAAATCAAAACAACACTGAGATTCCTACTCATACCATGAGTCAGAATGGCTAAGATCAAAAACTCAGGTGATGGCAGATGCTGGCAAGGATATGGAGAAAGGAACACTCCTCCATTGTTGGTGTGATAGCAAGCTGGTACAACAACTCTGGAAATCAGTCTAGTGGTTCCTCGGAAAAAAGACATAGCCCTGAGGACCCAGCTATACCACTCTTGGGCATATACCCAGCAGATGCTCCAACATGTAGTAAGGACACATGCTCCTCCACTATGTTCCTAGCATATCAAACTCTTAATGAACTAGCATTAAGTCTGTAGAAGAGTCAAGATCAGGTTAATATACTGTATTAGTTTCCTAGGTTCACCTTTAAAACATACCAAAGTGTCTTGAAACAACAGAACTTTATGCTCATAGTTCTAGAGGTTAGAAGTCTGTTCATGAGCTGGTGTAGGGTCATGAGGCTCTAAGGAGCTGGGACTCCATCCTGCCAGCTTCTTAGTAGTTAGTATGACCAGCATCCATGACATCCCATCAGTTGGGCTGCAACAGTCCAGTCTCTTGTCTGTGTCCTTCACCAGTGTATCTGGGGCCAAACCTCCCTCTTCTTTGAGAACACCAATCATTGGACCAGAGTCCAACTGTCTTAGAGTTTATACTGCTGTAATGAAACACCATGACCAAAGCAACTTGGGAGGAAAAGGTCTATTTGGCTTATAGTTCTACAGCATTGTTCATTATCAAAGGAAGTCAGGACAGTAACTCAAACATGGCATAAGCCTGGAAAGAGGAGCTGATACAGAGGCCATGGGGGTGCCATTTACTGGCTTGCCCATTATGGCTTGCTCAGCCTGCTTTCTTACAGAACCCAGAACCACCAGCCCAGAGGTGGCACCACCCACAATGGATTGAGCCCTCCCCCCAACAATCACTGAATAAGAAAATGCCCAACAACCAGCTCTTATGGAGGCATTTTCTCAATTGAGACTCTCTCCTTTCAGATAACTGGCTTGTGTCAGGTTGCCATAAGACCAGCCAGCACAGCACCCTAATTCTATATGACCCCATCCTCACAACATTTGCAAAGGCTGTTAGTCCCAAAGAATGTCAAAAAGGATAGGGGCTAGAACATGAAAATACCTTTGTGGAAGAACACATGTGAACTCACTACACAAACAACTAATTAAAGACAACAAAAATAGGATACAACAACAGAACAAATGGTGAATGGAATGCAATGGCCGAGAGCTCTAGAGAGTCAGGGGACACTGCCTGAGGAGCAGTCAGGGATGGCCCAGGAGAGCAGAAGTGAGGGACCTTCCAAAGAAAGGGGAGAATTGTTATAATCTTACAGGACAGAGGCAGGCAGGAGCACAAGACTGATAACCAGGGACAGGTCTGGATTAGTTACTTTTTTCCTAAGTTGGGTCTTAACAACTGAAAAAGCAACTTACATAAGGAAGATAGATGTTGGCTCACAGTTTGAGTGTATCGTGGTGGGGAAGTCATGCAAGAAGGAGCCTGAGGCAGCTGGTCACATTGCATCCACAAAGGAGGAAGCAAAAAGAGAGGGAGGTGGGTGCTCAGCTTGTCTTCTCCTCATTCAGGGGAGGACTCCCTTTGGTGCTGTCTACACATAGATCTTTCCCACTTCAGGCCAATCTAGGAATCCCCAGACAGGCATGCCCAGAAGTTCCTTAGGTGTTTCTAGATCCTCACAAATTAACAAACAAGTCAACCATCACAGGGTCCAGTTTGATGAGTACATGACCTATATGTCCCACGGACTAGAGGGGTGAGCAGGGCCAGGGAACAAGGGCTCCATATCTAAGTCTGCTTGATTCAGCGAGTGGTTTGGGAACTACTGAGGGGGTAACTGCTTTAAAAACAGTCCCATGATTTCCTTCCTGCACCAAAGAGGTCCATGAAATACAATAGGGACAGACCACAGTACTAGCAATACCAATGCTCAAACTCAATTCTCTCTATTGATCTAGGTACTGTGTGGCAACAGAACCAGGAACAGCCTGGAAGAAGGGTCCCAAAGCAACTGAATGAACTGGGCTAGCCCATTTCATTGGCTGCTGGGACAGTCCCCACCTGAAATGGCATTGATCTAGAAGTGCTTGTTTGCTTCAGTGCAAGCCTTCTCAACTGTTAACTATCAGAAAAGTTAGCCATGTTTCTTAATTACAGAGAAACTGTTCTCTCAGGTAATTCTTTTCTACAAAAATATGTTCCAAAAGTGTTTAACATATTCTTTTACATTAAAAATGAAAGATTCTCAAATTACAACATGTTTTTTTTTTTTACACTCAAGGACAAAGTCCTACGTGGATAAAAACAGAGAACAGAGAATCTAAATAATTAGCAGTTCTACTGAAACTCAGTGAGAATGCCAAGGTCACGACTGTGCGTGCGTTTTTTGTCTCAGCATCTACATCTGCATTTATAAACCAGCGCCCTCCACCTCCCCTCTGTGCTCTTTACTAGCACTATATAGTTATAATTCTTCTATTGGAAGCAAGTCCTTGAAACCAAATCATATGTAATTTAGAAGGTCACCTCTCCCACAAAGCCACATTAAAACTGAAACGTTCTCAGCTATCTATTGGAGGTTATAATCTATTTAAGTGTAGAAAAGTAGAGTTTCAGAAAAACAATTAAATGTCTCTTCATACAAAAGTCTGACTGCACAACCATGTAAGTCAAGGAAACTATAATTTGCTGCTGTATATATATTTGGATTTGGTTCTTTCGAGACAGGGTTTCTCTGTGTAGCCCTAGCTGGCCTGGAACTCACTCTGTAGACCAGGCTGGCCTGGAACTCACTCTGTAGACCAGGCTGGCCTCGAACTCAGAAATCCGCCTGCCTCTGCCTCCCAGAGTGCTGGGATTACAGGCGTGCACCACCACTGCCCGGCCCTGCTGTATTTTTTAAAACCACACACTTAACCATAAGATACAAAATTTGACATTAAGCTAGAACTAATTAGTTCAAACAAATTATATACCTAAGTCCTAACTGTTCAATTTTTAAAATGGCAATACTTTGTCAACTATTAATTAATGACTATGAGACATTTGTTTCCCTTCGCACACAGACTCTTACTTGAGGCCGGAAAGTAGGAAATCACATTAAAAGTGATTCTGAGGTAAATGCAGCTCTGTTGGGCAGCACACACCTACAGTGCCAGTACTCACTCAGGAAGTAGAAGCAAGATAAATCAAGTTCAAGAGCAGCCTGGGCTACAGAATAAAACCTTGCCTCAAAACAGCAATAACAAGGGTCTGGTGAAGGGGCTGAAGGCGTCATGTTGGACCGGGAAGGTGGCAAAACTAAGCCCCTGAAACAGCCCAAGAAGCAGGCCAAGAGACGGACGAGGAAGAGAAGGCTTTCAAGCAGAAACAGAAGGAGGAACAGAAGAAACTCAGGAGCTAAAAGTCAAGGCCCCGGGGAAGGCCCCTGGCCACAGGTGGAATTAAGAAATCTGGCAAAAAGTAAGATGTTCCTCACATCTGAGGTGATGGTGACCCTCCTCTTCCATTCCTATTTAAACATCTGGATTCCCTGCCAAAAATAACATCTTTGCCACTACAGCTAAAATGAAGTGTTATCCTGTGATCTGTCAAACATCTGGATTCCCTATCATAACATCTTTGCCACCTAATAGCTAGAATGAAGTGCTATCCTGGAGCCTGTTGTTGTACATTGTAATAAACTTTTGTATAAAAACAAAACAAAACAATGAATAAAGTGAATAATGCAATGGAAAAAAAACCAGCAATAACAAGCTGTGTGTGGTGGCGCATGCCTTCAACTCCAGCATTCCAGAGAGGCAGGCCTCCAAGCCTGATATACTACAGTCAGAGGTACATAGAGAGACCCTTTCTCACGATTATTTTAAATTTAGTTTTAGTAATGATGATAACAAGTTAGGAGAAACCACACGTTTACTTTTTTTTAGTGCTCTTTTTACCTTCAATGAAACTCTTGTTTCTCAAAATTTCCCAATTTAGTAGGGTTTATTTTGTTGTGGGCATTTTTATTTTTTTACATTTCATGCTTGCTTATATTTTATCCCATATGTTTATCTATATGGGAGAGCAGAGAGTGCTGCAGGAACATACACACACATGCAGAGGTCAGAGAAAGGCTCCCTCTCCTATGGCTCTCTCTGCTGTTTTCAGATGCTACTTCTCACTAAGCCTGAAACAGATCATTTTGGGGGACAAGTGAGCTCCTGGGAGCTGCCTATCTCTGCCCCCTCCCCAATGCTGAGTTACATACAGTACACGTCATCATCCCTGGCTTTTATGTGGGTGCTTTGGACTTGGACTTGGGGCTTCATGCTGGGCAGTAAGCACTCCTCATATGCTGCTGTTTTTGTGGTACTGAAGAGTGAGCTCAGGGGCTCGGGCTGCCATTTTACTTAGTACTGAATATGCCAGTATCTTTCTTATTTGTTGTTTTATTCTGTCCTATTTTTAATTGAAACATACATTTGAGCACATCTAGCTCTAAATCTTAACTATACAGACAAAGGTTTATTTGCACTCACATATGTGACACCTATACAAAGAAACAACACATTCAACAAGCCGCCAGAAGTCTCTTGTGTCACCAAATAAAATACAGTCCTGACTTAAGTGACATAGGTTCTTATTTTGTGACTTATTTTCATAGCATAATCCTATAATACTTTATGATACATGCTCTTACATGGAAACTAAAATAGCTGATTTACTGGAAATTGAATACAGAACGGCAGTAGAGAGGGGCTTGGGAGAGAAGCCAGGGAGCAAAGAGAAAGGTTGGGCAATGTAGATATGAGCAAGATACTCGAGGGCAGCATCATGCTATAGGTGGCTGTAGGTAATAATAAGCTATAGGTGGCTGTAGGTAATAATAAGCCACATGTTTCATCTAGGCAGTTATGGATTATGAAGAGACATTTGTGAACACTCAAAACATGTTCAAACCTGTCACAACAAAGCAATGACAGGAACTAGAAAGATGGTGCAATAGATAAGAACATTTGCTACTCTTACAGAGGACCCAGGTTTGCTTTCCAGCACCCACACAGCCACTCACAACTACTTACAAATTCCAGTTCCAGTGGGCTCTAACACCCTCTCTCCTGATACTTGTGAAGGCACCATGCATACACATGGTGCACATACATGTTTTCAGACATATACATAAAGGTGAAACGAATTTTAAAAATTTTAAAGAAATATTGTTTGTGGAGTGGGTATGCTGAATTTAACTCAAGCATTATACAAAAACTGAATAGCATTCTGCAATTTTATACCATGTTTTCTTTTATCTATTCATGGACATTAAAGTTGTTTCTATATCTTAGCAATTGTGGGTAATGAACATTAAACTGCAAACAGGCCTTTGCCATGCTGATTTCACTCTTTGGAGTATATGCCCAGAAGAGAGATCAGCAGACGGTAAGGTCATTCTAATTTTCTTAGGAAACTCCTATGCTGTTTCAACAATGGCTGCTAGCCAGAGCACTGCTCCTTCCCACAAGAGCAGCCACGGGGTGGTTCCCCCTTTCCTCACACTCAGACCTCTTACCACCTATCCTGGTAGCAGCCAACTGGTGGGTGTGAAGTGACACCTCACAGTGGTGTGAGTTGGTGTCTCCCTGAGGATTCGGGATGCTGAGCACACTTCCATAATCTTTGGAGCATATTATCTTCTTTGGGAAAATGTCTGATCAGTCTGATGATACTACATTCAGATAGTTTAATATGAAATTTTTCTATTGACCTCCTCATCTGGTCCATGAATGCCTCCTCCTAATCCACAACTGCCTGGATGATTTGCTGTATGTTCCTTTGTGGTGCAGTAGCTTTTCATACAGAAGGGACTGTTGATACAGTCCCAGCTATTTAGTTTTGCTTTTTCAGTCTAAGCTTTGAATATAATTTTTAAAAGTTTAAATATTGCCAAAGAGCTTTCATTATAAATTCTCCTCAAGGGGTTTTATAATCCCTGGTCTTATATTCATTTTGATCTCATTTTTTCCTGTATGGTATTAGACAAAGGTGCAATTTTAAACATTTACATGTGTATATCCAGTTTTTTGGGTATTATTTGAAACTAACTTCACAGTATAAATTTTTGGCACCTTTGATAAGTTGACCACTGTGCTGGCTAGTTTTATGTCAACTTGACACAAGCTAGAGTCATTCTGGAAGAACAAACCTTAATTGAAAAGAATGCTCGCATGGTGCACACATGGGCACCACCATCCCCACACTGGCCAACATAAAAGCTTATAGTAAGTTTTCTTGATTTATGCCTGCTGTAGCCAAGCAGGCTATGGTAAGTAAACCAGTAAGCAGCACCCCTCCATGATCTCTGCAATAGCTCCTGCCTCCACATCTGTGCCTTGAGTTTCTGCCTTGTCTTTTTTCATATAAGCTATAAGCTAAAAGATACCTATAAGCGCCCAGCCGGACAGGACAAGCAGCTCCAGGTACTGTGATACACAGAGTTTAAGATCTCTGGGGACACAGACCGCCTGGCTGCTGCCAGGGCCCAGGACCTGGGCAGATCGGCGGTTCATCTGTGTGCCAGCCAAGCATGGGGCCTGTGCCCTGCAGGGCAGTCAGCATTTGGAGGGGCTCACCACCACCATCTTCACTCCCTGGTAGAGCAGACGGGCAGCACCAGGTTCACAGAGACAACCTGAGTATAACATTACTTGGGGCAGGACACACCAGGGCTCCAATGGCACCCAAGAGGAGGACAGCATATCAGCAATCTGTGCCTGGGGAAACCCAGTTATACAGTGGTGCAGAAACAGCATCACAGGCTCACAGGAGGTTCAAGCACCAGCCAGTGACAACAGGACCAACTAAAGCCAGAGATAACCAGATGGCAAAAGGCAAATGTAGGAACATTACTAACAGAAATCAAGGCAATATGGCAGCATCTGAACCCAATTCTCCAACAACAGCAAGTCCTGGATACCCCAACACATTTGGATTTAAAACCACTGGTCATAATGTTGTTAGAGGAACACAAGAAGGACGTAAATAAATCTCTTAAAGAAATACAGGAGAAAATGGATCAAAAGTTAGAAGCCCTTACAAGGGAAACACAAAAATCATTTAAAGAAATTCAAAAGAATATGGGTCAAAAGATAGAAGCCAATAAGGAGGAAATGCAAAAATCACTTAAAGAAATACAGGAGAACTTGGGACAAAAGGCAGAAGTCATGAAAGATGAAACACAAAAATCTCTTAAAGAATTACAGGAAAACACAAAAAAGCAAGTGAAGGAACTGAGCAAAACCATCCAGGATCTAAAAACAGCAGTAGAAACAACTAAGAAATCGCAAAGGGAGACAACTTTGGAGATAGAAAACCTTGGGAAGAAATAAGGGGCCATAGATGCAAATATCAACAACAGAATACAAGAGATGAAAGAAAGAATCTCAGATGCCGAAGATACCATAGAAACCATGGACTCAACAGTCAAAGAAAATACAAAATGCAAAAAGCTTGTAACCCAAAACATCCAAGAAATCTAAGACAAAATGAGAAGACAAAACCTAAGGATTATAGGTATAGATGAGAGTGAAGATTTACAACTGAAAGGGCCTGCAAATATCTTCAACAAAATTATGGAAGAAAACTTCCCTAAAGAGAGAGATGCCCATGAATATACAAGAAGCCTACAGAACTCCAAACAGAGTGGACCAGAACAGAAATACCTCCCGTCACATAATAATCAAAACCCCAAATGTACTAAACAAATAAAGAATACTTAGGGCAGTAAGAGAAAAAGGGCAAGTAGCATACAAAGGAAGACCTATAAGAATTACACCAGACTTCTCACCAGAGACCATGAAAGCTAGAAGATCCTGGGCAGGGCTCATGCAGACTCTAAGAGAACACAAATGCCAGCCAAGACTACTATACCCAGCAAAACTCTCAATCACCATAGATGGAGAAACCAAGATATTCCATGACAAAACCAAATTTACACAATATCTTTCCACAAACCCAGCCCTACAAAGGATAATAGAGGGAAAACACCATTACAATGAGGGAAACTATACCCTGGAAAAAGCAGGATATTAAACTTCTTTCTTCAAACCCAAAAGAAGATAACCATACAAATATAATTAACATCAAAAATGATAGGAAGCAATAACAACTACTCCTTAATATCTCTTAACATCAATGGACTCAATTCCCCAATAAAAAGACATAGACTAACAGACTGGATACGTAAACAGGACCCTACATTTTGCTGCATACAGGAAACACACCTCAGTGTCAAAGACAAAACTACCTTAGAGTAAAATGCTGGCAGATAATTCTACAAGTAAATGGTCTCAGGAAACGAGCCGGAATAGCCATTCTAATATCAGATAAAATTGACTTTCAACCTAAAGTCATCAAAAGAGATACAGAAGGACACTTCTTGCTGGTCAAAGGAAAAATCCACCAAGAAGAACTCTCAATCCTGAACATCTATGCTCCAAATGCAAGGGCACCCTCATTCATAAAAGAAACTTTATTAAAGCTCAAAGCACACACTGCACCTAACACAATGATTGTGGGTGACTTCAACACTCCACTCTCCTCAATGGACCGATCAGAAAAACAGAAACTAAACAGGGACACAGACAAACTAATTAAAGCTTTGGACCAATTGGATTTAACAGATATATATAGAGAGAACATTTCATCCTAAAGCAAAAGAATATACCTTTTTCTCAGCACCTCATTGTACCTTCTCCAAAATCGATCATATAATTGGTCACAAGACAGACCTCAACAAATATAAGAAGATCAAACTAATACCTTGCCTCCTATGAGATCACTATGGAATAAGAGTGGTCTTCAATAGCAACAAAAACAGAAAGTCCACATACACATGGATACTGAACAATAATTTACTCAAAGATACCATGGTCAAGGAAGAAATAAAGAAAGGAATGCCTTTTTAAAATTTAATGAAAATAAAGGCACAACATTGCCTAATTTATGGGACACAATAAAAGCAGTGCTAAAAGGAAAACTCATAGCCCTGAGTGCCTCCAAAAAGAAGCTGGAGAGACCATACACTAGCAGCTTAATGACACACCTGAAAGCCCTGTAACAAAAAGAAGATAATTCAACCAGGAGGAGTAGAAGACAGGAAATCATCAAACTCAGGGCTGAAATCAATCAAGTAGAAACAAAGAGAACCATACAAAGAATCAACAAAACCAGGAGCTGGTTCTTTGAGAAAATGATCAAGATAGATAAATCCTTAGCCAAACTAACCAAAGGGCACAGAGACAGTATCCAAATTAATAAAATTAGAAATGAAAAAGGAGATTTAACAACAGAAACTGAGGAAATTCAAAAAAGCATCAGATCCTACTACAAAAGCCTATACTCAACACAACTGGAGAATCTGGAGGAAATGGACAATTTCCTAGACAGATACCAAACACCAAAATTAAATCAGGATCAAATAGATCATTTAAACAATCCCATAACCCCTAAAGAAATTAAAGGGGTCACAGAAATTCTCCCAACCGAAAAAAGCACGGGACCAGATGGTTTTAGTGCAGAATCCTATCAGACCTTCAAAGAAGACCTAACACCAATACTCTTCAAACTATTCCACAAAATAGAAACAGAAGGAACACTACCTAACTTGTTCTGTGAAGCCACAATTTCACTGACACCCAAACCATACAAAGATCCAACAAAGAAAGAAAACTTCTGGCCAATTTCCCTTATGAATATCGGTACAAAAATACTAAATAAAATTCTTGCCAACCGAATCCAAGAACACATCAAAACAATTATTCACCATGATCAAGTAGGCTTCATCCCAGGAATGCAGGGATGGTTCAATATAAGGAAATCCATCAATGCAATCCACTACATAAACAAACTCAAAGAAAAAAACGACATGATCATTTCATTAGATGCTGAAAAAGCATTTGACAAAATTCAGCATCCTTTCATGTTAAAAGTCTTGGTCCATACCTAAACATAGTTATAGCAATATACAGCAAACCGGTAGCCAGCATCAAACTAAATGGAGAGAAACTTGAAGCAATCTCACTAAAATCAGGGACTAGACAAGGCTGCCCTCTCTCTCCATATCTTTTCAATATAGTACTTGAAATTCTAGCTAGAGCAATTAGACAACATAAGGAGGTCAAAGGGATACAAATTGGAAAGGAAGAAGTCAAACTATCACTATTTGCAGATGATATGATAGTATACTTAAGTGACCCCCAAAAAAAAACTCCACCATAGAACTCCTACAGCTGATAAACAACTTCAGCAAAGTGGCTGGTTATAAAATCAACTCAAGCAAACCAGTAGCCTTCCTATACTCAAAGGATAAGCAGGCTGAGAAAGAAGTTAGGGAAATGACACCCTTCACAATAGCCACAAGCAATATAAAGTATCTTGGTGAGACTCTAACCAAACAAATGAAAGATCTGTATGACAAAAACTTCAGGTCTCTAAAGAAGGAAATTGAAGAAGACCTCGGAAAATGCAAGAATCTTCCATGCTCATGGATTGGCAGAATAATATAGTTAAAATGGCCATCTTGCCAAAAGCAATCTACAGATTCAATGCAATCCCCAGCAAATCCCAACTCAGTTCTTTATAGAGTTAGAAAGAGCAATTCTCAAATTCATCTGGAATAACAAAAAACCCAGGATAGCTAAATCTATTCTCAACAGTAAATGAACTTCTGGGGGAATCAGTATCCCAGACCTCAAGCAATACTACAGAGCAATAGTGTTAAAAAAAAAAACAAAAACAAAAAAAACAAAAACAAAAAAACCCTGCATGGTATTGGTACAATGACAGGCAAGTGGACAAATGGAATAGGATTGAAGACCCAGAAATGAACCCACACACCTATGGTCACTTGATCTTCAACAAAAAAAGCTGAAAACAAATGGTGCTGGTTTAATTGGAGGTCAACATGCAGAAGAATGCGAATTGATCCATTCTTATCTCCTTGTACTAAACTCAACTCCAAGTGGATCAAGGACCTCCACATAAAACCAGACACACTGAAACTAATTGAAAAGAAACTGGGGAAGACCCTTGAGGACATGGGCACAGGGGAAAAGTTCCTGAACAGAACACCAATAGCTTATGCTCTAAGATCAAGAATTGACAAATGGGACCTCATGAAATTACAAAGTTTCTGTAAGGCAAAGGACACCTTCAAAAGGACAAACAGCAACCAACAAATTGGGAAAAGATCTTCACCAACCCTACATCTGACAGAGGGCTAATATCCAATATATACAAAGAACTCAAGAAGTTAGACCCCAGAGAACCAAATAACCCTATTAAAAATGGGGTACAGAGCTAAACAAAGAATTTTCACCTGAAGAAATTCGGATAACTGAGAAGCACCTTAAGAAATGTTCAACATCATTAGTCATTAGGGAAATGCAAATCAAAACAACCCTGAGATTTCACCTCATACCAGTCAGAATGGCTAAGGTTAAAAACTCAGAAGACAGCAGGTGTTGGTGAGGATGTGGAGAAAGAGGAACACTCCTCCACTGCTGGTGGGAATGCAAGATGGTACATCCACTCTGGAAATCAGTCTGGCGGTTCCTCAGAAAACTGGGCATGACACTTCTGGAGGACCCTGCTATACCTCTCCTGCGCATATACCCAGAGGATTCCCCGGCATGCCCACTATTCCCTGGGCATAGTGGAGCATAGTGGACACATGTTCCACTATGTTCATAGCAGCCTTATTTATAATATCCAGAAGCTAGAAAGAACCCAAATGTCTCTCGATGGAGGAATGGATAAAGAAAATGTGGAATATTTACACATGGAATACTACTCAGCAATAAACACAATGAATTCATGAAATTTTAAGGCAAATGGTTAGAACTAGAAAATATCATCCTAAGTGAGGTAACCCAATCACAAAAGAATACACATGGAATGCAATCACTGATAAGTGGATATTAATTAGCCCAGAAGCTCTGAATACTCATGACACAATTAGTATATCAAATGATTCCCAAGAAAAAGGAAGGAGAGGGCCCTGGTCTTGGAAAGGCTTGATCCAGCATTGTAGGGGAGTATCAGGACAGAGAAATGGGAGGAGAGAAGAGGGCTTATGGGATATATGGGGAGGGGGGAAACCAGGAAAGGGGAAATCATTTGGAATGTAAACAAAGAATATAGGAAAAAAAGATATCTATAAAATATAAAATATAATAAACCATAAGGGGTTTCTGAAAGGGAGACCTGGATATAGGAAAACATTTGAAATGCAAATAAAGAAAATATTCAATAAAAAACCAAGTTGATTAGAATAAAGCATATGTCTGAGTGTGTCTGAGCAGCACCCCACAGAGCTTGCCTCAGGTTCTCAATCAATACAACAATTACTGTCTGAGGAAGGACATTGTTGGGAGGTGGCAAGAGTGAAGTTGTTGCCTCACTGGAGGAAGTAAGTCACACAGACTAGGTCCCCAGACCTCACCTTAGCTCTTCCCTGCAGTCCCATTTTCTGTTTCTTGCCCACGGTGAGGCCAATGGCCTCCTCCTTGGGCCCCGTTGTTTCAGCCGCCTGCTGTTTTGCCATCTTCATCATGATGGATGGAAGCTATAAGCAAAATCTCTCTTTTTCTTTGTACTGTTTCTCTCAGGCCACAATAAGTTAAAAACTAACATAGGTAATACAGATATTTTACGAATATTAATTATTTGTATCCAATCATCAAGGAATATATCTTTATTATTACTTTTTCAATTTCATGAATGTTTTACAGTTAAGCATAGAAATAGTTGGCCTTCTTAATTAAATTTATCCCGAAGTATTTCTTTATTATTACTGAGGTGGGATTTAGTCCCTGGCATGCAATGCTGGTTTAACACATGCAAACTGATAAGAATCACCACAAAACAAAATGATGTATGATGTAGAAAAGGCAACTGACAAAACTCAGCATCCTTTGATTAAGTAGCTTAGGAACCAAAGAAGAATACCTCAAAATAATCAAAGCCCTTTCTGAAAAAGCTATAGCCAATGATATCACAGGCACAAGGAACACCTCAGTAAGCCAGCACCAGGCAGGGGTGCAAATGTCAGCCTTACCACTTCTACTAACGTACTGTTTTATAGAAATGTTCCTAGCGAAACAGACAGCACAAAGGCATCCCAAACACAAGCAAAATTACTTCTGTTTACAGACATGATTCTATTATACAAAAACCCAAATATCATACACACGCATACTTACACACTACATACAGTCACGCACATGCTCATAAACACACACACTAACACATCCATCCTTACACATACACTCTTTCACAGTCTTATGTACACTCATATACATACACTCTCAAACAGTCACAACATATGCACACGTACACTTACATACATACTCACACATTCACAAACACACAGACATATAATAAATGAATTTGGTGAGGACACAGGACACAAAATAAACACACAAAAACACATGCATTTATATACATAAATTACAACTGCAAGAGGAATTGAGAAAACTAACCCATTTACAATGACTCAAGGATAAATCTATGGTTTAATTAATGTTTCAATCAGGGTTTATCTTTAGCAGCATCCCTATACTTTAATGATAAATTTGTCCCCTCTGTAATTACTAAGCAACTGTCATTTACTGGAGCCATTTACTACACACTAGCCACCAGGGTCTGAATTCCCTTTCTAATTTTCAGAGTCTCTCACTTTAAGGAGCAGACCTACTGCCATGAAACGGACAATGACAAACGTAGCGAACAGCCCCACCCAGCATCTCATACTCCAGGACTCCTGCATGTAAACAAGGGTGGGCTCATCAGCAATACTCATCTCAGCAGCTGAACCAAAAGCTAGTGGTGAGACCCAGTATCTGTGCAGAATTCCATTCCTAAAATGACAGGAGAGCAGCAGAGCCCGCCCGCTGTGCAGTGTTGGTGTGGGTGGCAGAAGTCAGTGTCTCCGCAGCAGTGGGTACTCGCTCACCAGCTCTGAAATAGAATTTGATGGGCCTTCCTGGCAGTTAGTTTCTTAACATGGTCCTCGGGCCTCCCAGAGTGTGAACTGCCCAACACAGTAAAACTCCATCTCAGCCTGAATCGTCTGAGGCAGCTGCTGCTGCTGGCAACTAAGACACTGACTCAGCACCTTGGTCTACTTAGACTCATTTTACACTTTTCTATCATTACAGAACCTTATTAATTATGTCTCCTCAAAGGACAGATGGAATGGTAGGAACACATGTTCTTAAAAAATTATTTCATAGGTTTTCCACTGATTCTAAACTGAAAATTAGCATAAAAAGGGAAATATCTCAGAAGCTTTGTAGATTCAATTATGTTTATTTCACATATACAAAAAAAATGAGACTTATCCTCTTAAGAGCAAGAGATAGCCCATTACATGTATAGGTCCCATGTTGTTTAGCCACTTACCAGCCTGGGAACATTTGTGGCCTTTACCTCTTTGCTAGTGTGAATACCGCTTCTATCAACTTGGATGTACAAGTATCTGTCAAAAATTCATGCTTTAAACTTTGGGGGATCTACAGCTAGAGGCAGAACTGCTGAATTATAGGGTAATTTTATTTCAATTTTTGACCCATCAGGACATTATGCCAAGTGAAACAACCAATTACAAAAGGATACTTCACAATTCTAATTATTTTTATTTGTTATGTTGCACATACTTCTCTCATTCTGTCATTTGACTTTCATAGTTCATAGCTATACACTCAAACACTAACACATGCGCAGTCACACTCACACACACACACACACACACACACACACTTGTTTATGAGGCCCTGAGCTGTGAAATAATAAATTTCACCCATGCTTTATCTTATCACTTCAAACTTCATTTTCATGTCTGCATCTTCTAAGCAGATGAAGCTTATCTTCAGGTTTGAAGCTGGTGATATGCCAGCAGTATTTCAAGTACTTTCCTGTTTTAAGAATTACGAGGACTTCAGAAACGCTATTTGATCCCTACAGTGCTGAATTTATCTAGTTTCCAGCTGTCAGAAGGACAGCAGAGAGGAAGGGAAAGCAGGCAGCCACACGAAATGCAATGCTTCTGCAGCAACTACTGCAGACTGTGAGGACCTTGCCACAGCCTGGCATGAAACAAAGGGCGCTTCCTTTTCCTCTACGCGCCAAATTAAGTCTTTTCCCCTATCTGTAAAGATGCAGATGGGAGGGCAATGACTTTTAGAAACAATGGTTCATGAAAAAGCAATATCTAGTATACAAGCCAGGAGCTGCACTAACAGTCCAGATTTCCTCTCTAAGCTCCCCGAGCATATCCTAGAAGCAACAGAGAGAGTCAGAGAGCGCAGAAGGGGCAGCCTCTGTTTCCATCCAGTCAGGTCTGCATTGCACAGAAAGGCCCAGCTAAACTGGTACACATCAGCAAAGAACTGAAGCCAGGTGGGCACACGCTAGAAACATGCTGTACTAGACACAGTGCAGGTGCCAACATGGAGAGGTCTCCAAATCCTTGACTACTATTCTTTTTACTCAAAATTTGTTGGAGAAGACTGTGTAACATAAGCAAGTCTCCACCCTTGCTCTGTCACTATTTCACACTAACATCAGTAATTTAGGTCTCTTTAAAGTGAACACTTAAATAGATATGTGTATGTTTGTATTATATATACAAGAGGTGGTAGCACCTCTTCTAAAGGATGCCTGTTAGTTCCCAGCACCCACACTAGATACCTCACAACCCCAGAACTCCAAGAAACCAGATGTTCTCTTCTGGCCTCCTAGGAATGGCACTCATGTACACACATACATACACACACACATACATACACACACATACACACAAACAATCACACAATCACATATAAAAAATCTTTAAAAATTATTGTAAAATGTATATTAACATAATTATCCATTTGGTCACTTTTAGTGCACACATAAGTAACTTTAGATTTATTCTTATTACAACCATTGCCATCTTTCATCTTCTCAAACTAAAATCCTATATTCTTGCAATAATAACTCCCAGCTTCCCCTCCTCCTAAGCCTATGACCACCTTCTCTATGGATTTCTCCCACTATTCATGAGTGCAAACACACAATACACGTCCCTTTGTAACTAGCTTACTTCACTTAGCAAAATGTCCTGGGGTTGCATGCGTCGGAATATCTTCCATTTGCAAGGCTGACTAGAGCTCCACTGAACACACTTTGGTCTGTATCTATCTGCATGATCATGTGCTTCCACTCTCTCCATTCTGTGTACAAACTGAAGTGCTGTTGTTGTTGTTGTTGTGTGGTTGTTTGTTTTGCTGCTTTACAAATTGAAGTGCTGTTGTTGTTGTTGTGTGGTTGTTTGTTTTGCTGCTTTTTAGTTTTTCACTCACTCTGTAGCACAGGCTGGCCTCAAACTCAGATCCGCCAGCCTCTGCCTGGTCCTGCTGGGATTAAAGGTGTGCATCAACCATGCCTGGCCAAACTGATGCTCCAAAACAACAAATAATGCAGCTAATGGACAAAGCTACAGCAAGCGTGGGGCTCGTCCACACAGAAGGCTGTGAGAGAAAAAGTAAGGCAAGAGCAAGGAGCACAGTAACAGCCCAGAGGGACAAAAGGGCTTCCCTGCACCATTTCTGTGGAATGCTGACGCCGCTTCAGAGAGTGGCCGTGTTCTTTCTGTGCATGTTGAAGGCGTCGCCACAGCTCGCAGCACCTGCCTGGGCATCCCTCATTCTGCAACACTAGTTCTCAGCTTGCTTTTATGAGCACTCGAGAGCACTCTCGAGTTTGCTGAAGGGCTGGTTACCCGGCTGCCTACGCAGACACATTGTGCCTAGTACATAAAGAGATGAAGCAAACAGAAAATAGGCCAGCAGGTCAGAGAAAAAAAAGTAAAAGTAAGATTTACGAGTGTGTGGAGTAACAACAATCACAAAATATAAGCACTCACGTGTAAACAAACCACTGGAGTATCCACACTTAGAAAGTGATGGCACACTCTGCTGAAGCACGCCCAGTAACAAGGATTGATACTTTTATCTTTTCTTCCCTGCTAACATTTACCTTAAGGAACGACCTGCGCAGTGAAGGTGAGGTTTCCTGCCTGTGGGCACTGCCACTGCACCATTCAGCAGACAGCATCAGCAATTAGTTCATTAGAAATAAAAAATGTCAGTAAGATGCTACAGGTGTGAACTATATTCCTTCCCACCCACCAACCTACCAGTTAAAACCATCCAAATACTTCATTTTTCTAATGTTGAAAATCAAAATAATTTTAGAATAACTCAAAGAATAATCTATTAGGCACATATAATTATAAACAACTCTGCATTTATGTAGAATATTTTAAGCATTAAAAGCATCTGTTCATTAGTCAGCAAAGTGCTGCGTGTTAGAGCACACCTGTGTGGGAAACGCCTGGGTGTCTGTGTAAGGCACATGTTCCTATCATTTCTCTGGAATCTGCTAACAGAGGGGTAGGAAGTGCCAAAACAGACAAGGTGGGAAGCTGAGGGATGGCTGTGGACTTTGCCAAACATCTAATAAGATTTGTTTAGAAATTAGCAGAAAAAAAATAAAGAGAAAGAAAATGAAAACAAGGTGAGCACGTTACTACGAATTTACAAGCCATTATGCTTGGCCCTATAAAGCAGCTGATGCTAAAGGAAAGTGGGACCTGGGGCAGGCGGCACAGGTATTCACATACACCTAAACATCCCGCTAAGTGATGCTACACAGGTCTTCCACCTTCTTTCAGAGCACTAGTGGAAATGCCTGATTTAGGACTTCAGGTGTGATGCAGAAACAGAACACATCTCATGAATGCCCATCTCATCCAAGAGGGTGTTCTTTATACCACGAGAGACTTAAGTAATGAGACATGCTGCTGAGGCAACAATAAAGAAACTCTCCAACTGAACCAAGTGGTTGTACAGGACAGATCTGGAAAGACATGAATCCCACTGAAGTCCAGCTTTACTGGCTAGTATGCATATAGATTTATTATATACATACATGTACATACATTCATATATATAAATAAGCCACATTAGATATTAATGTTCCTCATAAGAGGCATAACTATCTAATAAAACTCCCAGTAGCAGGCATGAGAAACCCCAGGGGTTGTTGGCAAGGGAGTCCAAGAGACTCTGAAAGGCATATAAAATATTGCTGCTGTCCTTGACTGCCTCCTAGAACTTGAAGGGAAGACCCGGCTGCGGAACACTTCACTCATTTTGGACACAGGACCTGGAGGAACTGAACTAGAACTGAACCGGAAGCCTGTCTCTGAAGTCTAGCTTTCATACCATCCAAAGGTCTTATTCAAACTGCCTAGGGAGAAAAAACCCTAACCCTAACCCTAACCCTAACCCTAACCCTAACCCTAACCCTAACCCTCCTACACAATTGTGAAAGCATGGCCAGAAGAATGCTCCCCCACCCTGCCCAGCTCTGCCAGTGGTATGCTTTACATGAGGGTAACCAACAACTGTCTACTTAGACTGAAAGCCTGCTCAGTAAGCCTAGTACCATACGTAGATCTTGCCAACTGTTCATGGCTGGTGAGTTCATGGGCCCTAGAAGAGAACCTTCTACTGCCACTTTTCCTAAACCAGTTTCTAACTGCATTCTTATACTCACAGAGAAGTGCAACTCTCACCCCTCAACAGAGAGGCTCCTTTCTGCCATAGATGGTGGGCAACTAACCCCAACTGGTACATCTACAGTGAAACCCCTACACATAAGGCCCAGGGCATATCACAGAAGAGAGAGGGGAATGTTGAAACTGCCAAAGGACATCTGCTATCAGATTGAGTTTTCCATATATGATAGAGAAGCTGTACCCATGAAATCTCAACACTACAGTCACCTAAAAAGACATGCATAATAACATCACCAGCTGATGTGTGAATGCAGATTGGGAATCTTGCAGGGTCTCACACCTAGATGAAGATGGAAAACTCCAGGCATTTAATGACTACTAAGGGTGAGGTGAGGGGAGGTGGAATCAGTCTTCTTCAGGGATATGAGCCTCCAAATATGTCATGCAATCTCAAGTGGTCACCCTAAATACAAACAAGACTTGGCAGATTTTGAATGTGCATGTGTGTGTGTGTGTGTGTATGTGTGTGTGTGTGTGTGTGTGTGTGTGTGTGTGTGTGTGATGACAATGAAGGAGTCATGACTTTAAGAGGAAGTGTGGACACAGAAGGTGCAGGTAGAAAAGGGAAGCCTGGAAATAATTTCAATACAGTAATTTGAATTCAGTAATACTGAATACAGAAAATTCTCAAAAAAAAAAAAACTTTTAAGTTAAAAAAAGCTAAACAATGGCTAACAACAAAGCTCTAAAAACAATTTTTCAAAAGTCATCATTTTCACTGTCTAATTGGCAATGTAGAAACATGAAATCTCATTTATTATACACTGCACAAAGACTAGAACAGCAGTCAGGAACCAGCATACCTTGTGCTTCTCAGAAGCAGATAACCAGTTGTGGGCAAATGAAGTGAAGAAAAGCTGAAATGTAAGTTGCTATTTTAATGATGAATCTTCTGGTACCTGGATTAAATAAAGGTGGGGGTTGTGGCAAGGACATTGACAGTCTGCATATGTAAATTATCTATGTATCTTTAGAAGCAGAAAGAAGTGGTATAATCAATATGTTTAAAGTGCAGTTTTATAATTCATTAGTTCTGTGACCTTAGTAAAGTTAATTAATCGCTCTTTCCCATCTGAAAATTAGGATTTAATATTATCAACTTCACAGGTTGTCCTTTGATAGGCATTAGTTCTCCTTACAGGTTCTGCAAGGACAGAAGGCTACCATGAAAGACATTTCCCTATGGTAATATCACTTAATATTGGACTATTAGTTCAGGAATGGTGGTCAATACAATGAAATGTATATAAAGTCTTTTTAAACATGACAAATTATACAAGGAGGTAAAATAATCACAATTACATAAAATATTAATAGAAAAAATTAAATAAGAGCATGTAAGTGAGATTACTTGCAATATATGTAATGTCAAGGACACACTTAGGAAAAAGAAAAAGGTATTATATATTGCCATGCACAGCTTTCCATTAGGATGTGTAATACCCAAAATTAACCCATAAGTCCCACCCGCTCAGGAACCAGGCAACTTCCTGGAATTCTAGGGATGGCAGTTCTTGGAAAATGACAAAGCCTCCTGGGAAAGTACAGTGGTCTGTAGGTTTGTCCTCATAAGCTCTGGAAACACGTGGCTCAGGCCATTCTCAGGAAATTTCAGGGAATGTTCTTGACCAAAACTCATCTCTTGCTCAGTATTTAATATTTAATAAAACTTGCTTTAAATTTGGTCCAAAATAATGGAATTTTTTTTCTAGTGAATCACAGGATTAACATTGAGATCATTCCACTCCAAATTCACTCTTCACTCCTGCATACTTGAGAAGCAAACACCCAAGGTGAACAGCCACACTGGGTGGAGAGCGTGGGTTGGGGGGGGGGGTGGCAGAAACAGCAACCATTTTGTTTTTTAGTTACTTTTCTGTTGGTTTCTGAGTTCTGGTTACAGGGTACTCTATCTGGAATGAAGAAGGCTGGACATAAAATCTAAAAAAAATCCTTCATCTGGGGCAGGTTATTTCTACAGAATTAGAAACCATCCAGGGTATTCCATGAATAATGAGGTTTTTAGATAAGTCCAACATGGATTTGAAGAATCAGGGAAGACTTAGAATGGCCTTGCCTTTGATGAATGTCTAGCATGGGGGTTGTACAACAAGAACTAATGGACTTCTGAAGCAAAGAAGTCCAATTATTAAATGTCGTCTTTCCTTGTCTTGTCTTATGAACCTGACCTATCCTTTTGTGTTCTGACTTGGAGCATTAAGATACTGCCAAACACACTGGCTCCGGGTACCACCTAGCCCCACCTCCTACCAGCATCTAGATGGCAGAGAAGCTAAGCCACACAGTTTGATAGCCCTGACAGCTCAGCTGCACAGCTGCAATTCCAATGTATAAATGGATCTGTAACTTCTATGTCTGTTAAGTTTTGCTGTCTGTTTTGTATGTATGAAAGCACATGGTCACTGCATGCTTGATTCTGACTGGCCTTGAATGTGTGAATAAATGTTGTTTCTTTCCACCTGCCTGGGCTCAGAATTTACTTCTGGGCTTTCTGGTCACCAGATCTAATATAATAGGGATTCAAATGCTATTTGGTTATGGATAATATTCAAGTTCTCTTATGCTATTCTACTTTATTGCTAGCTCTGGAATTGGGTTATGGTTTACCCTTTTGCAGACCCAGAAATGCTTTTAAAGTCCAGGTTCAAAAACTAAAGAGATTATTGGCTTATCAGGTATTGGATGGGGTTAAAATCTATAATATCTGTAACAAAAAGCTAGTAACAGGATTGATAATTAAAAATCTATGATTAGATAATTTAAACTATATGGCATGATTCCATTCTGGAATATAAACAACACATAGCTGGTTGCCATCTTGGCTATGGGATAAAGAAGATGGAGTCATGTTTTAATGGCCATCCTGACTAAGGGTGGCTGTGTGGCTGGCAGCCATCTCTGTTATGGGTTGGAGAAGGCAAAAAGGGGGGGGGGAGGGAGCGTCTTTTCTTCATGCATAAGCACAGTAAAGTTCTGTCCATTTCAAGCACTCACCTGTTCTATTAATTTGGCTCTGGTGTGTTTTCTTTTAGGAAAGGGCTTACTTGCACTGCTATGGAACAAGTCAATCATTAAAACCTGGTGGCATGACCCTCAGGTGCAAATAAATTCTCAGCACAGGCAGTAAGGGGGCAGGGGAGAGTGTAACAAAATACCTAGTTTTCATAGAACAATGGCTAAATTCCTCTTCTGAATAGAACTTTATCAATGTTCCTTAGTGAAAATTAACCCAATGCTTATTGACTGAATGTTGTGAGATTATCATGAGATTTACATGACAGGAGAAAATACAAAAGCACAGCATACAGAATGCAGTAGCGGAGATGCAGTAGCCTCACCTCCACTTGGAGACTGAAAGACCTGTAAACTGACAAAGCTAAAAGGGAACAGAAGTGCATGCTGGCTCCAAATACTACTACTTCACCAATAATCAAGGCTGAAGCCATTGTGTTAATAAAGCCTGCAACAGACACAGTCAAAACATTATTAATTTGGGGCAACCGAGCACAGTACAGAACATAAGGGATTTGGAGCCGATTTATATTCCTAATCATGCTTTGTATTATCTAATCATCTTGCAATACTTCCTAGACTCACATTGAAGGTGATGCTGAGCGGCTACCCTTCCAGCCTGGATGCCATCTACTGCAGATGCATGTTTCATACAAATTATCTTAAGGCACTGCAGGTTTACACATCTACTGTAAAACTGAAAATCAATCCTCTGAGTCATCACAAAATGATCAAAAATATTAGTTTTCTGGATGTCTCTCCCCAAGATAGAAAGAAGGCAAGAAGCTCCTCTCTTCCAGCTTCTGCACATTTTCCTGGAACAGATGAAAACATCTGCATCCCTTGTCATAGAACAAGAACACCACATGGAAACTCAGGTCTATAGAAATCAGGGGATGAAATGGCTATGCAGGCACAGAGATAAGAATGTTCTTCTCTAATCTCCTAGAAAGACAGTTGATCATCTAAGCACCATATCATTGTATGATTAGGTCATTGTGACAAGTTAATGAAAGCTGGTGGGGGGGGCACATAGAAAATGTACACTGATGCCAAGTGCTTATAGTTAAAGTGGGGAAGGTGGAATATACGAAAGGTGATGTGTACATTTAAAGCAATTCCCCATACTGCAATGAGTTGTTCTACAATTAGTTCCTCATAAAGTTCAAATGCAGAAATGACCATGCAGGCTACAGAGATGGCTTAGCGATTAAGAGCACTGACTGCTTTTCTGGAGGTCCTGAGTTCAAATCCCACAATGACATGGTAGCTCACAACCATCTGTAAGGAGATCAGATGCCCTTTTCTGGTGTGTCTGAAGACAGCTACAGTGTACTTACATATAATAAATAAATATAACTTTAAAAAATATGAACATGCAGGAATGGGTAGGAACACATTCAAAAGGAGAAGTCACAGAAACATTAAGCCATATCAAAAGCCTCTGATTAAAATAATGTGTAGCACATGCACAATCTGTTTTGCCAAAGGAAGCGAAAATCCAGAAACATAGCCATAGCAACAGAGATAAAGCTGTATCTCAAGTTACTGCGGCAACGACAGTCTTTGTAATAAACAGAATTGTCATAACGGGTAGCAGGTAGGAAAAATATTAGATCCATTCTTTGCACTATATGGGGAAAAAAAACTCTGAATGCACTTAAAATCTAAATTCAAAATGTGAAATTCAACAAGTATGTGTAGAAATATAAGTAAATTTTTTCATTAATTTTTTTATTTTATTGTTGATATGCTGTATATCATTATTGGTTTTATTTTATTTTTTTATAAATTCCTTTTAATATGAGTTTTGAAGTAGGCTTTTGGACTATGAGGAAAAGTCCAGACATACAAGGCAGGCACAGTGGTATATGCCTGTCATTCCAGAATTAAAGAGGCAGAAGGGAGAAGAGTAAGAATTCAGAGCCAGCCTGGACTACACAAATGAAGTCCTAGGTTTTTGTTGTTTGCTTTTTGCTTTTAAAGACATTAAAAAATATTTGGCTAGAGTTTTATTGCATATACAAGTCAAAAATCAAATTCAGAGAAAGATTTCTAAAATATATAGAAATAAGGGGTAAACTGTATTAGAATTCTAGGCCAGAAGCCCCACTGGGGAGATCTTACCAAGAACCCAGAACCACATGGAAATTTTAGTGGTGAGTGCAGGCAAGGAACTTAAATCAGCCAGGCTGCCCCTGTGTCCTCAGCCCTCTCATCCAGAGGACTGGCACGAGCGTCAAGGCTAAGGAGAGGGAGCACCAAAAGCAGAGATGTGCCCAGAAGGAAGCACGCGTAATCCAGCATTCTTGGTCACACTGTGATCTGGGCAGAGTGGGGCATAGTTTGCACTTCTGTAGAAGACATTTATCCACCAGACCCTTTGTGTCTGGAGTCTACGCAGCAGACAATGACTTAGAACACAGGAAATGGCTTCCTGGACATGTGGACAGGTGCCAGGCTTTCTGCTTGTCTCCCAAGTGAAGAAGATTCAGTGCTGAGACCAGAAGCAGACTCAGAACCAGAGTTTCACTAGGGGTTCTAACATGGAAAGAAAAACTAGCAAGCAAATACGAAAAGAAAATTCCCAATCTTAAAATGGCCTCTAAAATTTGAAAAGATGTTCAAATTGATTAACAATATCAGAAATGAAAATCTGATACCACTGTCTGGCAATCTTGACAGAAACTGGCAATAGCCTTGTTGACAAGGAAAGACAAAAGCAGGCGCTCTTACTCACTCACTCCGTTAGAAACTGAGAGCAGGCCAAGACTGTGAAGGAAAACTGACAAGATCTAAGGAAATGGAACTTTTCATGGAGGAAGTCTTCACCAGTGTGAAAATCCATGTGCACATCATTACTCATTCACTTAGAATTAAAACAGTTCACCAATGGCCAATGTGTCCATGAACAGACACACAGCACTAGGTCACCACAGCAAGGAGCAAAGATCCTCAGAAACAAATATGCAATAGCTCCTGCAAAGGGCAGCTGCATGTACAAAATGCGCAAGTGAAGGCTGGGGAGGTAGCTCGGTGGTTAAAAGTGCCTGATGCTCTTTCTGAAGACCCCGTTTAGTTCCTAGTTGTTGTATCAGATGGCTCACAACAATCTCTAACTCCAGCACCCTCTCCTGGCCTGGGTGGGCACTCACACTCACGTGCACACACCCACATATATGTACATACAATTAAGATAATTGTGGAAAGGAGTACTTGTATTTCTCTAAAAGTTTTATTGAGACAACACATGGGATACACAATTAAGCTCCCAATTAAAATTGTCTTGGGATCTTTGAATCTATGAACTCATCCTTAAGGTTGTTGAACATTTTCATCATTCCAGAAAAAAAAAAAAATAGTACCCAGTTCAAGTCACTCTTCAACTCTATTCGATTTTAACGGCCTCTATCGAGCCAAGGAATCAATGGCAGGGAGGTGGGAGTGTGTGGGTGGGTGGAGGAACCCTCATAGAAGCAGGGGGAGGGAGGGTGGGAGAGGGAGGTTCTGGGAGGGGGGAGAACAGGGAAAGGGGATGACACTTGAAATGTAAATAAAGAAAATAGCTAATAAAATAAATAAATATGGAATTTTAAAGACTAATTAATTTTAAAGCCAGAGAACAGGTTCCTAAGAACTGAAGAAAAGGAGGGTAGACCAAGATGGGGCAGCCATTTTGTGGGAATGTCCTATATAGTTTGACTTTTGAAAACATGCTAGTTTAATACATATTATTAAACCAGCAAGGATGCATTGGGAAGAAAATGCCTAAAACTGGTAAATATCAGGGCTTAAAAATAATGCAGTTAGTAAAGTACTTGCCTTGCAAACAAAGTTACAAATTTGAGCCCCAGAAGCTATTTAATAAAGCCAGGCATAGTAGTGCACATTTGTAATCCCTGTACTGGGGAGACAGAGACAGATGGCTGCCTGGAACTTGGCGGTCAGCCAGCCTAGCCTTCTTACTGTGGTTCCAGGCCAGGGACAGACCCTGCCTTCAAAGTGAAAAAGGTGGACAGCCCTGAGGAACTGGCCTCCAAGGTCTTCCTCTAGCCTCCTTTATTCACATGCATGACGTGTGCACACACCTGTACCCACAGGTGTGTTCTTGTGCACAAACACACAAACACACACTGATATTTTAAAATGTGAGTCTATTTATTCCTACTTATAAATTCAAACTGCTAATATAACTCTAGCAAATCCTTTTCTAAATCTTGTCTATTAAATAAATTAGACAATGTAAGCTGAACAGTTCTATAATTTGTCAAAGTAAAAGACGATGTTATGAAAGTAAATGAAGCATGTTACCCCTTCCAAGACCAAGTCACAGTACCATTTTACAAGAAGATGTTTCCTTCTAAATTATGTGCCTTTGATTTAAAAAAAAAAAAAAAAAAGTCCTCAATGTGGCCAAGCTAATCTACCTTTTTAAATGGAGGTTAATGCTACTGACTTCCTCTCTCCAGCATGTGAAATACCCTTGTTTATTGTTTTATGCTTGTAAGGAGATCCTTGTATCTTGCTTACATAATACATCCTACACTATGCTCCAAACTTAAATATTATCTACAAATAAGGTGATTCTAACTGGGCAAATCTGATGGCCTTCAAACAGTACCCATGCAACTTAGGTATGAATCAGATTCATCCAAGTGATGAACATACAGCCAATACACAGAACCATAACACTGGGTGCAGAGAGCAGATCTAAAAAGAAGGTACATAGTTCCCGGATCCTGATCCAGTCACCATGCCTTCTCTGCCTGCTGCTATGTCTTCCCCACCTTGAAGGAATGAATCTCTTTGGGACTATAAGCCTAAACAAGCCGTAGCTCCCTTAAGTTGCTCTGTCATGGTACATTATCACAAGAGCCACAAAGTAAATAAGAAATACCCTGACATGGACCTCTGGCCTCTACACACAATGCACACATGTTCAGTTACATCTGCATGCACATGAACATACACAAAAGCAGAACATAAACTAAGAAGTTAAATAAATATGATGGAGAGCAATGGGATTCTTCAGCACCCAATGTTTACCTGCCATCCCCACATGGACACATGTGGGACACACATGCTAATACACACACACAGAAATGAATGTATAAAGTAATCCAGGTATAGTGACACATTCCTGCAACCTCAACCTTGACACTTGAGAGGTAGACAAAGGAGGATCAAGAGTCCAAGGTTATCCTAGGCTACAATGAGAGCAAGTTTGAGGTTAACACAAGCTAAAAGATACTGTCAGAAAAAAGTTAATAAAAAATATTTTTACAGAAAATTTAATCTATATAGTATTAAAATTACTCCCCTTAAAGACTGTATTAGCTCATACTGCCATTAGCCACATGACGAGAACAGCTTATACCATGTACATCAGTCCTGAACTACCTTCCCACTTATATTTGTTGATTGGATGGGAGATGGTAGTTTATGTATCACTACTTTCTTGACAAGTCTATGCAAATTCACTCTTAGTAGCTAAGAAGCCATCTCTAGTCCTAATAGTCACCAATGTTAAGTCTGACTCTGAAGAGAATGATCAGAAAACTCTCATCACATTAACTGAAAATAGCCACCCCCTCCTTTTCTACAACTAGAGTTTTTATTTTTCTATTTCTTTTTTTTTGGGGGGGAGGGGGGGCGGTGTTCCAGGTGGGTTGTGACAAGGTTTTCTCTGTGTAGCCCCGGCTGTTCTGGAGCTCCCTCTGTAGACCAGGCTGGCCTCAAACTCAGAGATCCGCCTGCCTCTGCCTCCTAAGTGCTGGGACTAAAGGTATGTATCACCACCACCACCTGGCTAGAGTTCTTCAAACAGTGTTGATAAGTAAATCAATGTGTGAGAATGGTATTCCAATAAAACTTTATTTACAAAGGCTGGATTCCAGCCAGATTTGGCCCCCACAACATAGCTTGTCCACCATTTTGTAGGGATCCCCCTTTTGTATCTACTGCTTATTAAATCACTAAAGCATATGTGGCCCTCAAGAAATGGATAAAATCTGGCCATCCTTAAATAAATAAACAGGTGTACAGTGGTATATGACAGCATCTGTAGAACATTAACAAGTACAAATAAATGTCAGATATAAACGAGTGGAAAGGGAAAGGCAGGGAAGGGAGCCCTTCAAAGTTAGAGAAGCCAAGTACCCAACACTAGAGTCCGGAGTCCACTTGCTGTGCTGTAGGATTCATACTCAGGGAACAGGTTTCATGTTAATGACATTTAAGCAGATCTACTTCTCCTAAACCTTTAGACCATTCTTACTGAATATAGAAGACAATATATTTGGACATTTTGCAAGTAGGCATGTACATCAGGTTGAGTTCAGTAAAGCAGAAACACAGTCATACAGTTAACACAGGAGTACTAAATAAACAATAGCAGCTCAAGCTAGAATGTGAAGGCAGAGGAGAGAATAACGGTGTGAGACTGCAGGTGTAAGACTACAGGTGTGAGACTAGAGGTGTGAGACTACAGCTGTGAAAGACTACAGCTGTGAGACTACAGCTGTGAGACTACAGCTGTGAGAGACTACACCTGTGAGACTACAGCTGTGAGAGACTACAGCTGTGAGAGACTACAGCTGTGAGAGACTACAGCGGTGAGAGACTACAGCGGTGAGAGACTACAGCGGTGAGAGACTACAGCGGTGAGAGACTACAGCGGTGAGAGACTTCAGCGGTGAGAGACTTCAGCTGTGAGACTACAGTTGTGAGACTACAGCTGTGAGAGACTACAGCTGTGAGAGACTACAGCTGTGAGAGACTACAGCTGTGAGAGACTACAGATGTGGGAATACAGCTGTGAGACAAGGAATGTAAAAACAGTAGGCAGAGAATGAACAGTAAAGATACAGAAAAATCTTAAAGTTGGCATTATAGTCTGCCAAGAAGTCTAAAAGGAACTGAAGATGGGTGAGGAAAGTAGTGAGGGTACCAGATCTCCATGGGGAGGAGCAAGGTCATGGTCAGGACTCGGACACCGGTACATGATCCCAAGCAGTGCGGAGAAGCTGTGAGATTGAATACAACTCTCTACCATGGCACTGACCAGTAGACATCCCTACAATGATGGACATATTATACAGCAGCATTGCATGATAAGCATTAACAAGTACAAATAAATGTCAGAAAAAAAAAAGTGGAAAAAGGGAGAGGGGGGAGTGCTTCCAAGACAGAGAAACCATGTACCCAACCAGAGACAGGAACCCACGTGGACCCAGTGGGCAGGTTGGTGGATATCTTGAGAATCTCCCAATATCCAACTGAAGGTATCCATTCATGCCCACTTATGTTAAACCATATCTCAAACTAAATCAGTTTTAAATGTTCCACTACTTGTCTTGTTCTATTTTATTAAATATCTTCATGAATTTTTACAATGTAATTTGGAGTATTGAAATTTTTCAGGTCTAAGCATTCAGAACACATTACTGTTTTTCTTCCAAAATATTTCATTATGTTATAGACCCATAATTATTAGCATTATTTAAATGGATTAGAGAATATATAATTGAAAAAAATGTAGTTCCCGCTATGAATTAAACAAAATAAATATATACAACTTGTGTTTTTATATTATAATATTTGCAACACAAATTATAACTGTAGAAAGATGTTCTAGAATTCATTTTGCCTTACTTGCAAATACCCTAACATTGTAAAAATTTGTTTTAAAAGCAATCATTCATATCAAATTTAGGATAGAAACTCATCCTCACAAAACTCAGTACACCTCCCTCTTGTCCTCAGGTTGTTCCTCAGTGGCACACCAAGATAATCATGAGGGAAAAGTCCCACTGTATCTTAAACTAACATGATTTTCAAAAAAAAAAAAAAATCCTAAGAATACACCTACCAGTCGATGAAGAAAAAGCCACCTCAGATTTCCCCATTAAACACCTCTTCACTGAGTAAAAACCAAGACAGCTTATCTCATTTCAACAGGAGTGAGGTAAAATGGGCAATCAAGAAAGAAACCTTCTGGTTGAAGACTTAGTGAGGACACTTCAGTAAAAGAAGAAAAGGGGGAAATGGCTTGCTCACTCTAGGGGCATCCTCCTATTCTGCGACGGTATGAAGTAAGCACTGTAGAAATACAGGCTCTGAGGAGTCAAAGGCTTTCACCATGGGCTGTGGATTAATGGCTGTTAACTGTGCAAGGTATGTAAAGGTAATCCCTGCATATATTCATGGATGAGGGTAGATAATATTAGAGACTAAGACTAGGGGAAATGAGGTGAGAATTTAAGAGACTTATTTATCTGTCAAAGTGCAACAGTAAGGTTAATAACATGTAAAGTCTCTTTTGATATTGAGAAGAAGAATTTCAAATCATGGCTAGAAGTCAATCCTAAATATATTAGAGACACAAATCTTTGATTATATTTTATATACCTTAAAGACAAAATCCCATATTCCTATTTTAGAGCCTGTTCTAAAATTATTCAGAAATCATTATTTGTGTTTTCTCAAACTACTTCTGTATTACTTAATCTATTTTCTCTTCACTATTCTTATTCAGTAAAAGGAAATACTAGATAATAATATTCTTTTAACAAACCTATGCATAATGTTTTCTAAGATGTTTTCATCTGTGTTATCAGTTTAAGCATGGTCTTTCATATGGGGAAAGGACACCCCTGCATCATCTGTATGTACCAGGAAAGCACTCTGACTACATACAGTATTAACAATAGAAGGAGGTGTCTCTCTGAATGTAGAATGCACAGTACAATTATGCGCTTATTTGTGCTTGTTGTCTAAGCAGTCTTTGCCTGTATTTCCTCAGGAATCCTAATTAGCACTTCTTTCACTTTAGCTTCTTTTTTTGGTCTCACTCCCCCCACCCCCCTGGTTTTCACAGCTTTCCTAAGGTGAAAGGAAAGTAAAAGTCTCACACAAAACTAACCCATAAGGTCACTCTTGGATCTCTTGCATGAAGTTAAGACTGCGTGGTTTCAGGAAATGAGGGCAGAAGAGTGGGCTAAGGGATGAAGACTTAGCCGCAGCTCAACTGTTTCAGGGTCAAAACAGACCATCTTAGTTCTCTGTGCCATGGATTTTGGTTCTATAAAAATAAAGAAAAAATAATGTAATCTGATTGTCCTAAAGATAAAACAAAATAACTTGTTATATATATAAGTGTTTGGAGCAGAGCCTGGCATGCCGAAAGTGTTAAACGTCTGCCACTATTATCAATAAAAAGTTATTTACTCCAACAAATTTTCCAATGTCAACTACATGTGTAAAAAACTTAAAAGCATTGCCCTGAGCCATATTTCAGTATGACACTTGGAATTGCTTTCAAACACAGAAGACAGGGCCTGGGCGGAATTGGCTTACATAAAGTCAGTATAACAAGCTTCAGGAACACTCACTTCAGACAGGCTCTTCCAAGGCCGTCTGAAGACTCTAATAACATGTGCTCATATGTTTCTGTAGACTTTGTAAATATAATGTTTTCATTATAATCTGTTCAAAGCATTCTGATACAACTCCATTCACACTGACCTTCGAGTCCTTAAGATGTTGCTCTGGGTCTTTGGAGGATCAGTAGTTCTTAACCTTCCTAATGCTGCAACCTTTTAATACAGTTCCTCATGTCATGGTGACCCCTTACTGGGGGGGCAAGTGTTACCATGTCACCAGACAGAAAAACTGATAAAGTCGAGCAAATTAAGGAACCCTGACAATTCTCATAATTGAGAACAGTAGGCATTTGAATCTGCTCCTGACCAGGTCCCAGTCCTGGAGCACATGACCATGACACCCCACTAGAGGACCATGACACCATAGCATAGCATAGAGCCCAGAGTTCCCCATGCTAATAAAATATCTAGATGGGCCACCCAGAGGGTTTAGCCAATAAGCTTGCCTTCCTGGACATTCTTTCCTTTAAAAGATATTTAATCTTTGGCTCACCCTGAGTAAGTCATATGCATCCATTTTCATCATGAATAAACAGTCTAGACAAGCAAGGGCTGTCTCCTTCTTCTCGGATCTTGGGGGGGGGGGGGTGTCCCACAAAGGTCTCTCCATATTTCTAAACTCACCTCATTCTCAACTCCTTGAGCTTTTCAGCAGTGTCTGAGTGCCTGGGAGCATGAGAACTACAGCCTGGGTCCTGTCTCACCCAGAGAAACATGGGCTGGGACCCCTATCTGAGTGGGTGTCAGCATCCCATGAGCCCACCCTCGACCTCTATGGCGACAAGAAAGGAATGTAGCCTAACACCCCTGTGTTTTGTTTCCCCCAAGCAGTGTTCTCACGCCCCAGCTGCAAGGCAAAACGCAGAGCCACACCATAAAATTACTTCATTGCTACTTCATAACTGTAATTTTGCCACTGTTATGAATCATAATGTAAATATCTGATATGTAGGATATATGATATGCGACCTCTAAAGGGGTCAGGACCCACAAGTTGAGAACTGATGATCTAGATAAGGAGAGTTTGAGTTGGAGATATAGTTATGTGGCTTCTATAAGGCCAGGCATCATGGTATAGGAAGGGCTTCCAGGAGTATTCCTACTCTCCGTGTGCCTAAGAACACAGAAGTACCAGCAAATAGATGACTGTGTATCTAATGCCCAGTGATGAAACAGATTGGTGGTGGAAAAGAATAATGGCAGAAACTAACCCATACAAACTCCCCATCAGCAATTTAGTCTCTTTCTGCTTTGCTGAACTGAAAGTCTCTCTTTAAGAAAGTAGAGTAGTACTATAAAAAAAAAAAAGAAATAAAGAAATAAATAAATAAAGAAAGAAAGAAAGAAAGAAAGAAAGAAAGAAGTACTACAAGTTGTATATTTTAAAATAAATTTTATTAATTTAATAAAAAACAAAAAATAAAGACAGCAGTACTACTAAAGAATAGTACACAAAGTCCTAAATAAGCCACCACACCAAAGGCATAGACAAATTGGTAGTGCTGTCAATTCAAATACTGTTTCTGAACAAGAAAACATGATATCATTGAAATCCAGAGCTCACACTGTGAAAGAAGTGAGAGGTGTTCCTAAAGATGATAACAAGAAAGCAGGGCCACTGCCAGAATCTTACAAATTCAGAGGCAGAAACTAGCAACCAACTATTGGACTGAGCTTGGGGTCCCCAATGGAGGATCTGGAGGGTGGTCCGGAGGAGCAGAAGGGATTTACAGCCCCATGGGAAGAACAATGACTTCGGACACCCAGATGCCCCAAGACTCCCAGAGACTGAACCATCAACCAAGGGGTATACATGGTTCCAGCCAAAAATGTGGCAGAGGAATGCCTTATTGGGCATCAGTGGAAGGAGTGGTCTTTGGTCAGGTAAAGGCTCAATAGAGGCGACAACAGAGGGAAACAGATGGGGGGGGGAGGAGTTGGGGAGGAGGTGAGACTGTGTCAGGTAGAGGGGCATATACATAGAGGCAGGGGGTGGGAGGAGGGGTAGGGAATCGTTGGGAGGGGTGCTTTTGGGAGGGGAGAAATTGGGAAAGGTTTTACCATTGGCAATGTAAATGAAGAAGATACTCAATAAAAAAATGATAAATAAATAAATAAATAAATAAATAAATAAATAAATAAATAAATAAAAGCAGGGCCAACAAAGAAAAAGCTGGAGATTAATTCAAGGCAGGCAGAGCTGCAGCATGTGCCGCAGAGAAGGTGGCCCCAGCACAAAGCTATGGAGATGATGCAGGTAGACCTCTGGGGTTAATCAAGAGATTAGAAGGGGCTAATGCTAATAATGGGGAACTGTACACAGCAACAGTGCTCCCCAAGCAGTAGGGTAACAGGAAGAAAGAAGAAAACAGGAATCTCTGTCCACGAACAGACAGAATATGAAGTGTAAGCCACCTGACTTTACTGCTGTGTGAACTCTGTGTTAACACACAATGAGCGTGGTTGTCCTTCACAGAGCAACTACATGAGACCCAACAGAGAGAAACTGTCCAGTAGAGGTTCCTGCAGGACAGTAGTAGTCCTAAGCCTAAAATAGATATAGCCAGGCCTTCAAAATTACCTATCTATGAACTGAGATAGACGGAATGGCCCCCAAAGGCTCATATATTTGAATTCTTAGTGACCACATAACGCAACTGTGTGGGAAGGATTAGGAGGTGTGGCCCTCTTGAAAGACATGTAGGCTTTGAGGTTCAAAAACCCAAACACACACTCTATGTTTGTGTCCACATCCATGTCCCTGTCCCAGTCTCTCCCTCCCTCCCCCGCTCTTCCCCCACCCAGTCTTCCTCTCTCTCTCTCCTCTCATTCACTCTTCTCTCTCAGCCTGCAGATCAGGATGTAAGTTCTCAACTACTTCTCCCCATCTCTGAGCCTGGCTGGTGTTAGGAGGCAGTAGTACTGGAATACTACTTAGTTCACGGTCTAGAACAAAGAATCATCAGCCAGGCAGATAACAGTAACCTCAAGCAACTCAAAGACTGAGCTGGAGAGCCAGCTCGGTACTTAAAAACGCTAGCTGCTTTTCCAAAGGGCCCAGCTTTCGTTTCCAGCACCCACTTGGTGGCTCACAACCATCTATAACTCTACTTACAGGGGATTCTACACCTCATGTAACCTTCATGAGCCTAAGGCATGCACACAGTGCACAAACATACATGTAAAAAATTAAATACATAAAAATAAATCTAACATGGTATAAAAATGCTTTTAAAAGTACCAATATAGTTATATCCATTATTTTCCACATTTAAAAACATTTGCTCATTCATCTATTGGTGGATGGTTTGACAGTCTTGCCATAGTAGTACAAGCTAGCCTAGTATTATGTTCCAGAGACCTTGCAATTAATCCTCCTGCTTCACCCCTCAGATGCTGTAGACCACCTCACCTGGTTTGGTAAGGTTTTAAGACCATGGAGTTGGAGAGCAGAGTCCCTGACCTGGAATAATGAATTATAGCCAGCACATGAAGTACACGTATTTTAGTTTTGGTTTGCTCTGACACATCCTTTCCATACACATCCCCTTCTGTCCAGCCTTTATGTCAACTTCTAGCTATCAAGATATAGGAATGTCCAACCCAGAACCCTAGGAAATCTATCTACACTGTCAATGTGTTAACTCCGTGTTTAGAGTGTCTATACTTCCAACTGACTGAACAGGGGCTAACTTCTGGCCAAGATGAAACAAAAAGATGCTTAGTAGGATGAGTGCTGGTGCCAGCTTCATAGTTCTCAAGCAAAGCAGGTGCTTTATAAGCTGCTCAATTCACAGATGCTCCAAGAAGCCATCGGATGTTAACCACTTAAACAAACCATGAAAGTAGAGCTGAAATTCTCTGCCAGCATTATAAAATTAGAATCGGTTTCAGCAACCAACCTAAATTTGCACATAAAATGAAAAAAAGTAATTACTCTGACTAATTACTCTTTACTACCCTTTTCAGAGATAGATCAAAACATCCTTTAATAAATGTCAATTTAATTTTACTGCTGAAGATTAGCAGCAGGTGATAAGTGGGAAACGCAATGTCCTTAAATACACAGTGAAGCAGATCAGCTAAGAAGGGAAATTAATTCAGAACAAATAGGAGCATAAAGTATTGTGAGCAACTGAGAAAATTAACAAAGCATCTATGATACCAGATTGATGAAGAGCAAAGATGCCCAGTTACTCTCGTGGCTGAAGAGCAAGGAGCTCTAGGGAAGAAACCAGTCCTTTCTTCCCAAGCCTTTCAAATTAGTCCTCTGCTGAGGCATACCAAGGAGCCTCCAAAATGCCCCCGTGTCTGAAATAGAACAGAAAATGGCCCTAATGTGACATGGAAAGTCTCTAAAACTCTTGGAAGGAGTTCAACAAATCTCTTCAAAACATTTTATGAACCATTTGCATCCTTCTCTGGTTTGCCCCTAGATTGAAAAGACTTTATTGGAGGAACAATAACCTGGTTCATACAGTGTCTTGAAATCTTGATGTCCAAGTGAAGAAGTATTGTTCTGAGTTCATCTGTGACAATGAGGATCGACTTGGGGGGGGGATAATATGATTAAAGTATGTTACATATATATGAAAATGTCACACTGAAACCCATTATTTTATGCAATCTATGCTATGATGAAGACTACTTCAGTGATTCTTCAGGAAACTTACCTACTGAATACTAATTACAAGTTCAATTTAAACAAAATGAAAACAAGATCTGATGTAACAATGCAGGATTCTGAAAATAACTCATATTCTAAGAGACTGAAACTCTACTGGCCCTTACAGCCAGAGTTAATAATACACATTAACGTCACTTAAAACAGCTACTCTACTGTGTACTCAGAGTGTTTAACCTGCCTTTAAGAGAACAATGTAACAGACAACCTCACTTGCCTTGGATTTCCAATGTAATCAGCATTTACAACCTAAGCTTCAATCTCACAACCATAGCTTCAATCTTAAATTATGTATCTTCCATGTCTCAGATAATTCATATGAATTTGCTGTTTTCAGCAGCAAATACAGAAGTTGGAAGCAACTTTATAAAATCACCAGAAAGGCTGAAAAGCAACCATTTATGGATACTGATTGGTAAAAATAATGTTTCTTATCTGGCAAAGTAGGGATCAGCTGGAGTCAGAGACTTGATCCCTTTTGACACTCTTAAGATTTCTGTAAGGTATCCCATTTTTTCACCATGTGATACTTTCTGTGCTGTTCAATAAATACAAAGTGAAACCTTTTGTGAGGGACAGATAGTCACAGCACTTACAGACACAGAGGAACAGACAGGCACACACAGGGACAAATAGATCTACAAGCTAGCCATCAAGGAGGCACAGATTCAGACCCATACCACAGAGAGACAGAGACAGACACAGAGAACATGAAGTAAAGACTATGGACAAGTTAAACAACTCCAAAGGGACAAGTTTTTCTTTCCTTAATGCAATGCCAATGCACTATCAGTGCCTCCAAGCTAATCACCAATGCTAGATATAAAGACATTCTACAAAGGAACATAAGTGTGACTCAAATGGGCATAAATTATAATCTACAACTCTTGAGGCCACATGGTAGTTATGTTCCCACTAGGTATGAAATACTATCGGAAGAGTTGCTCTGTACTCCCAAATAAGACAATCATGTTAAATATGGATGAAAATGAAGATATAATTCCACAACTCCTGAGGACCGAACACTGGGAAAACTTTAACAACACAGAAACCTCTAGCTCTTCAGAAAAAAAAAAAAGTTACAGTTTCCTGACAGCAACTGCAGTTTTCTATCATGATTCAAACCATGAATCATGAACAATTATCCCTCTTAGGAAAAGTGGCTGTCTGGAAATGTAAATAAGGAGCCCATGTGTGGGACCCTCTGTATAGGCTTTCTAGACAATTATTTCAACCAGCACATCACACTCAAATTAAAAGAATGTTGAATATTTTCACTAAACTCTCTAAACAATGACCCAGGAAAACCAAGTAATTAATTTTTAATTATTTTACTCCATTTTTTTCTTAATGAAGAGTTTCTTCATTAAAATTCAAGTAAAAAGAAGGTAAGAGCCAATTGCTCAAAAAGATACCTGTCTTGTGGCTAGAAGTGCAGCCAATTTGTAACAAGATTTCATCACAATAAAAAATTCCCATGACAAAAGAGAAATCAGAAAAAAATAAACCATCAAGGCTTCCCACTCATTTGGGAAGTGATTTTTGAGATGGGCTTGATCTCCAGGGCAGTAAATGACAGGAGGAAGTATTACCCAGAATCCCTCAGGATGAGTTTCAACAGATTCCTAGCAGGGGAAGATATGCAAGAGGGAGATCACTGATCACTGAGAGTAGCACTGGATCTCTTCCCCCCACCTCTCTCAGACACACACACACACACACACACACACAACTGCCAACATAAAAGTGCAAAATCCGACATAGTGCTAACAGTATACACTATAAATTATAATAACAGTCACAGTTTGCAAATTCCTAGCAACTATATATACAAATCCAACATACAGTTTGGAGCCTCCACTCCTGCTTCTGCCAGTGGGCACATGCTAAAAAGCCACTCACTTAGCTTGTCAGTTCCATATGTTCCCGGGACAGCTTAGAAACATCTATGTTACTATGTGCGTATGTGAAAAACCTAAACTGTAATAGGAACAAAACACACGTTTCAAAAAAAATGAAAATGTTCTCTATGAGTGAAGGATATTTTTAAATTATAGGTGTTGATACAGTGGTGGATTGCCCAATCAATACAGTAGGTATCACCATTTTGAAAAGACATAGTAAAACAACTACCAAAACTACATATGCAATAATATAATATTGATTAATTTCATCAACCTTTTGTCCCTGGTCTAATAAGGCTCAGAAAGGTAAACTGGGCCTGGCCTCCAACTGGGGAACCTTCCTCTAGAGCTTGGCCCTTCTTACTCCTCCTGCAACTCTCAGGCCTGTGAAAGCTGGGTTAGAGAAGTAGCCTCCTCCTAGACAAGGCCATGCCACAGCTATATCATGGACAATACAAAACCCTGCGTGCTGATAATATTTAAAAGACAGGGAGCTGCTGCAAAGGAAGCCAGTTTTTTGTCACAAGGACACAAAGAACATCCTGTCTATATCCAACAAATGGCTATAAACCTGGTAATTCTGATATGCAGAATAGAAAATGATGTTTTTCCAACTGCAGGGTTCAAGCTGTTACACTGCCTATTTTTTCCTGCTGAAGTCTCCCCACTCCCCAGTTATCTTTACAATGCTAATGAGGTGTTGCTGGCGACTAACTCACTCTTTAGCATTGCTACATCACATATTAACCCTGGCTATGATCAGGGTCTCAGTGAGAAACTATCTGCCTTTTGAAAAATAAAAGCAAAAAGAAAAAACTCAAAAAGAAGTTATCAACATCACAAAAAAGTAAACACTACGTCTTATGGAGTCTATGAGATTTCCCATGAAAAATGAGAAATCTTTATTCCACAGGATTAAATGACTCTTGCCTTCAAAATAACTCCTAAAAAAGGCAATCCTTGCTAAGACACAAGAGATGAGTCCTCTCATCTGAAAACAGACCTCATGCAACAATTACTGTGCAAACATACACAGGCATGGTCAGCATATTTTGATGTCTTTATATATAATTTGCCTGTCCCCTTACAATGACAGAAAACTCTCAAAGTTATTCATGAGCTGTAGCAAAGTCTTTGTTCCAACTGTTAAACTTTTTTTTAAACCACGAAGTCTAATGATAAGTGATTTCCACTTGCAATGAAAATTTGTATTACAAATTATTAAGATAAAGTCTTAGATCTCATCTTCAAACATGCTTAAAAATTAGAAATCAGCGCCAGGCAGTGGTGGCACACACCTGTAATCCCAGAACTCTGGGAGGCAGAGGCAGGCAGATTTCTGAGTTCGAGGCCAGCCTGGTCAACAGAGTGAGTTCCAGGACAGCCAGGGCTATACAGAGAAACCCTGTCTCGAAAAAAAAATACAAATCCAAAAAACCATAAAAAAAAAATTAGAAATCAGCATCAGCCAAAAGAATAAACATATCATGCTGAAAGATGAGTTTGAGGACAGGGATTTTCCTCATGAAAGGTACTCCTGTGTTCTTACTGCTAACATTTAATCCCTTAACATAAATGCCTAAGGAACTGAGACAGCAGAACTGCCTAGCCAGTGCTGGTGCTCCCTCCTGTAACTACAGATCTGAGCTGATCCTGGCAGGCTCTCTGTAAGTGGCCTCCCTCAAGAACACACTTGAGATCCTAACTGAGGAGGAGGTAGATACATGGAGATGAGTCCAAGTCTTCACTGAGAAAACAATACACTATAGTAACAGTCTGAAAGCAATGTTCTTGCTAGGTATCTATCTGGTCACAGTCTCTCAGAAAGGAAGTAACTTAGTCAACAGAATACAGCTCCTGCATCAAGCAGAAGTCGCTCTAGACTTTCTGGTGCTATAGCCTTGAGGGAGTCAACACCTTCATTCTAAACCTTCCTCCGTGCTGAAGGGAAAATGAGAAACATCATTTCATGGACCCAGGAAAGCACTGCCTGGTATATAACAGGCCTTAAATACTATTTACTTTGAAAATAATTTTGTTCACTTTAAAACCCAGGATATATTTCTGAATTTTGCTTGTTCATACACAGAAGAGGCAAGTAAGAGAGATTATTGCTAAGGCCCATTGCCAAGGAGGGGGAGGCAGAGTGCCAGTCCCACGGCCCTCACATGCACACACCACCAAAATCGCTTCATTTTCTATTCAAATCCCATATGCACAAACTGACAATCTTGAGCACTTAGTTGAAGGATGATTTGCTGTATGTGGCCATAAAAATAACTTAAGACAATGGAGAGGCTGAGGTATCAGTCTGTCTCAAGGATTCTATCACACAGCAATGCGGGCCCAAGAAGGTAGAGTTGTGCACACATAAGTGATTCACAGTCATCACAGCCATTAAAAACACTGGAGAATTTCTATACCATGGTACATTTGCAGGAGGAATTCTGTTGGGGGAAGAAAGGCTAAAAACAACCACAAAAAAAATTGAAAAATATAAATTGGGAGTTTTGCCATCACAGCTGTTAAAAGTATTTTAAATAATTTAATTCTCCTGCTGAGTGAATTTTGTCTCTAATCTACAAAATGTTTATACTTTGATCCAAAGCAAGAAGGTAACCATATGCAGCCCAACAAGACAACCTTCAGATACTATGCTGGTGCCTGGCTTTTAGACTCCTGTCTTCCAAACCTGTAAAAAATTTAATTTATGTTGTTTAAGCTACTCAGTCTACAGTATCTGTTATGACAACCTGATCAAACAAATTTAAGAAAAGAGGAGAAAAGGAGAGAGGGAGGGACGAGGCAAAGATAGATCACAAGTAGTAATAGATAACAAAAGTCCTAGTGCCACAGAGCCTGTGTCAAGGTGCCAGAAACAAAAGTTAATAGGTTCAGAAACATGCAGCAGGTTCAGATTCCCTGCAGAGAGGCTCTAAGGAGGTCAACACCCAAGGCCTAGGCTGTGGTGGAGAGCCCACAAGTTTGCAAATGTCAGGAATATGTAACATCTGAAAAAACCTCCAGGCATCAAGGGTGGCTGAAACTGTCAGGGCAGAGTGTGGGGCTGCCCAAGCCAGTGGAGGCCAGAAGTTACCTCACAGGTCCTATGTACTGGAAGTGGAGTTACAAAATCTGATGTGTGCACTTCTGGATTTCAGTCTTGCTTATTCCAACCTTTCCCTGATTCTCTCCTATTCCATCCTGTGGGAATGTTAAGTCTGTGCCACTATATACTAAAAGTATGATTGTTTTTTTCTTTTTAGACAGAGCTCACAGATAAGACTGCCTTGACCTCAGTAAAGACCTTGGATATTGAATTTCTGATCAATCAACACCAATAGGACAATGGGGGCTTTTGCAGCAGGGCTGAATAGACTTTACAATGAAATGATCATGTACCTATGGGAACAGGGCATGATGTTAAGCTTTGAATGTGAAATGTAACATATAGGTTCATGTGTTTAAACACCTGGTCCACAGCTGGCACTGTTAGGAGGTTGTGGAACCTGTGAGACATGGTGCCTGGCAGACCACTGAAGTCACATAAGGAAGACCTTTGATAGCTGTACAAGCCTCTAATTCTGCTCTGCTTCTGTGAAAAAATGCCAGTCATCTCACACAGTCCTATAATGGAGGGATGTCCCCTCTGAGTCTAAGTAAACCTCTCCTCTCTCGAGTTGCCATAGCAACTCAAAAGTAACTAATGCAGCAACCATGTGCTGCACAGTGCCCATTTCTCACACTAGCAACCTCACTCTCCCAGCAACAGATTCCCTTTAAAAGACGAAAAACGGCCACAACAAAACTCATGCAACAGACTTACATTCTGCATTCCTACTGAAAACAAAATCATTACTTAAGTAGCTTTACCAGAAATGCAGAAGGCAGAACACTTGCTGTCCATGCTCTTCAGTTTGTCAGAATTTGGTTTACAAACAGTAAGTGCTCTTCTTTGTTCTAACCATGTCAGAGAAAACGAAAATAAAAGGGGAGTCTACCTCAAATCACAATCACCTAAAACACCCAGTCCAAGGCAATTACATACAAGATGGTGTTTATCAACCAGTCATCTGAATTCACTCCACTTCTGAGGCACTGATCTTCACAGATTTGAAGAATGGAAATCCCAAGAAACATAACCCTCCCTCACTAAATACTCCTAATTATGGATATTAACAAATTCACAGAAGAAAATATATTGCATACTAACTCCCAGGGTCAAGTCTGTGTACTTCTAAGATGGCATTTCTCTACATCATTCATATTCTTCTTGCTGTCATTCACAATGCCCTTCATCCTTCAAAGTGAGAACTGCCTTTATCGGTAGCACTCTGCTATGACAAGTGTGTAACTAAGGTATGTAAATGAGGTGGGCTGGTATGTAAATGAGGTGGGGTAGTATGTAAATTAGGTGGGCTGGTATGTAAATGAGGTGGGCTAGTAACAAGCTGCTTGTGAACCTTTGCTTCTTTGTGCTGTATGTGCACTACTCTTAACTAAATTGTCCTGCAGATTTCCTCATAACTTGGGCATTCTCAAAGTTTTTACAAAGTACTACTTCCACTAGAAATCTGCTAAATTTTGGAACACTTCGTTCTAAATGAGCTATCCCCCTCAGGGTGAAAGGGAGGCAGAAATACTATAAGAGCCAGAGGAGATGGATGGATGACTCCAAGGAAACGGTGTCTTCAAGGTTCAAGAAGACTGATACACACATGACTTGACAAGAGACCATGGCAGCATGCAGAGGGTTGCATAGGCTCCACCAGATGGGGTCGCAGCGCTGAGATAGGAGTGGGAATGGGCTCCTACCCCTAACCAAGAATCTGACTATAAAGTAGGGCAGGAGATGTGGATAAAGCCAGATACCTACTATGGAACACCTCAATAATAGAACTACTACATGATCCAGAAATCACACTTCTGGGTATATATAGATGATGGGTATATATATAGATGAAGAACTGAAAGCAAAATCTCAATGAAAGATTTGGACACTTGTTATAAATAGAAACCATATGCACAACAGTCTAGAGGTCTCTGCTGACAAATGACAGACAAAATATAATATATACAAACAATGGAATACTACTCTGTCTCAAAAAGGAAATCCTGTTATATACTCCACCACGGATAAACCTATGATGCTCCACCATGGAGCATCATAACAAATTAAATGTCATATAGAAAAACAAATGCTGTTTAAGCCTACTTAGATGGGCTCTCTAAAGTAATCAAATACACTAAAAACAGAAAACAGGATGAACAAGAACTCAAAACGGGGCAAAGGGTAGTGGTTCAATGGCTACAGTTCTAGATTTAAAGATGAAATACAACTGAACCACACACTTAAAAACAATCGCATGCTGGCATATTACATTGTGTTTTTAACAATAATTAAGACATTTTATTACTTCATTTGTCCCAAATTTTCAAGTAAAACTTGATATATCCAGCAAGAACGGGAGACTACTGCATAGAGCTGACTTGGAATCTGGCTCACCAGACAGAATAACCAGAGTAGGCCAGGAGGACCCTGAGCTCCGAGTTCAGAGCTGACAGCCTCTGATGCAAGCAATGACCCACACAGCTTTGGATCATCTTCAATTCCCTCCTAAACTGTGAGACCAAGCTTCCATAAGGCAAAGTACAAAGACAGTATTGGCCAGTTGTTGCAAATACCCAAATGAAAGTTGTTTAGTAAGAAGAAAAAACGGACAGAAATACTTTCCATGCAGATGTGTAAGAATATTTACAGCACATATTAGCCTGGTACAGCAGTCGACAATCTCCACAGCAACAGTAATGAGCAAAAGCTGTCCCTTGAAACAGAAAATCCACAGATGAGCTAAGGAGAAGAAATTTGTTATTACAAAATTCCAAAATTTTACTCCTCAGAGCAGATGGACTGAGTCCCGAGCAGTATCTGTGAACAGAGCACAGGAGGTTACTGTCTGAAGAGCAGAGCTCATGCCACTGTTTGGTGTATCTAATGTACATCTCAATGTCAATTTTGCTATAAATCCTATCATCCTGTCTCTGGACACATCCACAAGAGACATTCCACAAGGACAAGCTGCTATCCTGAGTAATGGTGCATCCATCATCTATGTTACCACAGAAACAGCTTCACCTCCCAGGAATCTGATAAAGCAGGCATTATGGGGAAAGCGGTTGTTTGTCTGCATCCTCAGGGTCTCATGCTAGGCACTCATCATTCCTGGCTTATTACAAAAGCTTCCCCCCGGATCCTTTGCTGCAGACCTACCTGCATGTCTCAGTCTCATCCTCACTTACAATGGCTCTTTACTGCATCTCGACTTCAATATTCACAAAGCAGGCACAGCACAAGAGACTCTTTACGATCCAGTCCCTACATGACACTGCCCTACAAACTTTGTTTTTAAATGGCTTCAAACAGAAATCTTACACGAATAGAAAGAACTCCTGCGCCTTTTCATCCAAATCTATCATTTTTTAAACCTTTAATTTTTTTATTTTACATTTTATTTGGGCAGGCATAGGGGGTTGTGGTCACATGTGGCAGCATTCATGTGAAGGTCAGAGAACAGTTTGTCAGAGCTAGTTTCTTCCTCCCCCCATGTAGTCCTGATGATCAAACCCAAATGATGCTTAGCAGTATGCACCTCCGCCCACTGAGCCATCTCACTGGCCCTAAGCCCATCATCTATTGAAAGCACAAGTTATAAGTTTCATTCATACTTTTTGACATATATTAGTATTCAGTGACTCCAAAGAACTAAATGAATAAAAATAAAAATTTCTGTTTAAAATGTGTGAATGGAATTCAAATAAGACCCAAGACTCCTAAATCCTTAAACAACATTAAAGACATTTTGTTTCTATTCTGAGACAAGGTGTCTCTATAATCCAGGCTGGCCTGGAGAGCACTGTGTAGTCCAGGCCAACCTCAAACTCAAAACACTCCCTTAGTCTCCTAATGATGGGATTCAAGGCATCTGCCACCGAGCTCAGCTAAGATATACCTTTAAAGCTGATAAGGGCAATGAGAAGTGATATCAGTAGTCAAGCATAGGACGAAAAATGACCTGACATCAATTCTGGCCATACAAACATGCAGAAGAGCCTATAGGAACAGGGCCATGGCGCTCTCCCAGTGTGTGGGGGCAAGCAGAGCCAAGAGAGAGAAGCTGGCTGACAACTTCAGATCAGTTAGACACCCTACCCCTTTCCACCTATGGCAGCTACCCTCCTGCTTCAACACCTAACTAATCCTCTTCCCAACACCAGTAGAACATAATTTCTAGAAAAATCGGATCAACTGATAGTCTATAAGCAACTCTAGGTTTGAGGATCTGTCCCAGACACCCAGGCTTCTCCAGGAAGCAAAGATAAGTCTTCCCTTATGGGACCCATAGGCAGGGGCAGGCAGTGTGACACAACTGCTTCAGAGTATAGAAATAAAAGGAAGAAGCCAGCCTCAAGCATCCCCAGGGCAAGAGCGCTCCAAACAGAGGGTGCCGTGGCACAGATCCCAAGTACATGCCTTTCACTGGGAAGCAGTAAAGTTGCTAAGGTGCTGGGTGGGGAGAAAGTGGGGGCAAGGGAGAGATTTAAGGGTGTGAGGCCGGGTAACAGAAGCAGCTCTCTGAACATGTGGCTATGCTATAAACTACAAACTTCTAGCTGGAGCCTAACTCCTACCAGAGTTTCTGGTCCGATTGTGTGGTACTAAGCTTTGTTTCTCCTCCATAGTGATATGCTCCCCAAAAGTCTCTGTGCAGGCAGTTTGGTTATCAGCATGTGGTTCTACCAGGAGATAGCTGAATCTTGAACACTGACTAGAGGTGATTGGAAGAGAGATCTTTGAAGGAAATATTGGAACTCTGTCCCTTTTCCCTCTCTTTTCCCCCCCTCCTTCCTTTTCTCTTCCCTCTCTCCCTCCCTCCCTCTCAGCATCCTAGGCACCATGAGACGAGCATCTCCTCCACAACATGCTACCATGGCCTGATATAGTTATCATACCACAGTTTCCAGAGTAACTAGGCCCAAACCTTGGAAACCATGAGGCAAAATATATGTTTCCCCTTTTAAGTTGATTTATCTCAGGTATTTATCACAGCTGACTAACACCGATGGAAGGAGCCTGGTTATCAATACTTTCAGAACCTCCCCAGGTCTAAAAGGAGAGCCCCAGAAGATAACACTGGGCTAAGTCACCCCCGGCACAACATGCAGAAGAGCAGGGTCTCCGCTAAACAGGGAAAGTAAAAGACCAAACTCCAGAGCAGAAGCTTGCAGCCTCTCCAGCCTCTTTCCCGACCCACCCCCAGAAACTACCAGCAAGCTGCCTCCATTGCCTCAGCCAGCGCTGAAAGGGGCAAAGATAGGAAGTGGAAATTTCTGGTAGTGTCATGTGATGCAGACTCACATGATGTTTTGCTGAGGCAACATTTGTGAGAGGACATGTGATGTTTGGAAAGAGTATAAAAGTAGGACCCAATGGACAATGACACAGTGCTTGCATAGATGGCTTTTTGGTCTCACATATTCGCTGATCTTCACTTAGTTGAGAGAGGCACAGCAGAGAACTGACAGTATAGCTGGTCCTGGTCGTTCCCACTGACTTGTGTCCATTTGGCAGAGGCCTGGCAGTTTCTTCTGGATCCTGCCACCATTGCCAATGTTTGGTGACCCTTTTGAACTGGACTGTTAGAATCCTGACACTACTGAACTGGACTTCTGGTATCCTGACAAACGGAGATTGGAATCACCTCCAAAGAACTACTTCTACACAGGTTCACATACCTTTGTTCTACTTACCATCTTTCCTCCCTGCCTTTGAACAATGGCTAGAAGGGATACTAAGTGTCAAAGTATTTGAGAACCCTTATTAAAGTAGATTCTGAAAGATCTAAGCCTACAAAAATGCTTCATGCTTCCAGCAAGAGCTGTAAAGTGCCGGCGGCCGGGACACACCTCGGCCTTAATTCCCTAAAAGGTAAGGACTGAATCCCAACAAACGGACAGAAGAGATGAAAACTTATATTGAAAGATTGAAAGAAAAGCATAAGAAAGAGAAAATTCTATAATACACGGATGCATATGGGAGCTACCTAAGAAGTAGTTGACAGAATACAATCACAGATGCCCTTGGGATGTTATATAGAACAAAAATAATAGCTATGCCATATCTGTGATGGAAATTACTGCAGCAAGGAGACTTAGCAAGTAGAAAATGCATGAACAAATTCCACTGCTTTAAAGGTTCCATTATTAAAACTGACAAAAATAAATCATTTTGGCTATAAGAATAGAGCACACATTTCTTTAAACTACACCCCAGTAAGAAATCTGCTGAAGCTAAATGTAAATAGTCTTGAGTATACAGGTAAGTAGGTATCAATGTAAGTGACTAGCTCATGATATTTACCGGGTGTGGAAGACTGATGGTGTAAGACTATATGTGTTATTTTCTTTCACAGTGCTCCCAGGCTGGCCTGAAATTCACAACCCTCTCACCCTCTCAAGTACAAAGATTACATATACATATTCCACCACACCCTGATTTAACGCTCATTTCTCATTCCACGCGTGCACATGTGGGCATGGGCATGAGTATACCACAGAGCATGTACAAAAATCAGAAGACAGTTTTTAACAGCCAGCTCTCCCTCCTTCCACCATGAGATCCAGTGGAAGTCATGAGGCTTATGTAGCAAGTGCTTTTATCCACCAAGCCATTTTATCACTCCCAAGAAGTGTCGTAATTACTTCCTCTGGGGTTGCTGTACAAATGGGTAAAAGAACAAACATTACTGAGTTAATCCAATGGAAGTCATGAGGCTTATGTAGCAAGTGCTTTTATCCACTAAGCCATTTTATCACTCCCAAGAAGTGTCGTAATTACTTCCTCTGTGGTTGCCATACAAATGGGTAAAAGAACAAACATTACTGAGTTAATCATTTATTCTGTATGTTTTAAAAATAAATTTAATTTTTAAAATTTCTTTGTGTGTGTGTGTGTGTGTGTGTGAAAGAGAGAGAGAGAGTGTGTGTGTGTATGTGTGTGTGTGTGTGTGTGTGCACATGCATGCATTTGCCCTCAGATGTCAGAAGGGGCCATGGCATCCACTAGAGTTAGAGATAGAAGTGGTTGTGAGGTTCCCCATACCTCTGCAGTAAACTCCAGTCCTGTGCAAGAGCAATGTTCACTCTTAAGCATGAGAAATATCAAATATCATAAGTCCATCTATATTTTTTAAAGGTGATAATACTACATGGAGACCCTACAATACTAACACACCTTAGCATCTTAATAAAGACTTAAGGATTGAGATAGTAGAGGTGTAAAAACATAAGCCAACGACAGGAGTTTGAGAAGCCAAGAATGCAACTAGAACATCATGATTTTCAAGTCTATGTAGACATGGCTATTCAATTCAAATCATCTCACTTAGTGATATTTCCCCAAATTCGTGCACGTGGTGGAACTTCAAAGACACAATCATTCCCCAGTCACATTCAAGGACCCCAGGGTGGTAATAAACACAGACAGTTTGTGTAAGCTATTACAACCCATGTAAAAGCCATGGTCCAAGGTATATACATACAACACAGAGAAAGGAAAGAGCCTAATTTCCTTGAACAGAAGGGAAAATCTAACTCAGAAAATAATAATAATAATAAATAATTAATAATAATAAGGCTGGTGAGAGAAGGAAAAGGGGAAAGAAAGGTGATGAGGAACAGACTGGATCGAATGAAACACAAGTGCGCTCAGACATTCTCCAGCACTTGCTGTCTCTAAAGCAGAGGTGACTGCTGTAAGCAGCGGGGCAAGAGCCTCAGCCAAGCCAGAGCTGAGCACCACTCCCACTCTGCACACCACGACCTGACCAAAGACAGCCTGTGGGGGCAAGGCAAGCAAATACCTTCAGTCTCCCAGGTTCTACCCACTTCTAACATTCTTCACAGTAGTCCTCTGGTAGTTTCTGAACAATTAACACTGGGCTGCGCCATGTTCAGACTTACAGCTATCAACTCCCTGAACCAGGAGATCCAAGCAAGCCTTCAAAACTCTTCACTGATTCGAAGCGTCCTCCACAGGCTCTACATCGTCCTCACCTGGGGCAATTCCTCCAGTCTCACCACACCTGCCTCCAGGAAGCCCAAATAGTCCCCATGCATGCGAAACAAGCCACCCAACTCAGACTCGCCAACAGCTCTGCACCTGTCTCCTACATGCACTCTCTGACACTAATCATTCTAGAAGCTCTATGGACCATTTCCAATTCATTCCGTCTCTGCGCTCACCCTTCAGGACAGTGCATTTGGAGCACTTTGCGTGTGCCATATCTGAGCTGCAGTGTGACATCGCTGTGTACACAATGCCAGTAGAAAAAAGAAAAGCAACAACCCAATGCAGAGCCCCACAGGACTTACACTCCACTCCTCCTCCTCCTCGTCAGCCTTGTCTCTGTGCTGCTCAGCCTTTCCTTCTCACTTACTGCTAGTGAGCGCAAGCTCCCCAAGCTTTCAGTCTTCCACGCACGCCCTTCCTTGGGCTCATGTCTCCACAAACATCTCTGCATCCTCTCTAGCAAATTTCTCATACAATAAACTACACCCACGTGTTGACTTTCCTCCTCGTTCACCCTTAAGCCCTTACATTGTGGCTGTGGTCCCACAGCTCCACTGAAGCTGCCTCTCCAAGGTGGTTCCTGTACAGAACGACTGGGGAAGAAATTCTTCCCCGAGGCTGGAGGGCAGGTGAGTGGTGGAGAACCTGCCTACCATGTGAGGTCCTGGGTTCCAGCCCCAACACCTCAAAAATATCCCCAGGACTTGACTTCTCCATGGCATTCAACACGCCTAGTCTCTAGAGCTCCTGGCTTTCCTCCACTACATCTCTGCACCCTCACTGCTCATTTCTCCCCCCTTCATCACTTGAAAATTAGTGCTCTGGAGAGTTCTGAGGAGAAAGCTCACTGTCCTTTGTTGCATAGCCCATGCACCTCTATAAGGTGTTAGTCACACACTTACAAATCCTTCCACTCCAGGAACTGCAAGCTCCTCAGACCAAAAGCTCGCTTGCTCCTCTCTGAACCCCGACCAGTGGCCCCAAGCTTAAAGCAAAATGCCAGGGCACGAGTTCAAAGGATCTTTCTGGAGTGAATGATAAATCCATTTAACTATTAGGTTAACATAAATAGAAATTGTTTATACTTTGAAAATATATACAACCTATACAATATTAATTCTGCTTTATTTTCATAAATGAAATGTACTTTAAATATTTAAATAAAACTTTCCAATCCGTTTTAATTATGTCTACAGTAGCTACTTTACCAAATGTCAAAGTCTATGAAAAATGACAAAGTGCTTCTTAATAAGCCACTTCAAATCTCAAGTCTACCTTCAGGCCATATGAAAAATGTCTTTGGTCTTAAGGAAATTTTTATTACTAGACTAAATTCCAATTAGGAAGGAAAAGGTACCTACCTATATTAGTCACCTTACAATGAGACTCACAATAAAGATTATGTCCTATGTTCTAGAAATATAACTATTGGGACAACACATGTAACCAATAAAAAAGTTTTAAGAACTAATTTTGAAGGAAAATAAACCAAACCCAGTAATTGTGTAAGATGAAACTTCAACAGAATTAAAGTTTAAAATAAAACTGGATTTTCATTAAACAAGATCCTTCCGTTCCTGAGAGAAATCAGTAGCAGTCTCCTCCACAATCCTGGCTGAGACCAAGGCCAGCATTAAGCTCCTAAATGCCTGCTACACATAATGCAGCTTTTTCACCACGGAAGCACAGCACTGGAGCTCAGGAATCCATCTACTTTCTATAGCAATTGCTAGATTACTCAGGGTCTGCATGGCTGAAGTAATCAAAGACATATGTTCAATGCAATTCTGTCTAACTTTGCTTTTGACGCCTCCAGAGACATGGCTGTGCAGATAACAGCAGTTTACAAACGAAGGCAAGAGAAGCATCACTTTTGATTAACAACCTAAGTGTTCCTGTCTTCCACATCAGGAAATGTGGAAAAGTAGCTAGGGCTGATGGCATGCACGTGTGGACTCAACTACTTAGACTCAGGGTCTCTGGAGCCCAGGAGTTCGGCATTCTAGAACACTCACCTCTCCCAGCAGCACTGTAGTTAGTGTAGATAGTATGTCTCTACCCTGGCATTCTGCAACGCTGAGGTAGAAAGATGGCCATAAATCCCGGGACAGCAGAAAAGAAAGCCTCAAAATATTTTTTTGTAAATAAACAAATTGGAGTTGGGTATGTGCTTCGTGGCACGGCCTGCCAGTACCAAGACACAGACTAGAAAGCAATCCCCAGCTCTTGAAAGGTGAAGGGAGGACAATCCAGAGTTCAAGGTCACAGGTCACGCCACAATTGTATTATGAACTTGAGACTAGCCTAGGCCGTAAGAGACCCTGTGTGGAGGCCAGCTGAAAGAGAAAAGATTAGTGGGAGCGGGAGGAGGGAGAAAGGGGAGGGAAAGGAAGAAAAACCAATTCTCTCCATTTCAGAGGCACAGATGTAGGGAGTTGAAAGCAAGAAAACACAGCACCTTGTAAACTATTCCCCTGACTATTAGAGGGGACTCTACATCCCACTTGTGAAGGCTTAGATAGAGACTTGTCCGTAATTGGTAGCACCTGCACTATTTGCTGGCTAGAAGGAAATTAAGGCTTATTCATTGCAGTTTCAGGTTTTCTTTCCTTTCTGACTCAGACACCAACAGAGTCAATGGCAAAAAGAACTCACAATAACCTCTGAAAAGATGGGAAATGACGAAAGAGCATTAAGTTAACTCTTTAAAAGGGGTTCCTAAAACAGCATGAAGAGTTGGGATGTAAGGAGCATAGCTTTTAAAATATCATTTTGCCTAATTTTCTGAGATGGATAAACTAGATGTGGAAATGAAAGTTTCCATCTGACCAAGACGGAAAATAACTCGGTTACAAACCAATCAGTATCTCCATTTAAATACCCATGGGGTACCATGGGAAGACATTACATGCACCTAAAACATCAAGTTTGGTAGGAGTCTGAGGGCAAGTTACAAGTGGTCAGGTGTTACCTTTTGGTTTCCAGTTACAGCTGGATTTCTTTCATCATCCTGTGGAAAGGTGTGGGTTCCTCTCCCTTGGAGCAATACCATCAAGTTTCCACTCCATCCACTGCTCAAACTTCCCCAAGTCCTTCTGGGCTGCCTTCCCTGCCCTTCGAACTTACATCTTCCCCCAACTCCCCAGGATGGCTCACCCACGGCCCTAGCCACAGTCTCCTGCTTCCCTAAGGACCTTCACAATTCCCTACTTGGGACAAAAGACTCTCACAGCCTTTCTCTTCCAACTCTTTTTTTTTTCATATTTTTTTATTCGATATATTTTTTATTTACATTTCTAATGATTTCCCCCTTTCTGGTCCCCCACTCCCCAAAAGTCACATAAGCCCCCTTCCCTCCCCCTGTTCTCCCACCCACCCCTTCCCACTTCCCTGTTCTGGTTTTGCCTTATACTGCTACACTGAGTCTTTCCAGAACCAGGGGCCACTCCTCCGTTCTTCTTGTACCTCATTTGATGTGTGGATTATGTTTTGGGTATTCCAGTTTTCCAGGCTAATATACACTTATTAGTGAGTGCATAACATGATTGATCTTTTGAGACTGGGTTACCTCACTTAGTATGATGTTCTCCAGCTCTATCCATTTGCCTAAGAATTTCATGAATTCATTGTTTCTAATGGCTGAATAGTACTCCATTGTGTATATATACCACAGTTTTTGCATCCATTCTTCTGTTGAGGGATACCTGGGTTCTTTCCAGCTTCTGGCTATTATAAATAGGGCTGCTATGAACATAGTGGAGCACATATACTTATTACATGCTGGGGAATCCTCTGGGTATGTGCCCAGGAGTGGTATAGCAGGATCTTTCAGAAGTGAGGTGCCCAGTTTTCTGAGGAACCGCCAGACTGATTTCCAGAGTGGTTGTACCAATTTGCAACCCCACCAGCAGTGAAGGAGTGTTCCTCTTTCTCCACATCCTCGCCAACACCTGCTGACTTCTGAGTTCTTAATCTTAGCCATTCTGACTGGTGTAAGGTGAAATCTCAGGGTTGTTTTGATTTGCATTTCCCTAATGACTAATGAAGTTGAGCATTTTTTAAGATGTTTCTCCGCCATCCAAAGTTCTTCAGGTGAGAATTCTTTGTTTAACTCTGTACCCCATTTTTTAATAGGGTTATTTGGTTTTCTTGGGTCTAACTTCATGAGTTCTTTGTATATATTGGATATTAGCCCTCTATCTGATGTAGGGTTGGTGAAGATCTTTTCCCAATTTGTTGGTTGCTGATTTGTCCTTTCGATGGTGTCCTTTGCTTTACAGAAACTTTGTAATTTTATGAGGTCCCATTTGTCAATTCTTGATCTTAGAGCATACGCTATTGGTGTTCTGTTCAGGAACTTTCCCCCTGTACCAATGTCCTCAAGGGTCTTCCCCTCTTCCAACTCTTATCTTTCCCTTCTGTGGTGGTTTGAATAAGGATGGCTCCCAAAAGTCTAACATACTTGAGGTGTCCAAGCCTAGACTCTCTGCCTGGGGACCAGGATGTAAAGGTCTCAGTGCTCCAATCCCTGTCTGTGTGCCTGGTGCTGCCATGATGATAATGGACTACACCTCTGAAATTGTAAGCGAGCCCCCAGGCAAATGCTTCCTTTTGAAGCTGCCATGGTCATGCTGTCTCTTTAAAGCAACAGAACAGTGACTAAGACACCCTCCCTCAGGAGTTTCTTCTCTTCCTCCCTGTGGCTCTAACCAACAGCCTCTCCACACTACTCTGCCTTCAGGAATGTCTCAGGACTCCCTTACCTTTCAGCACTAACTTCAAACAACCCCTTCTCCAGCCCAGCCCATCAGGCTCTGGCGCTCCGTGCTGCCTTTCCCTAACCCCAGCTTTTACCCCTGCTACCACAGTCCTCAAAGATTTAATGCTTCTCAAACTCCATGGGAACTTCAGTCCCTCTATAGTCATTTCACTTCAAGGAGTGGCTCAGTCTCATCTCTTTGCTTTATAAAATAATAATAATAATAATAATACAAAATAAATCTTGTTCTCGGACAATACTGTCAGATACACCAGAGAAATCCAACATATTACATGTTCATACACTCTAACTTTTCAAGAATTACTTTCTCTTCTACAATATTAGAGAAAAAAAACACTGGATATGGAACTAAACAGTGGCATTTCCCGGTAGACTTCACATCCAAGACCCTAACCAGTATCCTACAGGCGTCTTACCAACCCTGGGTGGACTGTCCCCCTGGCTCTGTCAACTAGTCACACAGGGCTCATTTCCTAACCTGTCTGATCCAGGGTATGAAAAGCATCTTCCTTAAGGCTGAAAATTATAAGATCCAGGAAAGCAGCCAAAGAGCTAAAAGAAATTCAGCAGCCCTTATGAGCCAATTTGCTGCAGCACCTCTTAAACACAGCAATTGAAGTCCCAACACGCAATCAGGAGTGTGCGGGCTACACACCACGTTATCACCCAGTTCTACACATAATAGGAAAAAGCTCGGAAAGCAGGCAGATGACCTTCAAACCCTCAACAAGACCTTACTAAAATGCCCTTCAAGGTCTTTAACAACAGAGGAAAAATCAAAATAACAAAAGTGAAAGGGGACAGCAAATGCTGTCCAGGAAAGGCAGATGAACTCTTTTCTCCCAGACAAGAGAGAGCTGCTGGGGCCCTTCCGCAAATTCAGTCAAGAGAGACACTGAGCTAGGAGCTACTCAAACTCTTTACTAAGACCTTGTCTAAGGTGCAACGTCAGGGCATACTGGAAAGTGGACTGCTGTCAAGCCCATGGAAGCGGAGCAAGCAGCCATTCCCAACCCTAATAGAGTTCAGGCCATGGTGACCCCTGTGGCTTTTGTAGCCCAGATAAAAGGATCAGCCATACCTTAATACACACCTAAAGCTTTTCCTTCCCAAAGCTGCCAAACTTGTACCACATAGCATCCCTGAGATGGGATGTGACAATAAGATTAGCTTCTAAATTAGGGCTTCCTGTCTGCTAAATTCCAAGACACTCCCCTTATCTCTAAGCTCAGAGACTGTTCCCTATCTAAATTCTAAGGACCCCTTCTCTTTTAATATAAAGAAAAGGAACTTGTTTTGTTCTGTGGGTTGCTACGGACCTATTCCAGCTTCCCCCCAGTGCCAGTGGCTAAAGGCTATTACAACATCTGAAATCCATCTTAGGGCATCATTCAGTTGAACATGATAAGACTCATAATTTGAAACATTGTCCAGAGACTTGACAAAAAAAAAAAAAAAAAAAAGCATACCTCAAGGACACACACAGCTCCAGCTGATTAGTGTCAGAAAATTAAGAGCTTTCCAACTGCTTCCAAGTCCTATAAATTCAACTCTTTTAAGACGAGCAATATGTCAGCTATCCATGCCAACTCCCCCAGCCCCCCCCCCCCCACTAAGCTTTGTAACTGGAGAGTCACTGAAGGGCCAGTGTAAAGTACCTAGTAGTTATGTATAGAATGTATAGAGCTCACTGGAGGCATGATTCCTTGGACAGGGCCTATTGGTAAGAACTCAAAACAACAGATGCCTGCTTTTCCAACACCAGAACAATAGCATTTATTCAACTTCACGGCACTTTTTATTTTATTGTTATTTTTAATAAATTTCAGAAATCTGACCTGCCAGAAAAATCACTAAAAGGCTTATGTTGGTTAGTTATTCTACTATAGTATAGTTGATTTATTACTCTACTATATATTCCTTTCTGCTTAAGTTTTTACCCTCAGGACTCAAAATGGACACTGAAATAAACTACAGGAAAAAAATCTAAATAGCAACAAAACTGTGAGAAGTAAAAATGTTAATCAAGTTATCTTTCTAGTTTGAGCATATAATTAGGTTCTTTGTCAGGAATGTGGGCAGACAAGAATCTCATTAAATATTTGCTGGCCTATTTACCCCTAGTGCTCAAATCTGAAGGTATAATATACAATGTTTAGGATGCCCATGTCCTGGAGCACAGGGTATCTCCAGAGGTCATCTGCTCTAGACTTTTCTTTCAACTCTAAATGAGTCTAAAAATGATAGTGATTTCATTTTCAACAACACCGCGCGTCTTACAGTCCTGGGAGGAAAATGAGCAATGTAGCAGAACTAATGAACAGGAGTAAAAAAAATAAGAGGGACTAAATAATGGGAGAACTATCCCTTTAAACCTCCTGTACTGTGTGTAGAGTGGTGCTTCTCTCACTTATTCAGTAGATTTACATCACCTGTTTCTTTGTAAACACGGGGAGATGGTGAGCAAGGGGAGGGCACCCCCACTCTGTGCCAAATGTTGCTCCTAAAAGAATCTAGGAACAGTAATAAGCAACAAAATCAAGAGATGTTTCAACTTTTTCAATACCTACAAATATGTTCCCTAAAAGTTGAGTTTGTGACAGCAACAGTGTATTTTTACATTACTGTCCTGGCAGTTTTATGTCAACTTGACACAAACTAAAGTTATCTGAAAGGAGACAATCTCCAGTCAGAAAATGTCTCCATAAGATCGAGTTGTAGGCAGGCCTATAAGGCCTGTTCTAAATTAGTGGTAGATGGGGGAGGGCCCAGCCCACTGTGGGTGGGGCCATCCCTGGGCTGGTGGCCCTGGGTTCTATAGGAAAGCAGGCTGACAAGCCAGTAAACAGCACTCAGCCATGGCCTCTGCATCAACTCCTGCTGCCAGGTTACTGTCCTCCCAGCTTTTGATGACAGGCTGTTATAGAGACATGGGACTATAATTGTTTTTTTCCTGTTCCCTTCCCTGGCCTCTAGTATATATATTGCTGGTCTCTCAGTAAAGCTTTGGCATTCTCCTTACAGAATGACCCGTGTCTGTGGTTTTTGGTTAATCCCCCAGGCCTACGCTCGATACTTGGTACCATGGCAGCACGGGCGCTGTCATCTTTTCATGATGTTTAAGAACTATTTGCGGTTTACTATTGGTGAACACTTGTACACAAACTACCAACACTTATCATTTACTAAAGGTCTGCAAACCTTATGCTGAAAATTCTCCTTACCTTGATATGTAGAAAAATCCTCCACCTGGAGGCTTGAGTACGGAAACTCTAGGGGCTGGAGAGATGGCTCATCAGTTAAAAAACAGCTTATTGTTCTTGCAGATGACCCAGATTCTGTCTAGTTCCAGCACCCACAAGGTAGCTCATAACCATCTGTAACTCAACTTCCAGTAGTTCTGACACCCTCTTCTGTCTTGTGGGGCCTCCTACATGCTCACGGTACAAATACATACACACAGGCACATATATACATAAAATAGTGAAAGAAAACTCCTTTCACCCCTGACCCTCCCTTGTTCTATACATCAGTCATCAGACCTGATAGTTCTGAAATGCTCCTCCCTACCCTCCATGGTTCATCCTTAACACACTTCCAATTACAACAGATACCCCTGCCTTTCACCTGGTCTAGGAGAAGAGCATCTTTTTGTCTTCTAGGTCTCCCTCTAAATTGCCAGAGCTATTTTTTGTGACATCTAGATGTGCTGATTCTTGTTACTATTTAAATTGCCAGCTCCCCAAAGCACTGTAATGGGCACCAAAAACTTTTGGTGACTATAGCAACAAAATGGTCTACTATAAGAGGCCAAAGACAAAAAGCAGAATCTGCCACTCTAGCAGACAGACCCCAGCTGCATGGAGCTCGACCCAGTGGCTTGAGATGCCCTCTACAAACAATTACAGCCTAACTCCCAAGGTCCCTGGTGTCTTACCCCAAATAGGCCATCTCGAGGAGGACAAGTGGCACTGTAAAATTTGCTACCTCGGGATAATAAACTGCCCCCTCTTGGGCTCTATTCAAATACAACACCATACAAATGGTTCAGAAGATGAGGTCAGATAGCTTAAGTACTTTGAAAGGACACACATACACGCAACTCTCTGAGAATTTTCCCATCATATTTCTATCCAGTGTCTATTCTTGATTAAGACTTTTATCAGTGGTAGCCTGGTCGGTACTTTTCACCCATGACACCGGCTCATCCTCCCAGGATATCTAATTCCTTCAGACCTGGTGCTGCACTGGCAGCAGCAGAGTCAGGACTTGCCTAATACGTGCAACCCTTCACTCAGACTCCATCTCAGGTCTAAAGCACAGCATCCTCCATGTACAGCTTCTCTGTGTGGTACAGACCTGCCTGCTATTTAAAGTCCAGCAGAAACCTCGCCTTCTTTCTAAGCGTTTCCCACCAGCACACCCAGACACCTGGTTCTGCTGCTTCCATTTGCCTGAGTCAGAATGCAGAGCTACATGAACCTCATTGCTATCTACACTGTGGTTTCTTCTATGGATATTTCAAGGAAGTTCCAGATTCTAGGAAGCCCAATACAAGTCTATCTTTAGGCCCGCTGTTGCCTCGTAAGCCTCTCTTACCACCCACAGCCAGAGCCCTCAAAGCACTAAGGCCAGCTACCACTGTTTCTCCCCTGCCTGGGAGACATTACTCCCCCTACCCCACCTCCATGCTGCTTCTTAGTTAAACTAAACAAGCTACAAGTCACTAGACCAAGCACTAGAAAAAAGCAGCACAGAAGGTTTGCAAGACAGCAAGGAGACTGCAAGCTAAAAGCAGAGGTTCTGGCCTTTCTGTGCACACACTGAACACGTGAATTCAACACAGTAAGTGCCCTGGAGAAGTGGACTGCAGTGCAGTCTGGACATACATGTAAGAAATTTCTATCACACTGTGTATGTCTTCAAACCCTATCATACATCCTCTGCAAATGCATAAGGAAATGCAAATCCCAACAAGGCATGCCACCTGAGACGGAGGTGACGATGGCGAGCAGAGGCTGCAGTGTTCCAGCACTGCTTGCTACCCTGTCTGAGGATCAGGCATTCCTGCCAGGTGAGCTGCTCAGACCACCCTGTCTCCAGAGCCTCATCTGATTTCCTCATGTTAAAAGGAAAGACCTGCTCAGAAATGGGGGCTTCTGTTAGCAATAAAATACAAGTTTTTGAACCTCTGTGGAAAGTTAGGTGGTTGTACCAGCTAACTGGCAATAACAAACACTGAAGAGACATGACAGCTTCTAACAAATGGTGCTAGGAAAACTGGGTGGATCTGTAAATGAAAGTAGATTCATATCACTTACTTTGCACACACATGGGCACACACATGCACAAAAAAAACAAATGACAACAAATGGGGAAGGGGAATCCTACACTTTGCTTTCCTGCTGCTGTGATAAAGACACTGACCAAAACTATCTTGTAGGGGAAGGATTTATTTCTCTTACACTTCCATAGCACAATCCATCATTGAGGGAAGTGAGGGCAGGAACCATGGAGGAACATTGCTTACTGACTCACTCTCCATGGCCTGCTCAGTCTTTTCTTATACAACCTACAAACACCACCTGCCCACAGGTGGCACAAGTCATAGTAGGCTGGATACTCCCTCACAATCATTAAGAAAATGCCCACACAGCCCTGCCCACAGGCCAATCTGATGGAAGCAATTCTTGGGCTGAGGTTCCCTCTTCCCAGGTGACTCTAGTATGTCCAGTTGATAAAAGCTAACCAGATCAAATGAAGAACCTGGGGGGGGGCGGGGGAGCATGTACTGGCGAAGTCACCACAGAAGTCAGTGTGGAAGCTCCTGGAAGCGGAACCACCAAGCTCATCTCTCACTCACATCAGCATTCCACACAGATATTGAACCAATCATGGTTTTTGCTGCATTGTTCACAATAGACAGGAAATGGACCAATTGAGATGAAGCTCAGCACATAACTGGCCAAAGTGTAGTATATGTACAGAATAGAATTTTATTCAGCCTATAAAGAAAAATGAATTCAATATATTTACAGGGAAGAAAATAGATGGAGCTAGAGATTATTAAGCAAAATAATCGAGATTCAAAACAGGCAAATACTGCATGTTTTCTTTTAGATGTGGACTGTAGACATAGTGTGTGTGTGTCTGTGTATGTGTATGTGTGTTTCTGTATGTGTGTGTGTGTGTGTGTGTGTATGTGTCTGTCTGTCTGTCTGTGGGCTGGGGGAAGAGAATTCTGAATTGGGAGGACTATACCTTAGGGAAAGGGAAAAAAAAAACAAGAGAAAATGGTGGAACACATCAGTCAAAAGAGCAGAAGAGAGAGATAGGAAGCCACCAGGAGGTAGGCAGAGGGAGTCAGGTGGGCCTTAGAGGAAGAAGATGGTTAAGACACCAAGTTAAATGAAATGTTTCTATGAAAATGTCACCATGAGTCCTATTATTTTGTATGTGAACAACAGAAAATATAAATTGCTCTTATCAAATAAGAAACCACTGAAAATCAGCTTCAGCCTTTATTTTTCTACTTTATATTTTCTGTGAATTATATCATTTACTAATGAAAACAAACATGTACTCACAATATATATTCACAAAAGCACCATGCTAGATACTAAAAACTCATGGACCCTTTCAACATGGGGGTGGGTAGTGATTTTGGACAGTTAACTGAGTGAAAATTAAATCAGTGGACGGATGGAATTCTTTGTCACATCTGTGAATGTCATGCTGAATTTTAAAAGCCTGAAAACTGAGGCGGGCACAACCTTACCACAGCAGCAAATTCGCCACCCTCCTCAGGTTGTTATGGCAACTGCACTACTTGGGCTGAGAAGAGGCATTGGATGTTTGTGTCAGAGAGAGATTTTTGTTGCAGACTGCCATTAGAAATACTAAAAGATATCTGCATAAACCTCAGAACATGAAGAGGCCCCTAGAGAACCCCCATCCTCACTAAGCATGTCTATTAGTGGTGTCACTGTTTAGGTCTTACCTAGGAAGCCATATTGTTGAAATATCATAGATGTAACGTCCCTGCCATTTCTAGGAGACACAATCTGCCAAGAGAGGGAACCAATCAATGGCCCTAAGCAGCTGTGGCATCTATGAACCACAACAATGACCAACAGAACAGGACACCCCAGAGGCTCAATAGCAGTGGGAACCAACAACTGTCTAATCGTCTGACAAGGGCTGGCTACCCAGGACGGTGAGGTTCTGAAGTTTAGAGAATCTACTACGGCCACTTCACTAGACCCAGCATATTCCTGGTTACATATTAAAACTTGTCCTTATACCACAGGGAAGTGTAGCTCACACCTTGGGCCAAAAAAACTCTTCTTTGAGGCAGAGCCCATTATAGAAAAAAAACAAAACTGGTCAAAATGCAGAGATCAACTAATCATTGGATGCCCAGTGGATACATTTGCAACACAACTCTGACACCTAAAGCTCAGGAGGAGAAAGGCTATAAAAGCCAGAGGACCAAGAAGTCTGCTGATTTCTTAATGTACCTAAGACTTAGAAAGGTCCTTTAAAAACATTAAGTCACTGAGTCCCCAGTTTGAAGCCCTGCTGGATACCCTCCCCACACAAACTTCTCCCTGCATACCCTCATAATTATAGTTGTTTCTACTTGCCCACGATGACTTTAAAGTGTCTATTTCTAGCTTCTACCCAAGTAGCCCTAATGGCTTTATGTAACACTACCTAATCTTGGGGTTAGTCCCTCTCATTTACTCTTCAAATAATTCACAAAAGTTATTAAATGAAAAGTGTCCCAACTCATGAAGGCTCAGCAGTGTAGCTCTGAACTCCACACCTATAGGAATCAGTTCCATGTGTCACATGGTTTATACGTGTATGTGTTACAGAATGTCTGAATCATATTAAACATGTTGAGTTCTTCAAGCATATTTTAGTGATGAAAACTCTCTGAGTCCCCTATTACGGCCTGTTGAACTGTGCAGTACATTAGTCAATAGTTATGTTACCTTGCAATAGCACAGTAGACCTGTCAGTGCCCACCATTCCTGACACCCTGCTGTCGCCAGCCTGTGGTAACCATCATTCTCCTCTCAGCTTCTTTTAGAGTACTCATAAGTGAGGTTACATAATACTTGCCTGTGTGTGGCTTATTTCATTTTACATAATAATCTCTAGTTCCAGCTATATTACCACAAATAATAGAATTTCATTCTTTCTAATAAATAAATAGTAGTCCATTTTGTATATATACAGTGGTTCTATGTTTAGAAATAGATCCATCCATTATCTAGAAAGTGACCAATCAATAACTTTTAGGATTGTCTACAGAACCTCTGTTATAAGAGACTAACCAATTGCCAGGCTTTCTATAGCATTCCATTTATATAAATGAGATTATATTATAAAACTCTTGGCTTAAATATACTTAAATAAACTCTTAACTATTATAAACCTCTTGGCTGATTGCCTTCTAAAGTCATCCTTAAAATTGTTTTGAAACCACCAATTTCAACCTAGTTCAAAATATCTATCTGTATAAAAATTCTTCCAAAACAGTATGATGATGACATAGACTGACTGCACCAAGTGTGAGCCTTCCTAATGAAGCATGCAGCACTGCAGAGAACACGTTATGTACCCACCTTGGAAAGGGTAGGGCTCCAGCATTTACTGTGTGGAATGGGGGAAGAAACTAAATCTTCTCTGCAGTGCCTTCCAGAAGTGGCAGTATCTTGTGTTCCACTGCAACAATGATAATGGCTGGTATCTAGTAGCACTTGCCCTGATGACGGTCATTGTACTCAGTGCTTAGAGCACTCTGAAAAGCACACTACCTTGAGACACTATTCTACTTCAAGATTCAGAGGTTCAAGTGGAACAAAGACCCTAACAAACAAAACATTCTCTACAATAAAGCAGCAAACTTCTATGAGGCCTTCTCTCATATATATATATATATATATATATATATATATATATATATATATAGAGAGAGAGAGAGAGAGAGAGAGAGAGAGTAAAGAGATTCCCTAAAGATTAGATACATAGAGCTGCTAAGAAAAACAAAAGCCAACGCCTATCTAAAGAGCTTGGTACTCTTGATAAAGACACTTTTGATTAAGGGGGAGCATCCCATCGCGGGCAGCAGGAATGACCTCACTGTGAATGAGGAGCTACAGAATATTCTAGAGGCTCTGACATATGTGCAAATCTCAAGGACCTGGCAATCAGGATGTAACACTTTGCATCCTGCTACAGTTGGGGGTCACACATGGTCCTATGAATTCCCCCTTACAAGGGCAGAGACATCAATTTTTTTAAAGATATGATCAGTTCTGGAACATAATGATTACTTCATAAATCTTTAATAACCAATCTTAGTAACCAATGTCTCTTGGAATATATCCATTCTGTCTACTAGCCTGGAAAATCAGAGCTTGCTGAAGTGTGGTCTGGAGACCTCTAGTGGTTGTCTGCAGTTCACTGAAGTGAAAAGGTCAATGTCTACAGCAGGGAAATCAAGATGCACTGACAGAGGGATACCTCAGGAAAGCTACAAGTGTTTCTGAAATCTGCATTTGAAGATAAAAATACTCTTGGTCTATTCAGATATATCCATAGGAGGAAAGTAATTGTTTCCTAATGGGAAACTTTATCATAATTTTTAAACTTTTAAATTTTTAAATAAAAGATGAATGGCTAATTGAATTTTAAATGTTTTTTTTACTATTTTTTTTATTCGATATATTTTTTATTTACATTTCAAATGATTTCCCCTTTTCTAGCCCCCCACTCCCCGAAAGTCCCATAAGCCCCCTTCTCTCCCCCTGTCCTCCCACCCACCCCTTCCCACTTACCTGTTCTGGTTTTGCCCTATACTTCTTCACTGAGTCTTTCCAGAACAAGGGGCCACTCCTCCTTTCTTCTTGTACCTCATTTGATGTATGGATTATGTTTGGGGTATTCCAGTTTTCTAGGTTAATATCCACTTATTAGTGAGTGCATACCATGAGTCACCTTTTGAGTCTGGGTTACCTCACTTAGTATGATGTTTTCTAGCTCCATCCATTTGCCTAAGAATTTCATGAATTCATTGTTTCTAATGGCTGAACAGTACTCCATTGTGTAGATATACCACATTTTTTGCATCTACTCTTCTGTTGAGGGATACCTAGGTTTTTTCCAGCATAAAGATGAAACTAGCTCCATACTTAAAACTCTTGCCAAGCACGTGTGAAGACCAGAGTTTGGATCCCAGAACCTACATTATGTAAAGTAGGTATAGCAGCTACCTGTAATTCCAGCACTTGAAATAAGGTGTTCCCAAATTCCCAAATTCCTACACTAGCAATCTTGTTGAGCTCTGGATTCAACTGAGAGGTCCTGCCTACATGACTGATGGAGAACAATCAAGGAAAACATCCGGTAGCAACTCTGAGCCTCCATATGCACACTCAAACAAATTCATGTGTACCTGTACCTGTACACAAATGTGTGTCACACAGGCAAACACAAATATACACCATGTGTGCATGCTCCATAAACACATATATTTATAAGAAAAAAAAGGAGAAAAAGATCTATGTGTAGCATTTTAAAACACACAACTATTTGAGAAACCATGAAGGAACAGAATATACAATTCTAGAAAGTTAAAAAAAAAAATGCTAGACAATTGCGATGCATTCCTTTAGTCCCAGCATGCAGGAGGCAGAGACCAGCCTGGTCTATAGAACGAGTTCTAATATAACCAGAGCTACACAGAGGAAACCCTTCTTGAAAATAAAAACATAAAACAAAACAATTAGCATAATTCTTCTATAAATTCAAGACATAAAAGAGAGAAATAACTCATCCCTTCTCTTTGAATTCACATCATCTTCTCAAAGATTGTCAACTCTCAAGATCATCTGCAGGTCATCTGGAATCTCAGAAATTCCATACCTTGTTTGATAGGTTGTTGGTCGTGACAGAGAAGAGCTGTTGTTGAAAATGATACTGGGAGGGTGGCACATCAGAAACATTCTTCTTTCCCAGTAAGGAATAGAAGGTGCCAGATGGGGACTCTTGGCCACTGTCTTGATCATACCAGAACCCAACATCTTCCAAGTTGGGAAGAGAACCATACACAGGGGAGAAAGTAAAAGTAAATGTAGTTTTCTATAAACAAGATCAATACCAGGAATGCTTTGATAGTCAACTTGACAAGATTTAGACTCACCACATACTCAAATTTCTGAGTGTGTATGTACATAAGGAAGCATCTAAATTAGGTTAGCTGGGGTAGGAAGAACCACCCTAAATGTAAGTGGTGCCCTAGTCTGTGGACGAGAGTCTCAAACAGAGTAAAAAGGAGGCAGCTTCTTTGGAATTGGAACTGTCTATGTCACCAAATAAATGTTTTTCTTCTAATTCAGTTTATAGCCAGGCTACTGTGGAGGGCATGGTTTGAAATACAGTGGGAACTTAACCTAAATCATGTAGCCTAGTATTACTGTTCCCTATGCAACCTCTTCTTTCCAAGTGATTACACAAACTTCCCCAACAGGACAAATGCCTTCCTGACACCAGCTGCATGCCACAAGTGGTGAGGATAACTACAGACCACTTAGAGAAAGGAAGGCCGCACTTTAGCTCATCCTTCTGTTTAACTGAACTACATATAATGGCCATAGCACTACTTCTTGGGCCTTCTTTAAGTGGCTGGCACATGGATACGTGTGTATAACATACTTAAGTGTATAACACTAACAACACTTATTTAATAGGACTTGAGAGACAAGGCATAATTGAGAACATGTAAAACGTGCTCTATAGCCAGGCAGTGGTGGCCCACGCCTTTAATCCCAGCACTTGGGAGGCAGGCAGATTTCTGAGTTTAAGGCCAGCCTGGTCTACAAAGTTAGTTCCAGGACATCCAGGGCTACACAGAGAAACCCTATCTCGAAACAAAACAAAACAAAACAAAGAAAAAGAAAAAAGAAAAAGTGCTACAGAGTTACTAGAGTTCACCATAACAACAGAGCAAACACCTTGGCAGTATGTTATCTATGATTTATGAGTACCTTGCAAGAGGGACATTCCATCACTGGAAGCCCTCAGCACTGGCTTTAAGCCCAGGTAGGCACAGGAAAACAATTTCCATCTACGCTCTTTTAAATTGTTCTCCATATTTCACCTTTTCATTTCTCATCCATGTTGCTACTTAGAGAGACAAAGCGAAATGAGAGAAGCGAAACTGAATGAGAATAAACTTCAACAAAGGAGATGCAGCACACAGCTTTCTTAAACTTCACCAAAGGAGATGCAGCACACAGCTTTCTTAAACTTCACCAAAGGAGATGCAGCACACAGCTCTCTTAAACTTCACTAAAGGAGATGCAGCACACAGCTTTCTTAAACTTCATGTTCTTACATTCCTGAAGAAGTTAAGCAGGCAAGCAAATGCTCTTTAATTCTTCCAAGTGTAAGAACTAAAATTCATAGGGAAGAGCACTAGACATGAGAGAGGTGCATGCTGCCCTAGTCACAGGTCCTTATAAACACCACAGCCTCACTGGCTAGGTCTTTATCTCACAGAACTCAGTTCCATACCAATGGTGAAACTTTGGAATATTCATTATAGCAGTGTGTTTTGTGTTTGATAAGAAAACAAGCAAAGTGGTGTTACTCATCAGCAACTGTTATTTGACTGAATTTATGCGGCCCCCAGAAATGTCTCAAGAGAGCGGGACAGAATCTTGAATGCTAGATAGAGTCACGAAAATCCACAGAAAGCATGAACCAACCCAACAGCCAGCTCTTTAAAGGTTTATTTTTGAAATTATATTTATGCATTCTTGTGTGCATATGTGTACATGACTGTGGGTGCACATGGTAGTCCTCTAGCTGAAGTTACAGGTGGTTGTAGGCTGCCCCAAATGGATGCTCAAAGCAGTATGAACTCTAAGTACTGAGCCATCTCTCCACGCCCCAATATTACAATTCATTTTAGTATTATAGCACCAGTGTTAAGTAGAAGAGCTCAAGAAAATACTAGAGATATGTTCTCTTACATATTCATGCTACAAATTTTCATGGAGGTAACTATGAAATTAAAATTACTTCCTTCTCATATGTAGTTATCATGGTTAGGTTTTAAGTTCAAATGCTTGACAACTAAGTATGCTTTGAAGTCTCACTTGAGAAACCCTATGTAAAACAAGAGCTTCTGAGAAACAAGGAATTTCAACTACACTGGCCAATGGATGACTGCAGAGAATTTGTAATACATTCATTTGAAAAGGGTTTGTGTGGTTTTAAATTATATATATATATATATATATAGTTAAGTAAAAGGGGAAAAATGAAATTTCCTTTAAAGTATTTGACTAAAGAGGAAAAAATACTGTCAGTTATTGAATCAGGGAGACAGGTCTATTGGATCCTGTGTATTCCCCTTCACCTTTGTCCAAGTTTGAAGTTTTTCAATAATTAAAACATTTAAAAATATCCTTCTAAGCCGGACGTGGTAGTTGCACGCCTTTAATCCCAGCACTTGGGAGGCAGAGGCAGAGGCAGGCAGATTTCTGAGTTCGAGACCAGCCTGGTCTACAGAGTGAGTTCCAGGACAGCCAGGGATACACAGAAAAACCCTGTGGGGGGCGGGGGGAGGAATATATATATATCCTTCTACCTAGTCAAAGTCCTAAAAGGCTCTACTGAGAAGTGGATGAAAGGCTCCTGCCAGATTCAACCACTAGAGAACAGAAATTATGAAACTGGCATTTTTAGATCTATACTTTATATACAGGTGATCAGAATTTCACATAGCTTAAAAAAAACTGGTTAAAGACCATTCATTACATTTAAAAGCAAATGATTTGTAATGCTTTATTCCAAAGCAACAAAAACGTATGTCCAAAAGATGTATAAAAACACATGTATCTTTAATTAAGGAAAGGAAAGTCTTCCCCTGTCATCGTTTTTTAAACTCACAATATATGCCTTCCATCCAAGACCTTTTAAAAATTCTCTTTCACTGGAGAAAACTACATGATGATAACACAGCTGGACAGAATCCTGCACACACTGCGTAGGAGAGGTGGGAAATCTCTGCAGCCAACGGGACCAGCAGGAGAGATGCACATTCATTCGGCATTCACGAGCCTCATCCCAGCTACCTCTTGCTAAGCTCTTTTCCCCCCTTCCAAAATACGTCATTTAACTGTCTGTCAAAATAACTCTTGCCTAGTCTACCTGCTCACACTCCAGAGCTGCAGCCTCTCCTGATCCCCTCCTCAGCAGCAAGCTGCTGCGGAGCACCTAGTGAACGCAGCTGCCCCTGCTCTTTCCTCTCCTCTGGCCGCGCGGCCAGGGCGCACTGCTGTCCGTGGGGAGGAGTAATTAACGGCTCATTATGTATGACAGCAGCATCCCTCCACTTGGCTGTCTGGTTTGAACGGATCGGATCCGCGCTTCATTCATGCTCAGTGTCTGGAATGTGGTAAAGCTGTTCTTCCTTTTGGATTTTTCCCTCAGCACTCAGAAGCCAGTGCACTAGAGCGATGTATTAACAGAAAGGAAATTCTTAACCTCTGTAGACAGGAGGCTGAAGGACAGAAAGTTGTTAAGGGAAAAGCCAAGGGAAGCAGAAGGTGCTAAAGAATACCCACTAACACACAATGTTAGTGATCTGAAGACACTGGAGACTCTAAATTACAGGTGAGCAGAACTTTTCCAGAGGCTGAAACATCTGCAAGAGCAATCAGGATTTCTCACTGCTGAGATAGTCAATGAATTTTTAATAAGTTCTGAGCACTGTGATCAGATCAATGGCTGTTATCTGATAAAGGCAAAATTCACCCTTTGACTGGGGAGTCTTCCCCTTGTTGCTACCTGTGCCGACATGGATTACCGGGCTGCAGAGAGGCTGCAAGAAATAAGGCACATGGGTGAAAGAGATCACCACGGCAAAGTCGACGAGGCATTTCCAGTATGAGAGCTCACCCTTCCTCACTGAGCTTCAACCAACTCCTGACAGGTAAGACTCACCATTATAACATTAATTCATAGCATGATAACGGACATGATGCCTGCAGTTGCAGTGAGGGAGCCAGGAGATTTAATTTCAAGTGGTTCTCCCATAAGCCTTATGCAGACTTAACTCTTCTGAGATAAACACCTGTTTCTACTTAGGCATGTTAGACAATTCTGCAATAACATGGCTTGCAAATCCTGTTTATTTTTCACTGAATTTATTCTCTTTTTTTAGAACTATAATTTTATTTAGTAATTTGGAAGCAATCTGCATGAGAAGAGTCCAGAACGCTGTCTAAAAGGCAGCCACGGAGCTCTTTACCAAGCTCGCCAGAGAACTGGGGGAAAGCACTCACCAGCAGGGTTAGCAACATTTCTGTCAATGTTTTTAAAAGGCTCAATGACTAACTTTAATCCTTAGCAAAACAAAAAACCCTAAACTGTGATGTCATTCTCGTCCACACTGAAGGCAACACCTCTAGTGAACACGGCCAGGGTGGGGCGAACCTACCCCGAAGATAGCAGGGGTGTTTCTGTAGCAGAGCAAAGGGAACATCTAAGAACAGAACAGAATGAAGTCTGGCACACTAAAACCCCAAAAGTTTTCATCCAAGCAAAAAGCCATGAGAGAAACTCCCTAGCACTCACTCCAGGAGGAGGCTTCTAACAAGACTGTGTTAAAACCACACACAGGAACTGCCAGCCCTCCTTCACCTGATGACATTTTAATGCCCTCCCTACAACTTCTCTAGAATGAAGTCATTGTCATAAGTTCAAGTGAGAAGTTAGGTTCAAAAATCTTACCAAAAGCCCTAAAACAAAGTCATATTTCTATTGGCTTGGAAGGGTGGAGATAAGAAAAACGACAAAAGCACACCACACCTAACTAAAGAAATTGGCTAATCCAAGACAAACTATCCAAAGTGATTATTCTAAACACAGATGTGAGCGCTGGGGAGAAAGCTCCTTAGCAGACAGACCAGTCGCCAGGCCTATGCAGGGCGTGAGCTCCATCCCAGCACAGAGTGACCGGAAGAAGGAAAATTGCTTCCACTGCATTGAGTGATCTCTGCAGTTTTTAGTGCAGAACGTGAGATGCACCCCTCCTCCTTTACTCTTTCCAAGAGACTGCACAGATAACCTTAGCTGACAAGTGTCCTTGGCCTCTGAGGCCACTGTGCACTCTCCACTTGTCCATTTTCTGCCCCAGAGAAAAGCACTCATTTCAGTATAGATAGTGACTTGACTCACAACCACACCAGTGTGTTTCAGGGGGAAAGACCACGAATTCCAAAGTCTCATTTATGTAACAGCTAAACCAAAGTGCTGGCTTTTTGCCTTCCCCCGCCCCGATATACTAGACTTGCTTGACTCCTTAAAGGCTCTTTTCAGCTGTTTCTACCTAGCTTTACAGATTGACATTTTTTAAATGCATACTAAGAGAAAAATGCCAAATAATATTCAATAAAGTATAATAATTCAATAAAAGTAATAATAATTAAACAAAAGGAGATTTACATCATTGTGCTTACTTGGCTTTTGAATAATCAGAATGGAAGGGGATGTAAGAGAATGTTCCTGATATTTTCCTCACTCTGAGGAAGATTCACATCCCACTTCTTGGGGACTTTGCTTCCTTCCATAGCTTATCCTCCAGTGACAATGGATGGACAGACAGATACCAAATACAAACTTCCAAGTTAATCTCTGGCAGCATCAGTCCCAATGAACCTTCACTTTCTCTCCTATCTATAATAATTCATTTAGAAAGCTAAGTCAGCCTCAGCAACAGCTTCCCCAAAACTGTAGTAACTCAACAATATACGATTACTAATATACTAAAAAGCTAAAAACACCATGATCTTTAGCATCTCATAGGTACTAATAGATAAGCTTTTTTTTATTGTTATTTCATTTTACTATTTACTTATTTGGTTTCTTTGAGAGAGTGTTCCTCTGTGTAGCCCTGTCTTATCCTGGATCTTGGTCTGTAGTCCAGGCTAGCCTCAAGCTCCAAGATAAGCCTTTCTCTGGGAATGCTCCACCATGCCCAGCAAGTTTGTTTGCTTTTGTGGAGGTCTAAGCAAACTCTGTGCAGCCGACCGTCTCCTTCTGTCTTTATGTGGTTTTGAACTAGGGTTGACAGACTACCTGGCAAATGCTTTTGCACACTGAACCATCTTGGCAGCCCCATGTTAGGGGCTTTAAAGTAAATACAGTTAATGAGAGTTTGCATCTTGGAGAATAGTCAATGACTGATAATTGTTTATGTGATTTGATATGATGTGGGGTAAATGTTTTAGCTATCATATCCTTACTAGTGACAGCCATTGTCATGTGTCTTAGATTCTGACCATTTACATCATCCAAACACAATAAGCACACCTATTTAAACCTCAAGAAAGATAGGTACGTGAGTCAAAGTAGAGCCTGTCACTGAGTGTCTCTGGTCTTTAAAATAAGGTCATTTTACCTACAATGACAAGCAACAAATTTTATTGTTATATTTGTATGTTAATTAGAATATATAAAATTCATGTTAATGTATTAGCATTTATCATATCATAAAACCTTAATTTAAGTATGTATCTGCTTCTGTACATTTATATAACTTTCAAGTTTTTAATTTTTTGAAAGAGTTTTTCAATATAGCATAGAGGTGGATGCCACGGTCTGCTTAAGTCAATCGGGATTTCCGAAGGACTTCAGCAGGATTGGGCCTTATGGTTCATTTTCTTTAGGAAGTAACTGAATGTGAATAAGGATGTAGTCATCATGGACAGTCTCCTCCTCCTCTTCTTGTCCTGCTGGGAGAGAATGGTCTTTGGTTTGTGACATCACAGACTGTGACTTGGGAACTGGCTGATATCACACATGATTTATACCCTTTCCGGGGAGCTAGATGCAGAAGGGATGCAAGCACACTCATTTCAGGTCAGACCACTGACACCTGACACCAGACACCAGAAAGATCCACGGCTGGAGCTGATTTAGGGAAAGAAAAATCCTTCCCCAGCACCTGTCTCTTTGCAGCATCGACTAAGAAGGATTAAAGGACCACTCCACAGTTTACCTCACTAATAATTTGAAATATCATGGGGGTGTAAACATCATGTTACCTAATTTCACAGATGAGGATAAGATGAAAAACAAGACACTTCCATTAAACAACAGACATTAGTAGAACAGGATTCAGAAAAGACTCAGGAGCAAGACTTCCCCCAGTACAACTGAAGATATCAATGCTGCTCAAAAACCTTGAGAAACGCTCTCTGTATACTCCAAATGGGAAAGACAGTGCCTCTCAATGTGAAAGTCCCAAGTATATATTCTGAAGTGACGCCCAGGGTAATTAGTGTGGTAGCATGTACAAGCATTAACAAGAAGGGATCTAGTTAACACCCTCCTAAGAAAACAAGAATTCATTAAGAAAGAATCCCCTCCATTACTAAAAATACTTGTTCTATAAAGTCTTTCAACATGAATTCACAAAGAAACAATAAAAATAACTGGTATTATAAGTCAGAACTCAACAAGGAAATAAAGACAAGAGCTTACAAACACATGTACACATATGGGCAATCTTCCCTCTTTTTATCGCCATTCTTTGTAACTATAGCTAGCTTCCAAGAATGATGTAGACCAGAAAGTTCTTCCACAAACACCAATGTAGTTTCCCTTTAGACTAATAGCAATTGTCCCAGCTCAAAATCCTACTTGTCTGTGACAGCCTCCTAGTTCAGATCATAAACAAGTACTCTTTACAAAGCAATAATCTCTCTACAAGGCAAGCTCATTATTTATGGTTATACCTCTTGCTTGAGATGGCAGAATGAGAGAGGCCTGTAAAAGCATGCAACTGCTTCTATGTGCTGATTAATTCTACTGTATTATTGAACAGTTGTTGGACAATCCTGACATCCTCTATTTTTCACATAGCAGGAAATAGAAGTCAAAAAATTCAAGAATGCAGATCAACTGGAAAATGCTTTGATAGTTGTCATGCAATGTCATGTGGGTGCTGCTGTCAGAGCATGTGGGCCTTCTTATTTATGGCTAGAGAAATACAGCATCAAGTTTTGAACTCTTTGAACAGCAAAGCAAAAGGCAATGCCCAGATCAGTTACTCCAGTGAAAACCTTAAACTTTCTGGAATAATAATCCAAAGAAGCTGGCTGGAGCACAGTTAAAGTCTTAGCTTGTATCAAGGCACTATAGTAATCTCTCGTCTCTTACAGACTGTCACAAGGACAGGCTTCTAGGTGTAGTGATTTGGGGGGGAACTTTTAATATCTACAGAAAAACCTTCCTTAGCACTTTGATACTGCTTCTCCTATAACAGTTTGCCAATTATCACTGAAAATGTGTTTTTGTCTTATTTATGAAATTTTGCATTACTCAAGTGTGAGGGCCATGAGAATAAAAATTACATCTATTGTCTAATTTCAAGAATGTTCAGAACGAGTTAATCAGTGCATATGTTCAATGACTATGAAAATATATTCTGGTACATTCTCAAGAACAATCTCAAAACAGGCAGAAAAACAGTGATCCCCCTCCTGGCCTCCTAGGGCACTAGGGTATACATGTAGATGTAGTGCACAGATACACATGCACACAAAACACTCACACACATAAAAAGAAATAAAATAAAATAAACTGAAGAGACAATGAAATTGGCTATCAGATAGTGAGAGAAGAGAAAATGACACCCTCAAACTCTTATATCTATTTTCCATTTTTGCTTTAATCCTTAAACTCTGCTCTAGTACAAGATGTAGAACTGTTAGCTCCTCCAGTACCATGCCTTCCTAGATGCTGCCAGGCTTCCTGCCCTGATGATAATGGACTGAACTTCAGAACCAGTAAGCCAGCCCCAATTAAGGGCTGTCCTTTATAAAAGTTGCCTTGGTCATGGTGTCTCTTTACAGCAATGGAAATCCTACCTAAGATAAGTACCTAAGTCAAATCTTTCTGAGTTTGTGGTTCACAACATCACTAGAACCTCAGCATTTCCCATGAGTTAAGGCTATGCCAATAGGAGTGATTTCTGTATAAGTAGGGGCAGTGCCAAAAGTGTGTGCTGTGATGGAAATGAAGGCAGTGTAAGCTGGCATTGCTTCAGAACTCATCCCTGGGTGCTGCAGTAGAGTTAGCTACAGTAAGAAATGATTAGATATGTGGTCCTCACCAAGTCTGTAGTTTCTTGTCTGGGTGCACAGCTCCAGATTTTGAGTGTTGTCATACTATATTTTAACAGTTACATTCCTTCAAAAGAGATCGTCGATAAAAACATAGATGTGGAGAGCATACAAATCTAGTTCTCTGAGAGAGAAAGGCTATATAGCCTACAGGTCCCTGCTTTTGGCATCTCTCCTCCATTCTTCCTGGACAGTTCCTAGAGTGGATACATTGTAGTTGTTCTGCCATCTACAGGATTCGCAAAGGTACTCTACATTTTATATGTCTCTGTAGTCCAAACAGATACTGCCAAGGACTAATCCACAATTCTTCACATGAGTCATGTGAATCAATAGTATTTTCTAGCCTAAGAGGATCCAGGCTGCAAACCAGCAATGTCTAGACTTACAGAATGCTACATGGTTATTCTGTTGCCTCAACAATGATCAAGCAACCAAACCCAGGATTCAAATAGATTACAAGTTTATTTTCGACAACTATAATTTGCGTTGGGTTAAATATGCTGGAAGTAAATAAAATTAACAAACTCTCAGTAAATTGTAATCAGTAAACCAAGCATAGAAATGAAGCAGTGAGATTTTGCCATAAAATGTTTCAGAATGCTGTGTGAGAAATCGAGAGAATGGCTGGAGATTCCGGCAGGGAGGACCCTTTCATTGAAAAGTCTGATGAGCAGGACCATTTCAAATGCGCTTTCCTTATTTTGCCAATCATTGTATTATTCTTAGCTGATTCCAGGTATAAGAGCTCTATAACTTACCTGAGTATGAAAGAAAACAGAGCCTGACATGAGTGTAACTAAATATTGTAGCACATTAGAGTAGATTAAATTAACTTTAAAAGAGGGGAGTAGGTAATTCCAGTACATGGAAAGCAGAGTCAGCCAGGCTCCACAGCGAGTGAGCGCTTGCCTGTGCACAGTACCCTGCATTCAATCCCCAGTACCTGCCACCAGCCATCAGCAAGGCACAGTGACACACACCTAGAACCCCAGCACTAGGAATTACAAATGGGAGAAAATGAAGTCCAAGGTGACCCTGGCTGTGACGCCCACACCCCTGGCTATATGAAATATTATCAAAAGAAAAAGTCAGATTTCAGATCTCCCATGAAAAAGAAATTTTTGATCATTCTATTTGATCTATTGGTTATATGACAGTTCGTTCATTTCTGCTCAGTAGCCTTCTCCAGAACTATTCCACTGGCTAAGGAGTTGTCCTAATTGTTATGAAATTAATCCTATTTCAAAACTAGTTTCTCAGTAAAGTGCTGGCTACAAAAACAAACAAACAAACAAACAAACAAACAAAAACCAACTTAATTCAATCTCTACACCCACATTTTAAAAGAAAAAAAAGCTAGCACAAACTTGTAAGGCACTGAGGAGGCTTCAGAGGACACCCCTGGGACTTACTGGCTAGACAGCCTATCTTAATCCGTGAGCACCCAGGCCATTGAGATACCACATCCAAGTGACAATACCCACTGTCCCCCACCTCCACATGCATGCACACATATTGTACACCTTAATGTGTACCTTAGCATGTAAATGAACACACAAACACAGAGTTTCCAAGGCAACCAATTATCTCCACTTTCCAAAAGAATAAATGTTAAGATTCTACTGTGAGTATTTTATTTTAAACTCTCCTCGCTAGACAGCCAACACCTGTGCAGTTGTCACAAAGCTTTCCTGGTCAGGTGCACTCTTCTGGCGTCGTATGCTTCTGTGGAGCGGCTATGAATAGATACGGGACGAAAAGCTCCAGTGGCCAGTACTCCTTTATTCTGTAAGGTATTCTAAAAATACATTATGAGTTCCTTATAACTTTATACTCATAAAGGTTTTTAAGAATCAGACTGACCTGTTATAACCGTAAATATACAACCATCTTCACTGCCAACAAATACAAGTATCAAGAAAAAGAGAGAATTTTTTAAAATAAACTTATCTTTTCAGTCTCAGATTGCCAACTGAACTTTTGAAGCAAATGCCCTAGCTAGTGGAATCATGGGTTACTCTCTTTTCTGTGCTCTCTCCTCCCACTTCTGAGCAAGGCTCTTGTTAATCTACTATGGGCAGGGGTAAAATAAACAATATTACAGGATCTCTTGAGAAGAAGACAACCAACCCCTAATAACCATTTCTTATATAGAAAAGACATGCCTAAACTGGTCAAAGCAATGAGAAAAATAGTCTGCTGAATGTTCAACCTTAGTGAATATCTATATCACCCCCTTCAGGTTCAGAGACTATCACAGAAGAGAGGGCAGAAAGAATGTAATGGGGGAAGGGATAGAATGTGATGATGAAACAGTCTCAGAAAGAACATGGCTGTTGCATCTACAAACCCATTGCAACTCACTGCATTGATTTTGATCCATCATCGACCCATCAATGCTTTATCATAGACAGGGGAGGTACTCAAAGGGCCTCACCATTCCCTGAAGACGTAGAGCTGTGAATGCAGCCTAGTGGGGAGGGCAGCAGCTGAGCTCTGGGCTTCATCTCCACACCACCTAGACACAGCTGGAATTCCAGACACTCCAGAGGTTTAGAAGCTGAAGGATCAGAATATACCACTCATGCTAGATCTTAGGGACAGGTCCACCCTGTAGATATTAGACCTTGTGTCAAAACAGCAAACCAAAAGTTAGCTCTATCTCTGAATGTTTACAGGTAGTTAATGGTAGCTAGTGGAGATAGAGTTCCTGTGGCCTCACTCTTCCCTGAGGATCTACAGGAGTCAGTGACCACTGAGTGAGGGAAAGACACCTTCTTTAGTGATACAGCAGCTCATAAAGTATCCATGTTCCTGTAAATAACCCTTCACAATTGCTCCTCTTAGCAACCCTAATTAAACCCATTAGGTGTCTCATACACACACACACACACACACACACACACACACACGAAAAAGGATAAAATGAAGGAAATGAAGGGTATGAGGACTAATTGGAAAAAGCAAATGGTGAGAGGAGAGGGGACAGGAGAGGATAGTGCAGTAGTGAATATGATCAAAATACATGTATATGTATGTGTGAAAATGCCAACAAAATCCATTATTATAATCAATATATGTTCAATACCTAAGTTCTTGTTCACAACATTATCAATTGGTTATGACGTGATTAATACTCTGTACAGAAAAAAATAACTATAGGCTCAAGCGAGTTCTCAGGATAATAAAGGGAATAGTGGCCATCTCTTCCCTCTCGGCATTCAGAAAACCCACTAATTCGCTTTTTAGAAAGAATGTGAACACCACAGCTTCAATTCAAGGAAACACAAAAGGTTCAGCTTCTGACACAAGACCAGGAGTATCCTTCCAGAAAAAAAATGCTCTGCTGCTATCTTGAAAGGCGACCATTTCATGAATCACTACCACTGAAAGCCATCAGATCAACACTTTCAGAAATGTGAAGAAGAAACAGAATGAAACAAACCCTCCACTGCCTCCCTTAGACGCTTCGCATCCCAACACATCCTAAAGTGCACATCCGTTCTCTCTCAGGTCAGCATGCTTAGCTTTCGAGTTGCTCTGCTCAGCTCAGCTCAGGGGCCACAGGAGCACAGCTGGCATACTCCCTCCTCTGGGACGTTCCTCCTTGTCTCCTCATTGAGGCTCTGTATCCATGTCTAGGAAACTGAAATCGAAAGTCTTTGACAAAACCTACAACTAGAGGACGCTCCACCCCTTCCATACTCGTGTTTCCAGTGATGGGATCTTGATGCGACTTAGTTCTCTCTGTAACACATCCAAGTTCATATTAGAAAGGACTAGCTCAAAGTTCATTATTCCTATTTAAAACTATAAAGAGGCACAATGCAGGTTGGCCATTGTGAATAACTGGCACTCATGTACCAGCAGTATTTCCTGAGCTTCCTCTACGCATGCTCCTGCACTAGACTAGGATAAGTCTAACATAAGCATAGGACTCTCAGTGGGCTTCTTTAAAAAAGCAAAAGAAGAACATTTTAAAAGTGGAAATTAAACCTACATTGGACAAATTGGTCTGTAATTGGTCTGAGAAAAATGGGACTCTGAAAAAAAACCAATTAATTATACCAGCAGAGGCCAAGGCAAAAGAATTATTTCAAGTTCAAGCCTAGTTTCTAGCCTATACTGCATAATGTATCCCAGGTCAGCCTGGGCTACAAGGTAAAACTGCTTCAGAAAATAAAACAAAACTATGTGATTATATGCATGTGTGTATACATGGGCTTTTAACATTTTATAGATCACCACAGAGGACAAAACCATATAGGACTCAATTCTTAAACCCCAGTGCAAAGGAAAACATTGAAATTCCAATGGTTGTCTGCTGCCATGATTTAGAAACTACACAGTATGTGCAGCTACCAAAAATAAAATCCTCTCTTAGCATCTTATCTCCGACAAATGCCTTCATGGCCCTGGGTTAGGCTGCAGCCTATATGAGCTTCAATTCTTTAATCTAAACAAAGTGAACATTTTGCCCAAAAAATGGCTGAGATTGTGCATGAGATGAACACTCCTCCAGGGAAGAGGTGTCAATGGCTCAAAACACACAGACTTCACACAACAAAGAGCAGCCTGACACCCTCTGAGAGGCACAGGCAGGAAGAAACAGGTACTTGGTGCTCAAGAGAAAACAACTTACACACTTGCACATCTTCCCTCTCACAATTTCTTCTGCCTACTTAGCAGAAGAGCAGGGCGATTCGAGAGGCCTAGGACTGGAATCAAGAGAAGCCATTCAGAACAATAGCTTCTCGAGCCATGAAGTCCCCATGCAATGATGCTTCCCAACTGTCTGTTCTCTGGCTGAAATTTAACTCATTTTTCCACTATGATCTCAAAGATCCTAAGAAAAACAAGCATAAGGATAAAAATTGAGATTAAGACTTCCTAACCACATCAATGCTGCTTTTCAAAATGATACACAGTAAACTAGTGTGGCTCACAGCACCAAGGGGGAGCCACCACAAGGGGCATGGCAATCCCATGTTCAGCTAATAATGTCTTTAAGCTACAACTGTAACAAATTCTTATTTAGAAGCCATAGTGTTTGGCTGGCAGGCACACACTCCCACACAGACTGGATTTCCTATTGTTCTGTTAACAGCATACCTTCCAAGACCATTCCATTGAGAGCGTCTTTACTTGACAAGCCTGAACCGACGCTGCCTGTGCTAAAGTGGCCTCCCCATACTTTGCAAGGATGTTCTGATGTGGCTCCACATGCCAACGCTCCAGATATATCAACTATCATGTAACCACGTCAGGCAGCAAGAACACACACTGAATGTTTATCATACATGAAGAATTCCTAGGAGAAAGGCCCTGAGAGCACACAATGTACATATGAACAGAGTAAACTTCATATGCCACAATAGGTAGTTAGAAACCTATGGGCTAAAGAGGTTGGTATCTCGGCAGTTAAGAGCACCGGCCACTCTTCCAGAGAACCCAGGTTCAATTTCTAGCAGATTCGAAAGTATACGACCATCTGTAACTCCAGTTTCAAGGAATCCGATGCCCTCTGCTGGCCTCCATGGATACTATGCATATGTACACAGTGTACATACATACTATATGGTACACAGATGATAGCACGAAAACCTCCAATCAAAAGAATTCCCACAACCTAGAATTCAGAAATGCTTTGAAAGTAAGTACTTTCTCATCTTAAAAAGGGAACCAGGCATTCCCAAGACTCAGGAGGCACAGATAGGAGGCTCTCTGTGAGTCAAGACCAACTTTGTCTACAGAGCAAGATCAAAGACAGACAGGGCTGTATAAACAGGCCCTGTCTCAAAAACACCAAGAGGAGGGGGGAAAGGAACCAAGCCAGAAGCCTCTGTGACCACTTGGAGTCACACACTGAGCTTAGATGCAATGATATAATCACCACGTTGTCAGGTCTTAGCAGCAAGCGTCTTAATCATCTCTCAAAATGCCAGGGGGAGATAATTGGGTATGAAAGCTAAGAAGCAGTGCGAAAAACAGTAAGAAAAATGGCATCTTATCAATTTTCCTAAAAAAAATAGCAGACGAATTTCACATGACTTTTGGCATGCATGGCTTATAACACATAATTATCTTTTTGCTTGAGTTAATAATTATCAGCAGTCAAGGACAACTCATTTTGTGTTGGAGTTCCTGAATGCCTCTGTCATAATAATTCAAGGCTGAAATAAATCCACATTTCCCAGATGTTCCAGTTTAAATGAAACAAGTACCAATAATAAGAATGTTTTTGGGCTGGTGAGATGGCTTGGATATATAAAGAGCATAATCTTTATAAAAATTAGCATTGAAACATGACAGTATGAATAATCTTGCATAACAAATTAACCGCACAGAATCCCAAATCGCTGCTCTATGATAAGAATGGTGGAATACTACCGGCATCAGGTCTACGAGATAGTCAGTCACCTGCACTTTCTGGGCCTGCTGATTTGCTGTTCATAGAATTGTAGGAACTTTGGTTTAGAAAGCAAGACTCCTCAGAGATAACTGAGTCCCTAGATATTTCTTGAGTTCCTATTATTGAAAGTCAGAGTGCCCAACCTTTCTTTTCTTAAAATATTGTTTAGTGTTTTCAAATGCTACTTACTATCCTAAGTTGAGCCATTTCCTCAGCCTTTGTGGTGGCCATCTAAGGGTTATAAGAACAGTGCAGTACTGAGAGTGAGACTGGGCCCCATAGGATATAAGAACAGTGCAGAGCTGAAAAGGAGACCGGGCCCCATAGGCTCCGTATATTTGGTATTTAGTACCCAGCTGATCTGATAAGCTGTCAGAGAAGGATTAGGAAGCACAGTCTTATTGGAAGACATATGTCACAGGGATGGACTTTAAGGTTTCAAACTCCTATGCCAACCTCTCTCCCCGGTCCCTTCCTCCTCCCCACCTCTTCTCTCTCCTTCTCCCTCCCTCTCCCTTCCCCCCATCCCTGCTTGCTGCATGACTATCGGGAGGTAAAGCTCTTGGCTACCGCTCCAGTACCATGCCTGCCTGAACGCTGTCATGTCCCCACCATAATGACAACAGACTAAGCCTCTGAACCTGTAAACAAGCCCTAACTGAAAATGCTTTCTTCTACGAGAGCTGCCTTGGTCAGGGTGTCTCTTCACGACAATCGAACAGTGACTAAAATAGCCAAGCAGAAAGGAGGCGAGAGCAATTGAAAAGAATGAGCTACGTGCTGTTAGCACACAACATCCAGACTTGATGATGTGACTAAGTAGACACCTATCAATCTGAAGAGTATCTGGAATATAAGTCAATCCCAAAAAAGACTTGTTAATTTTCTCTTAGTAGAGATAAAAATAACCTAACATAGCAAATAATCTAAATAAACTGGCACTCAACTGGAAAATAAACTTAGACTACAGCAGCAATCCTGTGACTCTGTTCAGGGGACTGGGTATAGAAAGAAGCATGACTGCCAAAAATGGCGATGGTGACAGCAATAGCTTCCCTAGAGAACAAAATTTACCAGCAAAGTATGGTTTTGGTGACTATGATTTGCCAGGGCACAATCTATTGAAGGGAGTAGATCAAAGTGGGTGAATCTGGGCACCTTAGGATATAATGATAAAATACTGGAGTTTAGGCTGGCATGATAGTTCTATAAGTAAAGGCACTTTGCCACCAAGCCTAAAGGCCTGAGTTTAATCCTGGGGCACAGGGGCTGGAGAGATTGCTCAGTGGTTAAGAGCACTGACTGCTTTTCCAGCGACCACATGGTGGTTCACAACCATCTGTAATGGAGTCTGATCCCCTCTTCAGGCATGCAACATGCAGATAGAACACTCATATACATTAAAATCAATGAATCAATCCTGGGACTCAGGTGGTATAAGGAGAAAACTGGCCTCCATATGCCCATGGTATACAGACCACATCAGCACACAAATAAATAGATGTCACAAAAAACATTTTTAGTCACTTGAGACATCCATCAGAGGTTGAGAACACTGGCTGCTCTAGCAGAGAACCTGGATTCTGTTCTCAGAACCTCATGCTCACAACTGTCTATAACTCCAGTTCCTGACGCCCTCTTCTGGATTCTGCAGGCACTGCATGCATGTGGTGAACATGCATACCTACAGGCAAAACACCAATACACATAAAGTAAAAATAAGTCTTTTTAAGTCTATATTACAGACTTTAACGTAACAGTAGCAGTGTTGAGCAAACCAGACAGCATTTGTAGAAATAAATGAAGACAAATCTAAAATCAGGTTCCAGACAAACTCTCTGCTGAGTACAAAGTGTCTATCAGACTATTAGTGACTATTAGGAACAAGATGCAAACAGACCCAACTGTGCAGCCTAGATAACACAAGAAATGCTAGAGGATGAGCTGAGGACTGGTCGCTCAGATTAGGTCTCAACTCATGGTGTTGAAGGTACTGAGTCTGATAAAAAAGTATATACAGACTTTAGCTTAGCCCCAGCCCTCTGGTGTAAAGGCACAAGCCTCTTAATAGTTTCCAAAGAAGATTACTTTAAAAAAGAAAAAGAAATTAGGAAAAGCAAAACTAAGCAAAAGGTAAATGAACCCTAAGCAAGGACAGAAAGGACAGAAGTGCTGAGGAGCAGAACTGAAATCTCTAGTCTGGCTATTTGATAAGACAGCTGCTGGGCGACTTAAGATGATCAGGCCACACACAGACCCACACAAAGCATGGGGGAATGCAAAAGGACAGACTTTGGTAGAAGAGCAAAGAGAAAATAATTCCACTTAATTAAAAATAAAAACTCAAAAAACAGTAAATAAAGCTGAAAAGGCCCAAATGGTAACTCACAAGGAGGAACAAAGAACCAATGTAGGAAATGATGGGAGCAGAGGTCCAAAGGGATGCATTAAAGAAACTCACAGACATCTACAGGATCCCTAAGCAAATAGGAGCCAGAGGTCACAAACACAAAAGAAGAGAAAAGGAAATGAAGCTCCCAGGCCGAGTCTAGAAAACACAGCTTGAGAGCAAGACACTGAAAGCTGACTGTGATGGAGCCAAGGATGCAGCGGCTGACTGTGATGGAGCCAAGGATGCAGCGGCTGACTGTGATGGAGCCAAGGATGCAGCGGCTGACTGTGATGGAGTCAAGGATGCAGCGGCTGACTGTGATGGAGCCAAGGATGCAGCGGCTGACTGTGATGGAGCCAAGGATGCAGCGGCTGACTGTGATGGAGCCAAGGATGCAGCGGCTGACTGTGATGGAGCCAAGGATGCAGCGGCTGACTGTGATGGAGCCAAGGATGCAGCGGCTGACTGTGATGATGGAGCCAAGGATGCAGCGGCTGACTGTGATGGAGCCAAGGATGCAGCGGCTGACTGTGATGGAGTCAAGGATGCAGCGGCTGACTGTGATGATGGAGCCAAGGATGCAGCAGCTGACTGTGATGGAGCCAAGGATGCAGCGGCTGACTGTGATGGAGCCAAGGATGCAGCGGCTGACTGGGACGGAGCCAAGGATGCAGCGGCTGACTGTGATGGAGCCAAGGATGCAGCGGCTGACTGTGATGGAGCCAAGGATGCAGCGGCTGACTGTGATGAAGCCAAGGATGCAGCGGCTGACTGTGATGGAGCCAAGGATGCAGCGGCTGACTGGGACGGAGCCAAGGATGCAGCGGCTGACTGGGACGGAGCCAAGGATGCAGCGGCTGACTGGGACGGAGCCAAGGATACAGCGGCTGACTGTGATGGAGCCAAGGATGCAGCGGCTGACTGTGATGGAGCCAAGGATGCAGCGGCTGACTGGGACCGAGCCAAGGATGCAGCGGCTGACTGTGATGGAGCCAAGGATGCAGCGGCTGACTGGGACCGAGCCAAGGATGCAGCGGCTGACTGGGACCGAGCCAAGGATGCACTGAAGCAGCAAACACTCAAGGAACCTGCATCACAGCAGCAAAAAGCAAACCACTCTGGGGATCGGTAGTTTTGCAAACAAGTTCTAAGACGTTGGCTGCTCTTATCTTTTTGAGGTTTTAAAAGAGAACATTTGATTTGACCTACTTATACTCTGATGTAAGAAATATTATTCTGTCATTGAGCTATTTTTTTTTTTTTTTTGGATTTGGTTTTTTGGAGACAGGAGTTCTCTGTATAGCCCTGGCTGTCCTGGAACTCACTCTGTAAACCAGGCTGGCCTTGAACACAGAAATCCACCTACCTCTGCCTCCCAAGTGCTGGGATTACAGGTATGCACCACCACTGCCCGGCTGAGCTAATTTTTTAAATTAAAAATCTAGTTCTATTTTTTGTTTTGTTTGGTTTTTCAGTAATCCACATACCAACAGGAGGGTTCCCTTACTAAACAGAGCTGGCATACTCACTCCTAATTTTTTCTTTACATTTATCCTCAGCCTTATCCTGGCTATTGTGCTCATATAGTTGGCACACAGGAACTCTTGTAATCATGGCATCTTAATGGGACAGACCGTGCAAATTCTTAAAACATGGCTGAGGATTAGAAGAACACTATTTAGAAACAGAACCCAGTGGTCTGTTTCTCTGGTTCAGAGTCATAGAGATAGAGTGGACAGCTGCAAACTCCCAGTCCCACCAGAACAAGCATGATTTAAAACAGACCATACATGCCCTCCAGAAATAAAGATGTAGATGCTTCCACTTGTACAATTTAAAAATGGAGACTATATATGAACAATTTAAAAAATTATTATTTTGTTGTTATTAAAGTTATTATCAAATAATAATTAAACCAAGGTAGCCATCATCCAGGCAAGCAGAGAACCACCAACAGCACAGGAGGGCCCTACCTACACACCTGCTGTATGCCTCTCCCTATCCATTACCCCTCTTCTGGCCCTCTTCTGCTCCTAAATAACACATTTAAATTTTTCTTGTGTCTGATCTTCTGAGATAGTTTCCCTATGTGGCCTAGGCTAGCCCTGTACTAGTACCCTCCTCCCCCAGCCTCCTAGGCACTGGATGGCAGTGAACACGAGCGTACCTCATGCCCAGGCTTAAGCAGAGCCACACTGAGGTCTCCCCCAGGTGTGTGATGTTTCTTCTGCTCCACATGCTGTCTGAGAGACTCACTCATAGCTCTGTACATTCTTTTCATCACTGATAGACATGGGAGTTGCTTCCATTTGTGAGTGTGAGCAATTGTGAATTGTGATCAATTCATCTAGAAATTCACACACCTATACTAGGATTCTCTAGTGATTTATCAACAGTAGAAGTTCTGGATCCTTAACATCACTGGAGACAGCAATCAATTGTCCAGAGTGAATATATTGGCATTAGGAAACAGCAAATGGGTAAGATAGGCACTCACTCCTTAAGAACTATTCTGTATATACCTTGAGATATGTATATGCCTGTATATGCCTGAGAATTCTTCTATATATACCCACAAGGTTTCCTCCCTCATCTTCCCCAGGACTTTAAACAAATCTTCTCAGTAAGAATTTCTCCGGCCACTCTATAAAACTGCAATAGGCCTTCCCCACGGATCCCTATCCCCAAGCAATTGTATGATTTAATGTATTAATTTATATAAAAAAGAACAGTGCTAAAACTCAGAATTGCTATAAGGAGCAGAGACTGTGTATCTGGAGGATATTCTTCAAATGTTATGATCAGAGAATGAAATATAACTCAGCAGGAGACCATCACAGCTGCGCTGCAATGTGCATGAAAAGGCACTGCAGGCCTTCTCAGCATCACGCTGCAGTGAGAAGCCAATAAATCAGCAGCAGAGTGCAGAAGAAATCTAAGAGCTCAGAAGACAGGACAAACTGCAGTCTCTCAAGACAGATAATCAAACCTCTGAGAAGAAATCAGTATGCAGACTACCAAAAAATAACAGAGGATTCCACTATGTGCCTGACTTTAACTTATATAAATAAAATGTTAAAAGAAATAACCAAAATCATAAACCAATGAACAATCCTGTTGAGCTAGATTAGAATTTTAATTGAATTCAAACTTGCATGCACTATCTCTGATTGCATTAAACCCACATGTAGAATAGAAGCTAATTTACTCACATTATTTCAATTTTTTTCTCCAAGATGTTTAAGCCAAATAGCTGGTAAGAATTAACTAGCCATTTTACCTCTGTTTCCTTCCTCCTACCTTGAATAAAAAGTATTCATAATGTATAATTGGCCAAAGTACAGGGAACAAGATGGAAATGCTCAGCTGACCAGTAAAATTACTTAGGGTTTGAGTTCTTGCATTCGCACACCGACATCTAAAGGAGTTAGGCTATGTGCAACACCGTTCATAGCACTGACTCAATCTGTGCTTCGGCCTCATAACTTAATACCCTAGAAATGTTTTTCCTACTTGGAATGGGTTCATCAATTATTACTCTTAATCTAGTGTAGTCATTCAAAATTATAGGCATGGGCCAGCAAGAGAACTCACTGCTTGCTGCAGAGAACTTAGGAATGCCTACATCCCTAAGAATCACATAATAGAATGAGAAAACCAACTCCTGCAGGTTGTCCTCAGACCTCCATACACATGTCAGGCCACAAGTGCATAAGGGATTCACACACACACACACAAGCTAACACTGTCAATGCAATTTCAAAAGTAGCGAACCATCCATGCAACCTTCCCAGCACTAAGCAGCATGTGCACAACGAGTCCTCTCACCTGCAGAACTCAGGAGGACACTGAAGTCTGTGCCCCGCTGAGATTCTCCACTTTCACCATTGACCTCCTTCTCAGTGTCTTGATAGCGATCCCAGTTGGAGACGATCTTTCTTCTAGAAAAATGTCCTTGCTCGTCATTCTCTTCCCCATAGGTCTCTGAATCGCTGTCATCTTCCACCTGCAATCAGTAGAGGCAAATCAATAGGCAGGCAGTGCAGTCCTGACCTAGAAGTCTTCACAGTAAAATAATTACAACAGTACATAGTTATGATGCTGAAAAGTGAATCTGTAAACAAGGCTGGGATCCTAAGCAATATTTCCTAAGAGCGTCACTTGATCAGCGCATTATCTTAAGGTAACTTTCGTATAAGTAATGTGAAGGAAATGGGGACATTCTGCTTGAACTTACCCCCATGTTCAATGGCTATTTCAAGTAGGGCAGTGGTGGGGCACAACTTTAATCCCAGCACTGAGGCAAGTGGATTTCTGAGTTCGAGGCCAGCCTGGTCTACCAAGTGAGTTCCATGACAGCCAGGGCTACACAGAGAAACCCTGTCTCGGAAAAACAAAAACAAAAACAAAAACAAAAAACAACAACAACAAAAAAGAAAAAAAACCAATGGCTATTTCATCTACTTTAAATAGCTGAGGCTATAGGGTTATTATTCAGATTATTAAGAACTTGACAACACGGGTCAGAGGATAACAGCACTTGATACATGAGCCTGGTGACCTTAGTTCCAACCCTGAAACCCATATAGAAGTGAAAGGAGGCGCTGGAGAGATGGCTCGGTGGTTAAGAGCACTGACTACTCCTCCAGAGGTCCTGAGTTCAATGCCCAGCAACCACATGGTGACTCACAACCATCCGTAATGGAAGACAGCAACAATGTACTCACATAAATAATAATGATGATGATGATGACGACGACAATGATGAAAGGAGAAGCCAATGCAATAAACTGTCCACTGACCATGACACACATGATGCCTATCAAACACACACACACACACACATACACACTAGTTTTAATTAATTTAAAATGGAAATCAGCTCTCCCTGGAAATTTACAGATATTTACAAGTGTACCTCACAAACATGTTTTAATGAGAACTCAGCTCAGAGGCGTTCTTGAGCATTTTCAGTTTTGGACATACTTAAAAAATGATGATTTCATTGTATTTAGAAATAAATCACAAGCTATTGAAAAGGCTCAGTGTGTAAAAGTTTTTACCAAACAAGCCTGATAACCCGAATCTGATCACCAAAGCCCACAGTGGAAGGAGAGAGACACTTACTATGTACCCACACGTACACCTGTCTCTCTCCTCTCTCTGTCTCTCTCTCTCTCTCTCTCTCTGTCTTTATCTCCTCTCTCCTCTCTCTGTCTCTCTCTCTCTCTCTGTCTTTCTCTATCTCCTCTCTCTCTCTTTCTCTCTCTCTCTCTCTCTCTCTTTCTCTCTCTCTCTCTCTCTCTCTCTCTCTCTCTCACACACACACACACACACACACACACACACACACAGAGAGAGAGAGAGAGAGAGAGAGAGAATGAATATAGTGGGGTTAGGGAGAAACAACCTGGGTTCAAAACCCAACATTTGGCAGCTCATAATCATCTATAACTTCAGTTCCAAAGAACCCACACCCTCTTCTAAACTCTGTAGGCACTTCATGCAGGTGGTGCCCAAATATACACGCAAGCAAGACATCTCTACACCTAAAATAACAAAACTGAATAAAGAAAAGGATAAATGGTGAAAAATAATAAAGAAAGAAAAGAATAAATAAAGAAAAGAAAAATGGTGACTGAAGAGGAAAAAAGAGATAGATTAAACAAACTTAATGGGCTAGGGTGGTGTTAGTGTCAGAAGGCCCTGAGTTCCATCCCCAGTGTTTCAACTCCCCCATCCTTGCCAAATCTTTCTCACATATGATCCATAATGTAAGACGGAAAAACTTATCTCCACTCTGAGTCCAACAGTCTAGCGAAGGAAACAGTCATCCTGAGAACAGCTGAGGGAGCTGAGTAGACAACCAACAATGTCATTAAGAACGAGCTGGTAATACTATTTACTGTTTGATGAGTCATGTTATGAATTTCTAATGTTCTCATGCATTTGTGCAAATAGTCAACCTTAAGTGAAAAGATGGAACAGTGTGTGGAGAGGAATGGCAGCCAGAAATAAACTACTCACGTGACCACTGCTGAGACCGGAGATAAAGCAGTTATTCAGTTAGCCTGTGTGGTGGTGTGTATTTGAAACTTTCCATAATAAATGAGATGATTTTTAAAGGAAAAATGCATGCAAAATCTAAATACTTAGTTCCAAAAAGTACAAAAGGTTATAATACCCTATCAAGAAAAGAAAACTAGTGAACTATATTAAAACCAGCCATTTATATACCAGTGTTAAATATGAATTTTTGAAAACCCAATTAGTTAGGTATGGTGGCCTATACTTGTAATTCCAACATCATCATGAATTGGAGGTAGCCTAGACTACAAAGTAAGACCTAGGGCTGGGTGATGGCTTCGTGGACATGAAGAATCAGCTTCCTTTAAGGCTGTGGCTCCTGGTAGCTCACCATGCCCCACTGGATGGCCCCACTCTCGGGAGTTTATGGGAAGCACAAATTGGTCTCAACAGGGAGGTTGGGGAGGATCTGGAAGGGTTCAGGGTCAAATTTAAGGGATGAATATGATCAAAATACCTTATGTGAAATTCTGGAAGAATCAAAGTATTTTTAAAGCACTTTACTAACATAGAAATAAGACTGTACTGTAGAAAATAATGAAGATAAAAACTAAGAAAATTTAAAACCCACATTTGGGCTACTGGTGTAGTACACACAAGGACCTACATTCAAAATCCCCAGGATCACCTGGAAAAAGACAAATTTCTCATCACCAAGAGAGTACCGCAGCACACATATTCCCAGTCTATTCCTTTATTATAGTAATACATTTTATTCTTGGTAACCAATTTTGTTAAGTCAGCATGTTCTACCTCTCCATTTCAAAACATTGCCTTTTCTATATCACACACACTGTTGAAAGAGCTGGTTCTGTCCTGCTTCCGAGAAAATCTTAGCATGTAGCTCAGGTTCTCAGACTCAGATGCTTCAGCCTCCCAAGCGCTGAGTTCACGGGCATGTGCTGCCACGCCCAAACCACACAGACTACTTCTAGCCACACCCTCTCCAAAACAAACCCCTTTTAAAGCTTACTTCTTCCAGCAGTTCCCAGTGTGTTCTTTCTGCCCCTCCCCACATCATTAGAAGTCACCAGCATAAGCTTTCTTTATAGTGTGTGCATCTACTGACAAGGCTGGCCAGGGAGCAGGCAGAAGAGTCCATCTTCTGTCTGGATTTTTCCTTGTTTTTCTTAAATTACGTATAGATTTGTTTTTAATTTCTAATGTTGCTTAATGCTCAGTCAACTATGTCTTGACTAAAATACACTGTATGTGGTTCCCTGAACATAGTTACATCATATAAGTTGAGAAACCAAAACCCCAGCATAACTAACCATGTGACTGACAGAGGGCTGAGTGGTGTGTTTGCCCGCTCACAGCACAGATATGACCCCACTTATATTTAGGACATTTCTGCAATGTTACTTTGGTCATCAACCATTCACCCAACAAATTCCATATTAGTCAATAATTCTCACCTAAATGAAAGTGCATAAAGTTTCCTAAAAGGATGGACTAAATAGGCCTTCCAAGATCTCTTTCAGCCCTCAAATATCATAAGCCTCACTATAAAAACAGGAAAATGGCCATTTAAATTAAAATCTAGAGATTACAGATGTGGCCTGAAGCCTAAAGGCTGCCATCTCTAGAAATGTCCAAAGGCCCAATGATGCAGGCTGATTCAAGTTAGTGAGATCTGCTACCTCCGTGACGGATACCAGAGACTGATGAGGACTCGGAGGCTGGAACAAGAGCTCAAAGTGTGAGCAGGATTAGTGTGGTGGGAAAACCTAATATTCTTTTATTGTCCTACTGAGTAAGTTCACAGAAGCTTCTCCAGTTAGCTTGAAATCTCTAAGTAGCTAAAGCACATGGCAAAATATATACCTGAGCAAGATAATGACTCTGATATAAAGCAAAACTGTGACCTGAGAGCCTGCTCCTGCAGTAAAACAAGCATTGAAATAAAAGGCAGGAGACCTGGAGAGAACTAAGGACTCTGCAATTACTACTATTCATAGTCCCTGGGCGTTCATAACAGACTGGCCTCCTGCAGATGAATGACTCCCTAAGCACAAATTAGAGGTGCACCACACTAGAATCTCATTGCTCCTACTCAGATGCAAGGGCCAGAGGGGCCCCCATCAGAGGAGAGGAGAGAGCAGAAATAACGCATAGGCGACATCCGCTTCCTTATACAAACATGGACATGGCAAGTGGACACAGTACTACATACATAAACACTGTGTTGTTTTTATGTTGACATCACTTCAAAGCTAAACTGGTAATTTCACAGTAATACTTTGTACCTGGATGCTGGTCATTGGTTGCAGTGTTCATAAAGTAACAGAAACCCAATTAGGTTACTTATAATCAAAGTACAGCTGAGCTATTATCCTGCCCAGTGGCAACACAAACAACAGCCACAAAGTTCCACTGGAACACACAGAGGGGCTCAGCTAAAAATGAATACTGTTTTACATGCAGTTTTTCTAATAGGCAAGTCTATTTGACTTCACCTGCTCTACAGAATGGAGATGAAACAAATCCTTCAATAGACAACTGCTCAGATTGGACAAGCTAAAACTCGCCATTAGCTGGGTGTGGTGATACACACCTTTAATCTCAGCAACTCAGGAACAAAAAGAAAGAAAGACTAATCAATTTTCCACTTATAGTGAATGGTGTGACAGTACTTTTATTCTCAGAACAGTAGAGCCAGAAATTCTTTGTACACTAATACACAAACACCACCAGGAGACCAGGATTTAGTCAAGGTCTCTGCCACTTTTGAACAACAATCACTTGCTCCCCAATGCCTGGTAACATACTTCTCTTTTCTATCTGAGACCCACACAGAATTATCTTTAGGGTTCACATTTCCAGTGACAATCTCAAGGCAATTCAGACTCCTAAAATGCAACCACCCCAATTTTTCCAGCCATTCCCCTGTTCTACAGCCACTTCTGTCTTTTAAAATAATTGTTGCACCGGGCGGTGGTGGCGCACGCCTGTAATCCCAGCACTCTGGGAGGCAGAGGCAGGCGGAATTCTGAGTTCGAGGCCAGCCTGGTCTACAGAGTGAGTTCCAGGACAGCCAGGGCTACACAGAGAAACCCTGTCTCGGGAAAAAAAAATAATAAAAAAAAATAAATAAAAATAAAAATAAATAAAATAATTGTTGCAGCTGCACCCCACTCCTGAAATAATTTGGAGAGACTGGAGAGATGACTCAGCAGTTAAGAGCACTTGCTGCTCTGCCAGCGGATCTGAGTTTGGTTCCTAGAACCCAGGTTTGGTTCCCAGTACCCACGGGCAGTTCACAACCACCTGAAACTCCAGTTCCAAGGAATTCAAGGTCCTCTGTGGCCTCTGTGAAAACTTGCACATATATGTATGGTACATCCGTGGTACATATTTTGGCATACACACATACTCATAATAAACAAACAAACAAACAAACAATTTTTTAAAAAGAAAATCCATTTAAAGCCAAGTAGTGATTTGTGTTATTTAGTGGAAAAAAATGTGTTTCTAGTTGGATTTTAAGTATGTGATAGGGCTGAGCCACACAATTTGAAACAGGTTTTTCCAGTAAACAACACAATCTTGGGGTTCCCAGTGTGATCAAATATCCTGCAACAGTGGTGTGGTGTGGCAGTACATGCTTATACTCACCAAGCCAAGGCAAGAGGTTGAGTTCAGGGGTTCAAGGCCAATCTAGACAACAAAGTAAAACCCACATCTCTATTATACTACTAATAGTAGTCGTATAAGATTTCTTTCTTTTTCAACTCAGAGTTCGAAACCACTGCTTTTCTAAAGTCTTTTTCTATTCAACTTTCCTCTCCTTAACTAAACCCACATCCTTCCCAAACCCACCACTCAATCTACCTGTTAACAACTCATTTTTTAAAACCTAAGAGGAATGTTCAAGTCTCCCCAGAGAGATAGGGCAAAGCAAAGCAGCCCTGACACAGCTTGATCCAATAAAGCCGAGCAGTTCCCCTGAGGGAAGTGTCACCTCATCAGCTACTCTGAGAGATCTATCACTTAAGATTCTTCACATAACAACCCTGTTGCCATGTAGCTGTCAGTTCTAGTAAGATGCCAATTACCACAGTAAATGGCTCCCGGAAGCCTAAATCGCTACAATTTTTAAGAACTCGGTTCCTTGGCAACATTTGCAAAATAAGGATCCCCATGCCTGTCTTGCAGTTCCTATCTGTGTTGACACACTTCAGTCAATGTACAAAATAGCTTCAACTGAGGATTGTTGAGACAGGGCCTCAGCAGGTAACCCAGGCTGACCTCAAACTCCAGATCCTCCGGCCCCAGGCTTCTCCCATGCAATGTATAGATGCTTGAAATTTTTTTTGACAGTATTAGGATTGAACCTAAGACCTCCCTCATGCTAGCTAAGCACGTATAAAATCTCTTCGTGCCTAAAGCCCTGGTGAAAGCTCTCATAACTACCAGTGGCAAAATGGAAAACTAGCTGGCTGGCACAGAGACTGAACAGTCCAGAGGCTGGACTCGGAGCCTGATGCGCACGAGCAAGCAGTCTATCTCTAAGCTACATCCCAAATCACACGTTTCCAAACGTATTTTCATTAGTTGATCTTACTTAATTTCAGTGACAACCTAGAGAGTAGACAGGACCTTACACATAAGTAATTATGTGAGTACAGATGAAGTCTATTTGAAATAGATCACATCCCTACTCCCAAACTTATCAACTACACAAGTGAGCAAATCTCCAACTCAAAAACTTACTCACTGAAACTCATCCTAGCAATCATTGAAACAGCCAAGATTCAAGTCGCTCATAAAAAATTATCAAAAAATACCTCATAGAAAAGTAAAACAAAATTCAACTGTCTGCAAATTATGGAAGGAAGGAGAAAGGAAGAAAAAGAAGCAAGGAGGGAGGGAGGGAGGAAGAAGGGAGGGAGGGAGGGAGGAAAAAGGGAGGGAGGAAGAAGGGAGGGAGGAAGAAGGGAGGGAGGAAGAAGGGAGGGAGGAAGAAGGGAGGGAGAAAACAGGGAGGGAGGGAAGAAGAAAGGAGGGAGGGAGGGAAGAGGGAGGGAAGAGGGAGGGGAGGAGGAGGGAGAAAGGAAAAGAGGGGGGACAAGTGAAGGAGGGAGGGGAGGAGATAGGCAGACAGACAAAACAGGTGTGAGCTACAAACTCAGTCAGCCTATTCTTGCTACAGTTTTTCTTTTTTAAATAGCAGTAAAACTGCTGCTAACAATTTTTTTTATTCGATGTATTCTTTATCTACATTTCAAATGATTTCCCATTTTCTGGGTCCCCAATCCCCGCAAGTCCCATAAACCCTCTTCCCTCCCCCTGTTCCTCCATCAACTCCTTCCCACTTCCCTGTTCTGGTATTCCCCTATACTGTTGCATTGAGTCTTTCCAGAACCAGGGGCCACTCCTCTGGTTTTTTGGACATCGTTTAATATGTGGATTATTTCTTGGGTATTCCAAGTTTCTAGGTTATTATCCACTTATCAGTGAGTGTATACCATGACTGATCTTTTGAGACTAGGTTACCTCACTTAGTATGATGTTCTCCAGCTCCATCCATTTGTCTACAAATTTCATGAATTCATTGTTTCTAATGGCTGAATAGTACTCCATTGTGTAAATATACCACATTTTTTGTATCCATTCCTCTGTTGAGGGACACCTGAGTTGTTTCCAGCTTCTGGCTACTACAAATAGGGCTGCTATGAACATAGTGGAGCATGTGTCCTTATTACATGCTGGGGAATTCTCTGGGTATATGCCCAGGAGTGGTATAGCAGGGTCCTCCGGAAGTGCCATGCCCAGTTTTCTGAGGAACCGCCAGACTGATTTCCAAAGTGGTTGTACCATCTTACAATCCCACCAGCAGTGGAGGAGTGTTCCTCTTTCTCCACATCCTCGCCAGCACCTGCTGTCTCCTGAGTTTTTAACCTTAGCCATTCTGACTGGTGTGAGGTAAATCTCAGGGTTGTTTTGATTTGCATTTCCCTAATGACTAATGATGTTGAACATTTCTTAAGTTGTTTCTCAGCCCTCTGAAGTTCTTCATGTGAAAAATCTTTGTTTAGTTCGGTACCCCACTTTTTAATGGGGTTATTTGGTTCTCTAGGTTCTACCTTCTTGAGTTCTCTGTATATACTAGATATTAGCCCTCTGTCAGATGTAGGGTTGGTGAAGATCCTTTCCCAATCTGTTGGTTGACGTTTTGTCATTTTGACAGTGTCCTTTGCCTTACAGAAACTTTGTAGTTTTATGAGGTCCCATTTGTCAATTCTTGATCTTAGAGCATAAGCTATTGGTGATCTGTTCAGGAACTTCCCCCATCCCCTGTGCCCATGTCCTCAAGGGTCTTCCCTAGTTTCTTTTCTATTAGTTTCAGTGTGTCAGGTTTTATGTGGAGGTCCTTGAACTATTTGGAGTTGAGCTTAGTACAAGGAGATAAGAATGGATCGATTCGAATTCTTCTGCATGCTGACCTCCAATTGAACCAGCACCATTTGTTGAAAAGACTATCTTTTTTCCACTGGACGCTTTCAGCTCCTTTGTCGAAGATCGAGTGACCATAGGTGTGTGGGTTCATTTCTGGGTCTTCAATCCTATTCCATTGATCGGCTTGCCTGACATTGTACCAATACCATGCAGTTTTTATCACTATTGCTCTGTAGTAAAGTTTAAGGTCTGGGATACTGAATCCCCCTGAAGTTCTTTTACTGTTGAGAATAGTTTTAGCTATCCTAGGTTTTTTGTTATTCCAGATGAATTTGAGCATTGCTCTTTCTAGCTCTATGAAGAACTGGGTTAGGATTTTGATGGGAATTGCATTGAATCTGTAGATTGCCTTTGGCAATATGGCCATTTTTAACTATATTAATCCTGCCAATCCATGAGCATGGAAGATTTTTCCATTTTCTGAGATCTTCTTCGATTTCCTTCTCCAGAGATCTGAAGTTCTTGTCATATAGGTCTTTCGCTTGTTTGGTTAGAGTCACCCCAAGATACTTTATGCTGTTTGTGGCTATTGTGAAGGGTGTCATTTCCCTAATTTCTTTCTCAGTCTGCTTATCCTTTGAGTATATAAAGGCTACTGATTTGTTTAAGTTGATTTTGTAGCCAGCCACTTTGCTGAAGTTGTTTATCAGCTGTAGGAGTTCTCTAGTAGAGTTTTTTGGGTCACTTAAGTATACTATCATATCATCTGCAAATAGTGATAGTTTGACTTCTTCCTTTCCAATTTGTATCCCTTTGACCTCCTTATGTTGTCTAATTGCTCCAGCTATGACTTCAAGAACTATATTAAAAAGATAAGGAGAGAGGGGGCAGCCTTGTCTAGTCCCTGATTTTAGTGGGATTGCTTCAAGTTTCTCTCCATTTAGTTTGATGTTGGCTACCGGTTTGCTGTATATTGCTTTTACTATGTTTAGATATGGGCCTTGAATTCCTGTCCTTTCCAAGACTTTTAGCATGAAAGGATGCTGAATTTTGTCAAATGCCTTTTCAGCATCTAATGAAATAAAATTCTTGCCCACCGAATCCAAGAACACATCAAAACGATCATCCACCAGGATCAAGTAGGCTTCATCCCAGGGATGCAGGGATGGTTCAGTATAAGGAAATCCATCAATGCAATCCACTACATAAGCAAACTCAAAGAAAAAAACCATATGATCATTTCATTAGATCTTGCTACAGTTTTACTCCGTCTGTATGCTAAGGAAGGGCCCCTCTCCTCACACCAGGGCTCAGAGTGAGCACAGTTCTTGCTGCCCTTCCCTGATACATGCTCTGGCACATATCGTGAGTGTCCTCATGACTGCTCCCACCATATCGTTTGGACCCTTGATCAAATTATAATCCTATTCCTCTTGTGACAAAAGTCTTTAAGGGTAACTACTGCACCAATTGTCACAAACTCAAATACAGAACGAACCTGACAGTTTCCCTCCTGTTGCCAAGGACTAACCTGCTGGCCTTGCACATGCCGGGCAAGGCTGCCTCACAGCCCTTCAGTGTCTTCTTAGACATGGTTCAAACTCAGTCTACCTAGCAAAGGCTGTTTGATTTGCTGTTTCACACAAAAGTTAACAGATCTGCCAGAATTCTTGTCTTCCAAGGGCCTAACTCATGTGATGCCAGTCTATACACACTGACAGAATGAGGAAAAGCACGCCATTGTACCAAGTATGCATAAAGCTTCTGTGTAAGGAATCTGGCTCCCCAGCATGTGAATTTCCCTTGAATTTCCCTTCCTTTTTGTTCTCCTTTGGTGGCTGGTGTATAAAATGCCTGTTGGTTCTGTTTTGAGGGCTGGCAGCATTTGTTTCAGGTTAAGATCATTTCTTCATCAAGAGCATTTACACATGACGTTAATGAAGAAAGAAAAGAGAGCAAAGGCTCACAAAACCCTCACAGGTGGTTCCCAAAGCCCAGAGAAACCAAACAGCACTTGCTGCACAAGTCATAAAGGGAGTTCAAGTATTTTGTAAATAGAAGGAAGGGCCTTGTGAAGTGGAAACTTCTGGTTTCTTTGCAACCAGAAGTTATGTTAAACAATGGTTTGCTGGGGCCCACAGATGAAAGGATGTTTTGCTAAAGCAGACAAGTGAAAGAATGTTTTCCTGAAGCAGACACAGGTGAAAGGCCTCAAGATGTTCAGGAGTATAAATATGACCTCACAGAAGGCGGCGGCGGCGACGGAGGCGGGAGCTCGAGTATTGGTCAACTTTGCTCCGCCTTGCTATTCTTTGCCAACAGCATGCATGTATTAGTTAGTCTTACCTTGTGTTGCTGGGCTTCACTTGTGGTAAGGTCACAGAAAGAAACTCCCAAAGGACTCAGGAGGTTACTGCAGCTTCCAAAGCAGCAGGTTGGCTTCTGGATTGAACTGCCCCTTGCTGGTTTGTGTATGGTTACTGCCAACTGGGTTGGATTGCAGCTGCTGGTTTGTGTATAGTTTCTGCCGGGAGGACTGGACTGGACTGGACTGCAGCTGCTGATTCATATTAGGTATTTGCTGCTGGAACTGACAACAAAGATTGGACTCGCCCCCAAAGAACTATTTCTAAACAGTCTACTTCCCCCATGTCCCAGTAACTTTTCTCTTCCACTACCTCTGGTGGGTGGTGGGCTAGAAGGGAGGTTGAATGTTTATTAAAGTAGGTTGTCTGTGTGAAGGCACCTCCATGCACTATTCAAGCCTACTTTTGCCACAAGACGCAAGCATTCAGAAGGCATTTGCCTGGCATATTCCTCAGTTGAACTAAGGTCCCTTGCTCCTGAACCTTAACTGTATGGCATCATGGCTACACACTGGGAAATCTCCTTCCCTTCCTGTCCTTACTGGGGCCAGAATAAAAAAATAAGAAAAGGCACTTTTCTGTGAATTTCAAGAGACTATTTCTCCTACAACAGGACAGAGTCCTGAGATCTCTGTCTCCGTTCTGCAGCTCTTTTCAAGTGTGACCTTTAGGAAGCTCTTCCAACCTTAAGAAGGGAAATCTTTTAATTAAAATAAAGGGCAGTAAAGATGCCTGCCTGGAGAAAAGGAGAAAGCTTTCACCTTGGAATAGAGAAAGGAGGATTTTCTCAAAGCTCCTGATCCAGCAGGACAAACTGCAAATCCCAGGATCAAGGCGGTGGGTGGGCAGGCTGAATGGCTGGAAGCTGAGCCGAAGTGCTGTGCTCTTGTAGGGTTAGCAGTGCGAGCCCCCACTGTGCAGCCTTATTTTCTGCACAAGTCTGAGATTGTTGACCTCTGCTTCTCAGAAATCCAAAGCAACGCTCAATCCACAGTCCGTACATCCCCACCGAAAATATCTAAATGTTCTTTGGGGGAAAAGCACAAGTTAAATTCTAGTGTTGCTTTCTCCTAATCATGAGGCCTGTGAATAAACTGTACTCTAAACTCTGAAGAGGAATGCCCTAATCTGCTATCTACTGCTGTGATAAAGACCATGACCAAAAGTAAAAGAGGGCAAATTTGGCTTACACATCCTGATCACAGCATTAAAGGAGGCCAAGCCAGCACTCTAGCATAGCAAGAACCTTAGAGGAACACTGCTTGCTGACTTGCTTGCTTCCATGGCCACACCTTGCATAGCCTGCCTTCTTATATAACCCAGGACCACCTACCTAAGAGTGGCGATGTGGGCTGGACCCTCCCCCGTCAATCATCAATTAAAATGTACTATGGACTTGCCTACAGGAAGTCTGTATGAAATCTGATGGAAGACATTTCTCCACTGTGGACCCCTCATTCCAGGTGACTACAGCTTGTGTCAAGTTAAGGGGAAGAAAAATAACAGCTCAGGAATAAAGCTGGAAAGCTAAGATGAGTTAAGTTCTACCAACATTCATGCTCTAGTTTTGGCAGAACAAAAACTATTCTCTTGAGCTGGACAGACGTCTCGGCGATTAAGAGCACTGACTGCTCTTGTGAAGGTTCTGAGTTCAAATCCCAGCCACCACATGGTAGCTCACAACCATCCATTATGAGATCTTACACCCTCTTCCAGTGTGTCTGAAGACAGCTACAGTGTACTTGCATATTACAATAAATAAATCTTTGGGCTGGAACAAGTGGAGCTAGATCGAGCAGAGGTCCTGAGTTCAATTTCCAGCAACCACATGATGGCCCACAACCATCTGTACAGTTACAGTGTATTCATATACATAAAATAAATAAATCTTAAAAAAAAAAAAGCCTAATGATTCTCTTGCCTCAGCCTTCTGAGTGCTGGGATTACAGACATGTGTCATCATTCCTGATTAACTTGTTCTTTAACAAAAGTGTAGGCCTGGAGGGATGTCTCAAGGGTTGAGAAGGTTAAGAGCATGTACTGCTTTTGCAAAGGACCTAAGTTTGGCTCCTGGCCCACAAGTGAGGCAGCTCACATCTGCCTGTAACTCCAGCCCCAGTGGATCTGACCCCTCTTCTGGCCTCCATGGGCACCAGCATACTCTTGGCATATGCTCACAAACAGATACATAAGTAGAAATAAATGTGTTTTTAAGGATATGATAGTTATGTGAAATGGGAGTTATAGTGGCTATGGCACCAAAAAGTCACTACCTATGTAAATTTTATTTCTGCCATCCAGATAATAAGAATGTACACTAAATAAAAATCAATATATGAGAAGATGCTAAAGACCCAAAAGAAATTAACTCCCAAAGATTGATAGTTCACATGGTATAGTCTATGGATATATGTTCTACTTTGATTTTGAGCCCCAATATACATTAATAAGTAAAACTGTACTAACATTCCGAAACGTGGTCCCACTCCAAGCCTAGAGTTTGAGTTTACCCTACAAACTAGTTTCAGGAAACATTTCCATTTGGAAATGTCATGTCAAGGATAAAATACCCACTGCCACATTAAACACACTCAGTTGTTGACTAGTCTTGGTCCAGGCATGCATGCTGTTGACCAGGAAGGGAAACCGTCTCACATCTCCCAAAAGTAAAACACTCTCCCATTAAATGAGTTTCCTCTACTGGGATGAATAAAGCAAATCCAATCTATATGCTCAACAGAATTCTTTGAACCATAAAGAAAGACAGAGGCACGACCAAGGGTGACAAGAGCAGATACAGTCAAAATCAGAAGAAAAAAAAAATGTTTCTTTCATTTGTGGTCTTCCGGAAGTATCATTCCCAGTTTTCTGAGGAACCGCCAGACTGATTTCCAGAGAGGTAGTACCAGCTTGCAAGCCTACCAGCGGTGGAGGAGTGTTCCTCTTTCTCCACATCCTCTCCAGCACCTGTTTTCTCCTGAGTTTTTGATCTTAGCCATTCTGACTGGTGTGAGGTGAAATCTCAGGGTTGTTTTGATTTACATTTCCCTGATGACTAAGGACATTTCTTTAGGTGATTCTCAGCCATTCGATATTCCTCAGGTGAAAATTCTTTGTTTAGCTCTGTACCCCATTTTTTAAGGGGGATATTTGGCTCTCTGGAGTCTACCTTCTTGAGTTCTTTGTATATATTGGATATTAGCTCTCTGTCGAATATAGTGTTGGTAAAGATCTTTTCCCAATTGGTTGGTTGCCATTTTGTCCTTTTGACAATGTCCTTTGCCTTACAGAAACTTTGTAGTTTTATGAGGTCCCATTTGTCAATTCTTGATCTTAGAGCATAAGCTATTGGTGTTCTGTTGAGGAAATTTTCCTGTGTGGTTTCTAGATTTTATAGAGATATGTAAAATCATGTTTAGGGAAGCAGGGGGAAGGGGGGGAGGGTCAGCATTTATGTACTTATAGAAAGGGGTTTTCCGAGTAACATAGGACTGTGAACAAATAATATGCACAGTGACTACGTTTAAAAATGGAATTTTCTCTGTAAAACAAAGGGAGGAGAAACAACAGAGAGATCAGTGGGGTAAACACATCCTGCCTCACATCTCTCCAGTAACCTGGGACAAACAGCTGGACTGGAGAAGCAGTACACTGAGTAGTGGGTCTAGTTGGTTCATTTGCAAAACAATGTGCTGCGTGCCCCACCTGCTGTTCAGAGCTGAAACTGTCCTTTTCTTGCCAGCCCCCCCCCCCCTTCCCGCAGCCCAGAGCAAGCTCAGCTCTAGGCAGGGGAGGGTGTACAGCTCTGGCCCAGCTGTCTTCCCTTGCAGAGGATAGGGCCCCTCCAGCACAGCAGGCTCAGGCTCTCACCCTGAGCTACACCTCCTACTCTGGGCTGATGTTTGTGTTCATTGTTTTGGAGTTAGAAAAGTGGCCTTGGAGGTGGAGTTAACACAACTTGCATTTGACATAGAAGTCAACTGCTTTTTGATGAAGCTAAAAGACACAATTTTAAATTTCTTGGTTTGGTTTGGTTTGGTTTGGTTTGGTTTGATTTGGTTTGGTCTGGTTTGGTCTGGTTGTTTTTAGTGTGTAGGACATGTGTTTGGGGGAAGGCAACAAACTTTGTAGCCCTCCTAACATCATGACCAGGTTCATATAGGGTGTGTTATAAACAGAGGAGCCATTCCTCAGGCCCCCTGCTCTGAGCACACCCCAGTTTATAGGTTTGCTTTTTGACTCTAGTATTTGTTTCTTGGGGACAGTAGTGTCCTGCTAGATGTGGTACTTGCCTATAATCTCAGCAGGAGGATCAAGGCCATCTCAAACTACAGTATCCTGTTCCAGGACAGCCTGGGCTGTGGAATAAAAGATCTTGCCTCATACAACCAAAGAGAGAGAGAAAGAAAGAGAATCCTTTAATCAGAACTTTTGCTGATGGAAAATGTTGTTATGTCACACCTCTAAGTAATCCACACCCTAAAGTATAGAAAATACAGACTAAATCTAACACTTAAATAACTACACAAAAAACACAAGGTCAAATGAGCAGACATAAACTATAACAGCACAATTCTAGATACCCAAGGAATTCAAAACATTCATATATACATACATACATAAATACATACACACATACATACATGAAATTCACGCAGCACATTTAAGTACTCACTAGCTTAACAGTTTTAATTTTCCATAGTCATAAATGATAAGGATCCATTCATATCAAAGAACATAAAGATTTCTATACACAGTGACTGTCTCACTGAATATGCAAGAATTAACAATGTCTCTAGACGTTAGTAACAATTTGATAAATACAAAAAATAGAAGAATCATAGAACTGAAGAGCTAAAATAATATATATGAATTTGATACAAGTCTTGTCATCCTAATTATACTTTAAGTTAATAAAATGGCTATTAACACTCGGAAACCCTGGCACTGGAAAGATAGGAGAATCGGAAGTTCAAGGCCAGTCTGCCCTATGTGAGACCCTGTCTCAAAATAATACAAAAGAAATAATAATAAATAAAACAAAAATTATTACACATAAGTGAAAGGCAATTCTCAAGTATAAAATACATTACCTCAGATAAAATTATGAGGGAAATATGGGAAGAGTATAAGGAACAGTTGAAATTTCATGTAGCCCATGATGGCCTCTAACTGCTGTGTCCCTTCTGATAGCCTGCCTCCCATCTGAGTTCTGATAAGGTATGCCACCCATACCCAGAGTTTATGTGTGCTGGGGACCAAACCCAGGGCCTTGGGCATACTAGACAAACAGTCCAGCGAAAGAGCCGCATCCTCAACCCTTAAAGTGTTTTCCTGCTCCATGTTTTAATTAATAAAAGCACAGAATATGCTGGCAATTATGTATTTTCAAAGTACCTGATCCATCTGAGGTTTAAATATATTAGATGTAAACATAGACACAGTATTACTTGTGGTTTTCTCAGAATAAGTTAAAGAGTTTGAGGATTGGCATCTATATAGATCATGGAAATATGGGGGTGAAATAACAGCCAGCGGAAAATGCACACCTCCAAACAGCACGCTCTTAACAAGGACAGATACACCAGGACACTCAACATCTATACAATGGCTCACGGCAACGAGAAAGAATGCCAAAAGCCTTTTCCATGCAGTGTAGCCCAGATTGGCCTGAAACCCACTATGGTGCCTGGCTCCAAAATGTAATCCTAAAGCAATTTCCTGTTGGGACACTTAAGCACGTTCAGCTACTGGCCAAGCTAGTCCAGTCTCTCTGAAAGGCAAGGCGGGAAACACTCTTGGAGGCTGTTGTGTTTGACTGAGTTTAATAAGCTTTTGGTCTCTACTGGCTGTCGTGATGCCTGTGACCCACTTTAGCCTCAGGGATGGAACAAGCCTCAGACACCTGCCAAGACCTGAGATGACACCAAATCCGCTCTCTGCCTGCGCATCAGAGTCAGCCACATCCCTTTTCAGAGTATAAGAAGCTCTGCAATAGCTAGTACTGTTTACTACTCAAGCCAGGGTTTAGTTACAAAACAAGACAAAACAAAAAAGGGTAAAAATAAATAAATATATTTTTAAACAATATATGCCTTCAAAGCTCTAATGTGATTATTAACAGCTCTCTCACTATTTACTGACCAGACTAGGAATGGTAGCTCAGGCCTGTATGCTTGAAAAGCTGAGCAAGAGAACCACTTGTGGCAGGAAATGGAGCCCAGCTGGACTGCACAGCGAGTAGAAAGTCTCACTCCTTTTCTTAAATGAATATAGACATAGACATCTGCCACATAAATATACATAAGGAACACAAATGTCTGCTAACATTCAAGGAGCTAAATATGTTACCAGTATCACTATTCAGCCTTGTAACCATATATAAACATAAGGGGAAAGGTATTAAAAACATCAATCAACAGCACGCTGTCCTCTATCCCTCTCCCCCTCCCTCCCTCCCTCCCTCCCTCCCTCCTCCCTCTGTAAGTGTTAATGTGAGTGTGCGTGTGTCTGTGTCTGTGTGTATATGCATGTGTATCTCTGTATGCAAGTGTATTTGCTTGTGCGTATGCCTGCAGAAGACACTGGGGATCTTTCTCCATTGCTTTCTGCTTTCCTAACTCCAGACACTGTCTCACTGACCCTGGAGCTCTGCTGGGCTGGGAGTCCCAAGCTCCAGCATTCTTCCTGCCTGTGCCCCACCTACCCAGGGCTGGGACAGCAGGTGCAAGCTGCAGTGCCCAGCTTTTTACGTGGGTGCTTGTGCAGCAAGAGACCCTACCACTGAGCAGCCTCTTTTCAAATCATTCCAGAAGCTCAGAGCAGTAGTCAAAAGAGCAGGCCACGGAGCCAACTGGACCCGTGAGGAATCCAGGCTCAGTGATCTGCAGATTAGTTGTGAATAAGTAATTCCACCATAACTGTCAGTGACTTAGCTGCGCTTTGCTGTGCAAATCTCATAATTAAGTGTTCAATGAATGTTAATTACTATTATCTGATAGAAAAAGAAAAATTCAAGGACTGCTAACAGGCCTTAACTGCCTCCCTGATAACCGCTCATCAAAATAAACATTAGGAAAAAGACTTACACTTTCACATCTTCATTCAGTACAAGATTAAAGTCTCTGCCCAGGTATGGCAGCAGGAGCAGCCCTCACCTTGAATTTCAGCACTAGGGAAGCAGAGACAGGAGGTTCTCTCTGAGTTGAGACCAGCCAGGGCTACATAGTAAGATACTGTCTCCAAAAGTCTCAGCTAGAGTTAACACAAAAGAAATAAAAGTATGTAAACAGAAAATGAGGAGTTAAGTTACCCCTGCTGGCAGGTGACATTACTTATATATATTTTGTATATTATATAATTACTTATATAATTATACATATACAATATTATATGTATAAAACAATGCTACCAAAAAACTTTAAAACTGATAAATTAAGAAAAGTTATAGAATACAAAATTTACTTGGTAAAAGTAAAGTATAAATCAAAAAACAATAACAACAAAAATGTAGATGAAATATGTACAAATAAATTTAACCAAAGAAGTTCATATCTACAATGATGATTACAAAACATCAATGAAAGCACCGGAGAAGACACTAAATCACAAGGTTTCACACAACCTCCCAATGTTCATGGATGAAAGAACTAATACATTCAAATATCCATTAATACCTAGAGTGATCAGCAGACTAAATGCAATTCCCACTGAGATGGTCAGACATTCTTCAAAGAAACAGAACAAGCACTCCAAAAATTTGCATGGAACTGTAAAAGATCCTGACTATTTTAAGCAAAGAAACAAAAGTTAGACCTTACAATATCAGAGTTTAAGACACACTACAAAGAGTAGGCAATAGGCTAAACTGTACAGTCCTGGTTAAAAAAGCAAAACAAAACAAAACAGCATGTGGTTTAAACGTGATTTACTAACATGCATGACACCCTATATTCAGTCCTGCTACCAAAAAGGAACAACGGAGGAGCTGATGTAACAGGATAGAAAACCCCAGGGATGCGTGCACATACCCAGACCCCAAAGAAGTAAACCATATACAAAATCAACTCCAAATAAATCAGACTTAAATATGAAACCTGAAACTATCAGGAAAAAGCATCAGGAAAATACTTGAGAACATGGCTCTGGTTAAAGCTTTCTTTGGATCTGACCTCAACAGCCCAAACAACAGACACAACGTTGACACATGGGGTCACATCAAAGAAGCTACTGTACATCAGAGGATACCACCAACGGAGTATGAGAACAGCCTACAGGAGGAGAAGAAATGTTCACCCGGCAAAAGATGATCCTGCAGAATATATAACCACCTCAGACTACTCAAATACAAAGAGTAGTAAGGATCAGATTAAAACAGGGTTGAATAACCTGAAGGGATACATCTCCAAAGTGGATACCCAAATGTCCAGTACAAATATGGAAAGGAATCTCAGTGTCACTAATCATCAAAATCATGAGAACAAGCTACTCACCTAAAAGTATCTAGAAACTTCTAAATACATGGAAAAACAAACACAACGAGAGATCACCTTTAATCCAACACAGGAGGCAGAAGCAGGCAGATCTCTGAGTTCAAGGCCTGCCTTGTCTACAGAGTGTGTGTCCAGGGCAGCCAAAGCTACATAGTGAGACTCTGTCTAAAAAATTAATTAATTAATTAATTAATTAATTAATAAAATAAACCTACAAAACAACAAAAACATAGTTAAAATAAAAACCAGCACCCCTGTAATGCAAGCACCTGAGAGACAGATGCAGGACGAGGTCTGAGTTTGAGTTCCAGGCTGAACTACATAAGATTATGTCTCAGCAAACAAACAGTTAAATGAATAAATAAACCCAGATGTGGTGAAGTACACATGTAATCCCATAACTTGGAAGTGGAGGCAGGAAGACCTTGAGTTAAGGCAAGTGTGGGCTATATAGTGAGATCCTGTCTAGAAGACGAAGAGAAAGAGGAGAAGGAAGAGGAGAAAGAGAAGGAAGAGGAGGAATTAAAAATAACACGCACTATCAAAAACGCAAAGATAGGAACTCTCATATGTTCTGGTAACATCAATTAGTATAGCATTACAAAGGGCAGTATGGCTGTTCCTTAAAAATAGAAACTATAACCACCACTAAGGATTCCACAATCCTAATACTAAGTATATATTCGAAGGAACTGGAGTCAAACATTACATTTGCATTCTTTCTTTTTAAAGATTTATTTATTTATTTATTTATTTATTTATTTATTTATTTATTTTTGGTTTAGTTTTTCGAGACAGGGTTTCTCTGTATTAGTCCTGGCTGTCCTGGAAATCACTCTGTAGGCCAGGCTGACCTTGAACTCTGCCTGCCTCTGCCTCCCAAGTGCTGGGATTAAAGGCGTGCGCCACCACTGCCCAGCGATTTATTTATTTATTATATATGAGTACACTGTTGTTGTCTTGAGACACACCAGAAGAGGGCATCAGATCTCTTTACAGATGGTTGTGAGCCACCATGTGGTAGCTGGGAATTGAACTCAGGACCTCTGGAAGAGCAGTCAGTGCTCTTAACTGCTGAGACATCTCTCCAGCCCAAACATTTGCACTCTTGTGTTTATTTTTATTTACATGAATGTATGTGTGCATGAGAGCATATGAGTGCAGGTGCCTTAGAGAGGATTAAGAGCAGTTTGGAAAATACAACTGCCTTTAACATAGGCTCAAAGGATCTGATGCCTTCTGGCTTCTGCTGACACTACACTTAGACACACACACGCACACACACACACACACACACACACATGGACACGGACACAGAAAAACTAATATATTTCTAAAAAACAAAAAAAAATAGATACTAAACAAATTCTTGCATTTTGTGAAGTTAACGATTGCATTAAGGATAACAACAAACTGCAGTAAAGGTGGCTGGTCTAATAATTTGCTTATCAAAGTCAGTAAACTCGGGGCTCATACCGCCCATTCTAAGAACGATTTCAGGGCTTCTTAGTTCCCAAGCAAGTTACTTTGGAGGCGTACATATCTAGAAGTTGTTTCCATTTGCAGTCTAGTCATCCAGAGGGAAATCAGAGGTTGTACACTGTGTGGAATCCTGCAGGCGGACAATGGTTCCTACACAGCTGGAACTCTATAGACTGTCTGCTTTCAGAGCACTGCAGTTAATCCCGATTTAGGGTACCAAAGTGCTCAACCACAAGATAGGAGTCCAGAGAGGCCTCGGGAAGGTCGGCCAGTCTCTCCTCATTTAATCTTTAGGTACCCAGAATGGCGAGACTAAATACGAATCTGAAGAGTGGGAAGGATCTTAGAGATCACCTATCCAAACCAAAATGAACACATAATCTTCCCCCATGTCCTTCCATCCCGATGTGGGTGACAACGACTGTTACCTAGGCAATGTGGGATGGGATAAAGGAAACAGAGGGCAGAGGAACACTTCTCAGAGTAAATCTGTTTGGGTTCGGGCATTCAGGGAGACTTCGCTCCACAGGAAGTAACTTCAGTGACAGTGCGGCGGGCTGCAGCCCGGACACCAGGCACCGCCGTTAGTCTCCATCAGACTATGGGTCTCCGACACGAGCAAGACCGAGAGGCCGATCGTCCAGTCTTTGGACCACAAGCAGCCAAGGGCTGCGCGTGCACCGTCCACGCGCGCCCCCCAACCCCCGGCTCCATCCCGCGCAGGCGCCGTGGCTCGCGCTCCCTGCACGCCGGCTAGCGGCCGCAGCAACCCGCGCTCCTTACCCGCGTGCTGGCTCCGCCACCCCGGCCTCCAGGCTCCCGGCGGTTGCCTCGCGGGGCGCCGCCTCCTCGGCCTCGGCGGAAGCCCCGGCCTCGGCCCCGCCGGCCGCCTCCGTCCCCGCAGCCTCCTCTCGCCATCGCCGTCGCGGCCCCGGCCGGCTCTCGGTCCCCTCCGGGCCGCTCCCGGCCTCCCCGCCGCCCGCGGCCGCCCCTAACCCCGCGCTCAGCCTGCATGAGGCCGCCAGCGAGCAGAGTGCGCGAGCCGCCGCGGAGAGCGCAGGCCCCACCGGAAGCGGCCGAGCGCCAGCGGTGGTGATCGGGCCCGGGACCCAGCCGGGGCGGAGACCACAGCAATGATCTGTAATAAAAGGACGCCATAAAGTCACTTTGTGTGATAGTTCTTAATTCATATGAGTGTTTGCATGACACAAAGCCCAAGATGTCCAATGAGTTTTTTAGTTAACCTAAGCCATTTTAAAGTCGGCATTTAGGAAAGGTTGAGGGTGAGTTCCATGCCATACGTGTGGACTGCGGCTCATGTGGATGGAGGGTCCTGTAGGGAAGGAGAAAGATGCTTGAAAATCTTGAAGAGAACTTGACTTGTAAACGGTAGTTGCTGTAACTCACATTTACTGAGCGCTTGATTCTCAAAGGTACTCGTGTTATCCTTATTTTGCAATGAGGCAACAGCCCTAGAGAGAGCTTAACTCGCTGAGCAGGACTTGGCTAGAGAGTGAGTGTCCAAAGACAAGGGTAGCAGGAAACTTTGTTATAGAGAGACAAGAGGGAGCTGGAAATGTCGCTCAGTGGAAGAATGCTAAAATGGTCTTTGGCACAGTTAAAAAAAGAATCCACAGAAGCTAAGATTAATTTTGTCTTAAGGAAGATACATAAAATTAATGAAAGCAAGCCCAGCTGTGGTAGTGCAAGCCTTTTAATCCCAGTACTGGAGAGCCAGAGGTAGGTCCATCTCTGAGTTCACAACCAGTCTGGTCCACAGAGTGCGCTCCAGGACAGCAAGGGCTACACAGTGACCCTGTCTCAAAAAGGGTGAGGGGGGGGTAAAGAAAAGTAAATAAATAAAAAGCAAAAACTGGAAGTCAGCCTACCAAAAGAAATGTCACTTTCATCTCACCTTATGCCCCCTTCCTTATAGCCATCGTTTCTAACTGTGTACAGAACTATATGCCAGCGGCACTATGTTCAGAATTTAAAAGACAGATTCACCCCACCCTAAAGTCCTCTACTCACATGGAAGGTAATTATATAAACAAATGATTCTGCTACAGTGAGCTGAATGCAGTGAACCGCTCAAAGCTGGAAATTGGCTTTTCTTAAATAAACCCTCAAGGTACAGCCTGATGACTGAACTGGAGTTGACCCAGCTAACAGACAGGAGGGAATGAGGGACCTACAGGATGGGGGAAGCCCTGAAGGTTTGTCAACTTGAGATAAAATGTCTTTAAAAATGGCAATCCCTTGCAGAACCCTCAGAACTCACCAGTCGCCAAACACTGTAAATCGCTGCTTCTGAGCTCACATACTCGGTTTCTGGAACCAAGATTGGAAACACAAACAGGGTGGCTGGAGAGATCGCTCAATCAGGAAAGGCATCAACATGTGAGGACAGTCAAAAGCCTGGTGCACATTGGCCGCCATAGCAAAATCTACCAGCTCCGGCTTCCATTGAGTATCCTACTTAGCTTTCTATTGCTGTCACTAACATCATGAGCAAAAGCAACTGGGGAAGGAAAGGGTTTATTCCATCTTCTGCTTTACAGTACATAATTAAAGGAACGCATATGTGGCAGGGGCTCCAAGTAGAAACCAGGGAGGGATGCTGCATACTGATTGTGTTTTCAGGCTCAATTTCAACTACCTTTTTTTTTTTTTTAGATTATTTTATTTTATGTGCATGATGGTGTTGTCTGTATGCATTATGTGGACCACAAGAGTACTTGGTACCCACAGACATCAGAAGATAGCTTTAGATTCCCAAGAACTGGAGTCATGGGTATTGTGAGCCACCATGTAGATGCTAATAACCAAACCTTGGTCTTCTGCAAGAGCAGCAATTGCTCTCAGCTGACAGGTTATTTCTCCACCAGTGAAAATTCAAGCCATGGAAGTCACCAGTAAGAGGGGGAGGGGGAAAGGGGGCATGTGGGTGCCAGGGAGCTGGGAGGGCGGGACCAGTCTGGATTATATAGAGAAGATCCTGGGGGAGGGGAGGGCAGCCCAGCCCCTGGGCTGGAAAGTTCAGGGCTAAGGGCTGGGTGTGCCAAGTAGGGACTGGGGATGCTGGGAGAACCTGGAGGCCAGGTCTGGTTTGAAACTAAAATATGCACCTCAGTCCCTTGTCCCAGGGTTCAAAAGCAAGCGTCCGAGGCTTTTGCTGATTGTGAATGAGTAGGGGGCAGAATAACTGTCCATGACTACTTACTGCTGGCACTGGGGCACCATTATGGAGTGTGGGCAAAAAGCTGGGATGCCGGCCAAGCCCGGGAAGAGTTGGTCACTGCTGTGCAGGTTTTGGAACCATCTGGGGTAGAAGAGTGTAGGCCCAGCTGAAGCAGGCTGTTAGGCTAGGCCAGAGCACTCGTGGTAACTGCTCTGTAACTTTCCCGGATGCAGCTTCTGAGAGAACACCGGGGTGTTACGGACAAAAGATAAGGCATGTAGGGAGAAAATTCTTTTCCTAGGTGTACATTTGAAACTCTTAGGCCAATGGTCTTCCGAGTTAGAAGAGGGGTAGCAGGTCCCAGGTCCAGGGATAGGGAAATGGATCGCAGAATACTCGGGTTGGGAAGGAAACAAGCTGTTTATTGACAGTACTTGTCTTGAGTCTATTTGACTGTGGGAGATAGATTCGAGTGGACTCCCAGAAGCTCATACAAAAGAAAATACAAATATGAAATAACTTTTATGGCCATACAGCTAGTAATTAATGGAATGAATCAAACCCAGGGTCGCCCGGCTTCAAAGTCTCCATGGCTCTTGAGAAACCAATCTGTAGATTTAAGTTTAAGAGATTTAAGTTCTAGTCAGAGATGTGAAATCAATAGAAAAGTTCAGGCCATAGTTGTCAGGGTATGAACGGAAATAAGAACCAAGAAGACAGCTAGAAAATGGGAAATTTAGGATTTTGCATTCAAGTGTAAATGAGGAAGTTAAGCTCTGGGAGGCAGTGTTGATGCCCACTGCTTATGTGAGGAGGCCACTAACACCATTAATAAGGAGAGAGTCGTGGGTTCAGGAGGAGGACGCATCCGGACAGGCCGCCTAAATCACAGTATCTGGACACACATAAATACAAAGCTTTAATCCTAGTTACCTTCACTCCCCTGTCCCGTCCCACAGTAAGAAATAACATCGAATTCTGTAGTTTTGCTATCTCGTTGCCAGTTAACATTTTGTCAGTAGACACCATTATTTCTGACACGACGCATTTATTTTCTTTTTTAAAAATCATTTCTACATTTTTTTCTTGATGCACACTTTACTTTTATTCTTCCTACTTGGTGAGAAAGAGCATGGTGTGGGCAAAGTTTCTGTCTGGTGAGGGCCCTTGTGTTTGTTCCCCGTGGATCCTCTCATGGTGGAGGACAATGACTTGATTGTAGTCGGTCTCCCTCCCACTCTCTAAAATTCTGGTTTTACACTCTGGGTGGTGGTGGTTGTTGTTGTTGTTGTTACAGTTTTCATTCTCCCTAATGAGAGCTGATGTCAGTAAATTACAAATAAGCAAATATTTTTGTTTCCTACCTCCAGTTAACAAACACATAATGTAGCTTTTTCTGTAAGACTTGATATTTACATTCCAACAAGCATGCCATATAGCACTTGAGCAAAATGACCTTTTGCTACTTTCTTCTCTCCTTCACCCTAGTCCACGAACACGTCCTGTGTTTTTGTTAACTGAAGGAAACAAAAATATTTGCTCATTTCAACCCCCTAACACAAGATAGGAGCAGAAAAAGGGATGGAGAGGAAAGGAAAGAGATCCCTGAATAAAGTCAGGGGTCAGAAAGGGGGCAACAACGCTATCATTAGACTACTTCCTACTGATTAGGAGCATCGAGTTCCTTGGGCAAGTTTGAGCTTCACTGTCATTTGTTTCTTAGACAGAAAGATATTTTCTTAGACAGACAGAAAGGGCATTTTTTCAGAACAAACTGATGGTCTACCTCCATTCTCCAGGTGACTAAGATCAAATGGTTTGGTACATTATCTTCTTCAAAATTCTGTGTTCAGTGACAAACTTGGTAGCTTAAAATTTGGCCCTGTGGGGACTTTTACAGGATTGAAATGGAAAGTTCTACAGGATTGAAACAACCGACTAACAACCCAGTCTGCTTCTCGGGGCCCTGGTATTTGTTTACCCTCTGAAAAGTCCCCAGAATTCAAAAGGTCACACAATCACAGAAACTATCGACAGTTGTCAAACATCATGACTAGTCAGCTGGTGTGGAAAATCAGAAGCAGCCCATATTCCACATCTGGGATCAAATGAAAACATATTCTTATAATATTTATGGGTTTTTTCTTTAAAGAAGCCAAAATTTTGAAATTGTCGCTACAGAGTCCTGACAAAAACCATTATTAAAGGAAATATTTTACATAAACAAATGCTTCAGTAAAAAATGGAGAATTCATTGCCTTTGTTTTTTAAATGTATATAAAAATGCCTTCATAACGTTCACAGATTTTAATCATAGCTTTTTTTTTCTTTTTCTTTTTTTTTTCTTTTTTTTTTTTTTTTTTTTTTTTTGGTTTTTTTGGATTTGGTTTTTTTCTAGAAAGGGTTTCTCTGTATAGCCCTGGCTGTCCTGGAGCTCAATCTGTAGACCAGGCTGGCCTCGAACTCAGAAATCCACCTGCCTCTGCCTCCCAGAGTGCTGGGATTACAGGCGTGCGCCACCACCGCCCGGCTAATCATAGCTTTTAATCAAATGGATATACTTCTAGGAATTTCCTTAAGAAAATTAACAAAAATGTATATAAAGGTTTATCTCAATGTAGTCATTGTGGCCTTACATTGTAAAATTCAAAACAATCTAACTATGCTTTATCTCCTTTTGTTGAAAATAGTTTTTTATTACATAATATATCCTGATTATAGATTCACACTCCTCCTCTCAGATCCAGATACATCCCTTTTTTTCTCTCATTAAAAAAACAGATATCTAAGGGATAATAACAAAATAAAATAGTACAAAGACTACCACATTGGGATAGGATAAAACAAACAAGCAGAAGAAAAAGAATCCAAGAAAAGACGCAAGAAATAGATGCAGAGACCCACTCATTTGCATACCCAGGAATACTATAAAAAACTGGAATCCATAATATACATATATTATAATATATATGTGTGTGTGTGTGATTTGTACATATTATACACACACAAAGAACTTGTAGGGTAAAAAGAGAGAAAAAATTTAAAATAAATAAAAAGATAAAATTAAAAAAAAAAGTCCTGACACGGCACTGTGATACCTCCACAGATGGCATTGAGTTCACTCTCAGTTGGCCATCTGGGGGTGGGGGAGCACATGGAGGGGGCTCACTCTACCCTTAAGATTAGTTTGAGACTCCCTTGGAGGAAAATAAATTTTCATTTTGCAAATGGTTATCAATTAGAGATAGCTTCTGGGTTAGAAATGGAGGCATGTGTCCGCGTCTTTTACTCTAGGACTCCATCTGCTGCAGACGCAGGCACGCCCTGTGCGTGCTGCCCCAGTCTCTGGGAGCTCTCATGTCCTCATCTGCTGATGCAGAGGGCCTGTTTCCTTGGTGTCCTCCATTGCCCTTGGTTCTTACACTCAGTTTACACTTCCTCTGTAGTATTCCCTGAGCCTTGAAGTGAGAGATTTGGGGAGAACCACCCCATTTAGGGCTGAGTATTTTGATGTCTCTGAATATTGTCTGACTTTCTAAATGGAGTACAGATTTAAACAGAGAATTCTCAAAAAAGGGAACCCAAATGGCTGAGAAACAGTTTTAAAAGATGTGCAATATCCTTAGCCATCAGAAGAATGCAAATCAAAACTACTGTCACCTATCAGAATGGCTAAGGTCAACAAAACAAATGGCAGGCCATGTTGCAAGGATGCAGAGTAAGGAGGATATACATCTATCGCTGGTAGGGGTGCAAACTCGTACAGCCACTATGGACGCAGTGTGGTGGTCCCTCAGGAAGATAGGAATCTATCTACGCCAAGATCCAGCATTACTCTTGGGCATATAGCGAAATGATGCTTCCTGCTACCACAGAGACACTCGCTCAGCCATGCTCACTGCTGCCCTATCCATAATAGCCAGAAGTTGGAAACAAACTCAACAAATGAATGTATAAAGAAAGTGTGGCATGTTTATACAATTGAATATTGTTTAGCCATTAAAAATGAAATTTTGTAATTTACAGGTAAATTAATGGAACTGGAAAAAGTCATCCAGTGTGAGGTAACACAGACCCAGAAAGAAAAATATGGCATGTATTGGCGCATAAGTACATATTAGCAGTTAAGTCAATGATAACCAAGCTATACTTCATAGAACCACAGAGAATACATCCAGAGTAAGGGACTGGGGAACAGATAGAGCTCCCTAGAAAAAGGAAATAAAATAGGAACAGGAGGATCAAGTGGGGAGGGAAGGTGAGAGGGGGACTAGGAAGGAAATATGGAGAGAGACAGATAAAATTAAAGGCCATTCAAATAGTAGTGTGGAAACCTAATACAATAGAAACTTCCTAAAACACATACATACATGAAAGCGATCTAAATGAAATTGCCAAATAATGAGAGACAGGACCCAAACTGGATATTTTTTCATCAAATGAAACTTCCAGTACCTGGGATGGGTTACATCTAATTGAATTGTTGGACATAGGAGTCCAATGGGAAACCCTAAGCAACCCAGGCTATTGCCAAGACTGTAGGTCATTTTCTACAACTTACAGCCAAAGCCCAGCAACTCATTGAACACCACGAAGTCAAGCTGGTGCCTGCCTAGAGCCCCCACCCCTCGTGCTAGTGTATTTGGTATAGGAAGGTACTCTGCACACAACCAAAGGGAAAATGTAAACACCAGCTAAGCAGCAACCTTTGACCAAAATCTGCCAGCACAATGGTGGCACAAAGCTTGAGGGAGTAACCAACCACGATCTGGTTTGACTCAAGGCCCACTCCACGAGAGAGAACCCATAACCAAAACTGCGTGGATGTCCAAGAGCCTGAGATTAGATAGCTCAGGGACCTAGGATAAAACCAAATACTACAGTTCTAAAGGAACCCAGCAATAAAATGACTCCTAATGACACTCCGCTGTACCATAGATCAACACTTTACTCAGCCATCATCAGAAAGCTTCCTCCTCACATTCTTTACCTAAAAGAAAGCTATGGAAATAGTCATCTGTCAAATTTACATACACATTTATCTATTGGAAACATCAGTATTCCATCATCTCAGGATTGCCACAATTTCCAAACCAACCTAGTCTTCACAGTGAGTTAGTTCCACAACAGCCAGGACCAAATGAAAAGAAGCAATCTGAGGACAAGTACTCATGCTCTCTGCATCCCGATTCTGGTGACAATGTGCCCAGGCACCTCTTGCTTCTGTGTTCCTGACACACTAGATTGTGCTCCCTGAAACCCTAACTCAGAATAAACCATCCCTTCCCTTTATCAGGTATTTCACTGCAGCAAGGAAACAAGTGACTAATGAAGTCAATCTTGATAATTTGTCCAATCTGGCCTCAGACTTACAACTCTCCAACAGCAGCCTCCCAGGTAGCTAGACTTACATCCTAGCTGCCAGCCCTCACAGGGTTCTGATGCACAGGAAAAGTGTCATTAATGATGGAAAGACCACACCAGAACCGCCTGCATTGCAAGAAGCTATGAAGGTGGATTTTCTGATACTGTTTGTACTTTTTTTTTTCTAATGTATGTAAGTACACTGTAGCTGTCTTCAGACACATCAGAAGAGGGCATCTGATCCCATATTGGATGATTGTGAGCCTCCATGTGGTTGTTGGGGATTGAACTCAGGATCTGTGGAAGAATAGTCAGTACTAGTATCTGCTGAGCCAACCAGCTCCAATAATCCTATCTTTAATATATGCCATTGTGTTAGTTTAAAAGTCATTTTTCCTTATTCATGAGATACCAAAAGAAACTGTCACTCACACAGGAAAATCCTTAAGAAAATGAGCTGAACTTGTATATTTTAATATGTTCAACCTATGTTATTTATTTTTTATTTTTGTTTAATATATTTTTGAGAATGTCACACATACATACAATCTACCTCCTCCAAACTTACGACCTCTTTTCTTTCATGGCACCCACATATCCATGGAACCATCCACTGGAGCAGAGTGGTCAACCAGTAGCTCAAAGAAACCTGCCGCCTGATTTTGCACAGGTCCTGTGCAGGCAGCCCCACTGTTGTGAGTTGATGAGTCCAGCAGTCTCGCATGTTTAGGAGACACTGTTTTGGTCACCCTTTAGCCTCCACCACACCCACCTCTGGCTCTTAGACTCCTCCCACCCCTCCCAGTCTTACTTTTATAAAAGGGAATCCATTCATTATGTAGACATTTTCAAAATGTGGGCTAGCCACATAGTGTCACTTGTTGAAATGCAAATGCCTAAGCCTGGTTGCAGCTAGAACTCTTAGAATAAGGCCCAGTGATCTGTTTTACTAAATTTGCTGGTAACTGCAATGAATACTCAAGTTGGACAATCACTATGATAAGGCAACATTTAGGCTTTCATATAAACCTCACAAGAGAATTTCACAATTCCTAGTCCAAGACCATGGAACTTATAGCTACTCACTACCTGGAAAACAAAATATTGTGATGATATTTCTATCTGTCTGTCTGTCTGCTCATCTTTCTTTGTTCATTGAAATGGGTTTCAGTATACAGGCTTGACTGGCCAAGAGCCTCACTGGATAGACCAGACTGGCTCTGAACTCACAGAGTTCTGCCTGCCTCTGCATCCCAAGTGCTGGGATTAAAGTCATGTGCCACCACATCCTGGCTGTCTGTGATAGTTCTAAAAGAAATCATTGACCCCTGCAAACATAAGTCTCATACAACAAACACATCTTCCTGATTTTTCTGTAAACAGGCCAACTTTTTTAGTTTAGCTGCCTTCTTAAACTTGATGTGTGAAAAAGAAGAGTGGAAAACATTGGTAGGATTTCTCAGAAAGAAATCTGTTCTTTTTCCTTTTGAACCAGCGTCTCAGTAATTTGTCTTTTACTGACTCTGGAGTCCAGGCAGGCCTTGAATTGTCCATCCTTCTATCTAATCCTCCAGAGTCCCTCAGCTCTTAGGCCTGCATCACCAGGTCTGGCTTTCCACTTATGTATTTTAAATATATCCATCTACTACTGAGGGGTACTCACAGGACACAGAGGGATTCCAGCAGGAGCTATGCTATAAGCTCCAAGTTCCTGCTCACATTGTGTTAGAGGCGATGAAACAAGCAACGTTGATCAGGCACTGATGGAATGTTAAAGAGCTTCAAGGGCTCAGGGTTAGAGAACTCAAAATTGATGGAGTCATTCCTAAGATATACACTGCAAATTTCTACTGCCCTCCGCACTCTGAGCTGGTGACCAGGTTTTCTGTAACAGACATTATCAGAAAATAATTTCCAAGCCTGCCCTTACTAAACACGGCAGGTGGGATCCGTAACCATACACTCCACCTTCCTTTGGGATACTATTGTTGGACTCTGTTCCAGCCCCAGACAGCTACTTCTATTGTCACGTTAGGCCCTGTGCCAGCTCACTTACCTAGAGACCAGAAACTCTAGCATGCTCTCCCATATATCAGCTTTACCTTCTAATGTACCATTCTCATTAGCATGAAAATGTGGTTTATTCCCCACTTTTCTTTAAAAATAAGAAAGAGTCAGGCTAGACAGATGGCTCAGCACTTAAAAAGCACTGACTTCTCTGCTGAAGGCCAGGAGTCAATTCCTAGCATTCACACAGTGGCTCACAACTCTCTGTGACACCATTCCTAGGAGATCTGACTCCCTCTTCTAGCCTCCAAAGAGCATTTCATGCTTGCACGAGCAAGGTCCACAGACACCCATGCACACATAATCACTCTTCTCCTCATCCATATTTCCATGTTCCACAAAGCTTTCTGGCCACCATAGCCCCAAATAATTTACCAAGATACATTCTGATCTCCCTGGAACTAAACCCAGGCTCAAGTATCAGTCCTATCTCCCTAGATGGATCAGCCTTGCTTGAAGCTGTGTGTCGCTGTCTCCTCAAGACCTTCTCCCCCTGTTGCTTGCAGAAAAACATGTGCTCATTAGGAGTGCAAAGATGAATTTAGAATCTTTGATTTTACTTCTTTTGGAAAGAATTTGGTGCCAAGGAATTCTGGACTTTCCGATTTCCCCATAAATCTATTTGTAGCAGTCTTTCCAAGACTTTTTATGACATGACACACAATGATAAATTTCCAGAAGTCTGAGACTACCACATAAGACAGAAGGAAAACCCTCACTTCAGAACTAGAAGACAAGCCACACACACACACACACACACACACACACAGACATCCAGTGGCTCCCTGTCTAGTCCTCAAATTTAAACTGTCTCACCAGCTTTCCTGTCCTCAGTGGCAGTACAGCCATCTAATATCCTCGGGACTAGGCCTTTCTGACCCTGGAGGCTCAACTCTCTTCCTGGATGCTCTGTAAAGCTGAGTAATATTATTAAGTCTCTCAAGCTGTGTGCTGGAACATCTCTTTCATGCTCCAAGTTACTTCGCACACTGGCAAACACCATTCTTAAAGCCACTCAGTTAAAATACTGCTCCTAACATCATCACTTCAGAGACAATAAGAAGTCATCTCTTAAATGAAATGAACTTTGGACTGCATTTCTTCTCTATCAGTCAAAAAAGTTAAATATGCGTTACTTAAATGAGCCACCCAAAACTTTTGTTTCTTCACACATTCCTTCAACAGGAGTTCTGGAGTTCTTGATATTTAACCTGCTGTGAGCACTTGTGTTTTAATCCTACCACTTCAGGTTGCTACCTCTGATATTCATGCCCAGTTTATGTGTCCCGCATTCAAGCTGCCACACTCAGCTTCCCAAACCCCATTTTACCCCCATCCTACCCCGATTCCCCTGTCCTGCACCCCTCCCTCCCGCTCCATCCTTTCCCTCTCTGTCTTTTAAGCAATTCTTTTTTCCTTTCCTCCTTACCTTCTCAAGCCCTTTTTATAACTTTGCCACAAGAGGGCAGCAGTTTCACACATATGAAAGATGCTCAGACATTGAGGGTTGTTAAAAAGCAGGATTATACTCTAAAAAAGTAAAAGAAGACACAAAGTTGGGAGGGCAAGGAGGGGGAGTCTAGAAGGGGCTGGGGGAGGTGAATTTGATCAAAATACATCATACGAAATTCTCGAAGAACTAATAGATTTTTAAAACAATAGCCCTGATAAAAAATGTTGCCACTGGTGGTCTAGCGATTTCTACAGAAAAGGAATGGTTTCAGTGGGAGAAGAGAGGCATGAGCAACGGGGCAGGAAGCCAAAATTCATTTGTTGCATGCACAAAAATGTCAGAATTTTTTTCATTGAAAAAAATATGTATTTGAACTTTTATAGTCAAAGCCCAATACTTGTTCATTAGGCAGAAGAATTTTGCAATTATAAAATTATATACATATATTACTATATATATACCATTATACAGTGCAATAATGTGTACATATATATTTCTAGAATGTTATCCAAATTTTATTTTGCCTTCTACCTTATACTTACCTTAACTATTTCAACACTATCAATAGTTCTGATAATTAGTTAATTTCTTAAGTGGGGAAAAAGGTTCAACAATTCAGCATCTTGCTCTACATGCATTTCATAATTTTGTTGGCAACTATGAACCCCAAATGGAAAACAAAGACATGCAGAGGTGTGTGCGACGAGCGGAACTGACCTGTTTGTGTTTCTTCCAGATACTGGACAAGAAAAGGGAAGGCCAACCAGAGAAGCTCCAGACCTCGGACTAAATCTGACTGTAATTTCTTGAGCCAGGATGGAAGGGGAGTCTTACCACAATGAAACCACTGCCAATGGCACCCCGGTAAATCACCAGGCTTTGGACCGCCATGGACTGTGGGAAGTCATTACCATCGCAGCTGTGACAGCTGTGGTCAGCCTGATGACCATTGTCGGCAATGTCTTGGTCATGATCTCCTTCAAAGTCAACAGTCAGCTCAAGACAGTTAACAATTATTACCTGCTCAGTTTGGCCTGTGCAGACCTCATTATTGGCATCTTCTCCATGAACCTCTACACGACCTACATCCTCATGGGACGCTGGGTTCTTGGGAGTCTGGCTTGTGACCTCTGGCTTGCACTTGACTATGTAGCCAGCAATGCTTCTGTCATGAACCTTCTGGTGATTAGCTTTGACCGTTACTTTTCCATCACAAGACCACTGACATACCGGGCCAAGCGTACCCCAAAGAGGGCTGGCATCATGATAGGCTTGGCATGGCTGGTTTCATTCATCCTCTGGGCTCCAGCCATCCTCTGCTGGCAGTACTTGGTTGGGAAGCGGACAGTACCACCTGATGAGTGCCAGATCCAGTTCCTCTCTGAGCCCACCATCACTTTTGGGACTGCCATCGCTGCCTTCTACATCCCTGTGTCCGTCATGACCATACTCTACTGCCGGATCTACCGGGAAACAGAGAAGCGAACCAAGGACCTGGCTGACCTCCAAGGTTCCGATTCTGTGGCAGAAACCAAGAAGAGAAAGCCTGCTCACAGGACCCTACTCAGATCTTTCTTTAGCTGCCCTAGACCCAGCCTGGCCCAGAGGGAAAGGAATCAGGCCTCCTGGTCATCCTCTCGTAGAAGCACCTCAACCACAGAAAAGCCAACCCAGACCACTGACCTAAGTGCTGACTGGGAAAAGGCTGAACAGGTGACCAACTGTAGCAGCTACCCCTCATCAGAGGATGAAGCTAAGCCCACCACTGACTCTGTCTTTCAAGTGGTCTATAAGAGTGAAGCCAAGGAAAGCCCTGGGAAGGAATTCAATACCCAAGAGACCAAGGAAACGCTTGTGGACCCTCACACTGAAAATAATGGCTATGACACTCCCAAATACTTCCTGTCTCCAGCGGCTGCTCACAGACTCAAGAGTCAGAAGTGTGTTGCCTATAAGTTCCGATTGGTGGTAAAAGCTGATGGGACACAGGAGACTAACAATGGCTGTCGCAAGGTGAAAATCATGCCCTGTTCCTTCCCAGTGTCCAAAGACCCTTCAACAAAAGGCCTGGATCCCAACCTCAGCCATCAAATGACCAAACGAAAGAGAATGGTCCTAGTTAAGGAGAGGAAAGCAGCCCAGACCTTGAGCGCCATTCTCCTGGCCTTCATCATCACATGGACCCCTTATAACATCATGGTCCTGGTTTCTACCTTCTGTGACAAGTGTGTCCCTGTCACCCTGTGGCACTTGGGTTACTGGCTGTGCTATGTCAACAGCACCATCAACCCCATCTGTTATGCTCTCTGCAACAGAACATTCAGGAAGACCTTTAAGCTGCTTCTTCTCTGCCGGTGGAAAAAGAAAAAGGTAGAAGAGAAATTGTATTGGCAAGGCAACAGCAAGCTACCCTGAAACCTTAGCAACTCCTAAAAGAACAATGATCACAGTCTGGTTTGCTCGTTTAAGGAATTCTATCTGCCATTCTGAGTCCCTGAAGACTTGTCAAGGTGCAAGGTCTGCTGTCAGAGTGACACATGTGCCTGTATGTGAGGTGAGTCTTGTCCTTTACCAAGGCCACCCAATGCCACTAAAATTTGCCAGTGAATCAGAGAGACAGACTCAGGGCCCTTCTCTGGAAGTGCACTTGAGTCGCCGTGGACAATGACTTCAGGAACTGATCTGTGAAGAACAATAAGGACCAGATGGAAATCTTCCCCTGCAGCATTCTGTCACAGAGTGTTGTGCAGTATGATTGTGTCTATATGAAATTGTCTTATATCAGCAAGAATCCGCAGAGTGTAGGCCAGTTGGACATCCAAATAAAAGTGTTACTCAACTGGCTTCTAAGAATATCACTCTTTGTAACTTAATCAGAATTTATTGTGCAGCTCTCGTGTGCTTTGTACTGTGGCATGTTTTTCTGATCATACACAGAAAGAATGCTCTTTCTCTTCCTTTTGTAACTATGACAACTCCTATTCCCACTGAAACCATGGCGATTCCCCAACCATCATTCTCTCAGTATCTTGAGTCAAGAAGGATGCTAACATTGGCTTACTTGTACACTTGGTCTCCTAGAGGGGCCTTTATTCTGCTAATAATGATACATTATCACATATAGTTATATTCATACTTACCAAGGGGGTAAATATTTCACTAAACAAATATTGTGTATCATTTTTGGTGTTCATATGGAGTCCCTTAATAAGTATATTGTGTTCTCAGGAGAAACTAGTTGTATAATAGTCCTGCCCAGGATTCTCTCCAGGACATGGAATGCTGGTTCATTTATGTTATTTTCAGGGGCGTTGCTTTTTAATCTCTTCTCAAGACAAACCAAACATGAAACATGGAAAACAAATAGGATCCTTTCCATGGTTTTTTTAATTTCTTTAAGAGTCTTTCAAGTCCCTAACCCGCTCATCCAGACCCCTAACTCACAATCAGACATGCACAGATCATTATCCTGTGTGTGAAAGCTGCGATACTTGGACAAACAGGAGAGGGATGTCTTCTTCTGTATAGGTCTTTCAAATTTGAAAAAAAATTACTTCCTTGTTGAGTGCTATCCAAATTCACCCAAAAGTGAGAAGCTCATAAAAGTACGCTTGGGGGTTCAGGGCAGCTGGCCACAGCCCTTAAACAGGAAAGCTTCGTCCATGGGCAGCCCAACAATGCCATGCCTGCCTCGAGTGCATGAGGCACTGGATTCAGCCTCCAGCACCAAAGCACACATGTTTTAAATGTAACTTTCAGCTTTAAAAACAAAGTGTAAATTATAATGTTATAAAATATACATTTGTATGCTGGAATTCTTTAAAAACCGAATCTAACTGAACTATCTTAAATATTTTTATATAAACCAACTGGAGGGGGAGTGCTTAGTGGAGAGCACTTGCCTAGCATGCTCAGAGCCCTGCATTTGAGTTTTAGAGACAGGAGGGGGGAACGTAAGTTAAGATGCTTCTTTGACGATTCTGGAAATAAAAACATGCACAAGAAAAGTAAAGCTACGAAATAATAAGTAAAGTTGATGAAAGATCCAGAGTAAAAGTAGGGCAATGGGACACAAAGAACTGACGGGTGGAAACTCCTCTCAGAAACTTTATAGTTAAATCTGCTGATAGCATTTGATGCTGTGTTAAAAAGATTCTCCACATTTCAGCTGGGTGTGGTGGAATATTCCTGTAATCCCAGCACGTGAGTAATGGAGGCAGCTTTGTCTCTAGCAAGATCCTATTTCAAAAAAAAAGAAAATCTGGATTTCATTTCACTCAGTGGAAGCCAGCTCTCTTCTAACTTCATTTTCTAAGATGATGGAAAAGAGAATTGACCTGGTTTCCTGTGAATCAGATGTGTACCTGAGTTCTTCCTTGGACCCTAGAAGAACAGAGTTACCTGCCAAAAAGACTTCAGAATGGGAGACTTTTGGGTGGGACGAGGCTAGTCAGGATGGTCCTATCCCTGCAGAGTCCTGATGTTAAGAAGAAACATGTTTGATGTACCTAGTTGTGGAGCCTTTGTATAGAGCAGGTCGGCACCTGCCAAGAACTGAGTAGAAACACTAATTGGCTCAGATCTCCAAGACAGAGGTTCCCAGGCCTACATGATACCAGAAGGGTGTGGCTTTACTCAAAAAACTTGCTCTACCAGCTCTAGACTTACTTGGTTCTTTTCCTTTAAGGCCTTGGCTGCTGGCAGAATCAGAAATCTCTCCATGAAAAATGGTATTTTTAACGCTGTCCTGGGCATTCAGCATTCACAATAGAGAAGTAAGCCAGTTAAAGCAAAGGTACCCAGAACTGGAATGGGGAGGGTCTTGCTCCAAGAGACACATGGAACATTCTACTGTCATATAGGACCAAACTTTTTCATTTATCCTTTGAGAAATTCTTTATCATTGATCTTGGAAAGTATCCATGTTTACAGGGCTCCTCATGTCCATTAGCATAGACAAAGCACACCCCAAACTACTGGAGAAAAGAAAAGTTTCCTAGAATCAGGGTGTTGAGTGGGTCCTTCAGAATGCAGAGATCCACTTGTAAACCACAGGGACTGGGTAAGTGGGTGGGGTACAAGCTGACCAGATCCTAGGCCTTCTGGGCCCCAGTGCCCTGAACTAACTGTGTCTGTGATAAACTATTTCCAGCTTTAACTCGTTGTCTATTAGATGATACCTGTTGTTAATAGTGTGATTTGTCTCTCCTTGGCTGCACATTTGGTGACAAGTCCCAGAATCTTGGTTTTCCATTCATGTTTTGGTTAAACAAAGCACTTTGTCAATGTTCTTCTGCTTTGACCCTCTGGTGAGTGTCCTCTGTGGATGATGCTGTCAGTTCTTTGTAATTGTAAAATCTGTACCCAAATTCCAGGGTTGGGGTATGGAGCTGTTTACTGTAAATATCCAAATCACAGGAAAGCATAACATACTTGTGTACTCGTGATGTTCTGGATACTAGAGAAATGTAACCACACAGTGATACCATGAAGTGTTAAAACTGGAGAGTGTTCTCTGGTTAGCATGATGGACCCATCTGTATCAGGGTCCTGCCCAGCTCTGCATGGCCTTCCCCTTTAAGATAGGGTAAAACTATGGAATACACATCTTGCTACTTTCTGTGATTTGCCATTTCAGTTATCAATGACCAAGTTAAGATTAAATAATGATGATTAAAAAAAAAGTCTATGGCTAAAATTCTTCCTTTCTCCTGTAGCACAAGGGTCAGGAACAAACCTAGAAACACAGCTCTTCTTCTCAGACAGAGACCCTGCACCAAAGGCAACAGCTCCATTTTGTCATGCCATTTCACCACCACTGTAAGTGACTTTAATCTCCATCTCCCTCTGTCAGCTCATCAGTGGGGTTCAATGTTATGCAAGCTCTCCGCTGATTTAAGAAAATCTAGATGAGTGGGTGACTGTGTTAGGAATGGAGCCAGAAGCACATTTTTAAAGGAACAAACTCCTTTGAAGTTAATTTTGAACTTATATAAAAGCTGAATAAGCACTACAAACAACTCTTTACCCTTCATCTGTTTTACAAACGCATTAAAATTCTGTCCCATTAATGTGCACTCTCACAATTTTTTTAAAATATACACACATTTTTTTCCTCAGCTTTCTGGGAATAGGCTGTCTTTGTGTGCCCATTTACCCCTGCCGGGTCTCACTGGGTTTCTTAAGAGCAGAGTTACTTTATGTAACCTCTGCAGGAATCCAGAAAGCAGAACTGCCCTGGCGGCAATGTCGTTCTGTAGTCTATAGACTATACTCCAATGGCAGCACTTTGTACAAATGCTGTTTGCTATAAGAATTTCTTTTCCAGTTCAGGATCCAAACCAGGATCTAGGACCAAAGAGAACACTCTGCCATTGCATGATTATCCTGGGGGAGGGTCTCAGCTTTTCCTTGCCTTTCATTTCCAGGCCCTTCTGCATGCTAAGCAAGCACTCACCTGCCCATCCATGTGATGTACAGATTCCAGTCTTACAATGGGTCTTGCACTTTTTCCTCTCCTTTTGAGACAGGGTCTAGCTGGCCTGGAACTCACAATTCTCCAGCCTTAGCTTTCTGAGCACTGGGATAATAATCATTAGCCACCTCCACCTGACTTAATTTTTTAAATAAGTAAAATATTAATGTTTATAAATATCAAAACTATAAACAGATTTACTCACAGAAGTGCCCTCTGCCCAACATTTTTTTTAAATCCCATTCCACCATTGCCTAGGTAAAAGTCTCTGTTTCTTTACTTTGTTCTTTAACAAAACAATTAAACATCAAGATGGCTCATTGGATAAAGTTGCTGCCTCCAAACCTGCGTTCTACCCCCGGGACCTATGTGGAGGAAGGAGAACGAGTCCCTGCAATCTGAACCTCAATGGCACACAAACAAAATAAAGAAATGTAAAAAAATTTTTAAAATTTATTTTATCCATTTCTTCAGTGTTTGCACCCATTTTTCAAAGTCATGCATCTACTTGTATTTAATGTCTTAACAAAATATCCACCACTTTTCTCTAAAGCTCTGACTCATCAATAGAGATTACTTCCCAAATATGCATCCATCCCTTGGGCCCTCAATGTACAAAAAGAGCTATGTGGACGTGGGTGTCTCTATGAGGCAATTCTCTGTTGGGTACTAGGTTCAAGAGTTCTCCATGAAGCTAAACACATGGGTCCTAGAGAAGCAGACATGACTGCCCTCCTGCAGCAGCTGTTGTTACCAAAAGCTATGAAGACATCCAGTAGAACAAGTTAAGTTACTATGGAGACAGTAAGTGATAACCAACAAGAGACCAGCTCATGTTCATGTTAAACTCAGAGAAGGCACAGTCATTGTTATCCTCCAAGGGACTGTGCTCATCTCCCTTAGAGATTCATGAGTTAATGTGTGGGGGTGGGGGAAGTAGCCTTAAAATCATCTGTGATCAGTATTTAGGCAAAGGAAGCCAAAGAAAAATGAATCTGGCTTTTGTTTTTTGTGTCCAATAACCATCCATACTTATCTAACACCACTATGCTTCATGGCAATCTAGCTACCAAAAAATCCTAATGTCGTCTTTAAAGTATGAATCTTAAACAAGTGTCAAACCAGCAAGTGCCCCAAGGATGTTCTTTTGTTGTTGCTAAAAACAGCCATCCCAAGAGTACTTTCATGATCACGATTATCTTGTATAAATGCATCAACATGAGGCCCTAGAAAAAAGAAGAGGCATCTTTACCATCAACATAGAATGGTACAAATGTCTTCACTTATTCCGAATACCACAAGATGGAAATGGCTGCTTATTTTTGGTGGTCCTCAAGTATCCAAAGATCCCCAGCACCCACTTAAAAGTCAATATGCACCTATAATCCTGAACTGAGGAGATAAACACAAGAAGATTTCCGGGACTTGCTGGACAGCCAGTCTATCCAAACTGGCAAGCTCCAAATTCAGTGAGCAGCCCTGTCTCAAAAAATAATGATTGGAAAAGAAACTTCATATCAGTTTCTGGCCTGAACATGCACATGCATGAACATACACATGCAAAATTATATTTGGTTTTATTTTTTTATTTTTTTTATTTTTGGTTTTTTCAAGACAAGATTTCTCTGTGTAGCCCTGGCTATCCTGGAACTCACTCGGTAGCCCAGGCTGGCCTTGAACTCAGAAATCCACCTGCCTCTGCCTCCCAAGTGCTGGGATTAAAGGCGTGTACCACCACTGCGAGGCTATATTCAGTTTTATTTTATGTACACAATATTTTAAAAGACAGTGATCAATATGACAAAACATACTTTCTTAGGAAACAAATAAGTGAAAGATTACCAATAATTCTGCCAGGTAGAGATGACTGCAAAGTATTTTAGCAGATACCCTTGAAATCTTATTGTGTACAAACACACACTTTGAAATTCTAATCATAAATTAATTGTCTAAAACAATGTATTTTGTGATATTTTCATATATGACATATTTTAATCATATCTTGTTGTCCTCCTTCTCACCCGTCAAATAGTCCCACTTCTGCCCTCACTATCTTTTTATTTTAATACTGATTCTGTATATGGGAGAAGATATGAGCATTTTGTTTTTCTGAGGCTGACTTAGTTTGCTTACCATGACGATCCCTAGTTTGATCCATTCTCCTGCCCATCACATGATTTTGTTCATCTTTGTAGATGATTTGATGCCATTGTGAATGTATAACACATTTTCTTTATCCGTTCATCCATTGATAGACTCCTCCACTGATCCCAAAACTTGGCTGATGTGACTAGTGCTGTAGTCAACATGGGGGTGTGGGTATCTCTATTGTGTGCTAACTTTGATTCCTTCGGACATATGCACAGAAGTAGCTGAATCGTATGTTAGGGTTTTTTTTTAATTATTTATTTTATTTATCTGAGTACACTGTCACTCTCTTCAGACACATGGGAAGAGGGTGTTGTATTACCACTACATGTTGTTCTGCACCACCTTGTGGTTGCTGGGAATTGAACCTCTGCAAGAACAGTTAGTGCTCTTAACTGTTGAGACATCTCTCCAGTCCTTGTATGTTAGTTTTATTCTTAGTCTTTTGAGGAGACTCCACAAGGACACAATGCATGGATTAATTCCCATTCCCATTAGCAGTGTATAAAGTTTGGTTCCCCCTGCACCCATAGCACTGTCTATAAACACGTTCCATTTGAACTCACAGCGCTATTAAGTAGCATTTGGCAGTCCTTGAGCACAACGTATCTGGCCACTTAGACTCTTCAGAGGAGAAATCATAAGGCCTCAAGTGACACGGAA